>NC_141185.1:30850000-33250000 GCF_055505025.1 Bos grunniens
CAATTTCTTCATCTGTGAAAATGGGATAATGAAAGTATTATCTCATAAGGCTGTTTTGAGAATAAAAAGAGTTATCTCACACAAAGAACCTGGTATGTAAGTGCTAAAAAAATCTTCACGATTGGCTTTACTAGTAGCATTCATCTACCTCATTTTCTTATATTGGTTTAGGATACATCCACATGTTGAATAAGATACTGAGACTGAGAACCACTGGCCCCAGAGTCCAGAATTATCTAACATTTGACATTCTGCCTATGTCACAAAATCATACAAATTATATAAGGTAGATGGAAAAGTTATCTAACAAGTTGGCTCAGCTGGAATAGAGATCTTCTGTTACAATTTGGGAATCTTTTTCCAGACTTTCACTATTTCAAACAACAAGGCTACACATACAATCCCTTGAGCTAGTCTGGATGTGGAGACAATTGGCCTCAGTTTAGGGCTCTGGAAGGCCTGGATGTTTCATAGCAATCCATGCTGACCTTTGACATGATAGATGCTGATCCTGTAGCTGAGTCCATTAGTCAGTGATTCACAATCTTTAAAATGAATCAAATCAAACTGGAGTTATATCAGTAAATATGTTTATGGCCCAAATATGAATTTATTTCTCTTTCTTTCTCTCTCCTCCTTCTCTTTGTCTTTCTTCCCTTCACTCTTCTCTTTCTCTTTTCTTCCATATTTCTAGTCATTCTTTCAAACTAAAACTCTTTTTTAAAAATCTGCACATTTCAAATGTCTGCAGTATGTTATTTAGTCCAGTATTTTCCTTAACCAGATTAACATCTTTAGTTCTTCATCCTAATCTGATCATTCTTGTCCCTTAATATGTGGTGCAGTGATGTTAAGTATTCTCCCTCAAGGGAGAAGTATATAAGTTTAAATACTCATCTTCCAATGAATTATTTTGTTTTGGGATGCTTCAGCACCTATAAATAAGAAAAATATTCTCACTGAAACATCCCCAATCTTTGCCCCATGGCTATAAAGCCAACAGCTTCTCTATTCAACATCAGTGTGCCTTTCTGTATGCAGTTTGAAATAGCTTTGACCTTTCTGGCTGTGCTATCACACTGTAAACTTGTATAATAATATTGAGCTTAGATCTAGCACTCCATGTTTTCATAGCATTTTATGATTATTGATTGGTTATTTCACACAATATCCAAGCAGAGCAGTCTGGATAGATCTGGACAATACTAATTTTATTGATGAGGAAACTGACAGAGACACTGGCATTTTACACAGCCATCAGCACTTCGTGGCAGGGAGCAGAGTGACACACCAAGCGCTGCTTCAGTTCACTGGCCGAGTTATTTACACAAGAGACCGTGCAGACTTTCTGTGTGTGAAGAAGACAGGTGAGGGACTTCCCTGGTAGTCCAGCAATTAAGAACCTGCCTGCCAAGGCAGGGCAGGCAGATTTGATTCCTAGGCCGGGAAGACTCCACATGCCCAGGAGCAACTAAGCCCGCAGGCCACAGCTGCTGAGCCCATGTGTCCTAGAGCCTGTGCTCCACAGCAAGAGAAGCTACTGCAATGAGCAGCCCAGGCACTGCAAGGACAAGCAGCCCCTCTTGCTGCAACTAGAAAAATCCTGGGCTCACAGCAATGAAGACCCAGTGATTTAATTTTTAAATAATTAAAAAAACAGAAAGATGAAATGTGCAGAGCCAGCTGGCTAAAGTTCAGACCGTGGCTTCCATATTTCCTAACTGAGTCACCTGTACAAGTCACTTGATATCTCCATATATCAGTTTCCTAATCTGTAAAATGAAGGTAGCCTTTAGCACACACCTCATATGATTGTTGTGAGCATTAAGAGTGGTAGTGCCCTCAGCTGGCAAAGAAGTACATGTTTTAAAATGCTAGTTATTTTTCTGTGTTGCATATTTCTTTAATTCTGCTTTCTCTTTGATCTCTTCGGTGGCCTGATACTAGTGTCGGGTGCCTTTCTGAATCTATATTTATTTGCATCTCCCCCATACAAAAACCCAATATTCTCGGTCCTCTGTATCTATGAGTTCCACACCTTTGGATTCAACAAACCATGGAGAGAATATATTGAAGAAAATAAATTCTGGCAAGTTCCAGAAAGCCAGACTTGAATTTGTCTTACAGGCAACTATTTACATACATTGTATTTACAACTATTTATATAGCATTTACATTGTATTAGATATTATAGGTAATCTAGAGATAATTTAAAGTCTACAGGAAAATATGAGTAGATTGCATGCAAATACTACACCATTTTATATAAGGGACTAGAGCATCCCTGGGTTTCGGTCAAGAGGGGGGTTCCTGGAACCAATCCCCTGGGGTTACCAAGGCATGACTATATTATGTTTTCCCCTAACTTCTCCCCCACAATTTAAAAGAACTTAGCCAACATTCTCTGTTCCTGGTGACACTTAAAACTAACCTCTGTTGTGATTGTTCTTGCATGACTAGGGAACCTGCCTGGATGCTGCCCACCTCCTACCAACCATTCTTTCATGAAAAGAACAATATATTATTACATAATGAGCCTCTTTCAGGATCAAGAGCTACAAGGGATACAGCATTGCCCAGGACAGACAAAATGCCCATTTCCTGGGTTTTTTTTTTCTGTTGGAATGTTATCATTTTTTTTATAATGCTAAAGAGCATGTGAGAGACTTACTGCTACCTCCAAAGTTTCTTATCTCAGGCACTTGAAACACATAGTTGGAAAAACTGCTTGTGTTTAGTGAAATTTCTGTCTGAAATGCTAGGGAGTATTCTAAGCTTAAAGAATAATTGACCTAGATACTAGAACTATACCTATTTTCCTTAGGCATATTATCCAGATTGGTCTTCCCAGGTGGTGTTGGGGTAAATTCTCCTGCCAGCGCCAGAGATGTAAGAGATGTGAGTTTGATCTCTGGGTCAGGAAGATCCCCTGGAAGAAGGCATGGAAACCCACTCTAGTATTCTTGCCTGAAGAATCCCATGGATAGAGGAACCTGGCAGGCTATCTAGTCCATGGGGTCAAAGAGTTATGCACGCATTATCCAAATTAGTTAAGGCTAATCAGTGAGTTTATATTGTATCATAAAGTGATATCTATGCAATGAAAAGGTCATTAGATTGATAGCAAGTGCAAATAATTCATAAGATGATTTAATATTATTACTAATAGTGATTTGTCATAAGCAAAATTGTACACATTTTGTCCTCATTAACATATATTTTATATAATATTTTGTGTAAATTCTACTTTGGTGTACATTCTCTCTTTATCACACACACACACATACGCAGCATTTTTACTAGTTTCTTAAAAAATTCTAATCTTTGCAATTGTCCCCATGCTTTGTCATTAAAAAAGGCACATTTCTATAGATCAAAATCAAAAGACTTTTCAGAGAGCTCATCATGAAATATTGGAAGCCTTTAACTTCTTTCTTATTTTGATCTGGGAGTGACTAGAAGTTTGTGTAATAAGCCATGCATCATCATTGAGAGTGTGAGTATGTAGGATGATTTATTCTATCCAGAAATATTTATATTATTTTCTTATCATGGTTAGTAAATGAGACTATTGTTTGCTTATTTGAGTTCCTATTATATCAACTACTATCATCAACATTTTATATGATCTTCTTTCTTTTCCCAGTAACACTCAATCTCATTTTATGAAGGGGGAAGCTGAGGTCACACACCTGTTGGTGGGATGATTATTTGACTCCAGATCTGTTTAACATTATATTCTCTACATTTAACCACAATACCAGACAGCCTTTCAACTGATATCTATTTAGAAAAACGACTGATTTTTTCGTTCATAGCAATGTATAACAACAATAGCATCAAGATGCCTCTGGGTCATTAAGAAAAGCTGTTTGTTTTATATACAGCAGCGGTAAGATTGGAATTTATGATTTTTATCTAACTTTCAAGTAGCTCTATACATATTACATAGGCAACAGTTATATGAATTGAATTGCAGTCCATAACTAGCTAATTTTAACTGAACTATGTACTTCAATCAAAATTCCTATAATGGAAACTTATGAGAAAAATTACCTTTCTGGTTACTTCTGAAACAGAAGGGAAGGAGGCAGGGCACAACTTTTGAAAGAATGACATAGTCCAAGGACACAGCATAAATCAATTAGAATCAAATGGGTCCAGGATGGCAGACAAGTCAACTTCAACTAGACCTTGATCCTCAATCAGTAAGCTAAATGACACACCCAGAGGTGCCATGACAGTTCCAAGGTCAACCATCAAAAGACCAAAAAGTTGGGCAGTGGTCCCAACTCCTGGAAATCTCCATCTCATCCCCAAAATAGTTGGAATAATTCTCCCACTCATTAGCTTATGAAATTACCCGGTCCATGAAAGCTAACCATGCCACATTTTGAGGCCACCACACTCACCATCTGTGAGGGCCTAACACTCCGTAGAGTGTGTTTCTCCCTGAATAAATCCACTTCTTACCTATTACTTTGTCTCTCACTGAATACTTTCTGAGATGAGACATCAAGAACCTGGGCTTCATTACTGTTGGTTTTGACAAGTCCCAGCCATGTGGGTTCAAGTCCCAGTCAGATGAAAAATGGTTTCACTTCCTTTAGTTATCTGATTTGAATAATGGTTAAAACAAAAGTGGGGTACTTTTATTTCTTAAATTGTGCAACTCTTGGCTAGTCTTCACTTAAAAGCAGATAAAACGAAAGATGGAATTCTATCAGTTGATCACACATCAAAGATCTTGCAAGTAAGATAATTTCACCAGCCTAGAATTTAACTATGGAAATAAACAATACTGGAAATGCTCTGTGGAAATGGCAGATAAGATTTACTACATGATACTCCATACTTGCTGGGAGGGATTGGGGGCAGGAGGAGAAGGGGACGACAGAGGATGAGATGGATGCATGACATCACTGACTCGATGGACATGAGTCTCAGTGAACTCCGGGAGTTGGTGATGGACAGGGAGGCCTGGCGTGCTGTGATTCATGGGGTCGCAAAGAGTCAGACATGACTGAGCGACTGATCTGATCTGATCTGATCTGACTCCATACTTGCTATAATCTAGCACATTAAGTAAGGCAAAGGTTGATTATTTTAGCATTAAATAGTTGAAAACAGTTATTTGCATTTATAGTTTAAAGGTTGTTATACCTAAGGTGGAGAAGGCAATGGCACCCCACTCCAGTACTCTTGCCTGGAAAACCCCATGGGCAGAGGAGCCTGGTGGGCTGCAGTCCATGGGGTCGCTAGGAGTTGGACATGACTGAGCGACTTCACTTTTCACTTTCATACATTGGAGAAGGAAATGGCAACCCACTCCAGTGTTCTTGCCTGCAGAATCCCAGGGACAGGGGAGCCTGGTGGGCTGCAGTCTCGGGTTGCACAGAGTTGGACACTACTGAAGCGACTTAGCAGCAGCAGCAGCAGCAGCAGCAGCAGCAGCATACCTAAGGTACCTAGGGAACAGTGAAATACCCAAGGTTGTTTTATCTTCACCTCACCTACTTCTCTCATGGGGAAATAACTTAAGAGTTACAATTTCTCATTTCTTGCCCCAAAGCCATGTCTACTCTACTGCTGTTGTGCATCTTGAATGTTTCCTTACTGCTGCCTTTTATCTTCTAGCACACAAGCAAAGTTAAGCATCTCCTTCTAGAAGTTAAAAAAATAAATAAATAAACTCTTAGTCCCATTGTAACCATAGCCCTGTCTCTCTCCTTTCCTTTACTAACCAGGGTTTCAAACATTCTAGCCTTTCTCTTTTCGGCTCCTCAATCATAATTGCTGTACAACTCTCTACACCAGGTTTCTTTCCTCAGCCCCCTACAGTTAGTAATCTTCCTAAGAAGATTCACTTTGCCACCAAATTCAATGAATAATTTTCAGTCCTCATCTGTCTCACCTCTATAAGGCTTTCAGCACTAGTCATCACTCTCTCCTTTAGTTTTTCTTCCTTTAGGATGTTCGGACCCCCAGCTCTCCTGATTCTTCATGATGTCTATCATTTGCAAAATCTTCTCTCTCTAACTACTTCCTGATGGTCTTTTTGTAGTTCTCCAACTTCTCCTTTTTTATTTAAAATACTTTCTGGTTGATATCATGGATTGAAATGGCTTTATGATCACTTATATCCAAAAGTCCCAAACTTTTTTCTGGCCTCCAGAATTCTTTCCAAAATTCAGGTCCCACTTCAAACTAAACCAGCCTGAGATAAAACCCATCACCTCCCCATTTGGCTCAGGTTAGTCATGAAGGGGTTACTTTAATTATCCCCTGTCCTTTCAATCATATTCGAATGAATGGTCAAGTCTAACGTTACTCTGCCTTCTAAATATTTCTAAGATATGTTCTCTCCTGCCTATTTTGATTGTTATCGAGTAGTTCATACCCTTTCCAACTTTCACTGGACATTTTGCCTTGTAATGGTTCTACTCACCTTTATCATCATCCCTTCAAAATCATCATTTTCATTGCTGCCAAAATTGTGCCACTTCTGTGCCAAAATCCTTTCATTAACTCCCTACTATGAGAAGAATAAAACTGAAGTTCTTTAGGTATTGCTTGAGGAAGCCTCTGGAAAATCCAGGACTTGGAGGTCTGTTTGGTGACAGGTGATATCATGGACTAGCCATCCATAAACTTTAAACATAATGGTGATCTAGACTTCATGAGAGATGATGGGAATGCAATGGTGGGAGCACCAGAACTCTGTCTGCCAAAGGGAAAAGCATGGGAAACTTAAGGTCAGCTTTGGAAAGAAGGTAGCTGGAGAGGCAGCAGGAGTGACTAGCATCCCAAAGACCTAAACTGAACAGTAGAGAGGCTTGCTTCTTAGAACACCCTGTTCACTCACAAAGGAGTTCATTTGTTTAAATTTGTTTAAGCTCATTTGTTTAAAAATGAAGCTTTCTTTGTTAAGGTCTAGCTTGTGATTGTTTTCTTTTGAGTTCCATTGTCCAGAAATATTTGGAATAGTTCAACTGGAGTTCCATCACCTCCTCTAGCTTTGTTGAAAGATGATGCTGTGAAAGTGCTGAACTCAATATGCCAGCAAATTTGGAAAACTCAGCAGTGGCCACAGGACTGGAAAAGGTCAGTTTTCATTCCAATCCAAAAGAAAGGCAATGCCAAAGAATGCTCAAACTACCACACAATTGCACTCATCTCACATGCTAGTAAAGGAATGCTCAAAATTCTCCAAGCCAGGCTTCAGCAATATGTGAACCGTGAACTTCTTGATGTTCAAGCTGGTTTTAGAAAAGGCAGAGGAATCAGAGATCAAATTGCCAACATCCGCTGGATCATAGAAAAAGCAAGAGAGTTCCAGAAAAACATCTATTTCTACCTTATTGACTATGCCAAAGCCTTTGACTGTGTGGATCACAATAAACTGTGGAAAATTCTGAAAGAGATGGGAATACCAGACCACCTGATCTGCCTCTTGAGAAATGTGTATGCAGGTCAGGAAGCAACAGTTAGAACTGGACATGGAACAACAGACTGGTTCCAAATAGGAAAAGGAGTTTGTCAAGGCTGTATATTGTCACCCTGTTTATTTAACTTATATGCAGAGTACATCATGAGAAACGCTGGACTGGAAGAAACACAAACTGGAATCAAGATTGCCGGGAGAAATAACAATAATCTCAGATATGCAGATGACACCACCCTTATGGCAGAAAGTGAAGAGGAACTCAAAAGCCTCTTGATGAAAGTGAAGGAGGAGAGTGAAAAAGTTGGCTTAAAGCTCAACATTCAGAAAACGAAGATCATGGCATCTGGTCCCACCACTTCATGGGAAATAGATGGGGAAACAGTGGAAACAGTGTCAGACTTTATTTTTCTAGGCTCCAAAATCACTACAGATGGTGACTGCAGCCATAAAATTAACAGACGCTTACTCCTTGGAAGGAAAGTTATGACCAACCTAGATAGCATATTCAAAAGCAGAGACATTACTTTGCCAACAAAGATTCGTCTAGTCAAGGCTATGGTTTTTCCAGTAGTCATGTATGGATGTGGGAGTTGGACTGTGAAGAAGGCTGAGCGCTGAAGAATTGATGCTTTTGAACTGTGGTGTTGGAGAAGACTCTTGAGAGTCCCTTGGACTGCAAGGAGATCCAACTAGTCCATTCTGAAGGAGATCAGCCCTGGGATTTCTTTGGAAGGAATGATGCTAAAGCTGAAACTCCAGTACTTTGGCCACCTCATGCGAAGAGTTGACTCATTGGAAAAGACTCTGATGCTTGGAGGGATTGGGGGCAGGAGGAGAAGGGGACGACAGAGGATGAGATGGCTGGATGGCATTGCTGACTCGATGGACGTGAGTCTCAGTGAACTCTGGGAGTTTGTGATGGACAGGGAGGCCTGGCGTGCTGCAATTCATGGGGTCGCAAAGAGTCGGACATGACTGAGTGACTGATCTGATATGATCAGTCCAGAAAGAACAATCAAAACTTCCTTTTAGACCAGAGAGTGCCATATTGAGTAAAGTAAGTCAGAGAAGGAGAAATATCATAAGACATCTCTTATATGTGCAATCTAAAAAAAAACTGATACAAATTAATTTATGTACAAAACAGAAGCAGACTCACACAGACTTATGGTTGTGGGAGGGGCCAGAGGAAGAGTTGCGGGAAGGGATAGTTAGGGAGTTCAGCATGGACATGTACAAACTGCCATATTTAAAATGGATACCAAACAAGAGTCTGTTTTACAGGACATGGAGCTCTGCTCCATGTTATGTGGCAGCCTGGATGGGAGGGGACTTTGGGGAAGAATGGATACGTGTATATGAGTCCCTTTGCTGTTCACCGAAACTATCATAATGTCATTTATTAACTGGCTATACTCCAAAACAAAATAAAAGTTTTTAAAGCAAAAAACAAAAAACTCTTTTGAACTTTTAGAGCAGATATCACAGAAATTGAGAGTGAAAGCCATCTATAGGACTCTTATCAGTGTGGACTGGGGCAGTACATGGTCCAAGAAAAAGATGCATGAATGTGAAAAATTGTGCTACCCCTCAGAAGTCACTTATTTGGCAAGTTAATCAGTTTTATTACACAAATGCTAATGTTAATGTCATAATTGATAATAAGCAAAAGGCCTTGAATAGCCATGACATATTTTAAGACAGTACAGTATGATCATGACAGATAACTAATCAGAGTCTCTCAAAGACTGTTTTAACTTATTATATTCCTAATAATTCTATGTCTTAATTATTTATTTTCACAGCTTATAGCATAATAACAGTAGATCAGTAGAGGGAGAAACTCTCTGAGGCAGGTTGCAGCAAGATGTAACATTAGAGAACAAAGGCTAAGACAGAAAACTAATTAGACTTTGGAACACAGACATCTTAAAATGGGGGTGTTAATGTAGAGGAAAACAGCCTCAGTAATGACCCTGGGGGCATCGTATCTGCCCATGGAGAGTTTCCAACATGATACAACAGAAAAAGCCATGGAGTAGAGTTAGAAAGATCTCTGTTCTGAGCCTAACTTCATCATTTACTAGCAGTGTGGTCATGAGTCTTGAAATTTCATCTCTCAGCGCTCAATTTTCCCATCTATACAGTGGTAAGAATAGACTACTTTGAACATTTGGCACATTTTAGTTTCATGTTATCTGCATGACATAGTATAAAAAAGCATTTCATAGATAAGTGCAAAAAGTGGCATTTTATTTCATGATCAAAATGACTCAGGAACCTGATGTATTTTAAATTAAGGGTGCTCAAAGAAGGTTTATCCTTTTCTTGTCTAATTTTCTATGGCTACTTCCTCTCTAGGTGGTCTCTTTCAGTTCCATGGCTTTAAATATTAACTATTGGTACTTGAATCAAAAATTGATATATATTAATCCTGTCTTCCCAAATGTTATAATCAACTGCCTACTTAATATCTTCATTTGGTTCAGTTCAGTTCAGTCACTCAGTCGTGTCCAACTCTTTGCAACCCCGTGAACTGCAGCACGCTAGGCTTCCCTGTCTATTACCAACTCCTGAACTTTACTCAAACTCATGTCCATTGAGTAGGTGATGCCATCCAACCATCTCATCCTCTGTCATCCCCTTCTCCTCCTGCTTTCAATCTTTCTTAGCATCAGGGTCTTTTCAGATGATTCAGTTCTTCACATCAGGTGGCCAAAGTATTGGAGTTTCAGCTTCAACATCAGTCCTTCCAACAAACACCCAGGACTCATCTCTTTTAGGATGGACTGGTTGGATGTCCTTGCAGTCCAAGGGACTCTTAAGAAACTTCTCCAATACTACAATTCAAAAGCATCAATTCTTTGGCACTCAGTTTTCTTCACAGTCCAACTCTCACATCCATACATGACCACTGGAAAAACCATAGCCTTGACTAGATGGACCTTTGTTGGCAAAGTAATGTCTCTGCTTTTTAATATACTGTCTAGGTTGGTTATAACTTTCCTTCCAAGGAGTAAGCGTCTTTTAATTTCATGGCTGCACTCACTTCTGCAGTGATTTTGGAGCCCCCCAAAATAAAGTCTGCCATTGTTTCCACTGTTTCTCCATCTATTTGCCATGAAGTGATGGGACCAGATGCCATGATCTTAGTTTTCTGAATGTTGAGCTTTAAGCTAACTTTTTCACTCTCCTCTTTCACTTTCATCAAGAGGCTTTTTAGTTCTTTTTCACTTTCTGCCATAAGGGTGGTGTCATCTGCATATCTGAGGTTATTGATATTTCTCCCAGCAATCTTGATTCCAGCTTGTGCTTCATCCAGCCCAGAATTTCTCATGATGTACTCTGCATAGAAGTTAAATAAGCGGGGTGACAATATACAGCCCTGCCGTACTCCCTTTTCTGTTTGGAACCAGTCTGTTGTTCCATGTCCAGTTCTAACTGTTGCTTCCTGACCTGCATATAGGTTTCTCAAGAGGCAGGTCAGGTGATCTCGTATTCCTATCTCTTTAAGAATTTTCCACAGTTTGTGGTGATCCACACAGTCAAAGGCTTTGGCATAGTCAATAAAGCAGAAATATATGTTTTTCTGGAACTCTCTTGCTTTTTTGATGACCCAGCAGATGTTGGCAATTTGATCTCTGGTTCCTCTGCCTTTTTTAAAACCAGCTTGCACATCTGGAACTTCACAGTTCACATACTGTTGAAGCCTGGTTTGGAGAATTTTGAGCATTACTTTACAATGTCTATGAGATGAGTGCAATTGTGCAGTAGTTTGAGCACTCTTTGGCATTGCCTTTCTTTTGGATTGGAATGAAAACTGACCTTTTCCAGTCCTGTGGCCACTGCTGAGTTTTCCAAATTTGCTGGCATATTGAGTGCAGCACTTTCACAGCATCATCTTTCAGGATTTTAGATAGCTCAACTGGAATTTTTCACTTGGAAATACCTTCAAATTTAATTTGCCTAAAATGAAACTCTTAATTGTACCCTAAGCACTGTTTTTTCCTCCTGCCTTCCCTATTAATTTAATAGCAATATTACATTTTATTATTCAAGCTAATAATCTAAAAGTCATCCTTGGTCTCACTCTTAACCACATTATGTATATCCAATTCACTAGCAAAGTCTATTAGCTCAGTCTTCAAAAGTTATCTTGAATCCATCAACTTCTGTCAATTTCCATTGCTACTAGTGTAGCCCAAGACAGTATCATATTTATTAGTACTACTACATTAGCTTACTAAATGCTAGCTTGGCCACTCAATCTTTTCTGACTCACCAGCCAAAATCATAAATTAGATTATGTCACATTCCTACTCAACCCCAAGTTTCCCATTATTATTTGTTGTTGTTTTTTATTCGCTAAGTTGTATCTGACTGTTTAGTGATCCCATGGACTGTAGCCCTCTAAGCTCCTCTGTTCATGGGATTTTCAAGGCAAGTATACTGGAGTAGGTTGCCATTTCCTTCTCCACCCATTATAATTAGATAAAAATCTAAATATTTCACTCTGCCCCCGTAAGGGTTTATATAACCTGACTTTAATCTACCTCCTCAACCCCATTTCCTATCACCTCACCTCTGATTATGTTCTATTCATACTGGTCTTTTTTCTCTTTCTTAAACACATGTGACCCATGAATTATTCTGATTGGCCAACCTAAGTGACATATACACGCTTGTGGAGTGGGGATGAGGTCAAGTGATTGACAAAGCTACCACAATCAAGTGAAATGAAAGAAACATCATTAAAAACAAGGAATGTAAGTCACATACTCAAAAAACCAGATGTCTATTCTAGTACCAACCTGCTAGAAATCTCATATCAACATAACTTGTACCACCAAATGCTACTAAAATTTCAAATGAAATGGAACCAATAAAAAAATCACATGGTTAAAATTACATTTTGATTCAAAATCAATAGATACAGGCACAGCCAACATAAGCTTCTAATTAGGTGCTTAAGTGGGCTAATACATTACTGTGGAATTAGAGTACATAGTTAGATCCAAGGATCTTCTAATTGTTGTTGACCAGTAAAACATGACTATTTTCTTTTTGGTTAATTTTTGTGAAAAGTTGCCACAATCACAGTGCTGTAGTTTTGAAACACAGAGAGAAGTGTCAGGGTTGTTTATAGCACTTGAGCTTTCAAAATCCTTTTAATGGCTGTTTCAAGGGACCTAGCTACTTGTTTCTTGACTTTTATTGTTTGATTATTAATCTTTTTATGATTCATGTGACTGGCTCTAAGAATTAGATATCCCTAAATTTACCAACAAAATTATCTTCTTTAAATGAAAATTGCAACAAATCTTTCTTTTCATAGAAAGCCATGTTCACGTCTTGAATTTCAAACATTTGAAATCCAACTAAGTAATAAATAGGAAAAGCTATGAATTAAAAGTGTTATTTTTTAAATGAGAAATTCAAAGATCAAAATAAAATGATTATTCATTGTACTATACAAATAGACCATCTTTGTACCAAAAAACCCTTTCATCTTCACAACTAAATTGACTAAGAGGCATGGTTTCCTAGCAACATTCATTGTGTTTATGACCTTTCCTCCAATCTGAACACATATGTAGTTCTGAAGCTAATAAGTATACATCACCCGACCTAGACTATTCCAATTTCCCTAGAATAGGTTGAGAGAAATACCTAACCAACGATGAGTACTAAGAAAATAAACATGTGTTCAAAACAGGTTTGAGCATTTTGATATGAATATGTTTGAGTGAAATTCACTCAGTCGTGTCTGACTCTTTGCGACCCCATGGACTGTACAGTCCATGGAATTCTCCTGGCCACTATGTTTAACTAAGGTTAATAAATGAAAGTATAATCAAGTAGAATTTTATTGCAGCATTCCAGCATACAATTAGAAAATGACAAGTTTAGAAGAAAGTTAGGATATATGGAAAGGTTTTGCTGACATCAGAAAAGATATATATCTATACTTCATTCTCAATATGCACATTGTGATATATGCAATATATGCATCAATATCTTAGGACTATATTTGCCATGTTTTGAGAATCTAGGTGTTTGAACACCACTAGAATTTGGAAAATGCTTGATAAAACAATGTGTTAAATGTGTCTTAAGCATTCTTCCAAGACAACTGTACCAAAAGAAAGCCCACACTGTAAAGTAGCAAAAATTTGAGGTAGTAACTCTTATCTGTGTACCTGAAACCTGTATCTTTTTAGTACCTTTTTCTTTAGAAAATCAGAGATAGCAAGTACAACAAGAAAAAAGTACTCTCATCTTTGTAACTTTTCTGTGTGTCAATTTCTATGTATTAAACAGTCCAGTAGAACTACATCAGAAAAAAAGGTGAGAAGCAGTATATAATAATCTGTATAATCTTTTGAAGAGAAAAGGCCTTCACTGCTGGCTAATTCACCAAAAATGCAGGAGTTAAATGGTATCGAGCCATTGGTGCATTTTCTATTATCTAATGAATCCCTCCAAATTTATATGTTTTGTATATCACCACCACAGATGCAGGGTTTAGTGAGTTTTGCTTATGCAAAATGAAAATAATTGCAGGGAAGCTTTTAAGCCAGATGTTAGAAATCGCTAGAGACGTGTTTGGGTCAGCATGTTTGACAGAGTTTACACAAGTGGCTACTCTAACTGGCAATTGACTGCCCAGTGGACAATTAGTAATATATCCTCCTTGTTTGTTAAGTATATATTTATTTCATTTTAAATAATTGTGTCTGAGGTTAAAATGGCAATAAGAGTGATAAATTCTCTACCTTAAATCTCTTAATAGGTATGATGAGTATAGCTTAGCCAAAACAGTATATGTTTAAAAAAGAAATTATTTATTCTGACATCCATATAAGATTTGTTTTGTTTACACGTCAAAGAATGATTTTTCTAACTGCCAAATCTTTGATCTTAAGAGTTAAAATTCCAGCTGTGTTCTTTACGACTCTCATTTTCATTGTCAACAATAATGAAAAGTCTACAGTTAGGACACAGCCGAGGGTTGTTTTCTTTTCTTCCCTTTTTTCCTTCCTTCTTTCCTTCCTTTCTTCATTCCTTTCTTCCTTCCCTCCTTCCTTCCTTTTCTCCCTCCCTTCCTTTCTTTCTTCCTTTTATTTTTGTTATGATCACTTTAGAGTCAGCTCAATTTCTCTTTGATGAGAAAGCCCTTGGTTAATAGGTGTATAAAATATTCTTAGGCCTATTAGTAGTTGTAATTATCAAAGTCATAGAACTAAAGGTTATAATTTTAAGAACATACTTAAGCAATTGACCTTTCTGGGTTATTATATTGGTCACTTAAGTATCAACTTCTTAATGAATTTTGCTGTTACTAATGAAAATCTCTTTGATACTTTTCAGGCTTCAAACATCCTGTGGAATCTCAACCATCAAAATTGGAAAGGTTAGCTAGAAAACTAGAAGAGTAAGTACCTGGCTGCCTAATTCCTCAGTTCAATGTTTATCGTACTCTACTGTCTTACACACTATTGTCCCTTTCCCTCATCTTTTTGAGTTCACTTCTCCACTCCAACTGTGGCCCTATGTTACTTACGCTAAAAGGCAGAAGTGTAGTTTTAGTAAAGCTCTCCTGTACAATTGAAAAAGTCTTAATTTCAGGCTGATTTAATTATTGACCTGGATTTCCATCTTCTTACTTAAAAATATGAAGAGTGGAACTGTATAATTTTCTAAATCCTTTCTATTTCAAAAATACTACAGTTCTTAGAACAGTTTCATCATCCAAATGATGAATAATTTACCATCTTAGTAAATGTGATGACCTGAGATATCTTCTTAAGCTTAATTTCTTCCCTTTTTCTTACCTCTTCATGTAAAAGCCTTCACACTCTAGCTTAGGCCTCTCCAGTTTCACCAACTCCTATGACAACAGTGCCCATGAAGTTTATACTCCTGACACATGTCACTTTTCATGCATCTAGGATATGTCAGAGGGATGATCATGCAATAGAAGGAACATGTGTTTTTTAAGGGAAAAAAAAACAATCAAAATCCAGTTCTTTCACTTGTAGCTCTGGGAACTTGGCTAAATGACTTAACCTCTTAGAACCTCAGATTCTACATCCATAAAACTGAGATACTTGGTGCATATCAGTGTTTTTGTTGAGATTAAAGATGACACCTAAAACTCCAAGTGACAGTTACTAATATTATTTAAGTGGTAGATTTCATTACTCCTCTGCTAATTTTAGTCTGATACCTTAGCATTTTTGTATCCTGCTTAGCTCAGAGTTCTGTATGTAGGGGAGGCTCAACAAATATATAAATGTTTGATCAAATAAATCATCAATGAAAAAATCACAAAATGAGCTCTTTATATTTTCCTCTACATACCTCCTTCTGGAGAAACTTAACTTCTATTAAAAAAAAACAAAAAAAAACCAAAAAACCACAAATCTACTCTGAAATATGAAGTCAATATTGTCCCAATCAGTGAAGGGTAAAGTTCAGAATATGAGTCAGGTCCAGTTTGCTATTGTTTTCCTTTAATGATGTTTATTGGTTCTAGCTTCCCTTTAGTCCCATGACCAAGTCCCTACCATAAACCTTAGTTCTGAAAGTGAAGTACCTGCACTCCTTCAGCTAAGATGTGTCCTGAAATCTTGTATTGATAACCTGCATTATACTGCAGTTCTTCTATGTTGGAAATTCTAGCTAATTATTTCTATCATGACTAGGAATGGAGTCCCAGCAACCCTGAAATCCAAATATCTAGGTCCTATCAGCTTATAACCATTTTTCTATGCTACCAAGGCTTGAATCCCTGCCCCTGGACTCTCTTAGTCTGGCAGAACACGACCGTAAATGTGGCTGCTTAACTGGATTGCAAGATATTATATATCCAGACTTCTCACCAGCTTCTAGAATTCCCTTTGTTTCTAACTGCCTGTTTCATTCCAGTGACTATGTCTGACTTCCTGGACTGGTTCTTGCATATTATTTCTTTTGCCTTCCCTAGTTCAGCTAATTCTACTTTTGGAAATATCTTTCTCAGCCATATTCACACATTCTCTCTTTCCTTATTCCCTTTTTTTTCTTCCAAACTAAAGCTACTTAGTTCAGGAAAAGCTCCTTTTCCTTCTTTCCCCCTCTTTTATATATGAGTCAAGACAGATGGTAATTGTATCTGCTAAATATCTATTGCAACATTTGTAATAACGTTAGACATATAGATGTCACTTCACTGTTATCTATTTAAATGTTCTTGGAAGGTCCAAGGAGTCTCTTTTAGAAAGCAGAGATAGCCATCTTTATAGTTAAAATTTTCAGTTTAACCCAGTTTTCATCAAGAAATTAGAAGGAGACTCTACAGATGAAGGAAACAAACTTATGGTTTCCAGGGAATAAAGAGGGATAAACTCTTGGGGGGTGGGAGGGATAAACTGGGAGATTAGGATTGACATATACACACATTACTATATATAAAATAGATAATAGGAACCTGCTGTATAGCACAGGGATGTCTACTCAATACTTTGTAAATGGCTATATGGGAAAAGAATCTAAAAAAGAGTAGATATATGTATATGTATAACTGATTCACTCTGCTATACAGCTGAAACTAACACAACATTATAAATTACCTATACTCCAATAAAAACAAAAACAAAAAACAAACCAGAAGGAGACCCTTATCTAAATTTTGATTGTGTTCCTACTCACATCAAAAACTTTAAAACAGATATACAAGTGAACAGTCTGTTGTAATGTTTGCTCAGGGATATCTCAGTCCTTCGGTCTCTACATGCAACACTGAGATCTCCTCATGAGTAACTCTTGGGAAGATTATGCAAACGTCTTTTGCCTTCTTCCCCTAGGGGAGGAGGAGCCAGTGGAAATTATTTTCTCCTTGGTAATCTCTCATTCACTTTTGGATAAAAACCATACAGCAACAACACAGGTGTGATCAAATTATTAAGTAAATATAGATTCACATGGTTAAAAAGCAGATGCAGAAAATGAAGAGTACACTATGAGTGACTAGATCAAATTGCTAGGGTGGGAAAAGAAAGACATTTTCTACCAGAAAAGCTAGTGCAACAGCTTAGAGATGAGATGATGGCTGTCTTGGACTATGCGTCTAGCTCACATTCACATTACCTATTTTAAAGAGGCCAGAAGAGCAACAACCAACTGATTTTGTTGAAATGTTGAGAAAGAAAGAAAGTGAAGTCGCTCAGTCGTGTCTGACTGCTTGCCACCCCGTGGACTGTAGCCCACGAGGCTCCGTCCATGGGATTGATTCTCCAGGCAAAAATACCGGAGTGGATTGCCATTTCCTTCTCCAGGGGATCTTCCTGACCCAGGGATCGAACCTGGGTCTTCCATGTTGCAGGCAGAAGATTTACCCTCTGAGCCACCAGGGATGTTTAGCCATACATAAAGAATTCCTGCCTAACAAATGTTTTTAGAATTTGGGGACAAAATTTCAATTCATCATGTAATGGGATAATATTTATTTTTCTTATTTTTATATATATATATATATTTAACACAGAGCCCTATATATTTTTGAGGCTCTGCAAAATGATAATGTGGATTATTTTAAAATTTTATTTGATTCTGCAAAATCATATCTTTTAATGACTTCTGTTTAAAATATTTAGTCCTTGAGTCTGGAAGAATTAGCTTTGCAATTGGCTTTATAACAAACTCAATTTTGATCCTAGTATCCCATCCCACCCCCACTTCCTGAAACTAATTTGTTTTGTTCTTTAAGTAAATTATTGTGGGTTCACAGGGATTAGGATTGGGGTATTCTGTCATTTTACTTCTTAGTGCTAAGCAAGAAATTGCTCAAGAGAAAAGATATTTGACACAAACTATGACATTAAATAAAGATAAAAATTAGAAAGTTTTCATTCTCCAAGGTTAGATGTAGTCAAACACAATTTAAGATATATGTTTATTAAGTTAGATGAACTATAAACGTCTTATGTAGAAATGATTCAGCCTATTAAAATTTATGTCATGGTCAATAAAAATCCAGTTGAAAGAAATTAGATTGAAATGACTGCTGACAGGAGCAAACTAGACCAATCCCTCAGTGTTTGTTTGGTGACAATAATAGATGGGATATGATGATACCAGTAATACTGAAATCTACATATCAGTTTTAAATCTGAGTTAATTCTAAATAAAAGTTTAAAAAACAATGGAACTTGATTATAGTAGAAGCCGCTAACAGAAGAACGTGTGGTTAGGAAGTCTGATTAAATGTATTTTGTTTGCAAACAAGGCTGAAACAAAGTAACATATGCTCTTTTAAAATCCATTTAAATAATCCATATTTTCTATAACAGAGATTTTTAAATTAATTTTTACAAGTATTAGGGCTGTAATATACAACATGATTAATACAACTAATACTGCTCTATGTTATATATGAAAATAGTTAAGAGTAAATTCTAAGAGTTTTCATCACAAACAAAACTATTCTTCTTTTTCTTTTATTTTGTACCTATATGAGATGATGGATGTTTAGTAAACTTATTATGGTAATCATTTCATAATGTATATAAATCAAATCACTATGCTGTACACCTTAATCTTACACAGTGCTGTATGTCAATTATACCTTAATGAAATTGGAATAAAAAAGACAAAAAATAAAGTTCTAATATTAACTTTTACTAAGTGATTGATTCCATTATCCTATACACAGAAAAAGAATATCTGTTCTTATTGACAATTCAGCCACTATCTAGTGGAGATTTCTTTTAACAAGATAAAAACAGCATCTAGAATTAACCAAAGTGATTTCGATAAATGTTGACAGAATACACAGAAGAACTGTACAAAAAAGATCTTCGTGACCCAGATAATCACGATGGTGTGATCACTCACCTAGAACCAGACATCCTGGAATGTGAAGTCAAGTGGGCCTTAGGAAGCATCACAACGAACAAAGCTAGTGGAGGTGATGGAATTCCAATTGAGCTATTTCAAATCCTGAAAGACGATGCTGTGAAAGTGCTGCACTCAATAGGCCAGCAAATTTGGAAAACTCAGCAGTGGCCACAGGACTGGAAAAGGTCAGTTTTCATTCCAATCCCAAAGAAAGGCAATGCCAAAGAATGCTCAAACTACCGCACAATTGCACTCATCTCACACGCTAGTGAAGTAATGCTTAAAATTCTCCAAGCCAGGCTTCAGCAATAAGTGAACCGTGAACTTCCAGATGTTTAAGCTGGCTTTAGAAAAGGTAGAGGAACCAGAGATCAAATTGCCAACAACCACTGGATCATCGAAAAAGCAAGAGAGTTCCAGAAAAACATCTATTTCTACTTTATTGACTATGCCAAAGCCTTTGTGTGGATCACAATGAACCATGGAAAATTCTGAAAGAGATGGGAATACCAGACCACCTGATCTGCCTCTTGAGAAACCCATATGCAGGTCAGGAAGCAACAGTTAGAACTGGACATGGAACAATAGACTGGTTCCAAATAGGAAAAGGAGTACGTCAAGGCTGTATATTGTCACTCTGCTTATTTAACTTATATGCAGAGTATATCATGAGAAATGCTGGGCTGGATAAAGCACAAGCTGGAATCAAGATTGCTGGGAGAAATATCAATAACCTCAGATATGCAGATGACACCACCCTTATGGCAGAAAGTGAAGAAGAACTAAAGAGCCTCTTGATGAAAGTGAAAGAGGAGAGTGAAAAAATTGGTTTAAAGCTCAACATTCACAAAACTAAGATCATGACATCTGGTCCCATCACTTCATGGCAAATAGGTGGGGAAACAGTGGAAAGAATGGCTGACTTTATTTTGGGGGGCTCCAAAATCACTGCAGATGGTGATTGTAGCCATGAAATTAAAAGATGCTTACTCATTGGTAGGAAACTTATGACCAGCCTGGACAGTGTATTAAAAAGCAGAGACATTACTTTGCCAACAAAGGTCCGTCTAGTCAAGGCTATGGTTTTTCCAGTGGTCATGTATGGATGTGAGAGTTGGGACTATAAAGAAAGCTGAGCACCAAAGAATTGATGCTTTTGAACTGTGGTGTTGGAGAAGACTCTTGAGAGTCCCTTGGACTGCAAGGAGATCCAACCAGTCCATCCTAAAGGAGATGAGTCCTGGGTGTTCATTGTAAGGACTGATGTTGAAGCTGAAACTCCAATGCTTTGGCCACCTGATGCAAAGAGCTGACTCATTGGAAAAGATTCTGATCCTAGGAGGGACTTGGGGCAGGAGGAGGAGGGGACGACAGAGGATGAGATGGTGGGGTGGCATCATCGACTTGGACATGGGTTTGGGTAGACTCCAGGAGTTGGTGATGGACAGGGAGGCCTGGCATGCTGCAGTTCATGGGGTCACAAAAAGTCAGACACGACTGAGCGACTGAACTGAACTGAAAGGAGTCATTAGAATGTGTCTTTTGTTTCCTTTTATTCTGGGGAGATTTGCCTATTAATTTTAACTTCAATTGTGTATTTAGCTCTTTAATTATTAAATAGTCAAATATACTATAATGAAATAGTCTTGGTGAATCCTTGGTGAATGCTTAGTATAGGTAAATCACTGCAGAAAGGAGTCCATTTAATCTTTAAACATCTTCAGATAGCAATATTTCATCACTGCCCATGGTAGCTGATACTAATATTTATGAACAATATATTTAAAGCAACACAATTACAACTACAGTACCTTTTTATCATTTCTGTGTATTTTGCTTAACATTTTAGTTCAATTTCATGATTAGGTGATCATTTGTAAGAGGCCTAAGTCTAGACAATTTTATCCTCATTAGCTCGAGATCCTTATTTCCAAATGTCCATGGAATGTCTCCATTTGAATGCCCTACAAACACCTTTAACTCAGCATAACTAGAACATAATTCATTATTTTCCATCCCTCAAATTTTCCCTTCTTCTGTGTTCCCATTTTATCTTAAAAGAATCACTTTACTCCAAGATAAAGAAGCACAAATTATAGTATTATCCATCGGGAACCAAATCTCTCTCATAACTATTTCTACCTCTTCCTAGACACTGGTATTGTCTAACATTAAGCCCTTACTTCCTCATACGAACACAATTGCATTTCCCAATCAGTTGATTCAAACCATCTTCTACCCTGTCCTCATATTAAACTTTCAAAAGCACAGCTCTGGTCATGTCACAATGCTGTTCAAACACCTTCAGAGTCTCTCCAGGCAAGGTAGCATTTGAGACTGACCTTTGAAGATAATGTTTTTTTAGAGAATGTGAAAGCATTCCAGATATTCATGTGAAATGAGCTCTAAAAGAAGATGGAGTGTTTCAGGGCTAGCACATAGTTTGATATCTCTAAAGGGTAGATGAGTGAGAGAAAGAGCTTGAGCAAGAATGAAGCTTAGAATTCTCCTCTTGCTAGTTCCTTTACCTCAAATATTTAGTGTTCAATCTAGCTCAAATGCTATATTCTCCAAGACATCTTCTCTGGTACTGCTAACTGGAAATAATCCTTCTTCAAACATAAGCTTAACCCCGCATACTCTGTATAGCATTATAGGTATTTGTGTACAGACTTCATGCTCATGATGGTGCAGTAAGCTATCTGTAAGGAAAATGTGCATCAGGTTCATTTGGTTCAACTCCCAAATCACCTTTTTTTTATGAAAAAGTAAATATGCAAACATTGCAAATGGTAGAGTAGATTGACAGCCATCCTTGTAGAAAACAATAAATACATCTACCCTAAGATAAACCTGAGACTTTAAAAAGACTCAAAATATTTTAATCAAAATTGAAAAAAATTTACATAAAAACTAAAGAAAAGAAAACTTTGTGGAAATCATACATTTTAGTAATAAACCCATTAGAAACTTTTCAGGTTTCCACTGGTCATCATTTATTACAGGTTGTTGAATGAACTTTTAAGGAATTAAATTCAGATTAGAAAAAAAGAAACATTTCTGAGTACTGACTTCAATCTAATGTAATAATGATTATCATTATGTACAAGGTATGAAATTTTATCCTTTTGCATTACTTGGCATTTCATTTTTGCATTTGGGTTTGCCCTGTGTGATAAGTTGGTTTCAGTTTTTGAATTGATTTGTAATAGAATGTGCTTGCTGGGCTAAAATAGTCCTTTCATTACACTGCAGAGTAATTCAATGTCAGAAATCTTGACTGGGAATGTAAAGCTATAACTTATTTTCCATGTATAATCAACCCTCAGTTATCTCAGAGTGGACTATCCATGTTTCAGGGAATTGCATGTCAACATTTATCAACAGCACTTGCTGTAGATGCTCTGGTGAAAGCACATATCTTGCTTTACTATTTCTTTTTTTTGGTTGATTCAGTCTCTCTTCCTATTTTTTTCTTTGCATTCAGTCTATATCACAGTATGAATACAATATAATGACTTAACTACATGTTCTTGCCATTGGAAAGTTGTGAGAGTAGCTCTGATTTTGAGTGTTACTCTGTTCCATGAAGTGAAAGTGTTAGTTTTTCCTTCATGTCCGACTCTTTGGGCCCCCATGAACTCCTCCATCCATGGGATATTCCAAGCAAGAATACTGGAGAGGGTTGCCATTTCCTTCTCTAGTGTATCTTCGTGACCCAGGGGTTGAACACTGGTCTCCTGCACCACAGGCAAATTCTGTATCGTCTCAGACACCAGGGAAGCCCATAGAGTCAGTTTAACAAACTGACTCTACTAAACTGACTCTACTCCAGAGTCAGTTTAACAAAGTGAAGCCTGCCTGAAACAGCTAAAGGAATTCAGGATGGGAAACTTATATGTTGTATATGTATATTGCCTCCTCAAGTGAAATAACATGTACGAAAATACTCTATATGTAAATAACAATCCTAATATATTCCACAAGATTAGCTTAAGCTTCCTCCTGAATTGGATGAAATTCTGGGGTAGTGGAACAAGCACTTTATTTGAAATTGTACGTGCTAGGTTTGAGGCTGTCTCCTACAACAAACAAGTTCTGTACTGGGCAGTGCAAATTAATCTCCAAGAGCATTATTACTCTCACTGTCTCTTGTTTGTTCCTGCTTAATCTTGTTTTCCTCTTTCTTTTGACACAACATTCTGACTTTGCTTTGAGGAATCTTTACCCATCTGAGTCCATGTGTTCAAGGTGGAGCTGACCTCCCTTCCCTTACACAACTCATGGGCTCAGGACCCACACTGGCCAATTAATCTCAGGAATTACAGAAAAAGATGTTAGATGCTTGAAGGGGCTGGTAGCCATGTTTGCTCTTTGTGGAATATATATGAGAACAAACAACAGATGTGCACTGGCCCCGCGCAGCCTGACAGTACCTCCCGAGCTAGCACAGCTGCCGATGTGCATTTGAGACTTTCTAATCCTTCCTTGTGTAATGGAACGTCTTTCTTCTAAAAGTAACTGATATCACTTTTTGAGAAATGAAGCACTATATATTTAATGTAAAAATTCTTGTACTAAATAGAATGAACCTTGACTCTTCTTTTCATGTGTAGATTAAGTGGGCTAAGACCTGATTGTGGCATTTACACAGTATGTAACCTACCTGCCCCAGGACGGTCTCCGGACACTGTCCTGGTCATGTGTTCCATTTCCTGCCTCCTCCCTGCTCAAAGAATGACACATTATCCTGATTTTTTTCCCCCCTCTTTGGCTTATGCCTATTCTATTTTAATTAAAAATGTATAAATAAAGTTAAAAAAAAAAAAAAAGAGAACAAACAACAGATAAGGCATGACAGAGAATGTGAGTAACTCAATGCCCTGAAATTGCTGTTTGATGCAGAGATGTAACTAGGAAATGAGTGCCTTGCTGTTTCCAGCACATGAGTGAAGGAATTATATTTTAATGTTTTGCTTACTTGAATTCCCTATTCAATGTTCAAATGTTAAACGAGGTAATAGTGCATTGTAGTGGATTGAATGCAACATATTGTGAAATTTTTATGAAAAATAAATAAAACAATAAAGAAAATATTAAAAATAAGCAAAATAGTGTTATTGAAGCATTTGGCTTAAAACCTGGCACATTTTAAAGAAATAAATGGATATATCAGATCAGATCAGATCAGTCGCTCAGTCATGTCCGACTCTTTGCGACCCCATGAATCGCAGCATGCCAGGCCTCCCTGTCCATCACCAACTCCCGGAGTTCACTGAGACTCACGTCCATCGAGTCAGTGATGCCATCCAGCCATCTCATCCTCTGTCGTCCCCTTCTCCTCCTGCCCCCAATCCCTCCCAGCATCAGAGTCTTTTCCAGTGAATCAATTCTTCTCATGAGAGGGCCAAAGTATATACTAGATGTAAATAAAATATTAGTATAAAAAGTAATACTAGTTTGGATAAATACCTACAGGGTAGATAATGAAGAATTAAAAACTTAGAGAAATCTGTATGCAGGTTAAGAAGCAACAGTTAGACCTGGACATGGAACGACAGACAGGTTCCAAACTGAGAAAGGAGTATGTCAAAGCTATATATTGTCAGCCTGCTTATTTAACTTACTTGCAGAGTATATCATGCAAAATGCCAGTCTGGATAAGCACAAGCTGAAATCAAGATTGCTGGGAGAAATATCAATAACCTCAGATATGCAGATAACACTACCCTTATGGCAGAAAGTGAAGAGGAACTGAAGAGCCTCTTGATGAAAGTGAAAGAGGAGAGTGAAAAAGTTGGCTTAAAACTCAACATTCTGATATTTGGCAAAACTAATACAATTATGTAAAGTTCAAAAATAAAATAAAATTTAAAAAAAACTCAACATTCAAAAAATTAATATCATGGCATCCAGTCCCATCACTTCATGGCAAATAGATAGGGAAACAATGAAAACAGTGAGAGACTTTAATTTTTTGGGCTCCAAAATCACTGCAGATGGTGATTGCAGCCATGAAATTAAAAGACACTTGCTCCTTGGAAGAAAAGCTATGACCAACCTAAACAGCATATTCAAAAGCAGAGACGTTACTTTGCCAAGAAAGGTCCATCTAGGCAAAGCTATGGTTTTTTTCCAGTAGTAATGTATGGATGTAAGTGTTGAACTATAAAGAAAGCTGAGCACTGAAGAATTGATGCTTTTGAACTGTGGTGTTGGAGAAGACTCTTGAGGGTCCCTTGGACTGCAAGGAGATCCAACCAGTCAATCTTAAAGGAAGTCAGTCCTGAATACTCATTGGCAGGACTGATGCTGAAGCTGACACTCCAATACTTTGGACACCTGATGTGAAGAGCTGACTCCTTTGAAAAGACTCTGATGCTGGGAAAGATTGAAGGTGGGAGGAGAAGGGGACGACAGAGGATGAGACAGTTGGATGGCATCACTGACTCAGTGGACATGGGTTTGAGTAAGTTCCGGGAGTTGGTGATGGACAAGGAAGCCTAACATGCTTCAGTCCGTGGGATCACAAAGACTTGGACATGGCTGAGTGACTGAACTGAACTGAACTGAATAAAATAAATAAATAAGTAAATAAACTATATCTGTTATAGAACACTTTAATAAGAGTGCATTTAAATAAATGAATGGATATTTCCTGTTCATGGATGAAAGATTCAATATTGTTAAGATTTCAGTTTTTTCAACTCAGTCTACTAATTCAACACAACTCAGTCAAAATCTCTGCAAGCTGTTTTATAGATATTGACAAAATAATTTTAATTTTATGTGGAAAAGCAAATCAATAGATTATCCAACTCAGTATGATGAAGGGCAAAGTTGAGGACTTACTCTTCTCAATTTCAAGAGCTACTATAAAGCTACAGTATTCAATACAGCATGGTATTGATGAAGGCATAGATAGTCAGATGAATAGAAAAGAATAGAGAGCTCCAAAATAGATACACACAAATGTAGTCAACTGATATTTGATAATGATTCATAGGCAATTCAATGTAGAAAGAATAGTCTTTTCAACAAATGATCCTGGACAATTGGTTGTACATATGCCAAAAAAAAAAAAAAAGACCCTAGACAAAGACCTACACAACTTTTATAAGAATTAACTAAAAATGGAACACAGACGTATATGTAAAATAGAAAACTATGAAACTTATAGAAGAAAATATAAAAGGAAATCTACATGTGTTGTGGTTGGTAATAAACTTTTAGATAAAGCACCAAAAGCATGATTCATGCAAGAAAAAGTTTATAAGTTGCATTTTAGTTAATTAAGAACTTACGCTGTTTGAAAAGCACTGTCAAGAGAATGAAAGGATATACCATGAATTGGGAGAAAATATTTGTAAAACATTTATCTGGTAGAGGACTTCAACAATAAGAAATTGAACAACCCAACTAAAAGATTTGAATAGACACCTCACAAAGATAATATGTAGATGGAAATAAACATACAAAAATATTTTCAACATCATTTTTCATTACAAAAATGCAAATTAAAACAACAAGATATAATTAAACATGGATCAGAATATCTAAAATCTGAAAAATACTGACATTATCAATTTCTGGCAAAGATGCTGAGCAAAGAAACTCATTTATTACTAGGGGGAATGCAAAGTGGTACATTCACTTTGGAAGACAATTTGGCGGATTCTTACAAAGCTAAATATATTCTTACCATATGATAGAGCAATCAATGAATTTGATTTGAAACTTGTGACCACACCAAAAAAAAACAGCCCATAAATGTTCATAGTAACTCTATAATGTTCATAATAACTTCATAATTACCAAAAACTGGGAGCAACCCAGATGCCCTTTCAAAAAGATGAACAGTTAGACAAACCATGGTATATTTGCACAATATAAAACTATACTGCAATAAAAAGGAATAAGCTATGAAACTACACAAAGACATGAATGAATCATAAATGCATATTGCTAGGTGAAAGAATAGAACCTGTAAAGACCATATAGTACATGATTCTATGTATTTGTTCTGAAAAAGGCAAAAAATAGAGGAAGGAATAGATTAGTGTTTGTCAAAAGTTCAGGGATAGAGGAAGAAGATTGAATATGGAATTATTTAGGGGAGAAATATTTCATATGATAATATAATGGGGGACATATGATATCATGAATTTATCAAAACTAGTGCAACTTCACAACACAAATAATAAACCTTAATGTTTGCAGATTTCTAAAAGTTCAGAAGGTCAGGATGAAATGCAAAATATGGTAAAAATAATGTAACTGTATAACAAAAGTGGGAAACTATCTTGTTTTAGGGGATGGGTGAAAAGGTGATGACTTATGTAACTTTGGAAATGAATGGACTATGTAAGACTAAAGTAATTGTAATTAAGCACTCTATTTTATTTTTTTCCCCATGGACCTACAGGTTAAGAATTATGAAAAATACATATTTACCTGAACTGAACAGTTAAGTAAATGGCTAGAGCCAGGTTTTTTTTACTATTGGATTAGGAAGTTACAGATAAGAAAGGAGAGGAGACAGAATAATACATGTGTTAATGGATTAAAATTGGACATATTGGTATGAATTCATGCTTAGCTTAATGTTGGTACAGAAGGGGATACATACAAATATTTGTAAATTTGCAAATATTTGGAGAGTATATATTTATTATATAATATTATATGGTACCTCTATCTATAATAGGATATATGTATTATATATATATATATATCCTTGCTCTGTTGGCTATTGCTAGAACAAGTAGCAATGAGTATTCCTAGTCCTGAGATCTTGGTTTCTAATATGATTTTCCAATAAAATGAACCAGGACTCTTTGGTGACATGGCTGATTCTTAAATTGAGGCAAGAAATATACAAGATGAGCCTGGTACATCTTACAGAGCCAGAAAGTAAGGAAGTACACCAGGAATCATGAAGACTGGAGTATATCAAAGTGGAATAGGAACTAACTGAAAGTATTGCCAAGAGCCAAAGCTGGCACAATTAGATATCAAAATAAATAAAGTAGTATTGGATTATAACTTAAAATATAAGGATCCAGAGTATATATATATAAGTATCCAGAGTATATATTGGAGAAGGAAATGGCAACCCACTCCAGTGTTCTTGCCTGGAGAATCCCAGGGACGGAGGAGCCTGGTGGGCTGCCGTCTATGGGGTCGCACAGAGTCAGACACGACTGAAGCGACTTAGCAGCAGCCACAGAGTATATATTACTATAAGTAAGTGATTGAATAAATAAATAAATGGGGGAATAGACAAATCACCTATATGGAAGAATTCAATAGTATATCAGCCAGGTGATCAAGGCCAATATCAACAATAACAAATCATGGTCAAAGTGTGTGCCCCTGACAAGATGTGATGAAAATGGCACTTTATCTCTGTGATCTTCCTCTAAACTCATAACCCCAGACTAAGTATGAGAAAAGCATCATAAAAATTCCAACAAAGGGACATTTTACAAACTACCTAACCATTATTCCTCAAAGGCAACAAGGTCATCAAAAACAAGGAATGTCTGAAAATCCATCTCAGTCAAGAGAAGCCTAAGTAGACACGATGACTAAATGTTCTGTGTTATCCTGGAAGAGCTCCCAGAAGAGAAAACGGACACTTGGTAAAAACTAAGGACATCTGAATAAAGCATGAATGTCAGTTAATAATAATGTATTGTTTGTTTACTTGTGACACTATATAACATACTGCTGCTGCTGCTGCTAAGTCGCTTCAGTCGTGTCCGACTCTGTGTGACCCCATAGACGGCAGCCCACCAGGCTCTGCTGTCCCTGGGATTCTCCAGGTAAGAACACTGGAGTGGGTTGCCATTTCCTTCTCCATATAACATACTAAGTTATGTTAATATATTAATAATAGAGAAAACTGAATGTGGGGTATGTTGACCTCTCTGTACCATTGTCACAATTTTTCTATAAGTCTAAAACTATTTGAAATTTTAAAAGTTAATTAAAAGTATGTATGTTTGAAAGGCAAAATTATGAATTTAATAGAGTAAAATGTGGGCAAGTATCTTTGAGACCTAAGGTCAGCAAATGACAAAAATAAAACAAAATACAAACCATGCTGTGGGGGAGGAAGAGATGAATTTTATGAAATCAATGTTAAAGCTTTCTATTCAATGAAGGTATCTTTGGACAAAGTCAATATACAGAAGGTAAGACAGAAAAGATGTTTTGCATGTATAACATTTACAAAAGGTTAATATATAGTATACAAGAAATTCCTACAAATTAACAAGGAATAGAAAACAACAGTAATAGAAAAGTAGGCAAAACCTATGACCAGGCAATTTACATAAAAGGAAATCCCCAAATCAAACACACACACAAGAAGAAATGTTCAAAGTCATGAAGAATCAGATAAATACATTTAAATTACAATGTGTAATTTCATAGGTAAAAGGCCAACAAAACCAGAGAGCTGATGATACCACTGTTGTGGCTCATGAACCATAGTATGCATTCAGTAGAGACTGCTGATATATTTTAGTCAAATGTATAAGATGAATATCTTATAGTTGTGAATTTTTGCTTCATATCCCAAAGAAATCACTGGTATGCTTTGCATGCTTAGACAAATAATGTTACATTTTTATTTATGAAGGTGTCTCAGTGGCATCGTTTGCATAATGGGGAGTGGGAGGAGATAACCTGGGTGTTCCTCACTGGGACAGTGACAGCACTGGGAGAGAACTGAAATGTGGTGGATGAATGCAGGTAGAACACTCTGTGTGTGTGTGTGTTAGTCACTCAGTTGTGTCCGAATCTTTATGACCCCAAGGCCTGTAGGTGGAGTTTAGAAACAGTGTTAACTGAAAAAAAAAAAAAAAAGAATGAGATATGTAAGTGTATTAAAAGTACCTAGAGAAAATACCCATATACCATGAACCACACAAACTAACTGGAGAAGGAAATGGCAATCCACTCCAGTATTCTTGCTTAGAAAATTCCATGCACAAAGGAGATCGGTAGGCTACAGTCCATGAGGTTGCACAGAGCTGGACCCAACTTAGCGACTGAGCATGCATGAGTGAGCACACAAACTAATCAATCAGTAAAAACAAGAGAGAAGGCCTGTATGCACCACTGATAATAAGGCATGATTAACTGAGAAACGTAATAACTCAAAAACAATGTAATATAACAATCAGGAAGGACAATTCAGTAGGAGTCATTATTTTCAAGGAGGGAAAATCAGTGTGGGACAAGTTAGGTCAAGCATATACTAAGTGAATATATAGTTCATATATTTTTATATTCGAATTTCAGTGGAAAGTTTAAGAATGTTAGTAAGCTCCCATACAATCAGAACTTTTGAATTATTCTTATCAATCATCCTTACCAATATAAAATATGCTAATTTGTTTGTGAGTTTGATTAAGGAGAGAAAAGAGAATTTATTTTTTACTCCTGATGTTTTTAAGGCATACACAGGATCAACAAAATTTCAGGCTCGTCCAGGGAATGCAAGCTGCAGATAAATGAAACAAACAAGCAAACAAAAAACAGTAAAAAGATTCATTGCCGATGAGAATGCAAAATGGTATAGTAACTGTGGAAAACAGTTTGGCAGTTTCTGACAAATATTAACATAGTCCTAACTATAGGATCCAGCCATCTATTCTATATATTTATAAAATATTGACAAAAGGATTTAAAACAAGTAGATATTCAATAGCCTAATTATAGTGAACTAACAAAGCAGAGGATTTTATGTGTATACTAATATGATGAGCCATCTTCACAAAGATAAAGACACAGGAAATTAATTAGGTGAAAGCTTCCTTCTGGTGTTTTCTTTCAAATATTTTTCAGAAATATCATTAGACTTCCTGTTTTAAAAATGACTCATCATTGTAAGTCATCTTTTTGGCAATTATTATTACTTTTTAAGTGACCACTTGCCTAGACAAATAATTATTTGTGTTAGACCAGGAACAAAGAAGTTTGATGTGATTTAATCTATTAGCTACTTTTTTAGTTGATGTTTGCTAAGTATCAGAACTGCTTCTAATAATTGTCTTGGTCTTGCTTGGTGCCCTTTTTTCAACAAAGGAATTTAACATATTCCCCATTAGCTGGGGGAGAAAAGAGCACAAAACAACCTTCCATGGCTGTAGTAGCCTTGAAGATAAAGCAGACTCCATAGGATCAAGATATTTAAGACCTTTGACGATCCAGCCAGTGCTTGCCTACTTCTCATCCAGGATTTCTCAACCTTGACACTTGATATTTTGGGCCACATAATACTCTGTTGTGGTGGCTGTTCTGTGCAATATAAAATTTTAGTAGCATCCCTGGCCATTACCTCCTAAGTGTTTGTAGCAAACACCACCCCATCTCTCCCCATACTCCATTTGCTGTAATAAAGAAAATTCTCTCTAGCTATTGCTGACGCCTCTGTAGGACAGTATCCTGCCCTGTTAAGAATCACTGCTTCTAGGCTCTGTGAGGCTCCTCTGTCCATGGGATTCACCAGGCAAGAATACTGGAGGGGATCTTCCCGACCCAGGGATCGAATCCAGAATCCTGGACTGCAGGCAGATTCTTTACTGAGCTGAGCCACCACCAGGGGAGCCCCTTTCACCATTATACTGTATTAGTTTCCTATCGCTGCCATAACAAATCACTACAATTTAGCAGCTTAAAACAATACCGATTTATTATCACACAGTCTCATCAGTTACGAGTTTGACTAGGTTGTTTTCTCTTCTCTTGGATTCACAAGGACAAAAATAAGGTCTTGGCTAGTTGGGCTTTTAGCAGGAGGCTCTGAGAAGAATTGACTTTCAAGCTCACTCAAATTACTGGTTGCATTCAGTTCCTTGTATCTGTAGAACTGAGGTTCTCCTTTACTTGCTGATTCGCGGAGGTCATTTTCAGCTTCTAGAGGCCATCCACACCTGCTGGCTGTTGTCCCTCTTCAAAGCCAACAATCTTGGGTCAATTCCTTCTCATACCTCAAATCTCTTACTTCCTGTTCTGCCTCATCACTTGGCTGCATCTCTCTGATTCTGGCTGGGAAATTTCCCTGCTCTCAATGGCTCAAGTGATTAGATTTGCTCAGCCCTAAATAATCCAAGAGAATTTCTTCCTTTTCAGGAATGTAATTTTAGTCACATAGACAGAGTTTCTTTGGGCAGCACCTACATTATTGCTTGATGAAAAACTAAGGTCAATCTTGGGGGATACCATTAGAATACTACCTTTCACAAATCCCCACCTCAAATACTAAGATCCAATAAACCAAATGACCTATGATTCTGCAAAAGTGTGTTCTCAAGCTTGTGAGTAATGCTTCTGGAGCCTATGCCCTGTCTTCACTTGACTCTCCCTTCAAGGCCTGCTTGGATAGGGGCTCCAGGGAGCCTCTCCTGACCATATCCTGCGGGTATGATTGTATGCACATCCTCAGAATACTGCTCTCATCTGAATCATAACACCTGACACATTACACGGGACTACCTAATTAGTACAGAGTGAAAATTCAGTGTTGGTTGAATTAATAAAAGCTTATCTGTGTCAAGATTTGCCAGAAATGCAGAGTGCTTCATGGATGAATTAAAGATAAAATGTTTCCTATGCACTTTGTGGAGTATTTCAGTGTTTCTACCTATTATCAAATATTTTCAAGTACTATTCATCTTCATATAAAACCATTCTTAATATGTGTTTTATCCCTATATGCGGGATCTGAAGAAGCTAGAGCTATTTAGAATCTATCTGAACCTCAAGAGTTAGGTCATTAGAATTGGATAATCATTGATAATAAGGGTGAATTAATTGAAATAAGGCTCCTCACTGTATCTACTTCTCTTTGGTCCAACCTGAAATGGAAGCTACAGGCAATACTGCGTTTTTAGTACTTCCTAACATTGCTCAATGTTTTGTTTGTATTAAAACTATAATAGAGAAACAGAGAGAAACCTGCATTCCTGCTGAAGTTGTCCTCAAAGGATCAATTTTAAAACATTTTTTCTGAATACTTATAATTTTAATATGGTAGAGACAATTAAGACTTAACACAAATATTCTTCCTGTTTTCTTTTCCTTGCCCCCAAATTTTATTTTCAAAAGTATTAGGTAGGTCCAAGGGTGACGGGGCCCAGGGTGTCTAGATCAAGAGGGTCGAGGGAGTGACCCTCCGAGAGCAAATCACAGGGTCAAAACCCAGTCAGAGTAGGGAGGATATCTATACAGGAGATTTGTGCCATTTACAGTATTATAAAAAGATAAATCAGGTTTAAAATATCTGTGGTGACATAAATAAGTCACAATGCTAGCTTAGTAACCGGAGACAGAAAGCAAAGCAGTCTCATTTGCCTGGTGAATGGAAAAGGCTTCTAGATGTATTGAAGCCACGGGTTCTCCTAGAACAAAGTACCTACATATTTTACTCACTCTCCCTGGTGGCTACTTGCATGAGAAAACACTTAGACCAAGAGTGGGTCTGGAGAAACTGCCTTCATTGGCGATACCCTGGTGAAGACCCTGCTTCTAGGTATCATGCCATTGATCTGCCATTAAGAGATGATGCCAACCTCACCAACAATGAATTTAGAATTTCCTCTGCCTCAAGTATTAACTTGCTACCTGATTTTTCCAACATGCTATCATGCCATGAAAGGGAGAAAAAGGGAGCCAGTGTGTCTATCCTAGAGAGTTCAATAATACATTATTTGTATGCCTTGGGATGTATTTAAGATCCTAACATTTTCTGACCATATTTCAGAATTTAAATCATTTAAAGAAAGTCTTACGACAATATCTCAGGATCACTCAAGGGACCTGTCATGCCCTTTCTTGAGTTTCACCTAGAAAACAAGAACATCTCTTGAATAATTAAACATTTTGATGCACAGAGAATAAGGAAATAAGCAATGGACATTTACCATGGCTGAAACTGAGCCACTATTTTCTGAAGTTGGCCTAAAATATTAAGCTTTGCAAAGTAATTTTAATGTTTATCCTTACGTCTTTATGCAGCTATGCATTCCAGTGCTTCCCAGAATATTTAGACAGTGCTAATGAAGCAGAAGACTCTCAACAAGTGGTCTTACATTAATTGAAATGGACTGAACTGAAGCTTTTTTGTTGTTTTAATTTTCTTATGGAAATGCTGCTATTTAGCTTATAAGGGAAAGAATAATCTTGTATTGATACATCTTGTGAAATGGACATTAATGTCTTTGTACTTCAAACAATATTGTGAAAACACAGCCAGTAGTGAAACATCTCTCTTAAGATATATTGTATCATACAATACAAGGTTCCACAGATCAAACTTATTTTTTATTCTTCTCTTATCTATTATTAGATTAACACTGATATGAATGATACTATCAGGATTCATACTGTACAAACTAGAGCTTTTGCCTCATTTGAAAGCCAGATTAGCTTGGTAAATAACAACATGCACATAAAAAGTGATTTATGCATCTGAAGAAAATAAAAACTTAGATATTTTAATATCTCAACAGAATTTATAAATATGGCAATTTTTACTGTTCATTATCAGTCAATAGGAACAACAGCAGATTCTGGAAGTGAATTCTACAGAGTGGTATGACAATTACTGTTATATATCTCAGCAATCTTCTAATAAATAATATGAGGCTTGTTTGCATTTATCAGAGTGATCCTTAAGCAAAACCCATGTGAGAAAGAAAGCTTGCATATTTATAAGAGTAAATTTACATATAACTACACATAAAATATTCCATTCCTTTGTAAAATACTTCTTTATAATTTCCATTAAAATCATCATGTAATTATACCAGAGATACAAACCTAACAAAAATTATGCCAAGCATTATTAGAGGGAGTGCTTTTCAATTGCAAGGGCATCTGTTCTGTGAGAATTTTCTAGTTTCAATTTCTGTTGCATCAAAAGAGAGAGAGAGAGAGAAAATAAGGACTTTGTCCCTTGAAAGGACTGTATTCAAAGGTCATCCATCAAAATTATTTTAAAACTGTGGTGAAAGTGATTATAATAAAGTATTAGATTGTGTTATTATAAACAATAAACAGATGTATACAGAAAGAGGGAAGTTCTTTTTCATCCTGTGGCTATGAAAAGAACTATATCATAAACACATACTATTATGGATGTTTCAACAGATAGTCCTTCATTCAGCAGGGCTTTTCACTGAGTACTTGCTGTGTTTCAGCACCTATGTGCTGCACTTGGATTTGGAAGTGAATGTCTGAATCCCATAGACTCCACTCTAAGAAAAGTAAGTGGATGAGGCTGAAAAGTAAATAAACAATTGTCTCACAGTATAGGGTACTTACCTCCGTGACTTAGCCAAATCAAGACCAAGCCTTGAAAGACTAGTTAAAAGGGTCAGGAAAATAATAGAGAAGAATATTCTAGGGAGAGGAAAAATGTGTTAGATAATGGCTATAGAGAAGAGAATGCTATCAGGGAACTATGGATAGTTGAATGTATCAGGAACCTAGGGTCAACCCTGAAGAGATACAAAAGACAAAGGTGGAAAAATGTAATCTAGATGTCTTTACAAGGAGCTTGGTTTTTGTTTTGAAAATGTTTAGGAATAATAGTACTAATGTATTTTAGACAAATGATTGTCATATTAAAATTTATATTTTCAAAAAATCATTCCTCTGAGTAATGGTGCTCAGAGCATGGCCATTGGACCATTGATATCAGCATCACCTGGAAACTTAGAAAAGCAAATTCTCAGGTGTCAGCACAGACCTACTGGACCCAACAATCCATGTTGTAGCAAGCCCTTCGGTGATGCTGGTGCATACTAAAATCTGAAAAACATTGGTGCAGAAAATGAAACTGTGGAGGCTTTTTCAGTACAAATATTTTCAGCTACAACATCTTAAAAATCTGATCAACAGTAGCTTAAACAAGAGTTCATATATATTCAATAACAAGAATTACCAGGAAAGACAGTCCAGGGATGGCACAGTAGTCAAACAATGCCATAAAGAATACAGGCTCCTATCTTTCCACTTTATCGTTATCAGGATAAGACTTTGGTTGTTTAGGGTTACATGCTGGCTGTTCTACTTCCAGGTTTTATGACTGGCATCCCCACAGAAAGGCAGCTGGGTAATGCAAGAGCAAACGTTTATCCTCATGTGTTTTGTTTTAACTTTATGGCAAAGAAGCAAAAATGAAAACATCTTAAGCCTCTTCTGTGCAGATCTTGTTGGTGAGAACCATATCAAGGGCCTTCTGATTAATAGCTACAAAGATGCTAAATGGGAAATGGCTGTCTTGAAAAGTAAGTTCTTCTCCCACAAGTTCTCATTTATTGGGTACATATTTTTTTCTCTGCTAAATATCTCTATGAAATACACATATTTTAAGTGTCTTTTGCAGTGGAGGTGCAGACATAAGGAACAGACTTGTGGACACAGTGGGGGAAAGAGAGGATAGGATGAACTGAGAGAGTAACACTGAAACATATACATTATCATATACAAAATAGAGAGCCAGTGGGGATTTGCTGTAAGATGCAGGGAGCTCATATTGGTGTTCTGTGACAACCTAGAGAGGTGGGATAGGATGGGAGGTGGGAGGGAGGTTCAAAAGAAAGGGGACATATGTATACCTATGTGAAAGTCACTCAGTCGTGTACGACTCTTTGTGACGCAACGAACTATACAGTCCATGGAATTCTCCCGACCAGAATACTGGAGTGGGTAGCTGTTCCCTTCTCCAGGGGATCTTCCCAACCCAGGGATTGAACCCAGGTTTCCCACACTGCAGGTGTATTTTTTACTGCTGAGCCACCGCGGAAGCCCCATGTATACCTATGACTGATTTATATTGACATATGGCAGAAAAACAAATACAGTATTGTAAAGCAATTATTGTTCAATTAAAAATAAATAATTTTTAAGTGTCTTCTGTATTAAGAGGAAAAAACAAAAACAAAAACCTGAATAGTGAAGCCCTAGTTTCCTTGCTGGATACTCAGTGATTCTCAAATATTGGCCACCTATGAATTCCAGGATTCTCTTCTTAGGTCCCTTGAAGGTATATTATAATTTTTCTAAATATGTATGTTACATTTCATTAGAACAGTGTCGACTGTATGAAATAATTCTCAGAAACTTGAAACGACATCCTAGAATTACTTTCAATTATTCAAGCAACTATCTGGGGTACTTCATGCAGAAATACCTAATATGGAAATTCTCCCTTGGTATCACCTTTGAGGCTCACTGAATCTGGAAATTTCCCCTGGATCAAGGCTAGATAGCCTACTTTTGTCCTGAGGGTTGACAAATGCACACAAAGACAAACACATACTTGAGTCAACCATCTTTCCTCACCTGCTTCTCTGTAGCCTTTTTGCATGACCTTCAGTATTGGTTTCAAGTATGAGACAAGTACAATTATCACCATTTATCAGCTAGAAAAGCTGTTGTGATGAAAATCAAAATCATTTACTCTTAGAATCTGACATTTGTAAACTGCTAAGCAATTTGCATATTGGTGGAAAGCAAGAATCCTAATTCTTTATTTCCATATTTCCTCTAAAGTACAATATAAGCAAAAAAAAATTGTTTTTTTAATATTTGTTGAGGACTATCAGGAAAAAAAATCCCAGTGTCCTGTGGGTCCATCCTGCATCTATCACAGGCTATGATGATGAGTGGTCCTAGCTTAGGAATTAGGAACAGAGGCTATAGGCGACCCTGAGGAGTAAACACTATTTAATCAAGAAAACAAGCAGCATCATGAATAGTCGCTGCTGAAAAAATGCAAATACCTTAAGAAATATGTTGTTCTGGACACAATTCAAAAACATTTGGGAGACTGAAACCTTACGTGTTATAATTACACGCATACACTGACAGGAGGGATGAACATAAACAATAGCACTAACCATTGCTCTTTAGTTGAAATAAAGACAATTTAAAAACTTCAGATCACTGAGCAAAAGGCAAGAGTACCAACATCAATTTCAAAGTCATTGTCAATAGTGTATAACACATTGTCAAACAAACGCGCTTCTCTTGCTGTGCAGTCTGCTCCTATTGGCATTTGGCAGTCTGAACACACAGTCATGCAATCTAATGCTCATATTTTCCAAACATAACAAAAGGAGAACAAAACTCTGCAGATTACTAGAAAATATTAGCAAGCGCATATATTAATGGGTCTGTTTTAGTGGATTTAGATAAAGGACAAACTCTAGATCCTCTTACCTCTGTAATCATAATTTTTATATACGTATATCCAAAGAGGTATATACTGTTATCAGATATTATAGTTAGTGGCAAGATATGGAGGTTTTTGAAAGAATATTTTATATGCCAATTAATTTGAGAATAAAAGAAAGGACGAAGGAAGAAAGGAGAAAGATACTATAGATTTTTATCTAATCATGTTTGAGCCTCTACTTATTATTAGAAACAATATAGGTTTGCTGATGTTGACTATCTGGGGACTCCAAAAATAATGATCTTTTTTTTAAGGCTCAAGTTAGTACTAGATGCATTCACATTGACTAGTTTACTAACAGAAATATATATTACTATTTCTAATAATAGATGTGGATAAGGAAGCTGAGCTTGGCCAGAGCCATAGTATTTGTATGCAGGAATGTCAGATTTAAATTATGGACTATTAAATCTACAGCCCCTTCTTTTTCCACTTTAGTGGACTTCTCCCAAAGGACCTAAACCTGTCTCAAGCAATTCTCAGAAAGAAAATGATGATCTACCCTTTCCACAGGCACACTCCTGGTTATTCCCTGAGAGTTATAAGGGACCTCTAATACTGGGCAGACACCAATTAATGTGCAACATTTTGTCTGACAAGTTAGAAGCAATAACAGATTTCCTCTCAGCATTCAGGTGAGGTTAGAAAGAAGGAAAAATGGATATTCCAGCATTAGACAGAAAGCATCTCTTAGATGAGTTCAAAACCAAAAGAACCAAGGGGTCCAAAGCCTAAGTACAGAAGTTAAGGAAATCATTCCTAAAAGAAAATAAAACAAGAAGCTGAGATGTTGCTCAACTTATACTACTTTTCACGAATTTAACTTGAGAATTCCTATATGCTACTAATCAATATTTTGAGCACACAGTTATATTGTCTGGAAGACAGGGAGGAATGGGAAAACAAAGTAAGGGAGTAAGGAAAATGAAGCCACACAAAGAACCCTGCACATATTTTTTATCTAGTGCTGGTCTGCTTATGGACATTAGCAGAAAGCACTTTCAGAAATCTGTGTAGTGCTGATCTGGGAATTAGAGAGACATATGGATTCCTCTGGGCCACACTTGGTAACAATTAATAAAGTCCTGGTATGTGAATGTTTGAAATGATTCAATCTTGATATTAATCTATTGACAAAAAAGGTTTTTGTTTGCTCTTGTTGTTAATATTTCACATTTAAGTGGCTTGTTGTACTTACTTATTTCTTCATAGAAGCCTTGTAGAAAGATAGCAGCCCTTTTTTATTTTTTTTTTCCTTCATGACAGAATAAGGTATAAAAGCTTTCCCTTTCCTGGTGGCTTAGTTGGTAAAGAATCTACCTGTAATGCGAGAAACCTGGGTTCTATTCCTGGGTTGGGAAGATCCCCTGAAATAGAAACCCACTCCAGTACATTTATAATGCTTGCTTCCATATGCTCTCAGATTCGGATAGATAGTCCCTAACAAGCCAATATTATATTTATCCATGTAAACGGATATTACTGGAATGGTAACCCACTCCAGTACTCTTGGAGAATTCTGTAGACAGAGGAGCCAGGTGGGCTACAGTCCATGGGGTCACAAAGAGGTAGATGTGACTGAGCAGCTAACATGTTAGTCAAAAAGCCCAAGTCTTTTACTCAGTTATTAACTAGGAAGTCAGGCATGAGCAATGAGGGGTGGCCTAAGCCGAAATACGGGTGGCCAAGCTGATCACTAAACCCACCCCAGACATGCCCAAGTGCGGTTCAGGAGAGCTCAAAGATATGCTACAAAATAAACAGAGACTTTTCTTCAACTCCAGTCCATGTGCCCTAGGCACACAGTGGATACAAACCAACCACAGGGGCCTCTCTCACTCATGCCCCGAGATGCACAGCTGTTTCTTCCAGTGACCTCAGGCAGCCAGGAGCCTATTAAGGGTTCATAAATATTCTATACATACATACATCTGATTATAACAGACTGAAATATGCGAAAGCCATGCCCAATGGAGACTGTTGTTATGCAACTTGCAACTGACAATCAAAACTATCAGTCCATGCCCACCTAGATGAATATGTAAAAGCTCTGTCTTGAAAACCAGCCCCCAACCTCATACCTCATCATTCCAATGCCACTACCTCTCTTGAGGTGTTCTTTCTGTTCTTTCCTTTAATGAACTTGTTTTTGCTACGGGTAAGACTTCAGATTCTTCTCTGTGTCCTTACCAAGAACCAAGGCCCATGAAGGAGGGTCCTCTTTTACCCTCCCTACCCCATAATACAACCATATATCATATTTAGCATTTTCAGAGATTGTCATGTATTCCATTTTCTATTTTAGTAGCAAGCCAGAAGGACTACTTCATTCAACTCAGCTCTTAAACCTCCAGCTCTTGAAGGCTCTGCATTTCTTTACTAACTATGCAATGCCTTGTCATCACCCCACATCTTTCTTTAGTGCTTTGTGATATATATATAAGGGAAAGGGGAAGAAATAAATTTTAGAGTGGTTATTTTCCAATTATTGGTCAAAAACCCCTCCAGGGGTTGACAGATATTTGTTTCAGGAGGGCATTTATAATGCTTGCTTCCATATGCTCTCAGATTCGGATAGATAGTCCCTAACAAGCCAATATTATATTTATCCATGTAAAAAAGTGAAAAATCTCCCTTGCTGTCAAACTTTTTATCTTCTAATCTCTGAGAACTCCTCTATCATGTAATTTTCTTTATTTTTTTCCTATATATAAACTGCATTTCAATGTTTCTAATCTGCTAAGAACCCTTCACTTTGCTCTTTTGGCCATAATATCAGAATCTAATTCAATTATAATTAGCTTGGCATAGGTTCCATATTTCAATTTCTATTTTAGTTTGAGATGTGGGATTAACCATCCAGAATGGGCATTCAAGGTCCTGCTCTGAGGTTGGTATGTAAGATTTGCCCTCATAGGATAAAGCAGAAGTGTACAGAGATTTCTAGAGAGCTCCTTGCTTCCACCCTTTCAAACCTTTCTTCTGCATTTTGTTTTTAGCCAGAGAGAGAGCATCAAAGGATTTTGTCAGTCATGGAGAGAAAACCTCTATCCCAACAAACAGGCTTTGGTCTTTTGTCATAATGCTAACGATAAATTGATCATTTCATTAAAAGAAACACCACAAACACAAGAATTCTAATAAACAGATTCCTTAGTCCCTAGGAAACCTCTTCTTAACAGAGCAATGTGTAAAACAGCACAGTATGCCTATCAGAACAATTTGTCCTTGACAATCATATAAATAGTTTAGGGCACATAGCCCTACAAATAAATTGTTGGTAGCGATTTGGGGGAGCAAGACTAAAAGAGTAACTCTTGATGAAGGGATCTGGCAGCCTTTCTATTCTAATGATAGTGAGTTATGTGACTTGTTAGAATTTCATCAATTTCTAAATAAATGTCAGTAGACTTTATTGCAAAAAAAAAAAAAAATGTTTTCAGTATGCCATCTTGGGTGTCCTGGAAGGATTTCTACTTATTTGTTAGCTTCAAAAACCATTTTTACTAAACTTCCCCTTTTGAAAGAGGGAGGATAATACAAAATATGCAAAAATCTATGAAGAAATTACCAAGTAAGGATGATTCAACAACATATTTCATTATGGATTTCGTTTTCTTGTTAACCTAAACTGAATGGCTGACACAGTCTCCCTAAAGCCGGCATATTTGTTTAATTATGCCTTAAAAATAAAATTGTAGCCCAACTAATGTGTGGAGAAAATGTGAAAATTTCAAGTATGCTTCTTGGCCTCTTCCTTAAAAAAGAGAAAAAATATTTTAAATTCTAGTTTTAATGTTTTGTAGTTAATAATTTTTGACCTTATAGTATGACATACTATTTTTACTGCTGAAGAGAAAAATCACAGATGTAGAATTTATCAATTTACTGTATCTATCTGATTCACATTCTGATTTTGAGAAATGAAACATTATATTATGGTGTCAAAATGGAAGGAAATAAAAAGGCAGTCTTAAGAGCATTTGGATAACTTAACTATATAAGTCGCTAGAGTCAAAGCTGCTAAGATTTAGTAATTTTTTTAAAGTTGGTAGATTTTTTTTTTGCACTTTACTATCTTTTCTAGTTTCACATAAGTACATAAGTGAGAAAAAGAACTATCCATTACAGAACCTCTCAAAAAATCATGTTTTGTTCATCTGCCAGACTCTTTCAGCAAATGTGTCGATGATGAATTTCTCTCTCCCATCCCTCTCTTTTATTCCATCTCTATTTGAGAAAATACAGTTGCAGGATTGGCCTTAAAGAATTTTTTTTTTTTGATTCACCGAGAGATTTGGAAGGCCAGATGAAATATACTTATTATTACTTAAAGTGTTGTAGGAAGATGAAAACTCAGGAGAAGATGACATTTATTAAGACCAAACAATAAATTCCCTTCTGTTACTTTTGGACTCATTCTTTGTAATGAACAGTTTATTTTCCAAATTCCTTTCTTAGGTGTGTGTATGTGTATGTTGATATATATGATAGGTTTCTGTATAGTCCTATGGAAATAATAATTATAAAACTAAATTTTGTAAGGCCAGAAAACACACTCTTAGACTAAAACCTCTAATTTTTCCATTTTCCCATCCATTACTCCAAGGAGACTTTCTCTTTACCATCCTAGAGACCTTGTCATAAATCTTCTATATTCTTTTTATTTAATAAGTCTTCTCACTTTAATTTCCCCCTTACTGTCACAAACTGAAATAACACTATTCATCCTTCCTGTGCAATGCAGGCATGCTAAGTCCCTTCAACCGTGTCCAACTCTGCGCGACCCCTTGAACTGTAGCCCACCGGGCTCCTCTGTCTGTGGGATCTTTTCAGGCAAGAATATTGGAGTGGGTTGCTATTTCCTTCTCCATTCCTCTGCAGTGTTAGCTTCTAAACCTTTTATTCTTTATTCTATTAATCATTTTATTCCCCAGCTCTGCATCAGTCCAGACTCTTACTTTTTTCTTTTTTGTGGCTACTGTACAAGGATCAAAGAACAAGGTATAAGTAAAATAATTCACACTGCTACAAATGTTCCTTGGAAGGAAAGCTATGACAAACCTAGACAGCATATTATAAAGCAGAGACATCACTTTGCTGACAAAGGTCCACATAATCAAAGCTTTGGTTTTTCCAGTAATCATATATGGATATAAGAGTTGGACTATAAAAAAAGGCTGAGCACTAAAGAACTGATGCTTTCAAATTGTGGTGCTGGAGAAGACTCTTGAGAGTGCCTTGGACAGCAAAGTGATCCAACCTGTCAATCCTAAAGGAAATCAACCCTGAGTATTCACTGAAAGAACTGATGCTAAAGCTGAAACTCCAATACTCTGGCCACCTGATGCAAAGAACTGACCCACTGGAAAAGACCCTGATGCTGGAAAAGATTTAGGGCAGGAAGAACAGGGCAGCAGAGGATGAGAGAGTAGGACGGCATCACCGACTCAATGGACCTGAATATGTGCAAACTCTGGGAGACAGTCAAGGACAGGGAAGCCTGGGGTGCTGCAGTCCACGGGGTGGCAAAGAATTAGTTACCTCCTCAAACTTATGATTTACCTAATCAGAAAAAGTAGTCTCCAAATATTAATCTGACATACTTATCTGAGTTCTCAGATGATTACAAAATCAAATGATCTAAATACACTTATACCCATCTCAAATTTAAAAAAAGATATCCACTGTATTTCCTCTCACATTCTCATCTCTGATGGTACCTTCACTATCCATGAATTTCTCATCAGAGACAGACTAAGTTTCTTCCTCATCCATCAGTCTCCAAGATAACTCAAACTCTGGGTCTGCCTTTACACAGAGAGAGTTGCATACTATCAATTCAGATATGAGGCAGAAAGAACAATAAGCATGTTTAAGGTGGAAACTTAAGAGTTAATCCCCAATATATTTTTCTTACTCAGTTTCCAAATCTAATCTGCCACCCAAGAAGTCTTGTTGAATCACCTTCAAAAATGTGTCTTGAATTGATCTCCTTATTTCATCTCTAATGGCAATGCCTTAAAGCATATCCTTTTAATTTCCTGCATGGAATACTGCAACAGACCCTTATTCTCCACACCTCCACATCTTCTTTGTTCTCATGCTTTACCACCACACTTTTTTTTCTTTTTGGTAACACATCCACCTAAGTTTTTCAAGACTTCTTATTTTCTAAATCAAGGGTTTAGAATCTTTTACTGTGTAACCCACTAATAAAAAAGGTTGAGCAGGCACTACAAATGCATGTATCAGTCATTTCAGTTCAGTTCAGTCGCTCAGTTGTGTCCGACTCTTTGTGACCCCATGATCCGCAGCACACCAGGCCTCCCTGTCCATCACCAATTGCCGGAGTTCACTCAAACTCATAAATGCATCGAGTCTGTGATGCCATCCAGCCATCTCATCCTCTGTTGTCCCCTTCTCCTCCTGCCCTCAATCCCTCCCAGCATAAGGGTCTTTTCCAATGAGTCAACTCTTCGCATTGAGGTGGCCAAAGTACTGGAGTTTCAGCCTCAGCGTCAGACCTTCCAATGAACACCCAGGACTGGTCTACTTTAGAATGGACTCGTTGGACTGCAAGGGACTCTCAAGACTCTTGGAGAAGAGTCTTCTCCAACATCATGTTTCAAAAGCATCAATTCTTCAGCACTCAGCTTTCTTCACAGTCCAACTCTCACATCCATACATGACCACTGGAAAAACCATAGCCTTGACTAGACGGACCTTTGTTGGCAAAGTAATGTCTCTGCTTTTCAATATGCCATCTAGGTTGGTCATAACTTTTCTTTCAAGGAGTAAGCGTCTTTTAATTTCATGGCTGCAGTCACCATCTGCAGTGATTTTGGAGCCCCCCCAAAATAAAATCTGACACTGTTTCCACTGTTTCCCCATCTATTTCCCATGAAGTGATGGGACCAGATGCCATGAACTTTGTTTTCTGAAAGTTGAGCTTTAAGCCAACTTTTTCACTCTACACTTTCACTTTCATCAAGAGGCTTTTGAGTTCCCCTTCATTTTCTGCCATAAGGGTGGTGTCATCTGCATGTCTGAGGTTATTGATATTTCTCCCGGCAATCTTGATTCCAGCTTGTGCTTCTTCCAGCCCAGCGTTTCTCATGATGTACTCTGCATATAAGTTAAATAAGCAGGGTGACAATATACAGCCTTGACGTACTCCTTTTCCTATTTGGAACCAGTCTGTTGTTCCATGTCCAGTTCTAACTGTTGCTTCCTGACCTGCATACAGGTTTCTCAAGAGGCAGGTCAGGTTTTCTGGTATTTCCATCTCTTTCAGAATTTTCCACAGTTTATTGTGATCCACACAGTTGAAGGCTCTGGCATAGTCAATAAAGCAGAAGTAGATGTATTTCTGGAACTTTATTGCCTTTTCCATGATCCAGCGGATGTTGGCAATTTGATCTCTGGTTCCTCTGTCTTTTCTAAAATCAGCTTGAACATCAGGAAGTTCATGGTTCACATATTGCTGAAGCCTGGCTTGGAGAATTTTGAGCATTACTTTGCATGTAATAGATACTTACATGTATAGATTATTACAAATTGCACACATGTACTAGAGATATGTACTTTGTGTGCTACAAAGATACTTTCAAAAACAACTTTTTGGAAATGAGATAATACAACTATGAAATTTTAATATTTTCATACCGCACCTTAAAGTGCCATCTTTTATCCCTCGTTAGGTTCACACATCCCATTTTGGAGACCATTAGTGCAGTTCAGGCTCTCTCATTCTTGGACTACTGATATTTGGGCTAAAAAAGTTTTGGGGGGCATGCAGGATGCCATCCTGTTCATCATAGGGTACTTAGCAGCACCTCTGTTTTTTCCAGACATTGCCAAATGTTCTTTGAGTAACAAAAATTGCCTCTGGTTGAGAAATGCTAGTCTACATGGAGGATAAAGTAGAAAGAAATAAGCCCAATTTATAAACCCATCTGTGGTCTCCAGCTTTGTCTCACTCATACCACTCCATCTTTATTCATGTTATTAGCCCCACGTAGCACCCATTCCTACCCCTCTTTCTTTGAACAAGAATCAATTCAAATTTCTCTGTGGAAGAGGTTACTTCTATTGCACTTGTACATTTGCTATTCCCTCCTTGTATCTACATGGGCTTCCTCGGTGGCTCAGATGGTTAAGAATCCACCTGTAATTCAGGAGACCTGGGTTCGATCCCTGGGTTGGGAAGATCCTCTGGAGAAGGAAATGCTAACCCACTCGCGTACTCTTGCCTAAAGAATCCCATGGACAGAGGAGCCTGGTGGGCTACAGTCCATGGGGCCACAAAGAGTGTGACACAGCTGAGCAACTAAGCATGCATGCATGCTCTGTATCTACATATCTCTATCTATTATCTCTATCTTAATCCATCACAATGTTTATTTCTAACTAGGTAGTGAGTTCTTGCAGCTTAGCATTTGCATGTATCAGCCAGAGTCTGCTCATCAGTGGTGTTTTGGATTGAATAAATTCTGGAATGACTCTCCTAACTCTTCCAAAACTATGCCATCGCTCTCAATTACATAAAGGTACAATTTTTTTTTTCCCTGAGCTATTCTCTCTCTGTTTGTCTCTCTCTGTCTGTCTTTCCTGCTATCTCTCTGCTCTCTCTCTGTTTTTCCTCTGCCAAGTACACAACTATGGCACTTACCTAAAGAACCAGTATCTTTAAACACAACGAAAAATTTTATTCCTGAATTATTCAGTTTAGATGAGTAAATAACTGTCAACACTTCCCTTTGTTTTATATGATACAAACTTGGGTTTTTTTCAGAGCCTCACAACTTCACTGCACATAATCTTACATTCCACTCTACTCTTCAGAGTGAAGGAAATGAATTGAATAGGGCCAGTCTCCATCATATAGGCAGAGTTGATAACTAGCTACGGTGTATTTTACGAGCATGATATAGTTGCTCTTTTGCAGCTTGTTGATGTTTTATGTTCATTAACATTTACCATATGAAATAGTATGAAATTTAAGGATATACAGAAAAAGATTAAGTGAAATAAGAAATAAAGCAGAAAATGGGAGGGAAGTGCAAGAGGGAAGGGATATATGTATATATATATGTGTGTGTGTGTGTGTGTGTGTGTGTGTATAGCTGATTCATGCTGTTGTATAGCAGAAGCTAACACAATGTTGGAAAGCAAGTGTATTCCAATGAAAAAATAATTTAAACAATTAAAGCAGATTATGTGTAGTGTTTATACAGGTTATTTTCATTCCTTCACCAAATATTAATGGATTATCTATTTGTCAGGGACCACATTAGTCAAAACGTATATGGCAATCACAAGCCTTGTTCTTGCCAGTTTCTTGGATTCCCTCTGGATAGGCTAATTTGAGTAATTTGCTGGAGTCCAAGTGGTGCTAGTGGTAAAGAACCCACCTGCCAATGCAGGAGTCGAAAGAGATATGGGTTCAATCCCTGGGTCGAGAAGATCCCCTGGAGTAGGAAATGGCAACTCACTCCAGTACTCTTGCCTGAAGAATCTGATGGACAGAGAAGCCTGGTAGGCTACAGTCCACAGGATTGCAAAAAGTCAGATATGACTGAAGTGACTTAGCACAGAGCATAAGAGCCATCCCTGGTTATCTGGTACCTGACTGTGGGCTGATTTGGGTGGGTGCATAGTGATTCCAAAGTGGTTGTGGTAGGGACTTAATCAGCTACTTGAGATGAACTGATTGTCCTCTAGAAAGGGCTTTAAACTTGGGGTAAGGTAGCACTTAAAAAAAAAAACGAAAAAACAAAAGCCACCAAACTGTATTACAAGGTACGGATGTAATGACTTAAAGTCTCAACAAACTATAAATACAAGTATGTTGCTACTGAAAGGAAAGTACACTTTGAAAACTTTATTGTGATTAGGAAAAGAGAAAAATAGTACCATTGTTATGAAAATATACAAAGTGAGGTGGTGAAAGAATCAAGAAAATTTTTACCTTCTCCTGTTTGGCAGAAATGCAAGGGATACTGTAGCCATCTGATTACCAGCCTGAAGAGGACCACAGAAATATTCTGACTCCCTCGTGCCTCTCCAGGAATCACAGGGGAATGGAGACAGAGCCACTGAATTAAGTAGATCCTAAAACCTACTTGACCTATGGATTTCCAGATTTTCACTTCTTATCAGGAGCATCACACTTGACTCTGTGGCCTGAGAAAGTAGCTGAGTAGACTGAGTCCATCAGAACTCAAGTTTCACCATCTCTGGTCACTTTGTACCTGAGGTCTGGCTCCTTTTCCACTGTACACGCTCCATGGTTTCCAGCATTCACTTTTCTGCAGTGAACCTCTCTGAGTGTCCCTCACTGTGGAGAAACTTTTCATCTTTAACCTAGATGTTTTATCAATGGTGTTGTATAGAAGGAGAAGTCTTGAGACTACTGTAAAAATAAGACTGAAAACCAGAAGCAGGAGGCTTAAGTCCAAATCCTGAGAACATCACAGAACACCTGACTCCAGGGAACATTAATCGATAGGAGTTCATCAAACGCCTCCATACCTACACTGAAACCAAGCACCACCCAAGGGCCAACAAGTTCCAGAGCAAGACATACCATGCAAATTCTCCAGCAACACAGGAACACAGCCCTGAGCTTCAATGTACAGGCTACCCAAAGTTACTCCAAAACCATTGACATCTCATAACTCGTTACTAGACACTTCATTGCACTCCAGAGAGAAGAAATCCAGCTCCACCCACCAGAACACCGACACAAGCGTCCCTAACCAAGAAACCTTGACAAGCCACTGATACAACCCCACCCACAGTGAGGAAACTCCATAATAAAGGGAACTCCACAAACTGCCAGAATACAGAAAGGACACCCCAAACTCAGCAATTTAAACAAGATGAAGAGACAGAGGAATACCCAGCAGGTAAAGGAACAGGATAAATGCCCACCAAACCAAACAAAAGAGGAAGAGATAGGGAATCTACCTGATAAACAATTCCGAATAATGATTGTGAAAATGATCCAAAATCTTGAAATAAAAATGGAATCACAGATAAATAGCCTGGAGGCAAGGATTGAGAAAATGCAAGAAAGATTTAACAAGGACCTAGAAGAAATAAAAAAGAGTCAATATATAATGAATAATGCAGTAAATGAGATCAAAAACACTCTGGAGGCAACAAATAGTAGAATAAAGGAGGCAGAAGATAGGATTAGTGAAATAGAAGATAGAATGGTAGAAATAAATGAATCAGAGAGGAAAAAAGAAAAACGAATTAAAAGAAATGAGGACAATCTCAGAGACCTCCAGGACAATATTAAATGCCACAACATTCAAATCATAGGAGTCTCAGAAGAAGAAGATAAAAAGAAAGACCATGAGAAAATACTTGAGGAGATCATAGTTGAAAACTTCCCTAAAATGGGGAAGGAAATAATCACCCAAGTCCAAGAAACCCAGAGAGTCCCAAACAGGATAAACCCAAGGCAAAACACCCCAAGACACATATTGGTCAAATTAACAAAGATCAAACACAAAAAACAAATATTAAAAGCAGCAAGGGAAAAACAACAAATAACACACAAGGGGATTCCCATAAAAATCACACTTTTTAAAATCAATGAATGAAATACTACTTGAAATATTAAACTGAAATTTGAATGATCTCTGACTCATGCTTGTCATCTATTATTCTGAAAGAGATTATTGCTATTGAAAAATAAGAATAATCTTTAAATTTTATCAAATATTTACTACATACCAAGCAATGTGCTAAGCCCTTTGCATGAGTTATTCATTTTAATCTTCATAACGTTTCTAATGAAACAAATATTTTCCTTGCCTGATTTAGACTGATAAGCCAATTAGGCTTAGAGAGGTTAAGTGATTTAACTAAGGCCATTCAGCTAATAACAGGCTGACCCTGCCTTCAAATCCAGGTTTAACTGAATCCAAAGCCCATATTCTTAATCACTGTATCATGGGTTATAGATGATAAACAGATGATAGATGGATGATTAGTAGATTGGTGGATATATTAGTAATTAATAGATTCACAGATACAGAGAAGTATTAAAGGAGGGAAACACATAATATAATTTTGTGTTACATTTCACCCAACCATTCAATGCTGTGATGAGAGGGGAGTGGTAGGCAAATACTTCTCTCTCAGCTTCTGTGAACATTCAGAAAAAGAAAAAAAGAAACATTTATGATTTAAAATAAATTCCTAAAAATCATCTGCATGTGTTATATTTGGTTCATCAACAGGGGAAAAAATAGACACACGCATTGAAAATGAAATATCTATGCTAAATGTCTTTGATATCCTGCCAGATTTACCCACAGAAGGTCTTGACTATAAACAAACAGCTACTTACACATGTATGACCCTGGAAAGAAGACTGAGTGGGCACAAAATGGTGTCTGTTTTATCTTGGGTTTTTGATTCATTTTGAGCTGTCAGATTTTCACCTCCTTTCAAGGAAAAGAAAAACAGGAACTGCGATTCTGCATTTAGCATTGGAGGAAAGAATTGCGTAACCATTTCCAAGTAGCTGACTTATACCTTTGCTAATGGAGAGGATTGTTTTCAAGGGTGAAATAGCATTTTGTGGCAGAAATGGCACTGTGACAACTACCACGCCAATGAATATAGACACTTCCTACACTTGGTTTTAATCACATCTCAGTCAGATCATAATATTTATTAACTATTCAGAACACCTCCTGAATCTTATAGTTCTCTAACTCTTTTTGGTTTCTCCTTTACTTTAAGAGGGACTGTGTTTTTTTGAAAACAGCTTTAAAGACTTGAGTAATAGTTTGCAAGGGATGCAAAAAGAAACCTCGATTTTAATTTCCTTAAACGCAGATCCCATGCCCTTTACTTCTTCAGTATCTCTTCATTCCCAAACCAAAAAGGCACTAACTCAGTAGTAAGATATAACAGATGGTCAATAAATATTGATTGATAACACTCAAAATGAATTGTTTCCCAAGCTAAGATTTAGATCTTTCAATTATAATGACACAAATATCCACCTACAGCACAGTGTTAGTTAACACTCTACAATCTATTTACAGCAGAAGCACTTTCATTTGCACTATTTTGCATGAAAATTTAAAAATAAAAAAGCTGCTTATGTTTTTAAAAAGATATTTAAAGTTTTTTCTAAGTCCAAATGATTGTTTTATTTGAACACATTTTTTTGATTGCACAGAAATACTTCTTATATAGAATTTACTTCAGAGAAACTGGAAATTGAAACTGTTAAATATTCAAATACTACTTGCTTTGCTTTTTTGGGGGTGTTGTTTATGCAGCATTCTGTGATTTAAATACAGAGTCTTTTTTTCATCAGTGTAATTGATTTTTACTTTTATAAGCTTAATAAAGAAAAAGGGACAAGGAAGGAATTAAGACAGGCATTGTAACATATACTTCAGAATTTATTATATTTTATATTGGCATCATATTTCATAATAAGCCCTATTTTATTTAAGCAAAAGTAAAGTGTTTAAAAAGTTAATTTTTTAGTTTGTAAAAAATTTTTTCATAGAAATCTTGGGATCATATTTTAAATATATGATTGAGTTCAGTGCCCTTACTGGCTACAATACGGCATAAATTTTAAAAGCAAAGAACATTATACATATTAGAAAAGTCTATCTTCCAATAAGTAAATAATTTGGATGAAGCAATTCTAATAGGAATCATAAAGAGCCAAGGGAAGTAACATACTTCCCTTGTGACTCAATTTAGAAACTTGATGTCTTTGATTTTACACTGAAGATTCATTAAGGCTTTCTGATTGACAGCTATTTAGGGTTCAGTGACTAATATAGTTAGGACATCTTTGAAAATGGAAAAGACCAATATTCTAAATTTCTGTCACTATGAGACTTGTGATCATTAAAAATATTAAAAAGCTAAGTTATTTAAAGCTGTTGGCCATTTTGATTTAGCTGTCACACACAGAGATATAAAACAATCAACCAGTCAGAAAATATTTAGTGCATATATACTTCATGCCCAGCAGAACACCCTCAATCCTTGGCTTAACTTTCACTAAAATTTCCTCTTTATCACTTTGGTTTTCTCTTTGTAAAATAGAAATAACAAATCATCTCATGTCTAATTCACAAGAGTACTTATTTGAAGACTAAAAACTTCATATTATTTACTAATGATATGACCACATCGTCACTCACTAAAAGAGACATAAAAGATAATTGCCTCCAGTATATTATTTGGAAAGGATGACTTTAAAGCCATTAAAAACTTAAGCCATCTTTTTGTAGATTATCTCTTCACTTTAGGCATTTTAATTCTAATAATATTATGTAATAGTCCACATCTTGAGCTGCTGAGTAACACTTTAGAAATTATTTCTGGAATATTCATCAGTGCAGTATAATACCCAAAATTGAATATTCCAAAATATCTTTACAATTCACATCGCCCTTTGTGTTAGCTACCTGGAAATAGTTGCTCTGAAAATCCTTTAGCCACAAATCATCTTAGTCAACTTTCTACAATAAAATTTAGGGAATTGAAGAAAGCAATAAATTATATAAAACCTCCAAGAATTTTGTTTAATTTTGTGTTATATATTGAAGTATAATTGATTAAAAATGTTCTGTTAGTTTCAGGTGTATAACAGAGTGATTCAGTTATTCATATACATGTATCTATTCTTTTTCAAATTCTTTCCCCAATTAAGTTGTTACAGAATATTGAGCAGAGTTTCTGCTCAATATGCTATACAGTACGTCCTTACAGGTTATCCATTTTAAATACAGTAGTGTGTACGTGTCCATCCCAAACTCCCCATACCCTTCAGTTTGTCCTCTGAGAGTCTGTTTCCATTTTGTAAATAAGTTCATTTGTATCATCTTATTTTTTTTAGATTCCATATATGAGCAATATCATACGATATTTCTCTTTCTCTGTCTGACTTACTTCACTCAGTATGACAACTCTGTGTTGAAGTCACTCAGTTGTGTCCAGCTCTTTGTGACCCCATGGACTATATATAGCCTGCCAAGCTCCATGGAATTCTCCAGGAAAAAGTACTGTAATGGGTAGCCTTCCCTTCTCTAGGGGATCTTCCTGACCCCAGGATCAAAGCGGGTCTCCTGCATCACAGGCAGATTTTTTTACCATCTGAGCCACCAGGGAAGCCCTAACAATCTCTAGGTCACTCCATATTGCTGCGAATGGCATTATTTCATTCTTTTCAATGGCTGAGTAATATTCCATTGTATTTATATATGTGCCATATCTTTTTTATCCATTTTTCTGCCAATGGACATTTAGGTTGCTTCCATGTCTTGGCTATTTTAAATAGCACTGCACTGAACATCAGGGTGCATGTATTCCTTGGGGCCATGTTTTTCTCTGGGAACATGTCCAGGGGTGGGATTGCAGGATCATATGGTTGCTCTATTTTTAGTTTCTTAAGTAACCTCCATGCTGTTCTCCATGTGGCTCCAAGAATTTATTGAGATAATCTCTTCAATTTTCTATAGGCCACTCTGAAACCAACTTCTAAGTAGAGATGTGAGTTTCTTATGTTGAAGAGATCATTTTCAAAAGACTTCTAAGTTTTCCTAAAAGAATGCTAAACTTGTCATCTACTTTTCAAGTTTTCAAAGCCTATGGATTCACTTCCAATTAGCAACTCAGAAGAGATTCCGGAGTCTTTAGTGCAAATGCCCAACATTTGGCATTTGTTGGAAATTTCTCATTTCCATAGGTCACCTTCCACAGGGCAGTTACAGTTACTCATGCGTGCTGGCCCACCTGTTCCTGTGCCATTGAAGGCTTGGATTTTTGCTTCCATTTACATTTTTTCCTAGTCCTACCTCTTTACCTTGTTTATACTGCATTATTATTTTGTTATATGTGTAAACTATTTCAAACTGCTTGTGTAAGAAAGCAGAATATAAACAAACAAGACCCCATGATATTACACTTGGAGATAATATTTACAGTCTTTTTGAGAAAAGGTGCAATTCAACATAATATTACAGGCAGACTATAGGTAAATGAGTTGTATCTAAAACTTCATTTGTGGGCAGTGAAGTGGAATTCAGATTTTTTTTTTTTTTCTGTGAAAGCAGGTCTATAGAAATACTTCTTTGGATGTAAGCAGTTGGCAGTTTTGCACAACCTATTTAACTCATGAAATAACTTACATAAACATTATTTGCCCTGAAAATACTTAAAACAATATTGTTTCAATGAATTTTATTAAATAAACCAAATTTTAAAAATGAGTCCTTATGTAATGTATTTGTTTATCTCCTTTTTGGTCAGGAAATGTGCCTTACTTGTTTTCACATTTCCACTGGGTAACATAGTGGGAGTGCAGAATGCTCTAGAAATGTTTGTGAAAGATGGGAAGGAGAATAAATAACTGCAAGAAGGGAACAAAGATACCTAAAGCATGTAAAAGAGACTTCTGGGCATAGTCGAGGTTATAGAAACCAATGGCACCAAGTCTCTGTTTTGTCTAACTGTAACAAAACACTTAGACATCTATTTCCTCTTCACTGGAAACCTTATGCATTATTAGATTAGATTTGATTTATTTCAGTAGAGGAAAAGAAAAAGACATGAGGGCTGAATGGAAAAAAAAGACTTCTTTTTTTTTTTTCCATTTAGGTGAGTATGCACGACCTGGGAGGAAAAAACGAATCTAACATTTTTACAAAGATATATGTGTTCATAGGAAAAAAAAAGACTTTGCTTAACAAATAAACTGTTTTTAGAAGTAAATTGTAAAGAAAAAATGGGAGCAAGTCAATTGCACCATTCTTTAGAGACAGAAAAATGAAAAAAAAAAAAAAAGAGAGAGAGAGACAGAAAAATGGAAAGGGTAGTCAAGATTTTTGTGTAGTATCCCATGTTGGTGCAACCAAATCGTACCATCATCATAGCAACACTCAGGTGAATAAATTCATGCAAAGAATAAAAAATTGGAGAATGAATTTAGGATTCTGGGGAAAGAGAGGAAGCTATATCATATGGCCATCTGAGTGTACTAGGTATTAATGAAGATATGTTCTTATTATACTATTTGTGTTATAGATAAGAAAATTTTATCATTTTCTGCCTTTCCTTCCACAGGTCATATATATATATATATATATATATATATATATGTATATACACACACACACACATATATATATACACACACATGCATACATATATGTATATGAACATTTTATTCTCATGTCAGTTCAAAATAGATCTCATTTCTGAAAAATACATTTTATTTCATATTGATATTAGTATTACTTGAAGACTAAAAAGAAGACATTTTCACAGCTATTAGCCTGGAGCCTGTCAAAATGGCTGAAGGTCAAGATTAGAAGGCAAGTGAATGTGACATTAGGAGTTATCATTGTCTCCTAATTGACCCTGACATTAGGTCATATCTTCCTGCCCCTTGTAAGTTTTCTGGCATCTTTCCTTCCACTAACAAGCACACACTTTGTAATTATGACTATGTCAAAGACCTATTCAGAATCTTTAAGTCTATGTTACTGAAGTCTACATTTGGAAATATTTGTACATTTTAAAATAGAGACATTAAACCATTTTTCTTAAAATACACTGTTAATGACAGAACGAGGGTTAGTATTCTAGATTCTCTAGAATCTTGTTTAACACTTCTAAAATTATTAGTTGATGAACTATCCTACATTAAATAAATGTTAGAATCATCTTTCTAAACAAGAAATAATTTTAAAATCATTATTTTCAGTTATTTGTCCACCCTGTGAAACTAGCTACATACAAAATGAGTTGTTCATTTCACATTTAATGCTGAAAGTTAAAACTATTTATAACTAAAGATATATGAGTTAAAGAGATGGTCTCTCCACTTAATTTTCAGCTTTCACTGTAAAAAATTTAACTCAAGCAATTATTAAGTATTTCTTTGCGTTATCATTCAAATAGTCTAATATAGTATGGGATTAAGACAAATACAAAAGAAGGAAAATTTTAAGAAAACATTTAAACTTTGACATGTTTAAATTAATGTTACTATTTGATTCAGAGAAGTGAAAGATAAAAATTTCATCTACTCCACAAATTATTGCTATGAAGACATTCCCAAGATACTATGCACCCTCTCTGTGCTCCTTGCATATTTATTCCCAGTTTGGAATTTCTTCCTATTTTAGTACATTCCTCTACAACAAGTCATTGTATCTCTTTGATGTTTTGAAAGTAAGTAATTTTTTTTCTTATTATATTATTTAAGTGTTGCAATAACTCTGTACATCTGACATGGGATGAAGAGCACCTGTGCTTTGAACGGAGGCAAGGCCAAGATCGGTTTTTCCTTTGTGGTTTTGATAATAAAACAGAACAGGTAACAGTAGCCAATTTCATGGATGATACTAAGATGTAACAGACTTGAGGGCTTCATTTTTGTTGCTAGTTAAGGATAATTAGGACTTTTGACTGTGTGGATCACAATAAACTGTGGAAAATTCTGAAAGAGATGGGAATACCAGACCACCTGACCTGCCTCTTGAGAAACCTATATGCAGGTCAGGAAGCAACAGTTAGAACTTGACATGGAACAACAGACTGGTTCCAAATAGGAAAAGGAGTACATCAAGGCTGCATATTGTCACCCTGCTTACTGAACTTCTATGCAGAGTACATCATGAGAAATGCTGGGCTGGAAGAAGCACAAGCTGGGATCAAGATTGCCGGGAGAAATATCAATAACCTCAGATATGCAGATGACACCACCCTTATGGCAGAAAGTGAAGAGGAACTACAAAGCCTCTTGATGAAAACGAAACAGGAGAGTGAAAAAGTTGGCTTAAAGCTCAACATTCAGAAAACGAACATCATGGATGGCATCTGGTTCCATCACTTTATGGGAAATAGTTGGGGAAACAGTGGAAACAGTGGCTGACTTTATTTTGGGGGGTTCCAAAATCCCTGCAGATGGTGATTGCAGCCATGAAATTAAAAGATGCTTACTCCTTGGAAGGAAAGTTATGACCAACCTAGATAGCATATTCAAAAACAGAGATATTACTTTACAACAAAGGTCCGTCTAGTCAAGGCTATGGTTTTTCCAGTGGTCATGTATGGATGTGAGAGTTGGACTGTGAAGAAGGCTGAGCACCAAAGAATTGATGCTTTTGAACTGTGGTGTTGGAGAAGACTCTTGAGAGTCCCTTGGACTGCAAGGAGATCCAACCAGTCCATCCTAAAGGAGATCAGTCCTGGGTGTTCATTGGAAGGACTGATGCTGATCCTGCAAATCCAGTACTTTGGCCACCTCATGCGAAGAGTTGACTCATCATCCCACCCTGATGCTGGGAGGGGTTGGGGGGAAGGGGACAACAGAGGATGAGATGGCTGGATGGCATCACTGACTCAATGGAAATGAGTTTTGGTAAACTCCAGGAGTTGATAATGGACAGGGAGGCCTGGCGTGCTGTGATTCATGGGGTCACAAAGAGTCAGACACGACTGAGAGACTGAACTGAACTGAACTGAAGGATAATTATTTTTGGTAAAACATAAAGGCAAAGGTATTTAAAGCAATACATTATATAGATTAAAAAATAGCAGGTGATGTGCTTTCTTCAATGAACAATTATATTAAATGGAAAGAAAAACAATAGGAGGAATAGTTCTATATCCTAAACACCTGAGTTACACATCCATGTCTAAAGTCTCTAATGTAATGACACAACTGAAGCTATCACTGATTCAGCTTTTAAAAATCAGCAATTTGCTATTACAATCATTTCAAGATACTTGAAGGGTGATATTTGAATATAATAGATAATAGAGAGAAAAATTATGCTTATAGGGTCTTTGAGCAGTTAACAAGAAAGGTAGAAAAAAACTGTTTAGGACAAAACTTGTCTAGAATATTGAGTTACTGTGGTGGCATTTTGCAACATATGCATGCTGCAGCATCTTATGCTTTATTCATAGCACTTGTGAAATATCCTTATTTTGGTTGATACATTTCTCATTTCCTAACTGTGTCTCTTCTAAGCAGAAGGAAGTGTCTATGTGGTCTATATCTTTATTATTCAAATACTCACTTTGAAAAACATGTCATTGGAAAGACAGAATCATAGGAGAAAAAAATCACAATTATGTTTCATAGATGAAGATTAAATTTCCACTAGCTTTCTTTCAGTTATAGAGTTGGGTATTAAATACAGGCTAAAAGTAAACATGTTTCAATGATTTATGAGTGATTTAAAAGTAGAAACTTTATGTAGAATTGTACATAGAATATATTTCTACATTTCACATCCTATCATTGAATTGTCTTCTATCATTCAAAAATATACACAAAAATACTGAAAAACAAAAAGTAGTAAGAAAAATACATTTTCTGGGGGAAAGCTTGATTTTATTGCTCCTCTAAGTATACCCAGGAAAATTTTTAGATTTGTTGTTCCTGTCCTACTTATTCTCTTGCAACCCTGATATTTTACAAAATTTAAGACTTCTTTTAATCTGTCATACATATCTTTGACCTATGTTAGATAAGAAGCAAGCATTGATTTGTAAGGTATATTTAAATGTTAGTTCATACAGTGTCATATAAAAGTTAAAATGGAATAATATACTTCTTTGAATTATGGTATAAATTACACCATTATCTGAATAATGGTATAAATAAAACAAAATCAGATCAGATCAGATCAGTCACTCAGTCGCGTCCAACTCTTTGTGACCCCATGAATCACAGCACGCCAGGCCTCCCTGTACATCACCAACTCCCGGAGTTCACTGAGACTCACGTCCATGGAGTCAGTGATGCCATCCAGCCATCTCATCCTCTGTCGTCCCCTTATCCTCTTGCCTCCAATCCCTCCCAACATCAGAGTCTTTTCCAATGAGTCAACTCTTCGCATGAGGTGGCCAAAGTACTGGAGTTTCAGCTTTAGCATCATTCCTTCCAAAGAAATCCCAGGGCTGATCTCCTTTAGGATGGACTGGTTGGATCTCCTTGCAGTCCAAGGGACTCTCAAGAGTCTTCTCCAACACCACAGTTCAAAAGCATCAATTCTTCGGCGCTCAGCCTTCTTCACAGTCCAACTCTCACATCCATACATGACCACTGGAAAAACCATAGCCTTGACTAGATGAACCTTCGTTGGCAAAGTAATGTCTCTGCTTTTGAATATGCTATCTAGGTTGGTCATAACTTTCCTTCCAAGGAGCAAGCGTCTTTTAATTTCATGGCCGCAGTCACCATCTGTAGTGATTTTGGAGCCCAGAAAAATAAAGTCTGACACTGTTTCCACTGTTTCCACTGTTTCCCCATCTGTTTGCCATGAAGTGGTGGGACCGGATGCCATGATCTTCGTTTTCTGAATGTTGAGCTTTAAGCCAACTTTTTCACTCTCCACTTTCACTTTCATCAACATGTATACCTGTGGCGGATTCATTTTGATATTTGGCAAAACTAATTATGTAAAGTTTAAAAAATAAAATTAAATTAAAAAAAAAAGAAACTACATTTTCCAAATTAAAAAAAAAAAAAAAGAGGCTTTTGAGTTCCTCTTCACTTTCTGCCATAAGGGTGGTATCATCTGCATATCTGATGTTATTGATATTTCTCCCAGCAATCTTGATTCCAGTTTGTGTTTCTTCCAGTCCAGCATTTCTCATGATGTACTCTGCATAGAAGTTAAATAAGCAGGGTGACAATATACAGTCTTGATGGACTCCTTTTCCTATTTGGAACCAGTCTGTTGTTCCACGTCCAGTTCTAACTGTTGCTGCCTGACCTGCATACAAATTTCTCAAGAGGCAGATCAAGTGGTCTGGTATTCCCATCTCTTTCAGAATTTTCCACAGTTTATTGTGATCCACACAGTCAAAGGCTTTGGCATAGTCAATAAAGCAGAAATAGATGTTTTTCTGGAACTCTCTTGCTTTTTTCATGATCCAGCAGATGTTGGCAATTTGATCTCTGGTTCCTCTGCCTTTTCTAAAACCAGCTTGAACATCAGGAAGTTCACAGTTCACATATTGCTGAAGCCTGGCTTGGAGAATTTTGAGCATTACAGCAAAAGTTTGTTCATTTTATCTGCTGCATAATACTCCACTGAATAAATTTATTTATTTATATTTCTACTAATGCTCATTTAGATGCTGGGAACTTTTCACTATTATAAATAAGGCTACAAACGACTATTCTTCCTGATGATTCCTGATATACCTCTGCAGCTGTTTTTCTGTGTTATGATTTTACATGAGACTTGAACTTTCTGGGCTATAAGGCACAGGCAAATTCAGTCTCTCTGGAAATAGCCAAATTGGTCTCTCATTTGGCTTTGCCAAATAGCATTCAATAATTAATTGAATGCTTAATTAATTGAATTAAGCATTAATTGAATTCAATTAATTGAATGCTTAATTAATTGATTGAATTCAATTAATTGAATAATTAATTGAATGCTATTTGGTAAAGCCAAATGAGAGACCAATTTGGCTATTTCCAGAGAGACTGAATTTGCCCATGCCTTATAGCCCAGAAAGTTCAAATCTGGATGTAAAATCATAACACAGAAAAACAGCTGCAGAGGTATATCAGGAATCATCAGGAAGAATAGTCATTTGTACCCTTATTTATAATAGTGAAAAGTTCCCAGCATCTAAATGAGCATTAGTAGAAATATAAATAAATAAACAAATTTATTCAGTGGAATATTATGCAGCAGATAAAATGAACAAACTTTTGCTGTATATAACCACATGGAAAAATCTTTTTCAGCTTTATTTAGATATAATTGACATATAACACTGTGTATATCTAAGGTATGCAACATAATGATTTGATACACTTGTATGTTGCAATAATCACAAAAAGGTTCAGTTCAGTTCAGTTGGTCAGTCATATCCAACTCTTTGCGACCCCATGAATCACAGCACGCCAGGCTTCCCTGTACATCACCATTTCCCGGAGTTCACTCACATTCACTTCCATTGAGTCGGTGATGCCATCCAGCCATCTCATCCTCTGTCGTCCCCTTTTCTCCCTGCCCCCAATCCCTCCTAGCATCAGAGTCTTTTCCAAAGAGTCAATTCTTCACATGAGGTGGCCAAAGTACTGGAGTTTCAGCTTTAGCATCATTCCTACCAAAGAACACCCAGGGCTGATCTCCTTTAGGATGGACTGGTTGGATCTCCTTGCAGTCCAAGGGACTCAGGAGTCTTCTCCAACACCACAGTTCAAAAGCATTAATTCTTTGGTGCTCAGCCTGCTTCACAGTCCAACTCTCACATCCATACATGACCACTGGAAAAACCATAGCCTTGACTAGACGGACCTTTGTTGGCAAAGTAATGTCTCTGCTTTTGAATATGCTATCTAGGTTGGTCATAACTTTCCTTCCAAGGAGTAAGTGTCTTTTAATTTCATGGCTGCAGTCACCATCTGCAGTGACTGTGGAGCCCAAAAAATAAAGTCTGACACTGTTTCCACTGTTTCCCCATTTATTTCCCATGAAGTGATGGGACCAGATGCCATGATCTTCGTTTTCTGAATGTTGAGCTTTAAGCCAACTTTTTCACTCTCCTCTTTCACTCTCATCAAAGGTTAATAAGATCTAAAACATCTATCATCTTACATAATTATCATTTTATGTGTGTGGTGAGAGCATTAAAATGTTCATCACATTTAGCTCAATACTGGGTGATACCCCATGCCTTCTGAGGACAGACATTTTCCCCCTTGGTTTAAATATCACCTTTTTCTCAATCCTCATCATTATTTGTGATGTTCTGTAGGGTCTAATTAACTTAAAACTTATTACTTTATGAATAATTTTTACATTACTTTATGAATAATTTTTACATTCACATGCCCCACCTTTATTTCTAGTGAAAGTCTGCTTCCATGTCCTACTAGCCTTATCTCACCTCTCTCTAACAAATCCTGCTTTGAAGCTTAGTGTCTTAGTCTTAGCAAGTCCCCTCCCCACCACTATTGACTCTTTTCTGAATTCTCATTACCATTTATAAACTGACAGGCACCTAACTGATTCACCACAAAATACTGGACCATTTCCAGGGATCAACTATTTCATGAATGCCCAGTACTGTAGTATTTGTTAGTAATACCCAATCCCCATCCTGCTGTTTTGGGCATTGCCCTTGAGGTGGTTGACGTTTTCCCCCTACTACTTCATCTAAGATACTATTTGCTAACATTTATTGAGTATTTCAGCTTCTCTCTGGTGGCTCAGATGGTAAAGAATCTGCCTGCAATTGACCCAGGTTCAGTCCTTAGGTTGGGAAGATATCCTGGAGAAGGGAATGGCTACCCACTCCAGTATTCTTGCCTGGAGAACTCCATGAACAGAAGAGCCTGGCAGGCTACTGTCCACTGGGGCACAAAGAGTCAGACATGACTGAGTGACTAACACTAACTAACTATTGAGCATCTGCTATGTAACAGGCATTGATTGGTGTGTTCTGGGTGTACTAACTCATTTAGTGAACAACCCAATAAGGTAGGTACTATCGTTCATTTTATAGATGAGGCAACCCCATGTTGATTCATGGGAGGTTAAACAAATTGTTTAAGGTCATACTATTGATTTAATCTCAGGAAAACTGGTTTCATTTACATTCTTAACCACCACTTTATACTGACATAGTAGCCAATTGATAAGCCACTGGCATTTATCCTTCAGTTTAGGGTCATGTCAGATGAACCCTCCTCTGTCTTTCTCTTACTTTACTCAAGTGGTAGGGGGCTCCCACTTAGACATACAGCAACAAGGAATGAATCCCTATTGAATGGTATTATTTCCAGTAGCAGGACATGCACAGTCCAAGAAATCCATACTTTGGCTCCACTGTCTTTTCTCTTCAGAGAGAATTTCTAGCAATCTAAGGGTTTTCTCAATAATTTGGGTTGGTGCTTAAATGAATAATTTCATTCTTCTGCACCATCTTGCTAATAAGACTTTGGCTGTCATGGTGAGGTATCATTTGGCTCAGTGGTACACTGTAATTTGATTTGTCTGCCCTGATTCTTACCACCATTCAATAATCTCTTAGGGCCCATGTACTAGCCCTTAATCATATAAACATAAAGCAGTAGTATATTGCTAGGATAGCAATATAGCATCAGTAGAGACCAAAACAATAGTGGCTTATGTAAGAGAGAATATTTATTTCTTTCTCATTGAAAATTTTGACTCAGTAGGACAGAAATGGAGAAACAGACATAGAGAATAGACTTATGGACATGGGGAGAGGGGAGAAGAGGGTGAGATGAATGTTGAGAGTAATATGGAAATTTACATTTCCATATGTAAAATAGATAGCCAATAGGAATTTGCTGTATGTCTCAGGAAACTCAAACAGGGGCTCTGTATCAACCTAGACAGGTGGGATGGGGAGGGAGACAGGAGGGAGGTTCAAAAGGGAAGGGATATATGTATAACTGTGGCTAATTCATGTTGAGGTTTGACAGAAAATAGCAAAATTCTATAAAGCAATTATCATTCAATAAAAAATAAATTAATTAAAAATAAATAAATTTATTTAAAAAATTATTTTATGACTTGAAAGTGATCCAATGAAGTACGATGGCTCCATAAGATCATTTATCTACTTCTCTGTCTACCTGCTGTGGTCCTACCTGCTCCATGCTTAGTCTGTGGCAAGGAGGAAAGAGAAATTGGAGGGCAAGTTGCTTCTTTTAAGGACACAGCTAAGTAATATGAATTTTTTTGTTCACATTTCATTGGGCAGAAGTTAGTCACATGGTCAAAAGCTGCAAAAGAAGCAGGAAAATGTTATCCCAACTGGTATAATAATGTGTATTGATAGACTTTTATTTTATTTGGTTACACAGTATTGTATCAGTCAGAGTTCAGTTCAGTTCAGTCGCTCAGTTGTGTCCAATTCTTTGCCATCCCATGAACTGGAGCATGCCAGGCTTTCCTGTCCATCACCAACTCCCAGAGTTTATTCAAACTCATGTCCATTCAGTCAGTGATGCCATCCAACCATCTCATCCTCTGTCGTCCCCTTCTCCTCCTGTCTTCAACCTTTCCCAGCATCAGGGTCTTTTCCAATGAGTCTGTTCTTTGCATCAGGAGGCCAAAGTATTGGAATTTCAGCTTAAGCATCAGTCCTTCCAATGAATATTCAGGACTGATCTCCTTTAGGATGGACTGGTTGGATCTCCTTGCAGTCCAAGGTAATCTCAAGAGTCTTCTCCAACACCACAGTTTAAAAGCATCAGTTCTTCAGCACTCAGCTATCTTTATAGTCCAACTCTCACATCCATACTTGACAACTGGAAAAACCATAGCTTTTACTAGATGTACATTTGTTTGCAAAGTAATGTCTCTGCTTTTTAATATGCTGTCTAGGTTGGTCATAACTTTTCTTCTAAGGAGTAAGAGTCTTTTAATTTCATGGCTGTAGTCACCTTCTCCTGTGATTTTGGAGCCCAAGAATATAAAGTCTCTCACTGTTTCCATTGTTTTCCCATCTGTTTGCCATGAAGTGATAGGACCAGAGCCATGATCATAGTTTTCTGTATGTTGAGCTTTAAGCCAACTTTTTCACTCTCCTCTTTCATTTACATCAAGAGGCTCTTTAGTTTTTCTTCATTTTCTGCCATAAGGGTGGTGTCATCTGCATATCTGAGGTTATTGATATTTTTCCAGGCCATCTTGATTCCAGCTTGTGCTTCCTCCAGCCCAGCATTTCTCATGATGTACTCTGCATATAAGTTAAATAAGCCGGGTGACAATATACAGCCTTGATGTACTTCTTTCCCTATTTGGTACCAGTCTGTTGTTCCATGTCCAGTTCTAACTGTTGCTTCCTGACCTGACCTGCATACAGATTTCTCAGGAGGCAGGTCAGGTGGTCTGGTATTCCCACCTCTTTCAGAATTTTCCGGTTTGTTGTGATCCACACATTCAAAGGCTTTGGTGTAGTCAATAAAGCAGAAGTAGATGTTTTTCTGGAACTCTCTTGTTTTTTCGTTGATCCAACGGATGTTGACAACTTGATCTCTGGTTCCTCTGTGTTTTCTAAATCCAGCTTGAACTGGAAGTTCTTGGTTCACTAGACCATTCAGGTATGACCTAAACCAAATCCCTTATGATTATACAGTGGAAGTGAGAAATAGATTCAAGATTAGACCTGATAGACAGAGTGTCTGAAGAACTATGGACAGAGGCTCCTGACACTGTATAAGAGGCAGTGGTCAAGACCATCCCCAAGAAAGAGAAATGCAAAAAGGCAAAATGGTTGTCTGAGGAGGCCTTACAAAGAGCTAAGAAAAGAAAAGAAGCTAAAAAAAAAAAAGGAGACAAGGAAAGGTATACCCATTTGAATGCAGAGTTCCAAAGAATAGCAAGGAGAGATAAGAAAGCCTTCCTCAGTGATCAATGCAAATAAATAGAGGAAAACAATAGAATGGGAAACACTAGAGATATCTTCAAGAAAATTAGAGATACCAAGGGAACATTTCATACAAAGATGGGCACAATAAAAGACAGAAATGCTATGGACCTAACAGAAGCAAAAGATACAAGAAGAGATGGCAAGAATACACAGAACTATACAAAAAATATCTTTATGACCCAGATAGCCACGATGGTGTGATCACTCACCTAGAGCCAGACATCCTGGAATGTGACATCAAGTGGGCCTTAGGAAGCATCACTATGAACAAAGCTAGTGGAAGTGATGGAATTCCAAGTGAGCTATTTCAAATTCTAAAAGATGATGCTGTAAAAATGTTGCACTCAATATGCCAGCAAATTTGGAAAACTCAGCAGTGGCCACAGGACTGGAAAAGGTCAGTTTTCATTCTAATCCCAAAGAAAGGCAATGCCAAAGAGTGTTCAAACTACTGCTCAATTGCACTCATCTCACATATTAGCAAAGTAATGCTCAAAATTCTCCAAGCTAGGCTTCAATCAGAGTGAGAAATGACTATTGGGGGGTATTATTAACAATCTCAGCCATCATCTACAATAGCATGATTGTATTCTCACCAATAACTGGTCAAGGAAAGACCCAAACATTCAAAAGAAGTTTTCATCAGTCTTTTAACTTCAGAGTCAAGTGAAAAAGCCAGACTCCCTAAAGGTACAGAGGTTCATAGAAGAATTTCTATTCTGTTTGGCCCTGTGGTCCATCCGTGGAGGGTGGCCTAGTTAGTTCTGGACTCTCAGGGTAAACTGTAAGTATGTCTCCCAGGTCTTTTCTCTTCTCTTCTTTTGTTTTTCCCTCACTCACAGCACCTCAAACCTGTTGATACCTTTATTATCCCCTACCCATTGTGGCAACCCACTCCAGTACTCTTGCATGGAAAATCCCATGGACAGAGGAGCCTGGGAGGCTACAGTCCATGGGGTTGCAAAGAGTCAGACACGACTGAGTGACTTGACTTCACTTCTTCACCCATTGTTCCACCTTTTCTCCTGTATGGTTTGTGGCTTGACAAGGTTCTTGTTCTTCTGTACTCTGCTTTTAAATAGCAAATGGAGTGCTAGAATTCTAAAATAAGTAGGAAAATGAGGCACTTGTGATGATTTAGCCTGGATATACAATCTAAATAAGATATTACACTGCATGAGCCACCCTTCTATTAGTCTACCTAAAGTGACTGTTTATGTTAAAAGATTGCATATCATTCTCATACTTTCTGCTTATTTCAGAAGGCTGATTTCCATTACATTAGCCTCTATGAATACTAACATTTAGGAATAGGGTGGGATGAATATGCTAAGTCACTTCAGTCATGTCCGATTCTGTGCGACCTCATAAACAGCAGCCCACCAGTCTCCTCCGTTCCTGGGATTCTCTAGGCAAGAACACTGGAGTGGGTTGCCATTTCCTTCTCCAATGCATGAAAGTGAAAAGTGAAAGTGAAGTCACTCAGTCGTGTCCCACTCTTTGCGACCCCATGGGTGAATATGCTGCTGCTGAGTCACTTCAGTCATTTCTGACTCTGTGCAACCCCATAGACGGCAGCCCACCAGGATGCCCCGTCCCTGGGATTCTCCAGGCAAGAACATTGGAGTGGGTTGCCATTTCCTTCTCCAAAGCATGAAAGTGAAAAGTGAAAGTGAAGTCACTCAGTCGTGTCTGACCCTCAGCGACCCCATAGACTGCAGCCTTCCAGGCTCCTCCATCCATGGGATTTTCTAGGCAAGAGTACTGGAGTGGGGTGCCATTGCCTTCTTCGATGCATGAATATAATCTTCACCAATTCAAAGACCTTAAGACAACCTTGTTGTTTTGTTCAGTTGCTAAGTTGTGTCTGAATCTTCAAGACTCCATGAATTGTAGCCTACCAGGTTCCTCTGTCTGTGAGATTATCTAGGAAAGAATACTGGAATGGGTTGCCATTTCCTTTTCCAGGGGATCTTCCCAACCCAAGGATCAAACCTGCATCTCCTGCATTTGCAGGAAGGTTCTTTATCAGTGACCCACCAGGGAAGCCCTAAGACAATCTACTTGCTTTCAATTTTGTTTGTAAGCATTCATCTCAGAATTGAGACCCTCATTACCAGACTACGCAAGAGCCATCATATTTTTTTTGTATTTTTTGTCTCTTTTCAATAGTTGTCTCTTTCTCTGGAATTACTGCATCTCTTCTTCATGGGGAAAGAGAGGGTTAAATATTTCTTTTTTTTTCATCTTCTATTTATTTTAAGGTATATTTTCTGTTTTTTTCTTAAAGCTTTTATTTCTAATAATATCTAATTAGAAATTATTTCTAAATTCTTGGGTTCAGTCACCCATTTATAAAATTTTCTAATTCTGATTTTTGTCTTTCTTTTAAGTATTGGAACATTTACTTTGTGTCTTTTAGCTCATTTTTAAAATGTGGTTTCAGTTTCATTCTGTTTTCCTGCCTTATCTTTCTTGTGTGAGAAAATTATTATGTTATTTATTCATTTTCTTTGTATAGTTATTTGCATTGAATATGACATTTATTCTTCTATGTTGTTCATTTTTATATGCAATTTATTTTGCCAAACATCTAAAATGAGGTGGGGTTTAGGAAAGCTTTTAAATCCCAAAGAGTTTCCTCTTTTACTGTTTTTGTATAGTGTCCAGAAATAGGCTTAATTTTTTGGATTTTCTGAATATGTTTTCTTCCTTGAATTTGTCTAGATCAGGCATCGGTAATATACTTTTTCTATAGAAGCCAGATGACAAATACTTAAAACTTTGCAGAGTGTGTGGTCTCTTTTACAAGTACTCAACTCTATAGACAATACCTAAATCAATGAGCATGGCTGTGTTCTAATCAGATGTTATTTACAAAAGCAAGTAGCAGGTTGGAGTTGGCCCATAAGCCATAGTTTGTATACCTCTGGTTCAATTTGTCCAGTAGAACTATAATGAGAACCACAAATATGAAACACATATGTAATTAAATATTTTTTTAGCAATCATATTTTAAAAGTGGCCAAAAGGTAAAATCAACTTAGATATGTCAACTTGGATAAATTAATATATCCAAAATGTTATCCATTATATCCAAAATATATCCAATATATCCAAAATGTTATCATTTTAACATGTAATCAAATATTTTAAAATTATTATAACATCATTTATTGTTTTTATTCTGTCTTCAATAACTGCTGTGTAACTGATAGCACATCTCAACTCAGCCTCAAAGTGCTCAATAGCCACATTACACTGGCCATGGGCTACGTTATTGAACAGCACAGATCTAGACCTTTCCTTTGCTTGTCTATGTTTCTTGTCCCTATTTCTCCTCAATACTCATTCTATCCCCTTAAAATTCTTCCCAGTGTGGGGCCCTGTCCTGGAAAGGAGCCCTGACGGGCCAGAGTGATAGAGTTCATAGAAGACACTCTGTCTCAGCCTTTCAGACCCTCCTTGTGCTGGTTCCTGCATTTACCTGGAACTGGGAGGGCAGAACTGCCTTTCCTCCTTCCCCCATTCCTAGCTGCTTTTCCCATCATGCTTTTCTGTGAAGACTTGATGGCTGCTTTGAGGTTCTCTTGTTCTAGGCTACCTGGTTGCTTCCTCTCCTTATTCCAACATCATACCTGTGGCTATTAATGGTTTGTCTGCATCCATGTATTTAGAGTCTGTGGGGTATTTTTCTATCTAGATTTATTCACCTTTCTTCTTTTATATTTTTTTACTTTATCCCATCTTTAGCCTTCATCTCTGATTATGTTCTCATCTCTCTCCCCATATTCTAATCTCTTTAAATCTTGGTAAACAGAAATAAAAAACAAATACTATGAACCCTGTCTGCTCATAAAGATGTTGTGAAAAGCACAAGGAATCATATCTAGGAAATCAGTATGCAAACTCTAAGTTGTTCAATAAATGCAAGAAAAATAAATTTTTGGAATCCTAAAAGAAAAAAATTGCCAGATTAGTAGAATTTAGCAACCTTGGTATACACAGCTTTCTCTGCTTTAGATGCCTATTATTTTTTCCTAAAATTTACATAATGAGAAAATTGGGCATAACATCCAAACATTTTCTTAATAATACTGATTCTTTACCTTGATTTTACAAAATTTTCTTAAGGTAATACATTAAATGCTTGTAACAATAATTTAATTTAATTCCATTAAACATTAAATGTAATAAACCCTTTTTCTTCTCCATGGGAAGGTCAAAAAATCAAACAAAAGAGTGGTACAACTCAAAAACCATTAAGCATCTAAATAATTAAGTCATATTATGATTTGTGAAATTTCTGCTTCATTTGCTCATTGTGGCTGCTATTTCATTTTGATAGTAAGAGAGTAAGGAAGTTATATTTCAGTTAGGTCATATTTTTAGAAGAAGTATACTATCAGCAACCCTGGGGTTCCAAACACTCTTATTTACCTAGTGAGATTTTCAGAGAGAATAACCTGCCCTTGAGTCTTTCTACAGGAAGCCAAGAAGACATGAGAAAATATGAGCTATTGTTCCAGCTGAGTTTCAGCTTACTCTTCTTCAGGAGAAGATGACCTCTGCCTCTCGTCCACCTTTTAGATACTGTACGAGAACATATAGGTGACATTACCAAGTCTCATTCAGAATAGGTGTAAACAAAATAGATATTAAAGATCCAATTCACAAATTTATTAAATCTTTCAGACAGTTGCCTACTTCTTGTCAATTTATGGCACCAACTTCTGCTCCCCTTCCTCTCAGCTGATCCCTTCTTAGTCTATGTCGCTGTTTAATATTTTCTATTCCCAAATAAACAGAAATCTCCAGAGCCTTCACTCTTGATTTTCTCCTCTTTCCTCCTTATGCGTGAGAACATGGGTTCATGTTCCCAAGACTTCCTAAGGCACAAGCTCATTTTAGGGGTTCATATCATTTTGTCTAATAATCACTGTGAATAAATGTTGCACTTATATATTCAATTTTAGGTTTCTCATAATTGGACCATGTAATTAAGTATACAGGAGCATAGAGACTTGGAAAACAGTATGTTGGTCAATTTCTAATACGAATTGTTATTTATTTTAAGAAAATATAAAGAGTACATTTTGTTATGAAAGATTAAATTTTTTAAAGAGTGACATAAATTCTTTAGGAATAACTTCCTTTAATCCAGTTCTACAGTGCTCATGGAAAGCCAATTACAAGTCATTTAGAAATCTGGGGTGTTGACTCTAATTGTACAATTTTCAGAGATTTGATAGACATGGTTATATATTCAGAAAATATCTGAAGCACAAAAATGTTAAAATTTAAAGTGTACTTAATGTCAGAGAGCTAAGGGAGTAAAATAGTGAATATGTATATCAGCAACGTGTGTGTTTTAAAGTATTTCAAAACATTTAATATCAGAGCCCAGATGATATATAACTCATGTCTTTATTATAAAAAGTGATCATATCATAGAAGTAGCACACACACTATGAGATTTGGTAGTTGTCATGGTAACTATATTTTTTTTTACTGAAAAGAAGAATAAATAGCTATGCACATTCTTTGCAATTTATTAAGCTGGTAATTTACAGTGGCTTTAAAGATAGTGTGCCTATTCATTCCTTTTTAAAATTCAAATTGGAATATACCCATTTTTATTCTTTTGAGTCTGTGAAACAAAATAGTTATTTGTTTCATACCTTTTTAGATTTTTTTGGTTGTTCTCATCTCAAGCATTAGAGGGGAAAAAAAAGGTACATTTCCAAGTTATATTCTGGTACTTGGAAATTAAGGAGCTGTTTTTTCAAGAGACTTTTTATGCGATATGTCAGGCTACTCAAAAGTAGCTGCTAAGTCACGGAGAAGGCAATGGCACCCTACTCCAGTACTCTTGCCTGGAAAATCCCATGGACAAAGGAGCCTGGTAGGCTGCAGTCCATGGGGTCGCTAAGGGTTGGACACGACTGAACGACTTCACTTTCACTTTTCACTTTCACGCATTGGAGAAGGAAATGGCGGAGTATTTATGTAACACTGTTCTAAATAGTGCTTATTCTGCGGCTGACTATTTTCTAAGAACTTTATAAATATTAATTTATTTAATATTAATTCATAAAATCATAATACCTTCCTTGCCATTTGTACCTCTCTGGAAGTCAGGTCAATAACAACACCAAAACAAAGTAAATGAGAGAAAGAAAAAGAAAATCCTTTGACCCCTTTTGCAGTAACTTCCTCTTTATTTGTGCAAAGAATAAGGTATTCAATATCTGGTAATAAAATATTACATCTGAATAAAGTAGAAGTATATTAGCATAAACAATATACGTTTCCTCTGAAAAACATACTCATTTTTATCCCTCCTCCAAACTGACCCTATCATCATTCTCAGAAACTCTTAACTCTGTTTTAACAGATTTGAACACAGTTCTTTTCTGCAGTTTTGGTCTCTCTCCCTTAGCAGCTCATTTATATCTTATATTAGGCCATAGGTATTTTTTTCAGGCAGTTGGTCTTCTCCCTAATTCTGAGAATTATTTTTTTTTCAGTGGCCATTACTTGTTTTAATTATTTTTAACAATCTTGAAATAGAGAAATTAAAAGGAGAAATGATACCTGCTGTAATCTAAGTAGAAGTGTTGTCAACATTTTAATTTCATTTCAAATAAATGCATTTATTTACATACTGTTTATTATACATCATACTGTATATATAGAATATATTTTGCTTTATTCAGTTAACATATTATTCTGTTTTTTATGTCTCCATAAATATTTCTAATGGCTCCATAGTAGGCTATTATTGTTTGCTCATCCATTCCCTTATGATTGGAAATTTTAATTTTTTTCTAATTCTGTTTCATTATAAATAACGTTGCCTTGTTTGTGTCTACTCATAAGGCTTGTTTTATGTTTTGTGATTTTTAGTCTAGATTCCCAGGATCAGAATTGAAGGGTCCAGATATTCTGAATTTAAGTCCAGAGTTCTTTAAGATCAGAATTTAGACTCTGTAGAGAATTATCAGAAATAGAGAGAGGAGGTGTCAGAGCTCAGTTTGCAGCTCAAACCTTATATTCGTTCACCTTCCACATTGCATGGGTTCTCCATGGAAGGCCAGATATTGGAGACAACATCAAAGAACCTTGGACAAGTATTTTGTTTATTGGGCCCTGCCTTCCGTCCTAAAATGCTCAACAGAAAATGGGAAAACCTACTGTCAGCACAAAATTTTTGTGAGCACAAACAAGATAATTAAACAGGAAAATAGCATGAGAACTCAATGGTGCATTCAGAGATCAGATAGGCAGCAAAACTGAGACAAAAAATAAAGTGGTAGCAACAGTGATCAGTTGAGCAAGTGAGCCCAGGATACAAGTATTAGAAGGAATATACACCACATAGGCCACACAGTTACACCCCTGATTTATATTAGTTAGCTACCAATTTAGACCCCTGATTTAAAGCAACTTGTCTGCACTTGGCTTGTCTCACGTGCTCCTTTAGCCTCCTTTCCCGATGGAAATCTGGATTTTTTGGTCCGCCACTGCTACTGCACATCTGCAGTGGCTCCTACTCTTCAGACGCCTCCTAACTCATGAAGATAACACTGAAGGGTTAAATCCCTTCAAGCCATCATGTAACTTATATACCACTGTGCTGTAATATCACTGAAACGACCACTCAGTATTTCTTATTACTCAGAAGCATTCCACATTCTAATCAGCTTTTTTATTGTTTTTAATACATATACTATACAACTGGGCTTTCCAGATGGCACTAGCGGTAAAGAACTTGCCGGCCACTGCAGGAGAGACATGAGATTCGGATTTGATTCCTGGGTGAGAAGATCTCCGGGAGGGCATGTCAACCAGTATATACTGTACAAGGGAATTGGGGCATGGGGGAGACACTAATGTCTTGAGTGAGATTAGACCAATGTAGGATGTATAAGATATTTGAAATCCGGTGTGTGTTTAGACTGGAAAAAAGAATCATCTTAGAAGAAGGAATGTCACTTTCAATGGGAAGGACAGAAATATATTTGTTTCAAGTCTACAAATAGTTGGGGGAGTGGAGAGAGCTAATTTTGAAAATAATGCATGTGATTTTTTTTTAAAATTAAAAAAAAAATAAATAAATAAACATCCTAATTATAAGAACAGGAAAAAAAAAATAAATAAAAGTTACTCAATGTTTCAAAAAAAAAAAAATAATGCAGAGAACTTTTTCATCTTAAATAAAAAAGAAAAAAGGTATACATTTATTTTATACATATAAGTATAATGATCATTGATAATGCATTATATATTATATGGTCTAGAAACATTGAAATAGAGATGAGAGAACCTGAAAGATTTATTTATGATTATTCATTTTTTTTTAAATTTTTTTAAAATTTACTGAAATTTAGGTTTTAGTCAGGCAGGCTGGAACCTTAAGGTTTTATATACTTTTGTATGTTTTAAATTTTTATTTTGATTGTATATTGCATGCATGCATGCTAAGTCATTTCAGTTATGTCCGACTCTTTGCAACCCCATGGACTGCAGCCTACCAGGTTCCTCTGTCTGTGGAACTTTCCAGGCAAGAATATTGGAGTGGGTTGCCATTTCAAAAATAACACACAAACCTCTTCTGGAAACAGATTAATCCCAGAGTGGGCATGTGAACCAACCAGTCTGAATTTCTGGGGAACTGATTTATGGATGCTAGGATATTGTGAGCTTAGGGTTGTCAGAAGCCACTCACCCATCTTCAGAGAGAGAGAGAGAGAAATCAGCAGAGATAAGCAGAGGTGAAAGTTCAAGATGATGGGAGGGAGAGGTTAATGAACCCACTTAAGTCATTTGGTTAGACTGTGCCCCAAATGCAGCACACTTATTTTTTATGCAAGTTTGAGTTTGTTTTCTCTAACTTGTAATCAATACATTAATGAATTATATCCTTCAATTCCTGGTATCTGGGTCTGTGCTACCATTAGTTTGATGAAATTGCTCTCTAGATACTTTAATACTTTGACTGCCATTCAAATTCCCTTAACAGTCATGATCTTAACATCTCAGTGTAATTTAACCATATTGCCTTTACTTCCCTATCACCTTAGATATTTCAAGCTGAAAAGGATTTTTTTTTTCGTATGGACCATTTTTAAAGTCATTTATTGAATTTGTTACAATATTGCTTCTATTTTATATTTTGGTTTTTTGGCCTTGAGTCATGTGGGATTGTAGCTTCCTGATCAGGGATCGAACTGGCACCCCTGGCATTGGAGGTTAAGGCAAGGTCTTAACCACTGGATCTCCAGGGAAGCCCCAGGATTTCTAATAGAGAATTGAATGCCTTCAAAATTGTTAGAAGTCCAGGTGGAGTAGAGTTCAGGAAATTGCCTCTGGTATCATAGGTTTGAAAATCATTCCATTGTTGCTTTGCTGCAGATGTCAGGAATCTGCAGCTGCTAAGCAAGGCTGGCAACTGGGCACTGGATCTTGGGGTCTGTCCACCACTCATCAGTCATGGAAAGATAACCTCTGCCTCTCTTTCATCTTTTAAATGTTATATGAGAGCATCTAACTGACAGCATTCAAATCTCATGAGGAAGCCTAGCTACCAGGAAATTTAGGAAAAACAGATTTTAAATCCATAGCTTTTCCAAATAGGATGAGGGCAAAATGGACATTGAAAGACCAGTTCAAGAATCCATTAAATCTTTCTGACAATTGCCTACTTCCTGTCAACATATGGCATCACTTTTCTGTCCCCCCTTCTTTTGGCTGCTCCCTTCTCGTTCTACTTCCCTGTTTAACATTTTCTACTTCCAACCAAAATAGGAATTTCCAGAGCTCTCACTCTAGACTTTTTTCTTTTTTCTCTTTTCTCCATATGCTATCTTCATACACTATTCATACACCTTGATTTTAAATATTATTTCTCTCCCTTTTACTAAATTCCAGGATGAGACACAGATCCAAAATGATGGAATAAATTGAAAAAGGAGAGGGAACTGGATTAAGTGATCTGAAACTCATGATGAATAAATTCTTCCAAAGAGCTCTTCTAAATGTTTATATCCCTAAGTCCAAGTTAGTATATTAAAGAGAAAGCATCATGAAGCATCCGTGGATATAAAAGACATATTCCGTATCAAATGGAATTCTTTGAGCTACAAGCAAGCATACAATCCACATTGAATTAAATGTTAAGCTGTGTGTAATCTTATATAACAAAATATCTAGGGGGAGACCGTTTTACAGTTAATTTGCGTCTTAATGATATCATCAAAGAACCAGAGACGTTTCATTTATCCACTCTGCCAACTTCACTCTATCATTGTCATCTTCCCTCCTGGTTGTAAGACAACTATAGCAGTTTCATGTTTCATGTTCATGACTAGTGAATTTTTATGGAAGAAAACCTTTCCACAAAGGCCTTAGGAGTCATCCAATGGTCAAACTCCATTGGCCAAGGTTAAATTACATATCAACCACCTATCACAAAGAAGGCTGGGAAATGAATACTCATAATACTCATAATACCATACTGGAAGGCACACTGTGAGAACCAGAAAGCAGAGGTGCTGTTGGGAAAAAAAAAAACAAAAAACTATAATGTCTGCCATTTTATACAAATTTTCAGGTTACATGAATTCATGATGAATTGCAAATGTCTTGAATGACAGAGTCTGGACAAAATAACTGACTAACCTTGAGTAATGGATTCAGTCCAACAAAGGTAATTGTAAAACCTGAATTTGGAATCTAAGCTTAATTTTGTTTGGTCAAGATATAAGTGGGATACAAAATATAAAACACAAGGGAAAGACCTGAATTACTGTTCTCCAATAAGAACAAAGGAAAAAAATCTATGTGGCTGCTCAAAAAGTGAGTTTAACCTTATGATAATAGAAGTTTAAAATGAGGGGGAATCAATTTTTCTGGATGGTAACAGAGCTGACAAAGCATTCAAATGTTTGATAAATTAGAATATATCAGAATAGACAAAGAGGACTGTCATTTAATTGGAGGAGCTGGACAGGCTTTTCCTGAGGAAGGAGAGTCCCAGTCCTCCTTATGTCGGTCTTAAATGTGTTCTGAGGGTCCTTCTAGTGTCATTCTCTAAACACCTGATAAATGCAATCAATAGGGAAACGAGAGGCAAATTTGTGTAGCCTAGTAGGAAATGGCAATCCACTCCAGAATTCTTGCCTGGAAAAATTCCACGGACAGAAGAGCCAGGTGGGCCACAGTCCATGGGGTCCCTAAGAGGCGAACACGACTGAGCTACTAAGTACCATCACTACTATAAACACTCATTTGTTTTCTGTTCTTTCCCTGTATCAACATAGGCTTCCATTTATTCCATCTTTTAGAAAAACTATATCCATTTACTTTCTTCCTGAATTTTTCTTCCTATTTTACAAATGATTTTTGTCATTTTCTGCCATTTGTCTACCTTCTTCTTTTACCTTGACTCTATCATTTCTCGTTAAACTGACTTTATTTTCCTCTACTCATTTTAATACATCTTTTTTTTTCTTTCTTTCTGGAGGTGTTTCCGTTACAAGAAAGATAGTGACAAAGAGTCAAAAGAGACTCCAAATACTTCCTTGGGGTAAGTATCTCCAATATTAATTACATTTTAAACAGCTAATTGTATTATTAGAAACCAATTTGGTTCAAGAAAGAGAATGCCTATAACACTGGCCCTCCATTAGCTTAAGTGTGGAAGAAAAACAGACAAAAGATAAATAATAAAAAGTAAAAGAAAATGGGAAAGCAAGGAGGAAGGAGAGAGAAAAAATTCCTTGAAGAACAAGCTGTAATTTTTAATAGATATTTGTAGACTGATGAATTATAAATTTGATTCCCTTAGGACTAAGTTCTTTCCAAGACATGGGAAGTTTTCCATGCCCATGAAAATACTGCACTCATCACTGCTCTCCTTGCCATTGGCCTGGACTGTTGACAGTAGTGGTTCTCAAGAGGAGTGATTTTTGCCTCCAGGGGACATTTGGTGATATTTAGAGATATTCTGAATGATAACAATTGGGGAGGAGGAAACTACTGGCATCTAGTGGGTAAAGGCCAGGATTGCTGCCCAATAGATAAACAAGACAGCTCCTCATAACAGAGAATTAAATGCCAGTTTTACTCAGGGGAAGGCACAACTCTTCAAAAAGAGGCACTGGATCTATTGCTAAGCGCTAATCACTCAGTCGTGTCCAACTCTTTGGGACCCCCTGCACTGTATTCCACCAGGCTCCTCTGCCCTTGGAATTCTCCAGGCAAGAATGTTGGAGTGGGTAGCCATTCCCTTCTCCAGGGTATCTTCATGACCCAGGGATTGAACCTTGTTCTCCTGCATTGAAGGCAGATTCTTTACCATCTGAGCCATCAGGGAAGCCCTTGAATTGTTAAGGAGTTGCCAAAGGATATCAGAAAGCTTTTGCTTTAAAAGAAAAAAAAAAAGCAAATTTGTTTGTTATTCGTATAACAATTTTATAATGTTTTCTATTACCATAGTTGCAAAATAGATGAAGTGACTGGAGGCTTTATATTTTAGGTTTTGTATCACATAAAATGACATATTCTGTTGTCTTTTTCCTGTCATGTGAATACAAGCACTTTAAGGGCTTTCTATTGTTATAGTCCACGGGTGGCACATAACAGGCATTCAATAAGCATTTGTTTTTTAATAGATTACTGCCTTAATAGATTAACTTAGTAGGGCTAAGCTATCCAATTTTTAAAAAATAACTTTAACTATTTTCCATTCCTTTTCTCCTTCCTTTCAGCCTTTAACATTTTTTTACAGGCACTTTGGTAAATCAGGCAATTGTTAGGATTCCTGTCTTCATAAAAAATATAAATGTGAACACACACAAATAGTTTTATTCAGTTTTAGACATCTGAAGACATTTGAAAGCTCATAGGATCCATGGGTTCCAAGTAAAAACTATTTGAAAACCTCTAAAACCATAAATGCTATAGTCAACCAAATATCCTGCTTTTCTAGATATGGTAAACCTATGAAGGAAGAGAAAAAGTGATCCTTACCAAAGTCAACCAACAAGCTACCTAAAGTATTTGTACCTATGGAAGGGCTCTCACTGAATTAAAAAATTACTTATAGAAACATTTATAGTACATATTGCTTATAAGTTCTATAAGTCAAGAAGTGTATTTTCCCATTTAATGTTTTTAATCTGCTTATAAACAAGATCTTATTTAAGGTTTCTTATAGTAACTTGATTAAACTACAAAGCTCAGCCAGGCTTTCCTTATTCATGACCTGTTTGCAAGGAAAAGGCAAAAGGAGTGCAATATGTCTGCAGGGAGATTATTTTCTATTGATGGGTGTCTGTTGACAGAATCCTTATCATTTCTTGCCAATTTTCTCAAAGAACATTGTGACAACTGCTCACAGCAGGCAGAGTCAGACTCCAGAATTGATTTTGGCAATCTGTATTGATCATATTGTTGATGATCTTTAAAACATCTTGCTGTTACAGACTTTACTTATGTCAAGGAGAATTAACAAATCTATCTGATACTGGTATGTTCATGCCTTTACCAAATCTTGAATTCTGAAAATAAAAGCATAGGAAGTAAATTGTAATTGTCATCAATATTTAAGAGTCATCTTCAGCCAAAAAACATCAACAAGCTAATAGAACATTTTACAAAGATACTGCTCCCATTTTAATCAGCTACATAATGACTTCAGAGATTCATAAAATGAAAGTGATAGGGAAGCATGTTTCTTTTTGAACTTATTTCGCTTTTGTTCTTCGTGCAAAACTCCAAAAAGATGTGGAAGCCTGCAATAAAGGAAAAATGAAAGGAAAGGAAAAGAAGGGGAATAAAGAGGCAAAGACAAATTGAAATAAAGAATTTTTAAATGTTTGCCATAATTTTCCTGCTAAAATATAAAAAAAGAGATATCAGAAAACTAACAATAGAAAAATGAGAAATTGGAAGCCAATGTGACATTGATTTAAATAAATACATCTGTGTGTACGTGTACATGTGCACATATATGCATATTATTAATGTATTTGATTACTGAATGTTCCTTTCAAGAGCACTAGAAAATATATTTGCATATGTTTTCTTTGTCTTCTTGCATTATTCTCATTTTACAGAGGGAAAAAATAAAGGACAGAAAGAGTAAGTGATGAAAAAGACATTACCCCTTCAGTGGGAAGAATGGAGGGTATTTAGTTCTTTTGAGAGTTAATCAATGATCTACCCCTTAAATAATTTCTAGGTCATGAGAGATATGATATGTATCAAAACAGAAAACAGTGCCAGGAGTCTGGTGGTTTCATTTCACTTAAAACCAAATTAACCTAAAGGGATGATCTGACTTTGAAATCCAAATTTCTTAGCAAAGTGGCTTATGTTAGGTCTTCCCTGGTGGCTCAGATGATAATGAATACCTGCAGTGCAGGAGACCCAGGTGCGATCCCTGGGTTGGGAAGATCCTCTGGAGAAGGGAATGGCAACCCACTCCAGTATGCTTGCCTGGAGAATTTAATGAATAGAGGAGCCTGGAGGGCTACAGTCCAAGGGGTCTCGAAGAGTCGAACACAACAGAGCAATTAACATTTTCACTTTATGTTAGCGTCTGTTTCAAAGATAGGTTAGGGACTAGGCTTAGACCAGTGGCTACCTGTCTATCCTCTGGATGTACCAGTCTGAGTCAAGAATGCCTTCAGCATGTGTACATTAAGTCAGACTTGTTTCGCATATCTTGAACATTAGAGTTTTATGTTATTTCTTTTTTTTTTTCCAAATGAATTTGGCCTAAAATGTTAACAAAATTGGAAACAGCTGTGTTAAGAAACTACTTTCTTTTCCATTTATAGTCTTGTCGACCAATATAAACTTCATCGTTTTAGAGGAGCTTCTCCCCCACATCCAGATGTTATAGATTTCTCAATAATCCTCAGCAAAAATTGCCAAAACCAACAAGAAGTTTTAACATGTAAATTCAACACATTGTTTCATGCTCATCATGGCCTTTTCTCCATCAACCCCATCCTCATCAGATTTCAGATGCTCGGCAGTTGACACAGCTACAGCAAAGGACTCTGAGTCATCATCTCATTGTGGGATGGGTTCCTTTTAAATTTTTTTTTGTCTGATTCATGAACTGCTTTTTGAAAATCTAAAAATGGTTCATGAATTGCTTGGGAGTTGGCAAAAATTAATAATAATGAGCCCATTTTCAGTACACTGAAATGAACTGATTATCATTGCAAGCTGTTGCTAATTTGGATTCTTGATGGCAAGAAAGGGTTTCTACAGGAGCTCTTCTATTTGTAAGTAGGACAGATTTCACGGTGTAGCAGAAGAGCACTTTTGTAACCTTTATCTTTATGTTTCCTTTTAGGATTATGGGATATGTAGGATTGATAGGGCTGTGATTGAGGCTGAGTTGTTTTTTAACCTAGTCACACAGGGAAGCTGATATAACCAAGAGATCATTCTAAACAAGTGGTAAAATGCAGACATGTCACTTAATCCAAGAATAGAACTTGGGTGCTTTTGTAAATGCTAGGAGATTATGTTCTGCAGAATAAGCATGGATAAATCTGGATATTTTATCCTAATTTATTATCCTGATATTGTTAGTTTTGCTCATATCAGTTTCTAATCATTTTCTCCTAAACTTTCAAAGCTATTGGCTTCAGCAGCATCCTCTAGTTGAATTTTTTTACTGGGGAAAGTGTATGTTACACATAAAGTGGGAATTCCTCTTGCTTATGTTTGATGAAAAAAAAAGAGTGTATGGCAAAGTTAAGATTGTCTACAGATATTCCTGAAAAATCAGAAAGGATACTTATCAGAAAATATTTTTGGCATAATTTGGTAAAATTTTAATGAAACAGACAAAAACCAAAACAAAAGGAGAAAGAAAGCCTATTTGTCTTCTCATAAACTTGTGAAATCAAATATTTTAAAATCTTGTTTTCATAGTAAACATGTACTTACAATAATGTTCCTGTTTTAGAATCAAGTAAGTGATCTTAGAAAGCAATAACCTAAATGCAAAGTAATTATGAAAGAAATAACTTGACCTTATATGGTTAAATACACAATGGGATGAATTAATTTGTGGCTGAATTTTCATATACAAAATACCTCAAAGTAATTAAATAAACAGTACTTAAGAAAATCATACTATCCTTCCTCATTTTATAGCTATGGGAATATTAAACTTTTTGACCAAAACTATTCATTGTCCAGCTACATACTGGCGGCAATGGAAATCTCTTGCAGTGTAGGAAAGTTCTGTTTAATCTTGCATTCAGAGTTCTACTTCATTCTAAAATTTCAAAAATTTCTCTGAATTATCCTCTTTGAAGTTTTATTTATCAAAGCCAACAAGTACAAAAAGCTTTGAAAATAGTAAATGTATCTCTGACAATGTGCAGGAGAGCCACAATTTAAGTGTAACTTAAAATTTTTAAATCAATAGCAAGAAATCTCCTCAGATACCACATTAAGAAAAGCTAGAAAAATATATTAAGTAAAACGTGGAATGCCTATGAAAAATGTCAGTATGATGGAAGACAGCAGAATGAAGCTCTTGGATTAGAAATGGTACCTTTATTTGGTGTTAAGTAAAAATAGACATATGAATCTTACCCTTGGCAAGGCAATTTCAAAATCTTTACTGTTTGGAATCTGAGGCTTTACTATATCCAGAAACTCTATCTAGAAATCATAATTTAAAGCAGGTAGTGTTTCAGTCTCTCATACAGGATATATAAATGCCAAATCATGTTACAGTTTGATGCAGAAAACTATTTTATTCTCAATGAGAGCTTTAAGTGTGAAAGAGAACCAGAAATATCACATAGTACACACAGAAATTTAAATAATTTTACAGTATTTCTAAAAAAATCATTTAATATTTTTTAAAATCTCTAGAGTCAGTAACTTAGCCATTATTTTGAAAAACCTGAATTCATTGGTCCATCAAACCTAAAGGTCAAAGCACTCCATCTTTATCTTAATGTTCTAGACCTTATTATGAGACAGAATTGTGGGGTGAGGGTTGGGGCCAAAGAAAGAGAAGGATCTGGTAATCTTGGTCTCTTTAATTTTACTCTCTGCCACGTGCTAAAGGCACCATTTCAGATCTGTTTTCTCAAACTCATTTTTTCTTCCTTAATTTTTCTTAAGGCCAAATAAGAGGGGAAATAAGAATATATGGGAGGTGAGGGGTTAGTAGAAATATTTAAATTCATATTAAAATAAAATTCTATACCGATCTTTGACTTTAAAAAGCTTCTAAATATAATGCTAAATGTTTAGGTCCACTGGAAAAGAAAATTGTATTTTCCATCTTTTGAGAACTAAGATTCATATCTTTAGAAGGATATATCTAGTTGATTTTTATAGCTAAGAGGTTGCCAAAGAGGGGGAAATATAAGGGAACTTCCCCTTAGGACTCCATGCTCCCACTGCAGGGGGCCGGGATTTGATCCCTGATTAGGGAATTAAGATCCCACATGCTACAAAGTGTTGGGCAATAAAAAAGAGAGGGAAATATGAAGTCAACTACAATATTTGGTAGATAAATCACAGAGAGTGGGCTGGCAGATCCCGCATGTACATGAGATAGTGTCTCTGAGAAGAGATTGAGACTTCCAGGAAGCAAGAAAAGCACAGACATGGACATCTCATTGTGATGTTCTGAGTGGCTGTTTTTTAGGGAGAACAATATATATTTGCAAAGAATTCTTCCCCTTGACGCTGTTTCTATCATCATGTCTTCTATCCCTCCTCAGAGTCATGTTCTCTTAATATTCCTGCCTCTGTGATTCTGACTCACATAAGGATGTAGGCATTTCTTATCATTATATGAAACTATTAGATTGCCATGATAGTAAAAGAGTCAGCAAGCTATGGCTGGTCAACTAAAGTTGACACCCTATCTGTTTTCAAATGGCCTTTGTATTAAGAATGAGTTCTGTATTTTAAAAAGATGAAAAAAAAATCAAAATATGTTTATTATCTTATGGCATGTGAAAACTATATGAAGTTTGAATTTCAGAGTCCATAAATAAAGCTTTATTGGAACACTGACATGCTCATTCCCTTAAATATTATCCATGGCAGTTTTTGTACTACAAAGGACTGCACAGCCTAAAGTAGTCGTTATTTGGCCCTGTGTTGACAAAAACTGCTGTGGTGCTAAAGACACCATGGTGCTAAAAGACACCATAACTTCCATAACTTCCATTACCTCTTTTGCCTTCACTTTTTCAGGAAATGGTATCAACAGTCTTCTAGTAATTTGGCATGAAAATTGTATAGTTTTTCTTTATCAGAGTTTTTAACCAGTGTGACTTTCCTGGGTTATAATGTGTCCAGTCATCAGTCCCCACTGACCCAAGGTATAAAGGAATCAATAAAACAACCATTTTCCCCTTTAGATTACCATGTTTTTAGGTTTAGGTTTTCACATCACTTACCTATCCTCCCTTTATGGATTTAATATAAATTTATTCCAAATTCCAGAAATCCAGAAGGCATCGCCCTAGATTCCCTTATATGTAGAATCTGACCTGAACTGATTTGAGCTACTTAGCATCTCAATTTATCCAATTTAAGAATGAATATTTCTCAAACAACCCCATCAAAAAATGGGCAGAGGAACAAAATGGACACACAGATGGTGAACAGACACGGGAAAAAAATGCTCAACATTACCGGAAAAATGCAAATCAAAACTACAATGAGGTATTACCTCACTCTGGTCAGAATGTCCATCATCAAGTCTAGAGAGGACACGGAGAAAAAAGCATCCTCCTACACTGTTGGTGGGAATGTAAATTGGTACAGCCACAATGGAAAGCAGTGTGAAGTTTTCTCAAAAAACTAAAAGCAAAACTGCCACATGATTCAACAATCTCACTTCAAGGCATATATCCTGAGAAAACCGCAATTCAAAAAGATACATGCACCCCATTGTACACTGCAGGACTATTTACAACAGCCAGCACATGGAAGCAGCCTAAGTGACCATTGACAGAGGAACGGATAAAGATGTGGTACATATATATATATGATGGAATATTACAAAGCCATAAAAAAGAATGAAATATTGTCATTTGCAGCAACATGTGGGACCTAGAAATTATCATACTAAATGAAGTAAGCCAGAGAGAGAAAGACAGATATTATGATATTGCTTATATGTAGAATCTGAGGAAAAAAAGATACAAATTAACTTATTTACAAAACATAAACAGACTCACAGACATAGGAAATAAACTCATGGTTACCAAAGGTGAAAAGGGTGGGGGAAGGATAAATTAGGAGTCTGTGATTAACATATGTACACTGCTGCTGCTGCTGCTAAGTCGCTTCAGTCCTGTCCGACTCTGTGTGACCCCATAGACCGCAGGCCACCAGGCTCCCCCGTCCCTGGGATTCTCCAAGCAAGAACACTGGAGTGGGTTGCCATTGCCTTCTCCAATGCATGAAAGTGAAAAGTGAAAGTGAAGTCACTCAGTCGCATCTGACTCTTAGCGACCCCATGGACCGCAGCCTACCAGGCTCCTCCGTCCATGGGATTTTCCAGGCAAGAGTACTGGAGTGGGTTGCCATTGCCTTCTCCACATATATACAAAATAGATAACCAACAAGGACCTACTGTATAACACAGGGAACTATACTGAATATCTTGTAATAAACTATAAAGGAAAATAATTGAAAAAGAATATATGTGTGTGTGTGTATATATATATATATAACTGAATGACTTTGCTGTACACCTGAAATTAACATGACATTGTAAATCCACTATACTTCAATAAAAATATATGTTTAAAACAAGAATGAATATTTCTCCTGAAGAGACTTTAATGAGCTTAATAAAATGTTTAAGAAATGGTCTTGTAGACTCTGTTAGGGATGTTATGTGATCCAAATTCTGTGAATGTTACCTTTCTCAATTCTGAAATAACTAGATTTCTATACACGTATTTCCAAGAGTTTCAGATCAGAGATTGTGAACTTACAGCCCTCTCAAAATTATTATTAACTATATAAAAATTTTTCTTCCTCACTCATCCCCATACCACGTTGTCCGTAAATGACACTGTCAGTTACTCAGCTGTGCTAGATGAAAATATATCTAGAATCACTTCTTGCCAGCTCTGCCATTATCACACTGATCTGATATTTTCTTCTCTGGGTTATTACAATAAAAAAAAGTAAAAGTATTATTCACTCAGTCATGTCTAACTCTTTGTGACCCCATGGACTGTAGCCCACCAGGCTCCTCTGTCCATGGAACTCTCCAGGCAAGACTACTGGAGTGAGTAGCCATATTCTTCTCCAGGGGATCTTCCCAACCCAGGGATTGAACATGAGTTTCCTGTATTGAAGGCAGATTCTTTACTGTCTGAGCCTAACCTATAGACTATTAGCTTCCTTCTAATCTCTCCATAGTGAATTCTCAGAAAATCAGAATGATCTTTTTAAAAGTACATTTCTCATCTCACTCTCCTGATCAAAGCCTTCCGACTTTCTCTCATATATCCAAGGAACTCCAAGCTCTTTCATATGGTCTACAAAGCCCTACAAGATACCCGCAATAGAGCCTCTGCCTAAGAGTATCACTTTGTACCACTCTGCCTTAGCTGGTCAGCTAATGGTATTACAGATCTCTTGCTCATTTCTGTCTCAGGGTTTCTCTTTCTGAGGGATTTGCACTGGCTGTACATCTTGCTTTGAACTTTCCTCCTCCAGATTTCACATGACTCCCCTCATTGGCGTCATGATTCTGTTCAAATATATCACCTAATGCAGGCATTCCATGACTATCTTATACAAGTAATAGTTCCCTCAATGCTGTGTCCTTCTCTACTCTCACACTTAGGTTTACTTTCTTCATTCCTATGGCTATCATTCTCTAGAGTCATCACCTTATGCTTAGCTTGATACACTAAACTTTTAACAATAGAATGGAGCTGCAGATAAAGCACTAGATTTGAAGAGACTTGCATTCTACTGAAGCTGCATCACACAAGGTCTGTGATTTTTCTTGACTTCAGCTTCTTTATCCCTAAATGAAAAATTCTGACTTATATGCTCTTTGCAATATTTAACTTTCTCAAATTCTAAGTTGTTTTTTTTTTTCTGTCTCAATTCTTTTCCTCCACTAGTTCAACATGTACCAGTTCTATTTTACCAGTTTCCTTTTCTTACTCTCCACTGACTGTCCAATAAAGTGCAAAGTATACTCCCTAATCTATTAAAGATGCTCTTTCCACGTGCTTATCTCCTGATATGGAAGCTGCAGCAAGTTATCCAGAAGATTGAGCTAAGATAGAAAATTCACCACAAAGTCCTTTCTCCAGAGTCAAGGGTAATTAAGAATAATTTAAGATGTTTTAACTGTGAAACTGGAGGAGGAAAATGGCAACCCACTCCAATATTCTTGCCTGGAAAATCCCATGGACAGAGGAGTCTGGGCTATAGTCCATAGGATTGCAAAGAGTAGGACATGACTAAGCAACTGAGCAACTGTGAAAAAGTAGAAACAATGTAAATGTAAAATAAAAAATAGTTTTTTTTTATTGGAATCACATTAATTTACAAATCAGTTTGGAAGAGAGATAACATCTTTAAATGAGTTTTCTAATTCAAGCAATAATAGACATTGTTGCTCTGATTTAAAAAGTTTAATGCATTTGCAAATTTAAATATAAAATGTAAATAAGTTCTCCGTGTGAAAAATAAAAATAATACATAGCCAATGAAAGCCTCCTTGAATCCCACTCGGTTCTGCTGCTGCTGCTAAGTCACTTCAGTCGTGTCCGACTCTGTGTGACCCCATAGACGTCAGCCCACCAGGCTCTCCTGCCCCTGGGATTCTCCAGGCAAGAACGCTGGAGTGGGTTGCCATTTCCTTCTCCAATGCATGAAAGTGAAAAAGTGAGAGTGAAGTCACTCAGTCGAGTCCGACTCTTAGCAACCCCATGGACTGCAGCCCACCAGGATCCTCCATCCATGGGATTTTCCAGGCAAGAGTGCTGGAGTGGGGTGCCTGGAGTGGGGTGCCATTGCCTTCTCCTAGTCCCTGAGATAACTTCTGTGATTCAAATGGGATGCATTATCTAAGAACTCTGCCTATACATTTACCTACATATATTTTTGTACATATGAAAAAATAGTGTTTTGCTTTAAATGAATTATGCCTTGGGTATTACTTCATAATCTGATTTTTTAACTTACTATGTCTTGAAGAACATTCCATTTTGCATGCATAGGGTATATAACATGACCAAATTCTTTTGACTGTTTTATATTTCATAATATGGATGCATTGCAATTTAGGTCTTCATTCCTCTATTAATAAAATTTATTTTTCACAAGTATTTTTTCTGCTATTACCAAATATTATTATAATAAAAGTAGACAGATCAGGGTTGGATTTTACTTTTTGTCTTATATAACAGCCCAAAAAATCTTTGTGTTTTAATTGTAATAGCTGATATCACTGGTATTTGTCACCTTATCTTGTGCTTTTTGTTTAAATGGTTTCTGAATGTTTCTGTATTTACTAAGAAAGATTATGCTGCCTTTGTTTTTATCCAGTGAAAAATATGCATCCTTTTTCCTAGCAGTTCTACAACTACAAACATAAAGCTGTGTTCTGAAATAATCAATGCCAAGGATAAAATAATTTCTTCTTCCCAGCATTATTTACAGTGATAAAGTAGTTAAAATACCTTAAATGTTCTTGAATTCTTTATGGTAGATGAGAAAGAAGAGACTTTTTTCCTATAGTTTATTGGGGAAGGGAGGAAATATCTTCTCTGAATCACATTGCCAAAGCAGGGTAGGATTCCAAGTAGCTTTGGGAAATTTTCTTTTAGACTTACGTACCACCTTGGAAGACTGTAAATGCAAAGGACTTTTGAACATGAGCCATGAAAAAGACTTTTACTGGTAACTGAGCTCAGAAAAAAGGTCTAATAAGAAACCTGCGTGTGTGTGTATGTGTATGATTGCCTTCATGTGTGCATTTGTGTGTTTTTCTTAAATGTCTAAATCCAAATATACCTACTTGGTAAGGACTCTTACTGTGGGGAAAAGTAACTGAGTCATTAGCTACGCCAAAAGAAGTCAGAGGGAGATAAAATACCACTTCTGAAAGGCAAGATTAAATAATAAAATATAAACTGCTTTATTATTGGATGAATAAATAACAAACAAATGTGAAAGAGTAGATTTCTCTCAGGTATTAAATTACTGTTAACTGATATTTTGATTTCCTGAATTGAAATAGAAAGTGAGAGAAGGCTAAGATTTGCAACTTGCAGAGTGAGAACAGATTTTAGGCCAATGTTTGTGGTTAGAAGATTCCCAGACATAGAGGCAGATCTGGGACACAGATCCTATGGTGGGGTTAGACAATGGAACTTAGGAAGAGACATCTACATGGATTGTAGGTTTTCCGTTTTCAGCTGTCATTTCTTTAACCCTCAAGTCCTCAGTAACTTTATTAATTACTATATTCAAGTGATATTCTTATGTTGGCACAAGCTTGGGAAATTCACTAATTATATCCATATTTCAAAATAAGACTGAAAAAATCTGGGATAGCATGTAGATATGGTAAAGAGATGGCAAGAGCTACTGTTCAAAGGGAGAAATGTAATAAAACAGAACTTTTGGATCCTAAGAAATATTTGACAGAACATTATCTTTCTTCCAAGCTCTATGGAATGATCTCCAAAATACTTATTCAAGTTTTTAAAGCAAGGGTAATCTTAAAGCTTAGAGGACTTGGAGACACTGGTTATTGATTCATCACTAGATTGGCTTAATTACATAAACATTGTTTTTTAGAAAGTCTACAGATAACAAGCTTTCTGAGTCCTATATACAGTAGCATATGTTTATGTTGAATTTGCATATTAATCACAACTTCTCTGGGCTTAGGAATCTTGGGTCATGACCTGATTCATCAAAACTATTTAAATATTGCTCCATGATTTTCTGACATTTCTTATTAAAGAAGAAAATCTGAGTCTAGATGGATTTTACTTCCTTTGAAGATAATCTGTTCTTCTCTGCTTGGATGATTGTATGATTCTTTCTTTATTCTTGAGACATCAACTATCACCAGGTTATTTCAAATACTCATCTATTTTACTAATTTAATTATGACCTGGTTAATTCTTGTGAAATGATTTGGATCTTTCTTACATTCAGAATATTTTAGATTATTGTTAGAATCTTTGTGTTCTTGTCTCACTTTAAGAAAAAGCATCATATACATGTGGGAACATGAGTATGCTGTCATCTATATCTAGATTTTTCCCCTCTCTCATTATTTTAAACTTGTACCATTTTTCTCTATATCCACAAATAGCACTTCAAGTTGGTTCATGTTATTGATTTTCCTTTTTACTGTTTTAATCTGACTTCTGATTTTGCTGTACTGTTTTACCTTCTGCAAATATTTTCAAAAATTTTTAGTTCCATTTTAAAATGATCTCTAACTTTTACCTACCCCTTTTTTCATCTGTGATATAAGTTAAGTAACAGTTAATAGATTTAAAAAACCCTACTCAAACTGTTCTTTTTAAAAAAAGATCTATTGACTGTGTTTATTCCTTCATTCAACAGGTTCAATTGATGTTATTGAGACTCAACAATGTCATTAAGAGCCTTGCTTCTTTCCTGCCCTCTCCATAGTGTCACCTTCATCCAAAGGTCAATCCCAATTAAAGTCTCAATAGTTCCCAGTACTTCTGCAGCTACATATCCAGCAACACATCCAGGAAGAGAGAAGTTGGGTCTCCTCCAGAAACACTCAGAAGGCAAAGAAACATTCAGTAATCATCGACATTATATTGGCCCAACCTGGATTACATGTCTCCCTACCCAGTGCTAGCTACATTGTCTGCAGACCTCAGTGCATTCATGAAAATGAAGAGTTCAAAAATCAGTTTTAAAAAACTGCATTAAATGTGGTAAAATATAAAGCTTTTCATTTTTCCTCTTACTTGAACTCTCATAGTGTTTCATATTTACTATTTCATGTTATTCTAAGTAAATAAAAATTTCAATTATTAGCAAACAGTTTTACCACTCTTTACTTTGGGCAATGCCAATGTTTTAAATGCAAGTAGAAGAACATTCAGAGAAGGCAATGGCAACCCACTCCAGTACTCTTGCCTGGAAAATCCCATGGATGGAGCAGCCTGGTGGGCTGCAGTCCATGGGGTCGTGAAGAGTCGGACACGAGTGAGTGACTTCACTTTCACTTTTCACTTTCATGCATTGAAGAAGGAAAATGGCAACCCAGTCCAGTGTTCTTGCCTGGAGAATCCCAGGGACTGCAGAGCCTGGTGGGCTGCCGTCTATGGGATCTCACAGAGTCGGACACGACTGAAGCGACACAGCAGCAGCAGAAGAAGAACATTTAAATTACACACAAAATCAACAGAATTGTTATAATACATAGCTGGTACTTGCATGTGTGTTTCATCCTTACCACTACTGTCAAAATCAGCTCAATATCAACTCAGCTGCTTTTATTTTGTTCATTGATATACAACACACTCTACCAATGCTCTACTTTCAGCTTAGTCATAAAAAAGCAAAGAAAAGGACTGAAAACGTGTTTCATCTTGCCATTTCTTTTCCAATGTCATCATTTTCAATGTAAACAGTTGATTAATACACAGAAGTTACAGGAGTAGGAAAGGATATGATAGGGTTCCTCAGTCTCTCATGTTTCTTAGAACTCCACTGCCTTCTTTCTATGTGAAGCAAAGTCTGGTTTAAATGATTCAAATGGAAAGCATGCCCCCTCTCTGGGGGCTGTCAATGCTCTCCCTCAGTAGTAGATGTGAAACACCTTGTACTAACTCAGATTTGCTAAACCTCTACCAGCCATGGGGCCAATAGTGTTCTGTGCTCAGCTCACAGGCACACACCACATGTAGCAAATACTATATATGACTAGTGACAGACCCAAAGCACTTACCTACTCTGCTCACGTACATGCTTCATTATCTCATCAGACTTCACCTACAAAACACAAGATCAAATATGAAATTACAAAGAATTTTAAGACAGCAACAACAGAGCATTAAATCAACTACAAGACCCCTCTGAATGCAGGGACCTGTGCAACTGCACAGGTTGCCCTTATGAAGCCAGCCTGGAACACAACCATGTCCATATCTACAACGTGGGCCTAAGAGTGCTTTGGGGAGTAAGGCCTGAACTCAAGGGTGCAGTTAGCCTCCAATGGCTGAGTGAAGATGAGAGTGAAGAGAGATGGAGATAGAGAAGAAAAAAGTATGGTAGCTACAAGGAGGGGATGGGCTACAGAGAAGCAGTTAAACACTCATTCAACTATATTTCTTTATCCTCTCAACTTTAATTCAGAGGGTCTATAGTTTAATATTTTTATACATACAGCAGTTTTTAATATCAAATTGTCTTCTCTTTCCTGTAGTAATTATTTTAGAAAATATTTTCCCCCTGTAACCTGAGTGCTATATTTGTTGTTGTTCAGTCGCTAAGCCAGGTCTGACTCTTTGCGACTCCATGGACTGCAGCACTCAGGCTTTCCCATCCTTCGCTGTCTCCTGGAGTTTGTTCACATTCATGTCCATTGAGTCGGTACACCATCCAACCATCTCATCCTCTGTTGCCTCCTTCTCCTGTGCTCAATCTTTCCCCAGCATCAGGGTCTTTTCCAATGAGTCAGTTCTTCACATCAGGTAGCCAAAGTATTGGAGCTTCAGAATCAATCCTTCCAATGAATATTCAGGGTTGATTTCCTTTAGGATTGACTAGTTTGATCTCCTTGCAGTCCAAGGGATTCTCAAGTGTCTTCTCCAGCTCCACAATTCAAAAGCATCAATCTTCGGTGCTCAGCCTTCTTTATAGTCCAACTCTCAGATCTGCACATGACTACTGGAAAAACCATAGCTTTGACTATGGACATTTATTTTACAGATTTTCTCATAGGCACCGAGCTGTTCATTGTTTATTTCTGTTTACTCCATCTCATTAAAGTGTGTACAGTCTCGATGTTTGAGTACAGGTAAAGTGAGAGCAGTCTCCTTTATTTGTTTCATGTCAGCATAGGTTACTGAAAATATTTTCACCTGATGTTGAGCCATGAATCTGCATGATACAAATTGACATGACTAAATCCCCAACTAGACAGAAGCCAACCTACAACTGCCAAGCTGTGTGAAAGTGGGGTATACCAGCAGGTCTCTTTGCTGTGTTTCTTCTCTCCTTTTTCTCACTGATGATGATGATGAGTCAGCTGCATATCCATATTTCTGGGCTTTCCAGGTGGCACTAGTGGTAAAGAACCCACATGCTGATGCAGGAGACATAAGAGACCCAGATTCCATCCTTGGGTCAGGAAGATCCCATATTTATGTTTGGTTCGGTGTACCCAAATAGGCCCACTAAGTGGTTTTTTCACAGGATTCTTCTTGGTTTGGCTACTAATCACACTCTGTACTTTCTCCTTTGGGCCTCATGTATAGATATTGAATAAAGCCTTTGACATGATACACAGTAGCAAAAAAAACCCAAAATGCTAGTGCATATTTTTATGATCATATTCCTGCTAAGTGAGCACAGATATGCTTTAGTATCAGTTTCCTAAGCATTTTATTTAAAGAAGTGAAGAAGACTCCAAATGGAACAGTCATGCTCATGTTTGTCCCCAATCCTCTCTCCTCCTAATCAGTAGATTTTATGTTTCTAAGGCAGGCTTTCCTGTTTGCCTAATGAAATCTGTAAATATATATATAACTGATTAACTTTCATGTAAAGTAACACCTAACACAACATTGTAAAGCAACTATACTCCAAAAAAATTAATAATATTGTTTTCTAAATGTGGACATCTTGGCTAGAAAATCTACCTTTAAATATACTATTATTCTTTTTTTAAATTTTTTTTTCAGTTTACTATTATCCCCATATGCATTTACTGATTCTCACTCTTGGTTCCTTTTGACCAAGTCCTACCCAATAATTTTTTGTCTGTGCTATGGAAGTGGCTTAACAGTTATAGTAAGAAAAAAAGTATGGTGGCACTGGCAGTAAAGACCCTGCCTGAAAATGCAAGAGACATAAGAGATGCGGGTACAATTCCTAGGTTAGGAAGATCCTCTGGAGGAGGGCATGGCAACCTACTCCAGTATTCTTGCCTGGAGAATCCCCATGGACAGAGGAGCCTAGTGGGCTACAGTAGTACATGGGGTCACAAAGAGTCAGACTGAAGTTGACTGAAGCGACTTAGCACACATATAGAGTCTTAAGTTTTTCAAGTGAAAGCTGCTGCTGCTGCTGCTGCTAAGTCACTTCAGTCGTGTCCGACTCTGTGCGACCCCAGAGACGGCAGCCCACCAGGCTCCCCGGTCCCTGGGATTCTCCAGGCAAGAACACTGGAGTGGGTTGCCATTCCTTTTCCAATGCGTGAAAGTGAAAAGTGAAACTGAAGTCGCTCAGTCGTGTCCAACCCTCAGCAACACCATGGACTGCAGCCTTCCAGGCTCCTCCATCCATGGGATTTTCCAGGCAAGAGTACTGGAGTGGGGTGCCATTGCCTTCTCCGCAAGCGAAAGCTAAATATATATAATTCAAATAAAGAAATAAGAAATCAATAGATATGGAGATGCAACATGTATGACTATCTAAAGTCTGAGACACACAGTAAGCAAAATGCACTCCATCTACATTATGGCAATGTCCCTAGAAGGCAAAGAAAAAAGTGTTAACAAGGATAATTAGAACGAGTTGAATATAGTTAGTAACTAAGATAGAGTGGTCATGCAAAAGAGTTGATGATAGAAGAGTATTATAATGAAGTAAAAGCATATTGAGGGAAATTTTAGAAGTGTGAAAACTGAAAGGGCATTTTTATCAAAGTATGAGTGATAAGCTGACAGTGTTAAATTATAGAACAATTTTAAAAAATTCTGTTTCAAAGTTCAATATATACAATAGAATAAAAACTTCTTTATAAACTAAAGAAATTAGAAAAGTATTTTCAATCTAGAGATAATTGATTTTATAAGAAATTGCAAAGATATAAGTTAGGCCAGTTAATTTTATTTGAGTGACTTCTAGAAGGCTTAAAGTTAAATATTCACAAACTTAAAGTGAAAGAGTGAAAATTTAATGTAAGAAAAATATATAAAAATTATGTATACATATAAGTTAAGTGTGTGTTCAGTAGCTCAGTCTAGTCTAACTCTTTTCAACCCTATGAACCCTCCAAGATCCTCTGTCCATGGGATTTCCCAGGCAAGAATACTGGAATGGGTTGTCATTTCCCTCTCCAGGGGATCTTCCTGAGCCAGGGATTGAACCTGTGACTCCTCTGTTGCTACGCAGATTCTTTACCACCAAACCACCTGGGAAGCCCATGTATTCACATATATGCTTATAAATACACATAAATAGACACGCACAGAAGATAGAGTGGTCAAAGAATAAAATATAAAATGCAACTAAAGTATTGTTCCATAGTCTAAAAAATTTATATAGAATTCAATCAAAAGCATAATTAATCTACAAGAATGTAAAATAAATTTTACCCCTTTGTATGTAGTCAACTAGGAAATTATCATTATTCCAGTTATATCATCAGTGTTTTGTATTATAATTACAATCCCCTCTTTCCTGGGGTAGCCGATTAATGTCAAACTATTGCCATTGAGGGTGGGTTTGGATTTTGGAAGCAAGAAAATCATCAAGCACAAAATCAGCTGAAGGCAAGTAGCCAATGAGTCTTTGAAAATCTAGCCAACCTCCACTTGGAAGAATGGAAAGAACTCTACAATTTAGGGTTTAGTTAGAATGATTTTGATTGTGAGCACAGAAGCAGAGCATAAATGATTGGACCAGCAAAGAGAACTTATTGTAAAGAAACTAAGCACATCAAAGACTCAAAGGACAGCTGACGGAATCAAGTTAACTCTGGGGCCTCCTGGGTTTACAGTGGGGCCTTTACATTAGCTATCTGACTTTTTCCACGTAGGGGAGATGGCCAGAAGCAGGTTTGTGATAGTGCCTTGATGGCTTCAAAGTTAGAGTAGGGAAAGAGCACTGCAGAAAAAGTAGTGGGGAAGGAACAGTAACTGAGTCTGTCTGGATCCACTGTCCATTTCTAAACCAATTTGGAGAGGTGGTAATGGGATCTTTTGATAATTTCATTGTGGTCTTACCCAATGCTGCTGCTGCTGCTGCTAACCCAATGAGCTTAAAAAAAAAAAAAAAAAATCAAAACTAGAATTTGTCACTGGGAGAGAAAGGAGATCTGACCAGACAAAAACAATAGCCACCACAATCATGTATGTCAACACATCCCACGTAAGACAACTCATAGTTAGTTGGAAATGCTTGCGTATCTTAACATGTCCAAAATCAAGTTCATAATTTTCTTCTATCCCCTTTCCACACAGATACATCTTCTCCCAATAGTCTCTGCAGCAATCTTTCAAACAAAAGAACTAAAACGTAGCAAGTTATTTAACCTTTCAGAATTTTTCCTATATGCAAAATGGGAATAATACCAATTTCCCATTAGTAAGGGTTATACTGGATGGAGTTGAAGGGTGAAATGCCTAGTTGAATGCCTGGCATAAAATAAGAATTAATTAAAATTTAGTTCTTTTCTACTCCTTTCTCCACTTAAAAAAGGTCAGTACTTTTAAATAGGATATAGAAAAATCCTTCCACAACTTGTTTCCTGTCCTTTTTAGATCAAACTTTCTCTACTTGAACTTATGTGGAACTACTTGCAGTTCTCCTAAATTCAGTATGATTCCACACATTGGTAGGTGTTGTCTTCTTTATCTGAAACGTTATCCTTGCCAGACTCCCTATCTTCCTCCTAGCCTTATCCATTGGCAAACTTTTATTTAACAGAGTTCAAAGAGCATGTCTTATATGAAACACTCTGACTCATCAAATCAGAGTTAAAATTCCCTTGCTTTTTATTTCCCTAGTATTATGACCATGTTCTTATTAACGGCTCTTATGATTTTCTGCATTATTGTTTATTTATTACTTAACTTCAAATGTAAAACTGTGAGATTCCTGAAGGACAATACTATATGCCAAGTGTTGTATACCATGCTGGGAGTGCCAAGACACTGTGCAGTGTGAGACATAACTCTTGGCATATACTACCTGACCAATAAATCTTTGATGACTGCATGAAATTTATATGCATGTCATTGATTACATGGATTTAAGTATAAATTAGTGTGCACGTGTCTGTGTGTAAGTTACTTCAATCATGTCTGACTCTTTGTGACCCTATGGAGTGTAGCCCACCAGGATGCTCTGTCCATGGGATTTTCCAAGCAAGAATATTGGAGTGGGCTCCCATGCCCTTCCCCAATAAATTGGTACACTGATTCATAAAAAAAGATGTACTATGTTAATATTAGTCGATTTTCCTTCTACTTAAGTATTTAGAAATACTTTTCTATTATTTGATGGTTTTCTCTTTTGCAAAGTTAATTGTTATCCACGTTATTATCTCACCAATATATAAATGGCTATGGAAGATCCAAATATAGAAGCCCAATAACATACTGTAGAAGATACTCGTTCCTAGTTATGAAGCCACTTACTTCATTCTCATTTTACCCCAATTTTTCCACCCTTTTATCAAGGTTGGTACAGAAGAAAGTGTCCAACACCTTCTTGAAATGCAACTTTTATCAATTAACTTAGTAGAGTTCAGTCGCTCAGTCATGTCTGACTTTTTGTGACCCCATGAACCGCAGCACGCCAGGCTTCCTTGTCCATCACCAACTCCCAGAGTTTACTTAAACTCATGTCTATTGAGTCGGTGATGCCATCCAACCATTTCATCCTCTTCCATCCCCTTCTCCTGCCTTCAATCTTTCCCAGCATCAGGGTCTTTTCCAATGAGTCAGTTCTTTGCATCAGGTGGCCAAAGTATTGCAGTTTCAGTTTCAGTCCATCCAATGAATATTCAGGACTGATTTCCTTTAGGATGGACTGATTGGATCACCTTGCTGTTCAAGGGACTCTCAAGAGTCTTCTCCAACACCACAGTTCAAAAGCATCAATTCTTTGGCACTCAGCTTTCTTTATAGTTCAACTCTCACATCCATACATGACTACTGGAAAAACCATAGCTTTGACTAAATGGACCTTTGTTGGCAAAGTGTCTCTGCTTTTTAATATGCTGTCTAGTTTGCTCATAACTTTCTTTCCAAGGAGCAAGCTTCTTTTAATTTCACAGCTGCAGGGACCATCTGCAGTGATTTTGGAGCCCCCCCAAAATAAAGTCTGTCACTGTTTCCATTATTTCCCCATCTACTTGCCATGAAGTGATGGGACCAGATGCCATGATCTTAGTTTTCTGAATGCTGAGTTTTAAGCCAACTGTTTTCACTCTCCTCTTTCATTTTCATCAAGAAGCTCTTTGGTTCTTCTTTGCTTTCTGCCATAAGTGTGGTGTCATCTGCATATCTGAGGTTATTGATATTTCTCCCGGCAATCTTGATTCCAGCTTGTGCTTCTTCCAGCCCAGAATTTCTCATGATGTACTGTGCATATAAGTTAAATAAGCAGGGTGACAATATACAGCCTTGACTTACTCTTTTCCCAATTTGGAACCAGTCTATTGTTTCTTTCCACTTCTAATGGTTGCTTCTTGACCTGCATACAGATTTCTCAGGAGGCAGGTCAGGTGGTCTGGTATTCCCATCTCTTTCAGAATTTTCCACAGTTTGTTGTGATCCATACAGTCAAAGGCTTTGGCATAGTGAATAAAGCAGAAGTGAATGTTTTTCTGGAACTCTCTCACTTTTTGATGATCCAACGGATGTTGGCAAAGAGTAAGCCTAACAGAAAAGGAAATGAGACATTTTGGGCAGAATTTGTTAACTATTTCTGACAACATATTTCTGACATGCTTGTTTAGAAACTCTCTGTTTTGCAATACAGTCCAGAATTTACCTATGATAGACATAAATTTAATGGGTCAATAATCTGTCACTCACACTATCTTTATTTCTGAAAAAATGTCAGTAATCTTCTCAAGCATCAGTTTTTTTGAATTTCCTGATTTTTAGGTTATTCAAAGAGTCGCAACAGTTGCTCAGCAATTTCTCTGCAAAGTGATTTCATGATAGTAAGTGGTGAAAATTTTCTGTGACTGGAAATTACAGAATATATTTCTTAAAATATTTTGGGTAATGTTCCCTCTGCCTAGCAATGATGCCTCTTCCTAGAGTAATCAGATGGTCTACCAATGTGAGCATTTTAAAAGGCAATATTCATCTGGAAACTAAACTGAAGATTGCATGCATGCTCAATCTTGTCTGACTCTTAGTCTGACTCTATAGTCCAAGGCCTATCGCCTTCCAGTCTCCTCTGTCCATGAGATGTCCTAGCAAAAGCACTGGAGTGGGTTGCCATTTCCTTCTCTGGGGGATCTTCCCATCCCAGGGATTGAACTCACGTCTCCTGTGGCTCCTGCATTGCAGACAGATTCTTTACCACTGAGCCACTGGGGCATGGCATTTACTTATTAAAAAGACAAGCACTGTATCTCCACATTTAAGAGTTAAATTTAGTATTAATTTTCTCAGAACTGGACAGTACCTTAACAATCAACTTCCTAATTTTTTGGATTAAGACTAGTATACTTTGAGAGATGAAATTGTAGATGATCACATATTTCATTAGTGGTAGGACTGAGGCTGCATGTCTGATCTCTCAGCCCCCACCAATATCAGAGACTATTGATGTGAAATCCATGTGAGAGTTTAGAGAAACTTCTGAGCTACTATATTATATGGAAAATTTTGTTAACATGAACAATTCTTACTGTTAAGTGACAACTTTCATTGTTTTCTCAAAACAGTTCATGAACCAAAATGTTAAGAACAACTGGTCTAAATCAAATTTGTAACTACAATTTCAAAACTAAATGAAACAGTTAAGTATAAAGGTAGTTTAAATATGAATGTTAGAAATGTATTCTTATCCTTTATGAACTACTCACAGAAAAAAATCAGAAAAAAAAAATTAAAGTTTTCACTCTATTAGCATTAGGTCATACTCTTAAAATCTTATGCATTCATCAGAATTGCTCCTGAATATAATGATAGCCTAATCATCACTAGAGTGCAAGTTGGTTTATAAGGATTTGCATATTTGTTTTGTAAATGTTTCATGGGTGAAATTATTAATTAGCATCTAATTAATATTTGTGTTGCTGAGAACATATTTTTTAAACCTCAGAATCAAGAAAATAGAGAATAGTTAATTATCCATTGCTGATCTCTTCTTTAAAATCCCTCATTGCTAAACTCAACAGCATAAAGAAAAGATTCAAAAAAAAACCCTAAGTAACTTAATTGTATCCTTTTTATTTTGTCCAATTACTGAGATTCTTTATGTCTTCATCTATTCTAAAGCATTATTAAATAAATATTTTGTAAGCATTTAATAATCTTGGAAAAGAGAATTATTGTTAGTACTTAAGGAATTACACTGAAGAATTTCCCCAAAATGTTGGAATGATGAAAAATGTAATTTGAGCTATAAAAAAGCACCTAGGTGAAATATCTCCAATCCCCAAAGCATGGAGTTAAAAGAGTATAATGCAAAATAAGTAAGTATTAGTTTCAGTCAGGTGATCTGGGGTAGTTCTAGACTGGTAATACAGGAGTTTTCTTGGATCTATACTATATGGGGGACTTCCCTGGTGGCTCAGAGGTAAAGAATCCACCTGCCAATGCAGGAGATGTGGGTATAATCCCTGGGTTGAAAAGATCCCCTGTAGAAGGAAATGGCAACCCATAGCAGTACTCACGCCTGGGAAATCTCATGAACAGAGGAGCCTCGTGGGCTATAGTCCATGGAGTCACGAAAGAGTTGGATATGACTTAGTGACTAACAATACTATACAGGCTTAGATTCAGAAAAAACCTAGGCTTGAACCCTGACCTCCATCTACTTACTGGCTGTGCAAAAATGAGTAACTGGTTTACCTCTATATTTCTTAGTTTTCCCATCCAAAAACAGGGAATGATGATATTAAATGAAATAATCCTTGACAATTAAGAAGCAGTCAGTACATGGTATCTCCCTGTGCGAGCTCGGTCGTGTTCATCTCTTTGTGACAGACTGTAGTCCACCAGACTCCTCTTGTCCATGGAATTTTTCAGGTAAGAATACTGGAGTGGGTTGCCATTTCCTCCTCCAGGGAATCTTTCAGACCCAGGGATTGAACCCACATCTCTTGTGTCTCCTGTATTGGCAAGCAGATTCTTTACCATTAGTGCCACCTGGGAAGCCAAGCCATCAGTGTTAAAGTTGTGGTCCAGACCAGAGTACTAATACAGGTAAAGGGATGGAAATGAAAATAGACCCAGAAGATATACAGAAGAATACACAGACAAGGATGTGTAAGTAAGGAACTTGCTATTTCACAGTGTACACTGTCCAGAGAGATGAGGTAATCTTGTTCAAAAGAGTTATTCTCATTCAGTGTCCACATCAGAAAAGTTTCTCTAGCTATCCTCGCTGATAACTTTGGGTGAAATCCACTCTAATTTCTTCTGATTATGATCTGGTTCTCAGACAGTTGACTCCATTGGAAGAAAATACGCTAGGTAAGTGGATTTGAATAGTCTGGACTTTGTGACAGGTGTCATTTCTCATTGCAAACTAACACATTGGCACTTTGAGATTAATGTCAACTTCTGGGCCTGGGACTATTTTAGTAAGTTTCTGGTCACCCTCGAAATCTAACAAGAGCAAGTCTTATCTAAAGTCCCTGTAAGGGTTTATTTAGCTCCAAAGGAGGTCATTCCTTAGTCCAAAGTACCTGACACTTTAATGTTCACACAAATCACCCAGCAACCTTGTGAACATTGAGATTCTGATTCAGTAAATCTAGGTAAGGCCTCAGATTCTCTTTTTCCAATAAACTTCCAGGTGAGGCCCTTGCTGATACAGTGTAAGCCTTTTAATAACCAAGGTCTTTGATTCTAAACTAGAGTCATCTGTAACAACTCCTAAACTACATATACCTGCTGCACTGGAATTAACAAGGGTGGGCTCATAGTTTTAAATAATACACAGGTGATTCTAATGAGAGCCAGAGTCAGGATTCATTGTCTTATGTGGTTCCCCAATAGACCTCCTTCAAACTTGTACAAATATAACCAAAAAACTGAACATATGATACCATACCATTGTTAAGTACTTGAGATACTATTCGGTGATCTTTTCATAAAAATATAAAAATACATGACTTACTGAGAAACATGTTAGCATCTATTCAAAAGACTGTTTTGTTTTGTTTTTTCCACCCTGTAGTTTTCCATTTATCTGATGATAGTTCATGGGCTTTTTAGATACTGAGTTATGGAAAGAGAAGAAACTAAAATGGTGATAAAAGGTGGGAAATTGATCATTATTTAATATAACATAAATGAATATATATAGAAAAAAGCATTGGATATGGAATTATAATGAAAAATTATTTATTAATTTCTCAGTCAGTTCAGTTCAGTGGCCCAGTCGTGTCCAACTCTTTGCGACCCCATGAATCGCAGCACACCAGGCCTCCCTGTCCATCACCAACTCCCGGAGTTCACTCAGACTCACGTCCATCGAGTCAGTGATGCCATCCAGTCATCTCATCCTCTGGCGTCCCCTTCTTCTGCCCCCAATCCCTCCCAGCATCAGAGTCTTTTCCAATGAGTCAACTCTTTGCACGAGGTGGCCAAAGTACTGGAGTTTCAGCTTTAGCATCATTCCTTCCAAAGAAATACCAGGGCTGATCTCCTTCAGAAGGGACTGGTTGGAATTAATTTCTAGTGTCTATTAATTGGAAACCTCTATGTTAGGGGTTTGGGGGCTTCCCAGGAGGCGCAGTGGTAAAGAATCCACCTGCAATGCATGAAACTCAGGTTTGATCCCTGGGTTGGGAAGATCCCCTGGAGAAGGAAATGGCAACCCACTCTAGTATTCTTGCCTGGGAAATCCTGTGGATAGAGGAGCCTGGCCAGCCAGGTTCCTTGGGGTCAAAAAAGAGTCAGACATGACTTAGCGACGTAGCCTTTAGGCCCAAATTTAAACTGCAAGTGTGTTTTGTTTGAGTTAAATATTATGGTTGTTGTTTGTTTGATATGCTCTTTGCATTTGAATATGTTTAAACCAAGCACACATTCAGACACAGGTCCAATTACATTTTCTCATTTTATATACATATTTATATTACTATCTGTCCTATAGGCATTTGAGTTTTTATTCTATATATACATATTTCATGTATGCAAACACTGGATTTTCTTATCATATTAGCCAGACTAAAAGATAGTTTATAGTAATAAAAAATGACAAAGCAATAAAAAAGATAACTATATCTGAAAGGCTAAAACAAATATTTAATTTAGTTGTATATTTTTAAAAAATCTTTGAGGACCTAAATTAAAATAATCCGTATGAATTACACTCAAAGGAAAATGATCATGCTTCAGAGTCCTGAATAATTTCTACATGTTCAAATACATTTGTTATTGTGTATAAATGTTTTAAAATTCATGTATTGACACATAGCATTCCTCTGCAAACCAAGGTTTGCAAAAATATTATCCTATCAACTATTATATACAGTTGTCCTTTAATTTTCTTTAAGATGAGTCATATTTAATGAATCAACTTGAAATAATCACTTATTCATGCCTGAATTTTCTTCCATACAATCTAATCTCCTAGAAAACAATGCATCAAGATCTAAAAGCTACAATTTGCTCAAAATAAATATCAGTTAGAACTTACATACTAATTAAACCTTATGATTATGTTGTAAAATTTGTCCTAGGCATTTTTTTTGAAAAGGTAGAAAGGCAAAATCTAATAGTACTGTTACAAGCCACATGTGTTTTTCAGAATATCTGAACTTGTCATTTTCCAAACTTGTCATTTTCAAGGTAACTTGCTGCCTTGAAAAAATATGATTTTGGTAAAATTACAGTTTTTTGTTTGTTGTTTACAGCTCAGACAAGGACTTTTTAAGCTCATTATTATTATTAATGAAACAGGTGTCACTTCAAGAAGCTTTTGAAAATTGCATATAAACTTTGTTTAGTTTATGATGAAATGATAGTTATAACAAGTCATACAACCTTCTACTGACAAGAAAATTGGTCACAAAAATTCTCAAACTACAATGTCAACCTCCTGAAAATGTTTTGTATGTAAACCTGAAATATTGAGAGAGATGTTGCTTATAATATATGCAGAATAAAAGCATTCTTAAATTTTAAAATGACAAGACTTTTAAGTTAAACCATGTCACATTTATGACAAGAGAAAAACTACTTATTTTGGCAGCTTGTGACTTAATGAAGCATTTAAGTATCAATACAAGGCTTCATTAAATGGAAACATATGGCAAACCATATCATTATTTAGTTATTCAAATGTTGAAGTACTGTTACAGTTTAACAATGTAAATAATACCTAGTAAATGCATCACTTCATTGCAAAGTTTCAGAAAATATATTAATAGATCATTATAGATCTTGCCACTATATTACATATTTACAACTATAATAAGAGTTAATTTTAGTGGTCATCATACTTCATTCAAAAGAGTAAATATGAAAAATAGGTTTAAAGAAAGAGAAAGTGCTTCAGCAGAAAGGGAGTTTCCTGGACTTGGAATAAATTTCATACTTAGACCAAATTTATGATTGGTAAAATTATAAATCTCAAGTTTAGGAGAAAAATCCTTACATCTCTAGACTATTATAAATGGTTTTTCATGAATGAATATATGTATTAGAATATCAGAGAAGGTATGACTTACATTTTCACACTAAGATCACCCACTGTAGCTCTACGGTGATAATGTGATAAAAAATAAATATGTGGTTATTCAGATGACCAAAATATATATCTCATATATATTTGGTCTTTGTTCAGAGTATCTGACCTACATCTCCTAAAAACTTTGAAATTTCCTGTGATAAGGGGTATAAAAATGATTTTGGCTCTGTTAGTGGGGTAACTTTTGCCACCCACCCACCCACCTAGCCAACACATTCCTAGAGATGGGGGCCAGTTGCCAGGAGAACAAGTCACATGACTAGAAGATTGGAACATTCAGTCCTACTCCATGATTTCCAGGGAAGAGAGATGGTCTAGAGGTTGAATCAATTGCCAATGGTCAATAATTTAATCAATTATGACTATACAGTGAGTTCAGTTCACTTTAGTCACTCAGTCCTGTCCGACTCTTTGTGACCCCATGAACCGCAGCACACCAGGCCTCCCTGTCCATCACCAACTCCTGGAGTTTACCCAAACTCATGTCTATTGAATCGGTGATGCCATCTAACTATCTCATCCTCTGTCGTCCCCTTCTCCTCCTGCCCTCAATCTTTCCCAGCATCAGGGTCTTCCAAATGAGTCAGCCCTCCACATCAGGTGGCCAAAATATTGGAGTTTCAGCTTCAACATGAGTCCTTCCAATGAACACCCAGGACTGATTTCCCTTAGGATGGACTGGTTGGATCTCCTTGCAGTCCAAGGGACTCTCAAAAGTCTTCTCCAACACAATGATTTCATGGCTGAAATCATCATCTGCAGTGATTTTGAAGCCCCCCAAAATAAAGTCAACCACTATTTCTACTGTTTCCCCATCTATTTGTCATGAAGTGATGGGACCAGATGCCATGATCTTCGTTTTCTGAATGTTGAGCTTTAAGCCAACTTTTTCACTCTCCTCTTTCACTCTCATCAAGAGGCTCTTTAATTCTTCTTCACTTCCTGCCATAAGGATGATGTCATTTGTGTATCTGAGTTTATTGATATTTCTCCTGGCAATCTTGATTCCAGCTTGTGCTTCATCCAGCCCAGCATTTCTCATGATGTACTGTGCATATGTTAAATAAGCAGGATGCAATTGCAGCCTTGACGTACTCCTTTCCCAATTTGGAACCAGTCTGTTGTTCCATGTCCATTTATAACTTGCTTCCTGACCTGCATACAGGTTTCTCAAGAGGCATGTCAGGTGGTCTGGTATTCCCATCTCTTTCAGAATTTTCCACAGTTTATTGTGATCCACACAGTCAAAGGCTTTGGCATAGTCAATAAAGCAGAAATAGATGATTTTCTGGAATGCTTTTCCAATGATCCAGCGAATGTTGGTAAATTGATCTCCGGTTCCCCTGCCTTTTCTAAAACCAGCTTGAACATCTGGAAGTTCGTGGTTCACGTATTGCTGAAGCCTGGCTTGGAGAATTTTGAGCATTACTTCACTAGTGTGTGAGATGAGTGCAATTGTGCGATAGTTTGAGCATTCTTTGGCATTGCCTTTCTTTGGGATTGGAATGAAAACTGACCTTTTCCAGTCCTGTGGCCACTGCTGAGTTTTCCAAATTTGCTGACATATTGAGTACATCATTTTCACAGCATCAACTTTTAGGATTTGTAATAGCTCAACTGGAATTCCATCACCCCCACTAGCTTTGTTCGTAGTGACACTTCCTAAGGCCCACTTGACTTCACATTCCAGGATGTCTGGCTCTAGGTGAGTGATCACATCATCATGATTATCTGGGTCATGAAGATCATTTTTGTATAGTTCTTCTGTGTATTCTGTCCACCTATTCTTAATATCTTCTGCTTCTGAAGCCTCTACAAAAATCCCATAGGATTGAGGAGGTTCAGAGAGCTTCTGGATTGGTGAACTCTTGGATCTGCTAAGAGGGCTTCATCCTGGAGAGGGCATGGAAGCTCCATGCCCCTTCCCCATACCCTGCCATATTGGCTACCATTGAAACACTACCTCCTCCATCTAGCTGCTCCTGAGTTATATCCTTATACAACAAACTGGCTATCTAGTAAGTAGTATGTTTCTCAGTTTTGTGAGCTGCTCTAGCAAATTAATGAAACCCAAGGAGAGAATCATGGAAACTTCTGATTTATAGTCAATTGGTCAGAAGTAGATCTAAGATAGGGGTAGGTGGGGTCAGTCTTATGGGACTGAGCCCTCAGCTTATAGAATCTGATGTTGACTCTGGGTAGATGGTGTGAGAAATGAGTTGAATTCTTGGACACCCTGGTGGCGTCTGAGAATTGCTTAGCATTGTGTGGGAAGCATACCCTCCCCCACATACACATATCCACACTGCAGTTGGGTCCACAAACCCCAAAAAGCTACATACTCAAAAATGTCTAGTTGTAAATTTCACAGAGTGGGTCTTGGTAAATATAAATGTGTTACAACCCAATAAGTAATAAATAATTTGATTATTTGGGGACATTTAAGTAGCTCTGATATATGTGTTCTATTCCAGCTTTTATCATTCTTCATTCTCCTGTGTATACCACTTTCCAAAGCCTAATTAAAATATTTCTTAAGTGTTTTGCTTTGCTCAAGGTAAACTTTTTATATACACTCTGAAATGCCTATAATTGCCAGATTTTTTCTATATAGGGTAACAAAATGTCAACTAAAGTCTTTTTTTATTCTAAAAACACATTAAATCTTAATGAAGCAATGCTTTGTGAAACACTCACTAGCATAGCTGAGTTACTTTTAGACAATTTATGTACAAAATTAAGGAAAGCTTGGATGGAGTCCAGAAGCAAATTATTATACTCCACTTAGTGTCACTGAAAACAGGACCATTTTATTTTATATTGAATCCTTCTGCATTTTCAGGTACCTTAGAAAATACTGTAAATAATTCAAGGAAAATATTAAATAATAGAAAACAAAAGAGAAATAAATTTAAATAGTATCATCAAATGAAGAAACATTTTCAGCTAAGAATGGAAATGAGAATGAAGGCAGTGATGTTTATAATGAGATATAGGATAGCTACTCTGTGCAGTCAATGATTCATGACAGCACTGGAGTATAATGTGGGATGAGAGGCAATTAAGAATAGCATAAATATAGCCTAAAAGAGTCTATCACTACCAAAATTGAGTGGACCCATCCAGTCTGGTGACTCATTTTCATTTTGCAACACACATTTTATATATATTTATTTATAAAACAAATTATATATATATTTATTTATAAAATTATATATATATATATACTTATATATTGTATATAAAGGGGAACTTCCCTGGTAGCTCAGATGGTAAAGCGTCTACCCGCAATGCGGGAGACCTGGGTTCAATCCCTGGGTCAGGAAGATCCCCTGGAGAAGGAAATGGCAACCCACTCTAGTACTCTTGCCTGGAAAATCCCATGGATGGAGGAGCCTGGTAGGCTACAGTCCATGGGGTCGCAGAGTCGGACACGGCTGAGTGACTTCATTCACTTATTGTATATAAAACAAAAAATCTGTAATGAGTAAATGAATTTCAAATTACATAGCTGCTTGAAAATAATCATTCATTTTTTCGCTTCTGGCTAAATCAATATGCCGAAAATTTTAATGCATACTGTTGCCTTCTTCAGCGTATCCTCAACTGTTTATTTATAATCTAATAGATATGTAAGGATGACAGATGAAATGTTGTTTGAGGTGATGAACTGTTTGTCTGACTAGCAACAAAGCATAGTGCAATGATTAAGAACATGGTTTGAAATCAGTCTAGTCTTGATTTGAGCTCTACATATGCCACTTAGTCATGCAGCAGATATTTTTATTAATACTGCATCAATTAATGTTGCATTTCTATTAACATTGCATCTATTGCATCTTAATTTCTCCATCTGTAGTAGAAAAATAATAAAAATATCTACCTCACAAATTTGCTGATATTATATTAGAATTAAATAATGCATGCAAAAGATTCAGTTTACTACTTAAAAATTAAAAATTTTCTGGAGAGATTTTCTTTCAAATGAGGCTTCATGTGATTCAGAAACCCCAAAACTTTAAAGAAGTGTTTTTAAAAGAACAACATGAGGGCTATCTTGGGGAGTTTATCAGAATGGGGAGCCTCACATAGAAAAGCAGAAACAAATCAGAATGCAACTCATCCTGAGTAATGAGCAATATCAAGCATACACATATATACCAAATGGAATCAGAGACCAAGAACTTCATATGCTTCAGCAATCGGATGAAGATTATAAAATAATTTGTGCAATTATGAGAGATTTTAAAGAGCAATAGAAATCTGAATAAAAGGTCAAGACACTATGAAAAAGAACAAGGTCATCTGAAAAAAAAATCGAAAAGCAAGAAGTCTAGCAATTAAAATGTAAATTGTAAAAAGATGTGTTATAGGGATAGTTCAACATTCAAGAAACTACCATCATGGCATTTGGTTCCATCACTTCATGGCAAATAGAAGGGGAAAAAGTGGAAGTAGACAGATTTTATTTTCTTGGGCTCCAAAATCACTGAGGATGATGACTGCAGACATTAAAAGACACTTGCTCCTTGGAAGGAAAGCTATGATAAACCTAGGGAGCATATTAAAAAGCAAAGATATCACTTTACCAACAAAGGTCTATATAGTCAAAGCTATGGTTTTTCTGGGAATCGTATGGATGTGAGAGTTGAACCATAAAGAAGTCTGAGCACTGAAGAATTGATTCCTTTTAATTATGGTGCTGGAGAAGACTCTTGAGAGTCCTTTGGATTGCAAGGGGGATCAAATCAGTCAATCCTAAAGGAAATCAATCCTGAATGTTCATTGGGAGGACGGATGCTGAAGCTGAAGCTCCAGTACTTTGGCCACCAGATGCAAAGAGCCAACTCATTCGAAAAGACCCTGATGCTGGGAAAGATTAAAGACAAAAGAAGTGGATGACAGGATGAGATAGTTGGATGGCCTCACCGAATCAATGGACATGAATCTGAGGAAACCGGGAGACAGTGAAGAACAGGGAAGTCTGGAGTGCTGCAGTCAATGAGGTCACAAGTCAGACATGACTTGGTGATGGAAGAGCAACAACATATGAATAGTTGATACAGTTGAAGAGCTGATTAGTGAAAATTCACTAGTTAGAAGAAATTAACCAAATGCAACAAGGATAGATGAGGTTAAAGTATAAAAGAGATGTTATAAGATAGGGATGGTAGAAGGAAAAGGTTCAAAGTAGATGTATGAAGATCTAGGAGGACAGATAGAAGAGAGAGAAATAATGGAGACAATGACTGAGAATTCTTAAGATGTGATAAAAGACAGGAATCCTCAGATTCAGGAAGGACACAAAGTCAACCTTACTCAGTTGACCCTTGAACAACACAGGTTGGACTGTGAAGATCCACTTATATACACATTAAAAAAATAAATAAATACACACAGTAATACACCATACATGGTTGGTTGAATCTGCAGATACAGAACCATGTTTATTGAGGGCTGACTAAGCCACTTGAGTGTCTGAGGATGTTGGTGTCCTAGGCTAGTACTGGACCCAATCACCCATGGATAATAAGGGACTCTATTTCCTAAATTCAAAAACAGAGATAAGATCTTAAACACCAGAGATAAAAGATGGATCTAAAAAACAACCAGATTAGAAGGCAGAATGCTTATAAAGTAATACCGTTAGACAAAAAATAGATTGACCAATAAAAATACACACACACAAACACACATTATATATATATATATATATATACACACACACACACACACACACACACACACATACACACACACACACACACACATACATATACAAACACAGAGAGAAACTTAAAAAAAGAAAAACACCTCAAAATCTTTAAATAGCTAAGACAAAAGCAATGACAACTCAAATAGTTTGCTTCTAATAGACTGCTGCTGTATGAAATCTTAATTCAAGAGAAAAAGTCAATCTAGAAGTAGAAACCAGAATGAAAAGAAAACAGTATAAAATGTATCATGTAGATAAATCTAAAGAAGTGTTGACTTTATTTAATAACAAACTACGCCCAATTTAGGGGGCATGAAACAAAGTAGAACTAAAATATATGGTGATAAAAACTTGCAGAAAAGTAGAGCAATGATTGCAGATAAAATGTTGTAAGTTTGGAGAAGGAAATGGCAACCCACTCCAGTGTTCTTGCCTGGAAAATCCCATGGATGGAGGAGCCTGTAGGCTACAGTCCATGGGGTCACCAAGAGTTGGACACGACTGAGCGACTTCGCTTTATATTACTGTTGGCATAAGGATACAGATATTGATTAACTTCAGACTTCTTGATTCAAGAATTCTGTAAAAATTGAGATTTCCACTAAAAATCTAACAAAAGTAGGTTGAATATGAAATACATTGATTAGATAAAAATAGGTTTAACATACTAAAACCTGTTTACTTAAAGAGTATTGAAGTAGGCATATTTCTGGCTGCTGCTGCTGCTGAGCCGCTTCAGTCATGTCTGACTCTGTGCGACCCCATAAACGGCAGCCCACCAGGCTCCCCCATCCCTGGGATTCTCCAAGCTAGAACATTGGAGTGGGTTGCCATTTCTTTCTCCAATCCATGAAAGTAAAAAGTGAAAGTGAAGTCGCTCAGTCATGTCTGACTCTTCGTGACCCCATGGACTGCAGCCTACTAGGCTCCCCTGTCCATGGGATTTTCCAGGCAAGAGTACTGGAGTGGGTTGCCATTGCCTTCTCCTATTTCTGACTAGAATAATCCAAAAAATGAACAAATAAGGAATATTAGGTGACTTCTGTCTCTGATATCATTGGCGAGATATCTTTAATAGCTCTCACAATTAGGGCAACCTGGCAAGCTAAAGTCAATATAAGAAATTCTGTTGGAAGGTGTCTGGAGAGGTAGGTAATAAAAGAGTAATGAATTTGCAGGTGGTGATGGAGTAGGGCAAAGGACAGAAACTCGATGAGTTGAGCCCAGGGTTTATGGCTACTTTTTTCCTAAAAGAATTTCCTAATTGAGGAATTAGCAGCTCAGAGTCTGAACAGCAGTTTTGGCAAAGTGCTGTTAAGAGGGGAAGAGAAAAGACACTGGTGCAAAGATTGCCTGGAGGGCAAGAATGACGTTTTGTTAACACACTTTTATCTTCATATTAAATGGATACCATAAAGATGTGAATCCTAGGAGTAAAACCATCCAACAGGTGGCTAAAACAAACAGGTATCTATTATTTCACAGTCTGGAGGATAACAGTCTAAAATCAAGATGTTGGTAGGGTTGGTTTCTTCTGAGGGCTCTTAAGGATAATCTGTCCCATGCATCTCTCCTAGCTTCTGATGACTGCAGGCAATCTTTGGCATTCTTTGGCTTGTGAATGCATCACTCTAGTCTCTGCCTCCATCTTTACATGCCATTCTCTCCGTGTGTTTGTCTATTCTCGTAGCTGTGTACCATATGGGCAAGTACATTATGGTCGTAGAATAGACAAATACAGGCATATCTCAGCGATATTATGTGTTTGGTTCTAGATCACCACAAATAAAGTGACTATCACCATAAAGCAAGTCACACAAATTTTTTGTTCCCCAGTGCACATGAAAGTTATGTTTATACTATTAGTGTATTAAGCGTGTAATTACATTATGTCTAAAAATCAGTGTACTTACCTTACTTTTAAAAATACTTTATTGCTAAAAAAAAAAAAAAGACTAAATATCCTCTGAGTTTTCAGCAGAGACATAATCTATTCTCTGGTGGAGAAATTTTGAGAATTACCAAAATGTGGTACAGAGGCATGAAGTGAGCAAACACTTTGGAAAAATGAGAGCCAACAGATATGCGAGATGCAGGAATGCCACAAACCTTCAGTTTGTTAAAACAAAAAATGAACAAGAACAAAAAATAAATAAATAAAAACAAACAATAACAAGAAAAAACCCTCAATATCTGTGAAGTGCAATCAAGCAAAGCACAATAAAATGAGGTATGCCTGAAGATCAGTTAAACAGAACAGAGAGCCTGAAAGTAAACTTATATTCCTATAATAAACTGAATTTTCACTAAGGTGCCATAGCAATGCAATGAGAACAGGGAAAGTGTTTTCCACAAACTTGCTGGAAAAAAATAGATACCCACTTAAAGAAGAACCTCAATCATTATTTTATACCACAAACAAAAATTAGTTTGAGATAGATTCTGAAACATAAAATCTAAGCCAAAAATTTTTCTAGAAGAAAACACGGGGAAATATTCTTCCACCTTGGGAGAAGTAATGCTTTCTGAGACAGCATAGAGATACCATTGATCAAAAAAGAAAAATGGTTGAAAAATTGGATATTATGGGTTGAATTCAGACCAGATCAGTCACTCAGTCGTGTCTGACTCTTTGCGACCCCATGAATTGCAGCACGCCAGGCCTCCCTGTCCATCACCAACTCCCGGAGTCCACTCAGACTCACATCCATCGAGTCAGTGATGCCATTCAGCCATCTCATCCTCTGTCATCCCCTTCTCCTCTTGCCCCCAATCCCTCCCAGCATCAAAGTCTTTTCCAATGAGTCAACTCTTCGCATCAGGTGGCCAAAGTACTGGAATTTCAGCTTTAGCATCATTCTCTCCAAAGAAATCCCAGAGCTGATCTCCTTCAGAATGGACTGGTTGGATCTCCTTGCAGTCCAAGGACTCTCAAGAGTCTTCTCCAACACCACAAGTTCAAAAGCATCAATTCTTCGGTGCTCAGCCTTCTTCACAGTCCAACTCTCACATCCATACGTGACCACAGGAAAAATCATAGCCTTGACTAGACGAACCTTCATTGGCAAAGTAATGTCTCTGCTTTTGAATATGCTATCTAGGTTGGTTATAACTTTCCTTCCAAGGGGTAAGTGTCTTTTAATTTCATGGCTGCAGTCACCATCTGCAGTGATTTTGTGTCCCCCTAAAAAGATACAGTAATGTCCTAACACCCAATACCTTAGAATTTGACCTTATTTGGAAATATTTGCAGATTTAAGATGAGGTCATACTGAAATAGGATGGCCCCTAAGCCAGTATGATGTGTGCCCTAATAAGATGATGACCACGAGAAGAGATAAATACAGGAAGAATGCCATGTGAAGATGGAGGCAGAGATTCAACTGATGCATTTACAAGCTAATGAGTGCCAAGGATTGCCAGTAGTCACCAGGAGCTAGGAGAGATGCAAGGAACATATTCTTCCTAAGAGCCCTCAGAAAGAACCAGTCTTAATGATCTCTCTATTTTGGACATTCATTCTCAAGACTCAGTTCAGTTCAGTCACTCAGTCGTGTCCAACTCTTTGCGACCCCATGAATTGCAGCACACCAGGCCTCCCTGTCCATCACCAACTCCAGGAGTTCACTCAAACTCACGTCCATCGAGTCAGTGATGCCATCCAGCCATCTCATCCTCTGTCGTTCTCTTTTCCTCCTGCCCCCAATCCCTCCCAGCATCAGAGCCTTTTCCAATGAGTCAACTCTTCGCATGAGGTGGCCAAAGTATTGCAGTTTCAGCTTTAGCATCAATCCTTCCAAAGAACACCCAGGACTGATCTCCTTTAGAATGAACTGGTTGGATCTCCTTGCAATCCAAGGGATTCTCAAGAGTCTTCTCCAACATCACAGTTCAAAAGCATCAATTCTTGGGCATTCAGCTTTCTTCACAGTCCAACTCTCACATCCATACATGACCACTGGAAAAACCATAGCCTTGACTAGACGGACCTTTGTTGGCAAAGTAATGTCTCTGCTTTTGAATATGCTGCCTAGGTTTGTCATAATTTTCCTTCCAAGGAGTAAGCGTCTTTTAATTTCATGGCTGCAGTCACCATCCACAGTGATTTTGGAGCCCAAAAATATAAAGTCTGACACTGTTTCCCCATCTATTTGCCATGAAGTGATGGAACCAGATGCCATGATCTTAGTTTTCTGAATGTTGAGCTTTAAGCCAACTTTTTCACTCTCCACTTTCACTTTCATCAAGAGGCTTTTTAGTTCCTCTTCACTTTCTGCCATAAGGATGGTGTCATCTGCATATCTGAGGTTATTGATATTTCTCCCGGCAATCTTGATTCCAGCTTGTGCTTCTTCCAGCCCAGTGTTTCTCATGATGTGCTCTGCAAATAAGCTAAATAAGCAGGGTGACCATATACAGCCTTGACGTACTCCTTTTCCTATTTGGAACCAGTCTGTTGTTCCATGTCCAGTTCTAACTGTTGCTTCCTGACCTGCATATAGGTTTTTCAAGAGGCAGGTCAGGTGGTCTGGTATTTCCATTCTTGCTATTTCAGCCCCTGATTTGTGATACTTTGTTATGACAACCCTGAGAACCTAACACATTAGACTTCATAAGATGAAAAACTTCTGCTCACCAAAATCCATCATTTAAGAAAACTAATAGGACACTCACGAATTAGGAAAAATATTTACAGAACAAATACCTAACAAAGGGTTATAGACAGGATATAAAATGAATTCTCACAATGGAATAATAAAAAGACAAACCACCCAGTTAAAATAGTGAAAGATTTAAACAGACACTTTGAAAAGGAAGATATACAAATGATCAATAACCTTACGAAAAAGATGCCCAATATTTAGTAGCCATCAGGAAAATATTCATTAAAATCATAATGACATAGCACTACACCCCAACTGGAATGGCAAACACTAATAATGACAGCATCAACTCCATGTTAATGAGGACATGGAGTAACCAGAACTCTCACTTTTTCTTGGTCATTATGTAAAATGATACATTTTGTAAGTTTGACAGCTTCTTATAAAGCTAAATAAATACCTGTTAATCTAACAATTCCACTCTTAAGATATAACTCAAAAGAATAGAAAATATGTATCCTTAAAAAGTGTGGTTCCCAAATGTTTAATGCAGATTTATACATAGTAGCAAGAAGTTGCAGACAGTCCAAAGACCATCAGATGGAGAATGGATAAAGAAGTGGAGGCATACTCATACAGTGTAACACTATTCAACAAGAAAATGAACAAGCTACAGTTATGTTAAATAACATGGCAGATCTCAGGAACATTATACAGAGTGAATGAAGTCTTGCATGAGTACATACTGAATGATTCCATTTATATGAAATTCTAGAAAGTGCTAAAATAATCTATGGTCAAAAAAAGCAGAAGAGTGTCTGGGAGGGTTGACTGAAAAGGGATGGAGAGAGCTTTTTGGGTTGATAATAATATTTTATTTACTGATAGAGATTTGGGTTCGTTAGTGTATGCACTGGTCAAAACTCAGTAAGATGTAATTTTTGCATTTCAATGTGTGTAAATGTTATCTTAAAAAACAGATGAGTATCAAATTCCATTTGATATGTATACTTCGGTTTTAGGAGTGCAGTTTGATATGGGATTCATGACAAAAGTTAAGAAAAATTGATGAATAGATAGAGATATGAATAGATGGATATATGATACATAAAATAAATATAGCAAAATTTAACTGTATAATCTTGTTGATGAGTATATAGTGTTCACTGTCCTATTCTTTCAACTTTTAGGTATGCTTGAAAATTTTCATGATGAAGGAAATGATGAGTGGACAATGGATGCTAATTACAGCTGGCAAATATAATTAGCTAATTATAGGAGGCAACTATAACAAAAGATATGCTAGAACTGAATGTTCTTTGGTAGCACTGATGCTGAAGCTGAAACTCCAGTACTTTGGCCACCTGATACAAACAGCCAACTCACTGGAAAAGACTCTGATGCTGGGAAAGATTGAAGGTGAAAGGAGAAGGTGGTGGCAGAGGATGAGATGATTATATAGCATCACCAACTCAACAGACTCACTCTGAGTGAATTCCAAGAGCTAGTGAAGGACAGGGGAGCCTGGCATGCTGCCGTCCATGTTATCGCAAAGAGCTGGACAAAACAGAAGAATAATGCTAGAACCATTATAGAACTGTGACGGTAAAACAGAGATAAGGTTATAAATCAGTGGCGAAAGACTGAATCAGTCAATAAATGGTGCCTGGACAATTGGCTGTCCATATGGATGAAGTCATCTCACACCTCACTCAAAAATAAAATCCAGATGGATAGAAGATCTAGATGTAAAAGCAAAACTGCATTACTTTTAGGAAAAAAATAAGAATATTTTAAATCTCGGGGTTGGCAAGGATATTCTAAAATAGCCACCAAATCCAAAAATCATAAAAGAAAATAATTTCACATTAAAATGGAGATAATTCCTATACAGCAAGGGCCATCATAATAAAAGTGAAAAGACCAGCCACAAACTGAAAGTTATATTTTTTTCACACATATAACTGACCAACTGTTATATCCAACATAAAAGAAAATTCTCACAAACTAAAAAGAACAACCCAGTCAAAATGGACATCAGGAAGTTCATAGAAGCAGAATAGAATATGCCCCCCCCCCCCAAATTTTTTTTAATATGCTGAGCCTCACTAGTATTTGGAAAAGTGGTAAATCAGAAGAAAGTAAGAGATCATTCTTAATTAATATCCTATCACATGATCTGTGGGGAAGATATGAGGAAAATGTATATCTTACCCATACTGATGGAAAGGCAGGTCAGAAAGTCAAATATGTACGTACCCTAGACCCAGAAACTAATGCAGGGATCTTCTCATGAGAAACTCTCATACATGTACATAAAGACAAATCCAGTGATGGTCCCTACAGCTCTGTTTGTAGCATGATAAAAATAAATGGCTTTACTGTCATAGACTTACATAAACAATTAAACAGTGGAACTTAGAAGTATACATGCATTTACCTATACATAGCAACATGAATGTACCTCAAAGATGTGATGTAAATAAAGAATATAATTGAAAATATAAAATTCAGAATGATACCAATTATGAATAACATTAAACACAAAACAATAGAATATATGAGTTAGAAATATATATATAGATGGTAATACTTTTTAAACATGCTTTAGAATGCTACCAATTGTAAGACAACTATTTGTCTCTTGAGAGAGAGGGAAGGGAATAGAATGAGAGATATGGAGCTATAAATCTGGGTGTCCCTTTATCTCCCTTTTTTAAAAAGAACTAAATTAACTATCATCAATATGGAAAAATGTTAATATAGATATCTCTTGTGTAAGTTTCCATTTTCAGTTGGAATATTTCAGAGTAAAATTTAAAATGTTTTAATAGGAAGAAACATTTATGTCAATTTATTTGGCTAATTTAAAAGGAAATAATATATAACTTTGAGTGGAAAGATATGTGCCTCATTTTAATTATTTATATGTTTGAAAGGACCTATTCATATTCTTTTGAGATGCTGTCTATAATGCCTTCATCAAGATTACTTGCCCTTTGAAGATCACTTCCATAAGATGCTGGAAATAGTAAGTAAAAAACAGCGGTAACTAAAGTTCAAGCAATAGGAAAAATGGACAGCTTACAAGATGCAGCAAAAGGCAAAACCCTCTGTGACAAAGTATAACTCTTCCATTCCCTGGAAGTCCAACCAGAGATGGAGAAAAACGAACCATGTTTATCCTGTGCATTTCTTACTCAATAAAATTTCAGTTTTTGTTTTGTATCAAAAATGGCAGCTTAGACAGATAGCTCACAAGTAATATTTAAGACTCCTGATGTGAATTATTATCAAAATTATAAACTTTCACTTCTCTAGTCATCAAATTCTGGTGTTATTAATTTGTAAATACTGGTTTTGTAGATAATTTTTTACGCCAACCAGTGTCATTTCAGTTTTGAAATATTTCAAATGTAGATTCTCCTATGAAATCATAGAATAAAACATATTATTTAAAACTAATAATATTTTTCATATTACTGCAGACTTTATGCATATCAGCCACCATGCTGTAATGATATTTCTTATAATACTGAATAATAATTTTGTAGCTGAGTATATTGAGGATATTAATCAGTATTGCCCAGGCATATCACTCTAGGATTTTATCTCTTGGAATACAGGGAGTGAGTGTTATATTATAAAATATGGCTGTATTGGAAATAGTTGGTGTATATTAGAATCTTAGTGGGTGAACTGACACATTTATATACCTCAAACTTATTGCTCAATTAATTTCATCTAAAACCAAACATAAGATTCCCATTTACTTCCCAAATAAGGCATCTAACTCTTAGTGTGTATATATTATTTTCCTTTGTAGGTGGTTTTTCTTTTGATAGTATCTGGCTAAATATCATATACAAATATCATTGTTTAATACATTTTAATTGATTTATTGAAATGAGATGAATATATAGCAAGACATTCATCTCCAACATATACATGCTGTATGTATTCATTCATTTATTGAATATATATTAAACATAAAGTGTATGATGTAGACCATAGTAGAGACCCAAAACTATACCATTTTGTAACCCCGAAACTTAAGGGTTAGTGAGGGAAACAAACCAAAATATTGACAAAGAAATAAAGCAATTAGTACTTACAAATAATACTAAGTTCCATGGAGAAAATAAACATTGTGGAATGATACACAATAAGAGTATACTTACTCAGATAAGGTGGTCAGAGAAGGCTTTTCTGAGGAGGTGTTGCTGAAAGTGATGAAAGTATAATCACTTCACCCTGCTGGTTAACGATAAAACACTGAGTTAATGTCAATAGGAAAGATGTTTAATAACCTGAAAGATGGAGCTTCATAGACTTATTGGTGGAGATTTTAAAGTTTGTTCTTAACCTAGAGTCCATAATATGTACTTGTACATGCTCCACTGTATCCAATTCTTTGCAACCCTTTGGACTGTAGCCCATTAGGCTCCTCTATTCATGGGATTTTTCAGGCAAGACTACTAGAGTGAGTTGCCATTTCCTCTCCAGAAGGTCTTCCTAAACCAGGGATCAAACCCATGTCTCCTGTATCTCCTTCATTGCAGGCAGGATTTTTTACCTGTTGAGCCATCAGGGTAACCCAGAATCTGTAAAATTATAGCCAAAATGCCATGTTCACATAACAAGGCAGAGAGTAGAGCTATAACCAAAGTCTTACATGATGATATTCTGGAAAAGAATAAAAATCCTTTCTAAGTATAATTTAAAATCCTTGTAAGCTTACTTGTGAATTGAATAACTTCAGTTAGAGAGATTAAAAATTTATACAACTAATAAAAAACACATAAATCATTATCCTGTAGACCTGAAACTAATGTTATATAGCAGTTGTATCTCAATTTAAAAAAAGGAAAAAACACAAAAATTCATCTTATAAAACAAATATTAATATGATATAGCATATAGTGAGGCCTGTGCAGGAAGTATATCAAACAAAGAAGAGGAGCAGCCAAAGACAGACCCAAAAGCTAAAGTAAGAAAGGGAGGGATGGACCCAAGAGTGAATAAGAGCCTCTCCCACAGTTTAAGCTACTGAGGAGAAACAAATTAAATTCTAGAATGTTATATTGCTTGCATTAACTTGTAGTAAATATATTTTAATTTTCTCCCCACAGTGTTCATTAGGTTTTTTTGGTGGACTTTCAGAGTCTAAGTTGAAGCTGTCAGGTTTTGATATTATGAAATAGTTGAACACCTCCAGGTAAAATGGCAATGCAAATTCTAACAATCATTCCTTTTCCACATGGTAATAATCTGGGGTTCCCTGATGACTCAGATAGTGAAGAATCCACCTGGAATGCAGGAGACCTGTGTTTAATCCCTGGGTTGAGAAGACCCCCTGGCAAAGGGAATGGTTACTCACTCCAGTATTCTTGCCTGGAGAATCCCATAGACTGAGGAGCCTGGTGGACTACAGTCCATGGGTCACAGAATCATGATAACAATCTTGGGAATAAAATTTTTTAAATGAGTACCATAAGTGGAAATGGATAGAGTGTGACCCTCATACTAGAAATTCTAGTTTCCTGTAGTACAACAAGAAGGAAGAGATGAGAGACTAATCCTCGGCTCCATCTCCTAAAAAAATGAGCACAGCTTCAGTTAAGATATGACTTGGGCAAAAGACTTAAAGTGACCTCTAAAGAGAAAAATGGTGACTGAGGGCAAGAGTTGGTTATGAATAGATGGTAGTGCTAAAAATTATATCTTTCCCAACAAAATACTTAAGGCATTGACACAAAAAGATCTCAGGATTCTCACAAAGGCAAACTGGGGGAAAACCTGCATTGTGGGGACCTCCACCTGATATAGCAGAGTATTTTGGTGGATATAAGTGCCAGGAAGTGGGACAAGTGCCATCATGTTTTGTAAATTGTGTGGAGTTTATGGAAAATTCAAAACTAGATATGAACCTCAACTTACAGTTATCTACTGAGTAAGACAGGGTCCCCAACCTTCAGGATCTAAAGCCTGATGATCTGAGGTAGAGTTGACATAATTAATAATAAAGTGCACAATAAATGTAATATGGTTAAATCCTCCTGAAACCATTCCCCTCCCAAGTTCATGGAAAAATTGTCTTCCATGAATGGGTCCCTGGTGCCAAAAGGTGGGGGACCACTGGAATAAGATATCTTCTATGTAGAAACACTTGAAAGTTCTGATCCTTCTGTTCGTTTCAAAAAGTTATCATCATGACATTCATGGGACACTTTTCCAGTATGGTGTCATCTTGATCAATCTTCTTTAATCCCTCTTAACTATCTTTGTCTATTTAACTAATTGTCTATCCTTTGGTCTTGGTGTCCACTCCTACAAGCTCATCTCTTCTTGCTCCCCACATTCTGGGCATAATATCTGCATGGTTTCAATGGCTCTAAATGTGGAAATCTAGATGTCTTTCTGGAGCCAAGGCACATCCATGCACACACACAAGCATTGAATATCAAGGAGTCTGAGTATGAAATTCTTCAGGCTCCATCCTATTCTTACTCACCTACATCCTGAATGTTAGCTTTCATTTTGAATTATTTTAATTCTTCCTAATAGCATATACTTTGGCCTCTGGACCTCTGAATATTTTTTTTTTCCTCACTACTTAAAGCTTCCTCTGCCATCTGTTCTTAAACTTTTGTCATCCTTAAGTACTTAGATTAAAGATTTACTGAGCATGGCCCCACCCATCAGAACAAGACCCAGTTTCCCCCCAAGTCAGTCTCTCCTATCAGGAAGCTTCCATAAGACCCTGATCTTTATCCATCAGAGGGCAGAAAGAATGAAAACCACAGTCAGAAAACTAACCAAACTGATCACATGGAATACAGCCTTGTTTGACTCAATGAAACTATGAGCCATGTCATGTAGGGCCACCCAAGACTGACTGGTCATGGTGGAGAGTTCTGACAAAGCGTGGTCCACTGGAGAAGGGAATACCACTTCAGTATTTTTGCCTTGAGAACCCCATAAACAGTATGAAAAGGAAAAAGATAGGACACTGAAACATGAACACACCAGGTCAGTAGGTGCCCAATATTCTACTGGACATCAGTGGAGAAAGAACTCCAGAAAGAATGAAGAGATGGAGTCAAAGCAAAGACAACACCCAGTTGTGAATGTGACTGGTGATGAAAGTAAAGTCCAATGCTGTAAAGAGCAATATTGCATAGGAATCTGCAATGTTAGGTCCATGAATCAAGGCAAATTGGATGTGGTCAAACAGGAGATGCCAAGAGTGAACATAGACATTTTAGGAATCAGAGAACTAAAATGGATTGGAATGGGTGAATTTAACTCAGATGACCATTTTATCTACCTCGGTGGGCAACAACCCTTTACAGGAAATAGGGTAACCCTAACAGCCAACAAAAGAGTCTGAAATGCAGTACTTGGATGCAATCTCATAAATGACAGAATGATTTCTCTTCATTTCCAGGGCAAACCATTCAATATCACAGTAATCCAAGTCTATGCCCCAACCAGTAATGCTGAAGAAGCTGATGTTGAACGGTTCTATGAAGACCTACGAGACCTTCAAGATATCTAACACCCCAAAAAGATATCCTTTTCATTATATGGGACTGGAATGCAAAAGTAGGAAGTCAAGAAATACCTGGAGTAACAGGAAAATTTGGCCTTGGAGTACAGAATTAAGCAGGGCAAAGGCTAACAGAGTTTTGCCTAGAGAATGCACTGGCCATAGCAAACACCATATTCTAACAACAACAAGAGAAGATCTACACATGGACATCACCAGATAGTCAATACTGAATCAGACTGATTATATTCTTTGCAGCCAAAGATGGAGAAGCTCTATACAGTCAGCAAAAACAAAACCAGGAGTTCACTGTGGCTCAGATAATGAACTCCTTCTTGCCAAATTCAGACTTAAATTGAAGAAAGTAGCGAAAATAACTAGACCATTCAGGTATGACCTAAAACAAATCCCTTACAATTATACAGTGGAACTAAGAAATAGATGCAAGGGATTATATCCGATAGACAGAGTTCCTGAAGAAATATGGGCAGAGGTTCATGACATTGTAGAGGAGGCAAGGATCAAGACCATCCCCAAGGAAAAGAAATGCAAAACGGAAAAATGGTTGTGGAAGGAGGCAAACAAATAGCTGAGAAAATAAGAGAGCTAAAGGCAAAGGAGAAAAGGAAAGATATACCCATTTGAATGCAGAGTTCCAAAGAATAGCAAGGAGAGATAAGAAAGCCTTCCTCAGTGATCAGTGCAAAGAAATCAGTGATCAGTGCAGAAGAAAGCAATAGAAAGGGAAAGACTAGAGATCTCTTCAAGAAAATTAGAGATACCATGTGGAATATTTCATGCAAAGATGGGCACAATAAAGGACATAAATGGTATGGACCTACAGAAGAAGAAGATATTAAGAAGAGGTGGCAAGGATACACAGAAGAACTATACAAAAAAGATGTTCATGACCCAGATAATCACAATGGTATGATCACTCACCTAGATCCAGACATCCTGGAATGCGAAGTCAAGTGGGCCTTAGGAAGCATCACGACAAACAAAGCTAGTGGAGGTGATGGAATTCCAGTTGAGCTATTACAAATCCTAAAAGATGATGCTGTGAAAGTGCTGCATGCAGTACGCCAGCAAATTTGGAAAACTCAGCAGTGGCCACAGCACTGGAAAAAGTTTTCATTCCATCCCAACGAAAGGCAATGGCAAAGAATGTTCAAACTACTGCACAATTGCACTCATCTCACACACTAGTAAAGTAATGCTCAAAATTCTTCAAGCCAGGCTTCAACAGTATGTGAACTGTGGACTTCTAGATGTCCAAGCTGGATTTAGAAAAGGCAGAGGAACCAGAGATCAAATTGCCAACATCCATTGGATCATTGAAAAAGCAAGAGAGTTACAGAAAAACATCTACTTCTGCTTTATTGACTATGCCAAAGTCTTTGACTGTGTGGATCACAACAAGCTGTGGAAAACTCTGAAAGAGGTGGGAATACCAGACCACCTGACCTGCCTCCTGAGAAATCTGTATGCAGGTCAGGAAGCAACAGTTAGAACTGGACATGGAACAACAGACAGGTACGAAATAGGGAAAGGAGTACATCGAGGCTGTATATTGTCACCCTGCTTATTTAACTTCCATCCAGAGTACATTATGTGAAATGCTGGGGTGGATGAAGCACAAGCTGGAATCAAGATTGCTGGGAGAAATACCAATAACCTCAGATACACAGATGACACCACCCTTATGGCAGAAGATGAAGAACTAATGAGCCTCTTGATGAGAGTGAAAAAGTTGGCTTAAAGCTCAACATTCAGAAAACTAAGATCATGGCATCTGGGCCCATCACTTCATGGCAAATAGTTGGAGAAACAATGGAAAGAGTGAGAGACTTTATATTCCTAGGCTCCAAAATCACTGCAGATGGTGATTGCAGCCATGAGATTAAAAGACGCTTGCTCCTTAAGTTATGACCAACCTAGACAGCATATTAAAAAGCAGAGACATTATTTTGCCAACAAAGGTCTGTCTAGTCAAGGCTATGGTTTTTCCAATAGTCATGTATGGATGTGAGAACTGGACTCTAAAGAAAGCTGAGCGCTGAATAATTTATGCTTTTGAATGTGGTGTTGGAGAAGACTCTTTAGAGTCCCTTGGACTGCAAGGAGATCCAACCAGTCCATCCTAAAGGAAATCAGTCCTGAATATTCACTGGAAGGATTGATGCTGAAGCTGAAAGTCCAAAACTTTGGCCAACTGATACGTAGAACTGACTCATTTGAAAAGGCCCTTATGATGGGAAAGATTGAAGGTGGGAGAAGGGGATGACAGAGGATGAGATGGTTGGATGGCATCACCTATTCAATGGACATGAGTTTGAGTAAACTCTGGGAGTTGGTGATGGACAGGGAGGCCTGTTGTGCTGCAGTTCAAGGGGTCACAAAGAGTGGGACATGACTGAGTGACTGAACTGAACTGAAGTGAAGTACTTAGCTTAGATGTTACTTGGTCAAGAGACCTTGTTGAAGAGACGTTCCCTTGCACCTCCTCTGCCAAAGCAGATACTTTGTATGTCTCCACTGAGAAGCAGACTACTTGCCACCTTGTACCAGTCACAATCATTCAGTTCAGTTAAGTTGTTCAGTCATGTCTGATTCTTTGCGACCCCATGAATCGCAGCACACCAGGCCTCCCTGTCCATCACCAACTCCCGGAGTTCATTCAAACTCACATCCATGGATTCGGTAATGCCATCCAGCCATCTCATCCTCTGTCGTCCCCTTCTCCTCCTGCCCCCAATCCCTCCCAGCATCAGAGTCTTTTCCAATGAGTCAATTCTTCGCATGAGGTGGCCAAAGTACTGGAGTTTCAGCTTCAGCGTCATTCCTTTCAAAGAAATCCCAGGGCTGATCTCCTTCAGAATGGACTGGTTGGATCTTCTTGCAGTCCAAGGGACTCTCAAGAGTCTTCTCCAACACCACAGTTCAAAAGCATCAGTTCTTCGGCGCTTAGCTTTCTTCACAACCACTAGCATTGCTTTAAATGTTTTCTCCCTGCAAAAATGAGTTCCATGAAGATAGTAATGTTGCCTGGGGGTTCACAGTTCTTTCTTTAGTGCCTCAATTGTTTTGTTTTGCAGTTTCTCAATAAATATTTCTTGAGTGAATGAATAAATAGAAAACAAAAGAAAACAGCAATGAAATCTTAAAGATAAATTTAAAAACAAGATGACAGTTATGAAGAACATATCAGTTATGCCAATAGATATAAACTAAAAATAGAAATAAATTAAAAATCTTCCACAAAGAAGATTTTTAAGTTAGTCTAAAATATGAATTCTAACTCATGTTGTATAATCACCTAAAATAAGATGTGTGTGTATTATTTGCTCAGTCCTGTCTGATTTCTTGGGACCCCATGGACTGCAGCCCTCCAGGTTCCTCTGTCCATGGGATTCTCCAGGTAAGAATACTGGAGTGGGTTGCCATTTCCTTCTCCAAAAATAAGATAGCACAATAAAATTAAAATGAATTGAGCAAAAATATTTAAGAAGTTTAAAAATACAAAGTAAGAAGGCAACGTGGTATTAGTGTTAGAAAAAAAAAAGGAAAAGCTTATTTAATGGAATAAAGTTTCCAAAAGGTATAATCTACACTGAATATTTGTTATTTAGCTGGGAAGTCGTGCTGGACTCTTGAGAGTCAGGCAAAATGAATCAAACAATGAATATATAACTATATTAATATTTACATTCCAAATAAAATATCAATAAAATATTTTTTAAGTTTATCAGATTACCAACCCTTTGTCGGGCCCCAACAGGGGTTCTCCTGCTGGGTGCTGGTTTTTGTGGGCCCAAGGAGACCACATTCCGTTGAGAAGCAAAAGAAAGTTTAAAATTTTTCATCAAAGAATGGAGAGGTAGGAAATCAAACTCTGCTGTGCACACTTTAGGGCCAGTCTGTGGGTGGGCTACTTTATCCGGGTCTCTGCAGTGGGGGCGGAGGCGGAGTTCTGGTGATGGCGTGGCACAGGCACAGGTGTGCTGCTCCGGCTCTGAGAGCCCTGCCAGGTGAGGCGGCTGCGCAGGCAGCCCGCCGCCGCCATCTTGAGTTGCAGAGTCAGCAGCCGCACTTCTGCGCCCAAGGCTCCACGGAGCTGAGGGGTCAGCACAGCCATTTCTCACTCGGCACTCCCGTCTGAAGTGCCAGAATGCAGGGGCCTCAGCACGCAGCACCCGGTGAGCAAGTGAAACTAGATGAAGCACGAAGGAAAAGGGGAAAAAGAAAAAAAAAAAAGGTTAGCCTTTATTTTATTACCCAGATCTTCCAGCAGTGGGCCAGTACCTCCTGTCAGATTAGCGGCAGCATTAGATTAGAAATAAAGTGAAAAATAAATGTAATGTGCTTGAATCATCCCAGAATCATCCCCTCTAGTTGCCTGGAAAAGCCCATGGACGGAGGAGCCTGGTGGGCTGCAGTCCATGGGGTCGCTAAGAGTCGGACACGACTGAGCGATTTCACTTTCACTTTTCACTTTCCTGCATTGGAGAAGGAAATGGCAACCCACTCCTGTGTTCTTGCCTGGAGAATCCCAGGGGCAGGGGAGGCTGGTGGGCTGCTGTCTGTAGAGTCGCACAGAGTTGGACACGACTGAAGCGACATAGCAGCAGCAGTCTGTGGAAAAATTGTCTTCCATGAAACTGGTCCCTGGTGCTAAGAAGGTTGGGGACTGCTGACTCAGACTATTTTTATGTGTGCAGGGGTTTTTCTTTCTTTCTTTCTTAATTTTTATTGTATTCTTTTACTTCCGCGGTGGCTCAGGTGGTAAAGAATCTGCCTGCCAATGCAGGAGTCACAGATTCAGTCCCTGGGTGGGGAAGATCCCTTGAAGAAGGAAATGGCTACCCACTCCAGTATTCTTGCCTAGGAAGTCCCATGGACAGGGGAGCCTGGCGGGCTGCAGTCTATGGGGTCACAAAGAGTCAGACATGACTGACCATGCACACATGCATGCATAGTCGCTTTACAATGTTATTTGCTGGTGAGCAACAAAGTGAATCAGACCTGTGTATACATATATCCCTGCTTTTTTCGATTTCCTTCTCATTTAGGTCCCCATAGAGCACTGACTAGAGTTCTGTGTGCTATGCAGTATGTTCTCATTAGTTCATATTCTTTTTTTTATTTCTTGAGCACTGTTAAAGGGCTTTGCTGGTGACAAACTCTTCCTGGACAGACCTGGAGTCTCCAGGTCTGGGAAACTTTATGGGCCTCATTTCTGGGCCTCATTCCTCCTTGAAATGTAAAATCCTAGAGAGAGTATGCGCCTTAGGGGACGTACTTCAGGCTGCAACTAATTGGTCCTCCTGAGGAGATGAGATATTATAAATCTTTTCAGATCAGAGCAGTTAACTAGATGAATGACTGTAGATCTAACTCTCACACTTCATGAAGCCTTAGAGGGTAGGGCTTTTTATAGGATCACTGAGAAATCCTAGGAAATTTGATTTCCGAATTCCACCCCTTGTTCTGGAAAGCATTTTAGCTCCTGGGGAATTTAACAACATGTATGCCATGTCAGCCACTCTCACCAGCAAAACCAAGATTGAAATTAGCAGGCACCAAATTCTTTTGGCTTGTCTTAGGCAAAATTTAATCAGTGATATAGTCCCCAAAATATGTCTCTTTGGCATGAGAATTGTTTTAGGTTGATTATATTTAAGAAATGGAAGACTTCTGAAGTCTTTTTACCACATTCTTAGCTCTATAAAGAATTAAGGTAAAAGACCTGAGACAAGAATAGCAGTATTCTCAGAGATATCTGCAAAGAATATGGACTAGATGTGGTAAGGAGAATTGCAAATACTGGCAGGACTTCCAGACATTTACTTTCCTTGAGGATTGCCTACTTCCACTTTGAAGTCCCGCTGCTATCCCCCAACATCCTCTTTTGTCTTTAGCTGAAGATGATACTTAAGGTGAAAGCTTCAGTCATTTTGGAGAGTTATTCAGTTTCCCTGGATCTCTTCCATGAATAAATGTTGTTAAACTTTGCTTTTCTCCTGTTAAAAACTAAGTAAAAAAAAAAAAAAAAGTATCAATTTGTGGAAAGACATTTTTAGAAGACATAATAAGGTTGCACATATGTGTATGTATTAGATAAATGGGGCTGGGTATAGAAAACATATATGCAAGGGGCTTCCCTTGTAGCTTACTCGGTAAAGAATCTGCCTGCAGTGCAGGAGAGCTGGGTTCGATCCCTGGATTGGGAATATCCCCTGGAGAAGGAAATGGCGAACCACTCCAGTATCCTTGCCTGGAAAATCTCATGGACAGAGGAGCCTGGTGGGCTGCAGTCCATGGGGTCGCAAAGAGTCGGGCACGACTGAGTGACTAACTCATGACTCAACTCATATAAAACATAATAAGTTATACGTGAATATATTGTAATAGAGGAAAAACTGCACTTTTTAATGCAGCCACATTTATTTATTGAAATAACTATATATCAAGCCACAAATATAATTTTAAGAAATTAAGATAGGTGATAAAATGGTCACACTTTTAAGGACTAAAAAAAATTATGAAGTAATAGCAAAAGTTTAAAGTAAGGTCAACTTGGAAATCAGCAGTCATTATTGTAGTTCTTGAATCAAATAATAGATTAAAATTGCAAAGTGAATATTTCAAGAATAAGGGCAATAAGGAAAGTACTCATCAGAACCGTTGTCTAAAGACTGAGTTCACTCTTGATGGGTATCGAGCCAGTAGACAACCAAACCAAAGATCAGGAGAAGGAGGGATTTAGTATTTGCAGCAAGTAAGGAGAACACTGAATATCTTTCCCAAAGCAGCGTCCCAGAACAGCAAAAGTGGGAACATTTTAAATGAAGCCTGTATGCATATTCATGAAGGGGCTTGAGCTGGAGATTTCAGTGTAGAATTGGGGTAAAAGTTAACAGTCCAAGTCTTAGTTGATTAAAGTCAGAAAGGTCAACATCATCCTTCATTCTCCACCTGGGTGGTGCCTAAGTTCCTGCAGAACTCAAAGATATATTAATATGTATATCCCTTGAGGAAGAACTAGGACTTGCTTTATCACTGCACTGTCGTTTGACTGCATTTTTCCTGTTCCTACATTCCTTTGTTCCCTTAAGATCATTAATTACTGAGACCTATTCAAGGACAGGCATTGTGGCCAGGCTTAGATCACAAAGTGTCTCAGGCCAAAATAGCTTCTCTTATGTTAAAAAAAAAAAAAAAATCCTGGTTCTCTTTCTCCAGGGACTCTCTAACCTATCTACTTATAAAACGGCTGCTGCTGCTGCTGCTAAGTCGCTTCAGTCATGTCCGACTCTGTGCGACCCCATAGACGGTAGCCCACCAGGCTCCCCCGTCTCTGGGATTCTCCAGGCAAGAACACTGGAGTGGGTTGCCATTTCCTTTTCCAACGCATGAAAGTGAAGTCGCTCAGTCGTGTCCGACTCTTAGCGACCCCATGGACTGAAGCCCACCAGGCTCCTCCGTCCATGGGATTTTCCAGGCAAGAGTATTGCAGTGGGGTGCCATTGCCTTCTCCGACTTATAAAACTAATTAAATATAATTAAAGCTGTAAGCAGAGGCCAATTCACAGCCTGAAATGCTTTAATTGTTAGGCAAAAAATAATAACATAAATAAGTTAAAATTTTATTTCAAGATTTCAGATGTAAAAATATATTGGTAGGAATATTAAGGGAAAAAGTAATAGTGACAAAACCAGAAAAATAACAAACTAAAAGTAAAATTTTTATAGAATTACATAGTATTATCAATTTATAGAATTGATAAAGATATGTAAGAACTATAAGCAGCATGATAGAACAACTCTACATAGGCAAAGCAAGAAAGTTTAAAGACAGAAGTAAAAATTCAAAAGAATTTAAATGAGACAATATAATCACAGCTACAGAGAGGATTAATATGCTAAGTGAAACTATGATGAGAAATCTGAACAGAGATGAAATAGAAAACCACTTAGAAAAACATGATGCACTAAAATTTATAAAAGTACAAAATCTGAAGAAGTATGAAATGTAGCATCTCCTTTTTCAAAGGTACAAGAAATAGATAATTTTATAGGTGAGATGTTTCACTTTCTCAGTTTAAGATCAAACAATTGCCATGCCTGCCTATAAAGTGTTTCAGAACATAAAACACTTGCTAAATCTTTCTAAATAAATAGAAGCTACTGTGTACTATATCAAAGTCAGCATTAGCCAAACTACCTTCTAAAATCACCCATGAATATATAGAAATAACAACATAATATCAAATTAAGCCTAATGTTTTCTAAAAAAAATTACTTCAATAACCAGAATGTGTTAGTTTTACAACTGCAATTCGATACTAGGAAATATGTTAATAATATTTTTCAGTATATCAGAGAAGATGTAATAGGATCACCTCAATCTATGTAACAAGAAGGAATTTGGACTTTGGACCTAAAATATTTTTAAAGAGCAGTTTGATAGAAAAAAATTTAAAAATGCATATCTGTCTAAATTCACCAGTTAAAGTTGTGATGAATGGTGAAAACACTAAAGCATATTTAGAAAATTGAGGAAAAGACAAGGAAGAGACAACTATTAACCATTATTTAAAATTATTTTCTATCTAGCCAAAGTAGTAGCAGGTACACACACACAGGTACACACACACACACACACACACACACACAACTATTTAAGAAATGAACAAAAAACACACATACCAAGACATATCATTATTAAATCCTAAATCATTAAAGATAAGGAGACATGATTAAACTCAAAGGAGGAGGTTGAAAGAATTACATATTACCTATAAAGGATTAATCATTTTTGGCTGGTATCTAGCCTCTCATGACAATGCCGCATGCTAATAGATATTAAAACCTTTGAAGATTAGGGAGAGAATTGTTTTTAGTCTTAGGTTTTCCACAGCCAAACTGGCAACCAATGTGAAAGTCACATTAAATCATTTTAACTTCAAAATTCAACTGTATATATCCATTTAGAGAGGAGGGACTCCCAGGTGGTGCTGGTGGTAAAGAACCCACCTGCCAATGCAGGAAACATAAGAGACATGGGTTTGATCCCTGGGTCAGGAAGATCCCCCGGAGGTGGGCATGGCAAGCCACTCCAGTATTCTTGCCTGGAAAATCCCCATGGACAGAGCAGCCTGGTGGGCTACAGTCCACAGGGTTGCAAAGAGTCAGACAAGTAGCAGGCACACATGCATCTAGAGAGGAAAAGCAGCAAAGTAAAAACTGAATACAAGAAAGAATGAAACTAACTTCTGTACCAGGTCTAGAAAAAAATTAATGCGTATACTGTAAGGGTTATCAGATAGAGTTCAAGCATAATAATGTCGAAAAGAATAGATTGATAAGGGAACTGGATGATATTAGACATATTCAGTTAGAAACTCCAATCAGTATATTTAAAAATGGAATAAAGTGCTCCAAATATGAAACGAACTAAGATTTGAGTTTGTACAATTGGAATAACATGAGAAAAAACTATGAAGTGTGATTCTGGGAACATTTTATTTTGAGTGGCAAAACTATATCATCAATCCATAAGGAAGGAAATGCAACAGAAGCACACATATAAACAATATTTACCAAACTATGTGATGTCAATACTGATTAACAACTTTTGGTGTGATATATAGAAAAGGTTAAGAAATCTTAATTATGGTTGTAAAATAAAATGCAGATGTCATTGATCTTGGCAACAGATAATTAACAGTGAAGTCGATAAAATGTTAGAGAGAGAAAAGAAAAATGAGAGAATATAGTGTGCTAAAAATTCCTTTTTTCAAAATGGAGAGCTAATAATTATGGTCTGAAATTGATTAAATAGTATTTTATATTATATAAATAACTATATTTATTATATGTGCATTATTTATATACTATATAATAAATAAGTATATACTTAATTATATTATCTAAAATTTTAAATACCATAAAAATTAAAAATGGAAATTCAGAGTGAGGGGGGAAAGGTGATATAAGTGAGCTAAATCTTCATTCTTCATGTCCAGAAGCACTAGCTAATATCTCATTTTAATAAATCATGAACTGGCAATTAAAGCTTATTATTTAGAGCCATGAAAGATTTTACATGTAAATGGTTAAAACTGTCTTGGGCAACAGAACTAAGGATATAGAATAAACAGATGAGGAGACTTGCTTATCATTAAGTAGCCTTCTGTACTATTTTTGAAATTATATTCATGTGTTATTCTGATAATTTTTGTAGAGATTCCTGGATCAGATATCAAGTGAAAATCACAGTGCATGAATATACATGACTATTGCACCCCAGTTTAAAGGACAAGTATACAGAGCCCTTTATAAAATTATGCCTTATAACTATGTGTTGCCACACATGTCTCCTCCAGAATTCATGAGTTTCATGTGAATAAAGAGTTTAAAATGATCTTTAAAAAAAAAAAGAAGCTCTTATAGCCACAGGTTTGCAATCACTGGGGAAATCATCGATAAGCAACTTAACAACCCTCCAAGGTCAGCACACAAGCAAATAGAACAGCCACTTGTATAATGCCATTATTCAGTTGTTTTGCTGGAACTAAAATGTGGCAAAGATATGGGAAGCTGGAGAAACAAATCCAGAATAAAGAAGTGTAGTAATTGGTTGAAAACTGTAGTATAAGGTGGTAGGGGGGAAAACCCAGAAACCCCTAAAAATGTATTTTCTTTCCTTGTTTAAGAACAGGTCATGTCAGATAAACAAAGGCTCAAATCAATGCCCATATGACCGACTCACAGAAGGAATGAACATGAATTACAGTCTCTCATCTCCAGTTTTTAGTGACACCTCCATATGGTTTATCCTTCAGTGAGACCATGGAGTTCTGTTAATGAGCTTGCAAGAGTTGGCTGGTTAGTTGGCAAGAGTTACCTGCCATTAGCTATTTAGAGTTTTGTAAATCAAATTACAGTTTCTGAGAGACCCCTCCCCCTTCACCCCAAAACGTGAGTGAGTCATTCTCTCATTAGTGGCCTGCTTTCAGCAATTCGTGATTACAGATTGTGTCTCTGTTAATCGCTTGACAAATGATACTTCTCTGCCGACAGGTTTACTGAACTTAGTTTATTTTGAAATCATGTCAAATGATCTGATGTAAAAGTTTGATTTTGATTGCTTACTTCAGTCCTCCAGATATGTAACCTGAATTTTAACTTTTCCTTCCCTCACCAAAAGGAAACCAATATAACTCACATTTCACAAATACTTTCACTCTAGGAACATAGTCTTTGAGGTATGCTTAGATGCACATCGCTAAACACTAGTACATGTCAGTGTTTTCCTGGCTAAGAAAGCATTTGACAAGATTCTGTCCATAAATTGCTTTAATGTGCTTTCAGTTTAATAATTTTCATCTCTTTCTCAAATCTTGTGCCCCTCCCCCTGCACCCAAGAGTTGGGGTGGGGAGGGGGGTTAGTGGAGTAAAGAATATAGTGTGCTATAAAAAATGTCTTTTAGTAAGTCTGGCAGCACCCTCAATTTTTCCAGGCAGGCCTTCATTTCAAACAAAAGACCAGAAATTATGGCTGTCTGAAAATCTAAGAACAAGAGCAATAGAATGTATGCTCCAGCTTTATAAATAAGAAAAGCACCATATAGTACATAAGCAACTGCACTCACAAAGCTCTGCTCTTTTCCCTATACTGGAGTCTGTGTGACATCATATGATTTCAACACCTAATTTGCCTCCCTACCCCATCCATATATGGTAGTGCTTGGATGCTAAAACAGTCTAAATTAAGCACATGCACTAACTTTGCAAAGAAACTATCAAGGTTCTATCGAGGTATTTATTTAGTAGACAAATAGATGAACACCTAATCCCTTTTGTCTTATTTCAGGTTGTCAGTTTTAGAAGTCCCCCCTTTCCCCTCTGCTTTTTATTCCATTTGTATTGTTTATCTTAGAGCATTAAGGTCCCCCATTCTTTCAATGACAAAATCCCAAAGGGCGTTATCATGGTGAAGAAGAAAATAAATGACTGTCTTTTGTTCCTGAGCATCCTGTTTGCAATTCAAATTGAACAGGAATGCTGCTAATATTGAAAGGACAGAAGGTCAAGGAACTTGGCTCCTGAAAGTATATGATTGCATTCTTTTTTTATATAAATAATAAGTTGCAGTTTAGAGCTATCTTCACTTAAATTGACCCCAAATAAAACGTGTAAGATATCGTGAGCACATCAATAGGAGTGAAGTAGCTATTTAAAGACTAATACTTCAATTTCTTAAAATTAATCAGTTATCTGACAATCACTGAATCATAATAGAGAAAAAGTTCCTTGTCTTAGTGTGCAGTGTTAGAAAATAGATAGCTGATTGCTCTACAAAGTACAAAGTGGGAGGACATAAAAAAAGAATGAGTGACTCTTCTGAAAAGGAGAATAAATCTAGACTACATATTGCAAACACATGCTTTCATAAATTAGCATGGTTTTAATTTTTTTCCATTGGTCAAACTTTTCCATACTCATGTATTGAAATGGCAAAAACTGACAAGTATGACAGACACACAGGTCCAGAGTCTCTATATACTTTCAAATCGTGAATATAATACTTATACCAAATACTTAAAAAAAATGCATTTCTCAAAGTTGGAATATCAGTTAATAGTGTGCTTCTTAGTGAACAGACCCCGAATAATCTCTCTTTTTGTTTGGAAATCAAGTTGAAAAAATATTATTCAAATACTTTTCATATGGCTCATCTCTAAGATAGCTGATGCCTTAAATACCTTCTTGTTTCTGTCCTCTTTTTGATGGTTCCAAAATCACTGCAGATGGTGATTGCAGCCATGAAATTAAAAGACGCTTACTCCTTGGAAGGAAAGTTAAGACCAACCTAGACAGCATATTAAAAAGCAGAGACATTAATTTGTCAACAAAGGTCCGTTGAGTCAAGGCTATGGTTTTTCCAGTGGTCTTATGTGGATGTGAGAGTTGGACTATAAAGAAAGCTGAGCACCGAAGAATTGATGGTTTTGAACTGTGGTGTTGGAGAAGACTCTTGAGAGTCCCTTGGACTGCAAAGAGACCCAACCAGTCCATCCTAAAGGAGATCAGTCCTGGGTGTTCATTGGTAGGTCTGATTTTGAAGCTGAAACTCCAATACTTTGGCCACCTGAAGCAAAGAGCTGACTCATTGGAAAAGACCCTGATGCTGGGAAAGATTGAGGGTAGGAGGAGGAGGAGACGATAGAGGATGAGATGGTTGGATGGCATCACCTCCCTCCTGGCGTGCTGCGGTTCATGGGGTAGCAAAGAGTTGGACATGACTGAGCAACTGAACTGAACTGAACTGGAGTGTAGGTTTTAAAATTTATATTAGACTAAATTAATCACTTCACTTTCAGACTATTACTGGGTTGCTCGGCACAAAATTTATCCCATTCCTTTCCTTCATTTGCTTACATATTTTCTAAAGGAAACTTGTATCACAAATAAAAGAACACACAAAAGACCTCAGGGAAAAATGGAGACTTACAGAGAATCATAAATCATCAAATATCATTTGATCTTGTTGGCCTGAAGTTACATGGTTCAGTTCAGTTCAGTCGCTCAGTACTGTCCAACTCTTTGCAACCCCATGGACTGCAGCATGACAGGCTTCCCTGTCCATCACCAACTCCCGGAGTTTACTCAAGCTCACGTCCATTGAGTCGGTGATGCCATCCAACCATCTCATCCTCTGTCATCCCCTTCTCCTCCTGCCCTCAATCTTTCTCAGCATCAGGGTCTTTTCCAATAAGTCGGTTCTTCGCATCAGGTGGTCAAAGTATTGGAGTTTCAGCTTCAGCATCAGTCCTTCCAATGAATATTCAGGACTGATTTCCTTTAGGATGGAGTGGTTGGATCTCCTTGCAGTCCAAGGGACTCTCAAGAGTCTTCTCCAACACCATAGTTCAAAAGCATCAATTCTTTGGCTCTCAGCTTTCTTTATAGTCCAACTCTCACATCTATACATGACTACTGGAAAAACCATAGCCTTGACTAGACAGACCTTTGTTGGCAAAGTACTGTCTCTGCTTTATAATATGCTGTCTAGATTGGTCATCCATGGGATTTTCCAAATGGCAACCCACTCCAGTGTTCTTTCCTGGAGAATCCCAGGGACGGCGGAGCCTGGTGGGCTGCCGTCTATGGTGTCGCACAGAGTCGGACACAACTGAAGCGACTTAGCAGCAGCAGCAGCAGCAGCAGCAGCAGATTGGTCGTAACTTTTCTTCCAAGGGGCAAGCATCTTTTAATTTCATGGCTGCAGTCACCATTTGCAGTGATTTTGGAATATAAAGTCTCTCACTGTTTCCATTGTTTCCGTAACTATTTGCCATGAAATGATGGGACCAGATGCCATGATCTTACTTTTCTGAATCTTGAGTTTTAAGCCAACTTTTTCACTCTCCACTTTCACTTTCATCAAGAGGCTCTTTACTTCTTTGCTTTCTTCCATAAGGTGGTGTCATCTGCATATCTGAGGTTATTGATATTTCTCCCAGCAATCTTGATTCCAGCTTGTGCTTCATCCAGCCCAGTGTTTCTCGTGATGTACTCTGCATAGAAGTTAAATAAGCAGGGTGACAATGTACAGCCTTGACATACTCCTTTTCCGATTTGGAACCAGTCTGTTGTTCCATGTCCAGTTTTTACTGTTGCTTCTTGAGCTGCATACAGATTTCTCAGGAGGCAGGTGAGGTGGTCTGGTATTCCCATCTCTTTCAGAATTTTCCACAGTTTGTTGTGATCCATACATTCAAAGGCTTTGGCACAGTCGATAAAGCAGAAGTAGATATTTTTCTAGAACTCTCTTGCTTTTTCCATGATCCAGAGAATGTTGGCAATTTCATCTCTGGTTCCTCTGCCCTTTCTAAATCCAGCTTGAACATCTGAAATTTCATGATTGACTTACTGTTGAAGCCTGGCTTGGAGAATTTTGAGCATTACTTTGCTAGCATGTGAGATGAGTGCAATTGTTCAGTAGTTTGAGCATTTTTTGGCATTGCTTTTCTTTGGAATTGGAATGAAAACTGACGTTTTCCAGTGCTGTGGCCCCTGGTGATTTTTCCAAATTTGCTGCCATATTGAGTGCATCACTTTCACAACATCATCTTTTAGGATTTTAAATTGTTCAACTGGAGTTTAATAACCTCCACTAGCGTTGTTCATAGTGATGCTTCCTCAGGCCCACTTGACTTCACACTCCAAGATATCTGGCTCTAGGTGAGTGATCACACCATCGTGGTTATCTGGGTCATAAAGATCTTTTTTGTACAGTTATTCTGTATATTCTTGCCACTCTTCTTAATAGCTTCTGTTAGGTTAGCTTCCATACCATTTCTGTCCTTTATTGTGCCCATCTTTGCATGAAATGTTACCCAAGGTATCTCTAATTTTCTGGAAGAGATGTCTAGTCTTTCCCATTCTATTGTTTTCCTCTATTTCTTTGCATTGATCACTGAGGAAGGCTTTCTTATCTCTCCTTGCTATTCTTTGGAACTCTGCATTCAAATGTGTATCTTTCCTTTTCTCCTTTGCTCTTCACTTCTCTTCTCTTCACAGCTATTTGTAAGGCCTCCTCAGACAACCATATTGCCTTTTTGCCTTTCTTTTTCTTGGAGATGGTCTTGATCCCTGCCTTCTCTACAATGTTCTTCTCTACAAACGAAGCTCCGTCCATAGTTCTTCAGGCACTCTATCTGTCAGATATATCCCTTGAATTTATTTTCTCACTTCCACTGTATAATCGTAAGGGATTTGATTTAGGTCATACCTCAATGGTCAAGTGGTTGTCTCTACTTTCTTCAATTTAAGTCTGAATTTGTCAATAAGGAGTTCATGATCTGAGCCACAGTTAACTCCCGATCTTGTTTTTGCTGACTGTACAGAGCTTCTCCATCTTTGGCTGCAGAGAATATAATCAATCTGATTTTGTTATTGACCATCTAGTGATGTCCATGTGTAGAGTCGTCTCTTGTGTTGGTAGAATAGGGTGTTTGCTATGAGTAGGTGCATTCTCTAGGCAAAACTCTGTTAGCCTTTGCCCTGCTTCATTCTGTACTCCAAGACCAAATTTGCCTGTTATTCCAGGTGTTTCTTGACTTCTTACTTTTGCATTCCAGTCCCCTATCATGAAAAAGACATCTTTTTTGGGTGTTAGTTTTAGAAGATCTTGTAGGTCTTCATAGAACCATTCAACGTCAGCTTCTTCAGCATTACTGGTTGGGCATAGACTTGGATTACTGTGATATTGAACGGTTTACCTTGGTAATGAAGAGAGATCATTCTGTCATTTTTGAGATTGCATCCAAGTACTGCATTTCAGACTCTCTTGTTGACTATGAGGGTAGCTCCATTTCCTCTAAGGGATTCTTGTCCACTGTAGTAGATATAATGGTCTTCTGAGTTAAATTCACCTGTTCCAGTTCATTTTAGTTCTCTGATTCCTAAAGTGTCGACCTTCACTCTTGCCTCTCCTGTTTGACCCTTCCAATTTTCCTTGATTCGTGGACCTAACATTCCAGGTTCCTATGCAATATTTATTGCTCTTTATAGCATCAGAAGTTACGTAAGCAGGTGATAAACAGTTCTTCTGATTTCCAAGCTGGAATAATTAGGGAAAAAAGATAGACAACTGTTACTGATGTTTCTTGATTCAGGTCTCTGTTTTAGTTAGAGAAGTCTCCTTCCTTTCTTCCCTTGGTTATGCTCTTTTCTCTTAAACTGCTTTTACCTTGTAGCTCTTAACTGACATTGTTGTCTACTTATTATTTGTCTCTTCACTTGAATTTAAGCTCCATGAGGTCCAAGACTTCGGTCCTTTTTGGATCCTTATGAATCATTAGGGCCCAAAGCAGCATGAGACACCAAGTAGGGCTCAGCATGTGTTGGTTGAATGAGGGGATGTATGTAGCCCGTTTGTTTGTGTAAAATCAGTGCACATCATTTTGTTTGGTCATATGCAAGTTCACCGAATGTTTGTCCTGTGATTCACTTTTCTGTTTGGACACCTGGATCTGCTGTTGAATAGGTGTAAATGTAGATGGTGAGTGAAGGGATGATTAAACACATCATCATCTTTTTTGAACCATATAGAAGAAAGTTATTTCAGATTTTGATATTAGAAATATTCTTCTGAGTAGCTGATTTGCTTTTGTTTAATGGATTAATTGATCAGATTTACCTTTTTAATTGGCTGCTGAAAAACAGAGTATAATGTGTAGATTTTATTGCATGCATTTTTATTAGCCTAATTAAGACCTCCATTTTATGATCTCAGATGTTTATTTCTTATTTCCTTCTGCTATTTCCTATTTGTGTTTCCTTGCTGTGTTAGGTATTCAGGTAGTCAGAGTCATGGTCAAGAGTACTATCAATAGCTCTAGAACTAGCTGGTTGCAGCCAATCCCAGGTTTGGCCAGCTTTACCAGGCTGACCTTGGGCAAGCTAGTTAGCATCTCTGCACCTCCATTTTCCTCATTTGTGAAACAAGGATAGTATTAGTACCTACATGACAAGCTCACTCATCCATAGTGCTCTTACAAGGATTAACTGAGTTAAAAACACATGAAGCACTTGGAACAGTGTCTGGCACAAGTTGAAGGCCCGATGATGTTAGCTATTATTTTTATCAAGCACTTTAAGTCCTTTCTGGAACACAGTGAGGCAAAATAAATTCTGATGAGCCAGGCACTTTATTAAGTGCTGAGGAGATAGAGATGAATAAAGTAAACACAAAAAGACATTTCGCATTTGGTATAGCAACACAGAGGGAGACATGACTATAAACTGAGGTGTCACAGAAAGGGTGGCCTGAAGAATGAGGGGAAGAGTTGGGAGAGGAAAGAGCAGCATACCCACAGGCTGGGAGGAGCATGTATGTTTCTGAAAAGTCAGAAAGAGCTTGGAAAGAAAGGCGGCCAGAGATGTGGCTGATATGGCAGACCTGCACCAGATCTCAAAACAGCTGCCAAATCTTAGTTTCTGTATATTCAGATAGTCTTCCCATCTTTTGGATTGGAAAGAACCTTCCATCATTCACTTCTTTACCTCAAAGCCAGAGGCCAGCCCCACTAGGAAGGTGGCTCCTGTGACTTAGTCTGACTTGTTCCCAGGGTATTAGAGAAACCTCTCCCTTAAATAGACTTGCAGTGGGAATGGGGCTCCTGATAAATGCAAGAGGTGCCATTTCAGTAAGAGGTTAGGGCCTTAACACTTGGCTTAGTGGGTGTGCTTTGATTTCACCCTCCTGCTTCACACTCCTCTCTCTAATCCACTGCCTCCAGAAACAAATCCAGGTGTTTCTTAAACTCTTTGAATCATCTTCCGTAGTAATTTATTCCATATGTTTATTGCTCTGTGTGTGAAATAATTTCATCAAGTTCCTTTTTTTTTCTTTGTCACTGCATTCAAATCAGCCAGCAGTAGAATCCCAATCTATGAGTAACACTTTTAAAAACACCAGCTCCCGTGCTGAGGGAAGCCAAGGGATGTTGTAGCACATGAGCAGAACAAGGAGAAAAGAACAACAAGCAATTGGGACTTGATGACATTAGTTGAAGAGGAAAAGAGAATTTCAGGAATACCTAGCAGGGGTTGGAGAAGCAGCTCGCTAAAGTTCCTACTCTAGTTTGCATTTCCCCAGGGTGTCAATTTTATGAAACAAAGTGACGGGATGATTTCTATCACTTGAGAAGCTGTGTTAAAAAAATTTGATGCACTGGCAACAGCAAAAATTGTTATGGTAGGAATCAAATTGGTGCTTCCTTGCTGGAAATGAACGAAGTACTAGTGCCTGTCAGTTTATTTCTGAGCTCTGCTTTTCAAATTTTAATTTGAGAGGGTGGGAGGAGGTTTAATGGAAATCTGAATCACTGTTAGAAGAGGACTATATTTTAAACTTCGATTTCATAGTTGTCTCTATGTTCAGAAGAAAATTATTCTTTATACTGAGAAGTGAAAGCACTGTCAGTTCTAAATCTATTAATGAGGGGGGTTAGGAAAGGGGAAAGACAAGGGGTGTGGTGTGTATATAATGAATGGATTCTGTAATTAGTAAATAAAAATGTTATTCCTAGATTGATGTACTGTCTATACTGTATTAAGCATAAAAATATTAAATTATTTACCTGTAAAAATGATCAAAACTTTGCTTTCTAATCAGCTTCTGCTAATATAAAATTCTCACACTGAGGTTGAAAATTACTAACAAACATTTCACTACTACCCTTTTCTTCAGGAAAATCTTTCTAAAATAATTGCCATTGTCATTTTTTTTTTTTTTGCAGCTCTCCCTGCCAGGGAGAGAGGGAACCCATGCAACAGATGATGGTAACCACTGGATACATTTTGCACATGTAAAATTAAAAGAATGCTTAGATGCCAGTTTACTGTTGTTAACTCTCACGAAATACACATACTAAGGGTTGATGGTTGAAAATAATAATCAGTATGAAAAACAATTATTACTGATTTGTTGAGCGTTAGTTAGGAGTTACCCACCATATTCAGCACTGTGTTCAGTCCCTCAGTCGTGTCCCACTCTGCTGTCCCATGGATTAGCCTACCAGGCTCCTCTGCCCATGGGATTTCCCAGGCAAGAATACTGGAATGGGATGCCATTTTCTATTCCAGGGAATTTTCTCAACCCAGGGATCAAACCTGCATCTCTTGCATCTCCTGCATTGGCAGGCAGATTCTTTACCACTAGGGCCACCTGGGAAGCCTTATATTCAGCACTGCATGTACATTGTTTCACTAGATCTTTCAAAACCTCTATCATGCCATTTAAATTATTATCCCCACTTTACAGATAAAAACACTAAGGCACAAATTGAAATAGCTGATAGCTGGCAAAGCTGACATTCCACCCCAAGTCCATCTGTATCTGGAGCTTAAACTTGTAGTTAAATTGTACTCAAAAGTGTATTGCAATAATATTATTTCAGAGATGATTCATTATACAAATTATTGAATCTGGCTCATAACTTTCTTAAAATGTTCCTTTGAGGCTGAAATTTTCTATACTTGGTGTCCATCCAACTGTGTGGTGGCAGGAGGCAAAGAAAATACAGCAAGTTCTGGTAGAGGCAGGAACAGATTTTAGGATTCTGTTTGGATTTTGAGACAGGCTGGAGCCTGGACCGGAATCCAAAGCCTGTTGAAACAGAGTTGTCTCTTTATAACAGCATGGAATAAGAATTTCCATAGAAACTTAACTCAAGCACAAAACTTGACCTTGAACTAACTAACTGAATAAATCGACACAATTTATGCTTAACTTTTGGTTCGCATGGATGTTTAGATGATAGATGGGATTGGGTTGGTTTTCTCCTTCTTGTGAGAAGTGGACTAGAACTCTCCAATCCTAGAGCAAGAGTGAGGATTTACTGTCTCTTATGTAACTACCCGTGCACATTCGATCCTTGTTCTGCTCCTAGATTTCAGGAAGATCATAGTGCTGGGGTCTGCACTGGGAAGTGTTAACACGGCATCCTGTGAGCTCCCTACAAAGGCAAGAAGGTGGTTTCCCTCTTGTTTCTCTTCTCCCCCTTCACCTGCGGCACCCTGTCCTGACCTGCACGTTAGCCCCGAGTTGTTCATGTGTTTCTGTCCAAAGTCAAGCCTAAAGGAAGCTGGAACACTCAGAATGGTGGAGGGACCTTTGTGTTAATATCTTCTTTATAGGATAAAAGAGACACAATTTCAGATCCTCACATATGCTTCCTGTTCTAAAGAGTTACTTTGAAAGTACCTAGATCATGTTCTATACCTTTTTGTGGGATCACTCTCTTGCTTGTTACTGCTGCTGCTTATACAAATTCTACTATACTTATCAACACGTAGTGTATTCTTTTGTTTCCAAGCCAGTCTCCTCCACCCAACATTGATATTTCTGAGATATGACTTGCTCAACTTATACCTCAAATACACAGAAGAAGAATGATATTTGTTAAATGTTGTTACCAAACCAAGGTATTCAACACATAGGAACCTCTTTTATCAAACAGTCTTAACATTTCTTTAACCGTGAGTGTGTGTGTCCAAAGTCGCTTCAGTTGTGTCCCACTCTGCGATCCTTTGTACCATAACCCATCAGGCTCCCCTGACCGTGGGATTTTCCAGGCAAGAATACTGGAGTGGGTTGCCATGCCCTCCTCCAATGGATCTTCCCGACCCAGGGATCAAACCCGTGCCTCTTACATTTCCTGCATTGGCAGATGGGTTCTTTACCACTAGCACCGCCTAACCATAGTCCACTAAAAAAATAAAACAATTCATGTCTCTATGTGCTCAACTTAGAAACTCATAATTAAAATGTTATGTTTATTTATATGTTTGCAACATTTATTAGAAATGGAAAATATAATGCACTATTTTGAATTAACTGGATAGTGTTCATACTTTAGCAAAGTGTTTGTTGATCATCTACTATATACAAGCATCTACTTACAGACTGGCCAGCAAAGTTAGACAAAGATTCCAATCTTTAGAAAACTTGTATTTTGGTAAGGGAGATAGACAGTAAAAATAAGAAATAACCGAATTATATGGTATACATGGTGGTAAGTCAGACATGTTTTAGTGACTGAACAGTTACAATACACGCATATATAGATAGATTTCAACAAGTAGAAATAGTCAAAATCAATATCTGCACATAGAAATTGTTTTAATATTCATTGGGTTCTGTGAGTGCCTCTTTGATAAGTGGAACTGGTGGCACAGAAGTGTTGAATCCCTGAGCACTGACAGGGTGATTTTTATGACAATCTATATTGTCTCATCTGGGAAGGGCACAAAGCTTATTCCTAAGAATATGAGAATAGGACAAAGCAGCTTTAATAGAAGAGGAGCAAATAGTCCTAGAAGAGAGGCAGCCAAGGAGAAGCAGAAGAGTGGGCCCCACCAGCTCCATGGTAGATAGTTGGGTGGGAGGTGGATGGAAGATGTACCTTATCCACCTGCCAGTTTGATGTCAGGTTGTCCATGGAGGCATGTGGGCTAGGACAGACTATCAGAGTTTGACTTGCTTCAAAAAACTTCTTGGCTAGAGAGACCTGAGTTAACCTCCATGGGCAGAAGCTGTACTCTGAAACCGGGCAGAAATCGAGTGTTTGACAAATTTGTGGTAGTTTGACTATTAAAATCCCTAGTCACGGATAATAATGCAAAGTTCCTTGGAGGGCAAAATGAAAAGCTATCAGAATAATATTTGCTTTCATCTGCTCAGATATAATGTCGAAAGCACCTGCTTGTTTGTGGTTTCTTCCTGGGGAGCATTCTGAATCCCGTCAATTTCAGTTCCAAAGAGAGCTCAGTAGAGCAGTGCCGAGGTGGAGAAAAAAGCCGAAATTTCTCTTGTCTGATTTAAAAACTATACCCCACAGTGAGCTTCTCTGTTTGTTAAAATCTCTAATTGGTGTTTTCTCAACTTGCTGCTTGGCTGGTTTCTTTTTATTGATTTCATTTTGGGTTTGTAAGGCTGTATTTGGAACCCTTTCCAGAGTTTGTTTGGAAGCTCATTTTTAATTTTAATGAAAATGCATTTTTTAAAATGTATATTACACCACCCTGCCGATTTTGCTCAAATAAACCTGCTACTGTTTTCAGTGATTTCCAACCATTTTAGTGCCCTTAGTCTCACTTGCTAAAAGGACCCCTGTGCTATTCCTGGCAAAGTAACAAAATCAAGTAGAAAAATGAATGTTCTTCACTGCTTTTGAAGGCTCTTATACAACAAAGGAAAAAGATTCATTCAGGAGACTGCCTTGGGGAATAATACATCAGGCTTCAAATAGAAGAGTTTTCCCCATTTCAGTTCTAAACAACTTTTGTTTCCCAAACAGAACTCTTTCATTATTCTGAAGAACCTTGATCCAAAGCCATCAGCCAAGGAAGAAATTAAAATCGATCAATATTAGATTTAGACTTAAAATATGATGTACCTGTATTTCAATAAATTTGGTAACTACAAAATGTTCAAATAACTATGTTCCATATTTATTGTCTTTTGAGGCTCAGAGAGAGTTTAAACCCAATAACATAGAATCTAATGCCAGCATGATGGAGATAGCAGCACAAAGGATCCATTTTTAAAACACAACAGCTCTGGGATTTATTACCAATTCCGCCATTCTTTTTTTAACTCAAAGTTTATCCTGTCATGGGAATCTCCACTATGTCAGGTGTCCAAACTGAACAATATGAAATCTCCTTGAACTCTTCAATCTCTTCCATCTGCAAAGTGGTCCTGAGACCTGGACATCCTATTTGAAATATCTCTGAAATCTAACCTCATTTCCCTTCTACCTTAGATCAAGACCTTTCCATCTCTCCTATAGATTATCACAGGAGATCCTCAACTATCTTTTTCTTCTTTGATCTATCCTTAATGTTGCCATGACTGCCTTTCTTAAACAAAATCTGATAACATCTGCTTTAGCTTTAAAAAAGCTTACTAGAGAAGAGAACAAATACTCTCCAATGTAACTAAATCAGGTTCAAATTTCCCCAGCATAGCAGGTTCTTCAGGAGCTCATCTTAACCTACTTTCAAGCTTTTTTTTTTTTAATAAAGCTTTCTCCTATGAGCTCCTTTCCCCAGCTATAAGGAAGGGATGCGGGGCTTCAAAACATCCACTGGCCTTTCAAGCCTCTGTGAGCTTTTATACATGCGATTCTCTTTATGGAATGCGATGTGATGGAGAAAAAAACTGATCTTGGAACAAAATCTGGTTCAGAATACCAGGTCTACCATTTACTAGTTGCTAGTAGCCCTGCAAGAGTCTGAGCCTTAATTTCTTCAGTTGTAAAATGGGCATAATAATATCCACTTGCAAGGAACATTGAGAGGAATTCAGAGAGGTGATTTATGTAAACTCACTAAATAGAGTTGCATAAGTGTATTAGGCATTTATATAGTTCGACTTCCTTATTTATAACAAATTTTGAGTTAAATGAAAGCAAAAAAAAAAAAAAAGGACAAAAAGTGAAGGAAAGGGAAAGGAAATTATCAGAAAGTCAGTTGTTCAATTGTATCTGACTCTTTGAGATCCCAGGGACTGTAGCCCGCCAGGTTCCTCTGTCCATGGAATTCTCCAGGCAAGACTTCTGGAGAAGGTAGCCATTCTCTTCTCCAGGGGATCTTCCTGACCCAGGGATCAAATCCTAGTTTCTTGTATTGCAGGCACATTCTTCATCATCTGAGCTACCAGAGAAGCCCATCGTAAGTAAAAAGAAATCCCTAAAGGAACCCATAGAGAAGGCTGGCCCTTGAACACTGTGGAGATTCTTTTTTCACCTTGCATCTCTGTTTTATGGGCCCATCTCATTAATCTTTTCTCTATCTGAGTGCTGAATGCTCTGTGATTCAGTTTAAGTGGTGGAGTGTGGGTTTTTATACTCCCAGTTTTTATATGCATCATTCCAGACAACTGAAAACTTCAAATGACTTGATTTCAAGTGAGTGGAGAAGGCTTTTGTTCTTGGTTTAGGCAGGCACCAAAAGGAGCATGTCTACTGCTCTGAAGTAGTAGGTATGCAGAAATGTCTTTTTTGGGAAAACATAGCTGGCAGGTGCTAGCATGAGTACATCACACATCTGTAAATGTTCTTTTCCTCCTCTTTTCTCCTCCAACTGTCTTTCTATGCCGTGACATTGATATTGAGTTCAAATAACATCTCCTCTGAAATATTTTGCCCAGTTCCCTCCAATGCCCAGCAGTTTCCTGATATCACTATTGAACTCAAAGCACTTTTCAGAAAGAAAAAAGCTTCAAAATGATGTCAGTCTTATACTTGGGTTAGTGAACACCTTGAGGGCAAATATGCCATCTTGTTTATCCTTCTCTCCCAAGCGCCTGGATATTCCCTGGGGCAGAGTCATCCTCAACTCATGTTTGTTGGTATATTTTAGAAGTGTGTGCATTGGTAGCTCCTCTGCCTTTTTCCCCCAAGGAATTATATCTTCACTTTGGTTTTAAAGTCAAATGAAGATGTTATGGTGTTGCAATAGTAGTACTGTTCAAATTGCTGCTTAGAAAAATTTGACTTATAAAATAGAAATTTAATGCATTTTCCTCAAACTATTTTCTTTATATTTCCTCCTTCTCTTATTCAGGGACACTGCTAGTATTATTTTATTATCAAAGTTTGAAATCTTGGAGTCATATTTGATTAGTTTTTCTGTCACTCCTTACACCCATTTATCAGGTCCCATAAACTTTTTCCTTAAAATGCATCTCATTTCCTTTTATTTTCTTTTTCAGTATGCATTTATGGTATCCTTCTCTATGAATAGCACAATTCTAGTCTCTAGTGATACAAAGGGATGGGAAATCCTGAGGGACTTACAATATGGTTGTTTTCTTAGAAATCCCACAATGAAGCAGCCTATGCATAGGCTGTGGAGAAGGAAATGGCAAATGACTCCAGTATTCTTGCCTGGAGAATCCCGTGGACAGAGGAGCCTGGTGGGCTGCTGTCCATGGGGTCACACAGAGTTGGACACAACTGAAGTGACTTAGCATGCATGCATACATTGGAGAAGGAAATGGCAACCCACTCCAGTAGTCTTGCCTGGAGAATCCCGGGGACAGAGGAGCCTGGTTGGCTGCTGTCTTTGGGGTCGCACAGAGTCAGACACAACTGAAGCAACTTAGCAGCTGCAGCAGCAGCATGCCTAGGCTGAGCCTTTACTTTCTCTTCCAGGAATGCTTCAACAGAATGCCTTCCTCATCTTCTCCTCCATTAGGACATAGCCAGACAACTCCTCTTTACACACCATATTGCTCTCCTCTTCAGCAAATCTTTAGAGATTCCCAGTTTTCTCTCTCATCAAAGTTGAACCCTTGTACCTGGCATTCCAGGCCCATTATAATTTTCTAGCACACCTGGTGATCTCCTCCAAGTGTGCTTCTCTATGTGTTAGTCACTCAGTCCTGTCTGACTTTTTGTGACCCCATGGCCTGCAGCCTACCAGGCTCCCCTGTCCATGGAATTCTCCAGGCAAGAATACTGGAGTGGGTTGCCATTTCCTTCAATCTTCCTGACCCAGTGATTGAAACTGGGTCCCCTGCATTGCAGGCAAATTCTTTACTGTCTGAGCCCTTTTTTTCAAACCTCATCTCCCTTAACCTTACTCTTACTCACTCCAGCTTCACTTTACTTCCTGTTGTTGTGTTCATTGATCTTTTTTTTTTTTTTCCTGCTTCTTCCTCCAGCCCATTTGTGTTACCTCTTCTCTCCCTTCTCCAGGCTGCCCTTGGGGACTGTTTTCACTAGCTGCCTATATTCTGACATTACATTAAAAGTCCATACCACAAAGTTTAGCATTTGAATACCTACTGTCCTGTATTACTCAAGAACGATCTCCTTTGTTAGTCCTATCTAAATAGCTGGTTCCTTGACCTCATGCTCAGCTTTCCCCTGCATGCCCAATTATCTTTTTCAACTGCTGTGTGGTGAAAACCTATAGACTGATAGATTACTGGCCATAAATCTGACCTCTGTGGATTTAACTTCAGCTTCATTTTTCAACTGATGTTTCCTTAACTTAATATGAAATGTGATTCAAAGAACACGTGAAAAGAAAAGCCTGAGCCAGGTTAAATATTCATTGTCTTCTCTTTAAGATTGTTCTAATATGTTGTTGCTAAGATAGAACTTCCCCTGCCTCACCACTACAGTTACCATTATCCTGTGATTGAAATTTTACTGGTTTATGCATATTTTTAGTCATGTGTTAGCTGATCTCAGGGATGTTAGTGGTTTTGTTGTTGTTTTTGCTTTTATTTTTTCAAACTTTGTATTGAATAGCCTTTCTCAAATTGTGAAAGATACTTGCTTACTGTAGCAAGTCAAACTATATATATCCAATCTCCCCAATTACTCCCCTTTAAGGCAACTTTTTTTCCTCTTAATAAAAGTAGGAATAGTTATGATTCCTTTCATACACATCTCTTCATGCTCATACAAATGTATGCAGATATATGTATAGTATATGTGAATGTACACATAAATACAAATATGTACATACATGTTTATGTGTGAGATTTTTTTCTTCTTTTCTATAAAATTAAATCACATATGCACATATGTCTTCAATTCACTTTTTGTCCTTAAAAATGAAACACAAACACATTTCAGGCTGGTATACAAACCTAACTCATTATTTTCTTTTTAATAACTGCATAACATTATGGACATCCCATAATTTATTCAATTATTCCCCATGGATGACCATTCAGATTGATTCTAATTTTTCCTATAATAAAATAAAATGCTATAATAAACATCATTGTTTGTAGGTCCCACATACAAGTGATTCTTTTTCTGTAGGAAAGATTTCTTACCTTTGTATCACAAATAGGATTGCTAGGTTAAGGTATGTTAATATTTTCAACATCACAGCAACAAATTACTGTCCTAAAAGGGTTCCAATGGTTTATAATTCCTACAATGTTTATTATCTCTAAAAATTTTGCTATTTTGTTGGATACCTTTATTCCGCAGTCTGCCAGTGAAGTTGAAACAAGATTTGGCTTTAATCTGCATGTCATGTAGTATATTCCAAGTGTTATTCACTGCTTTTATTCCTGTAATTGGCATTATACAACTTTATGTATTGTCTATTGAGAATTTTGTAATTTAGGACTTAAAATTCAATGGTAATCAATTCCCTATGGTGAATTGATGCTCCTAGACTTAAAGCAGGAAAAGGTATTATGAAGAAATCACATGTCTTGTTAATAAAAAGTTCTTTTGTTCATTAAAACACACACACTAGTAGCTTTCTCTTGAGAGTATTTGAGATTCTCTAATTTTACCATAAATCCTATGGAATCCATGATGACAGTAGACACAAAGCATCGAGGCCATTAGAAGGAAGAAGTCACATTACCTCAGTATGAATCTGAGACCTGATGAAATTCTCTGACAACCAGTTCTGCATGTGGTTCTTCTCAATGTGTTTCTAGAGTTGAAGCCTAGCCCACCAAGGATAGTTATCCCAGCTAATATTTCCAACAGCTTTATATCATGAGAGCAAGTCTGGTGACAGGCATTTCTAGTGTTAAATCTTAAGACTGTCAAGAATTTTCTAGGAAAAAATTTGCATTTTATTTTTTCAAATACAAGATGGAGATGACCATGTTTACCTGTCTCACGAAGATATGTTGGCATATACTAATTGAAACGTTTGTGCAGTCCTCGGGAAATGATGACATGTAGATACAAAACATTATTATAAGCACTGAAAATATCACATGAAAATCCTTCACATATTTTCTTACACATTCTCTAAAATAGTAATATGTTTATATATAGTTGCCAGTTAAAATAATTGATAATCTCAAGAACATTCAACATTTTTATTATTAAACTTAATACAATTATGATTAATCATTATAATAAATGATTATTCATATGATTTATGATTATTAATAATTTTTAAAAGAAAGTAAAATAATAAGGATAGTTACTGATATTTGCTCAGTCCAAAATAAATTGACAGAAAAATAAAGCATAGACTAAAAATAAAAAAAACACAAAAAAGAATCAACCAGAAATACTTTCTTGGCTTCTAAAAGATAGCTTCTAATATTAAAACTTTAATAGTAAATATTAATATCATATTTGTCAGACTTTCCGGGTGGTCCAGTGGTTAAGAATCCACCTGCCAATGCAGATGTTTGCCAATGCTGGTTTGATCCTTAGTCCAGGAAGATTCTACATGCTGCGGGGCAACTAAGCCCATGTGCCACCACAACTGAAGCCCATGCACCCTAGAGCCCACGCTCTGCAATAGGAGAAGCCGCTGCAATGAAAAGCACACACAGTGCAACTAGAGAGTAGCCCCTACTCGCTGCAACTAGAGAAAGCTCAGGCACAGCAACGAAGATCCAGTGCAGCCCAAAATAAATAATTTAATTAATTTTAAAATTAAAAAAAAATCGCATTTGTAAAAAAAAGAATATTTTCTTTCATTCATTTATTTAAACAAATATTATTGAACAATTTCTATGTGCCAGGCCGCAAGAAACTTGCAAGAGCTACTTGCAGTAAACAAATTCAAAGAAAGAACTATAACAAAATGCCAGTTTAGTATAAAAGTGTATGACAAGCACTGTGGTGGCCCAAAGGAGAGTTTCACAGGCAGGGCAACACTCCACCTGCATACAGATGGTTGATCAGGAGGCATCTTGGCAGGAAGGTGAGAAGTCCACTCCAGAGAATAACATACAAAACTATTTTCAGGGAATTGCAAGTTATCTACACGAGTCTGGAGCAATGGTTTTCACCTGGGTATTATTTACCCGCAGGGAATATTTGGCAATATCTCATGACATTTGGGATTGTTGCAACTCAGGGTGTGGGTGCTATGAATATGCACTGGAAGGAGCCAGTGCTATTGCTAAATATCTTACAGTACACAGATAGTCCCAAGGAACAAAAAGAATTATCTCCATAGTCCAAGATGTCAATAGTGTAGAGGTTAGGAAACCCTATTCTCGAGTATGGGATGCAGTGGTACAATGCAGGTGGAGAGGTCCTGAGGGAATTTTAATGTGTAATTGAAGCTGTTATAAAGGATAGATCTAAAGCCATGTAGCTTTGGCACCACTGCTGACTCCTTCCTTTGGAAACCATGTACCTTTCATATTAAGGCAGTCTCCAGGTTCCTATATTCTTTAGTCCTATTCTACCTCTTTCTTCTTCCTAGCCTCCCCGTTTCTACCTCCATTCCCACATATACTGGGGTGTTTCACGGGGTTCTGCCTTGGACTTGCTGATATTATCTCTTTGTACTTGGCTGATGACATTCCTTCTCATGGACTCATTTATTGCAAATATATGAGAACCAGTAGTGTGGAGTAGTTAAGAAAACAGATGCTAAAACCAGAGTTCAAATTCTGATTCTAATACCTACCATCTTTTGCAAGATAGTGTGAAATGGCAATAATGTTAGTACTTATAAGGTTGTAGAGAGGAGTAAGTTGAGCTAATATACACAGAGGACTTAGACCACATAATAAATTCTATGTCTGCATCAGACTTTTCTAAAATTTCTAAGTTTATATGACTTAAGTGTTAGATTTTCTCTGAGTATCTTGTGTATGTGAGTGTTTGTTAGTCGCACAGTTGTGCCCATTTCTTTGCAACACTATGGACTGTAGCTTGGCAGGCTCCTCTGTCCATGGAATTCTCCAGGCAAGAATACTGGAGTGGGTAGCCATTCCCTTCTCCAGGGAATCTTCCCAACCCAAGGATCGAACCCGGGTCTTCCCATTGCAGGCAGATTCTTTACCATCTGAGCCACCAGGGAATCCTCTGAATATCTTACCAGCTTTTAAAATTGACCGTGTTCAAAACTGAACTCCTTATCTTTCTTGCTTCCATTCCTGTTGATGCTATGCATTCTGTTATTGATGGCACCAGGAGTATTAAGGAGACTTAGCAGACATCCCAGAAGAGCCTCTCTCTCTCTGATGTCTCTTCAAATTAACCACTAAGTTCTATTGATTTTTACCTCCTATACACTTCTTGAACCAGCCCCCTTCTTTCCATCCACTACCACTGATCTATTAAGTCAACCGCTGATTGTCTTTCACGTTAACTACCAACCAGCATCCTAAATAATTCCCAACTCTAGTATTGTCCCTTTGTGATCATCCCTTCATGTAGCTGCCAGAGTAATTGGCACTTATGAACTCCTCATGACCTATCAACTAAATCTAAGCTCCTTAGTGGAGATGATCATACTAAGCAAAGTAAGTCAGAAAGACAAAGATAAATACCATATGATATCACTTATATGTTGAATCTAAAATATGACACAAGTGAACGTATCTATGAAACAGAAACAGACTCACAGATACAGAGATCAGACCTGCGGTTGCCAAGGGAGAAGCAGGTAAGGATTGGGAACAAACACAAACTATTATATATAGAATGGATAAACAAGGTCCTACTGGATAACACAGGGAACTTTATTCAATATCTTGTGATAGACCATAATGGAAAAGAATGTGAAAAGCAATATATATGTATATACATGTATAACTGAATCACTTTGCTGTGCAGCAGAAATTAACACAAAATCATTATTCAGCTACATTTCAATAAAATTTTAAAAAAATCTAAGCTCCTTAACAAGTCCTACAAGACCCTCCTTCATCTGAATCCTGCCTTCTTTACAACTTCATTGCTTGCCACACTCTCTCCTGAATTCTGATAAAGAATGGAATTCAAGGCATACAGTGATTCCACTTTTTCCCTATCTCTTCTGCCAGAAGTGTATCTCTTAGCCTCCCCAACTTCTACTTAACTTCTACCCTTCCAAAATTGTGTTTATAATTTTCCTCTGTCATCCCATTGCATCCTCCTATTGAAACTTCCCCACACCTCATAAAGTGAACAAAAGTTTTCTTCTGTGGAAAATGACTGGATATACTTGTGACAAAATCTCAGCATGTTTATAGGGCCTAGAATAGCATAGATGCTTACAAAGTGTTTGTTGACTAAATGACTAATTGGAGTCATCAGCAGATACGTTGTGATTAGTAACACAGAAGTGAATGAGGTGGTTTGATGGACTGAGAAGGGGCTGGAGTAGAAATACAGAACCATGAGAAAACCAGCATTTGAAGAGAGAGAGAAAGATAAGAAGCAACATGAAACCTGAAGAGAACATTGTCAGAGAAGTAGGATAATAACCTTGAAAGACAGTGATGTGGAAGCTGAAGAAGAGTGGAGTTACAGGAGAGAAAGTGGTCTGCCATGTCAAATGCCATAAAAAGTATGCATTAAAATATAATGGTGTATCCAGAAAGGTTATTGCTATATGTATAGAAATAAGTGAAAGGTGAGGTTATAGAAAAAGAAGAATAAATTACGTTTCAATATGAAGCAGTAAAGTTAGATTCAACAAGTATTTTGTACATGTCTTTAATTTCTCTCAAGTGGTAAATCTCTTTATAATGGTAATCAATAGTCATATGAATTATTATCTTTCAAATATTCAATATGTGACCAAACCTTCTCTGCTGCTGTCTCATTCAAGGACTCTAAACTTTTCTTTCTTGATCTTATTTAACATTGTTGGATCCAGTCTCCGGAGCCTCACTCTCCACTCCAAGAACCCCCAGAATTACTGCCTTTCAAACATGGAAGGTAATCTTGTCATTCCCAAATTTTAAAATGTCTGGTGGTTATGAGATATCTATAGGTTATTTTCTAAATACTGTAGTTCTTCATATATTGTGTGTAAAATTGACCTTCGTCGGCCTATCTGGTCTCATCTCTGATCACTTGGACTACTTCCTGCTCTTTCCTGTCAGTGTTTAGTCTCAAAGTGAAGTCTCTCAGTCGTGTCCAACCCTTTGCGACCCTGTGGACTGTAGCCCGCCAGGCTCCTCCATCCATGGGATTCTCCAGGCAAGGATACTGGAGTGGGTTGCCATTTCCAGGCACCTCACAAACCAAGCATCTTCACAACTCAGGGTCTCTGTTCATGCTGTACCCTCCCCTGGCAAACTCGTGCTGATCGATCTTTTAGGGCTTAGCACAAATGTCACTTCTTTTAGGAAGTTTTCAGGGGCTTTCCTCAATGGAGTTAATTATTAAGACCTATGCACTACAAGCACTTTGCTTAGCACACAACACATTTTGTTCCCCTTTTAAAGATATCCCCCATTGGACTTGACGCTCCTGGAGCACCCACTGAGCACAGTACCTGATAAACACTGAAGTTTTTGACTGAATGTATAAATGAATGATTGGTATAAGATGCTAGAATCAAAGATAGAAAAACTCAGTTGTTCCTATGTTTGTGAAACTGTAATATATGTAAAATATTTTACAGCTCTTTTTTATTAGATTGCTTTTCCTATTTTAAAAAGGAAGTCTAATTGCAGTTTGTGTGTGTGTGTGTGTGTGTGTGTGTGTGTGTGTGAAGCTCCATGGTATAGCTGCACTGTCTGTTCCTATGTCTCTGACTGTGAACCCAGAAAAGTGGTATCACTTACCAATCAATGGAGACAAATGCTGGGTCTTGAAGTGCTGACTCCACACTTGGGAGGGCAGCCACACTGACAGTATCCATTAGAGGATTTAGAATGTTCATTTATTCTTGGGAAGGTCTTTGAGATGAAGGTATAATGATAAATGAGTAGAATGAGAAAAAACTGAACTAGGAGTGAGTGGTCTAGGTTTTAAATCTTAGCATCTAACCAGGTAGTAAAAATAACAACTATTTATATTTTCCAATAGAAGATATATGTTTATAAATATTGCTTAATAATTTTTATTGCCTATAAAACTTCTAGTTCATTAGGGATTTGTGGAAGTTGAGTGAATGCATGAATATTCATAAGTGTTCTTTACCTGTTTGAGCAACTTGATACCTTCCCATGGAACATATTCTGTGAATTAGCTCACGTCGACTCCTTGGAATCAGTATAACTAAGAAATGGAAAAGATAAATCTTGGTCTCATAACTATGTTTATTATTTACAATGAGAATCAAAAATAGAAAATTTACTGTGCTATGAATTGGAGGTTCTATTAATATTTTTGTCCTACCTGATATCAGCCTCATCAGTTTGGTTGCAGAGTATAGGACCAAACCTCAAATCTTAGCACGTTCTATTTGCTTCCCACAGCCACTAGACTTAGTTACCAGGCCTCACCCTCTCAGCTTTGACTCTAGGGGACTCTCATGGCAGAAACATATGAAGTAGTTCTCTAGTGCCACTGGCAGAATTGTCCAGTTCTTTCAAGAAACTAGATCAAAATTTTCTAGTTATCCTAAAGTATCAAACTGATACAGTTCTCAATATTTTAATATACATAGCTCCTCTGAAGAAGCATAGCACAGGTTTGGGTATTATTTTTGTGACAACCAGATGAAACTGTGCCTTACTCCAGAGTATTACACAAAGTTACTGAGTAAATAATATTCACTGGAAGGACGGATGCTGAAGCTGAATCTCCAATACTTTGGCCACCTGATGCAAAAAACTGAGTCATTGGAAAAGACCCTGATACTGGGAAAGATTGAAGTCAGGAAGAGAAGCGGTAACAGAGGATGAGAAGGTTGGTTGGATGGCATCACCAACTCAATGGACTTGAGTTTGGGAAAGCTCCGCGAGTTGGTGATAGACAGGGAAGCCTGGCTTGCTGCAGCCCATGGGATCGCAAAGAGTCAGACACGACCGAGTGACTGAACTGAACTGCACTGCATAAAAGATAGAAATGAACATTGTTATCCTAGGTGGTGCTAGCAGTAAAGAACTGCCTGCCAATGCAGGAGACATAAGAGATGCAGTTTTGGTCCCTGGGTCAGAAAGATCCTCTGGAGGAGGGCATGGCAACCCACTCTGGTATTCTTGCCTGGAAAATCCCATAGGCAGAGGAACCTGGAGAGCTACAGTCCATAAGGTTGCAAAGAGTTGAACATGACCAAAGCAACTTAGCACATGGGTACTGTTTTTATATTTCTTTCTTTCTTGTATTTGTGCACTAGCCTATATAGGTCAGTGTTAAAGAAACTCTGCAGTAATCAAGATCTGTTCAACATAAGGGCTTGTCTCATTTTACTATCTATTGACCCTGTAAACTTACTTGTGTCAGGATTTATGCTAACACTATGTAAGGAGAGTCCTCTAACAGAGCCATGGTTCCCATAATTTTCCTATGAGATAGGAAATGTTTTCTGCTCATTTGAAGAGATAAACTGGGACACAGAGAGGTAAAATAACTTGCCCAAGGTATGTCAGATAGTAATGTAACACGATTTGGACATGGACCATATTAATGCATATTCCATGGCTGTATATAGATACCATGGGATAAGTGAGAATGAAATTTATGTTTAAGTGTTTCTGATTTACTGGAAGTTTCTCCCTGGATCTTTTGCCCAAATAGAATGAAATTCTGGGTTAAGTCTTACAAATTCTAAAAAATACACAAATAAGATATCATAAAGGTGCTGTAATAGCTGCAAAGTACTTCCTGAGGGACCCTTCTACCCACTGTATCAGGTACTAAATCACATGTGCAGAGTGCAACTCATAAGACAAACCTCTATATTATATAATTCTCCAAGGTCAATTGTGAACTCAGCTTTAATGGTCCTGGGGAATGACAGAAATGGTAAAACTATAGTGTTGCATGAAGACGCTTAGACTGGACCAGACATGAGGTGCCCTGAACAGCGTGTGTAGTCTGTCCTTGCTGTTAACTTTGAAGAAGGCAGCAGTAAAAACATAAGGAAGACAACTTGCCAGGACTTGTATGAATTCCTACTGCTTGTGCATCTTCTTTTTCCTTATACCCTTTATCTCTTTTTCTATGACTCTTAATCTTTTCAATGTAATTTTGGGGGAAATTTCGCTTTGATTTGCATTTCCATCTTTTTCTAAATATAAAGCATCCTGATCTCCTTAGAGGAAAGGTGCCATAGGACTGTAATATAGGGATAGACTAAAATTAGAAATATTATCACATTAACATCTTTTCCCCAATAGTTTGGTACTTTTGACAATGTACTATTTTAGTGTATCATGGGATTTCACAGTGATTGTAAATTAAAGCTTTCTTTATGAAGACTGAAAATGTGCCTGACTTGGTAAATTCGTGACTGTCTGAGAACTCCATTTAAGGGAATCAGTGTTCACTTTCTTTCTTTTTTTAACCTTAAGATATTAATGACTGAAATGAGCAATAGAAAAAAGAAAATGATGAAGTATAAACAGTGGGCTTGTTCACTGAGCCAGGTGAATCGTGATCAACTTTTGGACCATTGATTCAAACTCATGTTTTTAGATATACATTTTGCTTCAGAAAAGAACTGAGGCAGTGCACATGGGTTCATGGCTTTTTCTCACCCTTCCCAAGACCTGGCACGTAAGACAGCAACTGAGGAGCTGAATCCTTCTGTTTTCTGCTTTGTTTTGCCAGTAAAAGAGGGTATCAGATGGATTACTCGAGAATTTTTTTTTCAGCATGCCTATGTTTGTTTTCCTGCCTACTTGAAGTAATCCATTTTACTTAAAATTAGCAATACATTCTTCAACTTTCAAACTTCCAAATTAGCATTTGGAAACATAAAATTGTTTATTGGCCTGCTTTGCAGGATAAATAAATGTCTGTTCAGCTCCATTAGTTTTAAACCCATGATTTAGGATTCTTTTAAATGTGCTAAAATTAACAAGACTTAACTCTGTGGGTACAGAAAATGACAATACGAAATAATAAGTCATGCTGAGAATTGGACATTTGACAGGATTTCAATTTTTAATCTGGCCTCCCAGTCTGAGTGATCCTTCCTTTGTGGCAACAGAACAGAAAATATTTGCTTGTCAATAAATGTAGGCTGTTGCTACACCACAGCAGACCTGGGTAAGTCTGAAATTTAGTAGGTAATGCCAAGCCAGGAGAATAGCTGTAAAGAATATGGTTTGATTTTCTAAACCGTCGAGTGATTTGGTAATTGTAGTTTATATTGGCAACTGAATTCAAGATGTCACAGTTTAGTACATGGCTAAGGTCAGTTATTACTTCATTATAATTATTCAGGGGCATCATTATAAAATGTTTGATTGAGTTTCTTTCTTCCAAACACTAAAGAATTACAAATCTTTCTCAGTCTGTATTATATGCTTATTTATGTTAAGCTACCTAAAAGAAAATGCTAATTTGAATCCCTATTATGTGGCACTTAAAGGAATTCATAATAAACTAAGCTTGGGCTTCCTGTATGTGAATTATGTTAAACAAGCATATAGAGTAAACTGATAATATAATTAATTATTTTACAGAAATAGTTATCTAACTAAGAGAATGAACCACTTTTAAGGCCATTACCAGTATCCTTTATATTTCATCAATTAATATAATAGTTAGAACTTACTCTTATTCATTAGTTAATATTGAGCCACTTGGAAACACTACTTAAAAACTACATGTCTTTCTTTCTTAAAAAAATCATTTTTTAAAAATACTTATAGAATTTTTATATTTATGAAAATAACACATTGTATACCAAAATTTAATTTGATTGGATTAGCAGATTGTTATTAAAATTATATAAATAATTTCCCTCATTAGTTTGGATAAAATTATAGCTGATTGCTAATAGTCTGTGGTATGAAAGAAAAAATGTTTTCTAATTGAGAGGAGAGTTCACAAGTATACATTTAATTGGTAGTGTAAAGAATTTTTTATGAACTGCTTCAACACCACTTCTAGTAACTGGCAAAAGTGAATGGTATTAAAAGCCTTACAGAAAAATCTCTGGAGGCAGAGAACCTGGATCAAATCCTGCTTCACTCTGGCATGTTCCTGTCACTGTGTCTTAGCTCTTTTGTTTGAGCCCATGCCGGAAGCCAGCATGGGAGTTCCCACCCATGGCAAAGGTCATGTGGAGAGTTCTGGTGGGGAATCCCTGAATCCTACTGGGGCTGGATCCCAGTAAGCCTTCATCCATTCAGGCTGGAAAGGCAAGGTCTCTGGAAATGTTCCTGAGGTAGAAATATATCATTCTATTTAGAGAATCCCATTTAAAGTAAACATCACAGTAATTTTTCTGACTGTGAAACTTAATACAAAACTGTGTACTGGCCTATTTTACAGGACCAAAAAGTTGTGTTTTCAGTTAGTCCTGATACTTTAGGAATCTACCGTACAGAGTTTTGCCAAGAGAATGCACTAGTCATACCAAACAACCTCTTCCAACAACACAAGAGATGACTCTACTCATGGACAAGAGCAGATAGTCAACACTAAAATCAAATTGATTATATTCTTTGCAGCTCAAGATGGAGAAGCACTATACTGTCAGCAAAAAACAAACAAACAAACAAACAAACACCTGGAACTGTGGTTCAGATCATGAACTCCTTATTAAAGTATGGAAAATCACTAGGCCATTCAGGTATGATCTGAATCAAATCCCTTAAACTTATACACTGGAATTGACAAATAGATTCAGGGATTAGATCTTACAGACAGAGTGCCTGAAGAACTATGGACAGAGATTCGTAACATTGTTTAGGAGGCAGTGATCAAAACCATCCCCAATGGAAAAACGCAAAATGGTTGTCCGATGAGGCCTTACAAATAGCTGAGAAAAGAAGAGAAGTGAAAGGCAAAGAAAAGAAGGAAAGATATACCCATCTGCATGCAGTGTTCTAAAGAATAGCAAGGAGAGATAAGAAAGACTTCCAAAGTGAACAATGCAAAGAAATAGAGGAAAATAATAGACTGAGAAAGACAGAGCCCTCTTCAAGAAAATTAGAGACACCAAGGGAATATTTTGTGCAAATGTTGGCACAATAAAGGGCAGAAATGGTATTGGCCTAACAGAGCAGAAGATATTAAGAAGAATTGGCAAGAATACACAGAAGAATATACAAAAAAAAAAAAAAATCCTAATGACACAGATAATCACGATGGTATGATCACTCACCTAGAGCCAGACATCTTGGAATGTGAAGTCAAGTGGGCCTTAGAAAGCATCACTATGAACAAAGCTAGTGGAGGTGGTGATAGAATTCCAGCTGAGTGTTTTCAAACTCTAAAAGATGATGCTGTTAAAAGTGCTTCACTCACTATGTCAGCAAATTTGGAAAACTCAGCAGTGGCCACAGGACTGGAAAAGGTCAGTTTCCATTCCAATCCCAAAGAAGGGCAATGTCAAAGAATGTTCAGACTTAACACGACAGTTGCTGTCACTTCACATGCTGGTAAAGTAATGCTCAAAATTCTCCATGCTAGGCTTCGACAGACATGAACTAAGAACTTCCAAATGTACAAGCTAGATTTAGAAAAGGCAGAGGAACCAGAGATCAAATTGCCAAAATCCGTTGGATCATAGAAAAAAGCAAGAGTATTCCAGAAAAACATCTATTTGTGTTTCATTGACTATGCTAAAGCCTTTTATGTGTGGATCACAACACGCCAACAAACCGTGGAAAATTCTTAAAGAGACAGGACTACCAGACCATCTTACCTACTTCCTAAGAAATCTGTATAAAGGTCAAGAAGTAACAGTTAGAACTGGACATGAACAATGGACTGGTTCAAAACTGAGAAAGGAGTACGTCAAGGCTGCATATTGTCACCCTGCTTAACTTATATGCACAGTACATCATGCGAAATGCCAGGCTGGATGATTATCAAGCTGGAAACAAGACTGCTGGGAGAAATATCTATAACCTCAGATATGCAGATGACACCACCCTTATGGCAGAAAACAGAGGAACAAAAGAGTCTCTTGATAAATGTGAAAGAGGTGAGTGAAAAAGCAGGCTTAAAACTCAACATTCAAAAAACGAAGATCATGGCATCTGGTCCCATCACTTCATGGCAAATAGTTGGGGAAACAATGGAAACAGTGAGAGAATTTATTTTGGGGGGCTCCATAATCACAGTGTACAGTGACTGCAGCCATGAAATTAAAAGATGCTTGCTCCTTGGAAGAAAAGCTATGACAAACCTGCTGCTGCTGCTCCTAAATCGCTTCAGTCGTGTCCGACTCTGTGCGACCCCATAGACGGCAGCCCACCATTCTTCCCTGTCCCTGGGATTCCCCAGGCAAGAACACTGGAGTGGGTTGCCATTTCCTTCTCCAATGCATGAAAGTGAAAGTGAAAAGTGAAAGTGAAGTTGTTCAGTCGTGTCTGACTCTTAGCGATCCCATGGACTGCAGCCTACCAGGCTGTTCCATCCATGGATTTTCCAGGCAAGAGTACTGGAGTGGGGTGCCATTGCCTTTTCCGATGACAAACCTAGACAGCATATTAAAAAGCCAGGACAAGTTACTTCACTGACAAAGGACCGTATAATCAAAACTATGGTTTTTCCAGTAGTCATGTATAGAGGTGAGAGTTGGACCATAAAGAAGGCTGAATGCTGAAGAATTGATGCTTTTGAACTGTGATGTTGGAGAAGACTCTTGAGAGTTCCTTGGACTGCAAGAGATCAAACCAGTCCATCCTGAAGGAAATCAGTTCTGAACATTCATTGGAAGGACTGATGCTGAAGCTGTAGCTACTGGTGCACATGATGCAAAGAACTGACTCATTGGAAAAGACCCTAATGCTGGGAAAGATTGAAGGCAGTAGAAGGGGACGACAGAAGATGAAATGGTCGGATGGCATCACTAACTCAATGGACATGAGTCTGAGCAAGCTCTGGGAGGTGGTAGACAGGGAAGCCTGGCATGCTGCATCCATAGGGTCGCAAAGAGTCAGACACAACTGAGCGACTGAACAACAGCAACAACCACTTATTAGCTCTGTGCATCTGAACAACTCATTTAAAATCCCCAGAAACAAATTATTTTTGTCTGTAAATGGGGAATATAGTAAACCCTTTACATGCTATATATTGCAAATATTATTATATGTATTGTTTTTCTTTTGAAAAAGTTTCCTGACTCTTCTGTATTGGAGTTGTGATGAGACAATAAATGGGCAAAAACAAGAAGATAAATTATTAAAAACAGAACTTTGAACAATCTGAAACCAGGCAATCTCTTAACAACGAAACTTATATATAAACCAATTTCAAATACAAAGATAAGTAATACAGCCATGCTTCAAAAAAGAAAATATTCTCACTTTGTTAATTATGATTTTAAACTCTAAATAGCATCCTGATTTAATCTTTATTAATAGTACATTAATTTAAATTAGTATTTAAAATATTAATTATTCTAATAACATATTTACTGGAAGACTTTCAAGCACATTCTAAATTATTCAAATTAAAAGGATTAAAGATATTTAGGATATGAGTATATTGTGTTTATTTACCATATTCACAGTCTGAAATTGGATACATCACACATTATATATAATAAATCTCGGTTAAGCCAAATATAGTATTTACTTAATCAGAGTAGCTTATGTTCCAACCATTCTGAGAAAAATGAATTTTAATATTTTGTAAATTCAAAACAGTGAGATTCTATATTTAAAAATGTTATATATATATGTATATATATTTATGTGTGTGTATATATATGTACACATATCTTGTATGTATATACATAAATTTGTAGTTAAATGCCTTAAGACTCTATTGTGATTGAGGTAGTGGAAAATGAAGCAAGCAAGTCCAGCTTTTTACTGTGTTATCAGATGTAGTAAAGCATAACTGACAGGTTTGCCTCTTTGATGGTATTTTCTCTATGCCTAGGGTTTAGACAGCACTTCTCTTTAGTTGCATTTTTGTTTGTTTTGGCATTTCCTTTTTTCTGGCTCTGTTAGTTTGCCCATAACCCCTTTCTGTTGAGAATGAGATGTCTCTGGAAATACTGTCATTTCCACAAAATTTCACAAAACATTTGGATTTCTGTGGAATTTCTTATAGCAGTCGTTGTTCAGTGAGTAACATATGAATCATATATATATATATATATATATATATATATATATATATACACATGTACAAAGGCATATATAACTTTCTTTTAAAGTTAACACTGCTTGGTTGCCAAAATGACAACTGTCGTTTTTTCTTTTTTGTAAAAACAGCTAAACTTTGCCATGACAGATCTTGAATGGCATTATTTTTACCTTCAGAATTTCCTTCTGAGAATAACAGAGAACATGGAACAACATAGCCCTTTATTAATCTGCTTTAGTATATTTCAATCCACCTTCCCTAATAGTACTCTTAAAATTCTCTTGTAGCATGTCAGTGTTCAGAGTCCTCAGCAGGGGTAAAGGTGGTTTCTAATAGCGTTAGTAGCAGAGCCTCATTCTGGGGACGCCAATGCTCTCCGGTGACCGTTTACAGTGACATGATCTGCTAATGTTTCTCCATGCAGAATGTGCCCCCCTCTTTGAAAGATGATGAATGTCTCATTTACTGTGACCATGAGACAGTTTGTATCACTCTTGTCCATTCAGCTTCTCCTTTGCAAGTGTCCTGACACATATGTCCTAGCGCCAGGCTCTCCCAGAGGAAACCCCCTGGACTCCAGAGGGAGATCGCACCCTGCAATTTTGTCAATCTGGGAGCATATCAATTTCCAGAAGCCCTGAATAGGGGGCAGTTCCCCCCATATGTGCCTAAGTGTACCCTTTTCACTGCATCCTCCTCCATGTTTGTCAGGACTATTATCAAATATTTCCCTGATATTACTAGATGCTAGGAACCACTGTCTCCATAGGGTGAACTCTGGATCTAAGAGCAGTTTTGTTTCATATTCTCTAATACACAGCATAACTTTCATCTTTAACTTTGCTGCTATATTCAGTTTAGGAGAAATATGCCATCTTTTAGGAAAAATATGATTTTTGAAAATACTTTGATTTAAGACATCTCTTCCTAACATCACTTATAAATTGCAGTGAATTAATTTCTTCTCGTATTTTCTGAAATAGTGAGTTAAAGAAAGAAGGCCAAATATCGAAGACAGCTTGCCTTGATATTTTTGGAGAAGTCATCTCTTTGTAAGCATTTGTAGATTTTGCATATCAGAGTTAATAAATATCAGAAATAACAATACTACTTGACATTTAGATATTATTTTATATCTATTAATCCAAGATCTATTTCACATCAGTTGTACTTTTGCATAAATTCAAAATAATTTTTTCAGGAATAGACAAATTCTGAATGTTTTGACAGGAAAATTTTACGGTCATTAACATTTCATGTCTACATTTATATCTGTTCTCAGATGTTGTAAGTACTAATAAAGCTGAGGAAACAAAGAAAAATACAGCCCTAAAAATTTGTTGCAGTGCTATCCTTTTTCAATGATAACAATGATGATAAAAATTTTAACTTGTTAAAATTGTAAATGACTTGTAGAAAATACTCGCTATGGCCATGCTAATTGCATTTGTTCAAGCAATTATCTACAGAAAGACACATATTCTGACCACAGTGGTTTTAAATTTCACACTGTATTATCAACTGATGCTATCTGTTGTAAACTTATTTAAGGTTTTCTAATGAGTGGAGAAATATGTCAGCAAATTTGGAAAACTCAGCAGTGGCCACAGGACTAGAAAAGGTCAGTTTTCATTCCAATCCCAAAGAAAGTCAATGCCATAGAATGCTCAAACTACTGCACAATTGCACTCATCTCACATGCTAGTAAAGTCATGCTCAAAATTCTCCAAGCCAGGCTTCAGCAATATGTGAACCGTGAACTTGCTGATGTTCAAGCTGGTTTTAGAAAAGGCAGAGGAACCAGATCAAATTGCCAACATCTGCTGGATCATGGAAAAAGCAAGAGAGTTCCAGAAAATCATCTGTTTTTGATTTATTGACTATGCCAATGCCTCTGACTGTGTGGATCACAATAAATTATGGAAAATTCTGAAAGAGGTGGGAATACCAGACCACCTGACCTGCCTCTTGAGAAACCTTTATGCAGGTCAGGAAGCAACAGTTAGAACTGGACATGGAACAGCAGACTGGTTTCAAATATGAAAAGGAGTACATCAAGGCTGTATATTGTACCCTACTTATTTAACTTATATGCAGAGTACATCATGAGAAACGCTGGGCTGGAAGAAGCACAAGCTGGAATCAAGATTGCTGGGAGAAATATCAATAACCTCAGATATGCAGATGATACTACCTTATGGCAGAAAGTGAAGAAGAACTAAAGAGCCTCTTGATGAAAGTGAAAGAGGAGAGTGAAAAAGTTGGCTTAAAGCTCAACATTCAGAAAACTAAGATCATGGCATCCGGTCCATCACTTTATGGCAAATAGATGGGGAAGTTTGGAAGTTTCCTTCCAAACTCCTTGGAAGGAAAGTTATGACCAACCTAGACAGCATATTAAAAAGCAGAGACTACTTTGTCAACAAAGGTCTATCTAGTCAAGGCTATGGTTTTTCCAGTGATCATGTACGGATGTGAGAGTTGGACTATAAAGAAAGCTGAGCACCGAAGAATTGATGCTTTTGAACTGTGGTATTGGAGAATAGTCTTCAGAGCCACTTGGACTGCAAGGAGATCCAACCAATGCATCCTAAAGGAGATCAGTCCTGGGTGTTCTTTGGAAGGACTGATTTTGAAGCTGAAACTCCAGTACTTTGGCCACCTGATGCAAAGAGCTGACTCATTTGATAAGACCCTGATGCTGGGAAAGATTGAGGCAGGAGAAGGGGACGACAGAGAATAAGATGGTTGGATGGCATCACCGACTCAATGGACATCGGTTTGGGGAGACTCCGGCAGTTGATGATAGACAGGGAGGCCTGGCGTGCTGTGGTTCATGGGGTCATGGAGAGTTGGACACGACTAAGCAACTGAACTGAACTGAAATGAAGGAATGGAGAGGGCACTATTCATTCAACATATATTTGCATATTGCAGGAATTTGGAAAGTGTTATAAATCCTGCTGGGATCAAGGCTAAGACAGTCAAGGTCCTTACCATCACTTCTTTACATCTGATGCCCTCCCCCACCTCCCCTCCACACACAAACAAGTATACAGGCAATCAGGTCTTATGTGATTAAGAGTCATGGAGGAAGTACAGGTGCTGTGGCAGCATGTCTTCAAGAGACAGAAAGAATTCAGCCAGACCATCAAGTAGCGTTAGAAGACTGCCTGGCAGAAATATTCAAGTTGAGACCTGAAGGGAAGGTAGAAAAGAGCCAAGTGCAACAATAAGGAAATGAGGGATATGTATAGGTGGAGGGGATGGGGGCACTGATGCAAGGTAGGGAACTTAAAAAGGATAGGCTTGATATAGGTAAAGCCATAGGATGAAGTAATGGAGCTTTGGGAAACACATTAAAGTATGTGATTCCTCTTGAGGACAATGTGAGACACTGAAATGATGGTTTCTTAATCAGTATTAAGAAATGTTTCTCAACCTGCAGTGAAAGAATCGTAAAACAGGAGAAAAAAGTAGTGAGGCCAGTCAAAAGGTAGCTGCAGTAGGCTAGGTCAGAGATGACAGCACCCCAGACTAGATGGTATCATTTCATGTGGATTGAAACATATTCAAGATATATTTAGATCTTGGTTGGGTGTGAGGGACAGGTGAGAGGAACACCTAATACAACAGGCATCTTTTTTCTTGAGCTTTGCGTGTTTGAGAAAGACAAATAAGAGCCAGAGAAAGCTTAGAAGAGAAAGACTTATTCATCCAATTCACATTTTAAGTGACTTATATTTATTTACCACTTACTACTAGACTAGGATTATAGCATTAGAATGTAAAAGACAAAATTTTTACCCTTAAACAGATTTATTATATTAAGTAGTGCTGAATGCTAAGGAAAAAAGAGGCAGTCAAGGAAGATGGGAAAGTGAGTAGTAGTGGGGAGAGGGCATTACAAATTTGCATACAGTGGCCAAGAAAAGCTTCACTGAGAAGGTGAATTGAGTAAGGGAGGTCAAGGAGTCAACCATGTGCATAGGCAGAGAAACAGCACTCCACAGAGGGAACAAAAAAAGGCTCTGTTAAATAATACTTAATTTAAAGCAGTCAAGTTTATCTACGTTTATCTTAACATCTGTGTCCCTCTTAAGAACTAGTTTTCAACACCAAGGTTATTAAAACATTTTTACATATTATCTTTGTATTTGTTGTTGTTCAGTCACTGTCATATCTGACACTTCATGATTCCATGGACTGCAGCACACCAGGCTTCCCTGTCCTTCACAATCTCCATGAGTTTGCTCAAACTCATGTCCATTGAGTTGGTGATGTCATCCAACCATCTCATATTCTGTTGTCCCCTTCTCCTCTAGCTCTCAATCTTTCCCAGCATCAGGGTCTTTTCCATTGAGTCAGCTCTTTGCATCAGGTGGCCAAAGTATTAGAGTATCAGCATCAGTCCTTCCAGTGAATGTTCAGGACTGATTTCCTTTAGGATTGACTGGTTTGATCCCCTTGCTGTCCAAGGAACTCTCAAGAGTCCTCTCCAGCACCAGAGTTTGAAGGCATCAATTCTTCAGTACTCAAGCTGAGTGCATGACTAATGGAAAAACAATAGCTTTGGACTGTACAGACCTTTGTTGGCAAAGTAATGTCTCTGTATTTTAATACACTGTCTAGGTTTGTCATAGCTTTTCTTCCAAGGAGCAAGCGTCTTTTAATTTCATGGCTGCAGTCACCATCCACAGTGATTTTGGAACCCAAGAAAATAAAGTCTGTCACTGTTTCCATTGTTTCCCCATCTATTTATCATGAAATGGTGGGACTAGATTTCATGATCTTAGTGTTTTGAATGTTGAGTTTTAAGCCAGGTTTTTCACTCTCCTCTTTCAACTTCATCAAGAGGCAATTTAATTCCTCTGTGCTCTCTGCCATAAAGGTGGTGTCATCTGCATATCTGAAGTTACTTGTATTTCTCCCTGCAATCTTTTTCCATTTGTTTGTTTTTTAAATCAATTTATTTTTTAATTGGAGGATAATTGCTTTACGGAATTTTGTTGTTTTCTGTCAAACCTCAATGAGAAGCAGCCATAGGTATACATATATATTCCCTCCCCTTTGAACCTCCCTCCCAGCTCCCGCCTCATCCCACCTCTCTAGGTTGATACAGAGCCCCTGTTTGAGTTTCCAGAGACATACAGCAAATTCCTGTTGGCTATCTAACTTACATATGGTAGTGTAAGCTTCCATGTTACTCTTTCCATACATCTCACCCTCGCCTCCCCTCTTCCCATGTCCATAAATCTGTCTCTCTGCAATTTTGATTCTGGCTTGTGCTTCATCCAGCCTGGCATTTCTCGTGATGTACTCTGCATATAAGTAAAATAAGCAGAGTGACAATATACAGCCTTGACATACTCCTTTCCCAATTTGGAACGAGGCTGTTGTTTCATGTCCGGTTCTAACTATTGCTTCTGGACCTGCATACCGATTTCACATGAGGCAGGTAAGGTGATCTGGTATTCCCATCTCTTTAAAAATTTTTCCACAGTTTGCCGTGATCCACACAGTCAAATGCTTTAACATAGTCAATGAAGCAGAGTAGATTTTTTTTTTTCTGGAATTCTCTTGCTTTTTCTATGATCAAATGGATGTTGGCAATTTGATCTCTGGTTCCTCTGCCTTTCTAAATCCAGCTTGTACATCTGGAAGTTCTTGGTTCACATACTGTTGAAGCCTTATTTGAAGGTTTTTGAGCATAATCTTGCTGACATGTGAAATGAGTGCAATTGTGCAGTAGTTTGAATATTCTTTAGTGTTGCCTTTCTTTGCAACTGGAATGTAAACTTTCCTTTTCCAGTCTTGTGGTCATTGTTGAGTTTTCCAAATTTGTTCACATATTGAACACAGCACTTCAACAGCAGCATCTTTTAGGATTTGAAATAGCTCAGCTGGAATTCCATCACTTCCATTAGCTTTGTTCATAGTGATGTCTCTTGAGTTCACACTCCATGATGTCTGGCTCTAGGTGAGTGATCACACCATCATGGTTATGGTTATACAGGTCATTAAGATCTTTTTTGTATAGTTTTTCTATGTATTCTTGCCACCTCTTCTTTGTATCTTCTGCTTTTATTAGGTCCATACTGTTTCTGCTCTTTATTGTGCCCATCATTGCATGAAATATTCCCTTGGTATCTCTGATTTTCTTGAAGAGATCTGTAATCTTTCCCATCATTCACTTAAAAAGGCTTTCTTATCTCTCCTTGTTATTCTTTGGAACTCTGCATTCAGATGGTTATATCTTTGCCTTGCTTTTTTGCCTTTTGCTTCTTTTCTTAGCTATTTGTAAAGCCTCCTCAGACAACCATTATGCCCTTTCACTTTTCTTTTTCTTGGGGATGATTTTGATCACTGCCTCCTGTACAATGTTATGAACCTCCATCTGTAGTTCTTCTGGCACTCTTTCTATCAAATCTAATCCCTTGAATCTACTTGTCACTTCCACTGTATAATCATAAGGGATTTGATTTATGTCATACCTGAATGGCCTAGTGGTATTTCCTACTTTCTTCAATTTTAGTGTGAATTTTGCAATAAGGAGGTCATGATCTGAGCCACAGTCAGCCCTGTCTTATTTTTGCTGACTGTATAGAGCTTCTACATCTTTGGCAACAAAGAATATAATCAATATGATTTCAGTATTGACCATCTGGTGATGTCCATGTGTAGAGTCATCTCTTGTGCTATTGGAAGAGGGTGTTTGCTGTGACCAATACTTATATACAGTAACTTACAGATGTACTCTGGCTTCCCTGTCCCTCACCATCTCCCAGAGTTTGCCCAAGTTCATGTCCATTGCATTGGTTATGCCATCCACTCTCTTCTCTTTTTACCCTCGATCTTTCCCAGTATCAGGGACTTTTCCAATGAGTCAGCTGTTTGCCTCAGGTGACCAAAATCCTGGATCTTCAACTTCAGCATCAGTCCTCCCAATGAGTATTCATGGTTGATTTCCTTTAAGATTGACTGTTTTGATCTCCTTGCTGTTCAAGGGATTCTCAAGAGTCTTCTCCAGTACCACAGTTCGAAGGCATCAATTCTTTGGCACTTTGCCTTCTTCAGGTTCAGCTCTCACAATCGTACATGACCACTGGGAAAACCATAACCTTGACTATATGGACCTTTCTCAGCAGAGGGAAGTCTCTGCTTTTCAACACACTGTCTATGCTTGTCATAACTTTCCTGTCAAGAAGCAATCATCTTCTGATTTCACAGCTGCAGTCACCATCCACAATGATTATAGAGCCCAAGAAGAGGAAATCTGTCATTGCTTCCACCTTGTCCCTTTCTGTTTGCCATGAAGTAATGGGGCCAGATGCCATGGTCTCAGTTGTTTTTTTTTTTTTTTTAATATTTAATTTTAGTCGTTTTTTCACTCTCCTCCTTTACGCCCTTCAAGGGGTTCTTTAGTTCCTCTTCGCTTTCTGCCAATAGAGTGATATCATCTGCGTATCTGAGGTTGTTGATGTTTCTCCTGCCTATCTTGATTTCAGCTTGTAAGTTATCCAGCCCAGCATTTTTCAGCATACGTGTTAAATAAACAGGGTGACAACAGACAGACCTGTCATTCTCCTTTCTCAATCCTAAACCAATCAGTTGTTCCAGACTGGGTTCTAACTGTTGCTTCTTGACCCACATACAGGTTTCTCAGGAGACTGGTATAATGATCTGGTATTCCCATCTCTTTAAGAACTTTCCACAGAATGTTATGATCCACAAAGTCAAAGGCTTTAACATAGTTCATGAAAGAGAGGTAGATATTTTTCTGGAATTCCCTCACTTTCTCTATGATTCAGCAAATGTTGGCAGTTTGATCTCTGGTTCCCCTGTTTTCTAAACCCAGCTTGGGTAGCTGGAAGTTCTTGGTTTGCATAATGCTGCAGCCTACCATTCAAGATTTATTTTGTATATTATCTTCTAAGTGCTTATTGCTTAGCTTTAAACATTAGGTCTAAAAATTACTTGGATTTGATATTCTGTATGTAGTGTACGGTACTTTTTAATCTTCCTAAATGTGTAATTTTCCAGCTTCATTTATTGAAATATGAGTCTTTTCCCCTTGCTCTGTAATGCTGTATTCCCCTTAAATATATGAATATGTGAGGATTTGTTTTGGGGCTCTCTGCTCTATTCCATTCATCTGTTTATCTATTGTTGACCCAACACTGGACTGTCTTGTGACTTTAGTAGGCCTTCATACCCAGAGGCACAGGTTTTTCTACCATGTTCTTGACTCATTTCTGTAGCGTAGTGGTGGTCACATTACATTTGCCTCACACCTTGTGTTTTTTTCAAAGAATATCCTGACTATTCTTTGTCTTCGCATTTTCCTATTATAGAATCATGTTATCAAGTAAACCACCTGAGCTGAAGAAGATATGATAGCGGGGTTGTGTGTGTGTGTGTGTGTGTGTGTGTGTGTATACAACAAAAACTGAACTTATGTCAGAATATATTATAATAAAAATACTCCTACACATCAAGTGTTTTAAAGATACACAATCAGTAGAAACAATGTTGAAAGATTTGCAGTCATTTCATGAAAGAATAAATTCAAGTGACAAATATAGAAATACAAGCAATGTCACTAGTAATGAGAAAAATACAAATTAAAATAATGAAATTTTACTGCCATCAATCAGAATGGCTAAAATTTAAAAGTCTGATAATACCTATTGCTGAAAAGATGTTGAAGAATGAGCACTTTTATACATGGAGGTGAGCATGCAAGTGGGAAAAATCATTTGAGAAAGTATTTTGGCATCCTATCTAGATTTAAAGGTGATGATTTATGACAGTTTCACTCCAGTTATACATCCTTGAGTCAGAAATGGAAGAAATCTAAATAAGTATTACGATAACAATAGATTAATTGTGGTATGCTTATATAGTCTCTTGGACAGCAAGGAGATCAAACCAGTCAATACTAAAGGAAATCAACCCTGAATACTGATGGGAGGGACTGATGCTGAAGCTGAAGCTCCAATACTTTGGCCACCTAATGTGAAGAGCCAAATCATTGGAAAAGACCCTGATGCTGGGAAAGATTGAAGGCAAAAGGAGAAGAGTGCGGCAGAGGGTGAGAAGATTGGATAGCATTGCCAATTCAATGGACATGAACTTGGGCAAACTCCAGGAGACAGTGAGGGTCAGGGAGGCCTGGCATGCTGCAGTCCATGGAGCTGCAAAGAGTCAGACATGACTTAGCGGCTGAACAATAGCGACACAAATATACAGTGTAATCACTTGTGAAAACTGATATAATTTAGTAAAGGTAAGCATAAACACAAGAGAAGACTCTACACATGGACATCACCAGATGGTCAACACCGATATCAGATTGATTATATTCTTTGCAGCCAAAGATGGAGAAGTCTATACAGTCAACAAAAACAAGACCAGGTGCTGACTGTGGCTCAGATCATGAACTCCTTATTACCAAATTCAGACTTAAATTGAAGAAAGTAGGGAAAACCACTAGACCATTCGGGTATGATCTAAATCAAATCCCTTATGATTATACAGTGGAAATGAGAAAGAGATTTAAGGGCCTAGATCTGATAGATAAAGTGCCTGATGAACTATGGAATGAGGTTCATGACATTGTACAGGAGACAGGGATCAAGACCATCCCCATGGAAAAGAAATGCAAAAAAGCAAAATGGCTGTCTAGGGAGGCCTTACAAATAGCTGTGAAAAGAAGAGAAGCGAAAAGCAAAGGAGAAAAGGAAAGATATAAGCATCTAAATGCAGAATTCCAAAGAATAGCAAGAAGAGATAAGAAAGCCTTCCTCAGAGATCAATGCAAAGAAATAGAGGAAAACAACAGAATGGGAAAGACTAGAGATCTCTTCAAGAAAATTAGAGATACCAAGGGAACATTTCATGCAAAGATGGGCTCAATAAAGGACAGAAATGGTATGGACCTAATGGAAGCAGAAGATATTAAGAAGAGGTGGCAAGAATACACAGAAGAACTGTACAAAAAAGATCTTCATGACCCAGATAATCACGATGGTGGGATCACTCACCTAGAGCCAGACATCCTGGAATGTGAAGTCAAGTGGGCCTTAGAAAGCATCACTATGAACAAAGCTAGTGGAGGTGATGGAATTATAATTGAGCTATTTCAAATCCTGAAAGATGATGCTGTGAAAGTGCTGCACTCAATATGCCAGCAACTTTGGAAAACTCAGCAGTGGCCACAGGACTGGAAAAGGTCAGTTTTCATTCCAATCCCAAAGAAAGACAATGCCAAAGAATGCTCAAACTACCGCACAATTGCACTCATCTCACACGCTAGTAAAGTCATGCTCAAAATTCTCCAAGCCAGGCTTCAGCAATACGTGAACCGTGAACTTCCTGATGTTCAAGCTGGTTTTCGAAAAGTCAGAGGAACCAGAGATCAGATTGCCAACATCTGCTGAATCATGGAAAAAGCAAGAGAGTTCCAGAAAAACATCTATTTCTGCTTTATTGACTATGCCAAAGCCTTTGACTGTGTGGATCACAATAAACTGTGGAAAATTTTGAAAGAGGTGGGAATACCAGACCACCTGACCTGCCTCTTGAGAAATCTGTGTGCAGGTCAGGAAGCGACAGTTAGGACTGGACATGGAACAACAGACTGGTTCCAAATAGGAAAAGGAGTACGTCAAGGCTGTATATTGTCACCCTGTTTATTTAACTTATATGCAGAGTACATCATGAGAAACGCTGGGCTGGAAGAAGCACAAGCTGGAATCAAGATTGCTGGGAGAAGTATCAATAACCTCAGATATGCAGATGACACCACCCTTATGGCAGAAAGTGAAGAGGAACTAAAAAGCCTCTTGATGAAAGTGAAAGTGGAGAGTGAAAAAGTGGGCTTGAAGCTCAACATTCAGAAAACAAAGATCATGGCATCTGGTCCCATCACTTCATGGGAAATAGATGAGGAAACAGTGGAAACAGTGTAAGACTTTATTTTTCTGGGCTCCAAAATCACTACAGATGGTGACTGCAGCCATGAAATTAAAAGACGCTTACTCCTCGGAAGGAAAGTTATGTCGAACCCCGATAGCATATAGAAAGCAGAGACATTACTTTGCCAACAAAGGTCCGTCTTTTCAAGGCTATGGTTTTTCCAGTGGTCATGTATGGATGTGAGAGTTGGACTGTGAAGAAGGCTGAGCGCCAAAGAATTGATGCTTTTGAACTGTGGTGTTGGAGAAGACTCTTAAAAGAGTCCCTTGGACTGCAAGGAGATCCAACCAGACCATTCTGAAGGAGATCAGCCCTGGGATTTCTTTGGAGGGAATGATGCTAAAGCTGAAAGTCCAGTACTTTGGCCACCTCGTGGGAAGAGTTGACTCATTGGAAAAGACTCTGATGCTGGGAGGGATTGGGGGCAGGAGGAGAAGGGGATGACAGAGGATGAGATGGCTGGATGGCATCACTGACTTGATGGACGTGAGTCTGAGTGAACTCCGGGAGTTGGTGATGGACAGGGAGGCCTGGCGTGCTGTGATTCATGGGGTCGCAGAGTCAGACACGACTGAGTGACTGAAATGAACTGAACTGAAGCATAAACATAAATTATTTCCTAAAATTCATTGCTAGACATATTCCCATAAAATAGATGAATATGTTCACCAAAAATCTTTTGAGTTCCTAGGAGCACTATTTACAATTTCCCTCAATTGGAAATCACTAAAATGCCATCATCAGTTGAATGAATAAATTAGTTGTGGAGTCGTCACATAACAGAGTACTTTGCAGCAGGAGAATGATGGAAATACCATTCGACAATGCCATAGGAGAAGTTCACAGATATAAGGCAGAGTGACAGAAGCCAGATACAAAATAGCACACACTGTATGACTACACTCATATGAAGTGCAAAAACAGATGAAAAAATCTGTGCTAGAAGTCAGGATCATGGTTACTCTGGACAGGGGATGGGTAGTGACAGGAAGAGAACATCAGCAGACATCTAGGATATGAGTAATGTTTTATTTCTAAGCCTAGATGTTAGTTACCTGGATGTGTCAATTTATAAAACTTCAGTGAGCTGTATATGCCATGGTATCAGACTCTAGCTATACTTTAGATAAATAAAAAAGTAGGTTTTTTTATTCATGTATTTCTGTCTTGTTAAAATGCTTCAGTGACTTCTCATTGCCTTTGAAATAAAGTCTAAACCCTAGATGATTGACCACAAAGATCTTTGAGACTCCAGTATATATCGACCTTGAGTTATATCACTTCTACCCTACTATCTATAACCAGACTCACTGATCTTTGTTTTCTTCCTTAAACACATTACTTTCTTTTCTGCCTCAAAGCATTTTCACTTCATGGAAATCTCTTCAACAGGGATTTTTGCCTGATGTCATCATTTCTCAGCTTCATGGCTACTTTCTCCAAACTAACCACCATCTCCCTGATTATTCAATCACATCAGTTTCTTAGTCCCATTCTAGCCCTTGTAACCATAGAAACTGCATTTAAAATTTTTATTTGCTTATTTATTTGTTGTCTGTACAGACCACAAACATTTAAGCTCTTGTCTCTTGCTTATCATCATGTTCTCAGCATATAGCAATTTGTTTTAACACAAATTAGGCACCTATTACCAAATTAGACTGCCCTGTAGCTTAAACGGTAAAGAATCTGCCTGCAGTGTAGGAGACCAGGGTTCAATCCTTGGGTTGCAGAGTTCCTCTGAAGAAGGGAATGGCAATCCACTCCAGTATTCTTGCCTGGAGAATTCCATGGACAGAAGCCTGGTGGGCTACAGTCCATGGGGTCACAAAGAGTTGGACATGGTTGAGTGACTAACATACACACAGGCACCCAGTGAGGAATTGTTATGAACAAATGAGCGTTTATCAAGCTTGGCCAAAAATGTGGAATAAATCTGTGAACTTCTGTGGTCGTGAATAAATAAAGTTTTGGAAATATGGACAGTGTGTAGAATAAGACTTAAAAGGGGCCTTATCCAGATCCCTGTGAACTAGAAAGATTTAAGGGGCAGCCAGAGGAAAAAACCATAGAATATATGGAGCTGGAGAGGACAGAGACAGAAGCTAGTAGCCAGGCCATATATAAAACAAAACTCAATGAAAAACAAACAAAAAAGCAAACAAAACAATAAATGTGGTATCATGGCTATCAAAAAGGATGAACAATGCTATCAGCTTTGATTGGATTTCAAAATAAAGGAGTAGCTAATGACCTTGCTGGGCTTCCCTGGTGGCTCAGAGGTTAAAGCTTCTGCCTGGAATGTGGGAGACCTGGGTTCAATCCCTGAGTTGGGAAGATCCCCTGGAGAAGACAATGGCACCCCACTCCAGTACTCTTGCCTGGAGAATCCCATGGAGGGAGGAGCCTGGTAGGCTACAGTCCATGGGATCTCAAAGAGTCGATTCACGACTGAGTGATTTCACTTTCACTTCACTAATGACAGATTACAGGGAGCTGAGGAGTAAAGGAGAGATGAGGACTGAGGACAGTGAAAGATGCCTCTCTTTCAAAACATTCTGTTGTGCACAGAAACACCATTGGTCACTTATGTTATGTGTATGCTTAGTTGCTCAGGTGTGTCTGACTCTGCAGCCCCATGGACTGCAGCCCACCAGGCTCTTCTGTTCAGGGATTCTTCAGGCAAGAATACTGGAGTGGGTTGCCATGCCCTCCTCCAGGGGATCTCCCCAACCCAGGGATCAAACCCAGGTCTCCCACATTGCAGGCAGATTCTTTACCATCTGCACAACCTGGGAATCCCCTTAGAGAATTAGGATACAAGGAGAGGTTTGTTTTGTTTCATTTTTAGATAGAAGAAATTTAACATTCTTAAATGTTGATTGGAGAGCATCCTTGCTCCTGCAGAAACAGAAAGGGAAGGGAACCAGAGCAGAAGTAAGAGAATTAGCCATACAAGGATGGATGAGAAGAGTGGAGGCTGGAAATGTAAAAAGTTAGTGGAGGTGATGGAATTCCAATTGAGCTATTCCAAATCCTGAAAGATGATGCTGTGAAAGTGCTGCACTCAATATGCAAGCAAATTTGGAAAACTCAGCAGTGGCCACAGGACTGGAAAAGGTCAGTTTTCATTTCAATCCCAAAGAAAGGCAATGCCAAAGAATGCTCAAACTACCGCACAATTGCACTCATCTCACACGCTAGTAAAGTCATGCTCAAAATTCTCCAAGCCAGGCTTCAGCAATACGTGAACCGTGAACTTCCTGATGTTCAAGCTGGTTTTCGAAAAGTCAGAGGAACCAGAGATCAGATTGCCAACATCTGCTGAATCATGGAAAAAGCAAGAGAGTTCCAGAAAAACATCTATTTCTGCTTTATTGACTATGCCAAAGCCTTTGACTGTGTGGATCACAATAAACTGTGGAAAATTTTGAAAGAGGTGGGAATACCAGACCACCTGATCTGCCTCTTGAGAAATGTGTATGCAGGTCAGGAAGCAACAGTTAGAACTGGACATGGAACAACAGACTGGTTCCAAATAGGACAAGGAGTTTGTCAAGGCTGTATATTGTCACCCTACTTATTTAACTTATATGCAGAGTACATCATGAGAAACGCTGGACTGGAAGAAACACAAGCTGGAATCAAGATTGCCGGGAGAAATATCAGTAACCTCATATATGCAGATGACACCACCCTTATGGCAGAAAGTGAAGAGGAACTCAAAAGCCTCTTGATGAAAGTGAAAGTGGAGAGTGAAAAAGTGGGCTTGAAGCTCAACTTTCATAAAACGAAGATCATGGCATCCGGTCCCACCACTTCATGGGAAATAGATGGGGAAACAGTGGAAACAGTGTCAGACTTTATTTTTCCGGGCTCCAAAATCACTACAGATGGTGACTGCAGCCATGAAATTAAAAGACGCTTGCTCCTTGGAAGGAAAGTTATGACCAACCTAGATAGCATATTCAAAAGCAGAGACATTACTTTGCCAACAAAGGTTCGTCTAGTCAAGGCTATGGTTTTTCCAGTGGTCATGTATGGATGTGAGAGTTGGACTGTGAAGAAGGCTGAGCACTGAAGAATTGATGTTTTTGAACTGTGGTGTTGGAGAAGACTCTTGAGAGTCCGTTGGACTGCAAGGATATCCAACCAGTCCATTCTGAAGGAGATCAGCCCTGGGATTTCTTTGGAAGGAATGGTGCTAAAGCTGAAACTCCAGTACTTTGGCCACCTCATGCGAAAAGTTGACTCATTGGAAAAGACCCTGATGCTGGGAGGGATTGGGGGCAGGAGGAGAAGGGGACAACAGAGGATGAGATGGCTGGATGGCATCACTGACTCGATGGATGTGAGTCTGGGTGAACTCCGGGAGATGGTGATGGACAGGGAGGCCTGGCATGCTGCGATTCATGGGGTTGCAAAGAGTTGGACACGACTGAGCGACTGATCTGATCTGATCTGATCTGACCATCACAAAACTTACTACATCATAACAATTTATTTGTTGCCCTGATGGACTGTGAACTCTACCAAGCAGTATCTGTGTACACAGAGCAAAGAAAATAAATGGATGAATGAATAAAGTGCTTGTTTTTTAAGATGCTTTTACTTACTCTCATAATTTGAAAGTTACTCTTGCAGAACTATGACAGGAGAAAGAAGAGGAACTGTAATAAAATATCCTAACTAGAAGGTGATGACAGGGAGATGATGAGGGAATATGTATTAGAATCCTGAGAGGGCCTTGAGGGATGAGAGCAAAAGTGAGGGAGAAATTAAAGCAGGTCAGCCAGGTGGGGCAAAAGAGTGACCACAATGCAAGGAGCTTGCTGATGGTGTGTTCACAGAACTGACCCAAAGTAGAACTTAGTAAGAACCTGGAAGCTGCACAAGTGAGAACTGGGAGCACTGATGTGTAAATGAGGTACAGGATGAGAGAGAAGATGAACAAGGCAAGAAGCTAGGATCACAGAACTTACCAGCAATATTTTGAGATCTGGAAGCAAAAGAAGGAAAAGCAAACTGTGTGAAGGATCCAGGGATGCAGATGGATGAAGTTTATATGCCAGAGAGTGGATAAGGAGCAGAGATTAGGAGACATGGTTCAGATGGTAATTTAAGACTTTGAGGTAGATTCTAGGTTCTTAGATTGGGGGACCCAATCACTGAGAAGTGTTTTTAATTCTTTGAGAGTATAATATAGTAAGGAAGTGACATCAACAACTGGGAGTTGGGGAAGAAGAAAATAAGGTTTAAAGTCCTATTTTTAAAAATGTTACAGATTTTTCTGACTTTTAAAACCATCGAAAACACATAGTAGAGTCAAATATGTTTTTCTTTGTTTTGAGTGTTTTTAGGCTCAAATGAGAAAATTATAATAATATCTCACATGTGTATTATTATACAATATTTACAAAATATGTTGGCATATATTATTATCATTATCACCACCTTATATAACTTGAACATTTAGTGTTACTGCTTGGGTTGTTTTGTATCCTGTCAACAATAAAAACAAACCACAGTACACACTCACAAACACCCACACACATATTTTTCTAATCCCACTCACTTTTTTTTTGTCATGCAGTTTTTTAGCTTGTGCTACTTTATTCCATTTTATACACCTTTACAACTCTCTGGAAATCCTTTCTGGAAGAAAATACTGGTACAAATATACAAGTGCCATTTAACATTATGAGGTTTATCTTCTGGAAGATTTTGATTATTTTAGCTATCATCCATAGATTTACAAAGAAAATAATGGCAACCTTAAAAAGGTTTATGGAAGATCTCTTCTCCAGTTAAGCTTAATTTTTTATCTGAGGATTCCAAATGTAATAATAATCACCATAGAGATTTAAAATGTTAGGAAATGTTAACAGGCCTCAAGTGAGCTTTTGAACATGTTCAAAAATATGCTCACAAATTCCATCCTTGCAAATGATTTCACCACATATTTCTTTGGTCTAGTAACTCTGTATCTTTACACTAAATAAAGATGATCCTTGTTCTTTATCTCAGTTATAAGGCACAAGAAGAGAAAGTCAGAAACATCCCTTGAGCCCTTTACCTCCAGTTAAAAAAAAAAAAAAAAAAAAGTGAAACTGTTAGTCTCTCAGTTGTGTCTAACTCTTTGCAACCCCATGGACTGTAGCCCACCAGGCTCCTCTGTCCATGGAATTCTCCAGGCAAGAACACTGGAGTGGGTAGCCATTCCCTTCTCCAGGGGATCTTCCCGACCCAGGGATCAAACATGGGTCTCCTGAATTTCAGGCAGATTCTTTACTGTCTGAGCCACCAAGGAAGCCCCTCACATCCACTAAAGTCCCAGTGTATCTCCTTCAAGGGTATGACTGATTTAGTCTGTATTCTAAACAAAAGCTATAAACAATTTTTAAATATCTTTACTTCATTGAGCTAATAGCATCTGATAAATCATGCAACACAAGTCAATAGAATATACCTAAATGAACCAAAATTCTGGAACATGCCACCCACGCTCAGGTTTGGAATCTAGACCAAACTGTCAAATCAAGAAATGAAAAAAAAAGAAGAAGAAGAAGAAGGGAGGTGGCTAGCAAAGTTACAGAGATATTTAGGATATATAAACTAGATTAAGAAATCAAACAACTTATGATCCTTACTAAACCTGAAAATTGAAAAACATTAACATCTTCCTTGGCACAACACAGTTTTCAAATCTATATGACATCGCTTGGCTCCATTTTTAGTCAGCATAATTTTGGCTTCTATTCTTACATGGCTAACAGCCAAATTCATCTGTCTTCTGTGTCCAATCCTAGCATCTTTGTTTAGTTCCTCGACTGAGATTCTGTTTTAAATAGCCTGAAACATTACTGTAAAGAAAGAGATTTTCCTGAGCAATTTGAAGTATCTTTGTCAAATCATATAGTTATCAGCTGAAGCTTTGTTTTCAATTCAGTGGTTTCAAGAGTGTAGCTTCTTTCTGTTAACTTGCTTGGAAATTTCCATGTCTCCTTTTACCAGAAATTGCTTTGATTAATGCAATTCTCCTTCTGCTATGATTTCTTTTGCTATTCTCTGCCCTCTTTGATGAGTGAAAAATGCAGGTGCTAGATTTCTCAGGAGGGTTAAGCTGGAGGGCAGTGTGTGCATTCCTATCTTCACTGTCACAAATTGCTTTTAAAACTTTAGCTTTTACATTTGTTTGCAAAAACCTGGAAGATTATCTTGCAGGTCCTAGGCCTGTTTGCCAGCAGATCGATTCCTCCTCCTTCTGACCCTAGAAGGCTGATTTTCTTGGCTCCCCTGCTAGCTGACTTTTTGAGTAGGAAGTGAATATAAGAGATGGAGGGCCAGATGAGGGAGGCAGCTAGAATATCCCCATGTTAAGCAGTTTCACTGGTAGCAGCTTGTCTCTTCTGTGACTCCAGCTGCCACTCTCCAGGGCCACCATAGTCTATCATCCAGCCAGAGAGGCACTCACATTCTGGGCTCCAGTCTTCTGGTTTCCTCCTCTTTGATTTTGAAAAATCAAAAGAATGTTAGTGAATTCCTGATGGTGTTGATGTATAAGTTACTCTATGTCTATTGTTACCAGTTATGTTCTCCACTATTCTATCACCTGTGCAATTAATTCCCTGCATTAAATTCCCTTCCTTGTAAACTATTGAAATGGATTATGTTTTCCTGGATAGGCCCTAGTTGAACAAGCATTAGTTCCTGGCTAAATATAAATAAGAAGATTTTAAGTATAACAAATTCATCACTGGCAGTTGCAGAAGAGGATTTATGAAGGCTATTATATAATTGGGATAAATCTAATCCTATTTATAATGAAAGTTACTGTTTGGAATAAAACTACAAAAAGTTCCTAGTAATGAGATTGCAATTCAGAAGGTGATTAATTTAGAAATACTTGAGACATGTAAAACTCATTAACAAAAAACAATTGAGTCCTTTGTAAGATATTCCTTTTTTTTGTAAAATATTCTTATAGGGCATATAAAATCTTATTTACTTTTTCTAATTTCTAAAGTCAGATTTTGTATCCAAGCATTTTGACCTGAGTTTTTTCCTCCTAGGAAGAAAATCTCAATTGAACTGATATAAAACATAAACAATGACACTGTATTATAACTATAACAAATCTGAAAACTGATATATAAAGAATAAAAAAGACATGCAAAAACTAAAAATGCTTATGCCTAATTAAATAATTATTAATAAAATAACTAGATCAAGTTCCAGAAATAAAGCTTTTTCCTTTGCAACTATTTGTTATTTTCCTAATTTGGATCCAGATAATAATTATTATATCACAAAGATCTTTGCTTTTTGAGATATACCACAAGATAAATATGGTAAGTATTAAGAAAATTTTAAAGTAATACAGAAGGCAATGGCACCCTACTCCAGTACTCTTGCCTGGAAAATCCCATGGACAGAGGAGCCTAGTAGGCTGCAGTCCACGGGGTCGCTGAGGGTTGGACATGACTGAGCGACTTCACTTTCACTTTTCATGCATTGGAGAAGGAAATGGCAACCCTCTCCAGTGTTCTTGCCTGGAGAATCCCAGGGACGGGGCAGCCTGGTGGGCTGCCGTCTATGGGGTCACACAGAGTCAAACACGACTGAAGTGACTCAGCAGCAGCAATGCCTCCATATGCCCTGAAAAGTACTAGCCTTGCTTTTACTTTTGTGTCCATGTGTTACCTGTGGAATCATGAATTAATATGCTACACATTTCTGTCAGCCTTTATATGTGATTCTTACAAATCAGAAAAAATATTTCATAAGTTATCCCTTATTTGGTCTTCATGTGACAGAGAGAACACACATGTAATGTGTAAACATGTTAGACATGTATAGAGACAAAGTGGAGAATGTGCTCATTCAGTGATTCTCTTGGCTGCAGTCAGCATGTTCACCATGGCCTCAATGGAGAAGGCTGTGGGAAGAGGGAGATCGGCCGAGGTATTGATAGAAACAAGTACTGCTGTGACCTTTTTAGTTCCTGTAACTATTTGAAGCTTTGCAAACAACATGAAGATGATTTTTAAATGCCTCAGTTTCAAAATGATCATCTTTATATGAACTGGTTCCACTGGTGTAACCTGGATTGACATCTCGAGGTAGAAACTTGTAACAATTTGCTGAACTCATAACTGAAGAATTGCAGTAACTGACAAAGCTCTTCTTATAAGCTACTGTGGTCACTCATTCCTCTGCAAACCATAGGAGACACAAATAAAAAGTAAAACTTCCCTTTCATATGGATTTATATGGTCATATTTCTGTTCGGCTGACGTTGTTAAGAGTGATATGGTTGTTTTTCCAAATGATATGTAAACCAGAAATATTCAAAAACAAATATTCCTTAGAAACATTATTTTTATGCGAGTAAAAGGTGCCAGACTGGTGATCGCTCTTGTTTGAAGAACACAGTGTAGGCACCAAGATCTTCCCACCCCATCTTGTTACCTTCTTATCTTCTAATTTCTCCATCTCTTTGTTTTTTCTAGGTTTTAAGACAGTAAACTTCTAAGGTTCGAATAAAAATGGTGTTTCTCAAACTCTGAAGTACATATAAATCACCTGGGGATTCTGTGAAAATGCATGTACCACTTCAGTAGGTCCAGTCTGAGATTCTACAGTTTTAACAAGCTGCCAGATGATGCCCATGTGCTGATCTTAGGATCACATTTTGAATAGTAAGTAATTAAATTTTTGTCTCCCCTAAAAACTGTATGCTCCTTGAAGATAAGAAGTTTGTCTTGCTTATCTCATACACAGGGACATATAATACATATATTTCAGTGATGGATTTATTATATAAATGTTCTAATCATTCTCTGTCCCCTGAGAGAATATAACATGGTCAGTTGCTGAGTCATGTCCAATTCTTTGCGATCCCATTACTGTAGGCTGCCAAGTTCCTCTGTCTGTGGAGTTTTCCAGGCAAGAATACTGGAGTGGGTTGCCATTTCTATTCCATGGGACCTTCCCAACCCAGGGATTGAACCTATATCATTTGCGTCTCCAGCATGAGCAGGGAGATTCTTTATCACTGTAGCACATGGGAAGCAAATGTGTGAGATAAATATATCGAACATATTAGATTTTCAATATATATATTTTATATATCAATATATGTTTATATATGGTTCTAACTTTGAAACAATGGAATTGGGATTCCAATGGAGGAATCTTATCTGAGTGCTTTATCCCTAAATGCTAGTGTTATAAAGGTCACTGCAATGAAAAGTAAGTAATAAGTATGAAAAGTCTTATCTTAGAAAGAATATATAATTGGTGAAATATTGAAGCATTAATCATCTTTACCTGTATACACCATTATATTTAATAATGCAAAATTCTATAAAATATAAAGGATTATAGAATTAATAAATGTAGTTCAACCAATCTGGTATTATTCCTAGTTTTACATTTAGAATTACAAAACAGAATTTGCTTTACTCATTAGGGAAGCGTGGAGGGGTATGAAAGAGGTTAGGATAGGCAAACTGATACACCTTTATTTTTTAAAAAAACTATTTTATTTTAAAATGAAAGATAATTGCTTTACAATATTGTGTTGGTTTCTGCCATGCATCAACATGAATTAGCCATAGGTAAGGCCTTTGACTGTGTGGATCACAATAAACTGTGGAAAGTTCTGAAAGAGATGGGAATACCAGACCACCTGATCTGCCTCTTGAGAAATCTGTATGCAGGTCAAGAAGCAACAGTTAGAACTGGACATGGAACAACAGACTGGTTCCAAATAGGACAAGGAGTTCGTCAAGGCTGTATATTGTCACCCTGTTTATTTAACTTATATGCAGAGTACATCATGAGAAACGCTGGACTGGAGGAAACACAAGCTGGAATCAAGATTGCCGGGAGAAATATCGATAACCTCAGATACGCAGATGACACCACCCTTATGGCAGAAAGTGAAGAGGAACTCAAAAGCCTCTTGATGAAAGTGAAAGTGGAGAGTGAAAAAGTGGGCTTGAAGCTCAACATTCAGAAAACGAAGATCGTGGCATTTGGTCCCATCACTTCATGGGAAATAGATGGGGAAACAGTGGAAACAGTGTAAGACTTTATTTTTCTGGGCTCCAAAATCACTACAGATGGTGACTGCAGCCACGAAATTAAAAGACGCTTACTCCTTGGAAGGAAAGTTATGACCAACCTAGATAGCATATTCAAAAGCAGAGATATTACTTTGCCAACAAAGGTCCATCTAGTCAAGGCTATGGTTTTTCCAGTGGTCATGTATGGATGTGAGAGTTGGACTGTGAAGAATGCTGAGCACCGAAGAATTAATATTTTTGAACTGTGGTGTTGGAGAAGACTCTTGAGAGTCCCTTGGACTGCAAGGAGATCCAACCAGTCCATTCTGAAGGATACCAGCCCTGGGATTTCTTTGGAAGAAATGATGCTAAAGCTGAAACTCCAGTACTTTGGCCACCTCATGCGAAATGTTGATTCGTTGGAAAAGACCCTGATGCTGGGAAGGATTGAGGGCAGGAGGAGAAGGGGACGACAGAGGATGAGATGGCTGGATGGCATCACTGACTCGATGGACGTGAGTCTGAGTGAACTCCGGGAGTTTGTGATGGACAGGAGTTTGTGATGGACAGGGAGGCCTGGCATGCTGCGATTCATGGGGTTATAAAGAGTTGGACACGACTGAGTGACTGATCTGATCTGATATAAATGTCTCCTCCCTCTTGAGACTTTCTCCCACCTCCCACCCCATATCATCCCTCTAGGTTGTCACAGAGCACCAGTTTGAGCTCCTTGAGTCATATAGCAAATTCCCACCAGCTATCTATTTTACATATAGTAATGTATATGTTTCCATGCTACTCTCTGTTCTTCCCACCCTCTCCTTCCCCCCCTTGTCCACAATACTGTTCTCTGTGTCTGTGTCTCCACAGCTGCCCTCCAGGTAGGTTCTCAGTACCAGTTTTCTAGAGTCCATATATATATGCATTAATACACCATATTTGTTTTTCTTTTTCTAATTTAATAAATTCATAGATTCTTTGACTTTCTGCACAAGAGATGAAATCTGTATTAATGTTCTATGTGAGTGGTGGTTCCAGAATGTCCTACAAATTAAGGATAGTTTGGGGTACATGGTGGGTGTACACACTTTCTGAAGATTTCCATTTTCTGCTTCTTTCTCCCCAGAGAGACCCATAGTAAATCCCATTGCTAACAGAAACTAACTTGATCACCAGGAATTCTGAGACCCACACCCCCCTGTTGCCTTTAGTATTTCCTGGCTTTTCTGATTCCTTCTCCCTCTGGCTCTCCCTCGTTTCTCCAGCTCCTTACCCTCTTCCTGTCTGAGCAGAAAGGAAAAGAGGATATTGATACATAGGCTACAGGACTCTGGTCAAAAAGGATGTAGAAAAAGACAGTAAAGAAACTGACAGAGACTGAAAATTGCTATTTTACTTAATCTGTTAGTATCCATATGCATGTTAAGATGAAGTTGAATTGTTTCTGTTAGGAAGTTGTTTTCTAAAATGCTAAGCTTCTTCGGATGTTGATGACTGAAGTACGACAGCTCATATGTACCGTTGAATACTCTGACAGCATGAAAAAATTTACTGGCTCCTGGATGTTTTATCTTACTGTACCTACAAGTGCCACATATATTACAGTTTTTTCATGCTTAAAAGATTTTTCATTGTTGTATAGGAATATTTGTTTTCACCTCCTGATTTCTTCACTGGGGCTTTCTCTCCCATCATTGAAGCAATTTCTTTTCATAATAAGTTCCAATCACTGTCTGAGGCAGTATTTTCATTTACATGTTTAAAAGTGATTAATTGCTTTCTATCAGCTATATTTATAAAATGTATTTCTTTTTACTACAAATAAAAATAAAATGTGTCTGTACTATTACTAATTCATGTCTGAAAACTTAGAAACAACTATATGACTATATTTGGAATATTTATTCCAAAGCACAACAGAAAACACTATCCATATATACATATCATAATGCTATTAGTATATTAGTTTCCCAATATTTGATGGTGAAAAAAATGATAAGAAATGTCCATATCCCATTAATATTACTCAATGAATTTTTTCATTTTTATTTTTCCCAATCCAAACTTTTTAGTAAAGTGAGTAATTTCTGAGTATATAGATAATAGGATCAAATAAAGCCCCACTTAGAATTAACTTGTCTTTACTTTTTAGAATTTGGTAACACAACTTCTATTCAAGGACCTAGTGTAAAATCTCAGATATAAAACTAAAGTATTACAAAGCAGGAATGGGTTGGCTTGTATCAAGATAAGCTAAAAATCTCAAACACTCCATTTCCAAGATCACCTCAGAGAAATAGAACAGCACTTAACATCTAGGAAATCCTATCCTATAGGATCACAAAAAAGAAATAGCTGTTCAGATTAAAAGATATGGATTACAGCATTTTCCTTCCAATATGTCTGAATAGATTTTATTTACAAAGACAGTCCTCACATAGCAGCATACATTTTACATATTCAAGAGTACTTATGAAGAAGGTAATTATCCAACACTTCTTTGACTTTAGGAAAAAACAAACAATGCTCATAACGTGGCTACAACATTATTTCATTCACATATTCGAGGTAAATTGCTGAAAACAAATATGATTTACTATGCAAACAATTTTATCTTAACATTATTTAGACAAGCAGATGTTATTGGATGTCGGATTTCTGATAACATAGAAGACTTTCAAAAAGCTTTGTAGTAAAATATTTGATGGGATATTATAAATTAAAAGGACTACATCAGCCATGAGGAAGCCATCTTGATAGAGCAAAATTCCAGAGTTTTTCTGGATGATTTGTGGCTAAGCTGTTCTATCTGCTCTGGATCTTCTTGCTATGGAATTGACAGAGAATTTTCCAGGATGAGAGAAAGAGAAGGAAAGGTGTTTTGGTCAAATTAGGCAAGTATGGCCATGAAAAATTTAGGATATTATACTGCCAAATTTGGATCTGGAACTATTCAAAAGACCAGGGAATTAACATTCCAAGCTGACTTCTTGCATTGCTGTGGCTATTTATACAGTCTTAGTTGACTGAAGAATCAATTGATTTAAGTATCTGGGCTCACATATGATAGAAAGCCTCAGAATTCTTCCTATCATACTACATGGGAACCAAATGTTATACATTAGTACTCATTTTACAACTTTTGCTATAACTTAGTGACTATAGTGTGTGTGTAATTATAAATATTTAACCTACTGGCCAAATAGCATCAGTAAAGAATGTGAATGGAAGAAATTTTACATAGTTTACAAAAAGGAAAAAAAAAGAAAGGGAAATAACCTTCTGACATTTAATTCAACTAAATGACCCTTCTTCTCAACTGGGGCATCCAGTGAATATTATCCTCAGATATATATTTTATTTTCTATAGTAAACCACAGAATTCATTATTTCAGTGTAGGTGAATAATCTGAACTGGTCCTAGAACTTTCTTAATTCAATTCCTCTCTTCTATGAACTTACACAGCTGGTTAGTTCTTTTGTAAACAAGGAAGGATAGGCACTCTAGCACAGATCTTTTTAGCATATGAAGCATATTGACATGAATATAACATATGTGCCAAAGCAATATTATTCAGTTAACATTTCAACGAAATGCAACATAAAATTTTAAATTACATATTTCTGCATATGTTTGACTCTTGTTTACTGTATCTATTCTGGGTGGGGGGGAAAGACTCTTATTATGAAAAAACATCTCTAATATCTTTGCATTTTAATATTAGAAAAGAATGGTTATAAGCAGTCATGTATTTCTAATTGCTCCAAAGTCATGAAGTATCAGCACAGCAATTTTAGTTGATCAGGATTTTTGATTCACATGCAAGATGTCCAGGAGAAGGGCAGTGACAGATACGAGTATGTCAAAAGCAGGTAGGATCATTTTGTTTATTGAAACAGGAAGGAAAAAGACAGGTTTCCACTCTGGTTGAATTATATCACCTTAAATCTCTCATCTTATCACCTTAATTCTTCAAATAGAACACACAGATTCTTTTCTTTTCTCAGGTAGAATAGTGTGATCATTGATTACTTGTTCTTTACAATAAAATATTCATGCAGTGTACTAAATTATCTATTTTTGTTTGTAATCGTATTTGCTAAGTCTCCATTAATGATATCTTTCTATGATTTAATACTTATCTTCTGTTCTCAGAAATATGGAACTATTAAAACACTAAATATTTATCTACCAAAATATTTTAGAAATATCTTTTGACTTTTACTCATTGTATAAATATGTGGAATTTCAATACCGTAACTGGAACATAGTGTTAGGCTCTTATTTACAATTGTACAACAATTATGTGTTCCATTAGAATGTAAATTTCATAACAGTATGCATAGCTGTCTTAATACATACTTGAACAGTATGTCCTTTCATTGCTTGATACTTTACATAAGTAAATATTTCAGAGTAGAACACAAAAGAGTTTTACAAGTGGAGCAGTTCCTAGAAGTCAAAAGTAGGCAGCTATTTTTTTCCAAAATGTTGGTATCAATTTTCAGAACTTGAATACAGACTGAATGAGGAAGAAAAGCTAGATAGGAGCATAGTGTATATATTATGTCAACTGCATATGAAATTTCAGATTAAGGTCCATGTCATTTTTACCTGCTCACACAAGTAACAATTCATGTATATGTCGTCTGGAGGATAATATTTTTACTTTTCTTCCCTTACCTAAAAAGTAAAGAAAACAAAATAAAACTCAAGCCATATATTGCAATTTGACCCAAGCAAAAAGGAAGGGTGAGGAAGTGATAGCAACTAAGCACTTGACTCCTTGTAAAGAGAAGGCAAATGGTTTCTCTATAAACAGAGGAACTGAAGGGAGGCGTGAGGATATTAGATATTTTGCAATATGCTGTAAAAGCTCCATAGTAAAATGCTGCTGTAATCTGATTTCTTTCTCTTTCCTTTTTTATTAGTAAAAGTGAAGTACTGGCCAGCTTCCTTCCTTCTATGGCTATTCTGAGTCCCTAATCTTCAGAAGGTATCAGTGCTGCTGACAAGTCATGCCAGTTATCACTTAGGTTCTGAGCTTCCTGGAGGGGACTTGACAAGAGAAACAGAGAATTTTAGGTAAAGGAAATTTATGCTGACATTCTCTGCAGTGGAGCTGATTTTATTATCTGATTAAGAGAAGGAAGGCCTATTTGGGATAGGTCTCTGACTTGTTATTTCCTGAACAATCATCCCTCAGGTTTTGCTAGCTTAATTTGAACACCAGTTAGGCACTAAGATGGAGAAGGCAATGGCACCCCACTCCAGTACTCTTGCCTGGAGAGTTCCATGGACAGAGGAGCTTGGTGGGCTGCAGTAAATGGGGTCGCTAAGAGTCGGACACGACTTCACTTTCACTTTCACTTTTCACTTTCATGCATTGGAGAAGGAAATGGCAACCCACTCCAGTGTTCTTGCCTGGAGAATCCCAGGGACGGGGGAGCCTGGTGGGCTGCCATCTATGGGGTCGCACAGAGTTGGACACGACTGAAGCGACTTAGCAGCAGCAGCAGTAGGCACTAAGAAAAAGCTTGAGAAATTCCTCTTCTAGGGATTTCTAGCCTTGATGGCCCTGAGAAGTAAAATTCTTAAATGTGCCAGGTTTAGATTTTTTAAAAAGTTAATGCTTCATTTATCCTCCCTAGAAATCATTTCAGTAACGAATTATTTTCCAGAAAGATCCACGCAGATTAGTTGGCTATTTTTCTTTTTTTTTTTTAAACTTTACATAATTGTATTAGTTTTGCCAAATATCAAAATGAATCCACCACAAATGGCTATTTTTCTTGAGGGAAGAGTTGAAACGGCAGTTCAACTTCAGCTTCAGTCAGAAATTTCGTGATTTTTAGCTCAGTCTTCAGAGGAGGCAATGGCACCCCACTCCAGTACTCTTGCCTGGAGAATCCCATGGACGGAGGAGCCTGTTAGGCTGCAGTCCATGGGGTCGCTAAGACTCAGAGACGACTGAGCGACTACACTTTCTCTTTTCACTTTCATGCATTGGAGAAGGAAATGGCAGCCCACTCCAGTATTCTTGCCTGGAGAATCCCAGGGACGGGGGAGCCTGGTGGGCTGCCGTCTATGGGGTCGCACAGAGTCAGACACGACTAAAGCGACGCAGCAGCAGCAGCTCAGTCTTTGTTGCTCTATAGGGTTATGAGCTTGCTAAAGAGCCTCTGGTGCCATTACACAATTTTGTGCTGTGTGAAAAGAGGGACACCAATGTCTGGACAATTCTACAGCCTGACTAGAGTTTTTGGTTTACTTCCTGGAAGGAGCTTTGTTACACCTAAAGTGAGGTGGCTTTAATGAAACTCCACTGCTGATGGCCAAAGGGCTTCCTGTGTCTAGTTAGAGTTTGGAGAGGAGGTGAATTGAGATCATTCTCATTATGCCCCGGGGAAGCATTGTTAGCATCCAGGAGAATTTGGTTTCCAGAGCTTATGTTTGCACAGATTCCACACTGTGTTATCCATTGCCAGTGGGATAAAAGGGATTTTTGAAGAGAATTGATACTTAGATTTTCATATGAACAGGGCTTCATGTGATAGGCATGACCAATCCAAAGATAAGTATTTCAAAAGGAAAGGAGAAGTGAATTCTGTTCTTTGGAGTAAAGCATACCAAGAGTGGGAAAATATTAGAACTGGAAAAAATGTATATCATAGGTATTAACTCAAAAGAATAGAAACAGCAACAAAAATATTCTCATCAATTACTAGAGCTGATTTGTGAAAAAATACTTCAAATTTGTGCATTTGCATTTTCTTATTTATCAGTGAAAATCTTGGTCTCACATAAACTTCTGATTTCCTTAAACTGCTCTCTATTTGAATAAGTTAATACCACCCCTCCCCCTACACATATACACACACAATCACTTGTCTCCAGAAATGTTTGAGGATTCACACAGAGAGAAATGATTTAAAATACGTGAATGTTACATTTCTTTTAGGCTCATAACCTATTTCTCTAAAACAATTCTTTCATTCAGTCCACCAGATCCTAAGTAGTTTCAGATAAATATATAGATTATTTCCCAAGTGTTACAGATTTCTTCATCCAAAAGTATCTTTAGTAATTATTCTAATTTTTAAACATTTGATTTCAGTCCAATAATTCATTCTCATTGGATGTGAAGATTGACTTACGGCTCTTCTGTCTACAGCAACCAGTTACATTACTGGATTGCCTTATGAAGTTGTCTCGGTTCTTTTGCAGTTATACTTAAAATTCAGGTATTATCTTGTCAATTATATAATCATAAATACATTGTCTTGCTTTCTTCTAACCTATTGATATTGACACAGGAGAAAATCTAGAAACGGATGAGGGATTTGGAAGTCTCATTTATATTTTTAAGTAGTAGACACATGTTTACGTGTTGATGGTGCACACTCTCTATCAGCACTCATACTCCTACCTCTGGTTGGATGTCAGTATGATGTTTGCCTTATTGTGATAAACAGTGAGGAGAATACAGTCAAGAAAAACAAATACTCAATATTCATATATCTTTCCTATCGAGTCAAATTTGATCTGGGTCAATTCTGACTCTCCAATTCAGCAAGCTAGTCAGGAGACATGCTTTCAAGTTTTCACTTATTAGAACTCCCTGCCCACTTCTAACATTTTGACTTATTCACTCAAATAATGAGTCAAAAACCAAAAAGCAGTCAAGCTGAGTGCAATTAAATTCAGAATGCCAGTCTTACTCAGGTCAGAACAGAAATGAAAATTAAAGAAAGTGCCAGATTTGACTGATAATTAGAAAAGATAAAGTCTGAGATTTTACGTTTAACTGCTGTATAGTAATTTAAACCTCAAATTTTTATAGACATAATGTTTTCAAATACTGAAATGATTCTTTTCTTTTTAGAAAAATAAAAGATTTCAAGCAAGCATAAATTTCATATTTTTCTTACCTGTCCAACTTCTCCTATACTTTATTCCCCATGTGGTCATCTCCCCTTCAGAACTCTTCTTGATTATTTTCATTTACGATATTTTCCTCTTGTCAGATGTCAGTTCAGTTCAGTTCAGTCACTCAGTCATGTCGGACTCTTTGCGACCTTGTGAATTGCAGGACGCCAGGCCTCCCTATCCATCACCAACTCTCAGAGTTCACTCAAACTCACGTCCATTGAGTCCATGATGCCATCCAACCATCTCATCCTCTGTCGTCCCCTTCTCCTCCTGCCTCCAATCCCGCCCAGCATCAGAGTCTTTTCCAATGAGTCAGCTCTTAACATGAGGTGGCCAAAGGATTGGAGTTTCAGCTTTAGCATCAGTCCTTCCAAAGAACACCCAGGACTGATCTCCTTTAGAATGGACTGGTTGGATGTCAACATGATTCAAATAGCTATCCTAACCACATATTTTCCATAATCACATGCTGTCAGATATAAACTTTATTATAATATCTCCATCTACTGTTTTCAGAGTAGCAAAGTAATCCATTTATATTTTCTTTATATCCTTCAAATTTCAGGCTTTTTGGTTGCACAAGTGGATATCTCTAAATTCTTAAATATTGACATTGAAAACCCACTAGAGAGGAAGGACTCTCACCTCTAGTCTTCTAGTTAGAACTCTGAAGGTTTATACTCAAGAATAAAGGAATTTGTTCACAAAATACTATTTCACAAAACAGAAATTCAGCCACAAATCAGTTGAATCCTAACTGGAGTCTGAAGTTCTTCCTCTAGGCTTAAACCAAGAAGCAATCTCACAGAGTTAAGGGGTCAATAACTGGGTTGAACTAGGGCAATCTGCCCCTAGCCTGATTACCTACTAGAATCAGAAGTAAATACTCTCTGGGGAAAGAGTTCATCCATCAGAGTCTGAGCCACAAATTAGCTCTATTGATTTTCATACATCATGTCTGACATTTAACAAAAATTTCTCTGCCTTTCCAGGACACAAAAACTAAAAGGTCCAAAATTAAGAGAAAAAAATAGACAATACAATTAGATCCACAGATGATACAGATACTGGAGTTATCAAGTTCTTCAGTTCAGTTCAGTTTAGTCGCTCAGTTGGGTCTGACTCTTTGTGACTCCATGGACGGCAGCATGCCAGGCCTCCCTGCCCATCACCAACTCCCAGAGTGTACTCAAACTCATGCCCATTGAGTCGGTGATGCCATCCAACCATCTCATCCTCTGTCGTCCCCTTCTCCTCCTGCCTTCAATCTTTCACAGCATCAGGGTCTTTTCAAATGAGTCAGCTCTTCGCATCAGGTGGCCAAAGTATTGGAGTTTCAGCTTCAACATCAGTCCTTCCAGTGAATATTCAGGACTAATTTCCTTTAGGATGAACTGATTGAATCAGGTTTTTAAATAAATATAAAAAACATTTTCAAGACACTAAGACATACTCTTGAAATTTTCAACAGGAAACTGGTCAGTGTAAAATAAGCAAATTGATACACTAAAGATGAAAAACAATAATTATTCAGAACACAAATGAGGTTTATGGAAGATACATTTTTTAAATGTTTTGCTTTCTGCAGAGTGAAAGATTAGCAGGAGTTGGACAAAGATTTTTTCAGCAGGACATAACTTCTGTAGAAAAGAGGGTCAATAAAAAGAAATGTAGGTCAGGAGAAAATATCCATACTGAAGCACAGAAAGAATGAAGGGTGTAAAATATAGAAAGCAAAATAATAACCATATGGTATGTGATAAAATGACTAAATCATGTGTATGTGTAGTATCAGAAAAAAAGAGAAAAGTAAGAATAGGGAAAGAAATATTCATAGAGTCAACAGAAGAGAATTTTCGATCTAAACAATGACCCAGAAACACAAAAGAATTTGTGATATCAACCTCAAGAAGAACAAACACAAAGTACTCTATGATACATAGTCTAACTGCTGAAAATCAAAGGTAAAGAAAACATCTTAGAGTTTCCAGAGATTCTGACATATTATATTCAAAGCAATAAGACTAATAATAAGACTAATAACCTATTCTCAATAGTTATGTTAGAAGCCAGAGAACAGTGAAATGACATCTTTTCCAAAGGGCCAATCTAGATTCTATAAACACAGAAAATATTCCTCATTAAAAAAGATTAAGTAGAAACAGTTTCATAAACTGAGCAGAACCATATTAAAGAAATGTCTCAGCAAGTTCTTCAGAAAAACTTAAGCAAGTGTCTACAGAAAGAAATATAAAATGGGTAAAAATGTGGGGTAAGTACAAATGGCTGTTTACTATCTAAATCAATAATGCTAATATCTTACAGAATTAAAAATCAATTTTTCTAACACAAGATATAAGGCCTCAAAATTATAAAACACTTTTGAAAGAAATTAAAGACTTAATTAAGTGGAGGAATATGCCAGCTTCACCAATTAAAAGACTCACTATTATGTCAATTGTTACTCAAGGTAAATAAAATTCAATAGAATCCCAATCAAAATTCCCCCCATATTTTTGTGTGTAGAAATTTAAAAGCCAATTCTAATGTTTCTATGGAGAAATATAAAATCTAGGGGAAAAAAGCAACCTTGAAGAAGAAAGCTAGAGAATATACACTACCAGATATCAAGGTTCATTATAAAGTTAGAGCAATTAGGTAGTATGATATTGCATAAAGGTTGGCAAAAAGCCACTGCTGGGAGCCGGCGTGAGGACCTCCACCTATGGCAAAGGTCATGAGGAAGGAGGCTCGACGTATGCAAAGGCGGGATCGAGCCTCAGGAGTCCCCCTGGAAAAACTCGAGCATCTACCCCCAAAACCAGAGTCTGCCTACTTTACTACTTTGTGCTCTCACCTACACCTCTGACTTTACGGGGGGCTGTCCCCCACCACCTTTTTCAGAGAAGGAGTTAACTTAGAGCTCCAGTTAACAATAATTCCTGGGCGTGATAGGAGTGTTTCAACCTACAAACTCCTCTGAAGGTTCTCTAGCCTGCCTGACAGGCTTGTCCAGCCACATGTGATTGCTCACAGCCTCCCAACCGTGAGAGGCACGAGATGCTTTAAATCTTCTAAAAACAGGTTCTTTAGAGAAGTTAGAAAACTATAAGTATAGTAGGCTGATTAGAAATTGTATTGGTGAAGGGTTTTTCATTTGTTGAGCCAATGTTTACTGCTAAGTCTCCACATCCCCTGCCCTTATACACATTAATAAACATATAGAAGAAATAAGTATTAACCTTTGATATTAATTACTTTAGACCTTAGGCTAAGTGAATTCTTTTCTTAATTAAAACCCACTACACCCCCACCCTATAGGAATGTAACTTTATCTGGTCACCTTTGGAAGGTGGCGTCTGTTTTAGGAATAATCACCCCTGGAGAAAAAAGTGTTCTGGTTGAATGACCGCTGTCACAAGGAGAGGGTCATAAATTGTCAGAAGGCCCCCTGGCCAGAAGATAATGTAACACCCCTAAGACCTCTGTATACATTTGTATGAAGCACCTTACTTTAATAAAAGTTAGGACTGCTGACCCCGCATGACTTGTATAACATCTCAGTGTATAAAAACAGACCCTGGAAAAATAAAAAAATGGGATCAGTTCCTCGAAAGACTGGTCTCCCCATGTTGCTTGTTCTCTCACCTTCTGGCTGAATTATCTGGAACGCGGAGGCTCGTCAAGCCTACTAATTATGCCTGGGCTTCTAAGTTCTGACCAGGGAGGCCTTAGTGTCTCCTCTCCTTCGGGATAACGGGAGGACGCCTGCGGCCTACGTAGGTGACGTAAATTCCTTGCCTTGAAATTATTAGCTTTCCACATAAACCAAGCTATTCAGCCTCTTGTCTCCACTGAATTTTCCTACTGAGCTATCCTCATTCTATTACTCTTTATATCTCTAATTAATATTTAATTAAAGCTATCATTTCCTGATCGCCGAAGCTGTCTCTCCTTTGAATTTCCCTGGATCCCCAGGGCTGGACCACTACAATTCTAGGGGTAAGAAGTATAGTCTTTCTAAATAAATTAATACATGGAAAACATATATTCTTCCCTGCTTTACACTATAGGCAAAGATTATTTCAAAGTGAATGGATCATACCAAAATGTGAAAATTTTAAATCTAAGTCATCTAGAAAATGAGAAAGACAATACCAAAGAATATTCAAACTACTGCGCAATTCCACTAATCTCATAGGATAGCAAAGTAATGCTCAAAATTCTCCAAGCCAGACATCAACAGTATGTGAACCATGAACTTCCAGATGTTCAAGCTGGATTTAGAAAAGGCAGAGGAACCAGAGATCAAATTGCCAACATCTGCTGGATCATCGAAAAAGCAAGAGTGTTGCAGAAAAACATCTACTTCTGCTTTATTGACTATGCCAAAGCCTTTGACTATGTGGTACACAACAAACTGTGGAAAATTCTTCAAGAGATGGGAATACCAGACCACTTGACCTGCCTCCTGGTCAAGAAGCAACAGTTAGAACTGGATCTGAAACAACAGACTGGTTCCAAATCAGGAAAGGAGTACGTCAAGGCTATATAGGAGATGGCAATGGCAACCCACTCCAGTACTCTTGCCTGGAAAATCCCATGGATGGAGGAGCCTGGTAGGCTGCAGTCTATGGGGTCGCTAGGAGTTGGACATGATTGAGCGACTTACTTTCACTTTTCACTTTCATGCATTGGAGAAGGAAATGGCAACCCACTCCAGTGTTCTTGCCTGGAGAATCCCAGGGATGGGGGAGCCTGGTGGGCTGCCGTCTATGGGGTTGCACAGAGTCAGATACGACTGAAGCAACTTAGCAGCAGCAGCAGCAAGGCTGTATATTGTCACCCTGCTTATTTAACTTATATGCAGAGTACGTCATGAGAAATACCAGGTTGGATGAAGCACAAGCTGGAATCAAGACTGCTGGGAGAAATATCAGTAACCTCACATTCACAGATGACACCACCCTTATGGCAGAAAGTGAAGAAGAACTAAAGAGCCTCTTGATGAAAGTGAAAGAGGAGAGTGAAAAAGTTGGCTTAAAGCTCAACATTCAGAAAACTAAGATCGTGGCATCTGGTCTCATCACTTCATGGCAAATAGATGGGGAAACAATGGAAACAGTGTCAGACTTTATTTTTGGGGGCTCCAAAATCGCTGCAGATGGTGACTGCAGCCATGAAATTAAAAGATGCTTGCTCCTTGGAAGAAAAGCTATGGCCAACCTAGACAGCATATTTGAAAGCAGAGACATTGCTTTGCCAACAAAGGTCTGTCTAGTCAAAGCTATGGTTTTTCCAGTGGTCATGTATGGATGTGAAAGTTGGACTATAAAGAAAGCTGAGCACCGAAGAATTGATGCTTTTGAACTGTGGTGTTGGAGAAGACTCTTGAGAGTCCCTTGGACTGCAAGGAAATCCAACCAGTCCATTCTGAAGGAGATCAGCCCTGGAATTTCTTTGGAAGGATAATGCTAAAGCTGAAACTCCAATAGTTTGGCCACCTGATGGGAAGAACCGACTCATTGGGGAAGAACCGACTCATTGAAAAAGACCCTGATGCTGGGAAAGATTGAAGGTGATAGGAGAAGGGGATGACAGAGGATAAGTGGTTGGATGGCATCATCGATGCGATGGATATGAGTTTGAATAGGTTCCAGGAGTTGGTGATGGACAGGGGGGCCTGGCATGCTGCAGTCAATGGGATCACAAAGGGTTAGACATGACTGGATGACTGAACTGAACTGAACTGAACTGAAGTCATTTTATAAGGAAACAGAGGAAGCTATTTGTGAGTTTGAGATAGGCAAGCATTTCTTTTGTAGGATATTAAAAAAAAAAAACTTTATAAGATTTAGATAAATTAGATTTAATTAAAATATGTAACATCTATTCATCAAAATTTATTATTCAGAGGGTGAAAAACAAATCAGAAACTAGGGGAAGATATTTGCAATGCCTCTGTCCAACAAAGGACTTAAATTCATTACATATTTGGAATTCCAACCAAAAAAACAGACAACTCAATTTTAAAACAAGCAAAAGAACTCAACACGCATTTCACAAATACAAAGCTATCCAAATGAACAATAAGCATATAAAAGCATATTTAACTCCATTACTAAACATGGAAACTAAATGCACAATATTATTTCAAAATATACCCACAATAATGGCTAAGGAAAAAAAATGTGCAATATCAAATAATGGGAAGAATGGATCAATTGTAAATTAATACATTGATGGGAATGTAAGTTGTACCAATACATTTGAAATCTATTTGTAGTAACTACTGAGACTAAACATGCACCTAGTCTGTTATCCAAAAATTCCACTCCTATATGTTGTTGTTCAAGTCGAGAACAACAGTTGCTAAGTCGTGTCCAACTCTTTTGTTACTCCATGTACTGCTGCACTTCCAGGCTTCTCTGTCCTCCACTATCTCCCAGTTTGCTAAAATTCATGTCCTTTGAGTCAGTGATGCCACCCAACCATCTCGTCCTCTGCTGCCCGCTTCTCTTCCTGCCCTCAATCTTTCCCAGCATCAGGATCTTTTCCAATGAGTTGGCTCTTCATGTCAGATGGCCAAAGTATTAGAGCTTCAGCCTCAGCATCAGTCCTTCCAATGAATATTCAGGGTTGATTTCCTTCAGGATTGACTGGTTTGATGGCTTTGTTGTCCAAGGGGCTCTCAAGAGTCTTCTCCAGTACCACAGTTCAAAAGCATCAATTTTTCGACTCTCAGCCTTATTCATGGTCCAACTCTCACATCAGTATATGACTATTGGAAAAACTCTGGGAGAAATTAAAAAATAAAAATTACTTGAATAAACCCAAATAAGGCAAGAAAAGAAAAACAAAAGGAACCCAGATCAGTTGGAGAAAGCAAACAAATGGATGGTAGATTAGATACAAATTTGTCATTGGTTATATTCAATTTAAGTGAACTAAATACTCCAATTAAAATACAATTCTCAAACTATATTTTTAGAATATGTGCTGCTTACAGAAGACACACATTAAATATAAGTTTGCAGAAAAACTGAAGGAGAAAGAATGCAAAAAGATATACTGTGTAAACATCAGAAAATACCAGTATAACTATATTTACATTAAACAAAGATTTTAAGACCAGTAGTATTGCTAGAAATAAGAAATTTTTTAATCCATAAAAACTTCAAAATTCTAAATTTTATGCTCAGATAATGACAATAAAACTTTATTTTTCAACCCACTATTTTCCACAATAATTTTAAATCTACTCTGAAAAAAAATAGTATGTTTTCATTTCTCTTTCATTCCTGAAGCTTTGCCAATAAGATTCTGTTCCCAACAATATTAACCTCCAACCTCCTAAACTCGTGATATCCTTTTAGTTTTTCTCCTATCCCATCTGAGCCAAACTGTCCCTTGAAATTCTCCCCACTGCCCTAATTGTTTCTTGTATGCCTGGTATACTCTAAGTGTTAGTGTCTCAGTCGCTTCCGACTCTTGGTGACCCCATGGACTGTAGCTTGCCAGGCTCCTCTGTCCATGGAATTCTCTGGGTAGGAATACTGTAGTGGGGTGCCATTTCCTTCTCCAGGAGATCTTCCCGACCCAGGGACTGAACCCAATGTCCTACACTGCAGGTGCAGGCAGATTCTTTACTGTTTGAGTCACCAGGGAAGCTGATTATTATACTCTATCTACTGTCTATTTATATAGACAAATTATAAGACTTCCCTTTAGTTCAAATGGTAAAGAATCTGCCTGCAATGCAGTAGACCAGGGTTCGATCCCTGGGTTGTGAAGTTCCTCTGGAGAAGAGAATGGCAATCCACTCCAGTAGTCTTGTCTTGAGAATTCCATGGACAGAGAAGCCTAGTGGGCTACAGTCTGTGGGGTCACAAAGAGTCAGACACGATGGAGTGACTAACACACACATACTGTCTATTTACTAGGAAATCTCTTTTCCTTTTGTCTGGTCCTTCCAGGTAGGCAGACCTGCATAGCTGAAGATAAAATTCCCTTCTCTCCTCACACTACATGAACTCTGAAACCTCATCAACCTTGGCAACATCATACATTTATTTCTATGTGAATGATTCCCAGATTTCATGTATTGCCCTGCACCCATCTTGGCCTTCTAAACATTGAAGTCTGAATGCTTTTCTAATTACTCACCGAAGTCCATTTATCCTGTTCCTTAAAAGACTTTTGGAGTCCTGGTCACTTTTTCCCCAGCACCCCTACTCTAACTTAGATATCAGTAATTGAATATAGACATCATCTCTTTATTGTTATGGCTTTCAGCCCTGCATCTCCAAACTAAGGTCACTAGAACTTCATTTCCCCAAAATAAAAATTTTATAGAAGATTCATGTCAGAGATATTCCTTGAAGAAAAAAATTCAAAGATCAAAAATATTTAAGTAATGCTACATCTTAGTGCCTGTTTGCAAAGATTGATAATGAATACTAGCACATAAAAGGCTCTAGGAAATAATGGCTTCAAGAATCTGATATTTAATCATGCATTCTGTAGAATATTCTTTGGCAAAAGCTGTGCTGAAGTTGCTAAAGTTTTTCATCCCTGCTCCTCATCAGTAGGACCAACCCTCCACCTCTGTCCTCTAAGGCTCTCATTCTACCATGCATCATGGTCCATTTAACACAGTATTGTTTCTTAAGAGGGAACAGTCTGCCTCATTCTTTTATTTTTCATGTTGCCAATCATGATCTACTCTGGCTGTAAATAATATTTTAGATTCACAATATTGGATTTTATTTTCTTTACAGATTAATTTTAAAAGTAATACCCTCCTATTTTAAGAGTGTTTTCATTAATACTTAATGAACAAAATATTAATCATAACCTTGTTCATGAAAGTGTCAGACTTTTTGAAAAAGTTCTTAATCCAGGCCACCAAAAAATATAGTATAAATTTCAAGATGTTATGTAGTTCCATCCTGAACTGAATGAACTAAACTTATTCCCATAGCACCTAAAACCCTGGAAGGAAGTGATTTACTTACTTTCATGAACTCATTAATTAAGTGCTCGTGATACTCTAGACTTTAACCAAAAATAGAGATGATTCTGTCTCTTTCTGAAGAGACCATCTTCAGTTTCTATCCAACTGTTATTATTAGAATACAAATGCAGCTTATTGGTATCTGCCACCCCTGGGGGACAATGCAGCACATCGCAAAGAGAATATATTGGCACAATGGTTGTCTTCAGCTAAAATTGCCTAAGAAACAGAAATTACTGTTGAATAGGTTGATGTGTGCTGGCAGAGTTCCCTGAGAAGTTTGAATTGCATCTTTCTGCAGTATATCTAGTGTGTCAATCTGTTTGTTTCATAGGGGTAGATGTGGTTTATCATACCTTTCATAACTAAATCAAGCTAGCTCAAAGCAACAAGCTTCTTGATGGTAATACCATGCTTATATAGGCAAATATGGTAGCTTTTCTAAGAGAACCAATGTTAGGACACTAGAGATGCCTCTGTTTCTTCTTGAGCTATGATATGATATCCCCCTACTATCTACTGAAGCTGCTGTTTATATGCTATGGATTGAAAACGCCTATTGTTAAAAAAATTAAATCTTTTTATATATAAGCATTGTTAGGTATTCAATGGAAAGTAAATCAGTTGGGAAAATGAGGTTAATTTCTTAGTCCTGAACATGAGAAATTAAATACTTAATCTTGCTGAATTCCTAATGGAATCTGTGACTCTGAATCTTTTTATGCCATTACCTAGTTACTGCAAAGCTATGGGGAACATGGAAGTTTAAATGTTTCAGCTATTTATTTGGAAAGAACTTTCTTGTGCATTTTAAGTTCATGGAATTGCAGGGGAAGGAAAAAGGGTTCTGCAATTTAAGTCATGATGCTCTTGATGATCAGGTCAGACCAGCTGATAAGTTCTTGATCAGAATGCAGCACAGCAATCGACTGTCATAAAGATTAACATCCATTTGCTTAGCTAATGAGTTCCATATGTACAGCATATCCAAGGCTCATGCTTTAAAAGGTTGTATCCATTTTTATCATCACATCTGGAAGCACATCCAGTGTGGTATACAGCTGCATGACTGATTTTCATGTTTGTGGTTGGTAATCAGTCTCGTTAATTTTTAGTCATATTCCATATATATTGGTGTACTTGGAAATACATATTATTGGACATCTGGAAAAATTGACTTTTCAGGTGTTTATAAATGTATTTCAGCACTGTTCTTCTTTCTCTTTGACCTTAAATGGTTTTCTTTTGCTAATTTTGACATGTGTAATACCTTACAAAGGACAGCCCTTCACAAGGTGATAATGCAATGAAGGTTTGCACAGGGATTGCTTTAAATAGACATTTTCAATTGCAGAAGAGTCATATGACCTCATTTGGTCGTCTTCAGTGCTATAAAGTAAGGAAAAAAAGAAAATGCATTCACAAAATGTTCACTGTTGAAAATTAGCCTTTTCTATATTTTGCTTTGAAATACCTGCATGTATACCTTTAAAGATGTCTAAATGATGTGTCATGTTATGTTGAGTATCTTCTTTCAAAATAAACCCTGCCCCTCAAGGATATCTATATCCAAAGCAGCTATGCCGTAATGTAGACTATAATAGCCCTTCTGTGCTAAGAAGAACAGAAATAGAAATAGATACTGTATGACTAAATGCTGATTGACAGCTCCATCGCAGGCATGGTACTTCTTTAGCTAAACTGCAATAAAGAGACTTCATATCCTACCATTCAACAGATAATAAAATAGCATAAATAGATGTAACCTTGTGGGAAAAAATTGTCTACTTGATTATAATGATAACAAATTGAACATTTACTTTTTAAAGGTTTTAGATAAAGATCACAAAGAGTAACTGTTGATTCACAAGGCAAACTTTCTTCTCAATTATCCTTTTAAATGTTGTTTCTAATAGAAAATAACCCTACATCTGGGTACTGTTTAAATACATGAAGGCAAAATATTTTATTAGAATATAAGAATTTTTAAAATATAAGCACTGATTGAATGTCTCCAAGTTACGAACTGGAGACCGCTTAAAAGCTCCTACAAATTGAAACTTCACTTTCCAACCTGTCAAAGTTTACTGCATTGATTTATTATTAGGGGGGAAAACCTGAAAACTTCTTGTCATCAAAAGTTTTACAAGAAACAAGAAGGATGCTTTCAAATGTAAAGACCTTTACTACTTATAGAATCACACATGACAATGAATGGTGTCAGTATTATGAGTAACACAAACTCATTATCTAAATGTACCCTTGGAATTACAGAGCCCTCAAGAACTCCTTATCAGTTGCAAGACTTTGTATAAAATTTTATGGTGTAAAAACTAACAATTTAAGCCCCTAGTGTTGACCATACTTAGTTACTTTGTCATATATACAATGTATGCTTTTGAGATTATTTTCCCCCTTGGATTTCTTTTAATTCTGTTGTTATGACTCCTAATAACCACATTTCTAACATCATCAAATTACTACTGGGTCACCCATATAATCAGTATAACTTATTTTCCATCCAAATTGATGAGAGATTTGATGCAAAATACACGTGATTACATCCATTTTAGATTTCATTTCACTCTAATGGCAATACTCTTGCATGATCTTTTTGTTAATGTTAAATATGTGTTTAAACTTAAATTAACAGTTTCTGAAGCTAAAATTCATATCTGTTTTGACCCATGTAAAGAAACTGAATTGAGATACTTTCAGTGATAGAGCAGAGGGAGTGTAATTAATGGCATCCACACAGAATCCTTGGGACATATAGGGTTTCTGAATCACTGAATTCAGCAATGCCGTCAGTGTTTTGGCTGGCAGCCTATAACCCCCTTTTAACCCGAGCCCAGCTTACTCAGCAAGCTATGGCAAGTGACTGCTGAGCTGTTATTTTCTTATTTCAAAATACACCTCCAGTTGAGAGAGGGACATGCTCTTTTACATATGGTTTGGGATTTTGTTTGGGAACTCAGTTTTTCTGTTGTGAGTTCTTTAAAGAAATGTGAAGCAACAGTGGCAAAAAAAAAAAAAAAAAAATCAGAAACTTTGGAAAGGAAAGAGAGGGGGTGAACTCACAGAAACTGAGATGCAGTACTTGTTTTGGCCAGGCACAGAGAAGTTGAGAAACACTCTGTAGGTGGGCCAACAAAATCTATCATGTAGAATAGGGACGAGAGAGTTCTGAACTAAAGTCCTTCCATGCAGTCTGTCATGCCACCACCATTCACAGCTAAACAAGAATAGTTTTATTCTACTCTTCCATGCGTTTACATAGCTAATGAAGTAGTGTTAGAGGTTGGTGAAGGCAGGCAGGGATTATCCTGACATTGTGTAGATGAGAGGGTATGTAAGGGGGAAGGAAGAGAAAATTGTGATAAAAGTGATGAGCCATCTCCTAAAGAGTGTTGATTACAAGCACAATAACTACAAACTCCCCACACTGTCTGGGAAATATTTATGCTATCAAACCTAATCTCTGGATTGTCAAGTAGAACATTCAAGCAATATACTGCATCCATTTGTTCATTCCACAAATATTAATTGAGAACAGTGTTCAAGACACTGTTGTAATGCTGTGGCTATAGTGCTGAACAAGATGAAGACCTTGCCCTTTTGAAGCATTTAATCTAGTTGGGAAGCATATGGTAAACAAGTGAATGCACAATAGATTTCAAGCAGTAAAAAAATACCCTTAAGAAATATAAGAAAAGATAACAAAGAGCATAGATATTTACAATATGTGATGAGGGAGGTGAACATTAATTCTTTTTTTTAACTGTTTTTTATTTTATTTTATATTACATTGGGATATAGTTGATTTACAATATTGGGTTAGTTTCAGGTGTACCACAGAGTGAGTCAGTTATACATATCCATTCTTTTTCAGATTCTTTTCCATATAGGTTATTATAGAATATTGGGTAGAGCTCCCTATGCTATACGATAGGTCTTTGCTGATTACCTATTTTATATAAAGTACTATGTTTATGGGAATCCCAACCTCCTAATTTATCTCTGCCCTCTCACTTTTCCCCTTTGGTAACCATAAGTTTGTTTTGAAGTTTGTGAGTCTCTTTCTGTTTTGTTAGTAAGTTCATTTCTCTCATCATTTTAGATTTCACATATAAGTGATATCACATGATATTTGTTTTTCTCTGAATTACTTCACTTAGTCTGATACTCTCTAGGTCCATCCATGTTGCTGCAGGTGGCATTATTTCATTCTTTTTGTGGCTGAGTAATTTTCCACTGTACATGTATACCACATCTTCTTTACCCATTCCTCTGTTGATAGACATTTAGGCTGTTTCTATGTCTTGGCTATTGTAAATAGTGCTGCAATGAACATTGGGGTGCATATATCTTTTCCAACTAATGATTTTCTCTGCATATTTGCCCAACACTGAGATTGCTGGATCATTTGGTAGTTCTATTTTTAGTTTTTTAAGGAACCTCTACATTATACTACATACTGGTTGTACCAATTTACATTCTTACCAACAATGTAGGAGGGTTCCTTTTTCTCCACACCCTGTACAGTATTTACTGTTTGTAAACTATTCAGTGATGGCCATTCTAACCACTGTGATGTGATACAATATTTTAATTGTAGTTTTTATTTGCATTTCTCTAATAATTAATGATGTTGAGCATTTTTTCTATGCTTTTTGGGCATCTGTGTCTATATGCCTTATTTATAGAAAATCTATTTAGATCTACCCATTTTTTGATTGGGGTGTTTGTTTTTTGAGATTGAGCATCATAAGCTGTTTAGATATTTTGGAGATTAATCCCTTGTGAATCGCATTATTTGGAAATATTTTCTTCCATTATGTGGGTTGTCTTTTCATTTTGTTTAAGGTCAAATTGCCAACATCAGCTGGATCATCGAAAAAGCGAGAGAGTTCCAGAAAAACATCTACTTCTGCTTTATTGACTATGCCAGAGCCTTTGACTGTGTGGATCACAATAAACTGTGGAAAATTCTTCAAGAGATGGGAATACCAGACCACCTGACCTGCCTCTTGAGAAACCTATATGAAGGTCAGGAAGCAACAGTTAGAACTGGACACGGAACAACAGACTGGTTCCAGATAGGAAAAGGAGTACGTCAAGGCTGTGTATTGTCACCCTGCTTATTTAACTTATATGCAGAGTACATCATGAGAAATCCTGGGCTGGAAGAAGCACAAGCTGGAATCAAGATTGCAGGGAGAAATATCAATAACCTCAGATATGCAGAAGACACCACCCTTATGGCAAAAAGTGAGGAAGAACTAAAAAGCCTCTTGATGAAATTGAAAGAGGAGAGTGAAACAGTTGGCTTAAAGCTCAACATTCAGAAAACAAACATCATGGCATCTGGTCCCATCACTTCATGGCGAAAGATGGGGAAACAGTGGAAACAGTGTCAGACTTTATTTTTGGGGGCTCCAAAATCACTGCAGATGGTGACTGCAGCCATGAAATTAAAAAAATTAAAAGACGCTTACTCCTTGGAAGAAAAGTTATGACCAACCTAGACAGTATATTGAAAAGCAGAGACATTATTTTGCCAACAAAGGTCCGTCTAGTCAAAGCTATGGTTTTTTCAGTGGTCATGTATGGATGTGAGAGTTGGACTGTGAAGAAAGCTGAGCGCCAAAGAATTGATGCTTTTGAACTGTGGTGTTGGAGAAGACTCTTGAGAGTCCCTTGGACTGCAAGGAGATCCAACCAGTCCATTCTGAAGGAGATCAGCCCTGGGATTTCTTTGGAAGGAATGATGCTAAAGCTGAAACTCCAGTACTTTGGCCACCTCATGAAAAGAGTTGATTCATTGGAAAAGACTCTGATGCTGGGAGGGATTGGGGGCAGGAGGAGAAGAGGACAACAGAGGATGAGATGGCTGGATGGCATCACTGACTCTATGGACGGGAGTTTGAGTGAACTCCGGGAGATGGTGATGGACAGGGAGGCCTGGTGTGCTGAGATTCATGGGGTCGCAAAGAGTTGGACACGACTGAGCGACTGAACTGAACTGAAGGTTTCCTTTGCTGTGCAAAAGCTTTTAAGTTTAATTTGGTCCCATTTGTTTATTTTTGCTTTTATTTAATCTTGGAGGTGGATCCAAAAATAATTGCTGTGATTTATGTCAAAGACTGTTCTGTCTATGTTTTCCTCTAAGAGTTTTATAGTATCTGGTCTTAAATTTAGGTCTTTTTCCCATTTGGGGTTTATTTTTGTGTATGGTGTTAGAGAATGTTCTAATTTCATTCTTTTACATGTGGCTGTTCAGTTTTCCCAGCACACTTATTGAGGAAACTATCTTTTCCATATAGTATATTCTTGCATTTTCTGTCTTTGATTAATAGACCGTAGATATATGGGTTTATTTCTGGACTTTCTACCTGTTCCATTGATCTATATGTCTGTTTTTGTGCCAGTACGATACTGTTTAGATGACTGTAGCTTTGTAATGTAGTCTGAAATCAGAAAGCCTGGTTCCTCCAGCTTCATTTTTTTTTTTCTTAAGATAGCTTTGACTATTCAGTGTCTTTCAGATGTCCATATAAATTTAAAAATTTTTATTCTAGTTCTGTGAAAAATACCATTGACAATTTGATAGGGACTGCACTTAATTTGTGGAGAAGGAAATGGCAACCCACTCCAGTATTCTTGCCTGGAAAATCGGACAGAGGAGCCTGGTTGGCTGCCGTCTATGGGGTCGCACAGAGTCGGACACGACTGAAGTGACTTAGCAGCAGCAGCACTTAATTTGTAGATTATTTTGGGAAATATAATCATTTTGACAATATTGATTTTTCCAATCCAAGAGCAAGGTATAATCTTTCCATTTGTTTGTGTCATCTTCTGTTTCCTTCATCAATGTCTTATAGTTTTCAGAGTACAGATTTGTGCCTTCTTATGAAATGGAGTGAAAGTGAAAGTTGGTCAGTCATGTCTGAATCTTTGTGACCCCATGGAATGCAGCCCTGCCAGACTGCTCTGTCCTTGGAACTCCCCAGGCAAGAATACTTAGTGGATAGCCATTCCCTTCTCCAGGGAATCTTCCCAACCTAGGGATCAAGCCTGGGTCTCCTGCATTGAAGGCAGATTCTTTACCTTCTGAGCCACCAAGGAAGCCCATGTAGGTTTATTTCTAAGTACTTTATTCTTTTTGATGCAATGGTAAATGAAATTGTTTCCTTAATTTCTCTGGGTGATCAGTGAAGACTAATATAAGGAGACAGACAATGAACAGAAATATAAGTTAGGCAGTGAACCAGATAGAGACCTTGGGAAGAATTTTAAAGAAAGAGCAAATAACAAATACAAAGGACCTGAAATCAAAAAAAGTCTGGTTTCTAGTATTAAAGCAAAATGTTCACTTGGCTAGAGTGAAAATTAAACATTGAATGAGTAGAAATTGCTGGAAAATTAGGCAAGAGCCATATTATACAGCAATTCATAAGCCATGGCAATGGGTTTGACTTTTATCTTGATTAGAAACCATTAGAGATTTTTCTATAGAAAAGAGGTTTTAGATAGGTTAAACTTTTAAATGATTCTAAGGATTCTAGTGTGAGCAAATGGATGAACAGTGGTGTTATTTGCTAAGGTGAGGAAAACTAGAGAGGAATATGTCACAGAGAGCCGAGGGAAGGTAAGAAGAAATTCTAATTTAGACTAAGGTTCTGATGTGTATTAGACAACAAGAAGGAAATGTTGAGTAGGCAATTGAATACAAAAATCTAGAGCCCAAAAGAGAAGTCTGTACTGGTAGAAAAATTTACATATCAGCTGCATATATTTAAGGTCATGACACTAGAAAAGATTTTGTGGATAGTGACTGTAGATAGAAAATACCACAAGAACTAAATCATAAAGAAGAGGAGCATGCAAAGGCAGACAGTCGTTAATGAAGAAGTAAAGGAGCCAGTGTAATGTCTCATAAACTGAGTAAATAAGTATGTCAATAATGCAGCAGTGGGCAACTCTGTCATATGCTGCCAAGAGATCAAGTATGAGGAGGATTGGGAGTAGCTCATTGAATTTGGTAAATTATAGTTGTCAATAATGCCCCAGACAAGGTTTCAGTGGCATAGAGTAGATGAAAGCCTACTGGAGAGGTTGAAGAGAATTAAGTGGAGAAGTGGTGAAAGCAAGGTATTTAGTTGGAGCTTCAGTTTCCTCATTAATAAAATGCAGAACTCGATCTATATAATCTGAGGTTCCTTCTATCCAAACATTTTTCACATTTTTATCATGAGTATGAGCTCTTTTTATGTCCTCCATTTCATCAAATCCTAAATTCCTGGATCATTTCATTCCTTCCCATTGCAATGAAAAATGAGAGAGGAAAAAATTATTGGACATTAGTGTTTTCCCCCCAGAACCCATTTTTCCATTTCATAAGTCAGGTGACATTTTTCATTACCTGTTAGATGATGCTGATATTTTAGGCTGTCATTTTGGAGATGTTGCCAGTAACAGGAAAATATTTTCATCTCTTGATGTTCAGTATTTTCTTAATAAATTATTTTCAAAAATGACTGCCTCTTGCTATCTCTAAAGAAAAAATGTAAAAATTGGCTGCTTTGCAAGAAATTTAAAAATATATCTAATATCACCTAAAAGGAGTTAATAAAATGCTTTTCATTTTTTATTCAAAGTGGGCAATTGTTTCACCAATTAGACATTTTAAATACAATTATCTGAAAGATATTCCCAATGGGTGATATGAACTCTCAAGTCTATGAATTACGGCCTATGGAATGAAGAGAATGAAAGCTTTCTGTTTAGGTTATCTCTTCCATCTGTTAAGCCTTAAAAATGTAAGAATTCTGACTCGTTAGACAATATTTCTATTATACTACTATTACTATTCATGAGTAGTAATGGATGTGGTCTACCTTGCAATAGAGTGAGGAGTAAATGGTCAAGCAATTCTCTGGTCAAGTATTTACCTGTGGTGCATGTAGCCACAGATCTGTCATCATTAAACCACTGTTTCTATAAAGCAGATTGAATTATGCTGGAAGAGGACCTGTGATACTGTGATTTATGATAAGAAATAAATATATTTGATCTCTGTCTGGTTTCTGCCACAGAGTCAAGACCCTTGAAATTTCCGAAGTGAAGAGAGCGAGAGCATAAATGTATCTTGTTTTGTGAACGAGGTGACTTTTGGAAATGCCTAAAAATGATGGCTGGTCATTAGAAGAATTAACCATGTGACTAGAGAGTTGAAACTTTCAGCCTCACCCCCCTCACCCCCAACCTCTGGACAGGGCAAAGGGGCTACTAATGGCCAATGATTTAGTCAAGCAGGTCCAGGTAATGAAACCTCCATAAAAATCCAAAAGGATACTATTCAGAGAGCTTCTAGGAGGTGAACATGTGGAGGTGCTGAGAGATTGGTACCCTGGAGAGAGCATGGAAGCGCCAGGCCCCTTCCTCATATCCTGCCCTAGCATGCATCTCTTCCATTTGGGTGTTCCTCAGTTGTATCCTTTTACAGAAACACTGGTAATCTAGATTACCATGTTTCTCCGAGTTCTGTGAGCTACTCTAGCAAAGTAATCACATCTGAGGAGGGGGTCCTGGGACTCTTTAATTTATAGTCTGTTGGTCAGAAGTACAGGTAGCAATCTGGGGTTGCAATTGGCTCCCGGAGTGTTCAAGAGTGATGGTGGGCAGTCTTGTGGGACTGAGCCCTTACCCTGTGGAATCTGATGCTATCCCTGGGAAGATAGTGTCAGAATTGAGTTAAAATCCCAGACACCCTGATGATGTCTGAGAATTAGTTGATATTGTATGGGAAGTCCTCCCTTTCCCCACCTAAACATACACACATACACACACACACACACACACATATTTTGGAATTAAATCCAGGCCTGATTGAAATTCAGATTGTATGTTTAATGCAAATTATGATCTGATTTATCAGGAAGACAACCCATTAAAATGATTTGATGGACACATTTCCCAAAATACGATGATTCAATTCTTATACACTATTATTTCTAAATGAATCAAGGTTTATTTTCAGGTCAATAACAGGTAAGACATTCTGAATTATATTTGTTTACCATAATGTTAAACAATATTATTCTTGTATATTTTGAGATATTGTGTCTCATTAAAAATTCTAGTTGGTAGTTTATTCTGAAAATTTTCTGAAAGGATTTTCCTTGTTTACAGGAAATGGCATTTCTTGTTATTTCAAGTCAAAGAAACATATAATTCATAAACAAAAGTAGTATTATGGAATAAGTCAGATGTATTCATATGAAAAAAATAATCAGTTGTCCTTTTTGTCCGACTGTACACATTAAGGACTCTTAGAGCTTAGGTTTAGCAAACCAGTATTTTCTAATTAGCCAGTAGACTGGCAGTCACACCCCATCTGCTCTTCCCCCAACTCATAACACACTCTGTCTCTCTCTCCCAACCCGGCATCAAGCTCCTGCTGTTCTGCACTTAGCATCGACTTCCTTTCTGCCCTTCTCCTAACTCATCCTTGTTTGGAGCTGTCAGCTCTGGTTCTTCTGTGACTCAGCACTGAGTTTCATACCAGACTAAATTGAAATCCATTTCCAAGCCATTAACTCCGTATTTGCTCAAGCCAAGAGTCACCACCCCACCTAAACCCTCTGTATTTCCCCCTAGGTCTTGACCCATTCTTTTGTGGGGCTTCTAAGTCCTCCCTCAGTCAATCACAATAAAATCCAAATAAGGGTTAAATCCTGACCCTACTTGGGTTTGAAAACTTTTCCCACTCCAGATGCACACAGAGAAAGACTTGAAGCTACAAGGACAAAATCCGATAGAACATCTCTTTCCCTAGTCATGTGCAAGGATAGATTAAAGCTAAACATGGCTCAGATCAATCAAAAGTTCAGACTGCTGAAAACTGCTCTTTGACTCTGGGAAACTGATGCAACTTTGCTATTAGGTAAAAATCTATGTGCTTGAGAAAGCTACCATTAAGACATTTTTTTAAAAGATAGACATCATTTCTGCTGTGACCATAGATTATGATAAACGATGCTGTGTTCCTTCAGATATGATGGATAAACTCATATTTGGCAGTGAGAATACAGAAGAAAAGGAACATTGCTAATCTATTTTGTTATTAATAGAAAATAATATGTGTATGTGTTGTTTAACCATTCATATTCACATATGATGTGTATTATTGTACTTTTTTTTTTTTGCTTGACCATATTTTAGTGGTTAGTGACACCAAAACAAGGATTTGCACATGCTTTGAGTGGACTATACCTCAGCTGCTGAAATTTTCCTTCTCACTTTTCCACAACGTCTTAAAAAACAGGAACATGCCCTGCTGCTCATAGCTCTTACACATAGTAAGAGATTGCACAAGATTAGGCTCTAATTATTAGAAGAAAATGCAATCCTAAATTGCAGGAAACTCTGTCTCTCATTTCCTTCTGATCTGACTTTTTTTGGTAAATGTTACACATTGTATTGTTTCATACCTCTATTGATAATTTTAAAAAACTATTATTCCCAGAAAGTATATGAATCTTTTCAACATATTCTGGAACAGTCTTTACCCAGGGATTCTTGCTTTTTTTTTTTTTTAAAAGAAGAAGAGAAAAATCTAGACTTCTTTTTGGCTGCTCCCTCGAGGAGTATGTTTATACCAGCAGGATCTTTGAGTCCTCCTCACTTGCTGCTAGCTGTGATGTGGCAGATTGGGTCCAGATTCTGACTTAAATGTCTTGGGTAGAAAAACTCAGAAGGTGAATTTTCAGTGGGGCCTTCATACACTAAAAGCTGCTGCTTAACTGGCAGTAAATGTAGCAGCAAAATTAGTGCCTGTAAGAAATTTTTTTTTTAATATCTTGAACATGAGCATAAGTTATGAACAAAGATTAAGTGCCACATGCTTACAAACCATCTCACTTCAAGCCATGTGATACATCATTTCTGATTTTAAAATAAGGAATGTCTTTTATTTATTTATTGCTCTTCAGTTGACAAATAGTCAATAATGCTGCTGCTCGATTACCAACAGCCTACTCGTGTTCTGACCTGGTTAACTCTAACCTTGTTTCAGTGCTCACTCTCTTTTACCTACCCCTCCAGAGCCCAGAAAACTTGCAAAAATAAGCACTGGCTAATTAAAAACAAAGAAATACCATTTGGGGTTATATGCCAATCAGGCAATAATCTGGTAGTGACTCTCCAGATTTGACAGACAGAAACATTTAGCTGTGATTGTGTATGATGTCATGCGAATGAGTTAGGATCATGTTGTGTTCATCAGTCTGTTTACATCAGGAGCTTATAAAGAAGAAAATCACTTTACTTTGTGATGATGACTCTCTCTGTTTGACCTTTCCTAGCACCTGCAGAGAACAGATTACGCAGTGATCCCATCAAGCAAATTCCTTTATACTCCCCCCTCACCCAACTTCACACAGTGTAAACCAAGTATTCAAAGAGAAGTGTAACTATCCAGGGATATGTATTTAAATTACAAAGCTTGTTTGTTTTTGAAGTCTAAAATCCCATTGATTTTGCAGTAGTAGCTTCCTTCTCTCATGTGAACTTGACCTTTCTGGATTCGTTCTAAGGCAGCAATCTAAATGGAAATTATAGATACTAATAACTGATGACATTATTTTTTAAGTCCAGGGAAAAAAGAACCTAATAAGAAGGCAAGAAGACATATTTGTATTGGTAGATTATTTTGTAATTATCCATCAAATAGATGGATCTTTTTGAACATATCTACTAATAATTTTCTCTTTTCTTTTATTATGTATAGTAAATGGGCACTTGATCAAATTACTTCTGCTAGTTTTCTATACATACAGTAAATGATTTCAGAAATTAACTCAGTAGAGCTCTTTGTTAAAATTCGTCATTTATCTATTAAAATTCTTCAGCTTTTGTCAGACAATGTACTTAGCTCTGTAATAAGAGTCCCTGAAGATATGTGTGTGTGATTTGTCAAAAGAGAGACAAAAAGTGTATAAAATGCTAAAATGTCAGCAATCAAGAGATTTAACAGACTTCAGTAAATTTACATAGAATGAATAGAAATCTTTGATATTAATAAACTTAGCTCGGGGGAGTACAATAGAGGGGACAAAGAATGATAATTTGAATACAATTTCGACATTACTTCTTCCAAAATTAAAAATTTTATGGATAAATGTGTTTAAATGATATAAGTGTAACTGTTTATTGCCACCCCAGTATACCAGTATAGTATATAATTTTTCACTTAGTTTTTTTCTTTTTCTAACACAGGGATTAATATTAAATGAGACATATTAACACAACATGGTAAACCAATTATACATCAGTTAAAAAAAAGAAAATGAAACCAGCCATATCACATATTATAAGATTGCCTGGCAGTGAGTGGATAGGGAGTGGCTTTACTGAATCCAAAAATATGTTGTATTAGTGTACTGGGACTGCCATAACAAAATACCACAGACTGGGTAGATTAAACAACAGAAATTTATTTTTTAGCAGTTCTGGAAGCCAGAAATCCAAGATCAAGGTTTGGTATCTTCTGAGGCCACTCTTTTTGGCTTACAGGTGGCATCTTCCTGCCATGTCCTTCCCTGGTCTTTCTGTGTGCATGCTTCCCTGCTGTTTCTTTGTGTGTCCAAAGTTCTTCTTATAAGGACACTAGTCAGATTGGAGTAGGTCCATCCTAATGGGTTCATTTTAACTACATTGCCTCTTTAAAGGCCCTGTATCCAAATATAGTTCAATTCTAAAGTACTAGAGCTTCAAGGAATTAATGTAGGAGGGACACAGTTCAGCCTGTATGTGTCCTGGACTTAGGATACTTATAGCCATAATCTTGGTAGTGCCCTGAAACGGTCAGGGGTGGGACTTTCCTACCTACATATTGGTAGGACTTCGATCAGTGAAAGGGAAGTTCATTGGAAAGATTCTAAACCTGTTAATGCTTTGATCAGATCCTGTCCTTTCCCTGCTAAGAGAACATTGCAAGGCATGAGAGGAGTAGTAGTTTAGGTTGCCCTTTTATAGCTTCAATTCCAGTCCCACATTTCCAATTGACTACAAAGAGTCTCTGAGCATGGAATCCTCAGTTTCCTTCACCTCTTTTTCTCCAGCACCTTCTTTCCTTAATGCTTTTCCTTTTCCTTTCCATTCAGAGTGCCAACCAGAATCCTGCTGTGGAACAGAGGCCATGTTGGTGTGTGTGTGGAAGTAGGTCAGAGTCATGCAAAATTCAGTATGCAAAGAGAAGAAAGATCTTCTTTTCTTTTGGTTATTCCTTAATTGCTTTCTTGAACTTATATCACACACACAAAATGTATTACTTAATAAATGGAACACACTAACATATTTTCCCTTGTAACTGAATTTCTGATTGTGGAGAGTTGTGGAACAGGAAAAAATGAACAATGTCGGCAAAACTTACCCTGGCACTTGAAATTCTATACTGGACCATTATCTTAAAAGTTTTACAGAGGGCTTAACTTCTCCGTCCTAAAGACTTCCTATTATAAAACTAATTAGTTTATAAGTGGTTGAAGAAAAGTGACTACACCACCATCACTACCAGCAACAGCAACAAACACAGAGTTTACTCTGTGCCAGGCATTGTGCTTAACACTTTACAAGCACTAAGTCTTTTGTTCTCACATCTATCCAGTTAGGTAGCTTATAGTATTATGTCCGTTTTACAGATGAAGAAACAGAGCCAGAGAGAGGTTTAATTGATTAACCAGGGACATAGTAAGTGGCAGAGCCAAGAGCTGCACCCAGGCACTCTGACTCCACGGCCCAGGTTTTCAGCCATTACTTGATGCATCTATAATAAAAAGACATATATCCCAGTGACTAGTACTCATGACAAATGGTAATTCTAATTTATGAAACAGGTCTGCAGTACCATTAACAGAATAGAAAGGCAATTTTTTCAGAAGGAAAAACATTTTAGCTGAAAAACTGAGACCATATGGTTAGGAAATACATGCCTTTGTACTAAAGCCTCCCCCTCTGGTTCTGTTTACTGATGTCCTGTTTGGATATTTGCCGACAACTTTTGCATATCCTATTTGTCCCAATACATTGTGGCTCCTTATAAAACAATCAGAACATAAATTATCCCTGCCGAGATATTTCAAGCCTAGGACTTTAGAATTGTAAGGCTAATTTCCATAATAAATTCAAAAGATTTTTAAATCAAATTTCTGTCTTCCTATGATCATGCAGCTCACAAAGCACTTATTTATATGTGTCCTTAAACCTGTTGTTACTGTCTGAATGTTCAATTTGTTGCTTCACTAACCAATATATTTGATATTAAAAATATATATGGCATGAAGAATAACCTTACTCTTTGCTCAGAGAAACTATACTGTCAAATAAGACTCTTGTTCATAACCACAAAAAGGAGATAGACATATAAATTAAGCCTTTCTTTCTTGGGTTGGACCTATGTATAAGAATATTCCAGAAGGTTCACTGGCCAGTTTGGGCAGAGTCTGTTACTACTCCATGCATGCCTCTACATTTCCTGGCTTTCTTTGCAGTTAGGTGACAAATTTTAGGCTATGGACTGTCAGCAGAAATATCGGTTCTGTTTCTAGGCATTTAAGAGTAAGTATGCCTCCTCCAGGGCTTCAGGAGGGAATTCACCTGCCAGTGCAGGAGATGCAAGTTTGATCTCGAGGTCAGGAAGATCCCATGGAGAAGGAAATGGCAACCTACTCCAGAATTCTTGTCTGGAAAATCTCATGGACGGGGAGCCTGGTGGGCCACAGTCTATGGGGTCAGGAAGAGACAGACATGACTTAGCTAGTAATCAACCACATGCTTCCTCCATTCTTCTCACTTCGGCAGAGACCTTCGTCCATATTTTCCAATGGGGCCACACTGGAGATGTACGATTGGTGTGTAAGCCACTGAGATTTGGCAATTGATTTGTTGCCACAACTTAACTTAGCCATGTTTAACAAAAATGAAGACGGCTTTACTTGAACAAGTGTGGAAGGTGTGAGTAGGGGTGAGGATTTACTATGCTTTTGTATAGGCTCAGTGCTCAATGTTCAGTTGCTCAGTCGTGTCTGGCTCTTTGCGACCCCATGGACTGTAGCCCGCAAGGCTCCTCTGTCCTTGGAATTTTCCAAGCAAGAATACTAAAGTGGGTTGCCATTTCCTCCTTCAGGGAATCTTCCCCACCCAGGGATCAAAGCCAAGTCTCTTGTGTTTCCTGCACAGGCAGGTGGCTTCTTTACCACTGTGCCACCTGGAAAACCCTTTGTTCACTGAGGCAAACTCAGTGAACTCTCTGTATATATTTCCCACATCTGAAAACATATCCCTTAAAAGATACAAAGATAGTATACTTTTTAACTTATTCCAAATTTCCTCTTCAACTCGAATACATGATAGTTTGAGATAAATATTATCAAATGTATAATTTTGGGTACAGACATAAAGACAAGTTCAAGAGAAAAGCAACTTGGAAAAAGAAAAAAAAACTTGCATGTCTTTAACTACCAGTGCCTAATGAAATTTCCTCCTTGCAATTTCACATTCATCCTGTAGCCAATCCTTGTGGTAAAGAGGTAGTTCACTTGAATGGCTGCCATGGCACACAACCCAGATCCCCTTTTAGGACCCAGGTATTCATTCCTTTAGTTGCCTCAGGAACTGCCTCCAGCTAAAGACCACTGCCTGCTCAAAATATTCACTCCCCAAAGTATAAAATTTCTAATGACTTGTGCTACCTGGTGCATAAAATAGTCTTGCCTTTATTTTGAATATAACTTAACTGTGATCCCAGTTTGGAAGCTCCCCAATCTGAATAACTATTCTTTTTTAAAAGCCTAACATGCATGGCCTTATTTGTAATTCTGAATTCTTACAAATAACAGATTTTTTTCTTAATATATATTTCATTGACGTATAGTTAACTTACAATGTTTCACTTTGCACAGCAAAGTGATTCAGTTATACATATATACATATATTTTTATTTTTAAGATTATTTTCCATTATGGGCTTCCCTGGTGGTTAAGACAGTAAAGAATCTGCCTGCAATGCGGGAGACCTGGATTCAGTCCCTGGGTTGGGAAGATCCCCTGGAGGAGGGCATGGCAACCCACTCCAGTAATCTTGCTTGGACAATCCCCATGGACAGAGGAACAGGAGCATGGCGGGCTGCAGTCCATGGGGTCACAAAGAATCAGACACAACTGAATGACTAAGCACACACAGCACACTATGACAATAGGTCCCTGTGCTATACAGTAAACCTTTGTTGCTTATTGAAGTCTCACAAATAACAATTTTAATATGAAAAATATATTAAATAAACATCATAATTTTAGTTTTCTAAAGAAGTTGCAAAAATAATATGGTGTTCATACATAATTTTCACTCAGTTTTCTCTGTTAAAAGATACTCAGATACTTGAGTAAAAAAATCTATTTGAATCTGGGAGCATCCATTCTAGCAGATAGAAAGGAACACCAAGGAGCTGTACAAAATATAGACTTTTTACAATCAGAGGGAGAAGGAAGTTTTGTGTGCTCAGTCATGTCTGACTCTTTGCAACCCCATAGACTAGCCCACCAGGCTCCTCTGTCCATGGAGTTCTCCAGACAAGAATACTGGAACGGGTTGCCATTTTCTCCTTCATGGTATCTTCTCGACCCAGGGATCAAACCCATGTGTCTCCTGTGTTTCCTGCATTGGCAGGTGGATTCTTTACCACTGAGCCACCTGGGAAGATCCCAAGGAAATTATATTAGGCAAAAAGAAAAAAAAAATGGGTTGGTTATTGCAAGGTTACTTTCCTTCAGAGGATATCAGGAATCTGTCAGGCAGATGACCTAACTGGTGTTGATCAGGTCATGCCTGATTGGCTATTTTAAGATTCCATTTCTGGGAGAGCCAAAACTCTAGTCTTAGTTTGGTGATATGGAGCTTAACGTAAGTAACTCCATTTTGGCCCTACTGTCTTGATTTTAACACCTCTCTTGTCAATATCTTACGTTACTGTGGCACTGTTACTGAAACTAAGAAATGAACATTGGTATATAAGTATTAACTAATCTCTAGACTTTCAGATTTCTCCTGTTTTTCTATTATCTTTTTTTCTGTTCTGGATTATATCCAGGATACACCAGTCAGAAGATAGTAGTTACTTTTATTTGACAAAATTAATAAAACACATTGATGTATGTATGTGTGTATATACACAGTTAACTTTTAAGTGATTAATAAATATAGGTAATATTTTTCTAAAGCCTATATACAATAACATACCATCTAATACTAAGTAGCTGTATGACTTTGTGGATATTTCTTCACTTCTCTGAGCTTTGATCAACATATCTATAAACAAGATGGGGTTAAATTTGATGGTATCTTGGGTTCTTTCCATTCCTTACATTCTATACTTTGATACTGTTAAAAATGACATGACATTTTGCAGGGCATTGTAAAGAAACAGTTCCTGTTAAAACAGTTGGTACAGAAGTTTTCTAATTAATGTAAATGAAGTGGGCATACCTCGCTAACCTTTATGGATTTTGTTGAAATGCTATGTTAATTTGAATTTAAAAAACCACCTGATAGTTCCCTTGAGCAACTAGCATAAACAAAGATTGAGATATAACAAGAAGAAAGAATCTATAAAATGAAGATGCTACTTGAAGTAATTCTTAGGAGAGTTTAGATCAGAAAGAGAAGGTTCTTAAAGATCCATAACTCATTAGCTACATATATTTATGTTGGGTCAGCAAAGAAATGGCCTGGATTGGTAGAACTGCTGATTAGAAAGCCTCAGAAGATGCCACATTCTGATCAGCACTTAATTATTTTTTGTAAATATGAAGCTAGTTCAGCAGGTCAAAATGAGAATAATTATTATTCTGAAGAAGAACATTAATTTTTTGAAAATAAATTATGCTAATCTTTAGGCATGTTATTGTAAAAGAAGAAAGAAAATATATAAAGAAATACAGTACATACTTTAATTAAAATCTCTCACATTATGAGTCATTTAATGAAACTCTGCTTGTAACAGATAATGGTAATGTGTTAATAAACATTAGCTTAAATATGAACACTAAATGGTATTGTAAACTTTGCTTGAAAAGAAAAACTATAATACAAAGAATGATTATTTATTTAAATATATTCTAAAACTATCAGTAGATGTTTTCAATGTTTTCATCTGAGTCAATTTATTTAGAAAAGTAATGTAGTATATTTAGATCATAATACAAATTAATCAAATTACAATAGAGTTCAGAGCTTAATTTTTAGCAATGAACATGTATCATTTTCCTAGTTTGTTAACAGCATTTTAAATATTGATCATCTTGCATAAGGAAAACCCTATGGAAATTCGTATCTTATCCATGCACCTGTATGTGTAGGTCATGTGAATCATTTGGATATAACTTTGCTAAATGGAAATGGACACAATGTTCACAAATATGATGGAATTTTATTTAATTAATAGGATAATCGTATTTATGTGCTCTAGATAACCTACTTAAGCCACAAAACTTTCTAGAGTGAAATCTTTTAGGTGCCAGAAGTTCTGAAAAGAGTATGTATGTGTATGTGTGTGTGTGCACTCGCACATGTTGGGGAGATGAGCTTGAGGTGGTTCAGAGCTCTGAAGACCTTCATAGGTAGGCATAAGGTCCTTTTTAGCTCTAGCTGCTTTCAGCTTGGAAGAGAAATGTGGTTTTAAGTTACAGCCATGGTTCTTTCTGATAGATGATGATTCTTTTTCTGGGAGAACCTGCCAGCCATTGGAAAAGAGTCAGGCTTGCAGCTACTGCTCTGACATAGTTGTGTTGTTATTCAGTCACTAGGTCATGTCAAACACTTTGCGACCCTATGAAGTTCAGCATGCCAGGCTCCTCTGTTCATCACTATCTCCCAGAGTCTGCTCAAACTCATGTCCATTGAGTCAGTGATGCCATCCATCCACCTCATCCTCTGTTGCTCCTTTCTCCTCTTGCCCTCAAAATTGCTCAGCATCAGGGTCTTTTCCAATGAGTCAGCTCTTTGCATCAGGCGGCCAAAGTATTGGAACTTCAGCTTCAGCATCAGTCCTTCCAATGAATATTCAGGGTTGATTTTCTTTAGGATTGACTGGTTTTATCTCCTTGCTGTCCATAGGACTCTCAAGAGTCTTCTCCAATACCACAGTTTGAAAGCATCAATTCTTTGCTGCTCAGCATTCTTTAGTCTAACTCTCATATCTGTACCTGACTACTGGAAAAAGCATAGCTTTGACTATTTGGACCTTTGTCAGCAATGATGACTCTTTTTTAAAACACTATCTAGGTTTGATATAGCTATTCTTCCAAGGAGAAAGCGTCTTTTAATTTAGTGGCTGCAGTCACCATCCACATTGATTTTGGAGCCCAAGAAAATGAAATAAGACACTGTCTCCACATGTTCCCCATCTATTCACCATGAAGTGATAGGACTGGATGCCATGATCTTAGTTTTTTGAATGTTGAGTTTTAAGTCAGCTTTTTCACTCTCCTCTTTCACCTTCATCAAGAAGCTTGTTAGTCAACCCTTGCGATTCAGTTATTTTGATCAAACCAAATAAGGGGTACCTTTCATAGATTAAATGTCTTTTAGTAGTATGAGTAGCCCTAGTCAATTACCTAAGTATTACATAGAAACAGTAGTTGAATATTTCAAAAGGGTAGGTGACATTCAAATCTTCAATTTGGCTTTGTAATCCATGATATTATTATTTTTCCAGCACATTTGCTTGCCTAATTGTGTTTTGCTTAGATTCATATTAAAAAGAGTCTGTCTTTCCTGAGCACACACCAGCTGGGTAGTGGGAGGAAAGGGCCTCAGAGCTAACCAAACAGTGGGGCAATACAGCACTAAGATTCAAAATTAGTCATGAATAATTCACAAAGCAGATAATCCACCCATGGATAAACAAAAGGTACTGGAATCATCCCAGGATTATTTTATCCCAGGTTCTTATTCTTAGGCTACTAAATTTTTCTTTAATTTTTCTCCACAGCTTAACAAATACACTAAGATATTTTATTTAAAAATTTAATTTAAATTGATAGCTCTTTAAAAACAAAAATATTTAGTTTGCTCTTGGTTACATTTCCTTTTTACTTGAAAGAAAGATCTCACATTATGTATGTGAAATAGATATTAAAGCATGAGGTTAAGATGTTTTCAAGATCTAGTAACTCATGGATGTTGGGTTTTCATCTAACTTCCCATTCAAATAGGAGACAGTTGTTTTGCCCCTCAGTGCTTCAGTTACTTCCTCCAGATTGGAGATGAAAATGACAAAACCTTTAAAAGATATTCTGAAAATTAATAAGGTAACATAGGTATATAATCAGTAAACAAAAGGTACTGCAAGTCCTTCAAACTTTTTTCTTTGCACATGTCCATTGCCCTATATCAGCCTCATTTATTACCATGAAAGTGCTGCACTCAATATGCCAGCAAATTTGGAAAACTCAGCAGTGGCCACAGGACTGGAAAAGGTCAGTTTTCATTCCAATCCCAAAGAAAGGCAATGACAAAGAAAGTTCAAACTACCACACAACTGCACTCATCTCACATGCTAGTAAAGTAATGCTCAAAATTCTCCAAGCCAGCTTCAATAATAAGTGAACCATGAACTTCCAGATGTTCAAGCTGGATTTAGAAAGGGGAGAGGAACCAGAAATCAAGATGCCAACATCCAATAGATCATCGAAAAAGCAAAAGAGTTCCAGAAAAACATCTATTTCTGCTTTATTGACTATGCCAAAGCTTTTGACTGTGTGAATCACAACAAATTGTGGAAAATTCTTCAAGAGATGGGAGTACCAGACCACCTGACCTGCCTCTTGAGAAATCACATGCAGGTCAGGAAGCAACCGCTAGAACTGGACATGGAACAGACTGGTTCCTGGAACAGACTGATTCCAAATCAGGAAAGGAGTACATCAAGCCTGTATATTATCACCCTGCTTATTTAACTTCTATGCAGAGTACATCATGAGAAGCACTGGGCTGGATGAAGCACAAGCTGGAATCAAGATTGCTGGGTGAAATATCAATAACCTCAGATATGCAGATGATACCACCCTTATGGCAGAAAATGAAGAATAAATAGCCTCTTGATGAAAGTCAAAGAAGTGAGTGAAACAGTTGGCTTAAAGCTCAATATTCAGAAAACAAATATCATGGCATCTGGTCTCATCACTTCATGGCAAATAGATGGGGAAACAATGGAAACAGTGAAAGACTTTATTTTTGGGGATCCAAAGTCACTGCAGATGGTGATTGCAGCCATGAAATTAAAAGATGCTTACTCCTTGGAAGGAAAGTTATGACCAACCTAGATAGCATATTAAAAAGCAAAGACATTACTTTGCCAACAAAGGTCCATCTAGTCAAGGCTATGGTTTTTCCTGTGGTCATGTATGGATGTGAGAGTTGGACTTTGAAGAAGGCTGAGTACCAAAGAATTGATGGTTTTGAACTGTGGTGTTGGAGAAGACTCTTGAGAGTCCCTTGGACTGCAAGGAGATCCAACCAGTCCATTCTAAAGGAGATCAGTCCTGGGTGTTCATTGGAAATACTGATTTTGAAGCTGAAACTCCAATACTTTGGCTACCTGATGCATAGAACTGTCTCATTGGAAAAGACCCTAATGCTGGCAAAGTTTGAAGGAAGGAGAAGTGGATGACAGAGGATGAGATGGTTGGATGGCATCACTGACTCAATGGACATGAGTTTGGGTAAACTCCAGGAGTTGGTGATGGACAGGGAGGCCTGGTGTGCTGAAGTCCTTGGGGTCGCAAAGAGTTGGACACGACTGAGCAACTGAACTGAACTGAGTTGATGCTGAAGCTCCAATACTTGGGCCACCTGATGTGAAGAGCTGACTCATTGGAAAAGACCCTGATGCTGGGAAACATTGAAGGCAAAAGAAGAGGGTGAGAGACGATGAGATGGTTAGATGGCATCACTGACTCAATGGACATGAGATTAAGCAAACTCTAGGAGATAGTGATGGACAGACAAGCCTAGAGTGCTGCAGTTCATGGGGCTGCAAAAAGTCTGACACAACCTAATGACTGAACAATAACCCTTTGGATATCTTACTGCTTCACCTTATATGGATATCCTTGCAGAGGGAACATAAACTAAACTATAGATAAGATAGTTTAGCTCAGCAAAGTGCCATACTTCTACTAAAAGTGAAATCACACAAAGATGCATGGTATCATCAAATATGATATCTTTGTGCCACAAAAGAGTGAGTATATCTCTGTTTTCCATCTGCCACACAGATATTATAAGAACAGAATTCTTTTTATATATACAGCTTACCTTTGAGCAATATAGGTTTAAACTGTGCTTGTCTATTGATTCATGAATTTTTTTAATAGTAAATGCTACAGAGCTTTGTGATCAGAGGTTGGTTGAACCCCCAGATGTGGAAAAACTACCCATATGGAGGACCATCACATGCAGATTTTCAATGAGTGGAAGGTTGGCACCACTAGATCCAACCTTGTTCAAGGGTCAGCTGTAAGTGGGTCTAGTTCTTAGAACTGTGAGAAATATTTAAGACTATATTTCTTCAAACATGCCTACTTATTAATTGTGGGTTTTTTTCTCTTTTTGATTGTTGAAAGATTTTTAGTTTTACAATTCTGTGAAATGGTAAAGTAATTAGAATTCAGTAACCATTGTGCCCTGTGGTAATGTGAATCTTATTTCTCCTGAATTAAGACTTATTCTTGCTATAAATTATATAAGGGAGAGTAACTTATAGTTTCCTTTTATTTTTCTTTTATTTCTTTTTTCTCAGCTTTATTATAGTATAATTCATATATAAAGACTACTCATATTTAATGTGTACAATTTAAGAAGTTTGGACTTTGTTTCTTTTTCAAAATGAGCATGGTTGTACATGAATTTACCACAAGTTACTTAAGATATATCTTAATTAATACAAAGCATTAGTTTAGACTTCACTCATTATTGGATGATCTATATGCTGTTTGACTGCATGATGTTTACAGTTCAGAGGTTCCTAGGAGATTATTTTTTCCTGTTCATTTAGATCAGATTTGGAAAAATATATTGCAATAAATAAGAGATTTTCCCATTATAATGTTTATTGTTTAATGATATTTTAGATGTTCCATTTTCAATAATGTACGAAGAAAAGTTATAAAAGAAGGCACTGTGCACATGATATCATTGTATCACTATGAAATTTTGTGAAATAAGCAAAGGAATTAGAATTATGGAAGTTTAATAGAATTAATGGCCATATGATAAAGACATAACAACAAGAACTTTCACATGAAAGCATCTTTAGTAAGTTAGAGGACATAATGGGAAAAAAAAAACTGCTAACAACAGAAAATAAAAATAAATCTAAGAGAAATCTTAAATGTCAACCAAAAAGACTCTTTAAAAAAATCTTCAGAAAGCTTACCAGTTGTTCCTCAAATCTAACAGAAGAAAATCACCACAATTTGAGAAATATTGATTTTAATAAAGGGAAGAGAATGGAATATTCATGGACAGAAATAGCATAACTAAAAACATGTTTCAGTTCAGTTCAGTCACTCAGTCGTGTCTGACTTTTGCGACCCTATGAATCGCAGCATGCCAGACCTCCCTGTCCATCACCAACTCCTGGAATTCACTCAAACTCACGTCCATTAAGTTGGTGATGCCATCCAGCCATCTCATCCTCTGTCGTCCCCTTCTCTTGCCCCCAATCTCTCCCAATTAGTCAACTCTTCACATGAGGTGGCCAAAGTACTGGAGTTTCAGCTTTAGCATCATTCCTTCCAAAGAACACCCAGGACTGATCTCCTTTAGAATGGACTGGTTGGATCTCCTTGCAGTCCAAGGGACTCTCAAGAGTCTTCTCCAACACCACAGTTTAAAACCATCAATTCTTCAGCGCTAAGCTTTCTTCACAGTTCCACTCTCACATCCATACATGACCACTGGAAAAACCATAGCCTTGACTAGACAGACCTTTGTTGGCAAAGTAATGTCTCTGCTTTTCAATATGCTATCTAGGTTGGTCATAACTTTCCTTCCAAGTCATCATCTGCAGTGATTTTGGAGCCCCCCAAAATAAAGTCTGACACTTTCCACTGTTTCCCCATCTATTTCCCATGAAGTGATGGGACCAGATGCCATGATCTTTGTTTTCTGAATGTTGAGCTTTAAGCCAACTTTTTCACTCACTTCTTTCACTTTCATCAAGAGGCTTTTAATTCCTCTTCACTTTCTGCCATAAGGGTGGTGTCATCTGCATATCTGAGGTTATTGATATTTCTCCCGGAAATCTTGATTCCAGCTTGTGCTTCCTCCAGCCCAGCGTTTTTTATGACGTACTCTGCATATAAGTTAAATAAGCAGGGTGACAATATACAACCTTGATGTACTCCTTTTCCTATTTGGAACCAATCTGTTGTTCCATGTCCAGTTCTAATTGTTGCTTCCTGACCTGCATACAGATTTCTCAAGAGGCAGGTCAGGTGGTCTGGTATTCCCATCTCTTTCAGAATTTCCCACAGTTTATTGTGACCCACACAGTCAAAGGTTTTGGCATAGTCAATAAAACAGAAATAGATGTTTTTCTGGAACTCTCTTGCTTTTTCCATGATCCAGAGGATGTTGGCAATTTGATCTCTGGTTCCTCTGCCTTTTCTAAAACCAGCTTGAACATCTGGAAGTTCACATGTTTAGCATTTTCAAATAAATTTATAAGTACAATTAAATGTTAATCAAAACTCCAATGAAATGTCTTAAAACTAAAAAACAAAGAGTAAAATATTTTTTAGAAAATAAACCAGCCAGAATAAATAAAATATTTTTGTAAAATAAGAATAATATGGAGACTTTATGTACCTTGTATTATTATGTATGACACAGCAATATGAAAGAATATTCTATTCAAAGAAAGAGTAGCCACACCAGGAAAACAGCGAGGGTTCTAGACACAAATCCTTTTATATATGAAAAGTGTTTGTGATAAAATAAATATAAAAATTAGCAAGGAAGTTGACAATTGCTTAATAAGTAGTGATAAGATTTCATCCCCACTAGAATATAAAATCCACAAAAGGCATTTCGTTCACCACTGTTTCATTTAATGCTTGGAAGATTGTCTTCACAGGGTAGATGTTCATGATGTACTTGTTGAATCAAAAATGGTATGGAAAAGTTCATTTTGATCCTCATATCACACAATACTTTAACATTGAGTTTAGATAAATTGGGGCTTCTCTGATGGCTCAGGCAGTGAAGAATTTGCCTGCAATGCAGAAGACCTGGGTTCAATCTCTGGGTCAAGAAGGTCCCCTGGAGAAGGGAATGACTACCCACTCCATTATTATTGCCTGGAGAATTCCATGGACTGAAGAGCCTGGTGGGCTACACCCCATGGTGTTGCAAAGAGTCGGACATGACTGAGTGATTAACACCTTTGCTTTTCTTTCACTTTAGATAAATTGTGTAGTTTAAAAAACTCTAGGAAAATATAAACAAATATAAAATCTTTTGATGGAGAAAAACTTTCTAAACATAACATCATTATTTATTATTATGAAAGAATATTATGAATAGAATTACCCTCAATTGAAATAGATTGAAATATGGTGTCTGAAAGTTACAAGACTTTAAAACAAAATTAACAAGGCAAAAATAATTCAAAATATGTATAATAAACTTGCAAATTAGTAAATAAAACATTAAGTCCCTATAACTTTATGAAAAAAGAACATGGATACATAGTTCAGAAAAGAGAAAATATAAGTAGGATGAGATGGCTGGATGGCATCACTGACTCGATGGACAGGAGTTTGAGTGAACTCCAGGAGTTGGTGATGGACAGGGAGGCCTGGCGTGCTGCGATTCATGGGGTCGCAAAGAGTCGGACACGACTGAGCGACTGAACTGAAGAAATAGAAAATGTTCAAATTCTCAGGTAATGCAGAAATACAAATTAAAACAACAATAATATACATATGAGATACTTAAACACTATTTAATTATAAATATTTAAAATTGTTATAATATTTAGGACTTGCAGTGGGGTGATATAATATGCATGCTCAAATATGAATGTAAGAGAGTCTAAAAGCTCCTGTGCTGTTTGACTTAGTATTTCCATTTCTAGAAACCAAACTAAACAACCTAAGTGTACAAAAAATATTTCTAATGTGTACTGAAATTTTGAAGGCAATCAGATGGCTGAGGTTTGTGTTCCATGTAGAAACTGAATACTAGGTTTGGGAATTAGATAGGAAAGGAGAAGATTCATGGTTAGAGCAAATTTGAGTGGCATAAGCAGGAGGAATTTACAATGAAAAGGGGAAAACCTAAGGAAACTAAAGTGAGAATTGGCCTGGGTAGAACAGTAGATCTTTTTTTTTTTTTTTTTTTTAATTCAGTCTCTATATGAGAAGAGAAAAGGCTCAAATTTTTCATTGTAATTTAGGTACAAACCCCTGGCTTTAAGTTATAAGAAAACTGCTTATGGCCATCATGAGGTGGAATTTGTGCTGAAGATCTGCAAAATACTTTGCAATTCCATCCTTACTTACTAAGAGTTGTGCCACAGGGAATATTGTCCTTCAAGATATCAAAATTACCTATTACTAGAAAGCATGTTAACATCCAAAACATTTTGAGTAAGCAGTAAGGTAATAATTTGATTCCAGATTCTCTCAATGTCCCCCCTCTCCAATCCTTGCCATTTATTTGGTTATCTCTGAAGTACAGTTCCTAAAATGTTCCTTTCAGTCATGAAAGCTGAAAATCACCAGTGCTTTTGCATTATATATCCTCATATGCTGAAGCTTCTGTGTTCTCAAACTGTTTACAAAATCCTGCAACGCATGGAAGCTAATAGTCAGTTCAGGAACTCAGTCATGTATGAATCTGTGACCTCATGGACTGTAGCACACTGGATTTCCCTGTCCATCACCGACTGCCAGAGCTTACTCAAACTCATGTCCATTGAGTCCTGATGCCATCCAACCATCTCATCCTCTGTCATCCCCTTCTCCTCTGGCCTTCAATCTTTCCCAGCATGAGGATCTTTTCAAAAGAGTCAGTTTTTCCCACCAGGTAGTCAAATTATTGGAGATTCAGCTTCAGCATAAGCTAAAATATTCCAATGAATATTCAGGACTGATTTCCTTTAGGATTGATTGGTTGGATATCCTTGCTGTCCAAGGGACTCTCAAGAGTCTTCTCCAACACCACAGTTCAAAAGCATCAATTCTTTGGCGCTCAGTTTTCTTTATAGTCCAACTCTCACATCCATACATGACTACTGGAAAAACCATAGCCTTGACTAAACGGACCTTTGTTGGCAAAGTAATGTCTCTGCTTTTTAATATGCTGTCTAGGTTGGTCATAACTTTTCTTCCAAGGAGCAAGCGTATTTTAATTTCATGGCTACAGTCACCATCTCCAGTGATTTTGGAGCCCCCGAAAATAAAGTCTTTCACTGTTTCCATTGTTTCCCCATCTGTTTGTCATGAAGTGATGGGACCAGATCCCATGCTCTTAGTTTTCTGAATGTTGAGTTTTAAGCTAACTTTTTCACTCTCCTCTTTCACTTTCTTCAAGATGCTGTTTAGTTCTTCTTCGCTTTCTGCCATTTGCATATCTGAGGTTATTGATATTTCTCCCGGCAATCGTGATTCCAGCTTGTGCTTCATCTAGTCCAGCATGTCTCTGCATATAAGTTAAATAAGCAGGGTGACAACATACAACCTTTACATACTCCTTTCCCGATTTGGAACCAGTCTGTTGTTCCATGTCCAGTTCTAACTGTTGCTTTTTGACCTGCATACAGATTTCTCAGGAGACAGATCAGATGGTCTGGTATTCCCATCTCTTGAAGAATTTTCCACAGTTTGTTGCGATCCACACAGTCAAAGGCTTTGGCATAGTCAATAAAGCAGAAGTAGATATTTTTCTGGAACTCTCTCGCAAGGAGGCTTTTATGATGTTCGCTCAATTGCTTGAATTCTTTGCTTTCTAAAATATCTCTAATGACTTTTCTAAAATTTTTTCCCCTGTAACTTACAATAGGTTCTGTAAATGAAAAGAATAGAGAATGGGCATAGTAGAAGGAACCTGATTTATGTTGGTTTCAGGGAAATCACTAAATTTATTCATTATTCTACACAGATATAAATATGCAAATGAACTTACTTGGATCTTCTATAATATAATTATTTGTTAGATATCCAAAACTTCTTTTTAAAAACTTTTAATTTTGCATAAACTTTTAATTTTGCAAAACTTTTAATTTTGTTGATATAGCTGATTAACAAATAATTTTGTGGCAGTTTCAAGTGAACAGCGAAGGGATTCAGCCATGCATACACATGTATCCATTCTCTCCCAAGCTCCCCTCCCATCCAGGCTGCTACATCAGTTCAGTTCAGTTCAGTTCAGTCACTCAGTCGTGTCCGACTCTTTGCGACCCCATGAATCGCAGCACGCCAGGCCTCCCTGTCCATCACCAACTCCCAGAGTTCACTCAAACTCATGTCCATCGAGTCAGTGATACCATCCAGCCATCTCATCCTCTACATAACACTGAGCAAATTTCCATGTGCTATACCTTAGGTCCTCGTAAGTTATTCATTTTAAATATAGCAGTGGGTACATGTCCATCCCAAACTCCCTAACTATCCCTTCCCTGCATCTTTCTCCCCAGTACAGTAAGTTCATTCTGTCTGTGAGTCTGTTTCTGTTTTGTAAGTAAGTTCATTTGTATCATTTCTTTTTAGATTGCACATATAAAGGATGCCATATGGTATTTCTTCTTCTCTGTCTTACTTACTTCACTCAGTGTAACAATCTCTGGGTCCATCCATGGTGCTGCAAATGGCATTATTTCATTCTTTTTAATGCCTGAGTAATTTTCCATTGTATATATGTACCACATCTTCTTTATCCATTCCTCTATTGTAGGCATCAAAAACTTCTGTAGGCATCAAAAACTTCTGCAAATTTTTTGTAAGATTATCTTTCAGCCAAAAATTAATGCATGAAAAAATTTGGTAAAATAAAGAAAATAATATCTATACACCAAGCATGTTAGATACAACCATCTTTTCTGTCATTATAGCATCTCTCTGCTGTTTCTGCTTCTTGATTTTTTTTTGTTTAACATTTTAACATATAAAATTTATAAAGAATTCACAGACTTCATTGCCTTCAAAATGTTACCTGCTATAAATTCTTGCTTTTCATATTTTAGAATCTATAGGGTAGTTTCAAATAAAATATTAATATAAGTTTGCAAGACATGGAAATACTCTTTGCAAGTTAGTAATACAGTAATCAATCTTATTCACGGTTAACTTAAGATCATGGAAACACAAAGTAAGGCAGAAATCAGTAATATTAAGAATATATGCAGTTTTTGTGTAACAAGCCAGGGGTTTAACCCCTAAATCAGTGAAGTATAAGTATAATACTTAAATAGGAATATTAACACTGTACTGAGGGGTTAATGAACTAATGCTTGTGAGTATTATAATGGTATATTTTTTCTTTTCTTAATAAAACATAAGAAAGAAACTCTAGAAACAGTAAGCTGAAGTGGGTCTCCAAGATCCATCTTAGTTCTTCCCATTTCTTCTCCCACTCCTAACTTCTTATCAAACTTGGAGTTGGGATCTTCTCTTTGCTAGTTTAACAGAGATCACCTCTTCATAATCAACTCAGGAAACTCTTTCAACATTAATTTTAAAAACATTTTAAGCATCTTTCCTGGCTTTGGGAGTGTGGTGAGCAGAATAAGTATTTTCCCTGTTTTATGAGACTAACATGCGGCCTACTGCGTTAAGGAGGGAGATTGGCCCTGTTTTAATTTGCTTACATTTTGATTAGAGAATCAGAAAATAAAAGTTACCAAATAAAACTAAAGAGAAGATTATAATAAATGCTACTGAAGAAACAGAGGGGTCAGGTAGGGGATAACAGGTGAAGTTTGCAGGGTTACTTAAGGTCAAGGCACAAAAGCAGGGTGTTAGTTATTAATTTACTGCATTTTTTAGCTCTGAATGAACCCTTCACTAGATCCTTTTTGCTAAGCAGAATTTCTTTAAGGATTGTCCCTTTAAAGTAAGCAGGATGTTAGCTTTCTCAGTGGTGGATACCAGGGAGCTACTGCAGAAAGAAGAGGCTTCCTCTCATTTCTGGCAACAGGTTGGCAGGGGGGATGGTGGGCAGGAGAGAGATGGCTGGTGGTAAGAGCGTACACTCGATAGACTTGAGTTTGAGCAAGCTCCAGGAGTTGATGATGGACAGGGAAGCCTGTTGTGCTTCAGTTCACGGGGTCACAAAGAGTTAGGCACGACTGAGCGACTGAACTGAAATGAAGAGTGTATAAGTGTGAGGGCATCTCATAAAGGTTGCCCCAGTTAAGGGTCCAGAAATCTGTGGACCCTTTCTGTACCAGAACCCCCAGGAAGCTAAATATCATCATGGTTTCTCTCCCTGTTAAATAGTTTTCAGGTACCCAAGTGTCACACACCTATCAGCCACCCTCGGGAAACCTTCCCCCCAACTCTGCATGGCCCTCAGGCTCTCAAGTCCTTCTGTCACTGCTGACTGCCATACTCCTACTCCATGTTCAGCCACCCATTGCTAACCACCTTTCCGCCTTCTGTATTCCTGAGGGTTTCCTTTTGTTCACCTAGCAAGTCCACGGAGAAGGCAATGGCACCCCACTCCAGTACTCTTGCCTGGAAAATCCCATGGATGGAGGAGCCTGGTGAGCTGCAGTCCATGGGGTTGCTAAGAATCAGACACAACTGAACGACTTCACTTTCATGCATTGGAGAAGGAAATGGCAACCCACTCCAGTGTTCTTGCCTGGAGAATCCCAGGGACGGGGGAGCCTGGTGGGCTTCCGTCTGTGGGGTCACACAGAGTCGGACACGACTGAAGGGACTTAGCAGCAGCAGCATTTCCAACCTCAAACAAGTTAGATGACCACTCACAATGCAAATTAAAAGTGCAGAAAAGGTGGATCTGAAAATTGGAGGGTGTGGAACATAAAGACTTCTTTGCTCCAAATTCTCTGGGAAGAGCATTGCAGCTACTTAATGTGTATAGGAATTCGCTGATGATCTTGTGGACATGCAGATTCTAATGCAGGATTCAAGATGGGGTCTGAGATTCTGCACCTTTAATGAACTGCTAGGTCCTACAGATCCTGGAGGTCTGCAGACCTCTCTGAATAGATCAGGCATGAATCTGAGACCCTCAAAACTGGTGCCTGAGGGCGCCCTCTGCTGGCAGAAGCTATGAAGGAACCATATAAGCAGTTAAATCACCCAGTTGGCAATCTATGAAAGAGAAGTAAGATTTAAGGATTAGGGTTTTTAAAGAGATCTTCTTTTATGTTAATTTTATGTGTCAACTTGGCTAGTCTACAACTGGCTAATGCCCAATTTTTGCTCAAACACCAATCTCTATTTTGCTGTAAAGGTGTTTTTTCAGATCTGATTAACATTTTAAATCTGTGGATGTGAGTAAAGCAGATTACTCTCTATAATGTGGGTGGGCCTCATCCAATCAGTTGAGAGTCTGAAGAGAAAAAACTGAAATTTCTTAGAAAGGACAGAATTACACCTCCAGATTGCCTTTCAACTCAAGACTGCAACATTAACTTTTGTTGGTCTGCACTGCAGATTCCAGACTTTCCAGCCTCCGCAATTACATAAGTCAATTTCTTAAAATAAATCTCCCTCTCTATTGGTTTTGTTTCTCTGGAGAGCCCTGACTAATATATCCCAACATTTAGAGAATAACACTTCCCCAGCATAATACTATTATCAAGTCCTGACAAATATAAAGAGAAAACACTAAAAATATTGATCATTCACTTATGAAAAATATTTGGTCATGTACTTATTCAGTGTCAAGGTCTCTTACGGGCCTTGGGGATATAGAAGTAAGGAAGACAAAGTCCCCTACCGTCACTGTTGTTCTTTACTCACTAAGTCATGTCCAACTCTTTGCTACCCTATGGACCGTAGCCCACCAGGCTCCTCTGTCCATGGGGTTTCACAGGCAAGAATACTGGAGTGAGTTGCCATTTCCTTCTCCAGGGGATCTTCTAGACCCAGCAATCGAACCTGCATCTCCTGCCTTGGCAGGTGGATTCTTTTCCACCGAGCCATCTGGGAAGCCCCTCACCCTCACTCAGCCTATGTTCAAGTGAGGGAGACAGACTACAAATACTGTAAATGAGAACAGCAATAAGTGTCATGAAGAAACATAAAGTAAGGAAAGATGAAAGTGGATAGTAAGGGACTCTCTGAGGAGATAGTATTTGAGCAGAGGACCTTCACAGAAGTTCAGTAGTTTACCCGACCAACAATATCTTTAAGTATTTGCCATATTTCATGTGATTTTCCAGATGCTAGGGATAAAAACTTAAATAATATCTGTCTTTAAGAAACATGACCTTTGAAGATGACAATCACCCACACACTCAAAAAAAAGAGGCTATTTATTAAAATTACACCAGAAAGGGCAGCCTGAACTGTAAAATAGCCAGAGGATAAATAAATGTTGGGTTGGATAAATCTTTTAAGCCAGATGAGCAGTGACAGAAATATATAGTGTATGATGGGATTCAAACCTTCAAATAAGTTGTTTTTTGAACATACTAAATTACCTAATTTATTTTGCTCTCAGCAGTATTTCTTTGAAGATCTAATTTCAGCTCTCATATAACAAATGCTATCTAGCTATTGATCCTTCCAACTTTCAAGTCTCAACATTTGTTCTTCTGTTGTTTCTTTATGACTGGTAGCTATTAGGGCTGTCATTACACAGTTCTCCTCTGATACCCATACGAAGTGTAGTACATAAAAGAAGGCATTGTTCAAGGGGGTAAAGTTGATGCTGGTTGGCCCAAATTATAATCTTCTCTACTTACCTCAACCTACTTACTAAATCTATGTAACAAGTTTTGCATTTTTTTGTTTTTTTCCTAAGACTGGAGTTTACTTTTCATATTAAATAAATAACAAGAAGTAGAAAGTATAAAGGTAAATACTAATAATATAGGTATTCAGAAAAATAAGAATATGTCTTAAATATAAGGTCAGGTACATTTTAAAATTTGAAAGTGAATGTGCTTTTATGTATAACACATAGTTTGTTTGTTTTACAAATGTTTAGTTAGAAACTACCTGGTTTGGGAGAGGTTGAAGAGAGCTGATAGTTGTCAAGATTTTTATAAGATCTCTCCTTCAATTTTTACAATGTCATAAAAATGCTGTAATCTGGGTCTATCTCTTCTCTCACATAAAGTGAAAGTCACTCAGTTGTGTCCAACTCTTTACAACCCCATGGACTGTATGTAGCCCACCAGGCTCCTCTGACCTTGAAATTCTCCAGGCAAGAATACCAGAGTGGGTAGCCATTCCCTTCTCCAGGGGATCTTCTCAACCCAGGAATTGAACCTGGGTCTCCTGCATTGCAGGCAGATTCTTTATGTTCTGAGCCACCAGGGAAGCCCTGTTCAACTATAAATTCCATGCTCTCTCTATATATATCTTATTAGTCTTCCTAATTTGTGCAAGAAACATAACTGTTCTGTGGCTGCTTTAGTCTCCCTCCACTCAAGACAGAACAAAGTTTAGAAAATGCATATCTCACAATATGAACTGCTCAGGGATTGAAAAACCTCCCTTGAATTTCCATTACCCCCAAATTAAAGGAAAAACTCAACACACTAACCACTATCCATGAAACTGAATTCTCAGGCCCCAGTATTAATCTTCAGCTCATCATATGCCCACCCATACCACACCTTTCTGCTTCTGCCAGGTGCTGGTCATTCTTTGTGATCCCTCCCATAGAATCTACACATGCCAGATTGTTTGCCTGAAATATTTTTCTCTTCACTGTGAATCTAATTAAGCATCTTTCAGCTCCTGGTTCAGGCATCCCCTCATCAGGACAGGTAGATCATGAATGGGGAGGAGGTAACTGTAGAAGTTTGGGAGGGAAGGCCAACCATGAATCAGGGGAAAAGGAGCTTCAATTATCACCACCAGTCAGTGCTATAGACCTCTACTTGCATTTCTCAGTATCCTTTGCAAGAATGTCTCTTTCTGTATACCACTTAAATATTGATGTTCTTAGGAACTGTGTCTTCAGCCTTCTTTTCTTTTCTTCCATGTGGTTTCATGAGCAACCAAATCATTCAACAATATTTTGACTATCATTTGTTCACTGATGTCTCCCACTCAACAGTGACTTAGTAAGTAGTTACTAAAACTCTTCCAGGTTTCAGGTCCTGTGTTTGATGCCAGGGATGCAAAAATTACTTAACATAGACTCTGTCTCAAAAAGAAAACAGCTAGGTGTGGAATCAGACAGATTTGGTAAAATTTATGGTTTATGAGGTAAGCACAATGAAGGATGTGCATAGGTTATTGTGGGGCATCTAAGCCTGCTCAGAGAGCTGAAGTGTCTAATAGATTCTGAATCTCAAAAAGGAATGTTGACTGTGTAGTGAAAGAAAGCTTTCAGGAAAAGGGAGCACAAGAGAAAAGATCTTGAGGAGAGAATCAGGCACATTGGTGTTGCTGGAAATTCAAGCAAGACTGGAAGGGATGAGTTAGAAGACTGATGAGGCAAGTCACAGATTAGAACGTGAACAGCCTTGACTCCCATGTAAATAGCATTGTGCTTTAGCCATAGGTGATGAGGGGTAACAAAGTTTATGGTAACAATTCCATAATTAGATTGCATTGCAAATGCAAGACTCTCATCATGTGGAAGAATAATGGATAAAAATGGTTAGACAAAAGATAGAAAGACATATTACAGGAGTGGTAGTGAAGTAGATATCAACTCTGAATATTCATTGGAAGGACTGATGTTGAAGCTCTAACACTTTGGCCATCTGATTCAAAGAGCTGATTCACTGGAAAAGATGCTGATCCTGGGAAAGATTTGAGGGCAAGAGGAGAAGGGGGAGAGAAAAGATAAGATGGTTGGATGGTACCATTGGCTCAATGGACATGAGTTTGAGCAAACTTAGGGAGATAGTGAAGGACAGGGAAGCCTAGTGTGCTGAAGTCCATGGGGTCACAGAGAGTCGGACATGACTTTGCAACTGAACAACAAGTGAAGTGGAAAGATTGAGATAGATTTATGAAGTACTGTATTTCTTCTACTGTAAGACCCCATGGATTGGACCATAGAACATTTCTTTCTGTACCACTAAGAGGAAAAGGAGTACATCAAGGCTGTATATTGTCACCCTGCTTATTTAACTTCTGTGCAGCGTACATCATGAGAAACTGGGCTGGAAGAAGCACAAGCTGGAACCAAGATTGCTCGGAGAAATATCAACAACCTCAGATATGCAGATGACACCACCCTTATGGCAGAAAGTGAAAAGGAACTAAAAAGCCTCTTGATGAAAGTGAAAGAGGAGAGTGAAAAAGTTGGCTTAAAGCTCAACATTCAGAAAACGAAGATCATGGCATCTGGTCCCATCACTTCATGGGAAATAGATGGGGAAATAGTGGAAACACTGTCAGAATTTATTTTTCTGGGCTCCAAAATCACTGCAGATGGTGACGGCAGCCATGAAATTAAAAGACGCTTACTCCTTGGAAGAAAAGTTATGACCAGCCTAGATAACATATTGAAAAGCAGAGACATTTGCCAACAAAGGTCCGTCTAGTCAAGGCTATGGTTTTTCCAGTGGTCGTGTATGGGTGTGAGAGTTGAACTGTGAAGAAAGCTTAGAACCGAAAAATTGATGCTTTTGAACTGTGGTGTTGGAGAAGACTCTTGAGAGTCCCTTGGACTGCAAGGAAATCCAACCAGTCCATTCTAAAAGAGATCAGTCCTGGGATTTCTTTGGAAGGAATGATGCTAAAGCTGAAACTCCAGTACTTCGGCCACCTCATGCAAAGAGTTGACTCATTGGAAAAGACTCTGATGCTGGGAGGGATTGGGGGCAGGAGGAGAAGGGGACGACAGAGGATGAGATGGCTGGATGGCATCACTGACTCGATGGACGTGAGTCTCAGTGAACTCCGGGAGTTGGTGATGGACAGGGAGGCCTGGTGTGCTGCAGTTCATGGGGTCGCAAAGAGTCGGACACGACTGAGTGACTGAACTGAACTGAACTGAACTGAAGAGGAAATAAAATCCCTGCTAATCAAACTGTAACATTACATTAATTATTGCTTGTTGAAATGTATCCTGATTTTCAAGATGTTAAAATGTAAAGTCTCCATCTGTAATTGATGAAATACAGTATTTAGAGGGGCTTCCTTGGTGGCTCAAATGGTAAAGAATCCACCTGTATTGCGGGAAACATGGGTTCAATCCCTGGGTTTGGAAGATTCCCTGGAGGAGGGTATGGCAACCCACTCCAGTATTCCTGTCTGGAGAATCCCTATGGACAGAATGCCTGGTGGAATAGAGTCCTTGGGTTCTCAAAGAGACATGACTGAGTGACTAAACACAGCACAGTACACAGTCGCTCAGTTCAGTCACTCAGTCGTGTCCGACTCTTTGTGACCCCATGGACTGCAGCAGCCAGGCCTCCCTGTCCATCACCAACTCCCAGAGTTTACTCAAACTCATGTCCATCGAGTCGGTGATGCCATCCAACCATCTCATCCTCCTTCATCCCCTTCTACTCCCGCCTTCAATCTTTCCCAGCATCAGGGTCTTTTCAAATGTGTCAGTTCTTTGCATCAGGTGGCCAAAGTACTGAAGTTTCAGCTTCAGCATCAGTCCTTCCAATGAATATTCAGGACTGATTTCCTTTAGGATGGACTGGTTGGATCTCCTTGCTGTCCAAGGGACTCTCAAGAGTCTTCTCCAACACCACAGTTCAAAAGCATCAATTCTTTGGTGCTCAGCTTTCTTTATGGTCCAACTCTCACAGTACTTAGAGAGTTCAATTTTCAAAAGTAAAGAGAGTGAAAAAAAGTCTTCTGTTTTAAGTTATGGATTAGAAATTGATATAGACAGATGAGGCAGAAAATATAAGATATGAGCTGCTTTAGGATAAAAATGATGTTTCACTTCTGACTATTGAGTTTGTTCTTGTGGGATATTTGCAGTTGAGAGTGTATACTCTAAAGTGCAGATAGAAGTCTGGGCTGGAGAGATAGCAGCTTGGCAATCACCCACACATTGGTTAGGTATGCTTGAAATCATGATCCTGGATGAAATCTCACCAGAGTGATCTAATGCTTAATAGTGGTTATATAAGGGCCAAACTAAGTAAGAAACAGAGAATGAGAGAGAGGAAGAGGAAGAAGTAAATGAGTATAGTGTCACAGAAGACAAGGGAATTAAAAAAATTGAGGAAAGCTCATTAATATTCACTGAAAAGAGTTATCTGGCAAGATAAAAACTGAACTGTTCACTGGGTTTGATCACTCTTGAGCTCACCAAGAACAGTTTCTCTGTAGAATGGTGGTGACAAAAGCTAGGTTGCAGGGTGTTAGAGGATTAATGTAGAATGAGGTAATAGACATCTGAGATGAAACCAGTTGTCCATTAAGTGTACATGAGAGGAAAAGGGACAGAGTTTGCCAAAAGATATATAATGAAGGACATAGTTTTAGAGCAAGCAAACTGGAAAAAGTTTTAGACTCTGGAAAGAGACCACTAGAGAGAAAGAGGCTAAGAGAACAGGTGAAAGAAAGCATATGTTCAGAGGACAAATGGGTAGATGAGATAGATTATTCATCTTTAATTTTCTCCCTAAAACAGGGTGAAGTCTTTTGCTGTATAATTTCGGTATTGGGAAATTTTCTGATTATGACAAATTAAAAGCATTTTCTAACTTAATAAGCAACTTTTCCTATGATTTTAAATGTAGAGTAAATTAGACAAACTCCAGATAGCAAAGATATAGCAAAGCTAAAGGGACTGCTCTGATAGAGATCTGTCAGGCAGATGGGCTTTATTACTCTCTAAATGCTGGGTTTCATTATGTCTGCACAAGGCATAAGCCATGAACTGCCTAGCCATGAACAACCTATAATAATAACCTAGGGTTATGTCTGAAATGGTAGTAAGACAAAAATGACAGAATGGTGAAGAGGGCATTGAAAACGACCCTTAACTTTTTATCCTTTTCACGTCACCTTTACTATGCAGAGTTTCAGATAAGACAATGCAATGAATACAATTATTTTACTTACAGAGAGAGCACTAAGAAATATTCAGCTGACTACCAGAGCATTAATAGAGACTTTTAAAATTACAAAAAAGCAGCTTGATCTCTTGACTTTCTATCATGAAAAATGTGTAGTCAGAGTTATTCACCAATTCTAGAATGAAATAATAAAGAGAATGTCTTAAAATATATACTAAGATTTAGATACCACATTACCTATGAAAATTTTGCTGGAAATGCATTCTCTAGAGTTCCTGAAGATAGTAATCATGCTGATATCCTCTGCTCTGTTGAAAGATAAATTCTTATTTTATACCTGCTAGTAGGTAGTGGCCAAATTTCATAGCATCAACAAAAATAATTTCATTTTAAATAAATCCCCAATAAATATTAATGAAGACATTAAAGTGAGTGATGGTTTTCCTGAACCCTTCAAAATTGATTTTATGATCAATTAAATTATTAAATTATTTATATGCAATAAAAGAATATTTTAAATAATAGATTTCAAAGTAAAAACTGTTTTGTAAACAATAGTTGAGGATCATAAAGATTTCTGCATAAATAAGGTAAAGACTTTTTTCTAGATACATTCAGGATCAGGTTTAAGAAATAGTTAGGCTGTTGCGATATTGGTTAAAGGACCATGGTTGAGAAGTTGCATTATATAATCTATTGAAGGTGACAGCTGTGTATTACATGAATGTGTAGTTTTGGACTTTTGAACATTTATTACTTGCTTACTAGTCTACAATGGCTTTGAATGGTTTGCTACGTAAGTATATATTTAATCATTTCAAAAATGCATGTTATTATTTGGTAGACTTTACACCAAAGCCTGATAAAGAGGTATTGTTTTCTCAGTACTATTCTGGGGCCACGCCAGGTATTTACAAGTAAGCCTCAAACATGTTATTTACTGGTATGAAGTTTGAAGTTTTGTGAGTTTACAAAAGAGGCAGTGCTGCCCCAGTATAAACTCTACAGACATTTTTTTTCAGATGTATTTATCTAAGAAATGAAAAACCTGATGTCTATTTAGTTCAACCCTACATTTACCTTTGACCTTGCCCTAGACTGTCTTCTTGAAAAAAAAATATAATCTTGACAGCAGTCGATTACTTAATTGCCACCTCATTTCCTGCCTTTCCTTTAACTGATCTCAGAAAAATGTCTACACCTGTACCACTGGCATCCTATTTCCAGTTCACAGCTAGTTTCCATCTCCTGAAGTTAAGCCTTTCAAGATCTCACAGCACTGAACTAATTATCAGTAGAGAGCCTAGCACCATATTTTCTCGTTTGTTTCTTAAGATTCAGTAGGCATTCCTCACAACCTGCCCTTCTTGTCTCCTTCCTTCTCCCATTGATTTTAGCATAGCCTGCATTCTATAATTCACACTGTAAAAATTATCCAAATTTTCTATGAACTTATGTTCATCCGTAACTTGGAATCACTGAATAAATGACAAAAATAGCAATTTATAAGCATACCTAGAATCATAGAATTTTGGAGTTTTCTATAACCTCGCAGGTCATGTAATGAGATCCTTTCATTTAACTGATGTGGAAAGCTAAGGCAAAAAGGAGAAATGACCTTGATCCTATCATTGATGAATGACAATGCCAGGACTAAAATGTAGCTTTTCCACAAACTTCATTGTTGTACCTACCATAGTTTCTCATCACAAAAAGTTAGAAATACATTTTCATATGTTGTATTTTATATGGCCTAAGATAAATTTGATTACTGATGAAACTTCCACCAAACTTTCTTGAATCTGGAATCCCCACTCCCTTAAGTTTTCCTTGTCTTTTATGGAATGGAGAAGAGACTATGTGATCAAAGATGCAATGAAGAGAGAATGCATGAAATATATTTCAATATATATTTGGAGAGCATTCAGTTTAGTTCAATCGCTGAGTCGTGTCCAACTCTTTGTGACCCCATGGACTGCAGCACTCCAGTCTTCCCTGTCCATCACCAACTCCCAGAGCTTGCTCAAACTCATGTCCATGGATTCGGTAATGCCATCCAACCATCTCATCCTCTGTTGTCTTCTTCTCCTGCCTTCACTCTTTCCCATCATTAGAGTCTTTTCCCATGAGTCAGTTCTTTGCATCAGGTGGCCAAAGTATTGGAGCTTCAGCTTCAGCATCAGTCCTTCCAATGAATATTCAGGACTGATTTCCTTTAGGATTGACTGATTTGATCAGTCCAAAGGACTCTCAAGAGTCTTCTCCAACACCACAGTTCAAAAGCATCAATTCTTTGGTGTGCAGCCTTCCTTATAGTCCGACTCTCACATCCATACATGGCTACTGGAAAAGACGGACCTTTGTCAGCGAAAGTAATGTCTCTGCTTTTTAATATGCTATCCAGGTTTGTCATAGCTTTTCTTCCAAGAAACAAGTGTCTTTTAATTTCATGGCTGCAGTCACCATCTGCAGTGATTTTGGAGCCAAAAAACTGAAGTCTCTCACCATTTCCATTGTTTCCCCATCTGTTTGCCATGAAGTGATGGGACCAGATGCCATGATCTTAGATTTTTGAACGTTGAACTTTAAAAAATGTATTTATTTTTTATTGAAGGATAATTGCTTTACAGAATTTTGCTGTCTTCTGTCAAACCTCAACATGAATCAGCCATAGGTATGCATAATCCCCTCCCTTTTGAACTTCCCTCCCATCTCCCTCCCATCCTACCCCTCTAGGTTGAGCCCCTGTTTGAGTTTCCTGAGCCATACAGCAAATTCCCATTGGCTATCTATTTTACATATGGTAATGTAAGTTTCCATGTTACTCTTTCTCACCCTCTCTCCCCTCTGCCCATGTCTGTAAGTCTATTCTCTATGTCTGTTTCTCCATTGTTGCCCTCCAAATAAATTCTTCAGTACCATTTTCTAGATTCCGTATATGTGTGTTAGAATATAGTATTTACCTCTTTCTGACTCACTTCGGTCTGTATAATAGGTTCTAGGTTCATCCACCTCATTAGAACTGACTCAAATGCATTCCTTTTTATGACTGAGTGATATTCCATTGTGTACATGTACCACAACTTCTTTATCCATTGACTTTTAAGCCAATTTTTTCACTGTCTTTTACTTTCATCAAGAGGTTCTTTAGTTCTTCACTTTCTGCCATAAGTGTGGAGTCATCTGCGTATCTGAGATTATTGAAGAAAAATAGGAATGAATGCAAATAGAACATTTGATGAAAATGGGGAAACTTAAAGTTCTTGTTAAATCAAAAATCAGTATTTTAATTGTCCTTCAGCCTCAGATTCTTCCATCAGTGGCTGTTGGGGAATTCTCTAGTACGTTTCCTAATGCTTCTTCATCAGCAATTATAAATCTCATAGCATGAACTGTTCATGTCTGAATGTGTTAGGCTGGCTTTTCTTTCTTTTCATTCTATATTCTGTTCTCTACATTGAACCACAGAAATCTTTTTATCTGTGTGTTCTGGAAATGAATTTCTCTTTCTCTTAGAAAGAGTTAAATATATATATATATATATATATATATATATATTTAAATACATTTACTAGAGAAGGCAATGGCACCCCACTCCAGTACTCTTGCCTGGAAAATCCCATGGACGGAGGGCCTGGTGGGCTGTAGTCCATGGGGTCACTAACAGTCGGACACGACTGAGCAACTTCACTCACTTTCACTATCTCTTCATATATATATATATATATACTTAATATAATATGTGTACATAAAAAAAGAGAACATCTTATCCTTGATTGATGCCTACAAATGGCCATTTTGCACATATATGGCTATAATAGTACAAATTAATATAGAACTTTAAACAGTTAAAATTGCATTGGCATTAATTCTATCACCAAGTTTATGTTTCACTAATTTTTCTATTAATTTCAATATTTAACCATATGTCATTAAGTTAGGCTCAATTTTATGTTTACATCTTGACAAACTAAGGTTCCTAAATAAAAAGAAATATAAACACTATAATTCAAATTTGTGTTGCTTCCTCACACAAAATTATCAAAAAAAAAAAAGAAGGCAGCATTTACCAAAGGCAGTGGGAATTCATGATTGCTGTGTTCAAGTAAAAGTTTTGGAATTTAAGAAGCACTTAGTTGCTGCATTAGGCCATTTAGGATGTTTCAACGTCTCAATTGACTGTAATTCCAATCTGTTCAAGTGCCCTGTTAATGACCTTCCCTCTCCAAGTAAGCAGAGGAATTCAATGTTTATACTTTAAAAAAAAATGTCTCTACCACAAACAGATTGAAGGACAGGTTCTTTTCATTGTATCTTTACTGTGGCAGGAGAGAGTAAATTGTTACCACGACATCAATTGAGAGAGACTAACCTTCAGTGGCTCTTAATGAAAGCCCTCATTGACTAAACAAAATCAACAGATCCAGGTATAAGAAAGGCACTTAAGTGTTTTCATTTCTTATTGTCTAACACTGAGTAATTATATTCATGAAGTCTAAACAAGCAGTGAAATTTACCCACACTTGCACTTTAAATTCGGTGACATGTAGTAAACAGGTCTCTAGGCTTCCTGTAGAAGTGTCACTCCAATATATAAATATATTCACATTTCTATGCAGAGCGAAAAAGTCGTAACATCTGGGGATGCTGTTACAAAGAAGTACCCTATTCAACTCCCACACCCAAAATAATCTAGAGGCCCAAAATATGCCAATATTTATTTGAAGCACCACCAAATTAAGAAGACAGCAAAACTTGTTTCAACTTCTCTTAAAGGAAAGAAAAGAGGCTACAGCTGACTGTTGGAATCTCATGTAAAGAGCCATTGTGCTTCAAAGACAAGTTGAGGTATTGCATTTAATATACAAGTCTTTAATGTCAAGCTCTAGGCATCTGATGTCATCTCTCTTTATGAGCATAAGAAAGGCATTTTGTATCTTCTAATATACTTATTCTCAGATGACTTATTTCCAGCAGTGTACAATATGCTCCTTCTAACCTAACCAGGAAAAATATTTCTTCTTTTTGTGTATAACATGATTTTGTATTCAAAGAGGCAAAAACCCTGGAGACAAAATATCAGTAATAATGACATAAAGTCCTGTAATGTTTCAAAAAAGTGTCAAACATATGTATAAAATTTTATACTTTTTCTGTTATGTTTATTCATAAATTTAAACAATGATATAGTGCAATTTCTTTATAGTATAAGTAAATATGCCATGAGTGTGACTCAGCTTTATCATATTAACAGTCATTCTCCCCATATATTTTCCACACAGTAAATGAACAGATTAAAAAAAAAAAAGGAAGGATAGTGTAGAGCAATAAATTATCTAAGCCCTTCAGCACAGAAGAAGTGAGCTAACTCACTTTTTTCACTGCCTAAACAGGATGTTTGCCTGTATACCACAGATAAAAATGAATCTTAAAAAGTGCAAGACAATGAGAAATTGTCACAAGGAATTTTACAACAAATGAAGGCTATCTGCCTGAACACAATAAAGTTTGTTCAGGCATTTTGTGTAGACCACTGTCAGCTTTCCACTTGACCAGGAGAGGAGGAACTGATCTGTGTGGCTGGAGAGAAAACGGGAAGGATGGGGAAGGAAGGACCTGCTGTGGAGAAGGAGAAAGGGAGTGAGTAACACAGGATGTAAGTAGGGAAATAGACTTGAACCAGACTGAAAAATGCATGTTTTTGAGGTTTAGATCTTATCTGTAAGTCATAAGGAAACAGTGGTGGTTTTTCAAGGTAAAGAGTTATTCTTGGCTTTGATCTTTCTGTCTCAAATTCCACCAGTAAATAACAAGTGTCCTGAAAAGAACGTCTCTATGATTTAAAGAGTTTAATGAATATTTTAGAGGAAGTGGCTATTGTGATGGTCAATGGTAAAATTTCAGTAGAATCGAGAGAACATGGAAAGCAAAGGAAAAGCATCTTAGAAAGGGAAGTGGCTTGTGCAAAATCTGATTACAGAGAGTTAGTATACATTTAAGCAATGAGAACCAGAAGTGGGCTTGAGTTTGCAGTCACACTCTAAAATGTTATGGTTCAGAACACAAACTTTGGAGTCATCTAGACTTGAGTTCAAATTTCAGCACTTACACATGCTCTTGCTGAATAATTCATAGCAACAGAAATGTAATTCCACTGATCTATGCAAAACAATAAAGGAAGGAAGGGAAAGGAGGAAAAAAGGAAGGAAGGGAGGGAGGGAAGGAAGGAAAAGAGAGAAAGAAAAAAGGAGAAGGGAGGGAGGTGAGGAGGGAGAGAGCTCGGAGAGCGAGAGAGTGAGGAAGGGAAGGGAAGAAGTGAACTTATCCACGGAAGTGGGATAGCAACTAAAGTACTGAAATAGAATCTTGCTCCAATGGCAGGAACCAGGAATCCCTGGTGAGTTTGCAACAGAAACTAATCACTAATAAATATTCTTTTCATATGCTGCCATCATCCATGTCTTTATTACTATACTCAAAATTTTTATTCGGGAAGAGTATCTGAAAAGTCTTGCTCCATCCTTGGCTGAAGAGTGTAAATCACCTTGAATGACATTTCTTCTAGGATGTGCAGTTGAGTAGCTATTACCAGAAGATAGGGAATAAGTGGCATGCACTGGATGCCTGCTCGGCTGCTCAATCATGTCCAACTCTTTGAGACCCTATGGATTGTAGCCTGCCAGGCCCCACTGTCCATGGATTTCTCCTGGCAAGAATACTGAAATGAGTTGCCATTTTCTTCTCCAGGAGAACTTTCCCACCCAGGGATCAAACCTGCATCTCCTGCATTGTCAGGTGGGTTCTTTGCCAGTGTGCCATGAATTTTAGGGAATGAGTAGTGGATGACAAAACTAGTAAATTTCCAAAGCTACAAGTATAATTTATCCTTACTAAGTCTCTGTTTAATGGGAATAGTATTAGTTATTTACTAATACTTTAGAGGGTTGGGATAATGAAAGAAGATAAAAGATGTAAAGTGCTGAACAATTTTTTATAGAAACTATATAACCAATGCTATTGTTTAGTCACTAAGTCATGTCCAACTTTTGGTGATCCCATGGACTGCAGTATGCCAGGCTTCCCTGTCCTTCACTATCTCTCAGGGTTTGTTCAGACTCATGTCCATTGAGCTGGTGATGCCATATAACCATCTCCCTTCTCTTCCTGCTCTCAGTCTTTCCCAGCATCAGGGTCTTTTCCAATGAGTCAGCTCTTTTCATCAGGTTGCCAAAGTATTGGAGCTTCAACTTCAGCATAAGTACTTCCAATGAGTATTCAGAGTTGATTTCCTTTAGGCTTGACTGGTTTGATCTCTGCTGTCGAAGGGACTCTCAAGAGTTTTCAGCACCACAATTGGAAAGCATCAATTCTTTGGTGCTCAGCATTCTTTATGGTCCAACTCTCACATCTATACATGACCACTGAAAAGAAACCATGGCTTTGACTATACAGGCCAATGCTATTAGCAATTTTCATTATGAGGAGTATTAGAGATGATCCTGATTTAAAAGGACTGAGAACAGATTATAGAAGGATATAATGTTAAGCTAAGGGCTTTGAACTTTAGGCTCAGTGATAAGAATCTGCCCAGAATGCAGGAGACCTGGGTTTGATCCCTGTGTTGAGAAGATCCCCTGGAGAAGGTAATGGCAACCCACTCCAATATTCTTGAGACTCCCATGGACAGAGGAGCCTGGTGGGCTATAGTCCATGGGGTTACAAAAAGTCAGATACGACTGAGTGACTAACACTTTTACTTTCGAGGACTTTGAATTTCATCTTGTAGCTAAGAGGCAGATTTTTGTTTTGTTTACTTTTGATCAATGTATGAACATAGCACAGATCATAAGTATACCACTTGATAAATTTTTACAAATGAACATATTTCTACCATCTAAACAGAAAGCAAATCAGAACCCAAAATCTGTCCTTATGTATGGGTCAGGCTTTAAGCATGAAGGTTCATTTACAAAAGTAATATTTAATAAAGGGAAATCTGTCAGTGGGGTGCAGATTAGAAACAAATTGATGAAACTTAATATGTGAATAAAGTTATATAAATATCAGGGAAGCCCAAATATTAGGCAGAGACACATAAAATAGCTTTGAGTATGGACCGGCTAAAAGTGAGGATACCATTGACACAATTAGAAATTCAGAAAAAAAGCCAAATTTTGGAACAAAAATAGGTTTATTTGTTCTTTAAAATATTTTCTTACTATAAAATCAAACACATACACTAATTATGGAAATCAATGGAAAATACAATAAAAAGAAAGTAGAAAAATGAACAAGAACTACTCTGTAGCCTATGGTGTGTACTCTGTCTTTCTCTCACCCAATATATATTTGTGTGTGTGTGTGTTTAAAATATTGTGTTACATTCTATATTCCATATCATTGCCTATATTTTTTATTTAACATAATATAAGCTTAACGCAAACCTACCATGACCATAAATATATCAAGAGCATCTTTTCACATCAGTTATAAAACTGCATTTATTTGACTATATAATATTTTATTGTATGGATATGCCATAATTTTTAAATAATCATCTTCTGTTACACAATTAAATTATTTTTGTATACATTTATATAAACCATGCTGTGAGATACATATATGTATACATATCTGATACAAATCATACATTTCTTACCCTAAAATATATGCCCAGAAATGAAATTACTGGTTTATATTCACTACAGTATACTAAGGCTTTTTGATACATATTGCCAAATTTCATTTAAGAAAGTTTTGTCAAGTTACTCTTCTGTCAACAGTATATAAGAGTGACCATTTCCTTACACTCTTGCCAGTAGTCTCTACTATAATTTTTAAAATAATCCTTGACAACATGATAGATTGTAAATGGTATGCCTTTTTTTGTTTTGATTTGAATTTCTCTGGTAACTAGTGATTTTGAACATTTTATGCTTGTTAGTCATTTTTCTTTTTCATTTTGTGCATTTCTTATCTGCATCTTGACATTTTTTATTAGAGTATATATTAATTTTTATTTTAAACATGTGGACTTAGAAGTAAAAGTAAGATGATAGGGAGGAAATGACTAAACATGTGAAGATATTCTAATGGTCTTGTGAGAAAGGTCAGAAAAGGAAATGTGAGTTTAGTTTTAGCACAAGACAGGAGTATTTAAAGCCATAAGTGTAAACATTTTATTAAGTGTGTAAAAAGAAGAGAGCAAAGAGCCAAAGACTTATTCTTAAAAAAACATCCACAGCCTGAGCACAAAAATGAAGCAGAATGACTCAAAGAATAGAAGGGAAATGAAGATAACATTGTTTATGGAAACATGTAAAACTGTTTTTCAATGGAGAATATCAAATGTTTCAGGCAAGAAGGATATGAAATAAGATCTGATGACAGGTAGTGAGAAGATCCTAGATGACCCAGAGTGAGGCAGCCAACAGTTAAGCCTAGTATTGAATGATTTCTTACATGTAGAGTTTCTTTCTTGCTTCATTGAGTTTGGCACTGTCCACTGTGGCCCTGTGCAGTTGTCACAACTGGGCAATGAATTTGATAGATGCCAACAGACTTTGCAGAGTGGGGGAGACAGTGTCAATCCCAGCCAGGGAAAATATTTCCTGGTATCCAGAGACCCTTAGAATGAGTACCATGTTAAGCCTTCAAGAAGCTCTCGTGGGGCTTTGTGACCCTCCTGTCTCCCCCAACTCACTAGTTACAGCTTCTGTTTACCCATCAGGTGGAGGAAACTATTAACAATTGCTGCTTTTCTCTAATTATTTAGCATAACAGAAGGAAAGTTCAGTTTCTAAGTTCTGTGACCGCCAGATATAGACTTAGAACCTGCAGGTTTTCAGATTATTTATATTCCATTTCACCATAATTCTTGACTTTTAATTAATCATACTTAAAATGTAAGAATATCTTCCCTGTGTGTCATTTTTCTATTTCCTTGCCTTCTCTTTTCTTTTATTTTCATCTTTCTCTTTTTTAAAAAATACAGTTCCTATACTAAGAATTATCAGATATTTCAGATAGACACAAACACAAAAAATTCAAGTTTCTGAAAAATTTCAGAAATAGCTTAAGGAATTTTGAATGATAGCATTAGTAATTGCTTCTACCTCATTTTAGATATCCTTACCCCACTCCATTTCTGAAACTCAGAATTTGCGCTATATAGCAGGAAAGCGCGTGGTCAATCTGAATTCAAGTCCAGCCTTACCATTTAATAATAGCTCCAAGACCCTGGAGAAGTTATCTAAACTCTCTTGGCCTCGGTTTCTTCATCTATACCCCTGCTTAGTTGCTAGTTGTGTCTGACTCTGCGGCACCATGGACTGTAGCCCACCAGGCTCCTCTGTCCATCGAATTTTCCAGGCAAGAATACTGGCTTGGATTGTCATTTCCTCCTCCAGGGGATCTTCCCCACCTAAGGATCGAACCTGAGTACCCTGGGTCTCCTGCATTGGCAGTTGGATTCTTTACCACTAGCATGACTTTATCTATAGTGTGGACATAAAAAAAAAATTATCTCACAGAATTATTAGGAGAAAATATGTAAATTTGTTAGCACAAGGATTGTTCTGGATAAACATCAGTTCTCCACTTCATGTGAATGTAGCTGAAAATTCAAATAACAGAAGCCTAAATGTTGAATTATGTCAATATAGTATCATCATGCATAAACAACTTTAAACAATCTGTTTAAAATTGTATGATATGTTCCTTCATTCTCTCAATTTATAATATATATTTCTCTTAAATTTTTGACAGTTTTAAAATAGCTCAGTGTTTTTCATTCTCATACTCTATTTATATACGTGAGGTTCTTGAAGAGTCTTTTCCTCTTCTAACAGAAGCCTCTAGTAAGTTTGAGCTCCAAAAAGTTACTAAAATTTGTCAACTCTAGAGTCAGGCACAGCAGCAACAATTACACCTACTTTGCATGCAATACTCCCATGCTAGCAAAAGGAAAACTTTATCTTTTGAACTGTAGTACTATGTCAGCTAAAAATTGTATTGATACTGACTATGGATAAGTTCATTCATTTATAATTTACTTGGGTCACATATCTATTTACAGGTAATCAATAGCTACAGGTAAATTAATCATAGAACACTGTAGCCAAAGGTAAGCGGGTATGTATAATACAGGGACCTCAGCTTGGTGCTCTGTGATGACCTAGAGGGATGGGATGGGGTGAGGGAGGAAGTGTATGTATATATAATGGGTGATTCATTTTGTTGTGCAGCAGAAACTAATACAACCTTGTAAAGCACTTATACTCCAATAATAAAAGAAAAATAACAATGAAAAAAGTTAAAGGAGTAGTCTACAGAAAATCATCTTGCAGCCCAAATGCAGATTTTGTCCCAGAAGTATGAAGCTGAACAGTAGCAATGTGGGAGCAACTTGGTTCATTGTATGTAGATGCAGCCAGCAAGTGTTCTCTTGGTCTGTTTTGGCTCCTTCCTACCATTTACAGGGTAGATGGAGTAGTTAGAGGGGGCCTCTTGGTACTGAAGATGGACTGTGGTCTCCTCACCCAAGCAAAAGCAACACAGGAAGTGTAATGACAAAACAGTCTTAATACTGTGAGCTGCACGTCCCTGAGATTTGAGAGAACATCAAGAGACTTCCCTTTTGTCCTTCATGAAATCAGCTTGAAAATAGGGTTGAATCCAAACAGTTCATAATCAGCCATCTCCTTCCCCTGAATAAATGTTCTTTTGTAAAGCAAAATTGACTGTCCTTTTTACGCATTAATAGTGTCTTAAAAGTTGGCAGAAGCTAGATCTATTTTGTTTCTGATGTTATCTTTTCAAAGGCTGAGTCTTAAATGTTTGGGAATTTTAGTTCACAAAAAAACATCTTATTTCCTGTACATCTTACAATGAGTTCTTTTTATAATGAAATCTATGATAAAGTTTAATAACATCAATATTTCTCAGCAATTAATGAATTCATAATAAAGATCTGGGGAAAAAACTATACAGGGTATGTGTCTGGAACTAATTATCTATTAAAGAAGAATAGGTTTTATGAGTAAAAAGAATAAAATTATTGTGAGTTGGGAAATAATAGAAGGGAAACAAAAAGGGAGAAAGAGACAGATGGAAGATGGCAGAAAGTAGAAAAGAAAGAATAAACAAACACATAAAGGTAGAAATAGTATATGATGCATAGTGGAGAGAGAAGCACCTATTTAAACTAGGGCAGTAATTTTGTCTTAGGATTTGTTTTTTGTTCATAGATTGGACTAGAGAGGAAAGAAAAAAGGCTTCAAGACTACTATCTTTAAATAAAATATAGGGCACTTATTTAAATTTGAATGTAAGGCAAATATTATTTCATTTTTTATTTTATTGAAGTATAGCTTATTTACAATGCATTAATTTCTGCTATACAGCAGTGATTCAATTACACATAGGTGGTGGTTTAGTCACTAAGTCATGTCCAACTCTTTGCAACCCCATGGACTGTAGCCTGCCAGGCTCCTCTGTCCTTGGGATTTCCCAGGTAAGAATACAGGAGTAGGTTGCCATTTCCTTCCCCAGGGGCCCTTCCCAACACAGGGATCAAACCCAGCTCCTGCATTGCAGCCAGATTCTTTACTGACTGAGCTAGGAAAGAATCCCCAATTATACATACACACATAGTCTTTTCCATTGTGGTTTATTATAAGATATTGAATACAGTTCCCTGTGCCATATAGTAGGACCTTGTTTATTCATCCTATATATAATAGCTTGCATCTGCTACTCACAAACTTCCAATCCATTCTGCTCCTACTACCCCTTCCCAGGCAACCAAAAATCTGTTCTCTACATCTGTGAGTCTGTTAATATTCTATGGATAAGCTCATTTATGTTACATTTTTGATTCTGCATCTAAGTGATATCATAGGGTATTTGTCTTTCTAATTTACTTCACTTAGTATGATAATCTCTATGTTCATCCATTTTGTGTAAATGGCATTATTTCATTATTTTTTGTGGCTGAGTAGTATTCCATTGTGTGTATATGTGTGTGTGTGTGTACGTCTTCTTTATCTGTTGATGGACATTTACGTTGCTTCCATGTCTTGGCTATTTTAAATAGTGCTGCTGTGAACATGCGGGTGTGTGTATTCTTCCAAATTATAGTTTTTGCCCAGGAGTGGGATTACTGGATCATATGGCAACTCTACCCTCAGTTTTTTGAGGAACTTTCATGTTGTTTTCCATAGTGACTATAGCACTGAATGCAAGATGAATTTTAAATGTATTAGTATAACCAAAACAATATAGGCTGTATTTTGGCTATGCCGTACACTTAGGCTAAAAGAAACTGTGTTTTTAATCTGAGATTCTAATTTAACTGAGCCTTTAACCTGAAAATGCTAAATAAAAACTACAAAAAATCTGTTAGTCTTTTAAAGTTAGTTAAGTTATATTGTACAAAGACATACATTTATAGTGGAATTACATTAACAGATGTAATTTTGGTCTAATTTCAAGTCTTGTGTAAACATCATAGAATTTTGCTTTACATTGATACAGGAATAACTCATTTTATTTCTTTATTTGTAAAAAGACTCAATTTCAGAAAACTTTTGTTTTTAGATTATATATCTATTATATTGAGTTATGTGCATACATGCTAAGTCACTTTAGTTGTGTCTGACTCTCTTTGCAAACCTATGGGCTGTAGCCTACCAGTCTCCTCTGTTCATGGGATTCTGCAGGCAAGAGTACTGCAGTGGGGTACCATACTGTTCTCCAGGGGATCTTCCTAACCCAGGGATCTTGTCTCTTATGTCTCCTGCATTGGCAGGCAGGTTCTTTATCACTAGCGCCACCTGGGAAGCCCATATTGGGTCATATCATTTACTGACGCTTTGTTTTTTAATAACGGAAACTGAAAGTCCAAGCCAAAAATATCACACCATGCACAAATGACATGAAGCTGGAATCCTGCTTTTTTGTTAAAGCATTTTGTTGAAAATGAAACAAGATAGTACATGAATAGCCCTTTGTTGCAGAAGTGAATTTCAATAGAGCAGGTATATAATACTGTTAATCACTTCAATGGTGTTATAACACAATCTTTCCAAGTCAACTTCCTTGATTTAAGTAATATTGAAAAGGCTACTTGACTATCAACTAGCTCTTATCAAACAATGTTTTGATTAGAGAAACTGAAGAAATAATTCACAGGACATTCACAGGTGCCTGTTCATAATATAAGTGGTATCAGTGCTTCCTATTTTCATTTGGTCTCTGACCTGGAGAGGATTGAAAAGAATTTCTCATAAGTCCAAGCAAGAAGTTTGGTGTTTGCTTGTTTTAAAATCCTGTAATAGAAACATCATCTATGTTTCATTCTTTAAAATAAGATCAGAGCAATTCAGCTTCTAAATTATGTGATTATGCCATATGAGTGAAGTCTCCATCAGAAACAAAATACAGTAGCTGTTACATCCTCTCAAGAACCTGCCACCACCCTAATGTGAAATTATTTTCAAAGACAGAGTACATGCATATATATTATCCCTTGCTGTTGTTGTTGTCTTGTCTCTAAGTTCTGTTCAATTCTTTTGCCACCCCATGGACTATAGGCCACCAGGCTCCCCTGTCCATGGGATTTCCCAGGCAAGAATACTGGAATTCTGAGAATACTGTGTTGCCATTTCCTTCTCTGGGGAATTTTCCCAACCCAGGGATCAAATCCTGTATTGGTGGGCAGATTCTTTACCACTGAGCCATCAAGGAAGTCCTGAATATTGTCTCTAAATGTCCACCATTAAGATATGCCCATAAGAACAGTTGGGAGGAATATAGCCTATGGCTTTTTCATCATTAACACAGTGGCTTAACATATTACATAACTTTTAAGGGTGAGCCAGAATGTCTGTAGACTGTGTAGACATTCAGTCTATACAATAGGAAGAAGAGAGAGCATGTCAGCAAAGACCAGCAAGCTCATGTGTGGAGAGTGGAGGAAAGGAAAGGCCTGAACTGATCACTGGAATGAGGATTCACGAGCATATGGAGTCACATAAATAAAGCACTGCAGAAGATGAACTAGCTGCGTCCCTGCAAACATCAGAACTCTTAGTTAACCTAGGATCAAGTCTTACTACTCTCTCCAACTCCATTTAATCTGTCTTTCCCTGGCCTTTTGTCTTTGATCCTCATCTCATCTCTACCTCTGTCTTATTTACAACAGAGAGAAAGTAAGCAAGTAACCAGGCTGAAATAATTCCTTAATGATATCATTAAGATCACAGAGCTAGTAAGTCAGCACTGAAATTTAAATCCAGGTCTACCTGATGCTAAACAAACATGCTTTCTATTGCACGCTGCTGGTGAGAGGGAAGATAAGGAATGAGAAAGGTTGTGGAAGGAAGGGATTTTGATAAAGAGTATGTCTCTAGTATATTAAGTGAAATTCACTCATTCAATTTATATATACTGAACCTTAGCCAGTTTCCATTCAAATTAGGGTCAGGTTAAATTCTCAAGAAAATATATTCATATAAATTATAGTGGAGCAATATTTCTAAAGTCATGTATTGACTTTTCCTTTCTGCATTGGTCTTTCTCTTTATACCACTTTATAGTACATTTTATAGTCTTTTTAACTCTATTCACTCTACTAAATATAATCTTTAACAATTCTGTTTGATTATATATACATTTTGATATTGGTTTTATAATGAAAGCTAAAAGTTGTTTTTTCTGCTTTCATTTTTCTTTGTATCACTCTAGATAAGGATATAAATTTGAATTATTACCCAAAACATATTAATATTTCAGGTTTCTTTGTTTTATTCATAAAGCGCTTTAAAATCTACTTCTGTTCTTCTTTAAAAGGACGTTCTTTTAAAGACAGACCCCCCGCCCCCTATATTCCTAGTAATAAAGTCCTGTCTGCTGAATAGGACCTGAATTTTCCCTAAATTATCCAATGCCTCATCTGGAAGTACCTCAGTCATTCCTCTGGGTGATGTCAACCAAGTAACTTAAAATTTTAGGCAACAAGTAAATTTTACTGCTTTGAACTTGATAGTATTTACTGTATCTCTGTGTTTTCAGGCTTAAATATTGATTTGGAAAGCTTTAATTTTTAATTTTTTTCCTCAGTTACAGTACATATGCTTGATCTTCTGGTCTACTTTGTTAGAACAATCAACCGTAACTACTTGAAAGAGACATCTCAGTAGTTACATAGCACATATATCTGAGGTACCTTCTCTTTTCTTTTCTGTCTTGAATCTACCCTCTGTTCTCTCTTTTTATCTTTCTTTTCCTTCTCTAGAGAATCTTTTGTGAAAGAAATGTTTCAAAGTCCATCTTGAATTTCAGCCTAAGTAAATAAGGACTCATGATAGCCTCCAGCTTATAATTACTTTTTTAAATAGAAATATAATCCTTGGCTGTTAGTATTCCTACCACATTTATTTAACATTGGTGAATAATTTGCTTCAATGTAAAAGAAGCTGAATATTTTGTATCCTTCTTCATTTATAAGAGCTGAATATTCAGCTCTGTAGGATTTGACACATCACCATATGTCTTTTTTTTCCAGAATTCATATTATTCATCTGTTGTGTAGTTGCTATGTAGCTTTAGAGTTAGATGTACCCACGGGTTAACAAACCTACCAAAGTTCCCTTGTTTTTAAAAAAACAGCTTTATTGGGATATAACTCACTTATTATAGTTCGCCTATTCAAAGTGTAAAATTCAATGGATTTTAGTATTTTCATAGTTATATGTAACCATCACCCCAATCAATTTTAGAACATCTTCATCATCTCAAAAAGAAACCCTAAACCTCTTAGCTATTACCCTCACTGCATCCCCTACTCATTTACCTCTACCCCCAGCCCTGAGCAACCACCAATCTGCTTTCATTCTCTATATTTCCTTATTCTGGAATCATACAATATATGGACTTTGGTGATGGGCATCTTTCACTTAGGGTAACATTTTCAAAGTTTGACCAAACAGACAAGTATAACAGTACTTCATTTCTTTCCATCACTAAAAAGTATTTCATTGAATGTGTATATCACATTTCTTCAGAACATGGATATTTATATTGTTTCCACCTTTTGATTTTTATGAATAATCATGCTGTTAACATGCATATACATAAGGTTTAGTATAGATATGATTCCATTTCTCTGGATGTGCATCTGGGAGAGGAATTGCTGGGTCATAAGGTAATTACGTGTTTGTTGGAGGAAACACTAGACTGTTATCCAAAGCTGTTATCCAAACCTTTTACATTCCTACCAAAAGAGCTTGAGGACTCTGATTTCTCTGTATTCTCACAAGAACTAGTTAATACGGAACTTTTTGGTTCTAGCTATCCTGGTAGCTATGAAATAGTTTCTCACTGTGGTTTTGATTTGCTTCCCTTGCTTATCTTTCATGTGCTGTTTGGCCATTTTTATATATTCCCTGGAGAAATATCTATTGAGATCATTTATCCATTTCTTTTTAGGTTTTTTGTCTTTTTATTATTGGATTGTAGGGGCTCTATATAGTCTAGATACAATCCCTTATAAAATATTTGTTTTGCACATGTTTCCCCTATTTGATGTCTTTTCACTTTCTTGATGGTGTCCTTTGAAAGCACAGAATTTTTTAATTTTGATGAAGTTGTTTGTCTTTTTTATTTTGTTGCTTTTTTATTCATGTTGCTATATCTGAGAATCCTTTGCCAAATCAAGGTATTGACTATTTACCCCTGTATTTTCTCCTAAAACTTTTATCATATTAACTCTTACACTTAGGATTTTGATTCATTTTGAGTTAAGTTTTATATGGTGTGAGGTAAGGATCCAACTCCATTCTTTTCCATGTAGATATACAGTTGTCTCAATTCTGTTCTGTTGATTTATATATTTGTCCTTGTGCCAGTGTTACACTGTCATGATTACAATTGCTCTGTCATAAGCTTCAAAATTAGGAATTGTTTATGTGAAATAGATCGCCAGTCCAGGTCCGATGCATGAGACAGGGTGCTCAGGGCTGGTGCACTGGGATGACCCTGAGGGATGGGATGGGGAGGAAGGTGGGAGGGGGGTTCAGGATGGAGAACACATGTACACCCATGGCTGATTCATATCAATGTATGGCAAAAACCACCACAATATTTAAAGTAATTAGCCTCCAATTAAAATAATTTTTAAAAATAAAGAGAGTTTAAAAAAAATTAGGAATTGTGAAACCATATATTTCATTCTTTTTTTGGATTATTTTGGCTAATCCACATCTCTTAGAATTCCATATAAAATTTAGAATCAGCTTATCAATTTCTACAAAAATGTCAGCTGGGATTTTGACAAGGATTGCACTGAATCTGTAAATCAGTTTAGGAAATACAATCATCTTAATATTAAGTTTTCTGATCTATGATCTATGCTTTCAAGTCTTTGTCAACTATATTCTGCAGCAAATTTTTTTTCAATTTGCTCTTACTAATTTGCCTGCTATACCATCCTATAAACATTCAGAAATATTTCATTCCAATGATATACTTTCTCTCTTCACTGCTGCCATAGAAGGAAATTGATTTATATACTTCACTAATTTGAGATGTAAAGAAAACTTTTGGGCAGAGTATTAGTTATAAAAATCCACTACCACCCCTTTTACTCAGAAAAACCTCATATGCTAATGATATTTTTGTGTTGGATTATTAGCTATTCATATGCAGAAGCAACCAAAGGTAATGGTTCTACCTGCTACCTCACATTGTTTCTGCATTTCAGTGCTTTCTTGTACGTTGTGCAAGGGTTACACATATGTAGTTTAACATAGAAATTGGGTGGGGGTTGTATTTAAAAACTTGTTCAGTTTATATTCCATAAAATTTACTATTATTAAAGTATTCTACAGTTTTTGCATATTCCCAAACTCCACAATGCTCTCTTATTCCTATGTAAATCTCTCCTGTTCACTTTTGTATTATGCTGGATTTAATAATTCAGTGTCATATGCCAATAACTACAGAAATAAAACTTGAAATTATAACTTTCAGGTTTCCATTGTTCATCCATGAATTTAATATGCAGTTGGGGGTCTCACTTGAATTGTAGCTCTGAAAGCTTTGTAGCATGCCCACTTTTTCCATCAACCTGACACGTAAGTGTGAAATTACATGTACTTCTTTTGAGCCTTCCATAGATGGTCTGAAACATACCAGAGAGATCAGAAGGAAAAAATCATGATAGTTTTGCACATTGTCTAAGATTGTATTGCAGCTAATGGCACTGGCAAAGTTGGTGGTCTGGTAATTAAGTAAGAATCAATCCACAGCTTGTGTGTTTGCATACAGTAGTTCTCAATGAGAAATCCTAAGTGGTCACTTGAACTTTGGTGGCAGAGAGCCAAATCCTTCTCTAAAATATGCACAGGCAATTCTTGCTGCCTTCAGCAAGCATAGATCTTATACTGAGTGGAATATTCTACCCTTTTCTTCTCTAAAGAAATACTGCAAACAATAATTTTTCAACACCCTAGAAAGCATTTGTAGAATAGAAAAGATAGATGTAAATAATGATGAAGGCCAATTCTCGTGTCACATAAAATGAATGTGAAAAAGGAACCAGATGAAATGACTGATTTATCTCTCTTTTATGCAAGCTTATGTTTAAATAATTACATCTCAGTTGCTTAAAATGTTTTCTTCAACTGACTTGAAAAGCAGCTCCAAATTCATTTAATTTTAGCCTTAAACAACTGTGTTGTTGCTGATAAAACATCAACTTAAACTGTGGGTTTCCTACTTCATTATCTGAGTAAATACAACTTACAAAACCTACTTATGTGCAGGGAGGGGATAAACTCAAGTTTTGATCTAATCTTTGTTCTTTTTAAATGTCTGTGACAAAGATCATTTTAACTTCTTGGGTTACTTCTTTCAGCTCTTCCTGTTACTCCTGAGTAACTACTTCAATGTGATAAACAATTTAAGCATAATCCTTTGATACACTGGTCCTACAGTATTCATGGTATGTACTGATCTTTCTTTCGAAAGTAGTTCAGATTTCAAGTCCAAATGATAACTCACAACAGAAATTTAATTTTGTTATTGATAAAGGAGAAAGAAAAAGTAAATGAAGATTTAAATATATTCAGCACTCAGTAGAAATAAAATATACTTCAAATGTTAGAATTTATATTATAGTAAATTTATGTATTATTGGGTGAAATAAGTGTACAAAATAATGACTGATTCCATGAGAATATTAAACATTAATTTGCAGCATTAAAATCCACTTAATTTTCTGATCCATGAAATGGGGATAAAGATAACCCATTAATTATTAGATCATGGTGAATATTAGGCAAGATAATGCACAAATTTTTATTTGGAATAGTATGTCATGTACTGTGGTCTTATTAGAGAGAATAACTATCATTTTAGAATATGTGTAATAGTATATCCTTGTAGCACTAAACAGACTGACAAATTTTACTACAACCCTTCAACACAAAGGCAATTTTGAAATTTGATTTCGAAAGTATTTTTAAAAGAAGCAAATTTAGCCATATGTAAAATAGACAGCCAATGGGAATTTGCTGTTTGACTCAGGGAACTCAAACAGGGGCTCTGTAATAATCTAGAAGGGTAGGATGGTGAGTAAGATGGAAGGGAGGTTCTGGAGGGTGTACCTATGGCTGATTCTTGTTGATGTTTGACAGAAAACCACAAAATTCTGTAAAGCAATTATCCTTCAATTTAAAAAGTTAAGTGGCTATATATACATATATATGTGTATATATATATATGAAGTGCAAAAAAAGAAGCAAATTTAATTTCAATTTATTTGCAAAAGAAGGAAATACTGCATTAAAAAATATATTTTATGCAATCAGAAATAGTAAAAGGAAAGTATTCAAAAAGATATGCAGAGGCCAACAAATATTAATGATATCTTGTAGTAAAATATAGGCATCTAAGTTATTTTATCATGCCATACATTTGGTGCATAAATCCCATAGAGAAAGGAATGGCAACCCACTCCAGTATTCTTGCTAGGCAAGTCTCATGAACAGAAGAGCCTGGTGGACTACAGTCCATGGGATCACAAAGAATTAGACATGGCTCAGCAACTAAACAACAGCAATATCTTCTTTGGTACTTCCCTGCTTCTTGTTTCTACTTTCAGTTTTACAAAATTATCTATATAATCACCATTCGCTGAACTCTACTATATAGCAGACACCATTGAGGAACTCATGGATTTTCCCAGGAAACACTCAGACACAAAAGTATACTGTGACAAGTGCAAAACACACATATTTATACTTATATATGGGTCCAAACTAGTCGGAGTCTTTCCAACTTCCTTCACCCCCCACCTGCCCCATCCCCTGCAATATGTGCAAGATGGCTGGGAAATATAAACAAAGCAATTTTAATGTTTGATAAATATGACTGTGTCTACCACAGAATGCTTCAGAAGGGAGATGAAATCTGGGCCTTAAAGACTGACTGAGCCAAATTTTGACAAATGAGATTGTGAATAAAGGACATTATAAGTAGGGGAAAGAATGAAAGCACAGAGGCAAGAAAACCTCATAGTATTGGATGTAGAAATGTTCATCATTTCTGCTGTGGCTAAGACATAGTTATTCTGCCAGTATCTGTTCTTTTCTTGTTCTATAGTTATAGAAAAGTGAAAGTGGAGAGTGAAAAAGTTGGCTTAAAGCTCAACATTCAGAAAACGAAGATCATGGCATCTGGTCCCACCACTTCATGGGAAATAGATGGGGAAACAGTGGAAACAGTGTCAGACTTTATTTTTCCGGGCTCCAAAATCACTACAGATGGTGACTGCAGCCATGAAATTAAAAGACGCTTGCTCCTTGGAAGGAAAGTTATGACCAACCTAGATAGCATATTCAAAAGCAGAGACATTACTTTGCCAACAAAGGTTCGTCTAGTCAAGGCTATGGTTTTTCCTGTGGTCATGTATGGATGTGAGAGTTGGACTGTGAAGAAGGCTGAGCGCCGAAGAATTGATGCTTTTGAACTGTGGTGTTGGAGAAGACTCTTGAGAGTCCCTTGGACTGCAAGGAGATCCAACCAGTCCATTCTGAAGGATACCAGCCCTGGGATTTCTTTGGAAGGAATGATGCTGATGCTGAAACTCCAGTACTTTGGCCACCTCATGTGAAGAGTTGACTCATTGGAAAAGACTCTGATGCTGTGAGGGATTGGGGGCAGGAGGAGAAGGGGACGACAGAGGATGAGATGGCTGGATGGCATCACTGACTCGATGGACGTGAGTCTGAGTGAACTCCGGGAGTTGGTGATGGACAGGGAGGCCTGGCATGCTGCAATTCATGGGGTCGCAAAGAGTCGGACACGACTGAGTGACTGATCTGATCTGATAGTTGTAGAAACTATAGCTGAGTCTAGATTTGGCTAAAGAATTTATTGTGTAGACTCTCTTGCATCTAGGGATTACCATGAGAGTAAATTCTTATCTATGAAATGTGAAAGAAGTGATATATGCAATGTGTGGGATGTGCTACTAGAGGAAAGGAATATATCTTTCTTCTCTCTTCTTTCCATCACACTTGCCTATAGATTCCTTGGGAAGTAATTTCAGTCACATGTCTGAAAACAAACCTTAGCAATGGCAGAGCAAGAAGACAAAAAGAAGAAGAATCCTTGATACCATGAAACTGTCATACCTTTCCTGGCTAGTTACCTAGAAGGAGAGAAATAAAATTCTCTTCTGTTTAGGCCATATTCTCTTTTTTTTGACAAGTGGGGTGGGTTGATCAGTAGGCAGTTGTGCTGCTGTGGGGTTGATGCAGAGGCCATAGATTTCTTTTTCAAAAGTTTCTTTCAAGTGATTACACTGGGAATTGGATGTGGACAGGGGTGACTTCGATTCTCCTTTAAAACACTTCTGTATTTGTGAAAATGTTCTTCTTAAGCCAATTTCTTTTGGAATCGCTTTCTATAGCAAACAAACCTGTATCCTAATATAGACTCTACTAGCCATCTATGGGGTCGCACAGAGTCGGACATGACTGAAGCGACGCAGCAGCAGCAGCAGCAGCAGCAGGTAATATCAGTTCTCTCTCTCTTTGTGATATCTTTATAGCTATGAAGAGCTTTGCAATGAACATACAATTATAAGTTTAAAGCTGCAAATGCAAAAAATAACCCTGCTTTGAGGTTGATTACTCTCCCAATGTCAAGTTGTGAATATATAGGTTAAGCAGTACATTTCATTTCAAAGGTACTGCAGAGAATTTCAAATTCCTATGCTGTAGGATTGGATGCATATAGTACAATGAAATAGGTTTAAAGGGATAACCTTCATGCTTCAGTAGAACTCTGAGTTGTCCTGTTTGAAAGCATATCTGCATATCAATGTAAGATGACTCTATTACATGATAGAAAACAGAAAAAAACATATTATATTGTTGGGTAACAAAAAGGAAAGGGTGAGGAGTAACTGAAGAAAATTAAAAAGGAAAGAAAACCACCTTTTCAGGAACTTGTAGTGAATTTGGAGGCCATAAGTCACAAATTTCAGATTTTGTTCACTTCCAGGGTGAACAAAATCAACTGTCCAGAGAGTGGAAGAACAAGAAGTATAGAAATGTCAGGGAAACCAAGTTGGAAATGAGTAGCTAAAAACACAGAGATGTTATTAATATTTCCTCTCTTTCAAATGAATGGGTATCTCTTCATATTAATTGGATATTTAATATTTGTGGCTCATCTGGTAAAGAATCCACCTGCAATGTGAGAGACTTGGATTCAAACCCTGGGTTGGGAAGATCCCCTAGAGAAGGGAAAGGCTACCCACTCTAGTATTCTGGCCTGGAGAATTCCATGGACTGTATAGTCCATGGGGTCACAGAGTCGGACACGACTAAGCGACTTTCACTTCACTTCACTTCACTTCACTTCACTTAATATTCCATGAGATTAATTATCCAGAGAATATGTGTTGACACAAGTACTATGAATTCTATAGCAATAGTAAGTAAAACGGTCATATTATAACTGTTAAAGTTTTATAAGTACTAAGTGAGCCATTCCACATAAATTGCTTAACATGATGGTTAGTATATAGTAAGTATTTAGTGAATTTTAAGACAATCCAGATTATGAACTGGGTTTAGAATTTGGAGCATCAAAGAAAAGAGATACAGAATTGGATTTTTTTTTTCCAGCAAATTAGGCACAAATTTGGTTTGTAGTACTCTTATCACATATCTGTAAATCAATTTCTCATCTCAATGCATTGTTTTTTTTTATCATTTTTCCACTGGGAAATGATACTAAATATTAGTGTATTTTTTTTTACTTATGGCTGTCGTAAGCCCCATTTTTAATTAGCTGCAGATAGAAAACTTTTGGAGAAGGCGATGGCACCCCACTCCAGTACTCTTGCCTGGAAAATCCCATGGATAGAGGAACTTGGTAGGCTGTAGTCCATGGGGTCGCAAAGAGTTGGACACAACTGAGTGACTTCCCTTTCACTTTTCACTTTCATGCATTGGAGAAGGAAATGGCAACCCACTCCAGTGTTCTTGCATGGAGAATCCCAAGGATGGAGGAGCCTGGTGGACTGCCGTCTATGGGGTTGCACAGAGTCGGACACGACTGAAGTGACTCAGCAGTGACTTAGCAGAAAACTTTCATGGTTTCCAAAGTAAATCATTAAATAATACATCGTATCTGAATTTCAGCTTTTTCATGCTGCTTCATACTCTTATAAAGTGAAAAAACAAACAAACAAACAAACAAAAAACTGAGATGCTCTCAGTATAAAGGAGCATATTGTGCAATGTGTCATGCTAAGAGATGTAGGTTTTATGTACATTACATTAAACACAATATTAGGTCAATTTTTTAAAAGAATGGCAATGTTATAAATATATTATGTCATTTCTACCTTTAGTGTTCTAGTCTATAAAATAGGAATAATAAATAATCCTATGATTTCAATCCATTCCTATCACCTAGTTGTCATCACTACCACCTACCTACCAACTTGTTAGATGGTTAATTTGGCAATAAAATACACTAAGGGTATTTTTACTGGTATATTTGCCAGTACATAGGTGAGCAATAGACTAAAAGCACATTAACTTTGAATAAGGAAAAAATGGCCTTCCCAGATGGCTCAGTGGTAAAGAATCTGCCTGCCAATGCAGGAGATGCAGAAGATGTGGGTTCAATCCCTGGGTCAGGAAGATCCTCTGGAGAAGGAAATGGCAACCCACTCCAGTATGCTTGCCTGGGAAATCCCATGGACAGTGGAGCCTGGTAGGCTACAGACCAAGAGATTAAGAAGACGTGGCAAGAATACACAGAAGAAGAAAGGTCTTAATGACTCAGATAACCACAATGGTGTGGTCACTCACCTAGAGCTGGACATCATAGAGTGTGAGGTCAAGTGGGCCTTAAGAAATATTACTATGAACAAAGCTTATGGGAGTGACAGAATTCCAGCTGAGCTATTTCAAATTCTAAAAGATGATGCTGTTAAAGTGTTACACTCAATATGTCAATAAATTTGGAAAACTCAGCAGTGGCCACAGGCCTCAAAAAGGTCACTTTTCATTCCAATCTTAAAGAAGGGCAATGCCAAAGAATGTTCACACTACCATACAATTGTGCTAATTTCGCACGCTAACAAGGTTATGTTCAAAATCCTTCAAGTTAGGCTTCAGCAGTATGTGAACTGAGAACTTCCAGATTTACAATCTGGTTTTAGCAAAGGCCGAAAAACCAGAGATCAAGTTGCCAACATTTGTTGAGTCATGAAGGAAACAAAGGAATTCCTGAAAAGCATCTACTTTTGCTTCATTGACTGTGCTAAAGCCTTTGACTGTGTGGATCACAACAAACTGTGGAAAATTCTTCAAGAGATGGGAGTGACTGACCACCTTACCTGCTTCTGAGAAACTTACGTGTGAGTTAAGAAACAGCAGTTGGAACTAGACATGGAACAATGGACTTGTTCAGAATTGGGAAAGGAGTATGACAAGGCTCTCTATTATCACCCTCCTTATTTAACTTCTATGCATCACACAAAATTCTGGGATGGATGAATCACAAGCTGAAATCAAGATTGCCAGGAGAAATACCAACAAACTCAGACAGGCAGATGATACCACTCTAATGGCAGAAAGTGACTGCAGCCATGAAATTCAAAATGCTTGCTCCTTGGAAGGAAAGCTGTGATGAACTTAGTGTATTAAAAAGCAGAGACATCATTTTGCGGATAAAGGTCCATAGAGTCAAAGCTATGGTTTTTCCAGTAGTCGTGTACTGATGTGAGAGTTGAATCATAAAAAAGCTGAGTGCCAAAGAATTGATTCTTTCAAATTTGTGGTGCTGTAGAAGACTCTTGAAAGTCCCTTGGACTGCAAGGAGATCAAACCAGTCAATCCTAAAGGAAATCATCCTTAATATTCATTAGAAGGACTGATGCTGAAGCTCCAATACTTTGGCCACTTGATGTGAAGAGGTGACTCATTGGAAAAGACCCTGATGCTGGGAAAGATTGAAGGCAAAAGGAGAAGGAAGTTGCAGAGGATGAGATGGTTAAATAACATCACTGACTCAATGAACGTGAAGTTGAGCTAACTCCAGGAGATAGTGAAGGACAGGGGAACCTGGTGTGCTGCAGTCCATGGGCTCACAAAGAGTCAGACACGACTGAGTGACTGAACAACAACAAAGTAACATTCACAGATTCTAGAGATGAGGAAATGAGTATCTTTGGGGGAGACAATTATTTATCCTATCACACTCCTTGATATTAATTCCTGTGAGAAGTGCCAAAGTGAAAAAAATATCAATGATAATCCTTCCTAGGCTCCAAATCTTCCATTTGCTTGACATTGTACACAGCATGAAATATGAAGAGTTTACTATAGTCTAAAGGCCCCGCATGTTCTGACCGTCTACAATCTCATCAACAATATCTAACACCACAAATCATTAATTAACTGTGTTCCAGACACATAGACCTCTGCTGTTCCTTAAATATGTGAAACAGACTTTCATCTCAGGGCTTTCGTGTTTGCTCTTCCATCTACCTGGAAAGTTCAACCTTCAGATATTCACGTCTGTTTTCCCAATTACATTCAGGTTTGTAATCAAATATCATCTAATTGCAGGTCTTCTGTGAGTACCCCACCTAAAATACCACCCTGTACTCAAACATCCAACCCTCACCCTCATCGCACTTTGTTATTTTTCTTAGTCCTCTATGTCCATCTGAAATAATATGTATTTAATTGCTTATTGTATTTTTCCACTTCAAGTACAGTATTCCGTTGTTGTTGTTCACTGTTATGTTCCCAGTACCTAGAATAATGTCTGACACAGAGACATACTCAAATATTTTTCTTAAAGTATAATAAAAGAGTAAATGTTTAGTGAATGATTTCTGAACCACTGTCACCAAGCACCCTCCTAAAAATCTTTGTGTTCTGTTTGCTATTGTCTTATTCTTTTCTTATTAAACATGAAATGTAAAGATAATTTATCATCTCCACAATAAAACAAAAACTATTTTTTACCATTTTATTGCAAATGCATATTACAAGACCAATATAACATTATAGGCTTGCCTAGATGACTGTTGACACTGTTTCTGTAGCAAATCATTTCCCAAATTAAAAATAAGTGACCTTTCAATACATTTTAAAAATATGATCTGTTTATAAGTTTGTAAGACTATTGGAACATACCTATTTGCATAAAAAATGTACAATGTGTATTTATAAATCAACTAGCACATTTGAATTCATGGGAGGTTGCTTATGTGAACAAACTGTGTTGAGGTAATGATAATAATATTTAGAATTACTGTAACACTTTACTAACACATTAATTACTGCTCACACTATCACTGCATTGTCATCTCTCCTTTACAGATTTAGAACCTAAGGGATAAGGAAGTGACTTGCCTAAACCACTGAGGAACCTGGTGTTGAGATTAGAACTTAGTGATTCATGGCTCTTAGAATGTGTGCTACCACTAAGCCACACTCTTCCCTCTTGAGAGAAGACGTGTCAGCATGGAATTGTACTGTGGCAGAGATGCGAAATGGAATTATTACGTATCTATCTAGTGGGAAGGTCTGGGGAAGAATCTACCATTGCTAACAGAGAGGCAAACCATATGACACCACCATATGTAGAAATCCCATTGACTATCCCTGCAAAGTAAAGCTGGGAGAAGTGAAAAATAGTCTGCATCATATAGAAAACACAGCCACCCCACACCCTTGGAAAAAGGAAATTAAACCTTCTTTGTTTGATTTAACCTCTAATAATATGGATAATTATCTAATAACTCACTTTCTTACTTCATGATTGTTTTGCAGATCCAGAATGTATAAGCAAACCCTGATCAAGTTTACTCATTAAATTGCTCATTAGATTTTGCTTACAGAGAAGAAGTAGTAGTTTCACATTCTTTCCCATTAATAGCATGCAAAAGACTTAAGGCTAGAGTCTGATTTCAACAATTAAAATTATACACAGACACGTGATTTTATTAAGCATTGATTCTTTATACTTTTCCTCTTAGAAGACACCCACACTTCTTTAAAAATAAGTTGGGCAAACACTAACTGTGAATGTGTTTTTGTTTTCTTAATGGAATATCAATGGGAGTTGTACACACAGATCACGAGTTGTACACATATTATTATCTCCAAATAATTAATATTTGTGTATTATTTCCCCTGGGCTGGTTATGCATGAATACAGAGGCACTGGTACTACTCATCACAAAATACAATGTTAGCTAGTTCCAGGGTGCCTTTGTGAATAGTCCCTGCCAGTGGTTGAAGGGCCCCCGAGGAAGCACCCTGCTGAGTCTCCTCCCGTCCTCCTCAGGGAGTATGTGCTAATTCTATCTTTTATTGGGAAAGCAGCCAAAGGCAGGAACAAGAAGGACAGCCCTGTATTCCTAGAGAGAGTAAGGTGCCAACAGTCAGGAATGGAGAAGAAAAATGTGAATTTTAAAGAATAAGGATAAGGGAAACAGTGATTAGCGCCTCTACCTTTCCATTACAGTCAAAGAGGGAAGTCTCCCTCCTGTGATGGACAGACAAGGCAACAGCATCCAGTTGCAGCCTTATGCTTGCACTATACACATGAAGTAGATTAGAGAAAGGATATCACTTAAAGGATATAAACTATGGGACAGGGGATGCAATGGACTCATTATCTGGCTATGTCTGTGTCCCACCTCTGCAAGATCTCACGAGCTATCAGGGCTATCTGCTTGCCTTTGACCTTGGAAGCTTGGCCAATAATTTAGTATCTATCTTTGAGGGGGGCTACCCTGGTGGCTCAGATGGTAAAAAAAAAAAAAATCTGCCTGCAATGCAGGAGACCCAGGTTTCATCCCTGGGTCAGAAAGATCCACTGCAGAAGGGAATGGCTACCCACTCCAGTATACTTGCCTAGAGAATTTTATGGACAGAGGAGCCTGGCAGGCTACAGTCCATGGGGTCACAAAGAGTCAGACACAACTGGGTAACTAACACACACACACACACACACACACACACACACACACACAGGTTCATTAATAGAACTAGCTCTACAAGACATTTGGTTCTTATGAAGTGGGAAAAGTAGATTGTGGGTGGGGGAGATGCCTACTTTTAAACAGTTTTAAAAATGAGAGTAAGAAATATGTTCAGTGGTAAATCAGTCTTCATAAAATGCTATCTTGTTGGGAAATACAACTAATTATGTGTCATATATAAGTTCACCTGAGCTGACTGCCTTTCTGAACATGATGCCTTCTCATTACAGTGTGAAATACATCTGCACAGTCATTTCTCAGTGCTTACATTAACAGAAAGAGTGTGTGTTTAGTTGTGTCTGACTCTTTGTGTCCCCATGGACTGTAGCCCGCCAGGCTCCTCTAGCCATGGAATTTTCCAGGCAAGAATAATGGAATAGGTTGCCAACTCCTACTCTAGGATATCTTCCCAACTCAAGGATCCAACATACATCTCTTGCATCTCCTGCACTGGCAGGCAGATTCTTTACCACTATGCTGCCTGGAAGCCCACCTTTAAGAAAAGGAGCATACTAAACAGTTTTGAAAATACAACAGTTCTTTAAACAGCTGAAAACTTACTTCACTATTCTGAGAACATTAAATAGAATCTAAATGATCATTATGTATACAAATATATCAATGCCACAACAGAAGTGGCTTTCTCCTTTAAACATGTTACTTAAAGAAACCATAAAGTGAAGGAAAATTAATATTTAAAAATTCTTTTAAAATTAAAATCTCTCAGTTCCATGGTAACAATCTATTATAATGTTAAGCAGCAACCACATATATAAGTAAAGCAGTAATTATATGTATATTTAGATCAATATACAGTCCTCAATTTACTTAACAGAAAACATTGCAAAAATCAGAAATTCATGATGTTTTCCTTCATTCAATTCTGAACTTTAATTCCCCCCTCCCTTACTGGACATTTCATTGCACTCCAGAGAGAAGAAATACAGCTCCACCCACCAGAACACCGACACAAGCTTCCCTAACCAGGAAACCTTGACAAGCCACCTGTACAAACCCACACACAGGGAGAAAACGCCACAATTAAGAGAACTCCACAAACTGCCAGAATACAGAAAGGACACTCCAAACTCAGCAATTTAAACAAGGTGAAGAGACAGAGGAATACCCAGCAGATAAAGGAACAGGATAAATGCCCACCAAACCAAACAAAAGAGGAAGAGATAGGGAATCTACCTGATAAAGAATTCCGAATAATGATAGTGAAATTGATCCAAAAATCTTGAAATTTTTTTTAAATTTTATTTTATTTTTAAACTTTACATAATTGTATTAGTTTTGCCAAATATCAAAATGAATCCACCACAGGTATACATGTGTTCCCCATCCTGAACCCTCCTCCCCCCCCCCCCCCGCCCCACCCCGTACCATCCCTCTGGGTCATCCCAGTGCATTGAAATTAAAATGGAATCACAGATAAATAGCATGGAGACAAGGATTGAGAAGATGCAAGAAAGGTTTAACAAGGACCTAGAAGAAATAGAAAAGAGTCAATATACAATGAATAATGCAATAAATGAAATAAAAAACACTCTGGAGGCAACAAAAAGTAGAATAACAGAGGCAGAAGATAGGATTAGTGAATTAGAAGATAGAATGGTAGAAATAAATGAATCAGAGAGGATAAAAGAAAAACGAATTAAAAGAAATGAGGACAATCTCAGAGACCTCCAGGACAATATTAAATGCTACAACATTTGAATCATAGGGGTTCCAGAAGAAGAAGACAGAAAGAAAGACCATGAGAAAATACTTGAGGAGATAATAGTTGAAAACTTCCCTAAAATAGGGAAGGAAATAATCACCCAAGTCCAAGAAACCAAGAGAGTCCCAAACAGGATAAACCCAAGGCGAAACACCCCAAGACACATAATCAAATTAACACAGATCAAACACAAAGAACAAATATTAAAAGCAGCAAGGGAAAAAAAAAAAAAAAACACAACAAATAACACACAAGGGAATTCCCATAAGGATAACAGCTGATCTTTCAATAGAAACTCTTCAAGCCAGGAGGGAATGGCAAGATATACTTAAAATAATGAAAGAAAATAACCTACAGCCCAGATTATTGTACCCAGCAAGGATCTCATTCAAGTATGAAGGAGAAATCAAAAGCTTTTCAGACAAGCAAAAGCTGAGAGAATTCTGCACCACCAAACCAGCTCTCCAACAAATGCTAAAGGATCTTCTCTAGACAGGAAACACAAAAATGGTGTATAAATTCGAACACAAAACAATAAAGTAAATGGCAACGGGATCATACTTATCAGTAATTACCTTAAACATAAATGGGTTGAATGCCCCAACCAAAAGACAAAGACTGGCTGAATGGATACAAAAACAAGACCCCTACATATGTTGTCTACAAGAGACCCACCTCAAAACAGGGGACACATACAGACTGAAAGTGAAGGGCTGGAAAAAGATTTTCCATGCAAATAGGGACCAAAAGAAAGCAGGAGTAGCAATACTCATATCAGATAAAATAGACTTTAAAACAAAGGCTGTGAAAAGAGATAAAGAAGGACACCGCATAATGATCAAAGGATCAATCCAAGAAAAAGATATAACAATTATAAATATATATGCACCCAACACGGGAGCACCGCAGTATGTAAGACAAATGCTAACAAGTATGAAAGGGGAAATTAACAATAACACAATAATAGTGGGAGACTTTAATACCCCACTCACACCTATCGATAGATCAACTAAACAGAAAATTAACAAGGAAACACAAACTTTAAACGATACAATAGGCCAGTTAGACCTAATTGATATCTATAGGACATTTCATCCCAAAACAATGAATTTCACCTTTTTCTCAAGCGCACATGGAACCTTCTCCAGGATAGATCATATCCTGGGCCATAAAGCTAGCCTTGGTAAATTCAAAAAAATAGAAATCATTCCAAGCATCTTTTCTGATCACAATGCAGTAAGATTATATCTCAATTACAGGAGAAAAACTAGTAAAAATTCCAACATATGGAGGCTGAACAACACGCTGCTGAATAACCAACAAATCACAGAAGAAATCAAAAAAGAAATCAAAATTTGCATAGAAACGAATGAAAATGAAAACACAACAACCCAAAACCTGTGGGACACTGTAAAAGCAGTCCTAAGGGGAAATTTGTTAGCAATACAGGCACACCTCAAGAAACAAGAAAAAGTCAAATAAATAACCTAACTCTACACCTAAAGCAACTAGAAAAGGAAGAAATGAAGAACTCCAGGATTAGTAGAAGGAAAGAAATCTTAAAAATTAGAGCAGAAATAAATGCAAAAGAAACAAAAGAGGCCATAGCAAAAATCAACAAAACCAAAAGCTGGTTCATTGAAAGGATACATAAAATTGACAAAACATTAGCCAGACTCATCAAGAAACAAAGGGAGAAAAATCAAATCAATAAAATTAGAAACAAAAATGGAGAGATCACAACAGACAACACAGAAATACAAAGGATCATAAGAGACTACTATCAACAATTATATGCCAATAAAATGGACAACGTGGAAGAAATGGACAAATTCTTAGAAAAGTACAACTTTCCAAAACTCGACCAGGAAGAAATAGAAAATCTTAACAGACCAATCACAAGCACGGAAATTGAAACTGTAATCAAAAATCTTCCAGCAAACAAAAGCCCAGGTCCAGACAGCTTCACAGCTGAATTCTACCAAAAATTTAGAGAAGAGCTAACACCTATCCTGCTCAAATTCTTCCAAAAAATTGCAGAGGAAGGTAAACTTCCAAACTCATTCTATGAGGCCACCATCACCCTAATACCAAAACCTGACAAAGATCCCACAAAAAAAGAAAACTACAGGCCAATATCACTGATGAACATAGATGCAAAAGTCCTTAACAAAATTCTAGCAATCAGAATCCAACAACACATTAAAAAGATCATACACCATGACCAAGTGGGCTTTATCCCAGGGATGCAAGGATTCTTCAATATCCGCAAATCAATCAATGTAATACACCACATTAACAAATTGAAAAATAAAAACCATATGATAATCTCAATAGATGCAGAGAAAGCCTTTGACAAAATTCAACATCCATTTATGATAAAAACTCTCCAGAAAGCAGGAATAGAAGGAACATACCTCAACATAATAAAAGCTATATATGACAAACCCACAGCAAACATTATCCTCAATGGTGAAAAATTGAAAGCATTTCCTCCAAAGTCAGGAACAAGACAAGGGTGCCCACTTTCACCATTACTATTCACATTGTTTTGGAAGTTTTGGCCACAGCAATCAGAGCAGAAAAAGAAATAAAAGGAATCCAAATTGGAAAAGAAGAAGTAAAACTCTCACTATTTGCAGATGACATGATCCTCTACATAGAAAACCCTAAAGACTCCACCAGAAAATTACTAGAAATAATCAATGACTATAGTAAAGTTGCAGGATATAAAATCAACACACAGAAATCCCTTGCATTCCTATACACTAATAATGAGAAAACTGAAAGAGAAATTAAGGAAACAATTCCATTCACCATTGCAACGGAAAGAATAAAATACTTAGGAATATATCTACCTAAAGAAACTAAAGACCTATATATAGAAAACTATAAAACACTGGTGAAAGAAATCAAAGAGGACACTAATAGATGGAGAAATATACCATGTTCATGGATTGGAAGAATCAATATAGTGAAAATGAGTATACTACCCAAAGCAATTTATAGATTCAATGCAATCCCTATCAAGCTACCAACAGTATTCTTCACAGAGCTAGAACAAATAATTTCACAATTTGTATGGAAATACAAAAAACCTTGAATAGCCAAAGCGATCTTGAGAAAGGAGAATGGAACTGGAGGAATCAACCTACCTGACTTCAGGCTCTACTACAAAGCCACAGTTATCAAGACAGTATGGTACTGGCACAAAGACAGAAATATAGATCAATGGAACAAAATAGAAAGCCCAGAGATAAATCCACGCACATACGGACACCTTATCTTTGTCAAAGGAGGCAAGAATATACAATGGATTAAAGACAATCTCTTTAACAAGTGGTGCTGGGAAAACTGGTCAACCACTTGTAAAAGAATGAAAGTAGAGCACTTTCTAACACCATACACAAAAATAAACTCAAAATGGATTAAAGATCTAAACGTAAGACCAGAAACTATAAAACTCCTAGAGGAGAACATAGGCAAAACACTCTCTGACATACATCACAGCAGGATCCTCTATGACCCACCTCCCAGAATATTGGAAATAAAAGCAAAAATAAACAAATGGGACCTAATTAACCTTAAAAGCTTCTGCACATCAAAGGGAACTATTAGCAAGGTGAAAAGACAGCCTTCAGAATGGGAGAAAATAATAGCAAATGAAGCAACTGACAAACAACTAATCTCAAAAATATACAAGCAACTCCTACAGCTCAACTCCAGAAAAATAAATGACCCAATCAAAAAATGGGCCAAAGAACTAAATAGACATTTCTCCAAAGAAGACATACAGATGGCTAACAAACACATGAAAAGATGCTCAACATCACTCATTATCAGAGAAATGCAAATCAAAACCACTATGAGGTACCATTTCACACCAGTCAGAATGGCTGCAATCCAAAAGTCTACAAATAACAAATGCTGGAGAGGGTGTGGAGAAAAGGGAACCCTCTTACACTGTTGGTGGGAATGCAAACTAGTACAGCCACTATGGAGAACAGTGTGGAGATTCCTTAAAAAACTGGAAATGAACTGTCTTATGATCCAGCAATCCCACTGCTGGGCATACACACTGAGGAAACCAGAAGGGAAAGAGACACATGTATCCCAATGTTCATCGCAGCACTGTTTATAATAGCCAGGACATGGAAGCAACCTAGATGTCCATCAGCAGATGAATGGATAAGAAAGCTGTGGTACATATACACAATGGAGTATTACTCAGCCATTAAAAAGAATACATTTGAATCAGTTCTAATGAGGTGGATGAAACTGGAGCCGATTATACAGAGTGAAGTAAGCCAGAAAGAAAAACACCAATACAGTATACTAACGCATATATATGGAATTTAGAAAGATAGTAACAATAACCCTGTGTACGAGACAGCAAAAGAGACACATGTATAGAACAGTCTTATGGACTCTATGGGAGAGGGAGAGGGTGGGAAGATTTGGGAGAATGGCATTGAAACATGTAAAATATCATGTATGAAACGAGATGCCAGTCCAGGTTCGATGCACGATACTGGATGCTTGGGGCTAGTGCACTGGGACGACCCAGAGGGATGGTATGAGGAGGGAGGATGGAGGAGGGTTCAGGATGGGGAACACATGTATACCTGTGGTGTATTCATTTTGATATTTGGCAAAATTAATACAATTATGTAAAGTTTAAAAATAAAATAAAATTTAAAAAAATTAAAAAAAAATAATTCCCCCCTCCCCAATTATAATTTACATACTCTATAATTTAATCCCAACCCAAAATCCAGGAAATAAATATTTGGGATGCAGAGAATTCATTCAAAGGAGGTAAAAATATTAGCTGTGTAATATTTCCAAGGCAATCAAAAAATGAAGCCACTGGTATTTGAAAGTGGACATTATCCATAATTTTAGGCTTTTACATGAAAAACTGTAAAAGAGAGAATGTAAACTTTAAGAACTAGCCACAGGGACTGAAATGTACTTTCTTTATTTTGACATTTTCTTCAAGATAGAGCACCAAAATCATATTCTGCATCTGCTAATTTGAAACTTTGTCTCTTCTGAAATCTGAAAGGAGCTGCTATTTTGTGGTCTGGTCTGTTTGGATTCATGATTAAATAGTACTTCAGTATCATGAAGCTAGACAAAGATTGCTAGAAGAGATCCTTTTTATGGAAAAGTGGGTTTTACCAACCTTCATAATGATAGCAGCCTGGTTGGTTTATCTCAAAACAGTGGGCTCCAGGAATAAACTGTCTCAAGCTATACTTTGTGGTCCAAGAAGCAGACAATATAAAAAGACTTTGAAGTCTGAGACCAGAATTCAAATTACAGCTCCTCATTATTTAAAGTAGGGAAAATCATCTAACTTTCAGTGCCTCAGTTTCCTTATCTATAATACAGTGAGTAATAGCAGAATATATTTAATAAATATTTTTGAGAGGATCAGATCAGATTATTATGGAAAGATCTTGGCAATGTGGCTTATTTAAATATTGTTAAATTCATGTTTGCTATTGATGCTCTTACATGAAATTTCAAAATCTGCTTAAGTATAATCATTTACAGTTTAGGACAACCTTTATTAGTAATATTTCTTGAAAAAGGGGATTGTCAATATAGTTTAATATGATACAATATAACAAATAATTTTAGACCCAGAAGAAACCTTAAAGATTTTATAGCACAACACAATTACAGTACACCTTAGGAAGTTGAGGCCCAGGGATGTGAAGCATCTTATCCAAAATTAAAGTTTTGGGGTTTTTAAAAAATGTAACAGATAAATTTCCAAAGCTAAAATTTGTAACACTGTTTTCCTCAGAATCATTAAGTGATTTGAAAGTTTGCTACTTTGTAAACTCCTACTCGTTTATTTTTCATCTAGTAAGCAACCTCTGAATAAACTGGCTGATATAACAAATTAACTATTTCTTGTAAAAGAAGAAATTTACTATTTCTTGTGTTAATGACGTCAGATGATAGGGTCAAAAACCAGCAGAGATGCCCACTGGCAGCTGAGATATTCTCGAATTATTAAACACATCTATAAAATTATCTTAATAAGGTAGAATTATTCCCACATGCATTGGAAAAGCTAACTTGTTGCTAGCTTCCCCAGGGCTTTGATTCTTTCTATGATACCTTCAATGATGTTGTCGCTGCTTAAATATTATAAACTAGAATCTGCCTGCAATGCAGGAGACCCCAGTTTGATTCCTGGGTCGGAAAGATCTGCTGGAGAAGGGATAGGCTACCCACTCCAGTATTCTTGGGCTTCCCTTGTGGCTCAGCTGGTAAAGAATCCACCTACAATGCAGAAGACCTAGGTTCAATCCCTAGGTTGGGAAGATCCCCTGGAGAAGGGAAAGATTACCCACTCCAGTATTCTGGCGTAGAGAAGTTCATGGACTATATAGTCCATGGGTTCGCAAAGAGTCGAACAGCACTAAGCGACTTTCACTTTCACTTTCATCATAATTTACCCACATAAAAATTAAACCCAGTGCTTTGAAGACCTCGGTTGCTTTAAGATAAAGGATGATTATCTGCTTAACAATTAGCAAATGACTGAACAATGTAAATCAAGTTCACAAAGATAAAACTGTGGAAATTGCATTATATGGACCAAAATAATCAAATAATCTGTGTTACTGTGAATATTCTCTTTTATTTCTGTACTATTATTAAATTCTGTACTATATAGTACAGCTGCATTCTGTACTATTATTACATATTAAGTAGAAACAGATTATAACACATTCTAGTTTGCAGAAAGGTAAATACATGAATGATATACTTGATTAATAAAAGATAAATAGAATTTAGATTTTATAATAAAAGTGAAGTTTTAGTAGGAAAATTTGCACAGGCATTAAAAGGATTGTGAATGTATTGAATGTAGTACACTTCAAAAATGTACATTACAACATTAGTGTTCAGGCTTAAGATGAATAACATTTTCATTAGATTTCATTAATAAATTGGGATGTAACTGGATTGGGAAGGCAGCCTAATGAGCCTAACAGAGAAAAGTAGGATTTCAAAGCTCTAACAGACTCCAAGGTTGGAACAAAATAAGGGCTCTTGAACAGTAGAGAATACAGTAAGCATTCAATTTATTACCAAGAGGTGGATGATTACATGGATGGAAGAACAAGGACTCATGTTGCTGGTACCAGTAATTAATGCTCAATCGTTATAGATGCTATTTGATAAATCATTTATGACTAGGTCAAAATATTTTACTCCTATCCAAATAGAATAAACTAAAATGTAAATTTCCAGTATAGATACTTAAGGCATCATTTTATTCAAGCCAAATGTATTGAGCTATTTTTTACTTTTCAAATTTGTTGTTGTAAATTTTTAATGAAACAGGCTTTATTTAGATTTACCTAGTATCTTTCAGTGTTGGTATTACCCACCATAATATAAGGATTATCATAGAACAAAAAAAGAAAGTCTTTTCAGCTCAAGTAATCCTTAATCAGTAAATTAGAATCAGTAAGGAATAGACCTTTTGAAACATACGCTCTTCCAAGATTAATAAGTTGTTGTGGCTACAGAGACAAACCACATAAAAATATGTGCCAAAGCCCTGCAAACAGATAACATAAATCCAAATCCTAATATATTTCTTTCCTCCTTTCTTTCACTCCTTCCTCTTTCCCTTCATCTCTTTCTGCTTCTGTGCTTCCTCCTTCCCACTCTTCTCATACTTGCTTTCACATACCTCTCCTATACAAATCTGAATAACATGATTCCTTCAATAGAATGTTCACAGTTAAACAGAGATAACAGATATATAAATAATATGTATGAAAAGAATAATAATTTCATAGAGGAGACAGTGGTTATTTACTGAGTCTGAAGGAGGGCCAGGAGAGGCTGCGAAAGTAGCCAGTATGAGTTGGACATTGTAAGATGTCACCAGGTAGAGATTTCAGGCAAAAGGAACAGTTTTTACAGTCTTCTCAGGGAAGAGAGTTAATTGCCTCTTTCTTATGCTACATCAGTCTATATGTGCATTTTATATGCCGTCCTTCCGCAATTACCATCTGTATCGTTTTTTTAGATTCCACATATAAGTGATGCTGTATGACATTTGCTTTTATCTTTTTGACTTGCTTCACTCTGTAGGACAGTTTCCAGGTCCATCCACAAGTGCCATGCGACCAATGTGGTAGCAGTTGGGTTAAGCCTTGTTCATTTCAACATAGCAAATACTTTGGGGCTTCATTTTCTTCTAATGCTAGGGCTTATTGGCTTTCTAGACTGCTCTTCTCAGGAAATAAGCTTGGGAAGTAAACAAAAACTAGAAATTGATTATTGCCTGTAGCTAAGTGAGAATCAATCTAAGTGATGCCATAGGCTAAGAAGAAACTTGAGGGGAAAGTCTAGAAAAGTCAGGTAGAGTTAACTTTCCAGGACTAAATATTCAACTAGTCATTGCTCTTCCTTTCTGAGAAAAGATAAAAGAAGGAGGAAACTATTAAGTGCCAAAAATTTAGGATATAACTTTGCACATGCCTTATAATGTATCAAGTCCCTTTGGTGGCTCAGGAGGTAAAGAATCTGCCTGCAATGAAGGAGACCCGGGTTTGATCCCTGGACCAGGAAACTCCCATGGAATAGGAAACAGCAATCCACTCCAGTTTTCTTGCTTTGAGAATCCCAAGGACAGAGAAGCCTGGCAGGCTACAGTCCGTGGGGTCACAAAGAGTCAGACACGACTAAGTGACTAACACTTTCACTTTTCACTTATGTGAATCTAAAATTAGTTCAAATCAGTCAAATCAAACCCAACTCAGATTTTTTTTTTAATTTTATAAGACAAACTGCCTGCTTTCCTCCCAATTTCACCCTGCTCTCAATAAATGACAGGGATGGAGAAGATTTTAGATAGCTCTGTAAGTAATGGTATAATAAAACAACTTAGAACTGACACTAGTAACAGGGCCTGGAATATAGTAAGTGCTAAATAAATATGTATGAATGAATACGTGTATGTTTATTCCCAAAAGGAACAGAAAAACAAATTTTTAGTGCTATCTTACCTCTCTTGATATTGATTTTCTGTCAGGTCCATGGAAGTGAATGGAGAAAAGGCATAAGCTAGAAAGCTTTCTGACTGCTTAAAAAATAAGGTTTCTTGTATTCTAGGTTAGGATAAGACTTTCAACTAGCTACTCAGGGGATAATTAAATTATAGGAATTGGGTAGTGGAAAATGTAAAAGGGTAGAATATATATATAAATCAATAAAAATGTTATAAATAAAATGTATGTATAAATATACATACATACGAGCTCCCGAGTGGCTCAGCAGTAGAGAATCTGCCTGCAAGGCAGGAGACACGGGTTTGATTTTTGGTCAGTAAGATCCTCTGGAGGAGGGCACGACAACCCACTCCAGTATTCTTGCCTAGAGAATCCCATGGACAGAGGAGCCTGGTGATCTACATTCTGTAAGATCACACACAGTCAGATACAAGTGAAGCAACTGAGCACACACATACACATAAATATATAAAACATTTCCTCCCCAAATTTCTCATTATGAAATGTATATATATAAAATACACATATGTAATTCTAACATATATATGTTATATATATCAAGAGTTTTATATATGTACATTTATGTACGTAAATATAAACATATATTCATAAAATATTTATAGTTATATATATTAATATACTGGGGCTTTCCCTATGGTCAGAGGTAAAGAATCAGCCTGTAATGCAGGAGACACAGGAAATGTGGGTTGATCACTGAGTCAGGAAGATCCCTTGGAGGAGAAAATGGTAATCTACTCCAGTATTCTTGCCTGAAAAACCCCATGGACAGAGGAGCCCAGTGAACTACACTCTGAAGTGAAAGTGGCTCAGTCGTGTCCAACTCTTTGCGACCCCATGGACTATAGTCCATAGATACTCCAGGCCAGAATACTGGAATGGGTAGCCTTTCCCTTCTCCAGGGGATCTTCTCAACCCAGGGATCAAACCCAGGTCTCCCACATTGCCGGCAGATTCTTTACCAGCTGAGCCACAAGGGAAGCCCAAGAATACTGGAATGGGTAGCCTATCCCTTCTCCAGCAGATCTTCACGACCCAGGAATCAAACCTGGGTCTCCTGCATTGCACGTGGATTCTTTACCAACTGAGCTATCAGGGAAGCCCTGATACTACAGTCTAAAGAGTCAAAAAGAATCAGACATGACTGAGCACACACACAAAATAAATATATATTTATATATAGTTATATAAAATATATACATGAATTTGTATATATTCTAAATAAAAATGTTTATTTACTTATAAAGAAAGAGATTCCTAAAGACTTGTTTTTAAGTGTGTCAAATCTATAAAAAACAGTCTTCTTTTTCTTTTATTATATGTACAAAAAGATTTTGGTGATCTTTAACTGGTTCTAAAAATGATCTCAAGCTATTTACCTTCTTTTTAAACTAATAATTTCAAGAATTATTTTAAAGAATTCCTTTCATGGGCCAAAGTTTGATGGATGCTAGGTAGGTAGGTAGATAGATAGCCAGAGATTTTTATAGACTTATTGATACAAGGCATTGTAAAAGAAATTCTGATATTGATTATAGCTATTGAGATGATAAATAATATTAGGCAAATTAGGCAATCTTCTTAAAAGTTGTTACTGTCTTGTAGAGGATGGAAAAGCACCACTTTTCTATTTTTACATTTTTCCTCAGTGATGCTCCCACTGTATCTGGAGAAAATTTTCACAAAGGAAACAGCCTTTATTCCTAGCAAATAGATATTTTTACTTATTAAAATCATATTACTCCATTTTTCTTTCAGCAAACAGTTTTCAAGCTTTACAATGAGTTTTTTCACTGTCCTGAGCTCTACAGATAAAGTTAATTTTTTAATTTTAAAAAATAACATTAAAAACTTCAGATTTTACTTTTTTATTTAGCCACCTCTCTGATGGAAGTCTTACAGTTAAGAAGACTATCTAGGACTAGTGTGAAAGATCATTTTTTGAAGATACTAAAATTTGGAGGATACAAAGAGGTCTTTGAAGAGAAAACAGCATATGACAAGGATCATGGCTAACCACTGAGCCACTCTCTTTGGGTTGATTTTAAAAATAATAGGAGTAATAGTACCAACACAGTAGGTTAATCATAATAATGATAAAATAAAAGGTTCTTAAGTGGTACAAGTTTTCAAAGAGGACAAGGAAATACCACCAATTAAGATTGGAGCTAATGTAAAGGAAAGGGCTTCCCTGGTGGCTCAGACAGTAAAGAATCTGCCTGTAATGTGGGAGACCTGGGTTCAGTCCCTAGGTTGGGAAGATCCCCTGGAGGAGGGCATGACAACCCACTCCATATTCTTGCCTGGAGAATCCCCAGGGACAGAGGATCCTGGCAGGCTACAGTTCACAGGGTCGCAAAGAGTCAACACAACTCAGTGACACACACACACACACACACACACCAGGTAAAGGAAAAGAGATTTGGTTTTCTAATACTGATTTTGCCACTTACTACCTTTGTGTTTTTTGAGCAAGTGTTTTAAATTCTCTGAGTTTCAATTCCTTTATTTCTAAAATGATAGAAATGGAATAAATGATATCTAGAAAAAGAGAAAAGGCTAGGGCTAAAATCTGCAGCCATGAATGTAACTTCTGGTTCCTTGAAGTTCCCTGCTTAGGAGGCTTTCTTGGAGGACACCTTGAATGGGTTTCTATCAAGCAACAAAACTTCATGAAAGGGGCTGATCTGAATAATCCAGACTGATAGCTCTAGGTACTATTTTTTGCTTTCTCCTGTATATTCTATACTGAGAAAGAGAGATGTAAACAATCAATTATTTAAAATTCAAACATTTTGATGTCTCTCTCTCACATACACATAAAAGAAAAAAAATAACAAGAAACAGAAAATAAATGAGAAATGACCCAGAGTTCTTGTTCTCTAACTACAGCCTTACTTGAAACATGTGGATTTAGGAGACTAAGTCATCAAGGTACAAATCCTTTCTTTTCCATTTATTATGTGATAATTTTCTCTGGTCCCCAGTTTCCTCATTTGTCTAAATGAGGCTAATGATATTTTAAGTATTGTTTGCATGAATTAAAAGCTGTGTATGTTGAGAAATACATGCAGTCCCTGTACCTACTAGGAATTGTTACTAGACCAGAGGTCTTACAAAACAAAAGCTATCCATCCAAATAATAACATTTTCTCAGAGAAATAGGATATGTCCTGCAGAGCTAAGAGATTATTTTTCCTATGTTCCTACACAGACATAAATTTATCAGTTAAAATCAATGGAGTAATAAGTTAACATTGTCTGGACATAAAAATTAATATGTGAAAACTTCATTTACATGATTTCAAAGTTCACTCATATGTTGTTTTAAATTCATATAATCTACAGCTGTATTAATCACCTGGGCTTTTGAAAAATTTTGTAGAAAAGAATTTTACAGAAGATTTGCATTTCACCCTGTAGATCCTTTTGTTAATTTCAGTTCATTTCAGAAAATGTCTAAAGTCTTTAATGAAGTACTATCTTCATTTATTAGTGCACTATAATTTGGTGAACTTCAGAAGCTTAAAGTACAAGGATGACTTAATCAATTATAATTGTTTTAGAAATGTTTTTGTCTTAATTTTTTTAAAAAAGCTCCAAGATAATAATAGCACTTTTCATCACCAAAATACCTTATAAAGGTTAACTAATAGGAAAGGACTGTTCTTTGGTGGTTCAACAAGAAATTGAGAGTTCAGAGAACTGAATTCTATTTCTGGTCTTTCTATTGTCTTCAATTGTTTTAGAGCAGTCATCTAACACAGGCTGTGCTTTTCATATATAGTATTTCCTACTTCAAAAGAGATCAAAGAAGTACTTGTTTATTTCTGTTGTATAGGGAATGATTACATTTTGTTGTTGTTCAGTCGCTAAGTCATGTCTGACTATTTGTGAACCCATGGACTACAGCACGCCAGGCTTCCCCATACTTCACTGACTCCCGGAAAGTGAAAGTCGCTCAGTCCATGTCCAACTCTTTGCAACCCCATGGACTATACAGTCCATGGAATTCTCCAGGTAGAATACTGGAGTGTGTAGCCTATCCCTTCTCCAGGGGATCTTCCCAACCCAGGGATCGAACCCGGGTCTCCTGAATTGCAGGCAGATTCTTTACCAACTGAGCTATCTGGGAAATCTGAGTATGTATCTACTCAAACTCATGTCCATTGAGTCAGTGATTCCATCCAACCATCTCATCCTCTGTCACCCCCTTCTCCTCCTGCCCTCAATATTTCCCAGCATCTGGGTCTTGTCTAATGAGTTAGCTCTTCGCATCTGGTGGCCAAAGTATTGGAGCTTCATTTTCAGTATCAGTTCTTCCGATGAATATTCAGGGTTAATTTCCTTTAGGATTGACTGGTTTGATCTCCTTGCAGTCCAAGGGACTCTAAAGAGTCTTCTCCAACACCACTGCTCAAAAGCATCAATGCTTCAGTGTTCAGCCTTCTTTATGGTCCAACTCTCACATACATACCTGACTAGATGGACCTTTGTCAGCAAAGTGATGTCTCTGCTTAATACGCTGTTTGTCATAGCTTTCCTTCCAATGAGCAAGAGTCTTTCAATTTCATGACTGCAGTCACCATCCACAGTGATTTTTGAGTCCAAGAAAATAAAATCTGCCATTGTTTCTATTGTTTCCCCATTTATTTGCCATGACTGGTAGCTCAGCTGGTAAAGAATCCACCTGTAATACAGGAGACCCCAGTTTGATTCCTGGGTTGGGAAGATCCCTTGGAGAAGGGACAGGCTACCCACTCCAGTATTCTTGGACTTCACTTGTGGCTCATCTGGTAAAGAATCTGCCTGCAATGTGGGAGACCTTGGTTCGATCCCTGGATTGGGAAGATCCCCTGAGGAAGGGAATGGCTATCCACTCTAGTATTCTTACCTGGAGAATGACATGGACAGAGGAGACTGGTGGGCCACAGTCCATGAGGTTTCAAGGAGTCGAACACAACTGAGTAATTTTCACTTGGACTTGGACTTGGATGGGACCAGATACTATGATCTTAGTTTTGTGAATGTTGAGTTTTAAGCCAGCTTTTTCACTCCCTTCTTTCAGCTTCATCAAGAAGCTGTTTAGATCCTTTTCACTTTCTGCCATTGGGTGGTATCATCTGCCTAACTGAGGTTGTTGATATTTCTCCTGGCAGTCTATGCTTCATCCAGCCCAGCATTTCACATGATATACTTTGCATATAATTTAAATAAGCAGGATGACAATATATAGCCTTCATGTATTCCTTTCCCAATTTTGATCCAGTCCATTGTTTCATGTCTGGTTCTGACTGTTGCTTCTTGACCTGCATACAGGTTTTTCAGGAGGCAGGCAAGGTGGTCTGGTATTCCCATCTCTTTAAGAATTTTCCACAGCTTGTTGTGATCCACAAAGTCAAGGGCTTTAGTGTAGTGAATGAAACAGAAGTAAATGTTTGTTTTTTTTTTTTCTGGAATTCTCTTGCTTTATCCATATCCAACAGATGTTGGCAATTTGATCTCTGGTTCCTCTGCCTTTTCTAAATTGAGTTTGTACATCTGGAAGTTCTTAACTGACACACTGTTGAAGCTTAGCTTGAAGGATTTTGAACATTACATTGCTAGCATGTGAAATGAATGCGATTGTGCGGTAGTTTGAACGTTCTTTGGCATTGCCCTTCTTTGGGATTGGAATGAAAACTGACCTTTTCCAGTCCCCTTATCCATATCACCCTATTTTTTACGTGTATTCTTTCCTTTTTATTTTCCAGTTTGTATATCTTTCAGTATTTTATATATGGGGGTGAGGCAGTTAATGCTGATATTACTCTAAAATAAAAATTCCAACTTGGAGACAAAAGCACATGGGTTCAAATTCTAATTCTCCTTTTAATTATCTGTATAGCCCTGGGCATGTCACTTCATTATTCTCAATTGTGTCCTTGTAATGGAAGTATAGTTAGTGATACCTGCTTCTCAGGATAGTTCTAAGGAGTTAGTTAAATTATATGTGATATACATTGTATCTCTTTTCCTAATGAGGGTCCTGATTGGCAATTGGTATACTTCTTATGAAAATGCAGAGTCTTTACAAGGAACCACCAGTCCTTGAAATTTCACCTATATCTTCACCAAAAAAAAAAAAAAGAGGAAGAACAACACACACACACACACACACACACACACACACACACCAGCCAGCCAAGTACTGAGGCCTTCAGCTCTACAGCCCATAAGGAACTGAGTCCTGCTAAGGACCACATAAATGAACTTGGAAATGTATTCTTCCTTGAGGAAACCTTTAGATAATTCTGATCTAATTTCTTAATCACTTCTTTTTCTTTCTCTCTCACATCTTCCTTTTTAGCCACACTGACAGCCTTACGTTCTCTAACATAACAGAATTACTTCTGTCTCAGAGCATTTGAACTTGGTCTTCATTTTTCCTACAAACTTCTTCCTTCAGGTATTATGACTGTTTCCGCTCTCACTTCCCTTCAGGTTTTTGCTTAAGAGTTATGATCTGAGTGAGTCCTTTTGTGACCTTGCTGTTTGAATTTGCCACGTGCGCCTCACTTAACCCTTCCAGTGCTGTCTCTCTTCTTTACCTATTTTCTCTGCTTTCTTCTTTAATTATCCATTATTGTATATGCATAGCAAATTATCCCAAAAGATAGTGGCTTAAAACAACTAACATTTACCTTGTCACCTTTTCTGTGGGTTAGAATTCCTGACATAGCTTAGCGAGGTGCCCGTGTTTTGAAGTCTGTTATGAGAATTCAGTCAAGCTTATGGCTGTGATTACAGCCTTATTCAAAGGTTTGCTCAAGGAAGAATATATTTCCAAGTTCACTTTTGTGGTTCTTAGCAGGACTCGGTTCCTCGTGGGCTGTAGGGCTGAAAGGTCCAGTTCTTGGCTGGCTGTTGGCCATGGGCCTCCCTCAGTGTTCCCTGCCATGTACACCTTCCCATAAAGAACTCACAACATGGCAGCTGGCTTTCCTCAAAGGAGCACAAGCAAAAGAGTGAAAGAGAATTCCAAGATGGAAGTCCAGTATGTATGTAACCTAATGTCTGAAGTGACACTTTTGCCATAATCTCTTAAAAAGAAGTCACTACATCCAGCCAGCATACAAGGGAAGGGTTTTGCACAAGCAGGTGAACACAAGGAAGGGGAGATCATCTCAGGCCATTTCAGAGGCTTCCTACCACACCACACAAGTAGGGAACTTTGTCTGTTTTATTCATAGTTTTATTTCCAGCGTTTATAGAAAACAGTATGTTTTCCATATATGTATTTATTGAATTAGCGAGTCTAATCCAGAAGCTGCAAATAGTGTTTAATAAATGATTGCTACCATTATCATTTCTTGAATATGCTTTTGGTAGTCATTCCTATTCTTCTTTTGTATTTTAAATTTGAATTCCTATGAGGTCACTGAATTAGACAATAAGAAAAAGCACTCTGGGGTGCTTCCTCTAAAGTTTTCATGATTTGGAAACAATGCATCTCCTCTGGTTATCAGCCATGCACAGAATAGAAAAACCAGAACGACTACATGAAAAACTGTGAGACCAGTAAGAAAGAAAACTAAAGATTGAGAGTATCCATCAAGTACACTATATGGTAGTTATTGAAAAAGGAGGTTCTTGGAAAAAAGTTTTGGGAAATTATTGAGTCTTTCCTGCTGTACAATTCTATGTGCTTTTTTTTTTTCCTGGAGAAGTCAAAATTGCTGCTATAAAATAACTGTTTATTCCTAAAGGCTATTCTCCTTCATGAAAACAAGGTCATGTCCTTACAACAGACACTGTTTACTAGGGATTTTATGCCTTTAAATACCATTGAGCTTAGACCTGAGAAAATCTTCAGAATTCAAAATTCACAGTAGGAGAACATCCATAGCAGAAAGAACATCTTGTTCCCATTTGAAGCTAGGTGAGATTCAACTGAAGAAAATGCACAGTTTGATGAGTTCAACAACATCTGTTTCTCTTGTTTTCAAATGTTCTTGTGAGTAAATGAATAAATGGCAGGTGCCGAAGAGAGGAGGATGCCAATAAAGCTTGTGTAGAGATGGATGTCGGAGAAGGCGATGGCACCCCACTCCAGTACTCTTGCCTGGAAAGTCCCATGGATGGAGGAGCCTGGTGGGCTGCAGTCCATGGGGTCGCTAAGAGTCGGACACAACTGAGTGACTTCCCTTTCACTTTTCACTTTCATGCATTGGAGAAGGAAATGGCAACCCACTCCAGTGTTCTTGCCTGGAGAATCCCAGGGATGGGGGAGCCTGGTGGGCTGCCGTCTATGGGGTTGCACAGAGTTGGACACAACAGAAGTGACTTAGCAGCAGCAGAGATGGATATTGCCCTGTTCTTAATGGCAACTGTGAAATGATAGAAAACCTGGCTGTTTGCAAGACTGGCTTAGGAGAAGCTGACTTCTCCTAAATCAACCTTATGATACCAAGCACCCGTCCTGTGAGAGAGATCATGTTTGAGCCAAAATAACGGACCCTGCGATGCAGGAGACGCAGGAAACACGGGTCTAATCCCTTAGTTGGGAAGATCCCCTGGAGGAGAAAATGGCAACCCACTCCAGTATTCTTGCCAGGATAATGGACAGAGGAGCCTGGCAGGCCACAGTCCATGGGGTCACATGGAGTCAGACACGACTGAACACACACACACACACGGGGGAAGCTGAGAAATCAGACCCCTCATATTGTTCCTGTGTGGCATGTTTCTGAAGAAATAGGGAAACGGTCCCCTTTGCACTTTTACTTTGGTTCACCATTGCTCTTTGAACCTACTACTCTAGGTTAAGGGAGAAGGCAATGGCACCCCACTCCAGTACTCTTGCCTGGAAAATCCCATGGATGGAGGAGCCTGGTGGGCTGCAGTCCATGGGGTCGCTAAGAGTCAGACACGACTGAGCGACTTCACTTTCACTTTTCACTTTCATGCATTGGAGGAGGAAATGGCAACGCACTCCAGTGTTCTTGCCTGGAGAATCCCAGGGACGGTGGGGCCTGGTGGGCTGCCGTCTATGGGGTCGCATAGAGTCAGACACGACTGAAGCGACTTAGCAGCAGCAACTCTAGGTTAATAATCTGGTAGCTTCTCATGAATATTATTCTAGGAAGTGACATTCCTGTTACACTGGACCTGAGGTTGCTTAAAGACCTTGTTATCAACAGAGCAGATGAAAGTGTTTTTGTTTTTCACTCTTAATTACCATTGGCCCCAAAAGTTGTTGTTGTTTTTTAGTCACTAGGTCCTGTCCTACTTTTTTGTGACTACATGGAATTTAGCCCACCAGGCTCCTCTGTCCATGGGATTTTCCAGGCAAGAATCCTAGAGTGGGTTGCCATTTCCTTCTCCAGGGGATCTTCCCAACTCAGGGATCAAATCTGTGTCTCCTGCATTGCAGGTGAATTCTTTACTGCTGAGGCACCCTCAAAGTATGGGCATCAAATTGTATGCCCCAAATAGCTGGATGTTCATGGTTATACACTTACTTTTTTGAGATCACTGAGTGAGCTGAATCAACTGCACAAACACCTCCACTCCAGTATTGATGTGGCCTGAGTGAAAGCTTTAACTGGAAAGGACTGGGGACTTTAACTGCCTGTAACCCAGATGGAAAGAGTTGGTAAGGCAAAAGCCCTTTTCACTCCCTCTGTGGAAATACAAGGGAGATAGAGATTGCTTTTCTAATATGTATTCCTTTAAAGAAACAAAAGCCTTGAGAAGATTAAGAGATTTTTCTTAAATGATCCAGCTATCAACACCTAAATTGAAATTTTAAACAAGCAATCAGGAAGTGCTAGAGAAAAAAATATTTAAATGATTATATCAAGAATAAAAATAAACCACTCTTTATCAGCCATGAGATTATAAAGATGACATTTCTTCTTTGATGTTATCTAGAAGTTAAACTGATGAGTGTCGAAAGAGAATACACTTAGTTTCTCAGCAAACAATTGCAATATTAGATCATTTTAATTATATTAGAATTACTCCTGTGTGAGCTGTAACAGCATTTGTGCAGCAGTGACAGAATCAGGATTCATAGAAGTATAAGTGCAGAGGAGTTGAAGGCTTTAATTAGAATTGAAAAACAGGAACACTGCTGTATCATTTCTTTTAGAATAGACCCCAACTTCATTTAATTTAGAATTAGAAGATTTGCAAAAGAATGAAACAAATATGGTTAGGCTAGAGGTAGCAAAAAAGTGTAAAAACAGTCAGCAAAAATATGCTAAATAAAAGCTGTTATTTACATTAGCACTTAACAGAGTAAACAAGGAAAAAGATTGTTTTACTAATAAAGACAAAGGTAACAATGCAGTTGTAACAATTCAGGTTTTTAAAACTATATTTCAATCATTTAGGAGGCATTAATGAAAACTGCTGTTAAACCAAATATAAACAACTGTGAAAGCAAAGAGGTAGTGCATTCTAATGGGTAGAGCATTGAGCAGGAAATGCCTGCCTTGAAATTATATTCAGCTGGGCTTCTGATTCTTCATGAGACTCAGGGAAAGGCACTTTATTTCTCAGTGCTGCCACCTTCTCCTCTGCAGAACAGAACCCATGAAAATCTTAACTATGTTTAACTCCAAAATATACTCTGTGATATATTGGTTCAATTTCAGATATGCAGAAAACTTGCAAAAGTTTGTCTAAATATTTTGTACTGATTCATTTAGTCCTGCTACTCTTTCTTCAAAATAAGGCCAGGGAAACTCCAGTATATGAAACAAATCAAAGTTGAGTTGCTCTTGTGGAATTAAGAACTGTGCAGACTACCACCCTCTCACCCTCTATACCTTTATTTGTTCCTCTCTGGCTACTACTCAGATCAGATCAGATCAGATCAGTCGCTCAGTTGTGTCCGACTCTTTGCGACCCCATGAATCGCAGCACGCCAGGCCTCCCTGTCCATCACCAACTCCCGGAGTTCACTCAGACTCACGTCCATCGAGTCGGTGATGCCATCCAGCCATCTCATCCTCTGTCGTCCCCTTCTCCTCCTGCCCCCAATCCCTCCCAGCATCAGAGTTTTTTCCAATGAGTCAATTCTCTGCATGAGGTGGCCAAAGTACTGGAGTTTCAGCTTTAGCATCAGGAGTCAAACAGTCCCACAGCTCTGTGGATGACCGAAAAATACTCATCTTCATGATGCTAGCAGCTAGATATTGGGGCTGTTTCAAATAAAGAGTTGTTTTTTCCTTCTATTTTTTCATTCAGTTTTTTAAGTACATGGTTTTAATGGAATGATCATTTTAAATAACATTAAACTACAAAAGGTATTGTAGAGATTCAAGCTTCAGTATCTCCCCTTTTATTCTTCTCAATCAAAAAAATAAGTACAAAATTCAATATACTTCAGTTTTTCAGGTAAGACCAAACAATAAACACCTCCAGGCAAGCATTTATAATTTTAAGGAACTCGATTCAAAGGAAGGTTGAGTGACAGCAACAAACTTTCTACACTAGTAATTGAAAGACCTGAATCCCTGGGTTTAGCTCTATTTCCTTCATTTATTGTTCATATAGTTTGAAAACTTCATATAATCTATTTCCTCTTGGGTAAAATGGGAATCATACCCAAAAGATGGCCTTAATAGAGATAGTGTTAAAATGATTACCGAAGTCAAGGTCCTTTTCAGTTATTTCAGTAAATACATAGCATTTTGATCAAATTTTTATTGATGGGAGGAAGAAAAGGAGAGAAAAAAATACATTATTCTTTACCAGTAGATTTCTAATATGGAGATTCCCCTTGCATCTGAACTAAGACTGATTCTTGCATTCATTATTATTGGCTGAAGGAAACATGACCACCAAATGAGGCCAAAAAGAATAGTTGTGCCTGAGAACAGTAGTGTGCTCAGAATCCCTGTACATCTGAGGGGAAGACATTTTAAGTTATAAGATTTTATTCTGTATTCAGATTTTTAATGTTATTTTTACTAGATCCTCCATGCCATCTTCTGCCCCTCCACTGAGTCACAACCCCTCAAGTCACCTCATCCGCCTCTTACCACCTTCACGTTCTTCATTGAAATTTCTAGCTCATGGATCAAAGCTTTGATTGGTTTCTGGATTTTCTGCAAGCCTACAGTTGACTTTTTCTTAACTTTGCCCACATAGTTACAGGATAAATTATGGCCATATAATTATACTAAAATGTGGATAATGCTTAAGTCAGTTAAAAGAATTAATGCATATCCCATTAGATAAGAAGCTATTAGATGAGTAGCAGCAAAGTGGGTGTTGGCATTTTTACACTGCTCTACTTAAATCCCGGAAAATTAAAATCATCAAAAGAGAGAGCGCTTTGACTGTCAATACTACATTATTACTAATATCCTGACCAACTCTTCTTTGTATAAATTTCACTTTGTTATAATTATGACTAGAGAAAAGACATTACATTAGCACTCTATCACATCTTATTAAGGGTATTTTGAATTAAATGCCTTAAAATTGTTTCAATGTAAAAATAAGTTATTTTGATTATGTAGATGACATCTTTGTCATTTGGAAAATATGAAAACAAAAATTCCAAAACTTTAAACTTAAATATGCTTGTTTCTTCAGTAGCAATGAAAACACAACACGTTATTATTTTTTAATGTACACAAAATTTTTCACCCTGTTTTCTAAAAACATGCTTCACAGTTTGATACATTGGCTATTTTACTTATAAATAGCTCAGCTAAAGATAATAGTTATGAGATTTAAGAAATACATTTAAGAGCATAGTGATCTTATTCATATATTGGAATACTTTATTGTTCCTAACAATGACATGCTAGGCTTAATACTGGCTATAAATAGCACTGCATAAGACTGCAGTTAATTTCTTCAGCCTCCACCCTATGCATTAGTTCTTGATTTCAATTATTTAAAAATCCTGTTGTTACTAAGAGGGTCCTTTGGTGTCAGATACTTTAAGAAATATGCCAGAAATATGACACAGTTCACCCAAACTTGAAAAATCAGTACTGTCACTCGAGTGTACTGGTTTCCATTATTACTTTATTTAATGCCATTATTCACAAAAATGCTATGGTTAAATGTGGAGAAACTATATCAAAATTCATGTAAACAGTGGCCAAAAATAGTGTTGCTCAATTTGACCCAAAACCTTACTATGACCAAAGCTTGGAAAGATTACTGGATTTTTTTCTCTCCATTTTCTTTAAGCACAAATGCACTGACCCAAAGTTGTTTTTACATCTTTTTCTACCCTAATGATATTACATTTTCACATCATTCTTCTTTGATGTTCACATCTAGTAGATCACTATAGTAGTTTCAGTCAAACATGACCTTCTAGTCTGAACATTTTCAAATGAACACGAAAGACATTAGTTACCTACTTTACATATTACTGAGAAACAACATCTGATAAATGATGATCCTTTTTCTAATTGCATAGTTTTAAAAAGCATATGATTCTGCTAGTCACCTTGGAATAGAATTTTTGGAGGACAGTAGCAGTCTTACACTGGCATTGTTCAATGCAGCACCTAGCACTTCCTGGGTGCTTAATAAATATTGAGCAACCCAGCAATCAAGCCCTCCAGGCAATGGTTGCAGTTGTTAGCTGACACATACGCAGACTGTACACAGTAAGAATTGCCAATCAAACAGCCAGATCTGAATACACAGAAAACAGCAGAGACCATAATGGCAGCATCACCTTCAAATAAAGGACAATCTATATGTATGTATTATGCTACATATGAATTTAAAAGTATTCATAGCTTTCTTTGCATTCCATTGTGCATTTAAAGCTTGCTACATGTGAAATTAGCCAAATGCACACTCTTCCATGAATACGCTTAAGGAAACGTCAACAGTCTCAAATTACTTTTGAAATAAATAATTCCTTTGCCTGACCTAAACTCAAAATTGTCCTGAATACAGGTAGTCTAACCCTTTTATGCCATCAAAAGTGGAATTTCCTCCAAATCTACTTAAATACTTAGAGTTACTTATGAACTCCACAGACATGAGAGTCCAGTGTGTGAAATAGGTCTCTCTCCTAGCTAACAGGTCCACTTAAGAATTAGATGCATAAACTTACCTTTAGCACAAGGTGGTCACTTTGAGATTTAAACCTTTATCTTTAAAAACCATTATTTGGATTTCAGACGGTGAAGATACCAGCTAGTAAACTGTATTATTGCCCTTTTTGCAACATCATCTTCCTGGTGGCCTTGGAGAGTTAATGAATCTGAATGCCCCTAAGTTTAGCTTTTCCTAAGCCATCTGACCCAGTTTTTAAAAAATAAACATTAAACCCCATGTAAAAAGCAAGATAAATGAGGATATGACTGTAGTGAGGGGATGAGAAAAGTCTTGGCATGCCTATCGTTTCCCTTCTCACCTACTCTTTCCTGTGAGCCTTGTTCTTGTGTCAACCGTTTAGTTAATACTGCTTGAGCTGCTTAAAATTATACATTTAATGTCAGCTTTGTGCTCTAAGGAATATTTAATGTGAGACATCATTCACCTTTGCATAGAAATTAGCTCTGCAGTGTGAAAACTGGCTTCAGGTGAATTCTACTTTAAAAAAAAAAAATGCAAGTGAAAACAGGAAGAACCAGAAAGCAAGCACCACAGTCTTAAGAGAATCACCACCAGCAGCTGGAGGGTTCAGTATATTCAGAAAATTGTCTTACATTCCAGATGAGAGGCGCCTATTTACTGTACAAAAAATTACATTCAAACTAGGGAAAATAAGAGTCCTGGCACCTCTAAGTATGCTCAGAATTTTTTTTCTACCTTAGATTCTCAAGTACACTGTGAACTTGATTCACCCTTTGACATTTAAGAAGGCACTAAAAACACAGTACAGTGAAGAGCTTGTTTTTTATTTGCTCTTTAATGCACCTTGATACACTATTATTCCTCCTGACCAGTGGGTAATATTGAATCACCTCACCCAAACACAACCCTTGACAGACTTGGATCCTTTTTTCAATATTTACTGAGTGCTTATACTGTGGCAGGGATGATAACAATTGCAAAGTGTAAATGAGGAAGATATGCCCACCCCCCTGCCTCTAGGAAATATGCACTCTAGAGGAAAATTTAGATGTATATATATTGTTGCATGCTATAATGCATACCATGTTGCATTGTAAAAACTAAAATAGAGGCATGGACAACATATCATGGAAGCACAGATACATTCCAGGGAGAAAGTGTGGTTATCCATGACCTCTGTTAACCTTCTCCACTTTTCAGTATTTACTGAATGCTTATACCTCTGTTAACCTTCTCCACTAGTTCCTTCAGAACATCTCGTTATAGGGCCACACAGGTTTCCCTCTCAAGTGGATGGTGATGCAGTTATTCTTCACTTTAAAAGGTAAAAATACCTGGGATATCTTCAAATGATTTGCTGTTTATCACTAAATAAAAAATGGATTTCTACCGGTCTTCCTAATGTTAGCAAAAGTGGTAGAGGTCACTTTACTTGGCACGAGGGATAGAAAGATGAATACACTTTGGCCTGGAACGTTAATGCCAACATGAACTGTTACATGCAATTACAGAAAGATGCATTGGGTACAATGTGAACATGGTAATACATGGAAGCATCAAATAGCACAGTGGGTACCAGGCTCTTGAAAAAGTTAAGTATCATAGAACATAAGGAAGAAGGCAGAAGACAGAGGTGATCCCAAGGAGGCGAATAGGCATCAAATGCTTGAGAGATAGTATGTGCTTTTGGAAAGAGTTTGATGTTAAATTATAGTCAGTGGACAGGCGTTTCATAAATAAAGTTGGTATCTTTTTTTAGCTTTTCCTTTTTTTAACTTTTTATTTTTATATTGAAGTACAGCCAATTAACAATGTGGTGATAGTTTCAGGTGAACAGCCATATATATACATGTATCCATTCTCTCCCAAACTCCCCTCCCATCCAGGCTGCATTCCATGTGCTATACAGTAGGTTGTCCATTTTTAATATAGCAGTGTGTTCATATCAATCCCAAAATTTAGTCACTTATCAAGGTTGCAGGAGAAATAAATAGCAGAGCCAGAGGTCTGGCTCAGGTCTGTTACATTCTAGGGCCCATCCCCTTGATGACTACTCCGTAAATGATTATCCTAGAGTTGGGGGGATATTTTCAGATCTTTCATCAGCTCAACTTTCTTTTTCATTCCTCTTGATATCCATCAATGATAGGGTGGAAAGAGCAGGGTTTGGGTAAAAATCACGCTGAACCAGGAATGCATTTATTTGGATTTACAAAGATGGCAGATGTGAAATTGTTGGGAATAAGCATGCCACACAAGTACTTATGTGATATCAGAAGCCAGTGGTTTTATTTTTCTGCTAAAGCAGCAGAGTATTACAAAATTAAAGTCATAGTTGGGCCCAGAATGCTAATAGGTACAGCTGTATAACCCAATCAATAAACAAAGGAGACAACAGAGAGAAAGGAAATAGAATGGAAAAATGCATTGGTACTCAATATGCAGCCTAGATAATTGGAAGAGGAAGGGGGATAGATGAAATGTTATCATAAAATATATAAAATAATGCTTCTTAGAGGGAGGGAAATTATTTTTATTATCTGGCAGTGATATAATCAGAAATATTGAATTTAAATTGATAAAGAACACCAGTTTATGTAGTTGAAACAATTTAGCAGTAGGGCCAACTGCAGAATACAAGAACTTTGATATATGTGGAAGAAAGAAAACACTTAAAATTTTCGGATGCTTGGGGCTGGTGCACTGGGATGACCCAGAGGGATGGTATGGGGAAGGAGGTAGTAGGGGGGTTCAAGATTGGGAACACGTGTACAGCCGTGGCAGATTCATGTTGATGTATGGCAAAATCAATACAATATTGTAAAGTAATTAACCTCTAATTAAAATAAATTTTTAAAAAATAAAAAAAATAAAAAATAAAATTTTCAAACTGTAATTTTTCAGACTAATTGGATCCATTCCACACTCACTAGAATACTTCATCATTCAGCAAGAGCTAGATGACTTCAATGGGGGCCCTTTCTGTCCTAAGTTTCAGTGATGCTCTGACATAGCAATAAGTTTCACAGAAATATGGTTCAAGAAAATGGTTTGCTACACTCTTTGAAAAAACAACATTGTGTCAATAATAGCTGACAACTGAAGGAAACCATGATTACTCTCAAACACAAAGACAACCTGTCCATCCCTTTTCCTCCTGCTCTGAATGAAACATGGGAGGGCAAAAAAGGTGTTGAAGTTAAAACAGGAATAATGAATCCATAACAGCTATCCATGCTCTTTGAGCTTCTGTACATTTGTATTGCTTCTGTCCAGAAATTGGTCAGATTATAAATCTGAAAGGATTGAAGTGTCTATTTGAGGAATAGTTTTAAAGCTTCCAGTCTGAACACAAAATGTTATTTGAACACAAAATGTTATTAAGCTGGGATTTGTCAAAGAGGAGCATCTTCCCAACAATTTACTATGGATTTATTTGAAAACATACTGACAAATACAGCATTCCGATCTGTGCATACATCTATTTATTTAGGAAAATATTGCAGGTAACACAGAGAGAAATTTGCATTTGGCATTAACCTTATTATTTCGTAGATGAAATGCTTTATATACAGAGCATAGGTCAGTTGGACTATAAATCCTTCCCCCAAATAGTTATTAAATGTCTGCCATTTAAAAGCATTGTTAGAGATGGCAGAGCATATGATAAAGTACAAGACATCATCTGTATCCTCAAGGAATTTATAAAAGTTGGAGAGAAATACTTAAATACATTTAAAGATTTCAATGAAATTAGTACAAATGACTGATATAGAAAATAAGAGTCAGCAAAGGGATAGAGACTGATTTACAGTACAATTCACAGTCTGCTTAAAACGACAGTGATTTGATGCTGTATATATACATCTCAGTTGTCTGAACATGCTCACTTCTCAGTTTCCAAAGCAACTATTTTGCATCCCTCTTCTCAACCCATCTGCTTTCCTTCGTAACTAGACCCATATTTTATTAAAATAGAAGAACTTATATATCAATTTGCCTCATTTTCCTGCTTAAAATTATATAATTGCTTCCAGTGCTTTGAAGTAGAAATCAAAACATTTACCATGGCCTACAAAATTGCAGATGTCTGTCACCTGCCTTTCTCTCATCCCTTTTTACACCTCTTTCCCTTTAGCCCTCATGGCTCCAACCTCACTGACCTATTTTGCTTCTTTGCATAGACCCTCCTCTTTGCTGTCATGCCTCTGCACCTGCAGTTCTCTCTGCCCAGAACATCCTTCCCTGTGATCAGCCATTTCTTTGTTCAGTCCTAAGCTCAAATGTCACATCTTAATAAAAGCCTTCCCTTAACATTTTATCTGAAGAAACTCCCACCGTACCCTTTTCCCTAAACAAAGCATTTTCTACCACATAAGCTTATCTTAAAAAAAAAAAAAAAATCAGTACCAAACTAAGGTTTTATTGGAGCAATTTTTATATATTCACGTCATTCTAAAACATAGGAATAAATACAGCAAAATTTATTCTCTCATCATATAATGAGTCCATTATTACAAGATTTATAGATATCATATTCTTTAGTCTCCAATATTTCATCAGTCTTCTCAAAAATTTTTATACCAATCATTTATGCATGCATGCTAAGTTACTTCAGTCATGTCAGACTCTGCAACCCTGTGGACTATAGCCTGCCAGACTCCTCTGTCCATGGGATTCTTCAGGCCAGAATACTGGAGTGGGTTGCCATGCCCTCCTCCAGGGGATCTTCCCAACCCAGGGATTGAAACTGAATTTCTTACATCTCCTGCATTAGCAGGTGGGTTTGTTATCACTAGCAACACCTAGGAAGCTCATACAGTAAGCTCATATAGTAAGCTTCTATCTTACTATTTTTTATATTAAAATTACATATATTTAAGGTGTACAGGACTTCCCTGTAGCTCAAATGGTAAAGAATCTTTCTGCAACACAGGAGACCAGGGCTCTATCCCTGGGTCGGGAAGATCCTCTGGAGAAGGGAATAGCAAGCCACTCCAGTATTCTTGCCTGGAGAATCCCATGGACAAGGAGCCTGGTGGGTGACAGTCTGTGGGGTAGCAAAGAGTCAGACACGCCTGATAGACTAACACACAAGGTGTACAATATAGTGTTTTGATATACACAGTGAAATGATTGTTTTCCCTGGTATCTCAGATGGTAAAGAATCTGCCTGCAATGCAGGAGACTGGGGTTCAATCCCTGGGTCAGGAAGATCCCCTGCAGTAGGAAATGGCAACCCAATCCAGTATTCTTGCCTGGAGAATTCCATGGACAGAAGAGGCTGGTAAGCTACAGTCCATGGGTCTCAAAGAGTCAGACATGAATGAGTGACTTTCACTTCAGTGCACTTCAATGCAATGATTACTGCAGACAAGCTAATTAACTTAGTCATCTCTTCCCATGGTTGATATTTGTCTGTGTCCCTGTGTGATGAGAGCACTTGAGATCTACTCTCTTAGTAAATTTCCAGTATAAAATACAGTTTTATTAACCATAATCATCATGCTGGACCTTAAATCTCTAGAACTTATTCTTCTTACATAATTGCAACTTTGTACCTCTTGACTAACATCTCCCCATTTACCTCATCTCTCTTCCCCTTGTTTTACCACTGTACAACTCTCTACTTTTATGAATTTGACTTTTTTAGATTCTACATATAAGTGAAATCATGCAGTATTTTTCTTTCTGTGTCTGGCTTCTGTCTTGTTTCTCCTTAGCACTATGATTCTCTGAAACTATGTTTAGCTGCTTACTTTTTTTTAGCCTGCCCTGTCCTACTGAATGGAAGCTATATTAGGAAAAGGATCTATCTGATACTCTTAGAACCTCACCCTATGCCTGGGACATGGAGTTCAAAAAATACCTGCTGATTGAATGAATTAATACATAGCTAAAAGAATAGCAAAGCTTCAAGACAGATGTTAAAAAGAGGGAAGTAGAAAGTATGTTTTGTAGGTTAATCCTTACAGGGAGTTAGAGTTGTTCAGTTCAGTTCAGTCACTCAGTCGTGTCTGACTCTTTGCGACCCCATGAATCACAGTACACCAGGCCTCCTTGTCCATCACCAACTCCCGGAGTTCACTCAAATTCACGTCCATCATGTCAGTGATGCCATCCAGCCATCTCATCCTCTGTCATCCCCTTCTCTTCCTGCCCCCAATCCCTCCCAGCATCAGAGTCTTTTCCAATGAGTCAACTGTTCACATGAGGTGGCCAAAGTACTGGAGTTTCAGCTTTAGCATCATTCTCTCCAAAGAAATCCCAGGGCTGATCTCCTTCAGAATGGACTGGTTGGATCTCCTTGCAGTCCAAGGGACTCTCAAGAGTCTTCTCCAACACCACAGTTCAAAAGCATCAATTCTTTGGCGCTCAGCCTTCTTCACAGTCCAACTCTCACATCCATACATGACCACAGGAAAAACCATAGCCTTGACTAGACGAACCTTTGTTGGCAAAGTAATGTCTCTATTTTTGAATATGCTATCTAGGTTGGACGTAACTTTCCTTCCAAGGAGTAAGCGTCTTTTAATTTCATGGCTGCAGTCACCATCTGCAGTGATTTTGGAGCCCCCCAAAAATAAAGTCTGACACTGTTTCCACTGTTTCCCCATCTATTTCCCATGAAGTGATGGGACCAGATGCCATGATCTTCGTTTTCTGAATGTTGAGCTTTAAGCCAACTTTTTCACTCTCTACTTTCACTTTCATCAAGAGGCTTTTTAGTTCCTCTTCACTTTCTGCCATAAGGGTGGTGTCATCTGCATATCTGAGGTTATTGATATTTCTCCCAGCAATCTTGATTCCAGCTTGTGCTTCTTCCAGCCCAGCGTTTGTCATGATGTACTCTGCATATAAGTTAAATAAGCAGGGTGACAATATACAGCCTTGACGTACTCCTTTTCCTATTTGGAACCAGTCCGTTGTTCCATGTCCAGTTCTAACTGTTGCTTCCTGACCTGCATACAGATTTCTCAAGAGGCAGGTCAGGTGGTCTGGTATTCCCATCTCTTTCAGAATTTCCCACAGTTTATTGTGATCCACACAGTCAGAGGCATTGGCATAGTCAATAAAGCAGAAATAGATGTTTTTCTGGAACTCTCTTGCTTTTTCCATGATCCAGCGGATGTTGGCAATTTGATCTCTGGTTCCTCTGCCTTTTCTAAATCCAGCTTGAACATCAGGAAGTTCACGGTTCACGTATTGCTGAAGCCTGGCTTGGAGAATTTTGAGCATTACTTTACTAGTGTGTGAGATGAGTGCAATTGTGTGGTAGTTTGAGCATTCTTTGGCATTGCCTTTCTTTGGGATTGGAATGAAAACTGACCTTTTCCAGTCCTGTGGCCACTGCTGAGTTTTCCAAATTTGCTTGCATATTGAGTGCAGCACTTTCACAGCATCATCTTTCAGTCTGGAATTTCAACTGGAATTCCATCACCTCCACTAGCTTTGTTTGTAGTGATGCTTTCTAAGGCCCACTTGACTTCACATTCCAGAATGTCTGGCTCTAGGTGAGTGATCACACCATCGTGATTATCTGGGTCATGAAGATCTTTTTTGTACAGTTCTTCTGTGTATTCTTGCCACCTCTTATTATTATCTTCTGCTTCTGGTAGGTCCATACCATTTCTGTCCATTATCAAGCCCATCTTTGCATGAAATATTCCCTTGGTATCTCTATTTTCTTGAAGAGATCTCTAGTCTTTCCCATTCTGTTGTTTTCCTCTATTTCTTTGCATTGATCACTGAGGAAGGCTTTCTTACCTCTTCTTGCTATTCTTTGGAACTCTGCATTCAGATGCTTATATCTGTCCTTTTCTCCTTTGCTTTTTGCTTCTCTTCTTTTCACAGCTATTTGTATAGACTTCCAACTCTAGTACTCAATGTGTAGAAAATATTACACCTTTGTTGTTAGTTGTGTGCATGGTTATTCTAAAGCATGAGATAAATCCAACTTATATGTGGTTTGATTTGATAGAGAAGCAGGACCATAGGATATTTATAATATGATACTGACTTTGATTTACATAATTTCTACCCTCTAATTTTACACCCACGTATTTTTGTAACATTTCATGCTGTCCAGTTGAATTGGATAGATCATCCACCAATAACAAATTTCTAAGTGTGATACAGCACAAATACATGTTCACAAGTATATTAAGGAATGTAAACACTGTTGAATAACTAATAGTCTATTATCTAGCAACCGAAGTGTGACACCCTCCTCTAAGACCCTAAAAAAAAAAAAAAAGATTCTGATTTACCCAAGCTATGATACCAAAAAGCTATAAGAAAATGCTTATTGTTATAGTATATGCCAGGATTTAATGCTTTTTAAAATAGGAGTAAAGTGTGACACCCTCCTCTAAGACCCTAAAAAAAAAAAAAAAGATTCTGATTTACCCAAGCTATGATACCAAAAAGCTACAAGAAAATGCTTATTGTTATAGTATATGCCAGGATTTAATGCTTTTTAAAATAGGAGTAAATAGCATTTTAAAATGCTTTTTTACATTCAGTGAAATAAGTGTTCCTTTTAATGTTTCTTAATTTAAGTTTTAACATTTCTTTAAAGTGGACTCAGGGAGAGCAAAAAGAAATTGAAGAACCAAATCAGAGCAAGTAGGCAAGACTATTAAAATAATTCTCTACACATTTTTCTTTGCACACATTAAATTTAACATGAATTTCAGCACAGCTTCAAAAAGTGAGTACCTCTTAAAAGACTTTTAGTTACTTTTAAAACCACTCTCTGGGTTCTTGTAGCCTCTTTAAAATTAAGGTGGCTTAGGGAAAAACTCCTACCATTCCTGAAAAGAAGCTTTTTAAGTAAAAATCTTTTTTTTTTCTTTTCTTAATTTTATTCTTCCAGCTATTTCCTTTAATGTACTTCCTGATATAATGCAGGATAATGTCGATCCTAAGTTCTGAGCATGTAGTTATGGACTGATAATTTCATAGGTTAGAACATTCAGTCAGAACACTCATTTGATTACAATGTCCTCTATCCTGTTCTATAATTTTTCATATATCCATATGTCTATCTAAACACAAAAGACAGTGGCTGCTCTCTGCTGAGAGATGAAACAGAAATCTCCATTACAATACATTGTCTCCTGTATGAATGCTCTGCATTTTCAGCTGTCTTCGCTGTATTAACTGATGTCATCGTGTGGATTTTCAGCCTTGTCTAAACTGCTCTTGCATTGACACTAATAATGAAAAGACACATCATGAGCACCAGTTATTAATATATAGTACTAATTATATAAAGCATCATTTTGTCTAGTACTACTATATTACATGAAAAACTGCCCTCTCATGCTCATTTAATGTCAACACAGTCTATACATGGAGAAATATATTTTGAAAGGGAAGCTGGTTAACTCTTTTTAAAGTTTTATGAAAAGTGGGTTTGAAATGACTATATATCACCAACCAAGCCATTATATAAATTTGCTTTTGTGAATGAAGATCAATCTGAAAAGCAAACGTTTAATAATATGAAATGAATATGAATTATTCAAAAAAGAGCAGGCATTTAATGTTTTCCTTTAATGAAAATGCCGATAAAAAAAGTGGAAATGTCTTACCAATTTGGAACTTTTTGCAGTTTTGTAATTTCCACTCATGTAACTATAACAAAATGCTTTGTAATATGTAAAGAACATGGAAACCACCATATTTAAAATGTACTGAATCAATACATGTCTTTATCGGCTAGACTTTTTCTTACTAATTCCAAATTCAAGTTTTTTGCAGGCAAGAGATAAGATTAGAAAGGGAGACAATGTACCACATTTTATTTATTTATTTTTTAATATAAATTTATTTATTTTAATTGGAGGCTAATTACCATATTGTAGTGTATTTTGCTATACACTGACATGAATCCGCCATGGGTATACATGTGTTCCCCATCCTGAACCCCCCTCCCACCTCCCTCCCCATCCCATCCCTCTGGGTCATCCCAGTGCACCAGCCCCGAGCACCCTGTCTCATGCATCAAACCTGGACTGGTGATCCATTTCACATATGATAATATACGTGTTTCAATGCCATTCTCCCAAATCATCCCACCCTTGCCCTCTCCCACAGAGTCCAAAAGACTGTTCTATACATCTGTGTCTCTTGCTGTCTCGCATATAGGTTTATCATTACCATTTTTCTAAATTCCATATATATGCATTAGTATACTGTATTGGTGTTTTTCTTTCTGGCTTACTTCACTCTGGATAAGAGGCTCCAGTTTCATCCACCTCATTCAGTTCAGTTCAGTTCAGTCACTCAGTTGTGTCTGACTCTTTGCGACCCCATGAATTGCAGCACGCCAGGCCTCCCTGTCCAACACCAACTCCTGGATTTCATGTAAACTCATCTGCATCGAGTCAGTGATGCCATCCAGCCATCTCATCCTCTATTGTCCCCTTCTCCTGCCCCCAATCTCTCCCAGCATCAGAGTCTTTTCTAATGAGTCAACTCTTCACATGAGGTGGCCAAAGTATTGGAGTCTCAGCTTTAGCATCAGTCCTTCCAAAGAACACCCAGGACTGGTTTCCTTTAGGATGGGCTGGTTGGATCTCCTTGCAGTCCAAGGGACCCACAAGAGTCCCTCCAACACCATAGTTCAAAAGCATCAATTCTTTGGTGCTCTACTTTCTTCACAGTCCAACTCTCACATCCATACATGACCACAGGAAAAACCATAGCCTTGACTAGACGGACCTTTGTTGGCAAAGTAATGTCTCTGCTTTTGAATATGCTATCTAGGTTGGTCATAACTTTCCTTCCAAGGAGTAAGCGTCTTTTAATTTCATGGCTGCAGTCACCATCTGCAGTGATTTTGGAGCCCAAAAAATAAAGTCTGACACTGTTTCCACTGTTTCCCCATCTATTTCCCATGAAGTGATGGGACCGGATGCCATGATCTTCGTTTTCTGAATGTTGAGCTTTAAGCCAACTGTTTCACTCTCCACTTTCACTTTCATCAAGAGGCTTCTTAGTTCCTCTTCACTTTCTGCCATAAGGGTGGTGTCATCTGCATATCTGAGGTTATTGATATTTCTCCCAGCAATCTTGATTCCAGCTTGTGCTTCTTTCAGCCCAGCGTTTGTCATGATGTACTCTGCATATAAGTTAAATAAGCAGGGTGACAATATACAGCCTTGACGTACTCCTTTTCCTATTTGCAACCAGTCTGTTGTTCCATGTCCAGTTCTAACTGTTGCTTCCTGACCTGCATACAGATTTCTCAAGAGGCAGGTCAGGTGGTCTGGTATTCCCATCTCTTTCAGAGTTTCCCACAGTTTATTGTGATCCACACAGTCAAAGGCTTTGGCATAGTCAATAAAGCAGAAATAGATGTTTTTCTGGAACTCTCTTGCTTTTTCGATGATCCAGCAGATGTTGGCAATTCGAACTCTTTTTCCTCTGCCTATTCTAAAACCAGCTTGAACAACTGAAAGTTCATGGTTCACATATTGCTGAAGCCTGGCTTGGAGAATTTTGAGCATTACTTTACTAGCGTGTGAGATGAGTGCAATTGTGTGGTAGTTTGAGCATTCTTTGGCATTGTAGAGTTAGGTTATTTGTTTGACTTTTTTTCTTGTTTCTTGAGGTAAGCCTGTGTTGCTATGAATCTTCCCCTTAGCACTGCTTTTACAGTGCCCCATAGGTTTTGGGTTGTTGTGTTTTCACTTTTATTCATTTCTATGCATGCTTTGATTTCTTTTTTGATTTCTTCTGTGATTTGTTGGTTATTTAGCAGCATGTTGTTCAACCTCCATATGTTGGAATTTTTAATAGTTTTTCTCCTGTAATTGACATCTTCTTACTGCATTGTGGTCAGAAAAGATGGTTGAAATGATTTCAATTTTTTTGAATTTACCAAAGGTAGATTTATGACCCAGGATGTGATCTATCCTGGAGAAGGTTCCATGTACACTTGAGAAAAAGGTGAAATTCATTGTTTTGGAGTGAAATGTCCTATAGATATCAGTTAGGTCTAACTGGTCTATTGTATCATTTAAAGTTTGTGTTTCCTTTTAATTTTCTGTTTAGTGGATCTATCCATAGGTGTGAGTGGGGTGTTAAAGTCTCCCACTATTACTGAGTTACTGTTAATTTCCCCTTTCATACTTGTTATGTTATGCTATGCTAAGTCACCTCAGTCGTGTCCGACTCTGTGCGACCCCACAGATGGCACCTCACCAGGCTTCCCCGTCCCTGGGATTCTCCAGGCAAGAACACTGGAGTGGGTTGCCATTTCCTTCTCCAATGCATGAAAGTGAAAATAAAAGTGAAGTCGTGTCCGACCCTCAGCGACCCCATGGACTGCAGCCTACCAGGCTCCTCCATCCATGGGATTTTCCAGGCAAGAGTACTGGAGTGGGGTGCCATTGCCTTCTCCGTTCATACTTGTTAGCATTTACCTTACATATTGTGGTGCTCCTATGTTGCGTGCATATATATTTATAATTGTTATATCTTCTTCTTGGATTGATCCTTTGATCATTATGTAGCATCCTTCTTTGTCTCTTTTCACAGCCTTTATTTTATAGTCTATTTTATCTGATATGTGTATCACTACTCATGCTTTCTTTTGGTCTCTATTTGCATGAAATATCTTTATCCAGCCCTTCACTTTCAGTCTGTATGTGTCCCTTGTTTTGAGGTGGGTCTCTTGTAGACAACATATATAGGGGTCTTGTTTTTGTGTTCATTCAGCCAGTCTTTGTCTTTTGGTTGGGGCATTCAACCCATTTACATTTAAAGTAATTATTGATAAGTATGATCCCGTTGCCATTTACTTTGTTGTTTTGGGTTCAAGTTTATGCACCCTTTCTGTGTTTCCTGTCTAGAGAAGATCCTTTAGCATTTGTTGGACAGCTGTGTTAGGGACCACATTTTATGAATCAATAACTAATAGTAGAACGTGAAGTGTTGAAAGCTGTGTTAGGGACCCCAGTGAAATGTGTTAAATGGTCATGGCCTTTAAGAAACTAGTCTTTTAATGAGGTGAGCCTACCCTAGCAAGGTTGCGATGTGACTGCAAGAATGCACTACAATTTTTGGCACCACAATTCCTTTATGCTGTCTCCTACTTCTCTGCCTGCTATGTCTCGCTGTTGGCTTTCCTGCTTTTTCCACCCTTTTACGGTTATCCCTTAGCTCTTAGTCCCTACACAGCCCCACCTTGTGGTTTGGCCAAGTATGTTCAATTACTTATCCTAGCAGATCTCAGTACCTTGAAGGGCATGATTTCCAGTGTCTACCTGGTGACCTTATGAACCTAATCATAGGCACCCTTCCTCATCCTTTCACTTCCTCTTCATAGGCCCTCTCCAGCCCAAGCTGGTTCAGTGGCGCCTCAACTTGGTCCCAGATGGTCCTTCGTATGATGGAGAGGAGCAGACAAATGCATGGAACTTTCAGCATGGTAGAGCCCTCTGTAGGGAAAGTGAAAATGTTAGTCACTGAGTAGTGTCTGACTCTTTGTGACCCCATGGACTATAGCCCACCAGGCTCCTCTGTCCATGGAATTCTTAAGGCAAGAATAATAGAGTGGGTAGCCATTCCCTTCTGCTCCAGGGGATCTCCCAACCCAGGGACTGAACCCAGGGTCTCCTGCATTGCGGGCAAATTCTTTATCATCTGAGCCATCAGGGAAGCCGCTCTTCCTAGGGGGTTGCAGATAAAACAAAGGACTCTCTCAGGGGCATTGCCAGAATATGTGGCAGGTACTGGTGGAATTTTTGGTGACTCAAATACAAACTTGGCTGATAGAAAATGTGCTGTAAGTGTCTGCAAATGCATATGAAGCCACTGGGTGAAAGTCGTGCAGAAAAAAAGGGGGACAACCAGTAGGGCTTCTATTTCCATAAAAATACTAGGGAGGCCTGGCGTGCTGGGATGCATGGGGTCGCAAAGAGTCGGACATGACTGAGCGACTGAACTGAACTGAACTGACTACATGTTTTAGATTAACTGCTGTATTTTTGAGTGAATACCAAATGATCAGCATCCATCTTAGGTTACATCCAGGTAGAAAGAATATTGCTTGCACAACTATGAGCATAGACAATTTTGGATCTCTTGTTCTCAGCAGTGACCTGCTTCTGTAGGGTATCTACGAAGTTTATAAATGCTACATGAAAAATAAGTGAATGAAGACATGGCAGCAATCTAAGAAGAAATCATTTCAACAGATAGGGTGTTTGAAGAAAATGTTCTTCAAATAAAAAAGAAAATGCAAAAGAGATAAATTGGATAAGAAGAAAATAATATGATCTGTGTATGTAGAAATAAAGGCAAGCATAGTTTTAAAATCAAGGAGGCAAAATATAGAACTGGCTATGAAAATGAATGTGACATAGTGTTCTTTTTCATCCTGTGAGTAGATTAACAATAACTTTTATTTAACCTGTGTATTCTGAAACAATGAGCTCTGGGAGACAGATTCCATAAGACAAAGAATCTGTGAGTCACTAAAAAAAATAGAGAGTAAGATAGATATTGATTGCCCTAAGAATGTGTGTCTCAGAAATACACCACAAAATTTAGGCTCTTCAAAAGAAACAGCTATTATACTGTTCATCTTACCTCAAAGACTATTGCTTACAGTAAAAATTTTAAAATTCAGAGAACACCTCAAAGTAACTAAAGAAAATTGTAACTTTATCAGTCTGATAAGTTCTCTGTCAGAACTGATTCATTTGCCATTTATTGTATTTGCTCATTTGTTATTCATTGTTATTTGTACTTTTATCATCATAACTTAGCATTAATTACCACAGCATTAAAATAAAATGCCATTGTAATTCTATATTCAGGGCCTAAGTCTCAAAGTGACATCCATGCTTAGCAATTTGTCTACCAAACAGAAGTTCATTTACACTTGAAAGACTTTTCCAATAAGTTAATATATTAATTATTTTGTTATCCAATTAATATAGATATTAAAATATCATCACATTTTTAAAAATTTAGTTAGAGATGTGCCATTCTATCATCAAATTAGAACCAAGATTCCATCATTAATTGAATTTTGAACTTATAAGTGGAGAGAAGATAGTGCATGTTTGGGGCGGAGAATTATCTTTTTCTCACTGAAATACATTTAGTTAACCCTATTCTCTATCTAACCAAATATAAATTATCCTCTCCAGTGATTTTTCAATATGACATAGAGATGTTCCTAAAATTAAGTACTACTATAATTCATCTCTGTGTATCGCCACCTGCTGCTGCTAAGTTGCTTCAGTCATGTCCCACTCTGTGCGACCCCATAGACGGCAGCCCACCAGGCTCCCCTGTCCCTGGGATTCTCCAGGCAAGAACACTGGAGTGGGTTCCCATTTCCTTCAATGCATGAAAGTGAAAAGTGAAAGTGAAGTTGCTCAGTCATGTCCGACTCTTAGCGACTCCATGGACTGAAGCTCACCAGGCTCCTCCATCCATGGGATTTTCCAGGCAAGAGTACTGGAGTGGGGTGCCATTGCCTTCTCTGATGGCCACCTATTAAAATATCAAGTATAACACATCCACTATTCCTCCTAACACATTCTTTATTTGGCCCCTATTCTTTTGCGAACATGACCCTTCAGCAGATTGTTTATCTTTTGTCTGAGTCTGATCTTACTGTGGGCTTCCCAGGTGATGCATCTACATATTTAGGAGATGCAAGGAGATGTGGGTCGATCCCTGGGTCCAGAAGATCCCCTGGAGTAGGAAGTGGCAACCCAGACCAGTATTCTTGCCTGGAAAATTCCATGGACAGAGGGGCCTGGTGGTCTACACAGTCCATAGGGTTTCAAAGAGTTGGACAACGACTAAGCAGCTAAGAAAAAAAAAGAAAAAAAAAATCTTAATTCAGTAATATAACTTGACTCCCAGATATTGGAGTATCACAGTAGGACTTGCTTATTGAAGTTTTCATTTGTGAGTGATCCCTGGGATACTTCATACCCCTAGGTTGGGGAAACCCAAGAGCACTATGTCACAGGTTCACATATGTTGGATCAAGAGTCCAGATCCAAAGGAATATGAATAGCAAACTCAGCAACTTCAACCTGATATCAACCGACTGTCTAAAAGCATTCTGTTATGTAAACTTTAACCACCTCTCACTTTTCTGTTAGTAATTATCAAACTGTGAAGCATGAAAGAATCACCAGGTTCCACTGCCATGTGTTCTAATACATAAGTCTGTGGGTAAGATACAGGAGCTGCATGTTTACCAGTAAGTCGTGTAATGCCAATGCAAATGATTAATGCTCAGCAATTGAGAAATATCCTGATACTCTAGAAGATAAAGGATTTTTACTGGAATAAATCCACTTTATGAGGCTGTACAAACGAATCATAATTTGTTCAGCATCTTGTGAGACTAAACTAAGCTTCGATCACATTGCTCAAGGATCAGAATAGGCTATTAGGAAATGCCGTAGAAAGGTATGTGGTCCAGAGCCTCTGCCCCGGAAGAGAAGAGCAGAATTCAGAATTTACATAAAGACCTGTCCCTTCTCCACCTACCAAGTTACCTGGGCCTTTCTGAAACCCAGGGATGGACAAGACTCTCAAGAAGTGACGCTCATTTGTGACTCTAAACTTTTCCAAGTAATTTTGAGGAACCAAAATATGTTTAAAGTTTTATAGTATCAATAATATTAATTGGCAAATATTACAGCACTCTATAGAATGTAGTGTGAAGACTTACACTGTGTGTGAATGCACGTGTCAGTCCTGTCACCTCAGTTTTAAGATGTGTTACCTGCTCTGATTACAGGTACAAGGACTTAAAAACGATGACATCACCACTTCACACGATGAAATGGTCCAATTATACCTTGCTGCCTGTATCAGAAATTGATAATTGCAGAGACATAAACGTATAGGTTTACAGCTCTCTGTTGCTAATTGATTTATGTGTGAATATGCTAATACAATCCTGGTTTTGTTTTAGAATTTCTAATGAGACTGAGCTTGAATGCTTATTGTTTATGACCTAAAATATTTTAAAGTTTGAAAACATAGAGCTCCTATTCTACTTTACCTAAAACATAAATAATATCTAGCCATAGGCTACATAAGTATCCTTGAAGAATTTAAAATAAATTTTCTTATAGTCTAGATAAGTTATATGAATAAATATGACTGAGAAGTAAGAACAGGCAGTTTAGTACATAATTATTCATTTAATATCTGGGAGAAGAGAAGTTACTGTTGATTTCTCCTTTTAAGAACTGAATAGATGTGGGCAGCAAGTAAAGAATCAACTAGCATATTCCAAAGCATTTCCCCCAATAAACTACACATTATAATGCATATGGCTGTGACTATATATATATCCATATGTATAGCTATGAGTGTCAATGCTCAGTTGATTTAGTCTTGTCTGACCCTGCGACCCCATGGACTGTAGCCTGCCAGATGCCTCTGTGCCTGGGATTCTCCAGGCAAGAATACTGGAGTTGGTTGTCATGCACTCCTCCAGGGGATCTTCCCAACCCAGGAATTGAACATGGGTCTCCTGCATTGCAGGTGGATTCTTTACCGCTGAGCCACCAGGGAAGCTCCATGTATGGCAACATAGAATATATGGTATTATTTATATTATTTATAGTCATATTGATCATTTTATAGACTATATAATCTTATATGAACCACTAACAGTTTCTTTCTTAAAATCTTGAGTCAAATTAGCTCCAAACATCAACCAAGATATAAAGAAAATAGTTATGTGCAGAAAGAATTTTCACTCAAATTATTTTGGAATAAGTATTACTAAATAATTTAGAAACAGTATTAGGAAAGAAGTAATATAATGATTTGTTTTTCTCTCCCTTTTATGAAGGGACTTGACTTCCTGAAGCCCACTAAGCAGGAAAAAGAAATAAAGGAATCAATTACTGCCTAAATATTCTTTTAAAAAGTCTTTAAAAAAGCTAATTTTTCCTTTGTGGAATATTCTTTGAATTCAAAAGAACTAAACAATGAAACTGGCAACATAAAGTATAATAATGTTAGTAGATGAAATGTTTTTAAAAATAAGTTATTACTTGGTATTTGTTTTCAATTACACATTTGCAAACTTGAATGGCAAAGTAAAAAATATTTGATCTCATAAAGATTCACTTTACTTCTTTAAATTGAGGTTTACTCTGTAGTGTGGTATATAGTGTATAAATGTGTAATTTAGGCTTATATGATTTGGCCAACATTCAATGGCACTTTTTTTGTAATATAAAAAAATTATAAGTACTGTGAAATTTTATGTACCAAATACTACTCTAGGTTTGTCAGGCTATACATTTTTCTGTTCCCATAGATCCAATTAATTGACTACGCATGTGATAGCACTGATTATATAGTTGTTGAATGAAAACAATAGAGGGAAGTTATTGTACTTACTTACATAAAGGAAATAATAATATAAATGAAATATTCAAGAGTTAAAATGTCAAGAATATTTAATAATATAGACCAACTAGATATGTGAAATTAGATATAGGTATAGGTACCTATATATAGGTACCTATATATAGGTGAACCAATATAGGTATAGGTACCTGAACCATGAACTTGCAGATTTTCAAGCTGGATTTGGAAAAGGCAGAGGAGCCAGAGATCGAATTGAAAACATCCATTGGATCACAGAAAAAGAAAGAGAATTCTAGAAAAACATCTACTTCTGCTTTATTGATTATGCCAAAACCTTTGACTGTGTAGATCACAACAAGCTGTGGGAAATTATTCAAGAGGTGGGAATACCAGATCACCTTACCTCCTTCCTAAGAAATCTGTATGCAGGTCAGGAAGAAACAGAACTGGACATGGAACAACAAACTGGTTCCAAATCGGGAAAGGAGTACGTTAAGGCTGTATCTTGTCACCCTGCTTATTTAACTTATATGCAGAGTACATCATGAGAAATGCTGGACTGGATGAAGCACAAGCTGGAATCAAGATGGCCGGGAGAAATATCAATAACCTCAGGTACGCAGATGACACCACGCTTACGGCAGAAAGCAAAGAGAAAATAAAGAGCCTCCTGAGGAAAGTGAAAGAGGAGAGTCAAAAAGCTGGCTTAAAACTCAACATTCAGAAAACTAATGGCATCCGGGCCCTTCACTTCATGGCAAATAGATGGGGAAACAATGGAAACAGTGAGAAACTTCATTTTGGGGGCTCCAAAATCACTGCAAATGGTGACTGTAGCCATGAAGTTAAAAGACGCTTACTCCTTGGAAGAAAAGTTATGATCAACCTAGACAGCATATTAAAAAGCAGAGACATTACTTTGCCGACAAATGTCCATCAAGTCAAAGCTATGATTTTTCCAGTAGTCATGTATGGATGTGAGAGTTGGACTATATAGAAAGCTGAGTGCTGAAAAATTGATGTTTTTGAACTGTAGTATTGGAGAAGACTCTTGAGAGTCCCTTGGACTGCAAGGAGATCAAACCAGTCAATCCTAAAGGAAATCAGTCCTGAATATTCATTGGAAGGACTGTTGCTGAAACTGAAGCTCCAATACTTGGACCACCTGATGCAAAGAACTGACTCATTGGAAAAGACCCTGATGCTGGGGAAAGATGGAAAGCAGGAGGAGAAGGGGACGACAGAGGATGAGATGGTTGGATGGCATCACCGACTCAATGGACATAAGTTTGAGCAAGCTCTGGGAGTTGGTGATGGACAGAGAAGCCTGGCATGCTGTAGTCCATGGGGTCGCAAAGAGTTGGACATGACTGAACGACTGAACTGATAAAACCAATTAGAACCAAATATATATTTAACACTTGGCTAAAGAGAATTATCAATACAAAACATTGCTCCTTGAAAGTGTGTCAGGAAGGATTATGTATGTGTCTGGAATGGAGGGATATTTTGAGATGTGTCCTTGTATGCCCATATCCTGAAGCAACACTTCATGGACAATTCCAGGTATTCCAAGACAGTCATGACCAGCAGTGGCTCAGGTACAACAGAAATGAAGGTTTGCTTTAACCCACTCCATTATTCTTGCCTGGAGAATTCCATGGACAGCAGAGCCTGGCGGCTACAGTCTGTAGGGTCACAAGAATCAGACACAACTGATTGACTAACACATACTTTTCACACACCCACCGTTTAACCCCCAAAACTGAGGCCAATGAAAATATGGGATTCAAAGTAGAAAAAAAATAAGATGCTATACATACAAACAGGGCCTTATGACCATTTGGACCATTTGGAGAAAAAACAGGATGCAGTAGCCTCTTTATGTATTTATTTCTCTTTAACATATATCCTTTTTATACTCCATTTCTCTCATTTTGTATTATATATTTTTCTTTGATAGTTTTGTAGGGTATGTAAATGGGAAGGCCAGTGAACCTGAAAAGCAATGATGAATATCCATATGGATGTTTTCATATTATAGAAATGAAAAGATGTATGTCATACAGATGATAAAATCTAACAGTTTAAGAGAAAATGTCCATATCTGTAAACAAAAAGAAAACTCATAATTAGGTTTAGCTCAGATCAAGCATAAATATTTATATATTGATTTAATTTTTGTTGTAATCTCTAATTATTTTTCAAATCAGATTGAGATAGTTAGATAAATACAGAGATGGAGTCATAGATCATGCACATTTCTGAAATAGCTAATTACAAAGGTCCAATCTAGGAATGAGTAGGGTAAGTCATCTACAGTTCACTCAAAAGAGCAAATGAGTTTACACTGATGTCTCAACTCTAATTCATTATAAGGCAGATCATTCTAGACTTCTTCCCTTGCTTATCTATAATTTCCCCCCAAAGCTGTTAAAAATTATAAAGCAAAAAAGTTGCAGAATATACAAAGTGCATATTCAAAAATCTGGAGCATTTCTATACACTAACAGTGAACTATCAGAAAAAAAAATTAAGAAAACAATCCCATTTAAAATTGTGTCAAAAAGAATTTAAAAACCTAGGAATAAATTTCATCAAGAAGAATAAAGATTTATACTAAAAGCTATGACATTGATGAAAGAAACTGAAAACACACCAAAAAATGGAATGATATTCCACGCTTATATATTGGAAGTATTAATATAACAATGTCCATGTTACCCAAAGCATCTATAGATTCAATACAATCTCTGTCAAAATTCCAGGACATTTTCCTCAGAAGCAGAACAAACAATCCTAAGATGTGTGTGGAGCCACATAAGACCCCAAAAGCCAAAGCAATTCTGAGAAAGAAAAACAATCTGGAGACATCACACTGCATGATTTCAAACTATATTACAAAGCTAGAGTAATCAAAACAGATGGCATCAGCATAAAAACAGACACATAGATCAATGGAACAGAACAGACAGCCCAGAAATAAACCCAAGCATATATGGTCGATTAATTTATGACAAAGTAGGCAACGATGTACACTGGGCAAAAGACAGTTCCTTCAATAGATAGTGTTGAGAAAACTGGACTACTACATACAAAAGAATGAAACTAACCCACTATCTTAAACCAACATAAAAATTAACTCAAAATACATTAAAGACTTGACTGTAAGGCCTGAAACCGGAAAACCCCCAATAAACTCCATGACGTTGCTTTGGCAACATTTTTTTTTTAATCCGACTCCGAAGAAAAAAGAGTGGGGCTACATCAAACTAAAAACTTCTGGATAATGAAGGAAACCATTAACAAAATAAAAAGGCAATCTACTGAGTGAGAAAAGATATTTGCAAATCATATCCAATCAAAGGATAATATCCACAATGTATAAACAACTCACCCAACTCAACATCAAGAAATAAATAACCCAGTTTTTAAAATAGTCAGAATATCTGAATAAACATCTTTCAAAAGAAGACATACAGATGGCCAAAATACACACTGAAAGATTCTCAGGCTCACTAATCATCAGAGAAATGCATATGAAAACCACAATGAGATATCTCCTCACACCTGCTCAAAATGGCTACAAACAGGAAATAAGTTTGGCTAGGGTGTAGAGAGAGGTTAACCTTAGTGCACTGTGTTAGAGTGTAAATTGGTGCCATCACTATGGAAAACAGTATGGAGGTTTCTCAAAAAGACTGAAAATTGAAAGTAGAGTTATGGTATGACCCAGCAATTCTACTTCTGGGTATTTATCAGAAGTAAATAAAAGCATTAAGTCGGAAAGGCATACGCATTTTATATTGATTCCAGCATTATTTACAATAGCCAAAATATGGAAGCAACCTAAGCACCCATCAAGAGCTGAATGGATAAAGAAGCTGTGTGTGTGTGTGTGTGTGTGTGTGTGTATGTATGTATATATATATATATATATATATATGTACAAACAGTGAAATACTACTCAGCCATAGAAGGAACTCCTGCCATTTGTCACAGTATGGATGGACCTTTAGGGTATTATCTTAGGTGAAATAAGTCAAACTGAGAAAGACAAATACCATATGATTTCACTAATATGTGGAATCTAATAAACAAAACTGACTAAACCAGACTAAGCTCATTGATACAGAGAAAAGATTGGTAGTTGCTGAAGAGGTGGGAGATTGGTGGGGGTGGGGGTGGTGGGGTGGTGGTGGGATAAAATAAGTGAAGGGAATTAAAAGGAAAAACCTTATAGCTATAAAATAAATAAAGCATTAGGATGTAACATAAGGTACGGTGACCATAGTCAATATATATTATATTGCAAATTTGAAAGTTGCTAAGAAAATAAATCTTAAAAGTCCTCATCCACAAGAAAAAAATTTGTAACTCCGTGTGGTGACAGATGGTTAACTAGACTTATTGTGGTGATCATTTTGCAACATATACAAATGTTGAATTATGTTTTACATCAGAAACTACTATAATGATGTATGCCAATCATACTTCAATAAAGAAAGAAAACAAATGTTTTCTAACAGCTGACTTGCTTTTGAGAAACTCCATCTTCCAAGAAAAAAAAAAGTCATTTCTAGTATGTTATTCACTTAATATTTTGATCTTTCCACATTCTCCCCAAACCTCAAAATCTATTGAATCTGCATTAAATAATACTAACAATATCCATATAAAAGGCCAGCATAATGGTAACAGATAAAAAAGCTCAGTAACATGCAGAATATTTATATTTTCCATCTTTCCCATATAAAATTTAATGTTCAGTGTCCTCTATATTTATTTAGAGTTGTAAATAATGATTTATGTTTTCACTCTTGTTTTAACTTATATAACACTGACTTTCCCTATCTTTGGGGAGCAGAGGCTCATACATATGTTTGTGAAAAAGCAGCTACTTTAATGTTTAATTATGGGTACAAATCTGTCCTCTGAGCTAGGCAAAACACTTGTGAAAGATTAAAGATTAAAATTATTTATCAAGTTGATTTCCTCTTTTGTTACGTATTGCTAGAAATACAGAATATGAAAAATGCTATAATTTCAAAACAGGGTGAAAATCAGAGTATTTCTTAAAAATAGAAGAGTAAAATATTTATATAAACAAATCAAAAAGTTTCCCCCAAAAAAGCTAGCCCACAGACAGAAATAATTAGATATTGAATTAATGAAAAGTGAATCATTAGAAGACAGATTTATACACGGCAGATCCAGGGACTGTCCCTTTGCCCAGAGCTTTGTTTCCTTTTCAGTGTTTTTGGCAGCTTATAGAAGAGAAATAAATTTTATGATAAAATTACTTCTAAATATCTTGGAGCAAACAGTACTCACTGTGACTTCATGTTTTCTCGTCCCTCTGTGTCCACAGACAGCAGGAAACCCTCTTGTTGACTAAGGCAGTGTTTGATAATAACCTTTCTCTCCTTGTTATATTACTTGGAGTGCTCATCATTTGAGAGAAGTAATGTGTTGGGAATCTCCTACAGTCCACTTCAATCGCCAGGCACCATACCTTCCATATTCTCTCTGCACGCCATTTTTTAAAATCCAACTTTCCAGCTGAGTAGATTGAGGCATACACTATTTTCTGAGTATCCCATGAATTTCACATATGGAATTGGCAACAAAATGTGTGCTGACCTGTCCACCCTACCCACCCCCTACCCCCGCATACAGTCATACAGAATGAGAAAAAGCTTCTTACACTTGATGTTTTCCCCCTTTATCCACAGTGCCTCCAAACACTTAGAAAATTAAATAACATATTTGAAAGAGAAAACCAAATTGAAACTAGAAGACAAAACTAAATTACATAAACTTCCAGGAAGAGTAATGGATTTTTTATTCCTTCTTTTTTAAACTTTAATTGCAGGATAATTACTTTACAATATTGTGATGGTTTTTGCCATACATCAACATGAATTGGCCATAGGCATACATATGTCCTCTCCCTCCTGAATCCCCTCTCACCTCACTCCCCACCCCATCCCTCCAGGCCATCACAGAGCCCTGCCTTTGGGTGGCCTGCATCATTTATCAAGCTCCCACTGACTATCTAATTTACATATGGTAATGCATATGTTTCAGTCCTATTCTCTCAAATCATCCTACCCTCTACTTCTCCCACTGACTCAAAAATCTGTTCTTTATGTCTGTGCCTGCTTTGCTGCCCTGCACTTAGAATCATCTGTACCACCTTTCTAGTTTCCATATACAAGCGTTGTAATACCATACTTGTCTTTCTCTTTCTGACTTACTTCACTCCATATAATAGGCTCTATGTTCATCCACCTCATTAGAACTGACTCAAATATGTTCCCTTTTATAGCTTAGTACTATTCCATTGTATATATGTACCACAACTTCCTTATTCATTCATCTCCAGTGGACATCTAGGTGGCTTCCATGTCCAATTATTGTAAATAGTGCTGCAATGAACATTGAGGTACATGTGTCTTTTTCAATTCTGGTTTCCTCAGAGTATATGCCCAGTAGTGGGATTGCTGGGTTTTATGGTAGTTTGGGTGATTCCCTGATAACCCAGAATATGCTTGCAATGCAGGAGACCTGGATTTGATCCCTGGGTTGGGAAGAGCCTCTGGAGGAGGGCATGACAACCCAGTCCAGAACTATTGCCTGGAGAATTCCATGACACACAAGCCTGGTGGCCTACAGTCCATAGGGTCGCATAGTCAGACACAACTGAAGCGACTAAGCAGCAGCAACAGCAGCATGGTAGTTTTATTTCTAGTTTTTTTAAGGAATCTCAGTACTGTTCTCCATAGTGGTTGTATCAGTTTTTATTCCCAGCAACTGTGTAAGAGGGCTCCCTTTTCTCCATACCCTCTCCAAAATTTAGCATTTGTAAATTTTTTGATGATGGCCATTCTGACAAGTGTGGGATGATACTTCATTGAATATTTTGGAGCTTAATTCTTTTTTAACTGTTTTTTTGTTATTTTCTTTCATTCTGAGAATTGTCTTTTCACCTTGCTTATAGTTTCCTTCATTGTGCAAAAGCTTTTAAATTTAATTAGGTCCCTTTTGTTAATTTTTGTTTTAATTTCCATTACTTTAGGAGGTGGGTCATAGAGGATCTTGCTGTGATGTATGTCAGAGAGTGTTCTGCTATGTTTTCCTCTAAGAGTTTAATAGTTTCTCAGAGGATAAGATGGTTGGATGGCATCATTGACTCAATGACATGGGTTTGGGTGAACTCCAAGAGTTGGTGATAGACAGGGAGGCCTAACGTGCTGTGGTTCACAGGGTCGCAAAGAGTCGGACATGACTGAGTGACTGAACTGAACATCTTACATTTAGGTCTTTAATTCGTTTTCAAGGCCACCATCACCCTGATACCAAAACCAGACTAAGATGCCACAAAAAAGAAAATTGCAGGCCACTATCACTGATGAACATGGATGCAAAAATCCTCAACAGAATTCTAGCAAACAGAATCCAACAACACATTAAACAGACTATATACCATGATCAAGTGGGTTTTATTGCAGGGATGCAAGAATTCTTCAATAAATGCAAATTAATCAATGTGATACACCATATTAACAAATTAAAAGATAAAAACCATATGATCATTTCAGTAGATTCAGATAAAGCCTTTGACCCAAAATTCAACACCCATTTATGATAAAAACTCTCCAGAAAGTAAGCCTAGAAGGAAATACCTGAACATAATAAAGACCAAATATGACAAACCTACTTCAAACATTGTCATCAATGGTGAAAAACTGAAAGCATTTCCTCTAAAATCAGGAACAAGACAACCATGCTCACTCTTAACCACTATTATTCAACATAGTTCTTTTTTTTTCTGCTTTTTCTTTTTTTTTTTTTACACTTTTTAAAAATATAAATTTATTTATTTTAATTGGGGGCTAATTACTTTACAGTATTGTATTGGTTTAGCCATACATTGATATGAATCTGCCACGGGTGTACATGTTCCCCATCCTGAACCCCCCTCCCCCCTCCCTCCCCATACCATCCCTCTGGGTCATCCCAGTGCACCAGCCCCGAGCATCCTGTATCATTCATCAAACCTGGACTGGTGATTCGTTTCACATATGATAATATACATGTCTCAATGCCATTCTCCCAAATCATAGTTTTGGAAGTCCTAGCCACAGCAATCAGAGAAGAAAAAGAAATAAAAGGAATCCATATTGGAAAAGAAGTAAAACTCTCACTCTTTGCAGATGCTGTGATTCTCTACATAGAAAACTCTGAAGATATCACCAGAAAATTACTAGAGCTAATCAATGAATATAGTAAATTTGAAGGATATAAAATTAATACACAAAAATCCCTTGCATTCCTATATGCTAACAGTGACAAATCAGAAAGAGAAAATAAGGAAACAATTCCATTCACACCATTGCAAATTTACCTAAAGAGGCAAAAAACCTGTATGTATAAAACTGTAAGACACTGATGAAAGAAATCAAAGATAACATAAACAGATGGAGAGATATACCATATTCTTGAGTTAGACAAATCAGTATAGTGAAAATGACTATAGTACCCAAAGCAATCTATAGATTGAATGTAATTCCTATCAAACTACCAATGGTATTTTTCACAGAACTAGAACAAATAATGTCACAATTTGTATGGAAACACAAAAGATCCTGAATAGCCAAAGCAATCTTGAGAAAGAAGAATGGAACTGGAGGAATCATCCTTCCTGACTTCATACTATACTACAAAGTTACAGTCATCAGGACAGTATGGTACTGTCACAAAAACAGAAATATAGATCAATGGAACAAAATAGAAAGCCCGAAGATAAACCCATGCACCTATGGACACCTTATCTTTGACAAAGGAGGCAAAAATAAACAGATGAGAAAAAATAGTCTCTTCAACAAGTGGTGCTTGAGAAACTGGTCAACTACATGTAAAAGTTTGAAATTAGAACACTTTCTGACATTACACACAAAAAGCAATAGCTTTTAATAAAAGATTTTAGAGATTGGGGCTTCCCTGGTGTCTCAGCTGGTAAAGAATCTGCCTGCAATGTGGGAGACCTGGGTTCGATCCCTGGATTGGGAAGATCTCCTGGAGAAGGGAATGGCTTCCCACCCCAGTATTCTGGCACATGTAAAAGTATGAAATTAGAACATTTTCTGACACTAGACACAAAAAGAAATAGCTTTTAATAAAATATTTTAAATATTAGGAGTAAGTAAATAGAAATATGCCTTGGAGGCATTTAAACATTGGCACTAAAAGTGACAAAATTGTCTGAATAGTTCTGTGACAGTACAGTTTCCGGCCAACTGGCCAAAAGAGTAATGCTATTAAAAGAGACATATCTAGACTCTGTTAGGATAACAAAGTATAATTCTGAACTAGATTCTGAAGTCAAGATATGGCTAATATAAGGCATTCCCAAATTTTCAACACACATTTGTTCATATATCTTGTAGGAAAAAGGCAGTATTTGTTCCTGAGTTTTTACTCAATGCAAACAAACACACAAACGTGCATAAAAGACACATATACACACTCACACATATATACATATTAACACACACACCTAGATATACGCATAAATACATATGCATACATTTGACCACACTTAAATATGTACACAGTACACTCACCTATCTATACACACACACACGTAAGTATACACAGACTTGCCCTCTCTCAGAAGAATGTATGGCAAGTTAGTAGCCTGGCACTATCTTTTCATGAAACATTTATTCCTTCCCTCCATTCTTTCTAGATTTTACATAGCACAAAGATCAGGAAATGACACACCTCAGCCTATGGGTAGAATCTGATCAGCCACCTGTTATAATATGGTCTGTGAAATAAGTGGTGTGTACAGTTTTAAATTGTTTGAAAAAAAATTAACATGATATGTTAAAACTGTATGAAATCCATATTTTAGTGTCCATAAATAGTTTTCTTGGAATACTGCCATACTCATTTATCTCAGATTATCTAAGACTGTTTGGGCTACAACAGGAGATCTGAGTAGTTGCTAGAGACTACATGTGGCTCTCACTGCTTCAGACTGCTATTCAGGACACTACCAACCACAGTGATGCAGCTATAAATCCACAGTGTTTCAAGTGCCACACATATCTCCACCCTAGGACTTTTAATATTTTTTTTAATTATCAGTATATATGCATTATGTTAAAACAGAAGAGAAGTGGCCTTATGTTGTACTGTCAAGACATATTAGAGTATAGGTTATTTTGTTATTGAGTTGGATCAGTAAATAAGAAATTAATAAACAAGGCATCAATATACTGGAAGTCCTAACAAGAATAAAATGTATAAAAAGAAATAAAAGGCAAGCAAACTGGAAAGGAAGGAATAAAATGGTCCTTATTCATAGATGATATGATTGTTTACATAGAAAATCTCATAGAAGCTACAAAAATTTTCTGAAGCTAATAAATGAATTTAGCTAGTTCACAGAATAAAGATCAACATGAAAGGTCAAGTTTACTCATATGCTAGCAGGGAACAATTAGAATCTAAAATTTGAAAGCTAAAAATCACTTAAAGTAGCACCACCCAAGATACTTAGGTATACATCTACTATACAGAAAACTACAAACCACTGATAAAAGAAACCATAGAATACCATAACAAATGGCGAGAGATAGAATGTGCACAGATTAGAAGGTTTAAGATGTCAGTTCTCCCAAACTTTATCTACTGATTCAAAGTAATCCCAGTCAAAATCCTAACAAACTTTTTGTTGATATCAATAAGCTGATTCCAAAATTCATACAAAAAGGCAAAGATCTAAAACAACCAAGACATTTCTGAAAAAGAACAAAATTGGAATATTCATATGAACCTGATTTCAAGACTTATTCCAAGGCTGCTGCTGCTGCTGTTTAATCTCTAAGTCATGTCCACCTCTTTGTGGCCCTTTCTACTGCAGCCTGTCAGGCTTCTCTGTCCATGGGATTTTCCAGGCAAGAATACTGGAGCGGGTTGCCATTTCCTTCTCCTAGGGATATTCCCGCTTCCCAATCCAGGGGTATATTAAAGTAAGCAGTGTGGTATTGGCACAAGGATAGACACAAAAATCAACAGAACAGAATAAAGAGCCCACAAAAATATAGTCAACTGAATCTTGGCAAAGGGTAAAATGTAATTCAGTGAATACAGGATAGTTTTTCAACAAATGTTGAAATTGGATGTGAATATGCGGAAACAATAAACATAGACACAAACTTAAAAGATGGTTCAAATTAGATCACGCTGCTGCTGCTGCTGCTAAGTAGCTTCAGTCGTGTCCGACTCTGTGTGACCCCATAGACGGCAGTCCACCAGGCTCCCCTGTCCCTGGAATTCTCCAGGCAAGAACACTGGAGTGAGTTGCCATTTCCTTCTCTAATGCATGAAAGTGAAAAGTGAAAGTGAAGTCACTTAGTCATGTCCAACTCTTTGCGACCACATGGACTGCAGCCTACCAGGCTCCTCTGCCCATGGGATTTTCCAGGCAAGAGTACTGGAGTGGGGTGCCATTGCCTTCTCCGAAAATTGATCGTAGACCTATATTAAAATAAAAAATATAAAATTTCCAGAAGTAGACATAGGAGTAAATCTCTATGACCTCGAGTTTGGCAATAGAGTTTTAGACACAATAGCCAAAGTAAAATTCATGAAAGAGAAATAATTGATTGACTTTAAAAAGTCTTGGACTTTATAAGTGAAAGACTGATAAGATAATGAAAAGACAAATCACAGACTAAGAGAAACTAATTGCAAATGATTTACTTGATAAATGACTTACATCAAGAATATATAAAGCTCTTAAATTTCAGTAATAAAACATTTTAAAATTGAACAATAAAAACTAATTTTAAAATGGCAAGTTATATGAACAGACACTTTACTGAAAAAATATATGGATGACAAATAAGCACATGAAAAGATGCTCAATGTCATCTGTCATTCAGTTCAGTTCAGTCACTCAGTCATGTCCGACTCTTTGCTACCCCATGAATCATAGCACGCCAGGCCTCCCTGTCCATCACCAACTCCTGGAGTTCACTCAAACTCACGTCCATAGAGTCAGTGATGCCATCCAGCCATCTCATCCTCTGTGGTCCCCTTCTCCTCCTGCCCCCAATCCCTCCCAGCATCAGAGTCTTTTCCAATGAGTCAACTCTTCACATGAGGTGGCCAAAGTACTGGAGTTTCAGCTTTAGCATCATTCCTTCCAAAGAACACTTTAGAATGGACTTGTTGGATTTCCTTGCAGTCCAAGGGACTCTCAAGAGTCTTCTCCAACACCACAGTTCAAAAGCATCTATTCTTCGGCACTCAGCTTTCTTCACAGTCCAACTCTCACATACATACATGACCACTGGAAAAACCATAGCCTTGACTAGACAGACCTTTGTTGGCAAAGTAATGTCTCTGCTTTTGAATATGCTATCTAGGTTGGTCATAACTTTTCTTCCAAGGAGTAAGCGTCTTTTAATTCCATGGCTGCAGTCATCATCTGTAGTGATTTTGGAGCCCCCCAAAAAATAAAATCTGACACTGTTTCCACTGTTTCTCCATCTATCTCTCATGAAGTGATGGGACTAGATGCCATGATCTTAGTTTTCTGAATGTTAAGATTTAAGCCAACTGTTTCACTCTCCTCTTTCACTTTCATCAAGAGGCTTTTTAGTTCCTCTTCACTTTCGGCTGTAAGAGTGGTGTCATCTGCATACCTGAGGTTATTGATGTTTCTCTCAGCAATCTTGATTCCAGCTTGTGCTTCTTCCAGCCCAGCGTTTGTCATGATGTACTCTGCATATAAGTTAAATAAGCAGGGTGACAATATACAGCCTTGATGTACTCCTTTTCCTATTTGGAACCAGTCTGTTGTTCCACGTCCAGTTCTAACTGTTGCTTCCTGACCTGCATACAGATTTCTCAAGAGGCAGTTCAGGTGGTCTGGTATTCCCATCTCTTTCAGAATTTTCCATAGTTTATTGTGATCCACACAGTCAAAGGCTTTGGCATAGTCAATAAAGCAGAAATAGATGTTTTTCTGGAACTCTTTTGGTTTTTGATGATCCAGCGGATGTTGGCAATTTGATCTCTGGTTCCTATGCCTTTTCTAAAACCAGCTTGAACATCTGGAAGTTCTTGGTTCACACATCTGTCATTAGATACATACAAATCAAAATCACATTGAGATACCACTGCTGCTGTTGCTGCTAAGTCGCATCAGTTGTGTCCGACTCTGTGCGACCCCATAGATGGAAGCCCACCAGGCTCCCCCGTCCCTGGGATTCTCCAGGCAAGGACACTGGAGTGGGTTGCCATTTCCTTCTCCAGTGCATGAAAGTGAAAAGTGAAAGTGAAGTCGCTCAGTCGTGTCCGACTCTTAGCGACCCCATGGTCTGTAGCCTACAAAGCTCCTCCGTCAATGGGATTTTCCAGGCAAGAGTGCTGGAGTGGGGGAGATACCACTACACACTGATTAGAATCACTAAAATCCAAAAAATTGACAGTAACAAATGCTGACTAGGATGTGGAACAATAGAATGCCCATACATTTCTAATGAAGAAGGAAAGCAGTACAGTCACTTTAGAAAGCAATTTGGCAGTTTCTTGTAAATTAAACATAGACTTCCCACACAACCCAGAAATTGCACTCCTAAATATTTACCAGGTGTTTTGTACATTTAGTTCTGCACAAACACATCTGTGTGAACGTAATAGCTTCCATGTCTTAGCAGTGGTAAAGTTTTACTGTGATGTATATATACATATATATATACATAAAATCATTTTTTGGATCAGGGTTGAAATTGTAATTTTTCTGAGTAAGAAGAACCACTCTCAACTACTATTAATGAATACTGAATTACTTTGGAATTAGCCATTGCTGAAGAGTTGGTAATGTTTATTACTGAATTCAACTTAGAATTACAAAGCCAAGAGTGCTTTGACATGAGAAATATATAGTATGGTAAAATTAATTTGAGGACACATGCTTTTGGATTACAGGTAAATCAAGCTGCTTTACACACTATTTACAATATCAAAAGTTAAAACAAGGTGTGAGGTATGCATTTCCAAAAAATATTTTAGTGTTTCTATTTGATGAACTCAACTGTAGTTTCAGTAGCATTTTTGAGACCTCACTGCAAGTGCCAAAAAATTTTCTGTATTTCAAAATCCATTTAACTGTACAACTGAGGAACTTCCACTTATCTTTCTATTGAAGTGGTTAATCTGCACATCAATGACAAGGTAAATGGCAAACGTCAAGAGAATAATCTATCTATATTCTAGATTTCTATAGATGAATTGTAAGTGAAAAATGTGTTTAAGATCATAACTCATGGATTGCTATCAATGTTTAGCAAAACCTAAAGGGATTCCCTTGTGGCTCAGTAGTAAAGAATCTGCCTGCCAACATAGGAGATGTGGGTTTAATCCCTGGGTTGGAAAGATCCCCTGGAGAAGGAAATGGCAACCCACTCCAGTATTCTTCCCTGGGAAATCCCACAGACAGAAGAGCCTGGTGGGCTACCGTCCATGGGGTCTCAAGAGTTGGACATGAGTTAGCAACTAAACAACAACAAAAACAATTCTGTGTGAAAGATTTTTTTAAGATGAAATATGTAAAATCTCCTCAAAGATCAGCTTTAACAGATGAATATTTACAATTGATTTTGTATGTGTTCAGTCACTCAGTTGTGTCTGACTCTGCAGCCCCATGGACTGTAGCCTGCCAGGCTCCTCTGTCCATGGGATTTTTCCAGCAGGACTGTTGGAGTGGGTTGCCATTTCCTCCTCCAGGGAATCTTCCCAACCTAGGGATCAAACCCAAGTCTCCTGCATCTCCTGCATTGCAGGCGAATTCTTTACAGCTGAACCCCTGGGGCTTCTCATACTAACTGAACTGAAAATAAAGCAAAATAATATCCTAAAATTGAATTCCATTCTTTTCATTAGTAGATGTGAATTACTTTAGTGAAAAAAATATGCAATCATTATTACTATATTTTTATTTACACTTTAATATTTGCTGATAAAAATGTGGAAGTTTGTTTTGTCTCATTTACGAGTACCTACATAGTAACCTCAATTTTGCCTCTTGGCTCACAAAGCCAAGATATTTATTGTCTGGACTTTTACATAGTTTGCCAACCTGTGCCCTAGAGTATTTGACATCATAACTAGAGTTGTTATTGCTCTCCAGGGACCAGAAGAGACTCTAATCCTGCTCTCTGAATGGGAGTTAAAGGGTATGGAATAGTTTTCTTTTCTCAGTGCCATATATTCAAACATCAAGGTTGAAAACTGGAAAACATTTTTCCATAAAATAGTTGAAATTAGTTTGTGTGAAATAGGTGTGTTACTGGTGGAACCTGTTCTTCCACCCGTTAAACAGTAAATGTGCTTTGGTGAGCCTGAGCACCTAAACAGCATTTTAAGTAGATTTCCCAGGAAAGTGAATACTGGGTTCCTTAAAAATAACTAGAAATCACACTTGCAGAACAGAGCTTTATTACAATTCAAAAATTACCTATAATTGTTTTATGCTTCGCTTAAATAACAGCATCAAGGATAGTTTACACTAGTCCTCACCCAGGTTCTAATTCCAGGGCAGTCTTCTAACTTCCCAGCTTATTGTCAAAAAGCACCTTTTTAAAAATCATATTAGTGACTGGGTACTCGATCAGCAAACAACTCTATTAAATGTAAATCAGTTAATGTTGATAAATACCCTAAGAATTATGAACATGATATTAGGTCATTCATATTATCTCCAAGTAGAATTGAACTGCTGGGTAAAACAATGCCACTCTTCTTTCTGGTAGCCAGATTGACTTCCAGGCAGGAAACCACCTCACTCCCTTAAGGTAGATAATTACACACTGAAAGCCACATGAGTCTCATTAATGAGCAGGCCAAGGTAATAAACAGAGCCCACAACTTCCTATTAGGCTAATATGCCTGCACTTGGGGTAAGAAATAATTCCACATTGAATAAACCTGATAATCAACAGTTGAGTTAGGCCAAAGTGTTAGGCTGGGTATATTGAAGAAAAATATAAAACAAAGGCAGGAAAATAAGCATACATGTAATAAAAATGCCTACTTATTCATCTATTCATCCACAAATCTACTTATTTTGTAGAAGTTTTTATTTCCTGCAGATGCAAGTCAACATCCACTTTTAAAATTTATTTTCCATTTTATATTTATTTGTCCATTTGACAAATATTATTTTTACTAGATTCTAGGCAAGTTGTTAAGACATATGTCATCAATATGCAACGGGAAAATAGGCAATAAATGTCTAATTATCAAAATATATAAATGGATGGTAATTTCTTACATTGAAGAGCTTTTACAATTTAAGATTATTTTACCTACATTATATCATTTGTGACCCATAACAACCCTATTAAATAAGAATTATTTATTTTATACTTAAGAAAATTGATACTCTCAAGTGAAAAAATTTGTGAATTGTTCTACAATAAACTCAAATCTTATGATTCAAAGTTTAGAAGTTTTTTCACTACACCAAATCTGTCTTATTCTTTTTGATAATATTGATTTGAATTGACTGCTGTTTCTTCAACCTCAACACTTGAATAACAACTTTATCAATTTTTTCCCTTACTATTTGAAGAACCATACTTTCCTTGTTTTTAGTACCTCCACAGCATCTTTTAAATTCCTCTTCATTTGTCTTCTCCTCAAATCAAATGTAGCAAATGCTACTGCTTTTATTATGATCTTACATTCAATACCTTTTTCTCTATCCCTTTGGGGAATCACTCTTCCACATTTTCGCTTATTGAATTTACTACCATGTTAGAAGTTTCTTTCTCTATAACTCAGCCTAAAAGACTGTGGACAAAACACATTTTCCCCTGAAAATTGTGACATGTCATAGTGGAGAAAGCATTTGTCTAGGCATAAAATACTTGATCCACCGTTAAGTTGAGTTTCTCCTTTTAATAGGTCTGTAACTTCTTAAGATTTGAAGTAGCGATGACTGTAGACTACCTTGGAATTGTCACTTGAATTTCTAATAATGACATTTTATGGGAGAAAATTATTAATAAAATAATAATTTCTAATATTCAATAAAGGTGTACTATGTGCTAGGCATTATGTTCATCATTTTATGTGTATTATCACTTGTAATCCTCAGTAAACCTCTTTAAGGCAGATATTCTCACTCTTAAATTGCATTGGTGACCCCAAAAATAGTGTAGTTAATAACGTGAGCTCCATAGCCAGACTATCAGGGGAAGAACCCTGCTTCCATCACCCTCTACTTTTCTTTTATGAAAATACTGATTTTAATCCTTTTGAACATTTGCCAGATATTCTTCTGAAAGAAGACAGGCGTATGTGTTTGTGCATGTGTGTGTATGTATCTTTATGTGTGTCAAAGTGAAAGCGAAAGTCGCACAGTTGTGTCCGACTCTTTGTGACCCCATGGACTGTAGCTTCATAGGCTTCTCTGTCCATGGGGATTCTCCAGGCAAGAATACTGGAGGGGGTAGCCATTCCTTTCTCCACAGGGTCTTCTCAACCCAGGGATCAAACCTGGGTCTCCCTCATGGCAGGTCGATCCTTTACCGTCTGAGCCACCAGGGAAGCCCATGTGTATGTGCAAACATATTTGAGTGTATATGTGTATTGTGTGTATGAATGTTTGTGAGTGTTTACATGTGTATTTGTGAGTGGGTGTGTATGTTTTATATGTACACATGCATGTGTGTTTCTATGTGATTGAGTGAGCACTCAAGAGCTAATGTCACCCCTCTCCCACAAAGAATATGTACAGATCATGAGTTGTGTGCTATTAATTTGGAGATACCCATGCATGAGCTATATCTTGGCTTCAGAATCTAGTTCAAAGTACATCATACAAATGCACCATGCATTTCAAATGTGTGAGGAAAAAACCCACTAGCTTCCAGTATTTGTGCCTCTAAACTGCTAGTTTCAATGTATATTATGATATTTAACTGTTTATAAAGATTCTTTTTATTTTATAATTGTATTACCTTGGTTAATTTTTTTATTTTCTTGTATTTAGGTATATACTAATTTTATTTGCAGAAAACTTTTTCTAAATGTATATATTTTACTTTCATATATTTATATCTTATTTTCCTCTTTTAAAAGCTATGGCTCAGTATTTTCTGGCCTGTTAATAAATAAGGGTTGGTACAGAATATATTCTTATTCCTATTTTTGAAAGAAATAACAATAAAGTTTTTCCACTAAGCATAATGTTAGTTCTAGATTTTAAATGTGTATTCTTGGTCATGCTTAGAAAGAAATCAGATCAGATCAGTTGCTCAGTCATGTCCAACTCTTTGCGACCCCATGAATCACAGCACGCCAGGCCTCCCTGTCCATCACCAACTCCCGGAGTTCACTCAGACTCACGTCCATCGAGTCAGTGATGCCATCCAGCCATCTCATCCTCTGTCATCCCCTTCTCCTCCTGCCCCCAATCCCTCCCAGCATCACAGTCTTTTCCAATGAGTCAACTCTTCACATGAGGTGGCCAAAGTACTGGAGTTTCAGCATCAGCATCATTCCTTCCAAAGAAATCCCAGGGCTGGTCTCCTTCAGAATGGACTGGTTGGATCTCCTTGCAGTCCAAGGGACTCTCAAGAGTCTTCTCCAACACCACAGTTCAAAAGCATCAATTCTTCCACGCTCAGCCTTCTTCACAGGCCAACTCTCACATCCATACATGACCACAGGAAAAACCATAGCCTTGACTAGATGAACCTTTGTTGGCAAAGTAGTGTCTCTGCTTTTGAATATGCTATCTAGGTTGGTTATAACTTTCCTTCCAAGGAGTAAGCATCTTTTAATTTAATGGCTGCATGAAATATTAGAAAGAAATACTCAAACATAATTTTTAGTGTTTTAATTAAAAATAGATGCAGAATTTTAGCATTTCCTTTTATCATCTATTGGGATAATTATATGATATTTTTATCATCTTTCCTACTAATGTGATGAATTATATTAATAATCTCTCCTGTACTATACAAGAATTTTTTGGCTGCACTAAATCCTACTTAATAATAATGGAAACATTTGGTTTAGTTTAATTATTTTTAATCTTTAAATTGAGTTAAATGTTATTTTTAATTTTAATATCTCTATTTACAGATGAAGCTACCTGTCACTTTCTTTGGACTGGTCTTTTTATGTGATTTAATATTTTTATTTCTAAATGTGATCAAGATAAGATTCAGTGTTCTTAATAAATTGATTCTCCCCTGGAAAATAAAATAATAATTCTTCAGTAAATCTATTTGAGTCAGGACTGATGCAGAAGATTCTAGTGCGGTTTCTCAAATGTGGTCCTAAGGGGCACTTTGTTCAAATTCAGTTCAGAGGGTCTTAAGTATGTCCAACTCAGACTTGCTGACAGGGCCACTTTATGACTTCTGTGGACTATGGGCACTTTTCCCATCATGGGCTCCTTTCTCCATAGGAAAATATTAAAAATTACACTCCACTTATGTGTTAGTATAGGTAAAAGCATATGAATACTATGTATTTTACACTTTTTGTTTGATTTGAAAGTTCATATATTTTTCTTCTGATTAAAAAAAAAATTTTTTTTTCATAGGCCCCTAAGATTGACTGGGCCCTAGAACCTGTGCCTCTTAAGACTAATTGGAACATGGGCCCTACATACTAGACCAGACTCTTCAGATGTAGGAGGCAGAAATCTGCTTTTGAACAGGCAGCTTCTGGGGGTCAAATGCACAGTGAAATAGTGGCTGAGAGAACTAGGTTCGCTGAGGACCAATCTAATCTTTGTCACTAACTGACAGCTGGTAGCAGTTATTTCTATTAGTCAATAGTAGACAAGTAAAAGGGCTAGTCTCTTAGCCTCTTTGGTGTTAATGGTTTTGTCTTTAATGACTCTATGTTCCTCTTGCTACAAATTTTTATGAAGAAGTTCTCTAGTGAGAACTGATGACTTTCTCATCTCCTTATGTAATCTTTCATTCAACATCTAGATAAATAGATACATCAGAAACTGTGCCAAGCAGCGTATGAGGGACTAGAAATACTTGTCACTGAATAACATATATTTGGACCCTGACACCTTTGGGCTTACAGTATAGTGGGGGAAAAGAGGTTCAATAAATGAAAACAGTTGGGGGATGTTAAAATAAGAAAGTATGGGATGATAAGACATAATCTAGGCTAGAAAGCCAGATAATGCCATACTTGAGAATGAGTGGTACTTAGCAGGTCAGAAATGATGTTAAGGTTACAGGTGGAGAAAGCACTGTACCTGAATGCATGAAGGCAATGTAATATGATGCATTTGAAGATCTAAAAGTAAAGTAGGATGGCTGGAACATAAATGGAAAGGGAAAGAAGAACATTTTATGTGGATTGAGAAGTTCACTTTCCATTGTTTGTTTTATTTCATTCCAAACAGAATCCAAGATGACTTATTTATTCATATTGTGCCCAAACCATTTATTTAGGCAATATTTACTCAAAACTTCTCAGATTACACACACTGCTACAACAAATGTTCTAATGGGCCTTACAACCTTTGGGTGAGACAGACGTTGAGCAACTAATTGAACTAATTATGTAATTAAGCTTATACTAATGCTACAGAAGAAAAACACAGCAAGTTATAAGAACATAAGAAAAAAACTGAGCCCACTTGAATGCTGAAAACTGGAGGGTAAATAGAAATCTGAATTTCTAGAGAAATGTGAAAATAAAAAACCTTCTAAGAAGAGAATAACATGGTAAGAACCTGGAATCGAAAGAGCTTAGAAAACTCTGGTTGTATTTTGTAAATTTTTAACAATTTAATCTTCTCATATTAATATATAGCTAAGTCATGTACATTGTGGAAATAACATTTGATCAAAAATCACAGGAATAGTCTTAAACAATGCAAACATCTAGCTATTCAATTAATTAAAATCTCTTCATCAATAAACTGTATATTGGATTAGATATTTCAAAGACTAATATAAATTTTGCTGTTATAAAGCATTTCATATGTGCCAAACACCATATAAAATTATTTCATTTATCTTTTCAGTTATCTAATGAAATAGACATTCTTTTCTGTATATTTTTATAGGTATATGCTTTAATTCTTTTGAATACATATGTACCCAGTGTGGAGTTGAGAGATCATGTGATAATTTTATTTTTTTTATATTTTGAGAAATTATCATATTGTTTTCCATTTAAGCTGTACTATGTTTTTACATTCCCACCAGCACTGCATAAGCATTCCATTTTCCCCAAACCTTGTCCACGCTGGATATTTTCTTTGTTTTAGTAATATCTTTTTGTTGGGTATAAAGTGGTACTTCATTGTGGCTTTGATTTGCATTTCTCTTATGAGTGATTAGTGGTGTCCTTTAGCAATGGAAACCTTCCTCAGAAATTATCTAGTTTATTTCCATAATGTTTTGGTTTATTTTCCATTATTTATTTTTGTTTGTTTGTTTGCTGCCCTATATAATGTTTTTACTTATATTTCAGTTCAGTTCAGTTCAGTCGCTCAGTCATGTCCGACTGTTTGCGACCCCATGAATCTCAGCACGCCAGGCCTCCCTGTCCATCATCAACTCCCAGAGTTCACTCAAACTCACGTCCATCGAGTTGGTGATGCCATCCAGTCATCTCATCCTCTGTCATCCCCTCTTCCTCCTGCTCCCAATCCCTCCCAGCATCAGAGTCTTTTCCAGTGAGTCAACTCTTCGCATGAAGTGGCCAAAGTACTGGAGTTTCAGCTTTACTTATATTTATACCTACACAAACTGACATACGGCTTTTAGGTTAAAAAAATCTCAAAAATTATATTTCTTTTTCCCTCTAGTAGTTTTTTTCATTTTTCCTTTTGTTACTTTTTTTTACTGTTTTTGTTACTGTTGTTTTACTTTTTTGTTAGTTATTTAGAATATATAATTCAATATTGCTAGGTGTTTTATTATTTGTAACTCTTATATGGTCAACTTGTTGATTTCTTCTAATGTTCAAAACAATGAAATCTACCATACCATATAGCATTATAGTAACTCCTTCTCACCTTTATTTTTATGGGAAAAATGCTCTTAAAATATTTTTCCCATTTGATTTTAATAGTATCCCTTAAAGGCAAAAAAGACTGGAGGTTGTTTGCAATTCAGTCAATTGCTTTTCTCTTCCAAGAGAACTGTCTCTTTATATATTGTTATTCCTCTTTATTTCATTTTTAAATAACCTACCATTTTTTATTCTTCTACTATTTATATATTTGACAGCAGTTCCAAATAATTTAGTGTTTATTTTTATTAACTTAAAAAACTTTGAACTCTATCCCCAGAAAGATAAGGAATCTAGCATCTTGACTTTATCATAGTCACCTGAAAAACCCTTTTGAGCTCTTTATATTTATACAGTATTTAAAACCTAAAAAACTTAGTCTAAATTAATATTGATTTTATTTTATTGAAATGTGGGCTCCAGGTGGCACTACTGGTAAAGAACCCATCTGCCAATGCAGGAGACATAAGAGATGCAGGTTCGATCCCTGGGTCAGGAAGATCCCCTGGAGAAGGGAATGGCAACCCACTCCAGTATTCTTGCCTGGAAAATTCCATGGACAAATGAGCCTGGCAGGCTACAGTTCATAAGGTCGCAAAGAGTGGGACACAACTGAAGCAACTTAGCATGGCACAGCACGACATAACTCTATCTTGGCCGTTTTTTTTTCTTGCACACTATGAACTTCTCGAGGGAAGGGACAGTGCCTAGAAGAGTATCTGGTACTAAGAAGAATCATAATAAATATTTCTTTCCTCTTGATTGTAACAAACACAGTTAACAAAGACCAAGTGGCTAGAATGTATCAAACACATTGAGTAATATATCAACAAAAATACTGTGAGGTTGGTACCACTACTACAAATAAGAAAAGTGGGTGCAGGTAAGAAAATGCTTAACAGCCTGTGGCATAACTCAGACGATGCTACACAGCCTTACCCTGCTTAATCACTGTCCTGGGCTTATACATTAGAACAGTTTCTCTCATAGGCCTTACCTACACAGACAAAGTGAAAGAAAGTGGCGGTTACTCTGAATCACTTCATTAAAACCTTTTCATCCTGGAGAAAGGGAAGCATTCAAACCCTCTTGGCATATTACTATATTTAAATGTACCATACTTGAGCCCTACTTGTGTCTACAAAATAGCAATAATCAGACTGCCCTTCAGTCTTGCAAGAGTGATGGTCAGAGAGAAAAATGGGCCTTTAGGTATACTTAAGTATTAGGAAATATAATACCTGAAATCAAATCTCCTAAAAATAGCTATGTCATCAATTTGCCACACTTCTATAAGTTTAGAACAATATCCCAAAGAATACAATCAGTTTTTATAATCTCATCTTTAAGGGTCATCAGAAAAATAAAAGGTATCTGTTATTATATCAATGTAAAAAATAATTAAAAGTTCCTAGAAATTCAATTCAATTCATTTCAGTTGCTCAGTCTGGTCAGATTCTTTGTGATCCCATGCACTGCAGCATGCCAGGCTTCCCTGTCTATCACCGACTCCTGGAGCTTGCTCAAACTTATGGCTATCAAGTCGGTGATGCCATCCAACCATCTCATCCTCTGTCATCCCCTTCTCCTCCTGCCTTCCATGTTTCCCAGCATCAGGGTCTTTTAAAATGAGTCAGTTCTTTGCATCAGGTGGCCAAAGTATTGGAGTTTCAGCTTCAGCATCAGTCTTCCAATGATCAGTCCTAGATCTAATTGATGGAAAGTACTAGAAATTATCCAAACGGAAAAATAAAGATTGATTGTTTTTTTGTCAGAACAAGAGTACACTGAATTTTATTTTAATTTCTCAAATGACATAAGTGACTTTAGACATGATTCCAAATAAATTTATAATAAGTGCAATGTTCAAGTTCAGTTCAATTCAGTCACTCAGTCGTGTCCAGCTCTTTGCGACCCCATGAATTGCAGCACGCCCGGCCTCCCTCCATCACCAACTCCCGGAATTCACTCAAACTCATGTCCACCGAGTCGGTGATACCATCCAGCCATCTCATCCTCTGTCGTCCCCTTCTCCTCCTGCCCCCAATCCCTCCCAGCATCAGGGTGTTTTCCAATGAATCAACTCTTCGCATGAGGTGGCCAAAGTATTGGAGTTTCAGCTTCAGCATCAGTCCTTCCAATGAACACCCAGGACTGATCTCCTTTAGAATGGACTGGTTGGATCTCCTTGCAGTGTTCAAACTTACTGGTAAATACAAAATTAAATTTATAGAAATCTCTTCTTTGTGACTTATATAAAATTAAAATTATTTTCATCATTGATATCTAATTTACATGCAACATGTTATTAGGCATTTTCTCTCATGTAACTTTCAGAGATTTGTAAGGCTATCTTCTACAGAACATGTCACAATTATAAAAACCACCTCCACACACTTTCTTTGGAAACATGCATTTTTATCAGTATAAGGCTTTAATATTCTTACTCCAAAGATTTATTACTATATCCATTTCAACCAGAAATGCTGTATCTTTTCATTTCTTTGTGTCCTTCTTATCTCATTATTTTCTTTCAAGCCTATAACAAACTATGTGATTATTGTTCTCTATGGGAATTTTCCCATCACTTCACTGATACTGTCACCTATGATGACAACTCCAAGTTTTTTAAGCATTTATTTATTTAAAGGCATCATCCACCAAAATTCTTTAAATTAGACTTTCATCTATTATTGTACAGAACAGAGTGCGGATATAGCCCATATCTTCCCAGAACTCAGTAGGTGATAAGCAATTAGTTAAGAATGTATTGGATGATGGGGTAACACAATCAGTTAACTGCATATTTACACCCAGGATTTTGTAATGGAAAGGGCAATAGCTGTTGATGTATTTTTGACAGTATCCTCATTGCTAAGAGGGAAAAGAATGGATAAAGAATAGCAAATTTGGAGGAATATGTAGAGAGAGCATTGAGTGGGAATGAGAGAGAAAACAAGTTCAATTTTTCTAATCTAAATGCTAAAATATTGGTGTGTGGAAAACTGAGTATTTATGTATCCTGCCTATTGATATTAAATGTCTCTATAGGAGACATTCTGAAGGAGATCAACCCTGGGATTTCTTTGGAAGGAATGATGCTAAAGCTGAAATTCCAGTACTTTGGCCACCTCATGCGAAGAGTTGACTCATTGGAAAAGACTCTGTTGCTGGGAGGGATTGGGGGCAGGAGGAGAAGGGGACGACAGAGGATGAGATGGCTGGATGGCATCACTGACTCGATGGACGTGAGTCTGAGTGAACTCTGGGAGTTGGTGATGGACAGGGAGGCCTGGCGTGCTGCAATTCATGGCATTGCAAAGAGTCAGACATGACTGAGTGACTAAACTGAACTGAATAGGAGATGCAAAAGCACTGTGCCATATGCTTTAGAGGGATATAAACTTGGGTAAGAAAATTCCTGTTCTAGACTCTAGGAATCACTTGTTCAGAGGCTGATCGCAAATAGTTAAAATATCAATAGAATTCAGTAAGTGAAAACTGATAACCTCTATTTACTTTAAGATGTGGCCATTGAACATAGGTCACAAACATGGAAAAGCTAAGAAGATACTGAAAGTTCAGAAGAAATGGGTGTTGCATCCTGCACAGGAAGAATTCCAGGTAGGAGGCACATGCACTCACCCATGAAGAGCCAGAAGAGTTTTAAAGTGTTTCAAAAGGAGAAGATGGTATATAAGCAAACAGAAAGTAAATGACTCATTTAGAGAAAGGTGAAACTGTTACATTTGACTAAGAGCGTCAAATGCATAAAGGGGCTACTTACTGTGAAATGTAAATAGCATTCAAGTTATAGGCAAATAGGGGAAGACCTTAAAGGCTTTAATGAATTAGGGGTTTTGAGTAAATATGTCATATTGATACATTCAGCAAATAGCTAAAGAAGCACATCTAGCATTTAGACCAGGAGATAGTGATTTGGAGATTATATTCATAGGCATGATAACTATACACAGAGATAATGCAGATAGGAGGAAACAAGCATTAAAAGAAAAGAGAGGGACTTCCCTGGTGGCTCAGTGATAAAGAACCCATCTGCCAAAGAAGGAGGCACAGATTTCATAATAAAAATCTGTTTAAAAAGGAAAAATGAGGGAGGACCTTCAAGATGGTGAGGGAGTAAGATTTGGAGATCACCATCCTCCCCACATCTACTTCTGCTTTATTGACTACACCAAAGCCTTTGACTGTGTGAATCACAACAAACTGTGGAAAATTCTTCAAGAGATGGGAATACCAGACCACCTGACCTGCCTCTTGAGAAACCTGTATGCAGGTCAAGAAGCAACAGTTAGAACTGGACATGGAACAACAGACTGGTTCTGAATAGGAAAAGGAGTACGTCAAGGCTGTATATTGTCACCCTGCTTATTTAACCTATATATGCAGAGTACATCATGAGAAATGCCAGGCTGAATGAAGCACAAGCTGGAATCAAAATTGCCGGGAGAAATATCAATAACCTCAGATATGCAGATAACACCACCCTAATGGCAGAAAGCAAAGAGGAACTGAAGAGCCTCTTGATGAAGGTGGAAGAGGAGAGTGAAAAAGCTGGCTTAAAACTCAACATTCAAAACACAAAGATCAAGGCACCCTGTCCTATCACTTCATGGCAAATTATTGGGGAAACAATGCAAACAGTGAGAGACTTTCTTTCCTTGGTTTCCAACATCACTGCAGATGGTGACTGCAACCATAAAATTAAAAGACGCTTGCTTCTTGGAAGAAAAGTTATGACCAACCTAGACAGTATATTAAAAAATAGAGATGTTACTTTGCTGACAAAAGTCCATCAGCAAACAAAGCTATGGTTTTTTCAATAGTCATATGTGGATGTGAGAGCTGGACCATAAATAAAGCTGAGTGCCAAAGGATTGATGTTTTTGAACTGTGGTTTGGAGAAGACTCTTGAGAGTTCCTTGGACTGCAAGGAGATTGCACCAGTCAATCCTAAAGGAAATCAGTCCTAAATATTCATTGGAAGTACTGATGCTGAAGCGGAAGCTCCAATACTTTGGCCACCTGATGGGAAGAACTGACTTATCGGAAAAGACCCTAATACTGGGAAAGACTGAAGGCAGTTGGAGTAGGGAACAACTGAGGATGAGATGGTTGGATGGCATCACCGACTTGATGGACATGAGTTTGAACAAACTCCGGGAGTTAGTGATGGACAGGGAAGCTTGGTGTGCTGCAGTCCATGGTGTTGCAAAGAGCTGGACACAACTGAACGACTGAACTCAACTTCCTCCCCACAAATGCATCAAAAATACATCTGTATGTGGAACAATTCCTACAGAACACCTACCGGACCCTAGCAGCTGATCTCAGCCTTCCCAAAAGGCAAGTTAGTCTCCACATAACAAGCTAGGGCAAAAGGCAAGGATAGAAAAGGATACAAACAGGATATGTAAAAATAATTATTAATGAATGGAGGGTAGTATAGAGCAAAATATACTTCAAGTGCCTTTTATCTTAAAAAAAGGAAACGAAATACTTTGCAATCTATGTATGATGAGCACCTGGAGAAGAGCAGGGCACCCACTCCAGTGTTCTTGCCTGGAGAATCCCATGGACAGAGGAGCCTGGCAGGCTACAGTTCGTGGAGTCACAAAGAGCTGGACACGACTGAGCGACTAAGCACATGTATGATGAGAATACATAAGCTTGGGTTTTAAAGGTTATACAAATTTCTCATTTCACTGTGGTGAAAATTCAGTGGGAAATAAAAAGCTTTCTGAAAAATAAAAATGTAATTGTTCTGATGTGGCTTAAGAAGAAATTAGCTAATATGCATTGTAGTGGACTTTATATATATGGTTAATAATATCCTTAAATATAGCTATCCACCTCAGACATAGAGTATAACACATGGAAAGTGAAAGCATTAGTCACTCAGTTGTGTTCTACTTTTGGTGACCCTATGGACTGTAACCCACCAGGCTCTTCTGTCCATGGAATTATCCAGACAAGAATACTGGAGTGGGGAGCCAGTCCATTAGCCACAGGATCTTCCTGACCTAGGGACTGAACCTGGGTCTTCTCCAATGCAGGAAGATTCTTTACCATCTGAGCCACCATGGAAACTATAACACATGGGAGGTAGATATTATTTAGGTAATGTTGGTAATAAAAATAGGCCTGAAGATATTAAGTAGGTAATTGATTCTATAATGCCAAAAATTTTGCTGAATAGTTGGTAATAATAAAAATTCCAGTTAAACAAAAGTAGAGCAATAGATGGTGCAAATGGGGAGGCTAAAGTTCATAACAAGGATGAGAAATTGTACAAAAGCAAGAGAAATGAAAAATCTAGAATAGCAAGTAATAAGTTAGGAAATGTAAAGGCATTTGCCTGTCCATGCATTGCCTAGGAGAGTTAATGATAAAGATTCAACATGGTGGTAAAATAATCAGTCACATTAAACTGCAAAATATAAAATCACTTAATGACTTCCAATATCCTTGGTGATAAAACTGGCTGAGGTGTAATTATTTAGAGGCTACTAGAAATCTGGAGTAACTCACCTCCTGGAAGGCACCAAGTGTGCTTAGAAAATGGTTAAGTTGTGGCTGATTTGTTTTTTGATTAAATAAGTGGAAGTTTGACTGCCAAATAGATACACTCAGGTATCGGTATCAAAAATGGAGACTAGGTAAAAATAAGGAGATTGTTCAACTTAAAATTTATTTGCAAATCAAAGCCATTTGAAAGAGTAAAAAATTGCTGTTAATGATTTCTCCCTATATCCAAAAATAGCCTATGATTTCTAGTTTAGATAGTTGCAATACCTGGGGGAGAAGAGAGAAGCAAAACTGTCCTGCAATTAAAGTGAAAAAAGTTGTTGCTTTATACATTTGAAATAATAGATATAGTCTGGGGACTGTGTGATATTGTATTGCATGGAAACATTTTGTTTTAGAGTGTTTTGAGTTCAGTTATTTTGAAAACAGTATGCATTTTTAAAGTGTGTCAAAGCAATGAAAGCTTCTTAATAACAGAAACTGGAAATTGCCTGAAAAAGTGAAATATTTTAATAATGTCAACTCTTCTGAAGCAGAATCCAGTCATTGTTAAAAAGAGACAATTTATCTTTTAATTCAATAATAATTCGAGTCAGTTTTAAGCTATATTCTTTCATAATTCTAACAATAAAAGGTAGTTTGCTGAATTAATATTACTTAAAAGAATATTTCTTTATCTTTTTTCTACTGCATTTTACAGCAAAGAACATTTAACACAGTTATCTTTCGGGAATTATACAAAATTAGTATTTTACCATTCCAGAAGTCACACACATTTTGGTCTCCATTCAAGATCCTTGAGAGCAGCATGAAATTAAATTCTTAGTAATAGAAGACTACTTCAAAATGGTGGGGAATCCAGAAAAAAAAAATAGGCTTGAGCAAATTACATGAAATAACAACTTAGAACAAATTACATAAAATAATTTAATAAACAACCAGCATGATATTTTGGTGATGTAATCTTGGAAAAAGTAACTTTGGTAGGGATAAGATGCACACAGCAAAGCTTAGGTCTAATAAACTCACTGAGAGCTTAGATTCAAAATTCCATTTATGAAAACTGAATTCTGTCTTTAACACTGAGCAAGTGAATGTATAGATATACAGACAAGATATTAAATATAAGAACTTAAAAGTTTGAAATAATTGGCTCTAAAATTTCAGGATCTATATTCATTTAACCAGGCAAGTATTTGTTTAGGTCTATTGTAGATCAGACACTATGGTTGGCCCGAAAACTACAAAATTTAGTAATCCATGAATTCTACTTTCAACATCCTCATATTTTAGTAAAGGAGAAATACAAAGAGAATATAATTTAAATTTTTGTTTAGATTCCTGATTATTTTTATTTGTTATATTTATGCTTTATATGTATATACAAAATACAGTACACTATGAAAGTAAAATGCTAACTATATATGAAATGATACAGTGTAGAAATTACACTTATAGGCTGTAACTGCTAACAGTCTGGGGTCAACTCCCAGTTCCATTGGTAATCAGTTGCAAGTTACTTTAGGTTTCTCAGCTGTAAAATAGTATAATATCTACCTCAAAGCTGTTATAATGTGGGTTAATGGAATAATGCATTCAATACACATATTAAAGTACATTTGGTATTTAATAATCACTTGGTAAATGTTGGTTAAATAATGATCATTATTAAATGAGAGGCAGCATTATGTTACAGATGATGAATAGAAGCTTGTCAGACCAATTGTGGAGGAGTTACTATGCAAGAAATAGATGTAAAAAAATAATATGGCAAATGTGGTAACACCCTTAATAGCCCCTTTCTTTCTGTCAGGCTCTAAAAACTGGAGTTCCTTTTTTATTCTCCATCCTTTTTTTCTAGACCATCTCAATTATTCTCTTGGTCATAAATGCCATCAAAATGTTGATTCTTTTCAAATTTATATCTCTAACACAAACGTCCCATTTAAACTCCAAGGTCAAATCTATAACCTTCCACCATCCAGTTCATAAACCAGCATCAATATCCACCCAGTAGTTCAAGCTAGAGACCTGGCACTCATTCTACTTGCTTCCTTTCCCCATTCTAAATGGCCATACATCAATAGGTCATCTTGATACCTGATTTTATCTCTACAGTGTATGTCCACTGTAACTATCCTCTCTGCTCGCCTCTTCTCCAGCAACCTTGTTTGCACAATCTCCTTCCAGTCTTTCCATACAGAAGCCTGTCCTTATCTTTGCAAACATAAACTGGGTTGTGTAATACCCCCTCTTTAAAACTGTCCAGTCATTTTATTATAGCTAATAAAAAATCACCACCCACTACCAAACAACAGTCCTAGTAAGATCTGTTCCCTGCTTAATCTCTCAACTACCTGTAAAGATCCAGACACGTTGGACGTCTGAGTTTTGTGAAAGAGGCAAGACCTTTAAAAAAAAAGTATTTACTTGTTTATATATTTCTGACTGTGCTAGGTTTTTGTTGCTACACAGGCTTTTTCTCTAGTTGTAGTAGGCAGGGCTACTCTCTGCTTGCGGTGCAGGGGCTTTTCATTGCCCTGGCTTCTCTTATTGCAGAGCATGGGCTCTAGGCTTCAGTAGTTGTGGCAAATGGGCTCAGTAGTTGCTGTTCACAGGCTCTAGAGCACAGGTTCAGCAGTTGGAGTGCAAGGGCTTAGTTGCTCCAAGGTACATGGAATCTTCCTGGACCAAACCCATGTCTCCTGCATTGGCAGGTGAATTCTTTACCACTGAGCCACCAGGGAAGCCCAAGACAGGTCCTTTTTCTTCCAGAGATCCTCTGCCTGGAATTCTCTGCATACAACTATCACCATAGGGGGCTTTCCTAGTAGCTCAGCTGGTAAAGAACCTGCCTGCAATTCAGGAGACCCCTGTTTGATACCTGGGTCGGGAAGTTCCCCTGGAGAAGGGATAGGCTACCCACTCCGGTATTCTTGGGCTTCCCTAGTGGCTCAGATGGTAAAGAATCCACCTGCAGTGCATGAGACCTGAGTTCGATCCCTAGGTTGGGAAGATCCCCTGGAGGTGGGCATGGCAGCCCACTCCAGTACCCCCATGGTCAGAGGAGCCTAGCACTCTATGGAGTCACAAAGAGTTGGACACAACTGAGCAACTAAGCACACAGCACATCACCATAGTAGATCCTTCTCAGTCTACTAGTGTCAATTTAAAATATACCTACTCAGTGTCAACTTCGTTAGCCACCTGGTTTTACACATGTCTACCACTTCCTAGTTATTCTCTCTCATAGTACTCTGTTCTATTAATTCACAGTAAGCTCTTAAGACAATTATCTGTTTTTCTTAAACTGTTGAGGTTCTATGCCACCTAATTAATATCATATCAATTCATTCAACAAATATTTATTGAAATATTCATGTGCACAGCATTTAGTTTAATATAATTTATGTTTCAGAGGGATTATTTGAGCTAATAGGTAAAGATTAATTGCAAAAGAGCAAGAGAGGAATGCGAGGACTTGCTAGTCCATAAAACACATAAGAAGTGATGATCTCTTTGACTAGGCTGATTGCAATGGAGATTCAGAAAAAGGGATGGGTTTAAACTACTTACTATGATAGAACAAATAAGAATTGAATGTGAAAGAGAAAGTAAGGAATGAAGAATTATTCCAAAGCTTTTTACTTAAGCAATTGAACTGATGATGATATGGTCAAAACAGGGTGTGAAATTGGTTTGAAAGAAAGATGTCAAGTTTTCCGTTTTTTACATGTAAGTTTTGACATGCCTTTTAGACATACAAGTGGAAGTATCAAATTGGCAATTAAAATATTTGCTGGAAATCCACATGCAGTGTTTAGAATAAATATAAATTTGGTTGTTATCAACATGGAGATAGTATTAAGTGCCAGGCACTACTGTAAGCATTTTGTTTCTATTATCTCATATATGTAAATGTATGTTAATACAATAACTCTATGAAGTAGGTACTATTTATTGCTTCCATTTTAGAGATGATAAAACTGAAACACAAAAAGAATAAAAGACTTATCCAAAGTCACACAGCTAGTAAGTGCTAAGTCTGGGATTCAAACAAAGGGTATCCGTCTCCAAAGTCCATGAAATGATGGAAGAAGTCTCAAGATGGAGCTGTCAGATGACTGAGTAACAGACATCACCCTAAACTGACAAAAGAAGTAGAGGAGCGAGTAAAATAGAATGAGAAGGAATGGACAAAAGGAAAATCAAGACAAAGTGGTGTGATGGTGGGGATGAAATTTTTTAAGGAGAGAAGAGCCATTCCCATTGAATTCTGCTGAGGGATAAAACAAGGAATAGAATGAGAAGGATCCCCCTGAACCTGAGAATATTGGGCTGCAATCTCAGTGGAGTTGTGGGAATGGAGAGTGCCTGGAAGGTGAGTGATTGAAGACAAGGTTATTGCACAGAAAGTTCCTTTGTAATGTTAAGGCACGTGATGATGTAGGAAGAATAAATGAATGTAAGAATGTAGTTGGTAATGTAAGAGCATCCAGAGAAGGCATGAAAAATAAGTTAGAGAGGTCCTAAGTACCACATAGCAAAGGTCCTTATATCCCTGAACCTCTCCATGAAAATAATTGCAGTAATTGCTATTTTGCAAGCAAATGTCTCATTTTATTATTTCAGAATTACATATGCTGCAAGGAAATCAAACCATCATATTCAAAGTATTTAATGGGAATATATAATAAAGGATAAAATTTGTAAATTTTAATCTCTCATTTTTGCGTGTCCAAGTTTTGTTTAGAATTGTTAATTGGTAAATCATCTTGGGTAGATTTTTTTTTAATTGTAGTTGACCTTACATATAGTAAAATGCATGGTTTTTTTTTAAGTGCATCATCTGTAGCTTTTGACTTATTATATATCTTATTGTGTTAGAAAATTTAAGTAATTCAGCCTGTGGTCAATTGCATGTCTATTCAAAATCATTTCTCATCCAAGAATGTTACTCTTAGATCTCTCAACAAGAAGTAAAAGAACAGAAAAATTGAGAATAGAGTGCTTAGCACTTTGAAATCTGGAAGTGCTACACAAATGTAAGAAACATGGACCAGAATCACTTTTATAGTAAAACTTCTTCCTATGGAATTATGTAAAAATTGTTTTAATAAATTGGATACACGTATGTAAAACATTTATAAAAACATCTAAAAGTGATAAGTATCTTGGTAGAAAAAAATAGCTAAAAATCCTAAGAAAGAAAGACAGACACATATATACCTGTGGCTGATTCATGTTGATGTATGGCAAAAACCATCACAATACTGTAAAGTAATTATTCTTTAATTAAAATAAATAGATTAATTTTTAAAAGAAAACTGTTAATCACTTATACATTATAAAGAAAATGTTAGAGTTTCTTACTACTGAACCATTTTTGTAGGTCTTCTTGCTAGACTATTACTACTTTACTCCTTTCTTTGAACTTAAATGGTGGACTTTGAGAATGACATGTTTCCAGTGACCTCACTGCTATTGTGCAATGATTAATCATCATGAATATAAGTTAAGATCAAGCCATGGAAAGCTTGTCTTCTCCCATCTAATTTGATTAATGAGTTTTATGGCTGAGATGAATTGTGAAGAAAAAGTTAAAAGTACCTGAAGCAAAGTACAATTGTGGTCCATCTCACATGAATTTTTAGGCAAATAGAAAGAATCCTAAATATGAAAATTTTATAGTTAGAACAGGACAGGATTACCCAATATGGCTACATATGATCATAAAAAATTGGAATATTCTGTGCACTCTGAAAATAAATAATAAATTCCCTTTCTAGTTACTTTCTTGTTGATAGCTACTAACACACTCTAGTAACCAGTAAGAGAGTGTTGCTTCTTTATATTGGTGTCTTTACAATCCCAACAACATCAGTCTTTCAGAAGTAATGAGGGTCATTCAAATATTGACATTGTCAGTCATAAGACAGTGCAGATATTCACTTCCGTAACAGTAGAATTGCATTTATTACATGTAATTAAAGAATGGCCCATGGCAGCTTTTTAGACCTTAATGATTCAGTGAAAAAATATAATAATCTTTTAAAACAGTCAATTGAAAGTAAAGCTCGGCTTCAGTGATTTTGAAAATGTCAATACAGAGCTACAAATAACAGACAAACTCTCTTTGTCACATTGTGTACAAAATCCTTATTAGCATTAGAACTTACAATATTCCCTTTTTAAAATTATGACAATTAACCTTTATTTCTAGGGATCACATATATTCCTGACCTAAATTTACAGATATTTTCTAATATATTTTTATAGTTTGAATATTGAAGTTCTTTTGACATTTACTTGTGAAGTAAATGTTTTCCTTGAAACTTCCTTACCTCCAAATTTCTGTTGTAATTGACATTTATGTGTGTCAGAATTCAACATTTTAGTCTCATTATTAACCAACACACATCTTTTATGGTCTCGCTTACATAGAAATAAAATGGAGAACACAATCTATTACTAGTGCCTAAGATGTTCTCTTTTGGGCATTGGACAACAACACAATTCTGTCCAGAAATAATGACCATTGTATTAGTTTACTAGGACTGCCATAACATAATACTACCAATTTAAGTGATTCAAAGCAACGGATATTTATCGTCTCACAATTCTAGAAGCTGGAAGTCCAAAATCAAGATGTTGTCAGAGCCAGGCTCTCTCCAGAGGCTCTCGAGAGTTATTCTTCCTTCCCTCTCCCCGACTTCTAGTGCTTCCAGTCCTTGGGATTCCTTGTCTTGTAGATATATCACTCCAGTCTCTACCTCTGGAGTCACATGGCATTCTTCCTGTGTATCAGTCCAAATTTCTAGTCACTGCATTAGGACCCACATAAGGTAAATTTGGCAGAATCTGTAAGAACCAGTAAACTTTCTTTTAATCCATCCTAAATAAAAAGCCACACATATACACAAGAGGACCTGTATAAAGATGTTCATCATAATCATTGTTTAGAGCACAAAATTGTAAATAACTTAAATGTCTATCAAGTGTGGTAAGCAAATTGTCACCCATCCACACTATGAAACACTGTGCAACAGTCAAAATGAATGATACAGAAATCTGTGCACGGATAAAAGATCTTCAAGGTATGTTTTTGAGTAAAAATAGCAGGTTGGTGGCAGTATATTACTTATTTTTCCTGAAAATAAATACAGAGCAGGGTCAGTTTGTAAAAGCTCTGCAAATCTATGATAACTGAGACCTCAAGAACAACATACAGAAGAATATTTATCTTTCTGTCTTTCATAGCAGAGTCATTTATCCAATTTACACAAAAGTGGCATTAAGTCGTATGACATATATTAAAGACAAGGAATGGCAGAACACAAACCTGGTTTTATCCCACTAGGTTACCTGCCACTAAGCATCTTTCCAATACTTACCCACATGGCAGTAAAGTTGTACATAAGCATAAGCAGTTAAGAGTTTATGTTGCATTCTTATTGTTGTTCAGTCACTAAGTCATTGTCCGGCTGTTTGCGACCCCAGGGACAGCAGCATGCCAGATTCCCTGTCCTTCACTGTCTCCTGGAGTTTGCTCAGACTCATGTCCATTGAGTCGGTGATGCCATTTATGTGTTCTTATAGGTTATCCCAAAGGCACTTCCAGTTTATGGACTCCAAGGTAGAGAAAAGGTGTGGACAAACTTAGGTTGTTCTGGTAGATTTATCCACAAGATCACAGAGCTTTTAGAAGTATCAATAACTGGACAACTGTGCCAAAAGTCTGCCTGTGGTTTGTTACAATGAAGAAATGCCTGAGGAAGCCAGGCTGTAAGTTACAGACTTTTGAGATGAAAAATCTAAAGAACTGCTGTGAGGGAAATTTAATCTTTCTTTGTTGGATAAATTTGCTAAAGAGAAAGAAGTCCCAGCAGAAAATCACATTATTCTTCCATGGGTCCATATCAAAGAGAGAAAAAGTAGGTTGAGGCCCCATTTCTAGGACCATATTCATGGATGTCATGAACACTTTGACATTTGAGCTTATGGTAGTGAAATTTTTATGACCCCATCTGATATAGGTTAGTTAGGAAAATGCCATCATGTAATTGTTATGCACAGAGGATTGGGGGAGAAATCATAATCGACCCATGTGATGCCATAAACACCAAGTGGCACAGGTCTGAAACTATATAAACACAGAACTCCAATCGAGAGTTAAAGCCGCAACAGAACAAGAAACTGTATGGACGAAAGAGAAGACACAGTTTATACCTGAAATGGTATAGCTATTTAATAAGCTACATGTTTCCAAAAAATCCATAAAATTAGAAATCTTCAAAATTTGTCTATAAGATTTTCAAATAAAAGACCAATCTTTTTTTTTCTGTTCTTATATAGGGGTCTTTCCAATGAAGCAGTTCCATCAGAGATCTCAAGTGTGGAAATAACTCAGATGGTAAACACTTTTGGTCTAAAAGCATTCCTCTGGCATATCTTTGTAACAAAATCTTCCAGGTAAGTAGTGAATGTATTTTTCGAAAAGGTAGAGAATTTCACTAAGTTGCAGGTTTATTAATCAATTAGTTCATGTTGTATAATGTCTTCTACTGACCAATTCAAAGAAGTCTAGAGATTCCAGTATTTAATATCTGAGAAAAATAGTAAAAGTACAAATTGAAAGTTTTGCCTTGTTGTCATCCAAAATACTACCCAAACCAGTAGGTTTTATTCATGGCTACATTTCCTTTCAATGTGTTGAATGAAATATATATCAGAGGAAAAAGAACTGCCTCGGTAAAATAAAAGTAAAATCTTATTAAAAACAGAGGATATGGTTTCCTCTCTAACTGTACACAACCATCGTTAATGAATGGAATTAATGTTAAGTGATTTTCATGGAAATTGTCCTAATCAAAAGAGGAAACTAAGGACATTTTAAGGAACTGAGATAAGTCTGTATTGATACAGCAAACAAAATCATAACGTTGATAATGATGGAGATGTGACAATAATAAAAGCCATAATGTATGGGAGGCTAAGTGTCTGACACTGCACAAACGCACTTTATACAAATTTGTTCCCCATAACAACTCTAAGAAGTGGATGTTATTTTCTTCATTCTGTATAGTAGGAAACTGAAGCTTAGCAAAGTTAAAAGGCAGGCCGAAGTTCACAAAGCTGTTAATGTTGATAACAGAACTCAAACCCACCCAACTTGGCTCCAAAGCTCGAGTTCTTTAAGAGTTGCTGAATGATTTTATTTTATTTTTTTTATTTATTTATTTTTTAATTTTATTTTATTTTTAAACTTTACATGCTGAATGATTTTAATTCAAGTGTCTCTGAAAGACAATTCATTCAAACTTGGTCTTACATTTATTGGTTACTTACTCTCTGCCAGTCTTCTCTAGGTACTCAGGATGCACCAGTAACTATATAAATGTTTAAACATCCAATATGGTCAAGAATGATTTCAACTTGACGAAAACTAGTCCCATGTGTGCACTTGTCATACAGAAAAGTATATTGTTGCCTTTTATTTTTTGAAAGCTAAGAGATGTTAAGGGTACCAAACCATCCTAAATGGATGTAATACATCCATTTAAAATGAGACAGCATTCCAATCAAGTAGCAAAATTAAAAGAGGGAAAGCATAATCAATATTATCATTTCCTGAAGTTTAGTAGAACTTACCTATCTTTTTTTTCAGTTTCACTTTTTAATCCTGAAAGCATTACTTCAGTGTGTATACATTTATGCTAATCATATACCACAGCCATGGGTTCTTCTATCAATATGAAATGTTTTGTACTTGCTGTTTTTGTGCATCTTGTATTGTTATGTGCAATATACAAAATAATGTGTCTAACTATGCCATTTATGCTTTTGAAAGAAAAAGCAAATTACTTACTGAAGAGAATGGCATTTGCATGCATGTGTGTCAGCTTTCAAGCCATTTCCTTCTACAAAATATTGCTTTCTACACTTAGAAAATGCATCCATCCATCAGTTACAAACCATTTCAAAGCACTTTATGAATCTACAGAGCAAAATGTACTTATCTTACATTGGCAGTGTCCCAGCTGTTACAAAATTGCTATTGTCCTAATACTTACAAGGCAATTTTAGCATCAGTTAATAATTTTACAGGATAGATAACTTCTAAAGCATTATAAAATGACAGACATTAAACAATAGCAACTTAGCATTTTTTGAAACAGTTCATGACAGCTTAAAAACTAAAGTGATTTTAATGTATAGTCTATGCAGTTTTCGTTCCTCATTGACAATTCCTTTAGAAGACAAAAATGTGAAAATCCTTTTAAATAGTGGGTGAAAGAATAAAACAAATTTATCTTTAAAAGATATTCAGTAAAAATCTCAATTAAGAATAATGTCTCAAATCTTTCTGTACAGATAGTAGGTGACAAGAATTTGAATTTATTTAGGTAGAAAAAAATGACGGTATCATTTAATGGTAGGGTACCACAAAATAAAAAGGCGTATCTATTCATTAAAGCTAATACAAAAAGAAAAATACCACGAATAGCATTGTATATAAATCAGTATGCATTATTTCTTCCTAAACACTGTTTTCTATCAATCTTAGTTTAAAAGCTTCAGTTAAAGGAAAAATCTGGGTAATTGTAACACATGTGTTCTCTCTTACTCCCTTTGTTTAAGTTGTTAGGATAGCCATACAACCCTTTTTTGGCTAGATATTTTACCATTCACCTTTGATAGCTAATGCCTTGATGGTACAGAAGGAAAAATAGCTCTAAACAAATTACATTAATTGGCAGTTTGATGATATACGTGCACAGTCTCTTCAAGGGAAAAAAATGCTTTTGATAAGCACCAATGTGCAACAGTGGTTATTTTCACAAATGGACTTATTAAATAAAACCAATTATTCCATGAATGTTCACAAAGGCCAAGTAATTGACCACATCATCAAAATACAACCTAAATTCCCCTGGTACACAATTACCATCTTCTTTATCACTGAGCACATTGATATTGCCTGGGCTCGTTATATACCAGCCACTCCAGAAAATCAAGTACAATCTAAATTTTCAAATGATGTAATTTATGTTCACACATTTAATTTTCTGTAGGATGTTACATGAATGTTTTAATACTGCCATGGTCTCAAAATTATAAAATGAGAAGATTGCACAATTTCAGCCTTTTTCATGGTACCAATATATCTAAAGAAAACTGTAATTCAAAAAGCCCTTAATACTTTTTCAGTGTGCATTACAAGTTACTATTAAACAGTTGTGTATTGTAAGACATACAAATCCTTATTTTACTCCTACTAGAAGGAATGCATACAGTAAAATACATCAAATTGCCAATCTATGTTACTAGCTGCATGGACGGGGAGAAGGCAATGGCACCCCACTGCAGTATTCTTGCCTGGAAAATCCCAGGGATGGAGGAGCCTGGTAGACTGCAGGCCATGGGGTCGCTAAGAGTCGGACATGACTGAGGGACTTCACTTTCATTTTTCACTTTCATGCATTGGAGAAGGAAATGGCAACCCACTCCAGTGTTCTTGCCTGGAGAATCCCAGGGATGGGGGAGCCTGGTGGGCTGCCGTCTATGGGGTCACACAGAGTCAGAAACGACTGAAGTGACTTAGCAGCAGCAACAGCTGCATGGAGGTAGGGATCATGTCTCTTAAAGACTGCTTAATTCCTGTCATCACACACCCTGCCTGGAATGTAGTGGGTACATTGTAGGTGTTTGTTGATTGGCTGATTGACTGGTCTGATTCAATTGAGATTAACTATTTCAATTCTACATTAACTATTTTTTAATTCACATTTTATTTTTTTTTCACTTTTTGAAATTTTTTTAAAATTTTATTTTATTTTTAAACTTTACATAATTGTATTAGTTTTGCCAAATATCAACATGAATCCGCCACAGGTATACATGTGTTCCTCTGTGTACATACGGAGAATAGTTCTTGAAAAGGATACTCTTTTTTTTTTTGTATTTTATTTTTTTAATGTTTTTTTATTTTATTTTATTTTTTAACTTTACAATATTGTATTGGTTTTGCCATATATCAACATGAATCCGCCACAGGTATACACGTGGTCCCCATTCTGAACCTTCCTCCCTCCTCCCTCCCCATACCATCCCTCTGGGTCGTCCCAGTGCACCAGCCCCAAGCATCCAGTATCGTGCATCAAACCTGGACTGGCGACTCATTTCATATATGATATTATACATGTTTCAATGCCATTCTCCCAAATCATCCCACCCTCTCACTCTCCCACAGAGTCCAAAAGACTGTTCTATACATCAGTGTCTCTTTTGCTGTCTCGTACACAGGGTTATTGTTACCATCTTTCTAAATTCCATATATATGAGTTAGTATACTGTATTGGTGTTTTTCTTTCTGGCTTACTTCACTCTGTATAATAGGCTCCAGTTTCATCCACCTCATTAGAACTGATTCAAATGTATTCTTTTTAATGGCTGAGTAATACTTCATTGTGTATATGTACCACAGCTTTCTTATCCATTCATCTGCTGATGGGCGTCTAGGTTGCTTCCATGTCCTGACTATTATAAACAGTGCTGCAATGAACATTGGAGTACACGTGTCTCTTTCAATTCTGGTTTCCTCAGTGTGTATGCCCAGCAGTGGGATTGCTAGATCATAAGGCAGTTCTATTTCCAGTTTTTTAAGGAATCTCCACACTGTTCTCCATAGTGGCTTTACTAGTTTGCATTCCCACCAGCAGTGTAAGAGAGTTCCCTTTTCTCCACACCCTCTCCAGCATTTATTGCTTGTAGACTTTTGGATCGCAGCCATTCTGACTGGCGTGAAATGGTACCTCATAGTGGTTTTGATTTGCATTTCTTTGATAATGAGTGATGTTGAGCATCTTTTCATGTGTTTGTTAGCCATCTGTATGTCTTCTTTGGAGAAATGTCTATTTAGTTCTTTGGACCATTTTTTGATTGGGTCATTTATTTTTCTGGAATTGAGCTGCAGGAGTTGCTTGTATATTTTTGAGATTAGTTGTTTGTCGGTTGCTTCATTTGCTATTATTTTCTCCCATTCTGAAGGCTGTCTTTTCACCTTGCTTAGAGTTTCCTTTGTTGTGCAGAAGCTTTTAAGTTTAATTAGGTCCCATTTGTTTATTTTTGCTTTTATTTCCAATATTCTGGGAGATGGGTCATAGAGGATCCTGCTGTGATGTATGTTGGATTTGACTTGGACTTAGAAATGAAATAGCCACTTCTTGTCAACATTAATTGAGAAATATAAATATTTCTATTACAATTATTCTATTATATACTTATATATTATAATATATTATAATATATAATATATACTTATATTATATATTATAATAATATATAATATATATAATATTATTATATTATATTAAGTATATTATATTATACTTATATACTTATACTATAATTATATTCTATTATATACTTATATACATGTCACTTACAAACTTTGTCTTTAATAAAATTATTCCTATTAATAATATGAATAGGATAGTCACATCTGCAATGAAAATATAGATTATGAAGGTAATATTGTAGATGCTTCTTTCCATTTACCTTCATACATCATCAAATTAATAACAGACCTATTTAAAGTATCAAATATTTGCTTACTGTGGCCTTTGCTAATATGTTTATTTTTAACAAGTATTAAATATAGCATGTTATATGCAACATAACTGAATAAAAATATAAATAATGCTTGGTACTGAAAGAATATTTTAATTAAAGTTCTACTTTCATAGTACCATTAAACTCAATCATTTTTGAAACTCAACCTCAAAATACACATCCATCTCCCCAAATTTTTGCAAGACTGTATTTAGTGACAGTGATACTGAATTACCTTTGAATGAATGAACACAGGAACAAAGAAAAACTTATTTATTTGGGGAGAATGCCACAGGGGTGGGGTGTGAAATTTGGTAAGCACTAGTTTTCATAAATAAGGAAACAGCCTAAGACTTTCCATCATCTTTTATTACTGGGCTCTAAGATATTTCAGACATGGAATCTTTGAAGTGTGTTTATAAAATCTCGTGAATAGATCTTGAGTAGGTTCACTTTCCTTGCCACACCATTACATGGCCATGCTCCATTAGTCCCATCTATGTTTAACCAAATGTGAAGATTTTCTAAGGCTCCTATCAAAAGGGATCAGACATTTGACCTGCAGAGCAATGAACCTGAGTTCATGAACCTAAACTAAACCTGGACACAGTAACTAGAGAGGAGACTACACTTTGGGAGGATTCCGCAGTAGATTGTTAAGCATATGACTAAGAATTACAATAGATATTTATCGTGTTGTTGAATTCCTAAACCTAAAAACTTGTTGCTAACTTAGTTTTCTTTGCCAACTTCTCACACACACCTGCATTGCATGAATTATTAATGTAAACAAATTACTTTTTAAAGTTGTTTGTATTATTCAGACACACATCAACCACTTTCAGCAAGAAACTTGAAGAGCAAAACATGACTATTTAAACAGGAAAATTACTTAAAGGAAATAAAAGCATGATGTTCTACATTTTGAATACGACTCTAGATACCATGCTATTTCCAAGAAATTGGCCCAGAATGATCATACCTGAAATATCCTCCTAAGACTCCCTATTGTTTTGATTGGTCTTATCTAAAGTAGGCAGACCCAAATCTGAGGAACAATACAGACTATTCCGATTTCTGGGGTATCCTATACACTAAAGTCAACATGACCCTGCACCTCTGGAGTTTGCTGAGAGTCACTCCGGCCAGCACATCTCAGACCCATTTCACTGAAATTGCCTCTTTGAACAGCCGCACTATAGCTACTGCCCACTGATGGGAAACTGTCTCTCTTGGATATGAATGTACTTGTTAGAAATCAGTGATCAATGCTGTTTGAATCTACCAACAGATTTAAGTTGGTCCTCACACCACAGTAGCACAAGCTGAGACTTCCCTTAAATAATGAGGAGTGTATTTCCTCTGAGCCCTAGAATGGCTTTATCTACATATGTTCAATAAGTTAATGTTTGAGCGTGTACTCTAGAGCTAGAACGCTTGGATTCAAACCCTAGTCTAGCATATTTACAATGTGTAACCTTTGGAAGACAGCTTGGCCTGTCCAAACATCTTTCCTTATTTTAGTTTAATCATAACTCTACCTTATACTTTTCATTCTTCATAGTAAGGAACAAACCATCTCTTCCTAAGTTTAAGTCTATAAACATAATAATGGCAGTTTTTTTTCTTCTTGATAAGTAGTGATGTTTATAATGGTTAAATATTTCTATGGCTCAGTGGTAAAGAATCCATCTGACAAGCAGGAGATGCAGGTTCGATCCCTGGGTCAGGAAGACCACCTGGAGAAGAAAATGGCAACCCACTTCAGTATTCTTGCCTGGAAAATTCCATGGACAGAGGAGCCTGGCAGTCTACAATCCATGGGGTCACAAAAAAAACAGACATGACTGAGCACACACACACACACACACATTAAATCCTCACACATATTACTCCATTTATCCACACTCATCCTTTGATTTCATCTTAGATTTAAATAAAGTTTCCCTTAACTTGCTCACATTTCAAAGGATGGAGCTAGGATTCTTATGATAGAAATAGTGTTTTCTCCAAGAATTTCTTGAAACATGAAGGTTCAGATCATGAATAGCTTTTTCAATCATATGCTCACAAATTATTCCATTTTATTTATCATCTTTCCATAAACATTTTGAAGTTATTTGTGATATGTATGGTCTTTAAGTAGAGGGTGCATATGATGACTTTCCATAGCTGAAAACATTTATAGTACAGAAAGGCAAAGTGGCAGACTTAAAGTTGACTATGGGCAAATTTTAGTAGGATTGACTAAACTTTCAAAAACAAGTGGGAAGGAGAATCATCTCATTGTAGATCATTACCCCATACTTCTTTAGTACTTTGTATTCAAAGTGATCTATGATTAACATACTTCAAACAATAAGCAAAATATACATTGACTAGTCGATGTTTGCAACATGCTATGGGAATGATGTGTAAGAGATCAACCCAACCTGGCTCTCAGGTACATAACAGTGTAACCAGGAAGATAAAATTAAACTTCGGGGAACTAACTTGGGAAGATCATTAGGTATTAAAATGTATACCGCAGTCAGTCTATAAGTGTGCCAGAGGTCATATTTTTAAAATACGTCTCAGTGCATCTTGAGAGGTACTCCTTTATGAGTTTCTTTCCCTGCAACACTTTTGCTAGTTCATCCAAGTAAAGGAGAAAGTGAATGCCATGTAAGGTAGAAGAAGGGAATGAACCAAGGCAGTTTCTGTCAGATGGAGAAATATAAAGGCCTTCCATCTCTAGGGAAGAAGACAAGAAAGACAAAAATGAAGGAAAAGACATGATGTCGATCATGAGCATACTTTCTTATCATTCCTCCATCCTCCAGAAAATGAGGGAGCCAGGAGTAATACATAACAGACGTGTATGCATGTGTATGTGTATGTGTGTATGTGTGTGTGTGTGTGTGTGTGTGTGTGTGTGTGTGTGTGTGTGTGTTGAGTTACAGGTATTTATTTCAGTTTCACCTGCACATTAGTTTTACTTGTGGTAGTCAGAGATCATTGTTAACCTTAACTGATACCATTTTTCACACCACTGGCACTGGCTAACTTTGATGTATATTGAAATACTCTTTAAAATACATGGATTGTCTTAGATGATCACTAGGGTAAAGTGCAAAAATTGTAATTTAGACATCCAGAAAAGTTGCACAGATCAGACAAAGAACTCTAAGTCACCCTCTGCCCAGGATCCCACAATTTTCCATCTTATATAACTATTGTTAAATTATTAAAACCAAGAAATTTTATATGTTTAAACTCAAAAATAAATGAATAAATATGACAAAACAGAAGCAGACAGATGCAGATAACAAGTTAGTGGTTACCAGAGGGGAGAGGAGTGGGGAAGGGCCAAAATATGTGAAGGGAATTAAGAGGTACAAACTACTAGGTATAAAATAAAATAAGTTACAAGGATATATTTGAACAGCACAGGCAATAAGCCAATACTTTCCAATTACTTTATTTGTAGTTACTTTATAAAAATATCAAATCTCTATATTGTACACCTAAAATGAAATAATAGCATAAGTCAACTATACTTCAATTTAAAAAAGTAAGAAATAAACAATGATGTCATATTACTAACCAATATGAAAGCCTTATTACAATTTTGCCAGTTATTCCACTAATATCCTTTTCTCTGGCCCAAGATTCAATCCAAGGTCCCATACTGGATTTAGTTGCTTTTGGGGGTTGTTCAATCTGTGATAGTTCCTCAGTATTTCATGTTCTTGACACATTTGAAGAACTCGTGCCAGTTATTTTTTAGAACATCCTTCATATGTGTTTCTCTAGGGCTTTCTCATTGGAGAAGGCAACGGCACCCCACTCCAGTACTCTTGCCTGGAAAATCCTATGGACGGAGGAGCCTGGTGGGCTACAGTCCATGGGGTCGCGAAGAGTCGGACACGACTGAGCGACTTCACTTTCACTTTTCACTTTCATGCACTGGAGAAGGAAATGGCAACCCACTCCAGTGTTCTTGCCTGGAGAATCCCAGAGCCTGGGGAGCCTGGTGGGCTGCCATCTATGGGGTCGCACGGAGTCGGACACGACTGAAGCGACTTAGCAGCAGCAGCAGTGCTTTCTTATAATTAGATTGTTGTTAATGTTTTGGCAAAAATATAGCAGAAGTCATGTTATGTCCCTCTTTGCTGCTGCCACTGCTAAGTCGCTTCAGTCGTGTCTGACTCTGCGCGACCCCACAGACGGCAGCCCACCAGGCTCCCCTGTCCCTGGGATTCTCCAGGCAAGAACACTGGAGTGGGTTGCCATTTCCTTCTCCAGTGCATGAAAGGGAAAAGGGAAAGTGAAGTCGATCCATTGTGTCCGACTCTTAGCGACCCCACGGACTGCAGCCTACCAGGCTCCTCCGCCTACGAGATTTTCCAGGCAAGAGTACTGGAGTGGGTCGCCAGTGCCTTCTCCGTACATCATATACTGGAATAAATTATGGCATTATATCTTATTATTGGTAATGTTAACTCTAATCACATAGCTAAATGGTGTCTGTGAGTCTTTGTTCAATGTTAATATTTCCCTCTTCATAATTAATAAGTATTTTGTGAGGAAATACTTAAAATTATACAAATATCCTATTTCTCATCAATCATTAATTTTAGCATCAACTGATGGTTTGAACAACATGTAAGTAGGGAGACAGATTTCACAAATATTACTGACATGTTTGTTTAATGGTGACTTTAATTTCACTTACTCCTTGTAGATTTATTCCTTTATATTCTCCTGTAAAGGAGAGTTATTGCTGTTGTTGTTCAGTCGCTAAGTCGTGTCTGAGTCTTTGCTACCCAATGGACTGCAGAGCACCATACTCCTCTGTCCTTCACTATCTCCCCCCTTTTTCTCAACTTCATGTCCACCAAGTCAGTGATTCTATCTAACCATCTCATCCTCTGCCACCCCTTCTCCTTTTGCCTTCAATCTTTCCCAGCATCAGGGGCTTTTCCAAGAAGTCAGCTCTTTACATCAAGTGGCCAAAGTTTTGGAACTTCAGCTTCAACATCAGTCCTTCCAGTGAATATTCAGGGTTGATTTCCTTTAGGATTGACTGGATTGATCTCCTTGCTGTCCAAGGAACTCTCAAGAGTCTTCTCCAGCAAATTCAAAAGCATCAATTCTTTGGTGTTCAGCCTTCTTTATGGTCCAGCTCTCACATCCATACATGACTACTGGAAAAACCATAGTTTTGACTATATGGACATTTGTCAGTAAAGTGATGTCTGTTTTTTAACATGCTGTCTAGGTTGCTCATAACTTTTCTCCCGAGGGGCAATCGTCTTTTACTTTTGTGGCTGCAGTCATGTCCACGGTTATTTTGGAGTCCAAGAAAGGACCATCTGTTACTGCTTCCACTTTCCCGCCATCTATTTACCATGAAGTGGTGGGACTGAATGCCATGATCTTAGTTTTTTGAAAGTTGAGTTTCAAGCCAGCTTTTTCACTCTCCTCTTTCACCCTCAAGAGGAGGCTTTTTAGCTCCTCTTCACTTTCTGACATTAGTGTGGTATCGTCTGCATATCTGAGGTTGCTGGTATTTCTGTCAGCAATCTTATTTCCCGCTTGAGATTCATCCAGCCCAGCATTTCACATGATGTATTCTGCATAGGAGTTAAATAAGCAGAGTGACAATAGGCAGCCTCGTCATACTCCCTCCCCAATTTGGAAACGGTCCAATGTTCCATGTCCAGTTTTAACTCTTGCTTCTTGACCTGCATACACATTTCTCAGGAGACAAGTAAAGTGGTTCGTTATTCACATCTCTTTAAGAATTTTCCACAGTTTTTTGTGATCCACACAGTCAAAGGCTTTTACATAGTCAATGAAGCAGAAGTAGATGTTTTTTCTGGAATTCTCTTACTTTCACCATGATCCAGTGAATATCAGCAAGTTGATCTCTGGTTCCTCTGCCTTTTCTAAATCCAACTTATACATCTGGAAGTTCTCAGTTGATGTCCTGTTGAAGTCTAACTTGGAGAATTTTGAGCATTACTTTAATAGCATGTGAAATGAGTGCAATTGTGTGGTAGTTTGAATATTCTTTGGCATTGCCCTTCTTTGGGATTGGAATGAAAACTGACCATTTCCAGTCCTGTGGCCACTGCTGAGTTTTCCAAATTTGCTGACATATTGAGTGCAGCACTTCAATAGCATCATCTTTTAGGATTTTAAAGAGCCCACTTAGAATTCTGTCACCTCCATCAGCTTTGTTTGTAGTAATGTTTAAGGCCCACTTGACTTCACACTCCAGGATATCTGGCTCTAGGTGAGTGATCACACAATTGTGGTTATCCTGGTCATTAGGACCTTTTTTGTACAGCTCCGTGTATTCTTCCCACCTCTTCTTGATCTCTTCTCCTGTTAGGTCTTTATACTTTCTATCCTTTATCGTGCCCATCCTTGCATGAAACATTCCCTTGATATCTTCAATTTTCTTGAGGAGATCTCTAGTTTTCCCCATTCTATTGTTTTCCTCTATTTTTTTCCATTGTTCATTTTAAAAGGGCCTCTTATCTGTCCTTGCTATTCTCTGGAACTCTGCATTCAATTGAGTATATCATTCCCTTCTCCCTTGCCTCTTACTTCCCTTCTTTCCTCAGCTATTTGTAAAGCCTCCTCAGACAATCACTTTGTCTTTTTGATTTCTTTTTCTTTGGGATGCTTTTGGTCACTGCCTCCTGTTACAAACCTCCATCGACAGTTCTTCAGGCACTCTGTTTACCATATCTAATCCCTTGAATCTACTCATTACCTCCACTGTATAATCTTAATGGATTTGATTTAGGTCATACCTGAATGTCTTAGTGGTTTTCCCTACTTTCTTCAATTTAAGGCTATATTTTGCAATAGGGAGCTCATGATCTGAGCCACAGTCAGCTCCAAGTCTTATTTTTGCTAACTATAGAGAGCTTCTCTATCTTTGGCTGCAAAGAAACATAATCAGTCTGATTTCAGTATTGACCATCTGGTGACATCCATGTGTAGAATTGTCTCTTGTGTTGGAAAAGGGTGTTTGCTATGACCAGAACTTTCTGGTGGTCAAAAACTCTGGAAAAACTCTGTTAGCCTTTACCCTGCTTCATTAAGGCCAAACATGCCTGTTACTCCAGGTATAGCTTGACTTCCTATTTTTTCATTCCAACCCTCTATGATAAAAGGGTATCTTTTTTGGTGTTAGTTCTAGAAGGTTTTGTAGATCTACATAGAACCAGTCAACTTCAGTTTCTCTGGCATCAGTGATCAGGGCATACCCTTGGATTACTGTGATATTGAATGGTTTGACTTAGAAATGAACTGAGATCATTCTGTCATTTTTGAGATTATACCCATGTATTGCATTTCAGACTCTTTTGTTGACTATGAGGGCTACTCCATATTTTCTAAGGGATTCTTGCCCACAGTAGTAGATATCATGGTCATCCGAATTAAATTCCTCCATCCCCAGCCACTTTAGCTCACTGACTCCTACAATGATGATGTTCACTCTTGCCATCTCCTGCTTGACCATGTCCAATTTACCTTGATTCATGGATCATAATCCTATTGCATAGGATTCCAGGCTCCTATGCAATATTGTTCTTTACAACATCAAACTTAACTTTCACTACCAGACACATTCACAACACATCCTCATCTTCCAGTGTAATTATCTTTTTGCCTTTTCATACTGCTCATGGGGTTCTCACAGCAAGAAAACTGGAGTGGTTTGCCATTCTCTCCTCCAGTGGACCACATTTTTTCAGAACTCTTCACTATGACCCGTCTGTCTTTTTTTGGCCCTGTATGGCATGGTTCATAGCTTCACTGAGTTATACAAGCCCTTTCACCATGAAAAAGCTATGAACCATGAAAGGCTAAAGAAGAGTACTCTATTCTAATTATTTACTTTTCCATTTATATTTTTATATCTGTATAGTCATTCATAATCATTTTTAATCTAGAGGTTGTAGTTCAAGCTAGGGCTTACCTGGCGGCTCAGTGCTAAAGAATCCACCGGCAAATGCAGGAGATGCAAGTTCAATCCCTGGATCGGGAAGATCCCCTGGAGAAGGAAATGGCAGTCCTCTCCAGTATTCTTGCCTGGAAAATCCCACACACAGAAGAACTTGGTGGGTTATAGTCCACTGGATTGCAAAAGAGTCAGATACAACTTACTAACTAAACAACAATGATCCAAACTAGCATTATTTGGGTTGTTCTCTAATTGATCCAACTTTGGTCATTGGGAGTTCCTAAACTTGGTTTTTGTGGTGATTTCTAGAGTTGCCCTATCATTTTGTGGATGCTTCTATACTTTCTTTTATCTTAAAATATTCCAGTCTTATCTTGTTTTTTCCTACCCTGGTCCTTTCCAGCACCAGCTATTTCTCCAAGGAGTCCTGGTTCCTTTTACTGGAATGATATTTAAATTCCAAGATCTAAGGGTTAAATGTGTTTATTGCTACTGGGAAGAAATTGTTTCTAGGCCCCCCCAGAGAACAAAGCTGGGAAATAGATGTATGTGTAATAACACATGAATACACACAACTGTTTATTTCTGTAACTATCCATCTGTGTGTATATATATATTTTTTTTAAAGAAAACTGAGTTCATTCTGATATGTTTTATTCCAATTTAACATGACAATTCACTTTATTTTTTCTCATTTTCATTAGTAACCTCTTCCTCCGCCAATGAGAAACATGGTTCTTATGAATAAAAGACAGTATATTTGCTTATTTATTCTGACCTGGTATGAACATAAAATGCTTTTAGAATTCCTAACTTACACCCATGTTAAAGGACTTCCCAGGTGGCACTAGTAGTAAGGAACCAACCTGCTAAAGCAGGAGACATAAGAGACATGGGTTCGATCCCTTAGTTGGGAAGATCCCCTGGAAGAATGGCATGGCAATATTCTTGCCTGGAGAATCCCCATGGACAGAGAAGCCTGGTGGGCTAAAGTTCATAGGGTTGAAAAGAGTTGGACACAACTGAAGCAACTCAGCATGCACACACCCCTGTTAGAAACAAATTTACTAAACAGATTGCAGCATTTGTAGGAAACTTTTTTGTTTGTCTTTAGATTTACTATATTTAGTCAAAATATTGCTTTCTACAGTTATTCACTTTAGTTCTTTTATTTCCACCTTCATCGGTGTGGTTATTTTATTCATTTATAATACAATCAGGTTCACTTGTTACTGTGTTTCCAGTTTGGGTTTTCCTTACACCCTGTTTTCTTTAATCATTTATTTATTTGACAGGTATATAAAACAATAACATGATTCTAAGAGTAAAAGTTATAAAAAATGTATAATCACAAAAGTATTACTTCTCCCTCAGTCCTATACCATGTTACCATAGCCTCTTTATTTCCATACCTTTTCTACTCATTCCAGTACATAATCAATCTCTTTAGCTTGTTTTATTCCTTTCTATAAGTCTTTTTCACAAATAAGCAAATACATGTATATTCTCTTATTCTTCCTTAATGCTTAAATAGTCACATAACTAGAAAGTGAAAGAGGAGAGTGAAAAAGTTGGCTTAAAGCTCAACATTCAGAAAACTAAGATTATAGCATCTGGTCCCATCACTTCATGGGAAATAGATGGGGAAACAGTGGAAACAGTGTCAGACTTTATTTTGGGGGGCTCCAAAATCACTGCAGATGGTGATAGCAGCCATGAAATTAAAAGACGCTTACTCCTTGGAAGGAAAGTTATGACCCACCTAGATAGCATATTGAAAAGCAGAGACATTACTTTGTCAACAAAGGTCCGTCTAGTCAAGGCTATGGTTTTTCCTGTGGTCATGTATGGATGTGAGAGTTGGACTGTGAAGAAAACTGAGCACCAAAGAATTGATGCTTTTGAACTGTGGTGTTGGAGAAGACTCTTGAGGGTCCCTTGGACTGCAAGGAGATCCAACCAGTCCATCCTAAAGGAGATCAGTCCTGGGTGTTCATTGATGGGACTGATGCTAAAGCTGAAACTCCAATACTTTGGCCACCTCATGCGAAGAGTTGACTCATTGAAAAGACCCCAGTGCTGGGAGGGATTGGGGGCAGGAGGAGAAGGGGACGACAGAGGATGAGATGGCTGGATGGCATCACTGACTCGATGGACATGAGTTTGAGTGAACTCCAGGATTTGGTGATGGACAGGGAGGTTGGCATGCTGCGACTCACGGGGTCGCAAAGAGTCAGACACAACTGAGCAACTGAACTGAACTGAATAAATGCTTTTTGCACTTTGCTTTTTTTACAGAACAATATAAACTGAAAAGATCTTTCTCATTTTTATTTAGATGCATGGTACTCCATTGTGTAGATGTAGGAGTTTACTCAACTGTTTTTCTTAGGTGTGAGCATTTAGGCTGTTTACAATGTTTCACAAGTATAATAAAGAAAAATTTAAGAGATTTCCAGTGAGAGAATTTGTTTCTATATCCTCAGGATATTGACTAGGAAAACTTCAATAATCTTAGACAAGCTCCACATCAAACAGGCATTAGAGTATGGTACCTAATGAGCTAAGAAGATAGAAACCTCTGGTGGTTCAGTGGCTAAGACTCCACTCTCTTAGCAAAAGGGGCTTGGGTTTGATCCCTGGTTGGGGAACCAAGATCGTGCATGCCACAGCTAAGATTTAGCATGTCACAGCTAAGACCTGACATAGCCAAATAAATAAAATAAAATGCTTTTTTAAAGAAGAAGAAGAAGTTAAGAGGATAAGAACAATCTATGATGGTAGAGCATCAGACTCTTCATGGCCCATATTTGATGTATGGGGCAACCACAGGCTCAATTGCTGAGACTACAAGTAGATCACAGTAGGCCTGGGTCCATTGCAAAGACTGAAAGATGAAAGTATTTCATTTCCAAAAGGCACGACCAAGTTCACAGTCAGAAGGAGTAGATTACAGAATAATGTCCAAATGGGACCAGTTCTCAGTGGATTCCATTGAAAAAAAGTGTCAAGGTGAAATAAGGGTCCCTTCAGCAGAGGGAGCAGGGTCTAGAGAATGGTATAAAATACATTCACTATGAATTTCCTCTGGAGAACTTCCATCTTGGATGAGGAAGGAGAGACTCTTGGAGGAAGTTGGAATTCAGGGAGAAGCTAATCTTAACAGGGAGATTGAATTTCAAATCACTGACTGTTACCTTACAGAGACTATTATATTAATTATGTATTGCTGTGTAGTAAATTATCCCAAAACTTAGTGGCTTAAAACAACAAACATTATCTCAAAATGTCTATGGCTCATTAATTCAGGAACTGCTTAGCTGGGTGGTTCTGGCTCTGGGTCTCACATAAGATTATAAACAAAATGTCAGCCAGAGCTTCTGTCATCTGAAGTCTTGACTGGGGCTTCAGAGTCTGCTTCCAAGCTCATTCACATGGCTGTTGGCAGGAGACTTCACTTCCTCACTAGCTATTGGCTAAAGGCCTCAGTTCCTTGCCACATGGGTCTCTCTGTGGTCTTTTTTAGTGTCCTTATGACATGGCACTTGGCTTCCTGTAGACTCATTGGTCCCAGAGAAGGAGCAAAGAGAAAACCACAGTACCTTTATGTTCTAATCTCAGACATGACATATTATCAATTCCACCATATTCTTTTCTTTAAAAGTAAGTCACTAGGTTAGTCTTCATTCGGGGGAGGGGAATCAGACTCCACCTTTCGAATGAAAAAGTATCAAAGAATATGTGGACATATGTTACAACTGTAATAACTGTTTTAATCTGGAAGAGATGAGCTACTTATAATTAACAAACTAAAATTTGTTTCTTTCATCAGCAGGGCTTAGGTTCCAGAACAAGATCAGCACAAAATAAAGTCCTGTTTTTAAATGTGTTATATGTAAGTTGTCCTATGATCTGAAGTGCTGAAAAAGACCATATACATTCTCAAATAACTTTTTAAAAACTTTTTATCTTGTATTGGAATATAGCCAATTAGGGCTTCCCTGGTGGCTCAGACAGTAAAGAATCTGCCTGCAATGCAGGAGACCTGGGTTCAGTCCCTGGGTCAGGAAGATCCCCTGGAGAAGGGAATGGCAACCCACTCCAGTGTTCTTGCCTGGAGAACCCCATGGACAGAAGAGCCTGGAGGGCTACAGTCCATGTGGTTGCAAAGAGTCAGGCACAACTGACAGACTAACATACAAACACATAGCTGATTAGCAAACAATGTTGTGAGAGTTTCAGGTTAACACTTTCTTTTAACATTTATTTTTATTTATTTGATCACACTGTGTCCTAGTCACTGCACGGAGGATCTTCGATCCTCATTTTGGCACATGAACTCTTAGTTGCAGCATGTGGGATCTATTCCTAGACCAGGGATCGAACCCAGGCCCCCAGCATTAGGAGATCAGAGTCCTAACCACTGGACCACCAGAGAAGTCCTCTCAAATAAAGTTTTAAAAACTGAATCTATACTACCTTTATGAAGTCACTGATGACATAACCTCATCCTGCATCTGTATCATCAGTAAGATTGGAGAAGAGTTTAAATTCTCATTTCCATGACTCTTGAATTCTACAATGTAAAATAACTTAGGTTTAGTAATAATAAACCTTGATAGAAAGATGTATATTCAGATATACATTGGTTAGAAACTCATTTCTAGTTACTTACTAGTTTTGTGTGAAAGTTTCTAGGTGCTTCCATCTTTAACACCATCTTCATAGTATTGATATATCACTAAAGCACCTAGCATAGTACCAAGAACATGGTGGATACTCAAAGAATGGTATTATCACTCTATGCCATGCAAATATAATTATATTGGTATGGTTTTAGGATTGAATTTCCTAACCCTCATTCTGTTTAGAACTCTGCAAAGTGCTATACAAAAGTATCAAGGACATACAATCAGAGGCCGTTGGGAGATAAACTTTATCATCTTCATCAAGTATGCATGTGTGCTAAATCACTTCAGTCATGTCCAACTCTCTGTGACCCTATGGACTATAGCCTGCTAGACTCCTCTGTCCATGGGATTCTTCAGGCAAGATACTGAAGTGAGTTGCTGTGCCCTCCTCCAGTGAACCCGAGTCTTCTGTATTAGCAGGCGGATTCTTTACCACTGAGCCACCTAGAAAGCCCATCAAGTATAATATTCATAATAAATTAAACTAATAAAATATATTTATAAATACCTAGGATTAGAACACAACTTTTCAGTTACCAAAGGAAGATTTCTAAGAGTTAAGGACTCTGATACGGGAGTCAGATAGCCTTCATTAAAATAACCAGTTCCACACTTACTAAGTGTATGACTTTGGGCAAATCAGTAACTTCTCTGTGCCTGTTTCACTATCTATATAACAGAAATAATAGTTTCTTTCTCATAGGGTTTTGGGAAGATTAGTTAATACATTCAAGTAGTTAAATGAAAACCTGTAATATAGTAAGTGCTAAATAAATGTTAGCTGTTCTCATTGACATGATTATTACTATTACAATTATTACATCCATTTGCTTTTTTTTCTTTGGAAAAAAAGAAGAGTTTTAAAGTTAAAAACAAGAAAATACTGTTATTAATTCCAAGTGATGTTTTAAAATAATTTCTCATTTGGATTTTGGGAGATATTTTAAGAATAGTAAGGAAAGATTTTATTTTTAACCCTTCATCACTTGACAGAAGAATCTCAGAAAACCCAAATGTTGTATGTAGGTAAATTTTGGAGCTGAAAAGGTCCTTTTTCAGAATTTCTGAATCTGGATGAAGATGTATATCTGTTAATCGTTTTGAGGCCCAGCTGAACAGAGTGCCTCAAGGGAAGAGAAACTTGTAAGGAATTCCCTGGTGGTTAGGACTCCACACTGTCACTGCTAAGGGCCTAGGATCAGTTCCTGGTCAGGGAACTGAGATCCCACAAGCTGAGGGTGCAGCCAAAAAAAGGAAGAGTTGTAGCTACTTTTGTGGTCCTAAAGTGATCGTGATTCTCCCTGCTTCTGCAGCCCTCCGTCCTCCATGTGCTAATCACTGACCAGAACTTTCACAAGATTACTGACCTGGTTACATATTTCCAGTGATAGACTAAGCCCCTCACAGGGCTTTCCCTGGTGGCTCAGTCATAAAGAATTTGCCTGGCAGTGCAAGAGACTAAGGTTCTATCTCTGGGTCGGGAAGATCCCCTGGAGAAGGAAATGGTGACCCCCTCCAGTATTCTTGCCTGGGAAAAATCCCATGGACAGAGGAGCCTGGTGGGCTGCAGTCCATGGAGTAGCAAAAGAGTCACACATGACTTAGGGACTAAACAATAACACTAAACGCCTCAACAAGGAAGAGTTGAAGTTCCTGAATATGAGAGAAATTGCCATGGGGTTAAGTATGGCCAAGAAAGCTTGCTTCAAAACCTAGGAAAATAACACTAGCTTTTCCCCATACCATATATTTTGAAAGCTTGATTCAACTGAGAATTTTACACAAAAACAAAAATCAGCTTCAAATATGCACTGATTATTACTGGAAAAATATAGAATTTAAGCTGAAAAAATTTTAAAGTCACAACTTTGCACAGTATAGTGGTAGCCTCTTCTGGCTGACAGAGGTCTAGTAGTCTAAGTGAATATCACCCCAGCCCAACTGTGCCTTGTGGGAAAAACTTGTCCAGTATCCAGATATCACTAGCCAGTGATTATGAGAGTGGTCACATTTACGAAAATGCTCAGGCTGTTGCTAGGTCTTAGTGCATATACATTTTATCGCACACCTCATCTGTTCCTCAAAATTCCCCTTCTGAAATTCTCAAAGGGGAGCTTCTCATGTTTTCCAGGACAAGTCTTACTTCTGTTTTTCATCTCTGCTCACTTCAGAGAAATCCAGTACTCATGAACCGTTTGAGGATGCAGTCACACCCCATTGCTGTTGCCTTTCTCCACCATCCCCACTCTGACTAACCCTTAGAATGTGGATTTTGCACAGAAGTCTACAGTGGAGTGAGGAGTCAGAGATAGCTCTCTGGCTGCCTCCAAGTGGGATTTTAGTGGTATTACCAAGGTGATATGGTTGGAATTAATTTGTACTAAAATGTTAATGACTTATGTATAGTATTTTCATTGTAAATGAAGTAATTTAGTGCCTAAGTTTAATAGAAAAAATGATTTTAATTTTTTGGCCATACAATAAGGTATGTGGGATCTTAATTCCCCAACCAGCAATCAAGCTCAGGCACACTGAAGTGGAAGCACAGAGTCCTAACCACTTAACCACCAAGGAATTCCCTGATTTTTAACAGAAAAAAGTCTTCACTGAAAAGCTACTACAAGAGATCGTGTGGATGGTGTAGTCTTATGGTGGTGGTGGTTTTGAAGTCATGTCTGACTCTTTGCAACACTATGGACTGTAGCCTGCTAGGCTCCTCTGTCCATGGAATTTTCCAGGCAAGAGTACCAGAGTGGGTTGCCATTTCCTTCTCCATGGGATCTTCCTGGCCTAAGGATAAAACCAAGTCTTCCGCATTGTAGGCAGGATACTTTAACACTGAGCCACCAGGGAATCCCTATGGTACCTTTCAAAATCAAGAACTGACCTCAGAATCAATGAAGTAGTATCATTCTTGGCAAAGAAAAAAGGGATAAAAAGGAAAAAAATTTTAAATGGAGAGGTGAAGATTCATCTTTGCTTCTTTTAGCAATCAGGCAGCCTCTTGAGTGTGTCTATAAACTCCAGGTTTTTGTTTCATTCTAAGCTTTAAAAACGGATTTATAAATCTTTGCCTAGTTGAGATGATAGGTAATAATTCCAACGAATCAGAGTAAAGCACACTTTATAGATATAAAATGTTTTGCAAAAGAAGGTTGACCTCTTTGCTGAAATTTGTAGACCATTTCTTCATATGCTTTCCTTTCATAAATAGAAATGAGAATGCTTATACCTTACATAATAATTTCCTCATCCTGGAAAGTTGTCATTGAACTAACATAAAGCACGTTGACTCTCACCTCTGGTCTGTAGTGACGGAAAGAATTACTTTGCTTTCAGGCATAGTTCTTTAAACTTCAAAGTAGGTACTATCACACTCTAAGTTTGAATTGATTGAGTAAAAAGAAGTTTCAATTAATGTAAAATAAACTCAACTCTGAATCTTTGATATTAAAAAAAATAGAGTTAAAATTCTCATTCATTTTACTGAAAATGTATGGTTTTCCTTAATTCAAATGATATTTATTTAGCATGTGACTCAAGTAAGCTCCCTGTTGGATAGGAAAGAAGTTATATTCTTCAGGAAAATAAGTGGAACAGAAGTCTCTCTAGTGCAATAAGGGTTGACAACAGGAAAGTGACAGGCACAGAAGTGATTAATAAAGGAGGCTAATTTAAAAACTAAGATAGAATTAGAGGGGAAGATTTTGTAGCCCAGAGAAGATAAGCTATTTTGTGAAAAATCATTAATGCTTGTATAAAATAAAGCTTTTATGGAAGTAATTCTTAGCTTATTAAATTTAGTACACTATAACTCTGCAAAAAAATATTTTTTTACCTGTTAGTCTGGAGTAGGTTCTTTATGAAGAGAGCAAAATGTTCCAGATTTCATTTCTTGCCCTTTTTGTGTGCACAGCTCATCATAGAAGAAGGTGTTCTCACTCTGAGATCTTTCTGTTTAAGAAAAATAATCAGTGTCGCAAACTAGAAATGGACCCATTTTAGGAACTGCACCCTCTAGACATAAGTCATTTTATGTGACTTTGAAGTTTTTTTTAAAAGGCAACTCGGATTGAGGCCCATTCTACTGAAATGAAGTGGAGGGAGGAACCACACTTTTTCTGAAGTTCTTGGTGTCTGAAACCATGGCATCAATTTGAAGTATTTCAAGATTTAAATTTAAGAAAAAGCAAAATAAAAAAACAGCAGAACTCTAGTTGATGAGATACAGTCAAAATGAGTGTGTTATCATAATCATTTGCATCTTTATATAAAGGTGCACCTCATCTAAATCTTCTTATTATCATCTTATACTTAAAAAAACCTCAACTAGTTCAGTGCCCACTGAAAATTTCATCCAATGTTTATCCTAAAGACATAATGCTGATATTTTTAAAGTACACAACAACCTATTTCACAATAAAGTTATCGATTTTATTAATCTATAAAACAATTAGTGAGGTTGTCTAGAAAAACAGTTCATTTAACTTGATGTCTATCTATAAAATTGAATCCTAGATTTTATTTTATGATAATTCATATTTTATTTGAAATGTTCTTTCTAACCATTTTAATTTTTAAAAAGAGGTATCCCCTTCAAGAAGAAGTAAAGATGTGGTATCAAATGATCTGGAAAATATGATATCTTTGACTGTCTGAAGAGACAGAAATCTTATTAGTATGCTTTTAATCTTTTAAAACAATAAAGATTGAGTATCTTCTATTCACTTTCAATAGGACAAGACAATATTAAAACAAGACCATCCCATTAGAGAAGCTTGATTATTTTCTCAAGGTTTTAAATTATGCATATGACTGGTGACACAAATACATGTTTAAGTGGTTGCAAATTTAAAAAATCACTATTCCCAAAGAACTAAAATTATGCCCAATCATAAATCACAAATTAATTCACCTGCATATTTTGATCTACAACTTTCCTTATGAACACGAACATTTTATAAAAGAGAAGTATCTTTTCATATCACCTTATGTTCATTGCATTTATACAAATATTAATTCAAATCAAATGCAAGCCTTTTCAAAGAGGGGGAAATTAGAACAGTTCACTGTCCTCTCCTTGCCCAGATGATCTCGTGCGAGATCTGGACTGCCATGTTGCACCAAACCACAGCAACCAGGACCCATTGTTCCCAAGGGAAACAGCCTATGCGGGAATGCAATAGTGCGCCCTGCAAGGAACGTGGAAAATAGCATATGTCACTACTGTACGGAACACAACAGACAATTATGATTCAACTGTCCAAATTATAATCAGTTTGACAAATGTCCACAAGCGTCTTCATTCTATTTTATATTTTCCCTAAGACAAGGCAATCACACAACCAGACAATTCCATCAGGGAAGCTTGTTAGCTGCTTAGTCTGTTAAACCCTGGTTGCCATAGCATCTAGAGTTGAAAAAGCTGCAGATTGGCATGAAAAAGCATGTCGACAATTGCCCTGTCACAGCATGCAAGCCAGGTCTGCTCAAAGGCAGCACACTACAAGTTTTCTTTCCCAGTTTGCACTACCCCATGCTGTTTAATAATATCCATTTACTGGTATTGGGATTGATCTAGCACAGTGTAAAATTCACATCTAGTGAGACTTTGCTTTTCACATGGAGTGAAATTCTTTAACAAATGGGAGTATGGCAATTAATTTAGAAATGTAATACTGTATATACTAAGAAGTATATTTAGATTTAATAGAGAAACTGTCCAAAATTTTAATGCACAGTTCTTTAAAGAGCCAAACAGTTTTACTTGGCAATTTTTCCATTGACTTTCTAGTCATTTATGAAACCTAGTCATACTTTGGAGATGACAGACAGCATTCAAAATTCAGTAGTACATTTTAAGCATGTTTTAATCATACCATAGTCATTTCTTCTTTACATGCATGGTATAATTTAATTAAGGATATGCATTTCTAAAATAACTATAATTTAATTAAAGATTAATATCATGAACATTAAAATTATAGTCTAGAGAGCAATGTGCATCCATTTTTTTCCAGAGGAATCATATACTTAATGGTGATAAATTACCATGTATTAATAAGAAAAATTGTGTTTCTACTGAAGGGTATTCAAATCCTTGCCAACTCTCAGATTTATATGGTATATGGATGTTCAATAAAGTAAAGCATGTTTACAAACAGCCATTGTTAACTTATCAGAACTATGGAAATATAAAAATGTCTACATAAGTTGTGAGACTTACAAAATAATTTTTGCTCAGAAGTTTGTGTTATTCAGTCTTTCCTTCTTCCATTATCTCCTTCTTTTCTAATCTGTCACTTCAGTTTAGTTTTCTTTCAACGCCACAGAGAAAAGAAATATCTTAAGATTCGTGCTCGGGAGCAAATTAACCTGGCAAACTAATAAGTGTTTCTAATACAGATATTTGTCTATGTTTTCTACAATACTTGTTCTTTCCATTAATAGCCACTGCTTTGCTCACCAAATGTCACAAAATCATATTTAATTAAGTAGAGTTTCATTTTCTTGAACTTTACATGGCAAGAAGTTGATAATTTAACCACAATACAAGAAAGGATAGTTAATATTTACACTAAAATAGAGATGCTGAAGTAATGATTACTTTTCTTATTCCTGAACTATTGAAGACCTTTTTATTCCTAAAGAAGATTATCAAAGATTTTTTTAGACAAAATAATCAAAGAATAACACATTGCGCTTTACATGTACATATAAGTAGATGAGTATGGAAATAGTGTTAATGAGTGAGCCTCTTCAGTAAAATTCAGTATAAATTTAAATCTGTCATTTTCTAGGAATTCTCAAAAATCTCAAATCTTGGGATGAAACTTGGTTCACATATGGTGGCCATGAATGTGTTTTCTTATACCACATCTTCCAGTTTTTTAAAAGAGAGGAAAGCTGTTTACTTGTTAAAGGTCTTTTTATAAGCTTTGATGACTCAAAAACACCTTCATTTTAACACATGGAATTTGGCAAAGAACTTAACCATGTTACCATTTGAAAGACTTTGATATTTTGAAAAAGAGAGAATTAAAACAACAGAGATTGAAACTCAAGTTGGCTTTTGTGTATAGAACATAATTTTCTCAAGTATATTTTTTAGTATAAGGATTTACTATTGAAATGTATCTGCCAGAACACTATAACATATCAAAACTATAGTTGTCCAGAATGAACAATGGTGAATAGAGCCTCAACCTGTACTCTGGTGTATCAAGTTAAACACACACACACACACAAAGATTCTTGGTATACCATCACAGTAATCTAAATAGATAAATGTGTATGTCAAATAAAAAGCTTAACAAAAGGTTGAAACAAAATGTCTTCTAATTACGCTTTTCCAGAAAGATAGTACTCCAACTTTACTTCCCATTCCCGTAATTCACATGCAGTACAGAACAGTGCTGTTCTTCCAGTTGGATTAAAGGAGCTACCACCTCTACACAAGTCTTTAAAATGTGTATTTTCGGTCCTCTAAGTATTTGGTTTGCAGAATTCCACAAACTCGATAGCATGGAAATGAAAGTTTTTGCCTTAACTCAGAGTACCTTTGCTTTAGTCAGGATGTCTCAGATGTTCCCTGTAACTCAAATGCTGCTTTTGTCATTGATTTACAAACATGTGCTGTTCTTTATAACTGTGCTGTATTCATATTCTCCATTCCCACTACTTAAAAATCTGTTAAAACTGCATTTTTTTATATCTAGATTACTTCATGTAGATTCTTCTGCTCTAAAGTTGGAAATTATGTGATCCTTTCTGAATTACTTCAAACATTTCATTGGATATCATTAATATTTTTGGACCTCCTCTACAAATAATCTCCCTTTCAGTCCTTTTGATTTTTGCTGAATGAAATTACACAAGAAAATGTTGATAAATCTAAAAAGAAATCCATAAAATGAAAGACACAAATTTGACCGGTGGTAGCAAAGAGGTGGTATCTTGCAATGGCATCAGTTCCTTTCATAATACAAAGGGTAAATGTCCTAATAAAGACACTAAACTGAACTGCTTTATTTCGTAAAATTCAGGCACCCTGTTTATTTCCCCCAAGTGAACTACTACCTTACACAAAATGCAGGTTTCAAGTAAGCGCATACATTCTTCTGTAAGGTAGCTCTTGTTTTTCTGGGTGATTTTGCCTTATTTAGAAATTTTCTTCACCTGACTGAAAGCACATTAACTGCTAGATAGGCATCACACAGCCGTCCCCATGCTGTAGCATACAGCCGTGAATTTGCTACGATCTGTTTAATCAGCAGTGTATTGATTTTCCGCAGCTTTCCTTCATTTTAGCCCCATAGCAGGCTTCTGTAATTTCCTTTGGACAAAGTGTAACCAAACTGTGCTAAGTGATGTTGATTTGCAGGCAAAAGTAAAGGGGTAAATATAAATTAACAAGCTATAAACATTTTACAAGTGGGGAGTCAATAAAAACAGTGTCTGCAGTTTCTTTTAGAAAAAATGATTTGAAGCAGATTGTTAACAAACGTGTCCAAAGAAACTGACATGAGTCTGAGAATAATTTTTGCGCTTTGTGATTAAGAATTGATCAGTCTAAAAGCCTCGGATGCAACTGAATCACCCATAAGCTGCTGGCCTGAAAAGGCTCAGCAGGGGCTGGTATTTGTTTGTTAAACTCCCATGATTCCAAGTAGATAATTGGTCTGTGAAGTTCATGGCAGAATCTGAATTTGCTTTCTTGCTTCCCAGCTGGCTGAGCACTGGTTTATAGACTTCTGTGTACAAATTTAGCCAGCAGCAAACCTCACATCTTTAATATAAAAGGTGTTTTGTTGTGTTTTTCAGGTGTTGAGTGGAAAGCCCACACTCCAGAAGCTCATTAAAAGGGCCAAGTTACAGTACAGGTTTATTTCTGTCACAGCGTTTCTGAAAACAGTGACAAGGATTAATATGTTTCTTTAGTACTGGAAAAAGCCTGACACAATCCCTTGTGAATTTGATCATCTGTTTCATTGCCTGTATAAGATTCAATCTCTTATTATATCCTGAAGTTACAGCTGTAAACTAATGCTGGTAAGAATTCATAAGCTATTGCAGAAGCCTGGGGCAAAACTAATTGTTTTATTCAACAGTCACTTATTTATTTATTATTTGTTTCATACTCTCCTATCATCTTTTTCCACTGTTCCTCCTCAAAGTCAAGATGATCTTGGCTCTTTGTCTGCATGCACAGAGCTAATATAGAGACATGGGAAGTTCATGTTGCCAGGAGCTTTCAAAAAAGTTGATACAGATCAGTACGTTGTAGAAATGTGGCCCACTCTACATTTTTTTAATAAAACTATTCTTACTTTTCTTTCCTGAAAATAGAAATTCCTTATTAAAAAGCAATATCTGCACAAACATTATAACCTTTGTGTTCCATATAATCATGTGACTTTAGACTCTATCTGCTAGTGGGTGCTATGTTTCTGGGGCATGATTTAACATGTGGTACATGCAAATCCTGGTAAAGTGCAAACTATATCATAAAATGATTCTGTTTTACATCAAAGTAGATAGGCAAATAGCTATTTGTCATTTTCAAAAATTAACAGCTATAACAATGCACTATGGATACCATAAAAAAGTAATCTTCTAAATTTAAATTTCAGAGAGGAATCTCTCTGAATCTCTAAGTCAGTTTCTTTCTCTTTCTCAAGTCATTTGTAGAGAAATATTTATTCCCTACCTATCAGTTTTTGTTATTATGGCAAATTACATGTGACATTAAAAATTTACATGCAAAAATTTATATTCAAAATTTCAAACTCTAATGCAAGTACATAATAAGACACAAACAGAACAATTCCTAATAATTCATTTGTGTACACTTTAATAAAGTTGGTAGAAATTAATGCAAGACTAGACAGAAGTATGTTCAGGGAGTGTTTGAAATTACACATTAGGCTTCCATTCTTAACAGAAGTTGGGTGCTAATTCCCTATGCATCACAGACATTTTAACCCATAATAACTGATTGTAAATACAGTATGAAGCTAGCTGTAGCCTTATTTACACCTGCCAATTTGCTGCCCTCCAGCACTAAAAACAAAAACAAAATGGTAGCACAAGAACTGCCAAGCAAAACACACTCTGCCCCTCATATACACTCCTTTCCATTTCCACAAACAGAGCCTCTTGCTTCTTGTTTCCCATCAACAGATTCAACTATGGGATTTGAAATAAAGGAGAAAGACACATGACATAACAGTAACAAATAATTGTTAAAATGATCATCTCTCTCAAATGCGTCCTCTTAAAACACTGTAAGTACTGTAAGCTCCTCACAGCACTATTAACTGAGGGAAGCAACACACGTGCCATGCGATGCATATGTTGCAATGGCAGCCACTTATTTTTACTGGATAGCTCCAAAATTTGCACTCAATTTTGTTCATATAATAAAAGTCCACGTTATGTGTTAAAAAGAAAAATCAAAGATATTCGGTTGACAAAGTTGCACTTTCTGTTTTTTTTCCCCCGTGCCTTTCCATCATATCTCATTTACGTAAATTGTGACAGTCCAATTATTTCTGTTTCTACTGTTTTTTAGAAGCTTAAAGCATTTGTCAAAATTTTAGAGAGGCTTTCCCTACTACCTTAATTCAATAAAAATAATTTCTGCTAAATGTTAGACAGTATTTTACCCTTCTATTGAGGACAGTAGTGCTTTGCATATATTACTTAACTTATATATATTAAAACAGTAACATAAGCTTATAATGATGACTTGCATATATAATGATACGAATAATTTGTGTATCAATAGCATCTTTTTTTCAGTGAGCTCAGTGCCTGTTATTTGATACTGAACTTTATCCTTAAATATTCAATAAATTGAGAACCAAAAGAACTCATACATTAGACCAGAGTAGTTACCAGAGGGTAAAGGGTAGGGAGAACAAAATGGGTAAAGGGGATAGATGAAAATTAAATTTTGGACGGTGAGTACATGTAGCATGTACAGAAGTTGAAATAGAATGTTGTACAAATGAAACTTATAAACTAATGTTACTTCAAGAAAAAATAAATTTTAAAAAGTACACATACATCTTAATGAGCTTTTTAAGGTTGTTGAGAACAATTATTATTTTTATCACATAGAAAAGACTGAAGATTACTCCATGGACAAAAATTGGTGGCTAAGCCAATATTAGAATTTCATAGACTTTAGATCACATCTTAAAATTTTATGTCAAAAGCTTATGATTTTTAAGGCTGGTAAGCACGTATGTAGAGATCTATGTGTTATTGGCTAAATTGTAGGACCCTGAGGACAAGATAAATGTCTCATTTAACTTTTAACCAACATCAAACATGTATTTGAGGAGGGTATGGCAACCCATTCCAGTATTCTTGCCTGGAGAATCCCCATGGACAGAGGACCCTGGTGAGCTACAGTTCATGGGGGTCACAAAGAGTCGGACACGACTGAGCAACTAAGCACAGCATAGCACACAAACGTGTGTTTAGTGTTCAGTAAACACTCATGAAATTAAACTAACTGAGGCTTTCAAGACATAAATCGCCAACATATGATATCTTAATCGAGTATACAAATTCTTGGCACTTGTGGCAACAATGACCAGTTCTTCAGGTCAATATGTTACAATTATAAATCATTGCACAGACAATGTGTATTGTGCCTTCTAATGGAAAAAGAAATGAATAAGAGTAATAAATAAAATCCCTGGAGAAGGAAATGGCAACCCACTCCAGTATTCTTGCCTGGAAAATCGCATGGATGGAGGATCCTGTTAGGCTACAGTCCACGGGGTTGCAAAGAGCCGGACACGACTGAGTGACTTCACTTCACTTCACTAATAAATAAAATAGCAAACAATGTCTAGTATGCTGTATTTGGATGTTGCATTACTCCTGTTAATTAAAAAGATTAGGTATCTTAGGAGAGAAAAAGGTGAAATTCCAAGAATTTTCTTTTTCGTTTTTGGGTTAAGTATGTAAAGTATAGAATCCTATGAAACATTAGTAAGCAAGAAAGTAAATACAAGAAAAATTCTATAAAAGGCATGATTGCTATAGATTTTTGACAGAGTGCAAGTAAACCCATATCATTCATTAGAAATTGAATGTAAAAAATATAAAGTTTCAATTGTGTGGCTGTTTGAGTAAGTAAAAATCATGGCCTTAAATTTTCCATGAATATATATAAGAAAGAGACTAAAACAGGCATAATTTGTTGAGACAAACTTTGAAAAAAATTTCTACCAATTTCTGTTCTCATATTAAACTCTCAAGTGTTCAGGTATTGAATTAAGTAGTATAGGTCTATGATAGAAATCTGAAGCATATTTTTAAGGACAGAATTTGTGCCAACAGTGTCAATCAGACAGTGAGAAAGTACTGTTTATTTAGGATGATTAATGACTATCTAATGTCTTTGTTGACTTTTCTTTGCAGTTAAGTGGTGGTCTCAAGTTTATTTTGGTAATAAAGCACTGTTCTGGGAAATGAATTTAAACCTTGGGTTCTCATCTATTTAAACTTTAGATTTTTGTTAAGTGGAAATCATGCTTTGTTCCCTTCATTTCCTTTATTCTGCATTATACTATACCTTCTCATTCAAAAATGTCCAAACCGGTAATCAGATACATACTATAACTTACTGCAATCTGTAGCTTAACTTCAGAGAGTTAAGATAAGCCAGTGATCAGTTAATCAGTGTGAAAAGAGTGTTGCAGATCATACTGTATTTGTGCCCATATAGAACAAAGTAAATGATTTGTGTTTTCTCAGCTTTTCTCATCCACTATTTTTAATTTTTTTTAATTCTTTTATTCTTGAATATCAAACACATGACTCTACTTAATTACTTTAGGCTCTATGAAAAGAATAAACATCCCAATTAATATGTGTCATCAGTATAGGTGATATATCCTAGGGAATTGTATAACTAAAATAACAAGAAATAATAAATATTTACATAGGGTATACAGATACATTTATCTCATTATAACCAATAACAATACCATAGATATGGCAGTTAGACTGAAACTACTTCTTTATTCCCAAATCATAGATTATCATTTTTATTGAGCTATTTGTTTGGAAATTTAAAATATGGTTATTTGACTAATTGATTCTTCTTACAGGAAGCTATTCCTTTGGGGGTAAATTATAGCATCAGGGAGGAGACTGGCCCAAGCAAATTTCCAAGGTTTAGTCAACAATATTTGCGTGTGTGTATGCTCAGTCATGTCCAACTCTCTGCAGCCGCATGGACTGTAGCCTACCAAGCTTCTCTGTCCGTGGAATTTTCCAAGCAAGAATACTGGAGTGGGGTGCCATTTCCTACTCCAGGGGATCTTCCTGACCCAGGGATCAAACCCACATCCTTTGCATCTCCTGCATTGGCAGGTAGATTCTTTACCACTAGTGCCACCTGAAAAGCCCATCAACAATATTTACTAAGCTTTAATGATGAAACAGAACACTATATCAGGTTTTATATGGAAATAGTAAAAAAAAAAAAAAAAAGAAGAGTGTAGGATATGGGATTCCTCTCCACAGAGCATTTTAGTATATCCTGGAAAATTAGGGCATTCGTCAAGAAGACTTGAACACTTTTATTAACCAGTGTTGCATAAGTACCATGGAAATGCCAAGTGAAGGCATGGTCATTATCAAGTGGGATTCATCATGGAAACAATTGGTTTTAAGCTTGGTTTTAAAGTAATTAAGAATTGTTGAACGGAAAAGGGGAGAGAATTATAAGCTCACCAGAAGAGAAGTAAATGTCATTCAACAAGCACTGAATGCTGTCTATGTGCAAGGAAGGCACTATCCTCTGAACTTCACTGATGTGTGAAAGACTCAAAGGCATGCCTGCGCTCATGATCTCTCCAACTAGGGATGGAGATATAGAGACAGAGACTGACAACAATGGCATGGGCCAAGGCTCAGGAACAGAGCCATATCTAAAATTTTTAGAGAACCAAAAAACTTTTGTTTGTGCTAAAGATTCCATGCAGAAGAAGGGAAATGAATTAGTTTATGAGAAAAGCTGGAGTGGGTCATCAGTTGGCAGATGATCTTGAAAGCACATGCATCAGCTAGGAACAGTTTCAGTCCTGAGAGCTGTGAATCAAACTCCAAAATGCCATCAATGTTCCAGGTTCCTTCTTTCTTTTGGCTTAATGATTCATAGTGTGAAACTCAACTGAGAAATGGAAGCGTCGTGAGCCTGAACTTCCCTCTCACGTGCACCCATGTGGGCTCACACACACACACATTCTCCATCTTAGTTACCTGGGACCCCATTCACCCAAACTACAAATATAGGAATCATCTTTTCTCCCCTTCCTCACCACTTGTAGCAATTCCTAAAAGCATTACATCCAAAATACTCCTTACATTTAGCCATTATTTATTACCATCTTCACTAATACCACCCTAATTCAAACTTCTGGTACTGGATGGAATTATTACAATAGTCATTTACCAGATCTCCTTGAACTCTTATCCCTCACCTTATAGTCTCCTCTGATAACCAGAGTGATTTTCTAAAGAATATGTATCAGATTATTCTGCTCACAGCTTTAAAACTGCTCACAAACGTTCCACTGCAATTAGAATTAAAACTTCAGATTCTGTATCGTGGCCTGCCTATGTAGCCATAAGTGATCCAACCCCTCAGCACTCTTCCACTCATTCTCTCCACATTGACACACTCCTTGTACTTTGCATACTTTCCTTTTTCTTTTTTTTAATTAATTAATCTGATTGTGCTGAGTCTTCATTGCTGCATGTGGGCTTTCTCTAGTTGTGGTGAGCAGTGGCTACTCTCTAGTTATTGTGTGCAGCAACTACTCTCTGTGGTGTGTGGGCTTCTCGTTGCAGTGACTTCTTTTGTGAAGAACAGGCTTTAAACGCATGGGCTTCAATAGTTTCAGAGCATGGGCTCAGTAGCTGTGACTCGGTGGCATGTGAAATCTTCCTGAACCAGTGATCAAAACCATGTTCCTTGTATTGCAAGGCAGATTCTTAAACACTGGACCACCAGGGATGCCCTCTTATTTTCTTATATTTGATATACTTACACTTTGTAAACTTTCTGTAGAACACATTAAGATCATTCCTTCTTGAATGTTTATAATGACTGTTTGTCCTTCCTATAATACTCTTCCCTCTGCTGCTGCTACTGCTAAGTCGCTTCAGTCCTGTCCGACTCTGTGCGACCCCATAGACGGCAGCCCACCAGACTCCCCCGTCCCTGGGATTCTCCAGGCAAGAACACCGGAGTGGGTTGCCATGTCCATCTCCAATGCATTAAAGTGAAAAGTGAAAGTGAAGTCGCACAGTTGTGTCCGACTCTTAGCGACCCCATGGACTGCAGCCTACCAGGCTCCTCCATCCATGGGATTTTCCAGGCAAGAGTACTGGAGTGGGGTGCCATTGCCTTCTCCGACTCTTCCCTCTAGGTAGTTGCATTCATATATGTAGCTTCTTACAGTCTTCCCTCACAGCTCAGTTGGTCAAGAATCCACCTGCTACGCAGGAGACATAGGTTCGATCCCTGGGTTGGAAGATTCCCTGGAGAAGGGAAAGGCTACCCACTCCAGTATTCTGGTCTGGGGAATTTCATGAACTGTATAGTCCATGGGGTTGCAAAGTTGGATATGACTGAGCAACTTTCACTTTCATATAGTGCCTTATTTTTCAGGTCTTAGAGGCCTTCAGAGTTCAGTCTATCTAAAGTGGTCTCCTTTTACCTAGGTACCATCCATGTTCTGTATTTTTCTTTGTAACTTTCACTCTGTAAAATATGTATCTCTGTATATATTGTGTATTGTCTGTCCAGTAGAACATAAGCTCCATTAGGCAGGCATATTAACAGTCATGTGTGTTCTTGTTTCTCAGCAGGTACAGCAGCTCCTTCTTCAAAACAGGCCCTAAGTAAATACTTGTGGGATAAATAAAGGCTTACTAGAATGGCTTTGATTACTAGAATGGCTTTGGAAGATGTCCACATCATTGTCATTGAAATGAGGTAAGTTTGATCTTACCAAACCAAGGAGAAATATTAACACTATTTTTTTTTTTTTTTTTTGCAGTAGGAAAAGTAATACTATAGGAGGAAAAAAAAAATTAGTTACAGAATGTCCTGGGACATTCTTCCTCAGTACACAGCAGGCAAAGGAAAAAGGCTATTCAGATTTGGAACTGAACTGAAAAAAGAATAACAGGATCAGAGACTATAGACTCTAGTAGACGGACTATACAACCCATTTTACTCAGTCACAATTTACATCTATTGTCTCAACTTAATTATGAACCATGCTCCCTTTTCATTCTCAAACAAATGTTCCTTGGATGAAAAATTATATGATCAACCGAAGTTTAGGATGCTAAAGATTACCCATGGAGTTTCTACAAGCCAATGAAGTTTAAATGGAGATTCTTCGGTAGTTTTGGACCGTGTTACTTGCTCCTCTGAAGTGCAGAACATCTCAGAATGTTTTCCAAAGGCATAGGCCTCAAAGGGATCAACATGGACTTTTCCACCAGCTGCTTCAGTGACTGTGCAATAAGCAATCATCCAGGGAACTCAGCCTGAGCTCCTGCGAAAGTATTTGGCAAAAAGGAATTAACACTGCTACTTCTGATGCAAGAACAGCAAGTACTTCCCTGAATCATCAAGTCAAACCAAAGATGGAAGGAGTCCCAGAATGCCAGCTGGGCTAGGTTCCTACTTTAGTAAGCTAAATACAAAAGCTCCATCAGGTCTCAAATGGCATTCGCTTAACATTCAGGTAAAATGGGCCATGGGAAGAGCACACAACATGAGCAAACCATAAAACTATGTGGCAGCTATTTTATTGGATTTGCAGATATGGGTCTAATACTTTTTTATTCAATTTTCTGTCGACTTTTTCCAGCTCTGAGTTTAGAAAGAAATTTTTAAAAGCATATATAACAAGTTTTCTCTGATAAACTCTGTTACAATTTTTGTCATTAGCAGAATTAGCATAGTAGTTAACAAGCACAGATACTCGCTTGGAAGTTTATGTAAGTTATATCAATTAATCTCTATACAAGCATACTCCAGAGATACTGTTAATTCAACTCTAGATCAATGCAATAAAGCAAATATCAAAATAAAAGCGAATCACATGAATTTTTTTGGTTTCCTGGTGCCTATGAGACTTATATGCACACGATACTGTAGCCTATTGAGTGTCAAATGGCAGTATGTCTAAAAATGGAATGGAGGTATGTGCTAAGTCACCTTAGTCATGTCCAACTCTTTGTGACCCTATGGACTATAGCCCACAAGGCTCCTCTGTCCACGGGATTCTCGAGGCAAGAATACTGGAGTGGATTGACATTGCCTTCTCCATGGGATCTTCCCAAACCAGGGATTGAACCTGCATCTCTTGTCTCCTGCTTTGGCAGGCAGGTTCTTTACTACTTCACTACTTTATTGCTAAAAAATGCCAACCATAATCTGAGCCTTCAGGGAGTCATAACCTTTGTGCTGGTAGAGGGCCTTGCTTCTATGCTCATAGCTGCTGAGTGAGCAGGGTAGTGGCTGCTGAACATTGGGGTGGTTGTGGCAAGTTCTTTTGTAATTTATATTGGAGCAGAGTTGATTTACAATGTTGTATTAGTGTCTTCTGTACAGCAAAATGAATCAATTATACAGATCCATGTATCCACTTTTTTTCAGATTTTTTAGATTCTGTTCCCGTGTTCTATTCCCATTACAGAGTACTCTGTAAGGACCTATATGGGAACAGAATCTGAAAAAAAGTGGACACATGGATCTGTGTAACTGATTCACTTTGCTGTATAGAAGAAACTAACGGTGTGCTCTACAGTAGGTTCTTACTAGTTATGTGTTTTATATATAGTAGTGTGTGTATGTCAATCCCAATCTCCCAGGTTATCCCTCCCTGCCACCGACAATTTCTTAAACTAAGAAAACAATGAAGTGTGCTGTATCGATTTACCCTTCCTCTCGTGAACAATTTCTCTGTAGTACTCAGTGCCATTTGATAGCATTTTACTCACAGTAGAACTTCTTTCAAAATTGGAGCCAATCTCTCAAACCTTGCCTCTGCTTTATCGAGTAAGTTAGTTTATTTACTATTCTAAATTGCTCGCTATCATTCCAACAACTATCATAGTATCTTCACCAAAAGTAGATTCTCTCTCAAGAAATCACTGTCTTTCTTCATCCATAAGTAACAAGTCCTCATCTATTAAAGTTTTATTATGAGATTGCAGTTAATTCAGTCACATCTTCAGACTTCAGTTCTAACTCTCTTTCTCTTGCTATTTCCATCACATCTACAGTTACCTCCACTGAAGGCCTGAATCCTTCCAAGTCATTCATAAGGGTTTGAATCAACTTCTTCCAAACTCTTGTTAATGTTGATATTTTGACCTCTTCCCATGAATTATGAATGTTCTTAATATTATACAAAAATCCTTTCCAGAAGGTCTTCAGTTTACTTTGCCCAGATCTATCAGAGGAATCAGTCTGTGACAATTATGGCCTTATAAAATGTATTTCTCAAATAGTAAGACTTGAAAGTCAAAATTAATCCTTGATCCACGAGCTGCAGTGTAAATGTTTTTAGCAGGCATAAGAAATATTGATTTCATTGTATATCTGCATCAACACTCTTGAGTGACCAGGAGCATTGTCAATGAGCAATAATATTTTGAAAGGAATCATAGTAGACTTAGCATAATTCTTAAAGGGCCTAGGACCTGGGGAAAGGTAAGTAAGCTTTGGCTTCAACTTAAACTCACCAGCTCCATTAGCCCCTAACAAGTGATTCAGCTTATCCTTTGAACTTTTGAAGCAGGGATTGACTTCCCTCTAGTTATGAAAGTCCTTGATGGCATCTTCTCCCAGTAGAAGACTGTCTCATCTACATCTACAAAAACCTGTTGTTTCATGCCAAAGGCACATGAAAAAATACACAACATCACTAATCCTCATGGAAATACAAATCAAAATCATACGTAGATATTACCTAATAGCTAAAAGAATGGCCATTACCAAAAACATAGCAAATAACAAGTGTCGGCGAGGTTATGGAGAAAAGAGAACACTTGGGCACTATTAGTGGCAATGTAAATTGGTGCAGCCACTGTGGAAAACAATATGGAAATTCCTCAAAAAATTAAAAATAGAACTACAATATAATCCAGAAATTCCACTTCTGGGTACTTATCTAAAAAATAAAGATAGTAGTAATTAGAAAAGATATATGTACCCGTACGCTCCACAAGGAATACTATTTACAACTAGCAAAATATGGAAGTAACTCAAGTGCCTATTGGCAAATAAATGGAAAAACAAAATGTGGTATACATAGACAATGAAATGTTGGGCATAAAAAAGAATGAAATCTTGCTACTTGCAACAATATGGATGGACCTAGAGGCTATTATGCTAGATGAAATAAGTCAAAGAAAGAAAGACAAATACTGTATGATTTCATTATATGTGGAATCCAAAAAGCAAAATAAATGAATAAACATAACAAAACAGAAACAGAGTAATAGGTACAGAGGACAAACAGGTGGTTGCCAGAGGAGAGGGGAATACAAGGAGGAAGCAAATGGGTGATGGAGATTAACAGGCACAAACTTCCCATTGCAAAATAAGTAAGTCACAGGTATGAAATGTACAGTATGTGTAATATAGTCAATAAACATGCAATATTTTTCTTTGGTGACATAGTGCAACTAGCCTTCTGTGGTGACCATTTTTAAATGTGTAAAAATATCAAAATAGACTATTTTGTAACAGAAATTAATATAGTGTTGTAGGTCAACTGTATTTTAAAAACAAACAAACTCATAGAAAAAGAAATTATATTTCTAGTTACCAGATATACGGGGTGGGAAAGGAGGAATTAGATAAAGACAGTCAAAGAAATAAATAAATCTTAGGTATATAGTGTACAACATGATAAATATAATTAACACTGTTGTATGTTATGTATGAGAGTTGTTAGAGTAAATCCTAAGAATTCTCATCACAAAAGAATTTTTTTTCTATTTCTTTAATTTTGTATCTATATGAGATGATCAATGTTCACTAAACATATTGTGGTAAAAAAAATATTGTGGTAATCATTTCATGATATATCTAATTGAATCATGCTGTACACCTTAAACATATTTCATGTATGTCAATCATATCTCAGTAAAACTGGAAGAAAAAAGTACTACATATGTAAAAGTAAATCTGTTGTTCAGTATGGCCACTTTCTTTTTTGATGAAGTATAGTTGCATTACAATGTTGTGTTTGCTTCAGATGTATAGCAAAGTGATTGTTATACATATATAGGAATAGGTGTTATATACATATATGTTAAGCTATATGTTATATGTTATACATATATAGTATGGGGGTTCCTTACAAAACTAAAGATAGAGCTACCACATGATCTAGCACTGCTGGGTGTATATATATAGAGATAGATAGATATGAAAGAAAACGCTAATTTGAAAATCTACATGCATCCCAACATTCATAGCAGCATTATTTACAATGCTCCCCGCCTTGAGTTGCCTTTTGGCAACCATAAGTTTGCTTTCTATGTCTATGAGTTTGTTTCTATTTTGTGTATAGATTCATTTGTGTTGGTTTTTAGATTCCACATATAAATGACGTTATATAGTACTTGTTTTTGACTTTCATTCGTATGATATTCTCTAGGTCCATCCACATTGCCGCAAATGGCAATATTTCCTTCTTTTTATGACTGAGTAACATTTCCTGTCTGTGTATACCACATCTTCTTTATCCATGCATCTGTTGGACACTCAGATGCCTTTCATATCTTGCCCATTATAAATAATGCTGCTATGAACATTGGGATGCATGCATCTTTTCGAATTAGTTCTTTCTTTTGTCATATATATATATATATATGTATACACATACATATCTGCTTCCTTTGCTGAAGATGAATTGACCATAGGTATGGGTTCTGACCAGACCTCATCTCCACATCCTCCTACCCATTTGTTCTTTAGATCTTTAGTTTTGAAAAGCCTTTCCTGCGAGTATTCAGGTTGCTCTCAGAGATAGTTGCTCTATAAGTAGTTACAATTTTGGAGTGCTCAAACGAGGAAGTACGCTCAGAATCTTCCCACTCTGCCATCTTGATCCTGTCTCCTGTTTCATGTGTTAGTACACAGTGCCCACGGTTAGGAGGAGACTAGGGTAGGTCTTGAGCTGGAATTAGGGGGCATCTGAAGATCTGTACTTCGGGAGTGGCTTTTCTGTAAGCTTGAAAATGTTCTTTTAAAAAAGTAAATATGCACCTGGTTATGTATGTTCATAAAAAAATTATGGTGGCTGAGACAGTGAATGCGAATATAATCATATTGCAGAATTTGTTAGAAGATTTGGTGAAGATCTCAGGTGACTTGAGCTTGAATAACTCATTTTATATATATGTACGTATATATACACATATACATAAAGAGAGAGAGACAGAGAGAAGGAGAAAATTACAAAATTCTCCTCAAGATAATCAAATATGACAAGTGAAATGTTGAAGATAGGCCAAGCACAAGAGAATCTCAATAATAGTGTCTGAGTATAACCTTGGAATCATGCAGGTATGACCGTTGACTTCTACACCTATCATGTGTAATTAGGCATAAAATCCCATCCATGCTTTCTCAGTTTGCCTCTCCTCTTGAGTCTCACTGCCATCTCCTCTTCAAATTTCAGGTGGACTAAAGCCTTTGAGCTCAGTGGTTCACAACACTTGTGGCAGAATTGAATCGTTGATTCAGTGATGTGCCCACACAACAGTATTTTTAAAGTTCCCAAGGTAATTCCAGTGTGCATCTGGAGTTGAGAAACAATGTTTTAATTAAATTCTCTATCTCTAGTCTCTCTTCTTAACCCTTCTTTAACAATACTGATATGTCTTTGTAGTGGGCAGATTTTCAAGTACAATTATTCTGTTTAAAACACTTCTATTAGCTTTCCATAGCCAGAAAAATTCCAGATTCCTTAGAATTGCATTTAAAGTCCTCCAAGCCTCTGAATATAATCAACATTTTTAGTTTCATACGTCCTCATACACGGTCTTAAGTTCAATGAGACTAGAGCATTCATCATTGCTGAAACATGCCATTTATTTTCATGCCTAGCCTGTACCATTGATTCTCACACTTCGGTGAGCATAAGTAGAGTATGGGAAAGAGCTTATGAAAAATGAACATTTCAAAGGAAAAAAGTTAAAGTGCACATTTCAACAAAACAGAAACAGTCTCATACATAGAAATAATTGGTGGTTGCCAGAGAGGAGGGGGAGCCTGGTGGGCTGCCGTCTATGGGGTCGCACAGATTCAGACACGACTGAAGCGACTTAGCAGCAGCAGCAGCAGCAGAGAGGAGGGGTTCAGGGGAAGGGAGAAAATAGGCGAAGGAGATTGAGGCACACACCTCCAATCATAAGATAAATGTCACAAGGATACAATGTACAGCATAGGGAATAAAGTCAATAATATTGGCAATTTTGTGTGGTGACAGATGGTAACTGGATTTACTGTGGTGATTATTTGATAATGATAAAAATATTGAATCACTATGTTGTACACCTGAAACTAATATAATATTGTAAGTCAAGAATAACTTAATAATGAAAAATGGCAAAAATTCAATGAAATAATATAAAACTGGGATACAACTTGGGACATCTGGTCTCATCCTGATTTAATAAAGTATTTGTGTTCTGTTTTTAAAAATTAAATAATGAAAAATACAAATGTACATTTCAAGTCAACGTACTGCATTATGACCCAAAATAGTCCAAAGGATCTTCCTGGTACAGAACAACCAAATATTTGATATAACAGGTTTCTATACATCGCTGAAGTCACAGGAAGTAAGGGAAATGCTAAAGGCATCCCCTACAGCGGGGCAGTATCTGTTTGCTGAACTTTATTCCGTGACCCCTATCTTGGTTCTCCGCTTTTCCTCATTAAGTTGTTCTCAGCATCTGTGAGTCTGTTTCATTTTTGTTTCTGTTTCATTAGTTAGTTTTATATTTTAGATTCTACATATAAGTGGTATCATATAGTATTTGTCTTTTCTGTCTGACTTATTTTACTTAACATAATACTCTCAAGTCTGTCTGTGTTGTTGCAAATGGCAAAATTTCATTCTTTGCCATGGCTGAGTGGTGTTTCATTTTTTATATGTACCACATTTTCTTAATCCAGTAATCTGTTGATGGACACTGGGGTTGCTTCCATGTCTTGCCTATTGTAAATAGTGTTGCTATGAACACTGGGGAGAGCATATCTTTTTAAATATGTGTTTTCGTCTTTTCCGGATATATACCCAGAAGTAAAATTGCTGGATCACATGATAGTTCTATTCTTAGTATTTAAGAAGGCTTCATACTGTTTTCCATAGTAAATACACCAATTTGCATCCCCACCAACAGTGTAGAAGGGTTCCCTTTTCTCCATATCCTCGCCAACATTTTTTTGTGTTCTTTTTAATGATAGCCTCTCTCACAGGTGCAAGGTGCTTATCTCATTGTGGTTTTAATTTGCATTTTTTCTGATGATAATGATGTTGAGCATCTTTTCATGTGCCCATTGGCCATCTGCATGCCTTCTTTGGAAAAAAATGTCTATTCAGGTCTTCTTGCCATTTTTAATCAGTATTGTTTGTTTGTTTTTTTTTATATTGAGTTATATGAGCTGTTTTTATGTTTTGGATATTAACATCTTATGGGCCATGTCATTTGCAAATATTTTCCCCCATTTAGTAGGCCATCTTTTTATCTCATTGATGGTTTCCTTAGCTGTGCAAAAGGTTTAAGTTTAATTAGTACCCATTTGTTTATTTTTGCTTTTATTTATTTTACCTTGAGATACTGATTTAAGAAAAATATTGCTACAATTTATATGAGTGTTCTGCCTATGTTCTCTTTTAGGTGTTTTTAATGATCTCAGGTCTTACATTTTTAATGATCTCAGGTCTTACACTACACTTACCTAAAGCCAGACATCCTGTTATGCAAAGTCAAGTGGGCCTTAGGAAGCATCACTATGAACAAACCTAGTGGAGGTGATGGAATTCCAGTTGAGCTATTTCAATCCTAAAAGATGATGCTGTGAAAGTGCTGCACTCAATATGCCAGCAAATTTGGAAAACTCAGCAGTGGCTACAGGACTGGTAAAGGTCAGTTTTCATTCCAATCCCAAAGAAAGGCAATGCCAAAGAATGCTCAAACTACTGCACAATTGTACTCATCTCACATGCTAGAAAGTAATGCTCAAAATTCTCCAAGCCAGGCTTCAACAGTACATGAACCATGAACTTCCAGATGTATAAGCTGGATTTAGAAAAGGCAGAGGAACAAGAGATCAAAAGGCCAACGTTGTTGGATCATCAAAAATGCAAGAGGGTTCCAGAAAACATCTCTTTCCGCTTTATTGACTATGCCAAAGCCTTTGACTGTGTGGATCACAACAAACTGTGGAAAATTCTGAAAGAGATGGGAATACCAGACCACTGGACCTGCCTCTTATGAAATCTGTATGCTGGTCAAGAAGCAACAGTTAGAACTGGACATGGAACAACAGACTGGCTCCAAATAATGAAAGAAATACGTCAAGGCTGTATATTGTCACCCTGCTTATTTAACTTATATGCACAGTACATCATGAGAAATGCTGGACTGAATGAAGCATAAACTGAAATCAAGATTGCCGGGAGAAATATCAATAACCTCAGATATGCAGATGACACCACCTTTATGGCAGAAAGCAAAGAATGATTAAAGAGCCTCCCTGATGAAAGTGAAAGAGGAGAGTGAAAAAGTTGGCTTAAAGCTCAACATTCAGAAAACGAAGATCATGGCATCCGGTCCCATCCCTTCATGGGAAATAGATGGGGAAACAGTGGAAACAGTGAGAGACTTTATTATGGGGGGCTCCAAAATCACTGCAGATGGTGACTGTAGCTGTGAAATTAAAAGATGCTTGCTCCTTGGAAGAAAGGTTATGACAAACCTAGACAGCTTATTGAAAAGCAGAGACACTACTTTGCCAACAAAGGTCTGTCTAGTCAAAGCTGTGGTTTTTCCAGTACTCATGTATGGATATGAGAGTTGGACTATAAAGAAAGCTGAGTGCCTAAGAATTGATGCTTTTGAACTGTGGTGTGGGAGAAGACTCTTGAGAGTCCCTTGGACAGCAAGGAGATCCAACCAGCCCATCTTAAAGGAAATCAGTACTGAATATTCATTGGAAGGACTGATGCTGAAGCTGAAACTCCAATATTTTGACCACCTAATGCAAAGAACTGACTCATTTGAAAAGACCCTGATGCTGGGAAAGATTGAAAGTGGGAGGAGAAGGGGACAACAGAAGATAAGATGGCTGGATGGCATCACTGACTCAGTGGACATGAGTTTGAGTAAACTCTGGGAGTAGATGATGGACAGGGAGGCCTTGTGTGCTGCAGTCTGTGGGGCCGCAAAGAGTCTGACACAACTGCACGACTGACGTGAACTGAACCGAATGATGTCAGGTCTTACAATTAGATGTTTAGTACTCCAGACCTCACTCAAAGTTGGCAGCCTTTTGTGTCATCCAGTATATAGACCAGAGGATTATTCCAATATATATAGAGAGAATTTATTGCCTGCAGAACCAAAGAACCAAAGTAGGTGATTTAATTTTTGTTAAGGGGGACAAGATTAAGGAATTTTTCTTCTTGGAGGGGAGCTGTGACTTTCTCCTGGCTACTGTTTACCTGAAATCTTCACTGGCATAGTCCCTGAGTCTTCTTGGTGTTTATATCTCACCCTCTGGAACATAAGTGTCGCACCAAAGTCTCTTGTTATTAGCCATCTCTTGTTTGTCTGGACCAGTCAGCATGATGTGTTGACATAATTTTTCAACCAGATGTTCTGTGAGATGTCAATGCAGTCCAGATATTTTTTGGCAATATGATGACACTGGGTTAGAGAATTAATATAGCACTGAGTCAATACTGTAAATTAATATTTTTGTCCATAACATGTGAATGCAAACTGTATATGATTTTCTTTGCAAATTAGAAGAGCAAAAGATGCATTTACTAAATTTTTAACCACATACCGTATGTCTGAGGCATTGTTCATCTGTTCTGACAATGATACCAACTCCAGCACAGTATCTGAAATCATCTGCAGTCATTCTCCAGCATCCATCCAGTCACCATAAGACCAACCTGACTGACTAAATAGGTACTGATAGGGGCAACCGCACCTGCATCCCTTAGGTCTTTAAATATTGTATTAATCTCCACCATCTATCATAAAGTATTATACCATTTTTAATTTACTATCTTGATGGGGAGGACTGGAGGGCATGGAATGTTTCAGAGGTTTTCACTTGGACTTCTCTGCTTCTACAGCACTTGCCCCAAAGGCCAAAGAACAAATACGGTGATTACTCCAACTGCAAGTATATCAATTCAAATTATACATTCAGACACTCAGAAAATGAGTACTGGATGGATCCACAATCATAGTGGAGACACTCTGCTGCTACTGCTAAGTCACTTCAGTCGTGTCCGACTCTGTGTGACCCCATAGACAGCAGCCACCAGGCTCCCCCACCCCTGGGATTCTCCAGGCAAGAACACTGGAGTGGGTTGCCATTTCCTTCTCCAATGCAGGAAAGTGAAAAGTTAAAGTGAAGTCACTCAGTCGTGTCCGACTCTTTACGACCCCATGGACTGCAGCCTACCAGGCTCCTCCATCCATGGGATTTTCCAGGCAAGAGTACTGGAGTGGGGTGCCATTGCCTTCTGAGCTGGCCTCTAAGCCAGGATTCCATTTATTACATACTTCCCTTAAGTCTCCATTCTAAAAGGGGAATGTTGATGAAAACTTAAATTTCCACATACAGATGTCAACACAAACTCTGGGTCTAATATTCCTCAAAATTAGAAGAGGTCTGCTTGTCCCCCTTTCTCTGTATAGTCATTTATGCACATTGCTAGAATTCCTTCCTCAGTGGAAGACAACAGAATCTAGTTTCTACAATGTATCAGCCACAATATGAAACGTATTTTTTAAATAGTAGATATTTTTTTACAACTTTAATGCCTGTTTTATTAGAGATATTTGTGATTGTATCTTTTTATTGAGTTGTAGTTAACATACAATATGTTAGTTCCAGGTGTCCAACTTAGTGATTCAATACTTTTAGACATAATGCAGTGAATACCTCAATAAGACCAGTTACCATCCATCACCATACAAAGTTTTTACAATATTATTGACTGTATTCCCTCTACATGAACTGCATCACTGAGACTTATTTTATAGCTAAAGGTTGGTGTCTCTTAATCTCCATCTATTTAAGTAGGTATTTTTTAAATGGTCAAAGTGAATGACGAAACTAGTCAATAGAAAAGTGTTAGTTGCTCAATTGTGTCCAACTCTTTGCAACCCCATGGACTGTAGCCTGCCAGGCTCCTCTGTCTAAGGAATTCTTCAGGCAAGAATACTGGAGTGGGTAGCCATTTTCTTCTCCAAGGAATCTTCCCAACCTATAGATTGAACCTGGATCTCCTGCATTGTAGGTGGATTCTTTACCATCTGAGCCACCAGGGAAGCCCAGTCAATAGAACCAGAGTACAAAATGAATCAAACACTGGAATCAGTAAACAATGATTTTGAAGCAGCTATTGTTAATCAGTCCACAAATTTAAAGGAAAATTTGGTTATAAGTGAATGGATGGAGAATCTCAGCTGAAAAATAGAAACTATGAGAAATGAGAATTCCAAAACTGAACAGTACAGTCTGAAATTAAAAATCCCCTGTGTGGAGTCAAAGATTGTAGGTGGCAAAAGAGAGTTTTACTGAACTTTAAGACAAAGCAATAGTAATTATTTCCATCTTAATTGGTGCTTGTGTCCTAAAAGATATTTTTTCTCTGTCATGTAAGCTTTGAAGCCAACAGAGTATTGAAAAAAACACAGAAGCAGTTATTTTACACATGCCTACATAAACACACACACATACAAACATACACTCAAAGAGTAAAAATATATGTTTTATTATTAAAATTAAAACTTAGGTCTGTTGAGTTCATTCATTTCTGTTTATTTTTTCTAAATAAGAGTATCTTAGGATATATTATATATATAGCTATAGTTATGGCTGATACACATTGTTGTATGGCAGGAACTAACAGAACATTATAAAGCAATTATCCCCCAGTTTTAAATAAAATAACATCTTATAATGTAAAAAATGTTTTTTCAATGTATTAATAGGTAAAATGCACACAAAAATGCAGAAAATGCAGATAAGTAAAAATAAAAAAATATGTATCACCAAGAGACCAAGACAATTAGCATATTACATTTTAATAGACTTATTTCTATTTTTGCCTAAGCAAATATAAACATATTATTTTTTACTAAACTAGATCTTTATGTAAATAATGTTATTGGCTGCTTTTTCTTTCTTTCCTCTCTTTTTTACTGACTGTGACAAGCAGGATGCTAGTACTCTGACCAGGGATCGAACCCATGCCCTCTTTCATTAGGAGTGCAGAGTCTTAACCACTGGACCACCAGGGAAGTCCCAACTGCTTTTTCATTTAACATTTTTTTCATGATCATTTTCCTATTTCATTAAGCATTCTTTTAAAATATAATTTTATTTGCTTTTGTATCTGTATCATAAATTACAAATCTGTTCCTCTATGGTTGAACAATGAGTTGATTTCATTTTTCAATATTGCAAATATCATTGTAGTAGATTTCATTGCACACAAATGTGCCTGAATTCCTTCTTATTTAGAAAACCTAGAATTGAAATTATTTATATAACTGTACTAATTTGCTAGGACTACTACAACAAAATAACACAAATTGGGTTTCTTAAACAGCAGTATTATCTCACAGTTTGGGAGGCCAGAAGTCTGATATCAAAGAGTAAGCAGGACTGATCCTTTTGAGGGCCACAAGAGAAGGATCTCTTCTGGGTCTCTTGCCTTGGATTATTAATAGATGGCCATATCCTCCCTGTGTCTTCAGATTGTCTTCTCCCTGTAAGTGTCTGTGTCCAAATTTCTTCTTCTTATAAAGACATCAGTCATATTGGATTAGGGCACACCTTAATTACCTCATATTAATTCAACCCTCTTTTAAAATCTTACCTCCAAATACAGTCACATTCTGAGGTACTAAAAGTTAGAACATCAACTTCTGAATTTTTTGAGAATATAAAACTTCCTCTGTAACAAACGGCACTGAATACTTTTAAAGATATGAATGTTTTTAATCAAACAGGCCACAATAAATTGCATTTCTATCCAGACTCAGGATAATCTTTTCCAAGAGCATATGGAGGACTTATATACAGCAAAAGTTATCCTATAGTATTTCCCTCCAAAGGTATACATGGAAAGTAATTCCATTTGAAATTGGAGAAGATGCCTGTATCAGGCAGCATCTCAATGTTTGAAGCATATTGAAAATTAATTTATCATACATGTAATTTAGTAAGAGCTCCTGCAGAAATACCACCTGGATTATTTCTCTGTTCTGAGGGACATGGATTTTAATCACATTATCCAAAAGTTTAATATTAGTTTGTCTTATATTACATATGTATACAATATACTTTATCACTATGTTATAGATTTTTTTACAGATGAGACATTTTAGATGAACTTCAAATGTTTCTTCTGCCATATTTTGAAATGCTACTTGCAATCAGGCAATAAACTGAAAGGCAACTAAAGAAGTCCAACACAGCTGCTGGAATAATCTTACATAAATGTTGTTTGGATAACATCATTCCCTCTCTTAAAAAACTACAGGGGCTTTCAACTTCTTTTTGTTCCAAATATGAACTTCTAAATATTTGCTACAAGGTTTAGAAAAATTCAAAACCACCTACCAAGACAAGAGTTTTCTTTGTCTGATGATTCACAATCAGTTTCTATTCTATCAAACAACAGCTACTTAACTTCCAGGGCACGTGTATCTCATTCTCATGGTTGACTTTCAGCTCAGCTATTGTTACCAACCAAAATTTCTTTTCCATAAGCTCACAATCTTTCTTTCCATTAAAATTTTTTTATAACATTTGTCTACACCACAATGTCTTTTTTCTAAAAGAGCAAAAATACAGCAAAACAAACAAGCAAAATGTTTCATCAAGGTACTCCAGGGGCTTCCATGGTGGCCCAGTGGTAAGCAGTTACCTGCCAATGCAGGAGATACGGATTCCATCCCTGGTTTGGGAAGATCCCACATGCCATAGGGCAACTAATTTTGTGTGCCACAACTACTGAGCCTGTGCTTCAGAGCCCAGGAGCCACAACTAATGAGCCCTCCTGCCACAACTACTGAAGTCTATGCACCCTAGAGATGTGCTCCGCAAAAAGAGAAGCCATGATAAGAAGAAGCCCACTGACAGCAACAAAGAGTGGGCCCTGCTCCCACAACTGGAGAAAGCCTGTGCAGCAGCGAAGACTGAGCAGAGCCAAACTAAACAAATAAATAAAACACTTTTAAAAATTAAAAACAAAAAAGATAGTCCCAACAAATTCTAGGGACTCTCAAGAGTCTTCTCCAACACCACAGTTCAAAAGCATCAATTCTTCAGTGCTCAGCTTTCCTTATAGTCCAACTCTCATATGCATACATGACTACTGGAAAAACCATAGCTTGGACTAGATAGACCTTTGTTGGAAAAGTAATGTCTCTGCTTTTTAGTATACTGTCTAGGTTGATCATAACTTTTCTTCCAAGGAGCAAGCGTTTTTTAATTTCATGGCTGCAGTTACCATCTGCAGTGATTTTGGAGTCCCAAAATATAAAGTCTGTCACTGTTTCCCCATATATTTGCTAAGAAGTGATGGGACCAGATGCCATGATCTTCGTTTTCTGAATGTTGAGTTTTAAGCCAACTTTTTCACTCTCCTCTTTCACTTTCATTAGGAGGCTCTTTAGTCCTTCTTTGCATTCTGCCATAAGGGCGGTGTCATCTGCATATCAGAGGTTATTGATATTTCTCCCGGCAATCTTGATTCCAGCTTGTACTTCATCCAGTCCAGCATTTCTCATGATGTACTCTGCATATAGTACTGTTAGGTATATTTAAAGGCCAGCAAGTAGAAGCATTTGCCCAGGTCTCATCTGCCTTTTCAAAACGATAATCCTTCTTAAAGTCAATATGCTGCATAGCTTGCTTTTGTAAATTTTTGAAGCATTTTCTAGTTTTCAAACTGTTTTATATAACTGAAATTATTATGGTATACCCACCAAATGTAGTTCAAGATTTCTACATTTTTAATGACAAAATATTGCATGTTATTCTCAAACACTGTGGCTGGAGGATAAATTTGTGTAACATTTTTGAGAGAAATTTTATATTGAACAAATAATTATAAATTTATACTTCAGTGAAACAGGGGGTTCCATTGGATATGGTAGATATACAATACAGTCATATATGTTTATGATATTAGTAGCACCATTATCTGGAGAAGGCAATGGCACCCCACTCCAGTACTCTTGCCTGGAAAATCCCATGGACGGAGGATCCTGGTAGGCTGCAGTCCATGGGGTCGTGAAGAGTTGGACATGACTGAGCAATTTCCCTTTCACTTTTCACTTCCTGCATTGGAGAAGGAAATGGCAACCCACTCCAGTGTTCTTGCCTGGAGAATCCCAGGGACGGGGGAGCCTGGTGGGCTGCCATCTATGGGGTCACACAGAGTTGGACATGACTGAGGTGACTTAGCAGCAGCACCAGCAGCACCATTATCTAATGGAAAAGGCTATTTGACAGAAAATTGATGGAACATTATGCAGCTTTACAATACATGAGCAATTTAGCATGAAGTAGCTCTATACAGAAATAAAGTTACTAGATATAGGGAAGTGAGTAAAAGTCACTGCAAAACTATACATAATGTATGATACTATATGTTTAAAATAATGCTAGAAGTGCTTGTATCTGGTATTATGGTACTTTGAACTTCCCCTTTTCAAATAGATCTGAGCATCTACTTATTTTATTTTACTTATGTATTTTCACTGTTCTGGGTCTTCATAGAGGCATGTAGGCTCTGTTTTGTGGCTTGAGGCTTCTCTACTTGAGACATTTGGGCCTCAATAGTTGTAGCACATGGCTTTAGTTGCCTCCTGGAATGTGGGATCTTCATTCCCCAACCAGGGATTGACCCCACACCCCCTGTATTAGAAGGCAGATTTTTTACCACTGAGCCACTAGAGAAGTCCCTTGAGCATCTGTTAAGTATAAAATATAGAAACAGGTCCCTTCAAGAATTACAGCCTTGTCATGGCAAAGAGACTTGCATAAGTCAATGAATCTATGGGCCATGCTGAGCAGGGCTATCCAAGATGGACAGGTCATAGTTAAGAATTCTGACAAAACGTAGTCCACTGGAGGAGGAAATGGCAACCTACTCCAGTATTCTTGCCTAGAGAACCCTGTGGACAGTATGAAAAGTCAAAAAGATAACAGAAGATGAGCCCCTCAGGTTGGAAGGTGTCCAACATGCTACTGGAGAAAAGTAGAGGAAAATTACCAACATCCATTGGATCACTGAAAAAGCAAGAGAATTCCAAAAAAATCTACTTCTGTTTTATTGATTATGCCAAAGCCTTTGACTGTGTGGATCACAACAAACTGTGGAAAATTCTTCAAGAGATGGGACTAGCAGACCACGTGACCTGCCTCCTGAGAAACCTGTATGCTGGTCAAGAAGCAACAGTTAGAACTGGACATGGAACAATAGACTGGTTCCAAATTGGGAAAGGAGTATGTCAAGGCTGTATATTGTCACCCTGCTTACTTAACTTATATTCAGAGTACATCATGAGAAACGCTGAGCTGGATGAAGCACAAGCTGGAATCCAGATTGCCGGGAGAAATATCAATAACCTCAGATAGGCAAATGACACCACCCTTAAGGCAGAAAGTAAAGAAGGACTAAAGAACCTCCTGGTGAAAGTGAAAGAGGAGAGTGAAAAAGTTGGCTTAAAACTCAACATTCAGAAAACGAAGATCATGGCATCTGGTCCCATCACTTCACAGCAAATATATGGGGAAACAGTAGAAACAGTGAGGGACTTTATATTCGGGGGCTCCAGAATCACTGCAGATGGTGACTGCAGCCGTGAAAGTAAAAGACGCTTGCTCCTTGGAAGAAAGGTTATGACAAACCTAGACAATATATTAAAAAGCAGAGACATTACTTTGCCAACAAAGGCCCGTCTAGTCCAAGCTATGGCTTTTCCAGTAGTCAGGTATGGATGTGAGAGTTGGACTATAAGGAAAGCTGAGCACTGAAGAATTGATGCTTTTGAACTGTGGTGTGGGAGAAGACTCTTGAGGGTCCCTTGGACTGCAAGGAGATCCAACCAGTCCATCCTAAAGGGAATCAGTCCTGAATATTCATTGGAAGGACTGATGCTGAAGCTGAAACTCCAATATTTTGGCCACCTGATGAGAAGAACTGACCCATTTGGAAAGACCCTGATGCTGGGAAAGATTGAAAGTGGGAGGAGAAGGGGACAACAGAGGATGAGATGGTTGGATGGCATCACCAACTCAATGGACATGAGTTTGAGTAAACTCCGGGAGTTGGTGATGGACAGGGAAGCCTGGTGTGCTGCAGTCCATGGGGCTGCAAAGAGTCAGACATGACTGAGTGACTGAACTGAATTGAACTGAACTAATAGCTCCAGAAAGGAAGAAGAGACTGGGCTAAAATAGAAATGATGCTCAGTTGTTGGTGTGTCTGGTGTTGAAAGTAAATTTCAATGTATAAAGAACAATATTGTATAGGAACCTGGAATGTTAGGTCATGAATCAAGGTAAGTTGGACATGGTTAAGCAGGAGATAACAAGAGTGAACATCAATATCTTAGGAATCAGTGAACTAAAATGGATGGAAATGGACTGATTTAATTCAGATGACCATTATATCTACTACTGTGGGCAAGAATCCCTTAGAAGAAATGGAGTAGCCCTCGTAATCAACAAAAGAATCCAAAATTCAGTACTTGGGTGCAGTCTCAAAAATGACAGAATGATCTCAATTTGTTTCCAAAGCAAACCATTCATTATCATAGTAATCCAATTCTATGTCCCAACCACTGATGCCAAAGAAGCAGGAGTTCACTGGTTGTATGACCACCTAGCACACCTTCTGGAATTAACACCAAAAAAGGTATCCTTTTTATCATAGGGGATTGGAATGCAAAAGTAGGAAGTCAAGAGAAAATCAAAATAACAGTCAAGTTTGGTCTTGAAATACAAAATGTAGCAGGGCAAATATAGTAACATAGCTTCATCAAGAGAAAGTGTTGGTCATAGCAAACACCCTTTTCTAACAACCTTTTCAGAGAGAATTCTACACATGGACATCACCAAATGGTCAATACTGAAATCAGATTGATTATGTTCTTTGCAAGATGAATAAACTCCATACAGTCAGCAAAAATAAGACCTAGTTGACTATGGCTCAGATATGAGCTCCTTATTGTAAAACACAGGCTTAAACTTAAGAAAATAGGGAAAAACCTCTAGGCCATTCAGATATGACCTAAATCAAGTCCCTTATGATTATACAGTGGAGTTGACAAATAGATTCAAGACATTAGGTCTGGTAGGCTGAGTGTCTGAAGGACTGTGGACAGAAGTTCAAAACATTGTACAGGAGGTGCTGACCAAAACCATCCCAAAGAAAAAGAAATGCAAGAAAACAAAATGTTTGTCTGAAGAGGCTTTACAAATAGCTGAGGAAAGAAGAGAAGCGAAAGGCAAAAGAGAAATGGGACAATGTACTTAACTGAATGCAGAGTTCTCTCCAGCAAGGGGAGATAAGAAGGCCTTCTTAAATGAACAATGCAAAGAAATAGAGGGAAACAATAGAATGGGAAAGACTAGAGATCTCTTCAAGAAAATTGAAGATATCAAGGGAATATTTCATGCAAGAATGAGCATGATAAAGGACAGAAACAGTCAGGACCTAACAGAAGCAAAGGAGATCAAGAAGAGGTGGCAAGAATACACAGAAGAACTGTACCAAAAAGATATTAATGACCAGGATAACCACAATGTTGTGATTACTCACCTAGAGCCAGACATCATGGAATGTGAAATCAAGTGGGCCTAAGGAAACATTACTACAAACAAAGCTAGTGGAGGTGATGGAATTCCAGCTGAGCTATTTCAAACCCAAAAAGATAATGCTGTGAAAGTGCTGCACTGAATATGTCAGCAAATTTGGAAAACTCAGCAGTGGCCACAAGATTGGAAAAGGTCATTTTTCATTCCAATCCCAAAGTAGGGCAGTGCCAAAAATGTTTAACCTACTGAACAATTGCTCTCATTGCACATGCTAGCAAGGTAATGTTCATAATCCCTCAAGCTAGGCTTCAGCAGTACATGAACCAAGAACTTCCAGGTATACTACCTAGGTGTCTAAGAGGCAGAGGAACAAGATATTAAATTGCCAACATTCATTGAATCATGGAGAAAGCAAGGGAATTCTAGAAAAACATCTGCTTCATTTACTACACTATAGCCTTTGACTGCATGGATCACAACAAACTGGAGAATTCTTTTTTTTTCCCCCCTATGTTTTTATTTTATTTTATTAGATTAACTAATCATTTTAATTGGAGGATATTTACTTTACAATATTGTGATAGTTTTTGCCATACATCGACGTGAATCAGCCATGGGTACATATGTGTCTCCCCATCCTGAACCCCCCTCCCACGTCTCTCCCCACCCCATTCCTTTGGGTTGTCCCAGAGCACTGGCTTTGGGTGCCCTGCTTCATGCATGAACTTGCACTGGTCATCTATTTTACATATGGTAATATACATATTTCGATGCTATTCTCTCAAATCATCCCACCCTCGCCTTCTCCCACAGAGTCCAAAAGTCTGTTCTTCACATCTGTGTCTCTTTTGCTTCCTTATATATAGGATCATCTTTACCCTCTTTCTAAATTCCATATATATGTACGTTAATATACTGTATTGGTGTCTCTCTTTCTCTTACTTCACTCTGTATAATAGGCTCCCAAACTGGAGAATTCTTAAAGAGATGGGAGTACCAGACCACCTTACCTGTCTCCTGAGAAACCTGTATGCAGGCCAAGAAGCAATAGTTAAAATTGGACATGGAACAATGGACTGCTTCAAAATAAGGAAAGGAGTACATCAAGGCTATATATTGCCACCTGCTTATTTAACTTCTATGTAGACTTCATTATGTGCAGTGTAGGACTGGATGAATCACAGGCTAGAATCAAGATTGCCAGAAGAAATATCAACAACCTCAGATATGCAGATGATACCACTCTAATGGCAGAAATTGAGGACGAACTAAAGAGCTTCTTGATAAGAGTGAAAAAGGAGAGTGAAAAAGTTAGCTCCAAACTCAACATTAAAAAAACCTAAGATCATGGTGTCCTGGCCCATCATTTCATGGCAAATAGAAGGCGGATAAAGTGGAAGCAGTGACAGATTTTCTTTTCTTGGAATCCTAAATCACTGCAGCCAAGAAATTAAAAGATGCTTGCTCCTTCAAAGGAAAGCTATGACAAATCTAAACAGCATGTTGAAAAGCAGAGATATCACTTCCCAACAAAGGTCCACATAGTCAAAGCTATGGTTTTTTCCAGTAGTTATGTACAGATGTGAGAGTTGGACCATAAAGAAGGCTGAGCACTGAAGAGTTGATGCTTTTGGATTGTGGTGTTGGAGAAGACTTTTGAGAGTCCCTTGGACAGCATGGAGATCAAACTAGTCAATCCTGACAGAAATCAACCCTGAATATTCATTGGAAGGACTGATGCTGAAGTCCTAATAATTTGGCCACCTGTTGCAAAGAGCTGACTCGTTGGAAAAGACCCTAATGCTGGGAAAGATTGAAGGCAAAAGGAGAAAGAGGCAGTAGACAAGATGTTTAGACAGCATCATGGACTCAATGGACATGAATTTGAGCAAACTCTGGGAGATAATGGAAGACAGAGGAGAGTGGCATGCCACAGTCCAGGGGGTTGCAAAGAGTCAGGCATGACTTAGTGACCGAACAACACAGAGACGGGTTTGCTCTGCTGCTCTCAAAAGAACTGGGCCGATGGGAGCTGGAGGAGGGGAAGTTGGACTGGAAGAAGGTCAGGATGGGAGCTGAGTAGAGAAGATCGAAGATTAAAAAGTAGAGGAAGAGTGAGAATAGGGGGAAAAGAAGGCGAAGAGGAAGAGAACAACAATAAAAATAAGACCAAGAAAAATTAGAACCAAAAAGAGGAAAGGACAGGAGATAAATTGTCCAAGCATAAGAAGCCACATTTGGCAGAATGTGTCCTGCTATGTTTAGCCCCTCATCATGTCATTTTTTCTATTAAGATGCTACTGGGGACTTCCTTGGTGGTACAGTGGATGGGAATCTGCCTGCCAATGTCGATTAGGGACTCGGATTTAATTCTTGGTCCAGGAAAGACTCCATATGCCGTGGAGGAACTAAGCCCATGCGCCACAACTACTGAGCCCACATGCTTTAACTACTGAAGCCCATGTACCTCGAGCCTGTGCTCCACACCAAAGACCAGCCACTACTCACCACAACTGGAGAAAACACACATGCAGCAGTGAGGACCCAGTGCAGCCAAAAATTAAAAAAACAAAAAATTCTCCCAGTCTTTCAATAAAGACAATTAACAAGCATAACATACTTAACTTTCATTAAAAGTTTTAAAGTATACACACACACACATATATATACAGGCTTTCCAGTTGGTGCTAGTGGTAAAGAACCCACCTGCCAATGCAAGAGACATAAGAGATGCACGTTTGATCCCTGAGTCAGGAAGATCCCTTGGAAAGGGAAATGGCAATCCACTCCAGTACTCTTGCCTAGAAAATCCCATGAACAGAGGAGCCTGGTGGGCTACAGTCCATAGAATCTTAAAGAGTTGGACACAACTGAAACGACTTAGCATGCACACATGCACGCAGGTATCTATATAATCTTATAGATATATGAATATAAGAATTCAAAACTTTACATATAATATTATGTTCTATGATATTATAATAAACATTATTCACTCTACCATGGAGTGCAATTATATTTATGGAAATACATTTAGATAACTAAATTTCTGCTGCTTGAAATAGAATATCCCAAACACCTGAGTCAATTATTTTTCCCTACCTTTTCATCTATTGCTCAAAATCATACTGTAGTTTATTTTGGTGCATACTTAGAACATTACTTCTTGCAGAATATTTTTCTTTCCTGAAATTTCCTGGAGGCTCAAATTAATTTTCTTTATTTTTTTATGTATCAAAAAAAACATGTATTTATTACTAAAATTATCCAGAGCTTTGTGCTTATACTATTTAATACAGTGCATTTTTTTGAAGATATTTCTTTCACATTAATCTGACTTAAAGCTTAGTTTGATTGTTTTATAGGTTTCAGTTCAGTTCAGTCGCTCAGTCGTGTCCAACTCTGTGACCCCATGAACCACAGCACACCAGGCCTCCCTGTCCATCACCAACTCCCAGAGTTTACCCAAACTCATGTCCATTGAGTCGGTGATGCCATCCAACCATCTCATCCTCTGTTGTCCCCTTTTCCTCCTGCTTTCAATCTTTCCCAGCATCAGGGTTTTTTCAAATGAGTCAGCTCTTCACATCAGGTGGCCAAAGTATTGGAGTTTCAGCTTCAACATCATTCCTTCCAATGAACACCCAGGACTGATCTCCTTTAGGATGGACTAGTTGGATCTCCTTGCAGTCCAAGGGACTCTCAAGAGTCTTCTCCCACACCACAGTTCAAAAGCATCAACTCTTCTGCACTCAGCTTTCTTTATAGTCCAACTCTCACATACGTACATGACTACTGGAAAAACCATAGCCTTGACTAGACGGACCTTTGTTGACAAAGTAATGTCTCTGCTTCTTAATATACTGTCTAGGTTGGTCATAACTTTCCTTCCAAGGAGTAAGCGTCTTTTAGTTTCATGGCTGCAATAGGTTTAATACATGGTTATCAGACTATTATTTATTTTTGTTGCATTCTTGGGATAATCTTACTATTTTTTGCATCTTTAATCTTTATTTTTCTTGAATTATTTTTTATTTGTGTATTTGTTTTGCTGCAGTAAATCCTCTAGTTATTCCCAAACATAAAGCATCGAGCTAAGGTCAATATTTATTGGAAAATATTTTTATTTTGACATTGGTTAGTAGTTTGGCTTTCTTTACTATATTCCTTTGTTGTTGATGTTTAGTCGCTAAGTCACATCTGACTTTTGGTGACCCCATGGGCTGCAGCCTATCAGGCTCCTCTGTCCATGGAATTTTCCAGGTAAGAATACTGGAGTGGGTTGCCATTTCCTTCCCCAGGGGATCTTCTCAAACTAGGGATCAAATCCACATCTCCAGCATTGGCAGGCAAATTCTTTACCACTCTGCCACCAGGGAAGCCCACCATATTCCTTAGCAAAGAAGAAAAACATGGAAGTTCTGAAACCGATAAACAGTTGCAGGATATGCAAATTGTAAGCAACTAAACCCCTGTGGCAGGCAAAATCATGGCATCCCAAAGATGTCAGTGCCCTAATCCCTATAACCTATAAATTTATTAAATTACATCAGCTCTGACATCAGAAGAGATACAGAAAAATTCAGACTGTAAGGACTAAATGAAGATGGAAAAGCAATGTGATGAAAATGTGGGTGGACTTAAAGAGAGGCTCCCAGTTGACAACCAGCAGACAGGCAAAACCTCAGCCCTACATCCATGAAGAAGTGAATTTTGCTGACAACCTAAATGAGCTTGAAAGTGGATTCTTTCACAGAGCTTCCAGATAAGAGCCCAGAACTACTGCTGCTTTGATTTTGACCTTTTGGGACCTAAAGCAAAGAATATTATTGCGCCCACACAGACTTCTGACCTATATAACTGTGAAATAAGAATGTATATTGTTTTAAACTGCTAATAATAATGTGGTAATTTGTTACGGCAGCAGTCTAAAACTAATTCTTTGGAAACTTCAAGGCTCTGGAGTACCAACAAATAATTTATGAAAACTACTAAAAAAAAAAAAAGAAGATACAACACCAAGAAAATGGAAAACCATTCATGGGGAGATATGCCAACTATGTTTATCCTCTCCAAGGGCTTGTTACAAGTTTTTTCTCTGGAAATAGATGGAAATGAGTGTTTGGAAGATGTACTAAGAGCGCTCTTGGCATCTACACAGCAGAAGGAAAGAGAAGGAAGAAAGATTGGGCAGTGGGAGAAAATGAGCTCTCATGCAGTCTCAGTCAATCATGCATGGGGTTCCAAAGTTGGATGGCCCTGCACAATTATTCCAAGACAGGGTGAATGGTTTAGGTTTTTATATCCATACTTCAAATAATATGGCAGCTCCAATAGAGACTGTATCTTTGAACAAGGACATTCATTGCACCTGAAATAACCCCTCCATTTAGGTGGCTGACAGTTGAGGAAGAGGAGAATCACTATGCTAGTAGTACTTATACCAGCAGCAGAAGTGAGGCCTTCATTCCATCACATCACAGCATCCACTGCACCATTGCTATTACCAAGTTATGTAGAAACATAATACACTGTGTCCTGTGGTTAAGGGAACATAACTACAATCCATGATCTCTTTATGCATAAATTAATTCAACAAATTTTTGTTATTAAGTATCAAAATGCCCCAGGTACTATTCTTACTTCCATAGTTATTTGCATGCTTTGTAAGGTTTTGATTCTTTTTAGTTTATTGAGACTTTTTTGTATCACAGTAATTGCTCTATCTTGGTGAACATATTCTGCACAGTTGTAAGAATGTGTATTCTTCTCCTGGTGAATACTAATTAGGTCAAGGCAATTAAAATCTTTACTGATTTTTTTCCAATTTTTCTATCAATTGCTGAGAGAGGGTTGTTACAATATCTAACTAGGATTATAATCTCTTTCTCTGTTTAATTTTGTCTACTTTTCTTGGAGTCTTTCCTGTGCATGTATCAGCCAAAGACATAGGTGAATTTTACAAACAAATTTTGGAGATACCTTTTCTCTGGTTGTCTTCTTTATGGGATATTTTCCTTACTTCCCAGTGGCTATGGTTGCTCTGAACTCTGTCCTCCAGTTATTCAAACATGTAAGCTTGGAGCCTTCTCAAATAATGTTTTCTAAAGGAACTTTTCTAAAAGAATGCTTCTGGTGCAGTTGGAAAAGACTGTATCCTTACAGCAATGGTGCAAAGTCCTTCCTCAAGGGCATCTGGCTTCTCTTTCAATCAAGGGCCTTGAGTCTGTGAACTGACTTAAAGGTTGAAACTGGGTGAGAGCTGGTAGTGACACAAATTAGGTTTTTCTAAAAATATTTATTTACTTGGCAGTGCTGAGTCTTAGCTGAAGCTTATGGGATCTAGTTCCCTGACCCGGGATCAATCCCAGGCCCCCTTGCCTTGGGAGCATGGGGTCTTAGCCACTGGACCACTGGGGAAGTCCCACAAATTAGGTTTTTGGATACCAGACTTAGAGTTTTTCCCTTTGTATAGTTCAGGAAATAATCTGTTAGGCTATCTATTTCTTTCCTAGACACTTTGTAATCAATTACCAACTATGAAAGATATATATGAGAAAATGCTTTCTTATTTTTAAGTCTTTCCTGACATTTACTAGTTAACGTATTCACATTATATTTGACAAGGGTAACAACAGGGGAGGTTTTGGTATATATTTAGGACAGTAAGTATTTCCTTCCAAACCATCTTTTCAAGTGTAATTATCACCAGTTTATCAGGCAGAAAGGCTAGCCTCTTTGGACACCAGAAAGCAAGCTTTCCCTGATGAAGATGTCTCAGAATGGCATGTGGACTCAAGACTGTCAGTTGCACATAGGTCCACCCAGAAGTCCCCATTGCAAGTTTTAGAATTCCATTATTTCCACTTTCACATGAGAAACCTAGCAAGAGTGTGAATTTACCTGTCATTGTAATTTAGCAACTCACACAATTAAATTTTGCATTTGTTTTTCACCAATATCACTCTTGTGATTACAAGAATTAAGAGCATTTCTCAGCCTTTGGCTAAGATCAAGTGTATGAGAATTAAGATATTTTGAGGAACATCATAGAAGCTCTCTGGTTATGAAGGTATGAGTTGGGTTTAGAAATAATGGAGTTAAAATTATTATTTTCTCTCTATAACTACTCAGGTGCACACAAAAATATTTCACCCCACATTCCAGTCATTATAGAATTCATTACTCCCATCTGGTTAAGTGTAATAGCCACTTGAGTTCCCAAGAAATGTGCTTTAGTTGGCACTTCATTACAATTAACCACAGTTGGTAGCTTAATTAGCTGTGATGCCATACAAGACATGGATTACTAGCATCTATTTCCTGTTGACAAGGAACTCAGCACTGTGCTACTCAAGAGCATGGCCAAATCTCAAAATCCCATCTTCAAGAGTCTGCTTCCTGAGATACATTCCACTTCGTACACCAATTCTGAATCAATCTGGGTCCAGTTAGGAGATAGGAACATCATAGTGATTTAAACAGGAGAAGTTTAATATGATTAATTATTAAGATATGATAAAAGAGTAACTATAAAATGTAAGGAATTTCTGTAAATCTCCCTAAGATGTTGAGAGAGTACCTAAAGGGAAAAAGAAAAAAATACTTGGACTGAAGGTTCTTTTTTTAAGGGTGAGGTTCAGATTTCACTGGAGAAGGTACAGCTGCAGAGCAGGTGTTGAAGGGTGAATTTGGAGCTGAGATGCAGTCAGTTGGTATCAGATGTGTCTCCTATCCTTCTCCTATCCACTCTCTCCCCTTTCCAATCAATTTATTTGTTTTTCTATTGGACCAATATTATGGAGCACTTATCATGTCTCTTTTCAGTTCCAGAGACAACACACTAGGCAAGACAAAGCCTTTGCCCTCATGTCATTCTATTACAGGGGATAATAAACTAACAAACAAATCAGATAATATATCCTCAGATTATGATACAAAAATCAAATAAAATATCATGCTTAGCAACATTTTTTAAAGAAAAGAAAACAGACTAAGAAGGTGACTATAATTTAAAAGATATAACCATTTCAGATAGAATGGTCAGCAAAACTTTCGAAAGTGGTAACTTTCAAACAGATCCACTTACTTACCATTAGAACCTACCAACAAGCACTCTGCCAGTTATCAATCAAAAGTCACAGTTGAATCATGTCATTTTCTTCTCAAAAATCTTTCATAACTCCCTACTTAAAAATAGATTAAGCAAATCAAAGCCACATTCAATAATAAAAATGATCAGGAAAAATCTTCAATCCTAGAAGGGTCACGTTAAGGTAAGCAAGAATTGAAGACAGAAGTGTGTTTGGAATGAGTAAGCCCCAGTAGGATGAAAAAAATTCATGGGGAAATGAGCCCCTGTTTCACTTGAGCTAGAGCCTCCTATGAGTCATTTCCTTTGGCCACAGATAGTACAACTCATAATGGAAAAACTGCATGTCTTGAAAGGGCCCATCAGTACCTGTGACAGGGGTTCAGTGTATAGGTTCATGCCATCCACACTAAGCTCTCTCTTCCCACTGATATCCATTAGAAATGAAATGTTTTAATTTCAACCTGGTACTTGCTTGCTTCTTTCTTTTTAGAACTTGGAAAACTCAAAGTTGACTCTCTTCTGGTCTCCGTCAGAGGCACACAGTAGATTGTGAGAGACTAAGCATCTTGCCCAAGATCACATAAATTTATTGGTGGCAGGCACGATTCAAATCCTATTTTTTGTTCTATCATAATTCTTAAAGTATGTGCATAATAAGTTGGTCTGAGAAGATGCTGAATGAGAAACAGCTTATGATCAAATAAAATTGGTAATCATTTCACACCATAGTGCCCTTTTAAAAATTTAGATTATACATTTGCATACTAAAAGCTCTGAAAAGTCTAAGATTTGAAGGAAGAAAATTTTGCTTTATTTATTTATTCTTTCATTCATTTAACAAATATATATCAAAAATTTACCAAGTTCAGGGCATTCAAGGCAAAAGAAAGAGTACAAGGGCCCCGGGGTTAAAAAAAAAAAAAAAAAAAAAACTGGCTTGTGTGAGGAACTTACAAAAGACTGATATGTCTGAAGTGTCTTGATTACATGAGAACAGTAAGATACAAGGTTTCAGAAGTTGGCAAGGAATTAATAGACTACCAGAAGAAATTTGATTTCCATTCCCAGTGTAATCAGAAGCCTCAGAAAGATTTAGCCCAACATTAAACTTACCTGCTCACAATCCTCTTTATTCACATAAAATTTTAATAAATATATGCTTCTTTATACTTTGTTGATTCCCTTTCACTGGTAGAAACTGATTCTGACCTAGATAAACTCCTCCAGGGCTGGATAGATACTATAAACCCTAGGATAGACATAGTAACTACTCAGTAAATGATTTTTGGAATGGATTCAATTAATGAAGAGATGGAAAGCTATGATGTTTGATAAATGTTTGAAAGAACTCAAAATGTTTCATCCTGCCATCTGAAAGATTTATCAGAGAACAAGAAACAAACCTTGAAATGTTTGCAGTGGTACTAGAAGACAAACTGGGGCTTCCCAGGTGGCACAGTGGTAAAGAACCCACCTGCCAATACAGGAGATGCAAGAGACACAGGTTCAATCCCTGGGTTGGGAATATCCTCTGAAATGAGAAATGGCAACCCACTTCAGTATTATTGCCTAGAAAATTCCATGGACAGAGAAGCCTGGCAGGCTACGGTCCATGGGGTCGCAGAGAGTTGGATATGACTGAGTGACTGAACATACACAAAAGGCAAAGTACATTGGCTTTGTAAGGCTCAAGAAGATGTGCTCCTAGTCTGTAGCAAAGAATTGTAGTCACAGAGAAGCAGACAATAAAATGGACATGTCAGTGTTATTGAGGCAGTAAATTTCTTATCACATTTTTTCAACAGAAATCAAGAAACAATTATAGGAAATATCATTTATTTATCAATCAAAGGCTGCATTACATACTTTAAAAATCTCTTTCAGCATCCCTAAAATTCTGGGATTCCTTTTGGAAAGGATTAGGGGAAGGAAAATGATTAGATGAAGAAGTGTGGCTAGAGAAAACTTTTAGATAACATTTTTTTTAATTTTGCAAATCTTTTATCTAATTAAGGCAGAATAAAGAGCATTATTTAAAAGAATGAAACGAAGCAAAGGAACTTCCAATAAAAGATGGCAGTATAAAGAAATTCTTTTTATACTCCTCAGTTCAGTTCAGTTCAGTCGCTCAGTCGTGTCCGACTCTTTGCGACCCCATGAATTGCAGCACGCCAGGCCTCCCTGTCCATCACCAACTCCCGGAGTTCATTCAAACCCACATCCAGCGAGTCGGTGATGCCATCCAGCCATCTCATCCTCTGTCGTCCCCTTTTCCTCCTGCCCCCAATCCCTCCCAGCATCAGAGTCTTTTCCAGTGAGTCAACTCTTCGCATCAGGTGGCCAAAGTACTAGAGTTTCAGCTTTAGCATCATTCCTTCCAAAGAACACCCAGGACTGATCTCCTTCAGAATGGATTGGTTGGATCTCCTTGCAGTCCATGGGACTCTTCAAGAGTCTTCTCCAACACCATAGTTCAAAAGCATCAATTCTTCGGCACTCAGCTTTCTTCACAGTCCAACTCTCACATCCATACACGACTACTGGAAAACCATAGCCTTGACTAGATGGACCTTTGTTGGCAAAGTAATGTCTCTGCTTTTTAATATGCTATCTCACTCTGACACTAACAACAACAAAAAAAACACAAGCCACTAGAGAATAAAATGTTCATCAGTAAAGTCTATAAAACTCCTGGAATTCCAAGTCCAAACCTGTAAAATCTGTCAATAAAACTAAAGGAGCCACCTAAAAAATTGTAGAATTCTTGAAATATTTCTGTAATACACAAGGAAGCACTAATAGAAGAAAATTTTAGAGAGTAAGGATTGGGTTTATGGAAAGATGTGCAAACTTCTATTTTTCGCTTTGTACCTTTCCCTACTCTTTGAACATTTTTAGATAAATATGTATATATTTTACATTTTAAAAACAATTTCAGAAAGATAAATGTGATAGAGGTAAATTTGTAATGAATATATGAAAGATTCTTTCAAGGAGATGTGTCTTGACTGTTATAAATCTGAGTACATGACAACTTAAAATAGTTCTCTAGGAGGAAAGCAAAGGAATGGCCAATAGAAAATGTATTTGGCTTCTAGATCCTACAGTCCTACAAAAAAATAAGCTCTGTGACACCTGAACTTTTAATTTCATTGGAAGAATTAGATTCATACCACACTGTAGAAACACCTGGAAGCTAATAAAATACAATGCATGTGTGTGTGCTCAGTCTCTCAGTAGTGTGTGACTCTTGAGACCTCATGAACTGTAGCCCACCAGGCTCCTCTGTCCGTGGGATTTTTTCAGGCAAGACTACTGGAGTGGGTTGCCATTTCCTCCTCCAGGGCACCTTCCGTACCTCGGAATAAAATACGCACCAAAATATAACATACGCATTATAAACAAAAGTCATCATAAAAGTCCAGACCTCTGATCAACAGTAAGCGCAAGTCTTTGAACATGATTGTAGGTGTAGGCTGTGCAATAGCTGATAATTAAATTATAACTTCTTATTAGACACTAGAGTTTAAGTATGTAGCCTATGAGTAGCACCTTAACAGTCATATTTCAACAGAAAAAAAAAAGAGTGGAGAGACGATTTTTCCAAATTTCAAGTTCAGGTAGATTTCAGTTGAAGAGTATATTTTGTCTTATGCTAAATTTATTGCTTTGGAAATATTACACTGATGCCAAGTCATATTTAAAAGGGAAATTTTCTTTTAATGCCACTTACAAGAAACAACCTGGAGCTTTACAGAAGTAATGCCATTGGGCCTTTCTTTTTTAAGAAATCTACATTCCACCCCAAGCATCTGTAGGCTACAGAATATTATCAGACAACTAATACATCCCAATCAGACTGAATTTATTTATAGACAACGTTCTTTTTGCAATGTTAGATGCCTCATTAACTTGATTCAGCTTGTGCATAGCAAAAATATTCCCTCCCTCTTCAGATTTTTGATAGAGTGAATTATAATTTCTTGTCTCTCTCATTATAAACCTTTAGTTTGGAGGACATTTCAGAAATGTGTAGTGCTACTTATGTAAATCCTGGATTACTTGCCCTGGATTAATTATGTGCTTTATTTATCTTTATTTGGGAGGAATATGCAGTGATGTAGTGACCATTCTTATTTTTCACTTTACATGGAAAATAAGTTAAAATTTAATTTTGCTATAAACCCCCTCCTGGGAGAAATGAAATGTGAATTTGCATTTGAGTAGATTCCAGTATAGACATTATTGTCAAGTTAGCGGGGTGTGGGTAATATAGTTGGGATTTTAAGACTCCTAGAGCCTTAATAATTCAATGTACTTTTTAGGTATGTATGTTCATCGGAGAAGAAAACCAAGGAGATACTGTGAAAAATCAGCACATAAAGCTCCCATATTATGTTACACATATTTGAATTGTGAAATTTCCTTTTGAATATCACTATGCAACTTTGGGTTGTATGCTCTTTTAATTTGGCTTGCACTTCCACAGCGTGGGGAAAAAAACGATTTTTCGTTCCAAATATTCCACTACAACTGTTTCAGACTCATCATTTTAAAAACCAGATTTAACAGGTTAAATTGAGCTCAGGAAAAAGATGATAATTAAAAAGCTAACTTCTATTTCTCTTAAACTCAACATATCATAGTTTCAATGAACTTTCACACAAATAAATAAGAATATCTAATGTTTGTTATAAAGTAGCCACAAATTAACTGAGAAGTATTTCCACATTTTGTTTTAAACAAATGGTAGTTTTGTGAAGAAGAAAGAAAATTTTTTCTTAAATTTCAGCCTGCAATGTTTTAAATTTACTCTCTATGATTTATGAAGCCTGTTTCACATACCGGAATATAGCAAATATAAAATATCCGATATATGGTGTTTTATTGTCTGCCACTTAATAGGAAACATACTTACAGTCTTGTAGATCTGATACTATCATAATTAATTTAGCCAAAATTGATTATATAGCGACAACAGCAAAGGTGGTTTCATTGCTGAGTCTTAACTAAAATGTGTAGCAGAAGTGTGAACACATTAAGCAAGTTTCAGGATTTCTGTTTTTAGTCAAGGAAAAACGCAAAAAATTTTTCCCTTCTGCAAAGCAGATTTTTTTTCTTTATTATGTGTATTCTAAGTAAGCTTCTATTCAGAAGAAAGAAATAAAAAGAAATCTCTAAATATGAAATCCTCCATGTGATTGGGAAAAAAAAAAAGTTCTAAAAACCACCTACACCCAGTGTTTTGTCATCAAGAACCATGACATTAACTAGAAGAAACCTTCCCCTTCTAGGCCACGAATTGTCCTGGATCCACATTGTTTGATAAAAATTCTGATTTTCACAAGACAATGGGAATTTATGCACAGTAAGACCTATGTTCATCAGATGGAGTGCTTTTTTCCTTTGTAGTGGGAATGGAGGAAAATTAAAAACATTTAAAATTAAGATGGAGTTCCTAAACTTATAAAATTAGTCTAGTGTGCCAAATGTATGCCAAATGATACGGAGCATAGTTTAAGCATATATAACTGGATATAGATGAGCAGTCTTTTTCAGAATACATAAATGAAAAGTTATGTGTAAGCCCCCCTGCCGTTTTTGTTTTTTTTGTTTTTTGTTTTTGGTCCTAGAGAAATTCCAAGTTTACCTGTTAATCAGGTTTTAAGGCTTCAGGGTACATATGGTAAGCCCAAACTAGAGACCATCTCCTATTCTAATCACAGTTAAAATCAGCTGTGGGAGGCTGCCACCCTTGAATGGTTTATAATCAGCTTGAGACATGAAACTGACTCATTTCTGGAAGTGTGGGGGCTGTTCTTTCACTCTCTTCAGTATAAGAATGCCACCATAAAATAAGATTAAAAGCTCTGGGGTTTCCCCTGCTGCTTCCCGTCCCTATTTGTTAGCTTTTCATGGTATGTGGGCTTATACTGTATTTATGTGTTCTCTGCTACAAATTATCTCACTCAGGTCTTCATTGGACAGCCTGCTTTGCTATACTTCCAAAACAAGATGTATTTTCTTATTATGCTATATTTTTATGATGTTATTTTTTAAAGATTAATACCTTAAATGTAAAAGATATAATACTTAAACTCATTAGAGTTATCTTTCTTGGTGCCCCACTCCAGTCAATGTCATCTCTTGGGAGAAGATTACTTGTGAGCTTCTTTCACACTGTCTAAAGGTGGCTGTAAACTTGTCCTCTAAAATACTATTATTAGGGAATCACACTGCAATTACAGACTTTCTTCCTGAAGCTTCTAAACTTCAAGTTATGGTGTTTTATTTCCTTCTTTTAAAAGTATCTTGGTCCCCTCAATTATGGACACATATCTTCCCGGATCTTATAGATATTCATCTTACTTAATGTTCTCTTGCATTTTGAAAAATCTTACTCAAATTTTAAAGGAGGGAAAGCCTTAATGTACTCAATCCACTCTCAAATGGGTTAGAAAATTAGACTACAGAGAGAAGTAATATATAAAATGTGGTAAGATGTTAATTTAAAAAAATCAGTAAATCTTAGAAAAGAATAGGAGTTTTCTGTACTATTCTTGCAACACTTCTGTAAGTTTGAAGTTATTCCAAATGGAAAAATAGGGAATTCCCTGAGGGTCCAGTGGTTTGGACTCCACATTTTCATTGCCAAGGACCCAGGTTCAACTCCTAGTTGGGGAACTAGGATCCCATAAGCTGCAACCAAAAAAAGAAAAAGAAAAAAATATTAGCATTAAGTATAACATGTGCAGGTATGCAGCGAATAATATAACAATGTGGCAAATAATACTATGATGACAACAATATAAACTATAAATATAACATGAAGTGAGACAATAATTGGGGTGTGGGGTCCTTTCACTAAAACCCTTCACTTTAATATCAAGAATTTAACCAATTATTGTACAATTTTGTATCAAAACATACAATGATAAAATCCATTTGTGACATTGAGATCAGAGAAAAGTATTCAAATTTCGTGGAAGTAGGCATTATGCAGAGAGGTAGGAAGGAGATTTACTTCATTTATATACTTACTTATTTTTATTGAGATAGCACTGGTTTATAACATTAAATAAGTTTCATGTAGAGAACATTGTATTTCTGCATCTGCATACACTACAGTATGCTCACCACCAAAAATTTAGTTTCTATCCATTACCGTCCAGATGATATTCTTTACACGTTTTGCCATCCCTGATCCCTTTTCCCTCTGTTTACCACTACTCCATTCTCTTTATCTGCATGTTTAGTTTGGTTCATACATTTATTTTAGGGTTTTTTATTGTTTTTTTTTTATATTCTATATATGAATGAAATGCTAAGGTATTTGTCTTTTTACATTTGATTTATATCACTTGGTATTGTATCCTGAAGGTCCATCCATGTTGCCACAAATGGGATGATCTCATCTTTATTATGACTGACTAGTACTCCATTGTACATATAAATATCTAATAGAATATGTATATGTGTGTGTGTATATATATATATGACATGTGCGTGCTTAGTGGCTCAGTCATGTCCATCTCTCTTTGTGACCCCATGGACTATAGCCTGCCAGACTCCTCTGTCCATGGGATTTTCTAGGCAAGAATACTGGAGTATGTTGCCATTCCGTTTTCCAATATGTGACATATATATACATATATGGGCTTCCCTGGTGGCTCAGGTGGTAAAGAATTCTCCTGCAATGTTGGAGACCTGGGTTCGATCCCTGGGTTGAGAAGATCCCCTGGAGAAGGGCATGGCAACCCACTCTAGTATTCTTGCCTGGAGAATCCTCATGGACAGAGGAGCCTGGAGGGCTACAGTCCATGGGGTCGCAAAGAGTCAGACATGACTGAGCGACTAAGCACACAAAAACATATATATATATATATATATATATAGTCACATCTTCTTTGTCCCTCCATCTGTTGATGGGTACTCAGGTTGTTTCCTTATCTTGACTATTGTAAATAATGCTGTGATAAATACAAAGGTGCATATATTTTTTCAAATTAGTGTTTTTGTATTCTCTGGATAAATATTCAGAAGTAGAATAGTTCAATCATATGGTAGTTCTACTTTAATTTTTTAAGGAATCTCCATACTATTTTTCATAGTGGCTATACCAGTGTGCATTCCCACCAACAGTGTATGACGGTTCTCTTTCTAAAGAGATTTACTTTAAATAAATAAAACATTGGCAACACACACACACACAAGTCCTACTTAAGTAAGAAAGAATTTAACTATATGATTCATTCAAGGTCTACAAGTAGTCACAATCAGAGCTATAGATAATGATACTTGAAAAATGACAAGATAGTAACAAGCAATGAGAAGTTATAAAGCAACCAAAAAAGAATAATAGAAAAGACAGAACAGATACATAGCACCAGAGAATTTAAAAAAAAAAAACCTGAAGCAATTGACTCTGTCAGATTAAGCTGATTAACTTCGGTGAGAGTTGATTCTGACTAAGCCAAAACTAAAGACTTAGAGGGTTCCTTGGAAATAAAAATTATAAAATTCACTCTGGCTTGGTAGAATGCAGAAATGGGATCCAGTAAAGTGTTTAGTAAGATCAGATCAGATCAGATCAGTCGCTCAGTCGTGTGAACTCTTTGCGACCCCATGAATCACAGCATGCCAGGCCTCCCTGTCCAACACCAACTCCCGGAGTTCACTGAGACCCACGTCCATCAAGTCAGTGATGCCATCCAGCCATCTCATCCTCTACGGTCCCCTTCTCCTCCTGCCCCCAATCCCTGCCAGCATCAGAGTCTTTTCCAATGAGTCAACTCTTCGCATGAGGTGGCCAAAGTATTGGAGTTTCAGCTTTAGCATCATTCCTTCCAAAGAAATCCCAAGGCTGATCTCTTTTAGAATGGACTGGTTGGATCTCCTTGCAGTCCAAGGGACTCTCAAGAGTCTTCTCCAACAGCACAGTTAAACTTTTTATTTTGGAATAGCTTAGATTTACTGAAAAGTTTCAGAGTTAGTACAGATAATCCCATATACCATTTCTCCTATTATAAACATCGTATATTTGGGTGGTACATTTGTCACAATTGATACATTATTATTAACTAAAGTCCACATTTTTTCAGATTTCCTTCAGTTCAGTTCAGTCACTCAGTGGTGTCTGACTCTTTGCGACCCCATGAATCGAGCACGCCAGGCCTCCCTGTCCATCACCAACTCCCAAAGTTTACCCAAACTCATGTCCATTGAGTTGGTGATGCCATGTAGCCATCTCATCCTCTGTTGTCCCCTTCTCCTCCTGCCCCAAATCCCTCCCAGCATCAGGGTCTTTTGCAATGAGTCAACTCTTCGCATGAGGTGGCCAAAGTATTGGAGTTTCAGCTTCAGCATCACTCCTTCCAAAGAACACCCAGGACCCATCTCCTTTAGGATGGACTGGTTGGATCTCCTTGCAAATTTCCTTAGCGGTTACCAAATGCTATTTTCTACTCCACAGTCCCATCCAAGATATCACATTAATTTAGTTGGCAATTCATAATCTCTTGGCTGTGATATAGTTCCTCAGACTTTACTTGTTTTTGATGACCCTGACACACTGCAGGAGTACAGGGCAGGTATTTTGTTCAGTGTCCTTCTATTGAAATTTTTCTGATTTTTCTCATGATTACACTGGTGTTGTGTTTTGGAGAGGAAGATCACAGAGGTAAAGTGTCATTTTCATCACACCACATCAGGAATGTATATTATCAACGTGAACTGTCACTCTTGATGTTAATCTTAGTCACTTGATTGAGGCAGTGTGTCGGGTTTCTGCACTGTAAAGTTACTGATTTCCCCCCTTTCTCTACTCTACTCCTTGGAAGGAAGTTCCTATGCATAACCCACACTTAAGAAGTCAGAAATCATGCTCCCCCTTCTTGAGGGTAGAGTATCCAATCTTATTTGTTTATTTACTTAATTATTTAATATCAGTTTGGACTCATGAATATATATCTGTTCTTTGGGTTATTGCTGCTGCTGTTCACTCACTCAGTTGTGTCCGACTCTCTGCGACCCCATGGACTGCAGCACACCAGACTTTTTTGTCCCTCACCATCTCCCAGATCTTGCTCAAACTCATGTCCATTGAGTCAGTGACTTTGGGGTATAATTTGATACTGTTTTATTTTGTTGCTCAAATAATTGTATCTTTGTTTACTGAGAGGTCTTTACTTGGCTTCTGTGTCTCTTTGACATACTCCCCTCATTGTGTGTCTGTGTATGTGTGTGGGTCATGTGGGTTACTTTCTAAAGTTACAAGACTTTCCCAGTTTATCTTATGTATTTCCTGCCTCAGGCTTAGAATCAGCCATTTCTCCAAGGAGCCTTAGTTCCTTTAGTTAAAGAATGGTTATGGAAACCAAGATCTGCGTGTTAAGTATACTTGCTGCTACTGGGAGTCTTCACCTTCATGGATCACAGTCTTGTCATGATGAAGGGGCTTGCATAACTCAATAAAGCTATTAGCCATATCAAGTAGAGCCACCCAAGATAGATGGGTCAAAGTGAAGAGTTCTGACAAAACGTGGTCAACTGGAGAGAGAGATGGCAACCCACTCCAATATTCTTGCCTAAAGAACCTCATAAACAGTATGAAAAGTCAAAAAGATATGATACCAGAAGATGAGCCTGCCTGGTTGAAAGGTGTCCAGTATGCTACTGGGGAAGAGCAGAGGGCAATTATTATTAGCTCCAAAAAGAAGGAAGCTCCTGGGCCAAAAGGGAAATGATGCTTAGTAGTGGATGTGTCTGGTGGTGAAACTAAAGTCTGATGCTATAAAGAACAATATTGCATAGGAACCTGGAATGTTAGGTCCATGAATCAAGGTTAATTGGACATGGTCAAGCAGGAGATGGCAAGATTGAACATCAACATCATAGGAATAAATGAACTAAAATGGATGAGAATGGGTGAATTTAATTCAGATGACCATTATCTACCACTATTGGTAAGAACCCTTAAAAGAAATGGAGTAGCTCTCATAGTTAACAAAAGAGTCCAAAATGCAGTATTAGGTACAATCTCAAAAATGACAGAATGATCTAAAATCATTTCCAAGGCAAATCATTCAACATCACAGTAATCTAAGTCCATGCCCCAACCACTGATGCCGAAGTTGACCAGTTCTATACACACCTATAACCTTCTAGAACTATCCCCAAAAGAAGACGCCCTTTTCATCATAGGGGATTGGAATGCAAAAGTAGGAAATCATGCCAAAATAACTGGCATTTTGGCCTTTCAGTACAAAATGAAGCAGGGCAAAGGGTAACAGTTTTGTCGAGAGAACATGCTGGTCATAGCTTGTCCCAACAACCCAAGAGACGATTCTACACATGGGCATCACCAGATGGGCAGTACCAAAATCAAATTCATTATATTCTTTGCAGCCAAAGATGGTGAAGCTCTATACAATCAGCAAAAACAAAATCTGGAGTTGATTATGGCTCAGATCATGAGCTCCTTAGTGCAAAATTCAGGCTTAAATTGAAAAAAAATAGGGAAGGCTCAGTGGTAAAGAATCCACCTGCCAGTGTAGGAGATGTAGGAGAGGTGGGTTCAAATCCTGGGTCAGGAAGACCCCCTGAAAGAAGTAATGGCAACCCACTCCAGTATTCTTGCCTGGGAAATCCCATGGACAATGGAGCCTGACGACTATAGTCCATAGAGACGCAAGAGTCAGACACATCTGAGCTCAAGCAGGAGCAGGAAAGGGAGAACCACTAGGCCATACAGGTATGACCTAACACCAAACTCTTAGATTATACAGTGGAGGTAATGAATCGATTGAAGGAATTAGATCTGGTAGACAGAGTGCCTGAAGAACTATGGATGGAAGTTTGTAACACTGTACAGGAGGCAATGACCAAAACTATCCCAAAGAAAAAGATACACAACAAGGCAAAGTGGTTGTCTGAGGAGGCTTTACCAATAGCTGAAGAAAGAGGAGAAGTGAAAAGCAAGGGAGAAAGGAAAAGATATACCTAACTGAATGCAGAGTTCCAGAGAATGGCAAGGAGAGAAAAGAAGGCCTGCTTAAGTGAACCATGCAACAAAATAGAGGAAAACAATAGAATGGGAAAGGCTAGAGATCTCTTCAAGAAAATTGGAGATATCAAGAGAACATTTCATTCGAGGATGGGCACAATGAAGGACAGAGGCAGCAAGGACCAACAGAAGCAAAAGAGATTCAGAAGAAGTGGCAAGAATACACAGAAGACCAATACAAAAAAAAGGTCTTAATGACCCAGATAACCACAATGGTGTGGTCACTCTCCTAGAGCTGAATGTCCTGGAGTGTGAAGTCACGTGGGCCGTAGGAAGCATTACTACAAACAAAGCTAGTGGAGGAGATAGAATTCCAGCTGAGCTATTTAAAGTCCTAAAATATGACGTGTCAAATGCTACACTCAATATGTCAGCAAATTTGGAAAACTCAACAGTGGCCACAGGACGGGAAAAGGTCAGTTTTCATTCCAATCCCAAAGAAGGGCAATGCCAAAGAATATTCAAACTACCATATAATTGTGCTCATTTCCCATGCTAGCAAACTATTGCTCAATATCCTTCAAGCTAGGCTTTAGCAGTACATGAACCAAGAGCTTCCAGATGTACAAGCTGGGTTTAGAAAAAGCAGAGGAACCAGAGATCAAATTGCCAACCTTCATTGGATCATGGAGAAAGCAAGGGAATTCCAGGGGAAAAAATATATTTTTGCTTCATTAACTATGCAAAAGCCTTTGTGTGAATAAAAACAAACTGTGGAAAATTAAAGAAATGGGAATACCAGATCAACTTACCTGTCTGCTGAGAAACCTGTATGCAAGTCAAGAAGCAACAGTTAGAATCAGACATTGAACAACTGAATAGCTCAAAATTGGGGAAAGAATATGACAAGTCTGTATATTGTCACCCTGTTTATTTAACTTATATGCAGAGTATATCATACCATATTCCAGGCTGGGTGAATCACAAACTGGAATCAGATTGCAGGGAGAGATATCAACAACCTCGGATATGCAGATGATACCTCTCTAATGGCAGAAAATGAAGAGGAACTAAAGAGCCTCTTGATGAAGGTGAAAGAGGAGAATGCAAAAGCTGTCTTAAAGCTCAACATTCAAGAAACTAAGATCATGGCATCCAGTCCCATCACTTCATGGCAAACAGATAGGGAAAAAGTGGAAACAGTGACAGATTTTATTTTCTTGGGTTTCAAAATCACTGCAGACTGTGACTGCAGCCATGAAATTAAAAGATGCTTACTCCTTGGAAAGAAAGCTATGACAAACCCAGACAGCATATTAAAAAAGCAAAAACATCACTTTGCCAACTAAGGTCTGTATTGTCAAAACTATGATTTTTCCAGTAGTCGTGTATGGATGTGAGAGTTGGACCATAAAGGCTGAGTAGCAAAGAATGGATGCTTTCAAATTATGGTGTTGAAGAAGACTCTTGAGAGTCCCTTGGAGTGCAGGGAGATCAAACCAGTCAATCCTAAAGGAAATCAGTCCTGAATATTCTTTGGAAGGACTGATCCTGAACCTGAAGCTGCAGTACTTTGGCCACTTGATGAGAAGAGCCAACTCATTGGAAAAGACTTCGATGCTAGAAAAGATTGAAGGCAAAATAAGAAGGGTGCAGCAGAGGATGAGATGGTTGGGTACATCACTGACTCAATGTATGAATTTGAGCAAACTCCCAGAGACAGTGGAGGACAGAGGAAACTGGGATGTTGCAATCCATGGGATCACAAAGAGTCAGACACAACTTGGCCACTGAACAACAGCAACAACTTCTTGCATTGCTTTTAGGATTTCTCAGGTAACACAATTAAAAAAATATGTGTTCTACATACATTAAACGCTGGAGAGGGTGTAGAGAAAATAAAATCTTCTTACACTGTTGGTAGGAAAGTAAATTGATACAGCCACTATAGAGGACAGTATGGAGGTCCTTAAAAAACTAAAAATAGAAGTACCATATGATCCAGCAATCCCACTCATTGGCAAATATCCAGAGAAAATCATAATTTAAAAAGATACATGCACCCCACCTCCCACAATTTTCATTGCAGCACTATGGACTATAACCAAGACATGGAATAAACTTAATTCCCATTGACAAATGATTGGATAAAGTAGATGCAGTATATACACACAACAGAATATTACTCAGCCATAAAGAGCAATGAAATAATGCCTTTTGCAGAGACATGGTTGGACATAGAGACTGTCATATAGAGTGAAGTAAGAAAAGAGAAAAAACAGATATAATATCACTCATGTGGAATCTAGAAAAATGATACAGATGAACTTATTTGCAAAGTAGAAACAGAGACACAGATGTAGGCAGCAATAGCAAGGACACCAAGGGGGGAAGGGTGATAGGATAAATAAGGAAATTGGGATTAATTTACATACATTATTATATATAAAATAGATAACTAATGAGAACCCACTATACAGCAGGTTATACTACTGTATATACAGCAGGTTATACTACCCAGTTCTCTGTGGTGACTTAAATTGGAATGAAATCCAAAAAAGAAGGGATATAAGTGTATGTAGCTGATTCACTTTGCTGCACTGCAGAAACTGAAACAACATTGTAAAGTAACTATACCCCAAAAAAATCAATTCAAAAAGAAAACATGTGAATGTATGTTCACCTTTGCATATATGTGTGTGTGTATACATGTACATATATATACATAGAGGGAGAGAGAGAGAGAGACATACCTTGGAGCTACTGAAAGTTCAGTTCCAGGACACTGCATTAAAGCAAATATCATAATATAGCAAGTTACATGAATTTTGGAGTTCCCAATGCACATAAAAGTTATGTTTATACTACATTATACATGGAACAACAGACTGGTTCCAAATAGGAAAAGGAGTACATCAAGGCTGTATATTATTACCCTGCTTATTTAACTTATATGCAGAATACATCATGAGAAACGCTGGGCTGGAGGAAGTACAAGCTGGAATCAAGATTGCCGGGAGAAATATCAATAACCTCAGATATGCAGATGACACCACCCTTATGGCAGAAAGTGAAGAAGAACTAAAGGGTTTCTTGATGAAAGTGAAGGAGGAGAATGAAAAAGTTGGCTTAAAGCTCAACATTCAGAAAACGAAGATCATGGCATCTGGTCCCATCACTTCATGAGAAATAGATGGGGAAACAGTGAAAACAGTGGCTGGCTTTATTTTTCTGGGCTCCAAAATCACTGCAGATGGTGATAGCAGCCATGAAATTAAAAGACGCTTACTCCTTGGAAGGAAAGTTATGACCAATCTAGACAGCATATTAAAAAGCAGAGACATTACTCTGTCAACAAAGGTCCGTCTAGTCAAGGCTATGGTTTTTCCAGTAGTCATGTATGGATGTGAGAGTTGGACTGTAAAGAAAGCTGAGAACATAAGAATCTATGCTTTTGAACTGTGGTGTTGGAGAAGACTCTTGAGAGTCTTGGACTGCAAGGAGATCCAACCAATCCATCCTAAAGGAGATCAGTCCTGAATATTCATTGGAAGGACTGATGCTGAAGCTGAAACTCCAATACTTTGGCCACCTGATGTGAAGAGCTGACTCATTTGAAAAGACCCTGATGCTGGGAAAGTTTGAAGGCAGGAGAAGGGGACAACAGAGGATGAGATGGTTGGATGGCATCACTGACTCAATAGAGATGGGTTTGGCTGGACTCCAGGAGTTGGTGATGGACAGGGAGGCCTGGCGTGCTGTGGTTCATGGGGTCGCAAAGAGTCAGACACAACTGAGTGACTGAACTGACTGATGATAGCCTACTAAATGTGCAATAACATTATGTCTAAAAATATATGTCTTAGTGGAAAACATGATATGACACTGAAAGATGAACTCCCCAGGTTGGTAGGTGCCCAATATGTTACTGGAGAAGAGTGGAGAAATACCTCCAGATAGAATGAAGAGATGGAGCCAAACCAAAAAAAAAAAAAAAAAAACACCCAGGTGTGTATGTGACTGGTGATAAAAGTAAAGTCTGATGCTGTAAGGAATAATATTGCATAGGAACCTAGAATGTTAGGTCCATGAATCAAGGTAAATTGGAAATGGTCAAACAGGAGATGGCAAGAGTGAACATCGATATTTTAGGAATCAGTGTACTAAAATGGACTGGAATGGGCGAATTTAATTCAGATGACCATTATATCTACTACTGTGGGCAAGAATTCCTTAGGAGAAATGGAGTAGCCATCATAGTCAACAAAAGAATCTGAAATGCAGTACTTGGGTGCAATCTCAAAACCGACAGAATGATCTCTGTTTGTTTCCAAAACAAACCATTCAATATCACAATAATCCAAGTCTACGCTCCAACCAGTAATGCTGAAGAAGCTGAAATTGAATGGTTCTATGAAGAACTTCTAGAACTAACACTCAAAAAAGGTGTCCTTTTCATTATAGGGAACTGGAATGCAAAAGTAGGAAATCAAGAGATACCTGGAGTAACCGGAAAGTTTGGCCTTGGAGTACAAAATGAATCAGGGCAAAGGCTAACAGAGTTTTGCCAAGAGAACACAATGGTCATAGCAAACACCCTCTACCAACAACACAAGAGAAGACTCTACACATGGACATCACCAAATGGTCAATACCAAAATCAGATTAATTATATTCTTTGCAGCCAAAGATGGAGAAACTCCAGGCAGTGAGCAAAAACAAGACCAGGAGCTGATTGTGGTTCAGATCATGAACTTCTAATTGCAAAATTCAGACTTACATTGAAGAAAGTAGGGAAAACCACTAGACCATTCAGGTATGACCTAAATCAAATCCCTTACAATTATACAGTGGCAGTGACAAACAGATTCAAAAGATTAGATCTGATAGACAGAGTGCCTGAAGAACTAGGGATGGAGGTTTGTGACATTGTACAGGAGGCAGTGATCAAGATCATGCCCAAGAAAAAGAAATGCAAAATGGCAAAATGGTTGTCTGAGGAGGTCTTACAAACAGCTATGAAAAGAACAGAAGTGAAAGGCAGAGGAAAAAAGGAAAGGTACACCCATTTGAATGCAGAGTTCCAAAGAATAACAAGGAGAGATAAGAAAGCCTGCCTCAGTGATCAGTGCAAAGAAATAGAGGAAAGCAACAGAATGGGAAAGAATAGAGAACTCTTCAAGAAAATTAAAGATACCAAGGGAAAATTTCATGCAAAGATGGGCACAATAAAGGACAGAAATGGTATGGACCTAACAGAAGCAGAAGATATTAAGAACAGGTGGCAAGAATACACAGAACTATACAAAAAAGATCTTCCTGACCCAGATAACCACAATGATGTGATTACTCACCTTGAGCCAGACATCCTGGAATGTGAAGTAAATGGGTGTTAGGAAGCATGACTAGGTACAAAGCTAATGGAGGTGATTGAATTCCACTTGATCTATTTCAAATCCTAAAAGATGATGCTGTGAAAGTGCTGCAATCAGTATGCCAGCAAATTTGGAAAACTCAGCAGTTGCCACAGGACTAGAAAAGATCAGTTTTCATTCTAATCTCAAACACAGGCTAATGACAAAGAATGTTCGAACTACCACACATCTGCACTCATCTCACTAGCAAAGTAATGCTGAAAATTCTCCAAGCCAGGCTTCACTTGTATGTGAACTGTGAAATTCCAGATGTTCAAGCTGGATTTAGAAAATGCAGAGGAACCAGAGATCAAATTGCCAACATCCACTGGATCATAGAAAAAGCAAGAGAGTTCCAGAAAAATGTATGTTTCTGCTTTATTGACTATGCCAAAGCCTTTGACTGTGTGGATCACAATAAACTGTGGAAAATTCTTTGAGAGATGGGAAAACCAGACCACCTAAACTGCCTCCTGAGAAATCTGTATGCTGGTCAAGAAGCAACAGTTAGAACCAGACATGGAAAAAGAGACTGGTCCCAAATTGGGAAACGAGTACATAAAGGCTGTATATTGTCACCCTGCTTACTTAACTTATATGCAGAGTACTTTATGTGAAATACTGGGCTGGATAAAGCACAAGCTGGAACTAAGATTGCCGGGAGAAATATCAATAACCTCAGATATGCAGATGACAACACCCTTATGGAAGAAAGTGAATAAGAACTAAAGAGCCTCTTGATGAAAGTGAAAGAGGAGAGTGAAAAAGTTGGCTTAAAACTCTACATTCAGAAAATGAAGATAATGGCATTCAGTCCCATCACTTCATGGCAAATATTTAGGGAAACAATGAAACAATGAGAGACTTTATTTTTCTGGGCTCCAAAATCACTGCAGATGGTGACTGCAGCCATGAAATTAAAGGATGCTTGTTCCTTGGAAGGAAAGTTATGACCAACCTAGATAGCATATTCAAAAGCTGAGACATTACTTTGCCAACAAAGGTCCATTTAGTCAAAGCTATGGTTTTTCCAGTAGTTGTGTGTGGATATAAGAACTGGACCACAAAGAACGCTGAATGCCAAAGAATTGATGCTTTTGAACTGTGGTGTTGGAGGAGACTCTTGAGAGTCACTTGGACAGCAAGGAGATCCAACCAATCCATCCTAAAGGAAATCAGTCCTGAATATTGATTGGAAGGACTTATGCTGAAGCTGAAACTCCAATATTTTGGCCACCTGATGTGAAGAACTGACTCATTTGAAAAGACCCTAATGCTGGGAAAGATTGAAGCCAGGAGGAGAAGGGGATGTCAGAGGATGAGATGGTTGGATGGCATCATCAACTCTGACATGAGAGTTTGAATACCCATGCCCAGCACATATTCAGCACATAGTAGGAACCCAGTGACCATTCGGAATAAGCATGTTAATACAAGTTAATCCTAATTAAAATAAGCAATACATAGTTTTCATTCTGAAATTTTTCTGATTTTTCAAGGTTTTTATTTGAAAAAAATGTGGAAAGGTAACTAAAGCTTTGAGATTCAATGTATGTTCTATGGGGCTTCCCAGGTGGCACTAGTGGTAAAGAAGCTGCCTGCCAATGCAGGAGAGGCAAGAGACACGAGTTCAGTCCTGGGTGGGGAAGATCTCCTAAGGTAGGGAATGGGAACCCACTCCACTATTCTTCCCTGGGAAATCCCAAGGACAGAGGAGCCTGGCAGATTGCAGTCCACAGGGTCTCAAAGAGTCAGATATGACTGAAGCGACTGAGCACACAGGCACACATTTATTCTATAGACATATTTATAATTTAGCTCATTCACTTAGCTCTACAGAGTCTTAATAACTCAAAGGGGATTCTGCATACACATAATGAATATTTCATCATGTCTTTACGTATATACTGAAAATACAGACATTTTTTAATAGCTTAGATTTCCTCTTCTACAATTCTACAATGCTGCAAGAAATTTTGAATAATAAAATGACATATTTTATGTCCAAAACAAAAAATGTTTACAAGTTTTATTTTCTGCAGTTTGGAATATGTTACTCTTTTAGGCAAATAAGGTCAAGCTTATGATTTTCATAAGTGTAATTTTGCAAATTTTATAAAAGGTAAAACTTCTTTTATTTAATGTAATGAACAGGTGATGGTGACATGCATAATGCAATTTTCATAAATGAAGGTAAATGTAAGTTCATATTTCTGTATTCAAGAAAAATATAAACTAACTCAATAAAGATGAGCAATATTAACCTTAAGGAGTTAATCATCAGAGTGAATGAGGGAAAATAGTATAATTAGCAATATACGAAGGTAGTCATTAAGGTGAACCAAGGCACATAATGTAGTTTGCAACATAATGTAAACAAAAGCCAAAGTTCCCATAGCAACACAAACTTTTCTCCAATGTACATATACTCTATTTTGGATTACCAGTTAGATTCTAAATTTGTAATTTCTTATGCAGGTGAGTAATAAGAGTATGTCTGAAAACAATAACATTTACGTATTCAAGTTTAGATGTGTTTAACACTTAGTTTTCTTTACAGTTGTTGTTTTAGTAGCTAAGTTGAGTCCTACTCTTCTGCGACCCCATGGATCTATAGCCCCCAGGCTCCTCTGACAATGGGATTTCCCAGGCAAGAATACTGGAGTGGGTTGCCATTTCCTTCTCCAGGGGAACTTCCCCACCCAGGGAGCAAACCTGAGTATCTTGCATTGACAGGCATATTCTCTACCACTGAGCCACCAGTTGATAGTCCTAAAATTGTGCTGGTGTGCATGCTAAGTCACTTCAGTCATGTAGAACTCTGTGTCATACTATGGACTGTACCCTGCTAGGCTCTTCTGTCCGTGGGATTCTTCAGGCAAGAGTACTGGAATGGCCTTCTCCATGTCATGCCCTTCTCCAGGGGATCTTCCTGATCCAGGGATCAGAGACCAAATCTGGGTCTCCTGCCTTGCAGGCCGATTCTTTACCATCTGAATCACTAGGGGTATGCTGGCATTTCAAGTTAATCCCATGAAATAACATTTATCTCATTTGTGGCAATGTTTGTAAATACCTTAATTGTTTTAAGTTTGCATGTGTTAGGATGCATATATTTTGTGATGTGCTTAAAAATCTTTGTTGATTAAATCTAGTATTTAAATATAAGCTTATATAAATATTAGGAAATCTAATAGCTATCCCTAAATTATTTCACATAAGCAGTAAAATAGCAGATACCATAAAAATTATATTCTTTGCTCAACATGGGTGATTATACTGTTACTCTTTCTGTAGGGAAAATTTTTTTCTTCTACAATTCTAGCTCAGTAATCCATTCCATTATAGCTATGTCTTTACTTTGTTTTTCTTCTTTATAAAATAAAACAGGACTGTTTAAATTTACAAAGCTTTTTATAATCATTTGTATACTAATTCTCATAAAATTTTTGTGAATATGTCAGAAAATACAATTACTTGTATTTTATGTATGGAAAAAGAGGCAAACACCCAAGATCACACAATAATTGGCAAAACACTATAGTTATTCAACATAACCAACTTTAATTTACATATTATATACGTATATATAAATAGAAACTGGAAATAACTAGGAGAAAAGTCATGTATTTTATTTCATATTTACATATTTTATTCACCTAGATACAAATTCTTATTCATTTTTATTAAGACTCAATAATCAAATGCTTAGAATATTCTAGAGAATCCTAGTGACTCTTTATTTCAAAGAGAAATTGAAATTTTCATGATTTAAATTATTGACAGATTTTGCTCATTGTAAAATGGAAAGAGTTTAAAAGAGGCATTATTTTTGCCAATCTATCCATCCTCAATTTGAATGCCCTCAAATATTTGTGTATTTGAATTACATTATGATAGAGACAGAAGGATCAATCTTTAAGTGAAGATTAGTGTGAAGTCTCAAAATTAAACCATTTTGGAATTCAACTCTCCATGACCCTTAACTTAGGTATATAACAAAGTATCTGACACGTGGCAGATAATATTATTTATTTTACAATTTTCAAAGACAGAATAAAAATATAAAAATCTTACTAAACTTTTCAGAAAACATAGATTTCCATTTCTCTATTAGTTAAAATATATTTTTGATAAGCATATATGAAGTTAGAGATGCTGAAAATGTTAAAATTCCTCTTCAATTAAAAATAAAATGAAATTAATAGTTATAAGGAGTATAAATGACATCAATATTTTAGCATTTTCTAGGACTTAGAGATATTCTCACTGTGGTGCAAATATAAATGGTTTCATTCATGTTGATATTAAAGTGAAAACACATGTGTCAGAATACAAATTTTAAAACAATGATGTCCAATTTCAGGGGGAGAAATTATCCCTTTTGAAGATAATAATAAATATTCAAGTTTTCCTCTCTGAAGGTAATATTTTTTGTCTAAATCAACATACTTTACCATTTTTAAACTTTTCTCATCATATTTTTGACAGCAGGTTTTCCAATTTTGACAGCTCTTTAAAAGTGATTTTAACAGCCGAGTGATTTCTCTTCTAAGCAAAGTCAGATTATGTGAAATGTCAATGTAAAAACTATATACTCTGACACATGATCATTTTTAGTTGAATTTACTTATTAATTTTGCTTGCTATTGCTAATAAAACATAAGTGCTTAGCTAATTGTATTGCCTTTTGAAATGTTTTAAACGTATTAAAACTGTATCCTTTTCACTAGAAAACGTCTCACTTTATCACAGTTACCCTTCCAAAAATGGAGAGGAGAGAGGAGTAGCAATGCTAGATAGAGAAAAGGCAACGGAGAGACTCAATAACTGACTCAAGTGAAAATACAAGCCTACACCGGTTAAACCAGGATGGAAACCTATCTGTGTTCCCTGAAGAAGCGTTTGCAAAACTCAAGCATGTCTCTTCTCCCCTTCCTCACTTAACACAATATTCCCAACTCCCATTACTGATATTCTGATTATTTCCAGAGCAGGGATAGAGAATATTTTTCCACCTACCACACTCTCACCTGATTGAAAGTCCCTGGAATGTTGTTTTAGTTGTTGTTGTTCGGTCACCCAGTCGCGTCCGACTCTTGGCAACCCCGTGGACTGCAGCACGCCAGGCCTCTGTGTCCCTCAACATCTCACAAAGTTTGCCCAAGACCATTGCCTTGGTGATGCCATCCAGCCATCTCATCCTCTGACGCCCTCTTCTCCTTCTGCCCTCAGAAAGTCCCTGGAGACAGTTTAAATCAAACTGACAATTTTTTTTACTGAATTAATACAGTTAATTTCCTCAATCCTTTATTTCATGATCAAAGTGTTGAAGTAGGTGAAGTGATCATCTGGTAAATACAAATAAATGGGTTGTGAGTTCAAAAGTTATCTTCTCTTTTTAGTATTTTCTCTAGTCTCCTGTTTCTTGATTACTATTTTGGCAACTGAAAGCTTGTCTCTTCATAGAATGACTTTGTCACAATTTTAAAGAAAAAAAGTTTTACAGAAGAGGGTTTCATTTTAGCAGATGATCCATATAACCACAGTTCTAAATAGAATTAAAATGTCATCTTTGTGCATAAAAAGAAATTCCAGTAAACCAAAATTTTAAACATTTAAAAGTTTTTAATAGCAAAAATTTTAAAAGTTAGATTCATCTTATTAGATGAATTCATTGAGGATTCAGTTCAGTTCAGTTCAGTTCAGTCACTCAGTTGTGTCCGACTCCTTGCAACCCCATGAATCGCAGCACGCCAGGCCTCCCTGTCCATCACCAACTCCCGGAGTTCACTCAAACTCACGTCCATCGAGTTGGTGATGCCATCCAGGCATCTCATCCTCTGTCATCCCCTTTTCCTCCTGCCCCCAATCCACACATTGTCTAAATTAGTAAATTGAATTCTAAATTATCCTATGTTCCTCATCACTTTAGAAATGTCCCACTTCATGTTGAATGAGTAGACTTTCCTTAGACAAATTAGGAGCATTAATTACATTTTGAAAGCTAAACTAGTAAAGAAACAAACAGTCAAAATTACAAGCAAGATTCAACAACTCAGTAGCATCACTCAATGGGAAGTGGAAAACGATAGAGAAATAACTTTAAAATTCCAAGAGAAAATTATTTCCAATCAGACTATCAATCAAGTGTGAAAACAGAATATAGACTTTTTCAGTTCAGTTCAGTCGCTCAGTTGTGTCTAGCTATTTGAGACCCCATGAATCGCAGCACGCCAGGCCTCCCTGTCCATCACCAACTCCCGGAGTTCACTCAGACTCACGTCCATCAAGTCGGTGATGCCATCCAGCCATCTCGTCCTCTGTCGTCCCCTTCTCCTCCTGCCCCCAATCCTCACCAGCATTAGAGTCTATTCCGATGAGTCAACTCTTCGAATGAGGTGGCCAAAGTACTGGAGTCTCAGCTTTGGCATCATTCCTTTCAAAGAAATCCCAGGGCTGATCTCCTTCAGAATGGACTGGTTGGATCTCCTTGCAGTCCAAGGGACTCTCAAGAGTCTTCTCCAACACCACAGTTCAAAAGCATCAGTTCTTCTGCGTTCACCTTTCTTCACAGTCCAACTCTCACATCCATACATGACCACTGGAAAAACCATAGCCTTGACTAGACGGACCTTTGTTGGCAAAATAATGTCTCTGCTTTTCAATATGCTATCTAGGTTGGACATAACTTTCCTTCCAAGGAGTGTCTTTTAATTTCATGGCTGCAGTCACCATCTGCAGTGATTTTGGAGCCCCAAAAAATAAAGTCTGACACTGTTTCCACTGTTTCCCCATCTATTTCCCATGAAGTGATGGGACCAGATGCCATGATCTTCATTTTCTGAATGTTGAGCTTTAAGCCAACTTTTTCACTCTCCTCTTTCACTTTCATCAAGAGGCTTTTGAGTTCCTCTTCACTTTCTGCCATAAGGGTGGTGTCATCTGCATATCTGAGGTTATTGATATTTCTTCCGGCAATCTTGATTCCAGCTTGTGCTTCTTCCAGTCCAGCGTTTCTCATGATGTACTCTGCATAGAAGTTAAATAAGCAGGGTGACAATATACAGCCTTGACGTACTCCTTTTCCTATTTGGAACCAGTCTGTTGTTCCATGTCCAGTTCTAACTGTTGCTTCCTGACTTGCATACAGGTTTCTCAAGAGGCAGATCAGGTGGTCTGGTATGCCCATCTCTTTCAGAATTTTCCATAGTTTATTGTGATCCACACAGTCAAAGGCTTTGGCATAGTCAATAAAGCAGAAATAGATGTTTTTCTGGAACTCTCTTACTTTTTTGAGGATCCAGCGGATGTTGGCAATTTGATCTCTGATTCCTCTGCCTTTTCTAAAACCAGCTTGAACATCTCGAAGTTCACGGTTCACGTACTGCTGAAGCCTGGCTTGGAGAATTTTGAGCATTACTTTATTAGCGTGTGAGATGAGTGCAATTGTGCAGTAGTTTGACTTTTTAGGTGATATGTAAAATAATTTACCTTGTATTTAGCCTTTCTCAGCAAGCTATTAAAAGATGCACTCCACCAATTCAAAAAAGTAAGCAGCGCTATAGAGTCCAGCAATTCACCAAACAGGAAATCAAACTCAGGAAAGAAACAAAGAGAATTTTCAAGGTGATGAAAAGTAACTATGCAGTAGGCCTAAACTTCTGGTTGTGCAGGCTAAATCAGAACAGAAATACCCACAAACATAAAAGGAGAAGAAGTTAATATGTTGCCTGATGTGTTTGAATATATGGAAACAGTTTTACAGTTTTGGTACAAAATTGGCTCTGAAAAAATGATATAAAAAACAAATGTAAAGCTATGTAATTATGAATCAAACTTCAAGAAAAAGTTGTACAAGAAAGTTAATGTAATTAAAGGAAAAGAACACCTAAACCATGAACAAAATTTACATTGTAAAAAACATGTAACAACAGAATATTTTTAACAATTGTATCGATATGTGACTCACATATCATGATACTCAGTCTTCCAAAGTAGACACTTCAGTGGTTTTAGTATATTCTACAGGCTTGGAGAAGGAAATGGCAACCCACTCCAATGTTCTTGCCTGGAGAATCCCAGGGGCGGGGGAGCCTGGTGGGCTGCCGTTCATGGGGTCACACAGAGTCGGACATGACTGAAGCGACTTAGCAGCAGCAGCAGCAACAGGCTTGTGCAATCATCTGTACTATCTAAATCTATATGAAACCTATACCCATTACCAGTCATTCCCTATTCCTTTCTTCCCCAACCCCTGGCAGTCAATAATCTACTTAGTATCTATAGATTTACCTAGCTTAGACAGTTTTATAAATGGAGCTATATAATATGTGATCTTCTGTGACTGAATTCTTTGATTTAGCTTAATGCTTTCAATATCCATCCATATTTTAGCTTATATCAGGACTTTGTTTTGTTTTTTTTTTTCATTGCAAATAATATTACATCGTAAGGATATAGTACATTTTGGTTATCACCCATCTGCAGATGAAAATTTGGGTTGTTTCCACCTGTTAGCTATTATAAATAATGTTGATGTGAATATTTGCTTACAAGTTTTGGGAGGCTTCCGAGGTGGCGAGGTGGTAAAGAATCAACCTGCCAATACAGGAGACACAAGAGACATAGGCTCGATCCTTGGGTTGGGAAGATCCCCTGGAGTAGGAAATGGCAACCTGCTCTAGTATTCTTGCCTGGAAGATTCCATGGACGGAGGAGGCTGGTGGGCTCTGGTCCATGGGATTGCAAAGAGGCAGACATAACTGAGCACATACACATAAAAGTTTTTGAATGAACATATGTTTTTTTATTTCTTTGGGGCACATACCTACCAAATTGCTAGGTCATCTGGTAACTCTATGTTTAACATTTCAATAAATTGCCACACCATTTTACAAAATAGTTTTACCATTTTGCAATCTCATCAGCAGTGCGTGAGAGTTTCAATTTCTCCACATTCTGGTCAACACTTGTCCATCCTTTTTATTTTAGCCATCCTCATGGGCGTGAAGTGCTATGTCATTGTGCTTTTGATGTACATTTCCCTAATGACTAGCAATGTTGGGCATCTTTTCATGTGATAAGTGCCAATTTAATATCTTCTTTAGAGAGACATCTACTCAAAACTTTTGTCAATTATAAAACTGGGTTAGATTTTTTTGGTGAGTTGTAGGAGTTCTTTAGGAGAAGGCAGTGGCACCCCACTCCAGTACTCTTGCCTGGAAAACCCCACGGATGGAGGAGCCTGGTGGGCTGCAGTCTATGGGGTCACTAAGAGTCAGACACGACTGAGTGACTTCACTTTCACTTTTCAGTTTCATGCATTGGAGAAGGAAATGGCAACCCACTCCAGTGTTCTTGCCTGGAGAATCCCAGGGACGGGGGAGCCTGGTGGGCTGCTGTCTATGGGGTCACACAGAGTCAGACACAACTGAAGTGACTTAGCAGCAGCAGCAGGAGTTCTTTATATGTTCCAAATACATGTGTGTCGCTAGGGAAGGGAAGATTTCCCAGCAGAGGGACAGGAAATGCAAAGGTCTTGTGGCAGGAGCAGTTTTGGTATAAGTGAGGCACTGTTGGGAGACTAGTATGGCTAAACAGAATGATGGAAGACGAGAGGAATGGCTGTGAAGTCACAAGGGTAAGGAAGAACACAGGTAATGTAGGACCTTTTATCTCCTTGTAAGAATTTTGGCTTTTAGCCTGACTAAAATGAGAAAGGCTTCCCTGGTGGCTCAGTGATAAAGAACATTTCTGCCAAGGTAGGACATATGGGTTGATCCCTGAGTCGAGAAGATCCCCTGGAGAAGGCAATGGCAACCCACTCCAGTATTCTTGCCTGGGAAAATCCCATAAACAAAGGAGCCTGTCGGGCTACAGTTCATGGGGTCACAAAAGACGTGAACACAACTTAGCTACAAAACAACAACAATGGAATAAGAGAACGGTAGAAGGCTGAGCATAAAAATTAGATTGCATGAGTTAGATTTGAACATTTCCTTGTTACTGCTTAGGCCTTCCCTGATCGCTCAGTTGGTAAAGAATCTGCCTGCAATGCAGGAGACTCCAGATTCCTGGATTGGGAAGATCCCCTGGAGAAGGCATAGGCTACCCATTCCAGTATTCTTGGGCTTCCCTTGTGGCTCAGCTGGTAAAAAATCTGCCCACAATGTGGAAACCTGGTTCAATCCTTGGGTTGGGAAGATCCCCTGGAGAAGGGAAAGGCCACCCACTCCAATATTCTGGCCTGGAGAATTCCATGAACTGTATAGTCCATGGGGGTCCCAAAGAGTCAGACATGACTGAGCGACTTTCACTTTTTCACTTTGCTCCTGGTTTAGTAAAAACTAAAGAGAGACAAAGGCAGAAAGCAGAGGCTTTTGTGATAACCCAAATGAGATATGCGAAGTGGCTTAGACCTGAGCTATGGCAATGTGGGTAAGCAAGAAATGGGTGAATTTGGGAAACATTTTGAAAATAGCACTAACATAGATTACTGACAACTTCGATACTGTATGTGAAATAAAAGTTAATGGCCAAAGACTATTCTAAGGAATTCTGTTTTGTGCAATTGGAAGAAAGGAGTTGCTTTAGGTTGTGAGAAAATACCAGAAGGTTACTTTTGGACACAGTGAACTTAAGATGTTTCTTTGCTGTTCAAGCGGAGATATCCTGTGAATAAATAATGTAATTTACAAAAGAAATTTGAACTGATCATTTGTATTTATATAATTAATTATATATGTTTATTGATTATATGGATGGCATCACTGACTCGATGGACATGAGTCTGAGTGAACTCCGGGAGTTGGTGATAGACAGGGAGGCCTGGTGTGCTTCGATTCATGGGGTCGCAAAGAGTCGGACACGACTGAGTGACTGATATGATTTGATCTGATTGATTATATGGAGCTTCCCAGTGTCTCAGTGGGTAAATAATCCACCTGCAATGCAGCAGATGCAGGAGACCCAGGTTCAGTCCCTGGGCTGGGAAAATCCTCTAGAAGACAGCATGGCAACCCACTCCAGTATTCTTGCCTGGAGAATCCCATGGTCAGAGGACCCATGGGATTGCAAAATGTTGCAAAGTGTTGGACACTACTGAAGCGACTTAGCATGAGTACAATTGGCTATACATTATATATTTTACATATAAGTATATTTTAGCAGCAGCAGCAGGTGGTGCTAATAGTAAGGAATCTGCCTGCCAATGCGGGAGTCATAAAAGATGTAAGAGAATGCCCTCGGCAAAGGGACTGGAGGGCTACAGTGCATAAGTTCACAAAGAGTTGGACACAATTGAAGCAACTTAGCATGGATGCACATACTTTATATTATTATTAAACATACACTTGTATATCAATGACAGTTAAAGTCTTGAAAGTGGATGTGTTCAACAGAGCAATTATTTTGGATAGAAAAGAGAATTGATATGAGTACTGAGTCTAGGGACACTGCAACATTCAGAAGTCAGGGAAAGTGGGCAGAGATAAAAAACGTAAGATGAAACATCCAGAGGTAGGAAAGCAAAACAAACATAAATAGAACCATGCTGTGAGTTTGTTGTTCTGGAAACCAAATAAAGAAAGTGGTTTAAGTAGGAGACTGTGATCAATTTGGTCAAATGTTAATGAGATTTCAAGAGTTCAAGTACGAAGAGGTCTGAGAATCGACCATTGGATTTAGCAACGTGGAGTTCGTGGTTGACCTTGATAAAAGCAATTTCAGTGGAGTTCTGTTGCTAAAAATCTGTTTAGAATGGATTAAAGAATGGGAGTAGAAGTTGGAAACTTTATATAGAAACTTCTTTTTCAAGTTTTGTTTTCAGAGGAATGAGAAAAAAAGGGAATGTAGTAAAGGGAATGAGCCAGGAGGGGAAGTAGAGTCAAAAGTGAGTCTTTTTAGAAATACAAGACATAGCAGCTTGTGTATGTGCTGTTGTGAACCATCCAGAATCAATGGAAATATGTTCTGTACAGTAAAGAGAAGGGAGAATGGTTAGTCCCACATCATAGAATCGGTGAGAAAGGGAAAGAATCTAGTGCACCAGTTGAGCACTAGCTTTTTCTAGTGTGATAAATAAAGGTCAAGTAAATTTGCACACAGAAAGTTAGGTCAAGAGATGCAGAGTCTGGGAAAAGTCTCTTCTGTTTGCTTCAATATTTTTAATGGAGTAGAAATCACAGTCAACAGCTTGGGATGAGGATGAGGAAAAAGTGTTGGAAATTTGAGGCAAGAAGATGTAGAATACATTATATTAATGAACTAGGAAAATGCAATATGATTTTTAGACCACATGAAGGACCTGCTGGTGAAAAGTGATCCTTTTTTTTTTGGCCTGTGTCTTGCAGGATCTTAGTTCCCTGACTAGGGACTGAACCCAGGTCCTCGGCAGTGAAAGCATGGAGTCCTAACCACTAGACCTTCCCAAATGACTCTAAATTTAAGGTAAGATTAGTCACCTGTTTTAGGTATTTTTTCTCTGACTGCATTCAGTTGTAAGTGGGTAAACGTTGAGTAGATTAAGGGTTTGATTTAACAAAAGTGGTGCTTAAGAGTGGGGCAAAGGAGTGGATGTGTTTGCTAGTGAGTGGTTATCACTGATAGAAGGTCTTTAGAATATCATACTAGCTTAAAGTCAAGACACAGTTTTAGCATTTCTAGATTGCATCAGTTCTAAGTTTTACAGTATTCGTTGGCAGGACAGAAAAATCACAAAGTTTTATGTGATCCTTTTCATTTTGTGGTTGCAGACAATGTGCTTTTGTTGTCTGCTATCTCTTTTTTTTTTTGGCTGTACCGGGTCCTTGTTGCTTCTTGGGGTTTTCTCTAAGTGTGGCGAGCAGGACAGCTCTCTAGTTGTGGTGTGCGGGCTTCTCATTGTGGTGGCTTCTCTTGTTGCGGAGCACAACCTGTAGCACACACAGGCTTCAGTAGTTGAGGCACATGGACTCAATACTTGCAGTTCATGGGCTCTAAAGCACAGGCTCAGTAATTTTGGAGCATTGGCTTAGTTCCTCCATGGCATGTGGGATATTCCTGGATCAGGGATGGAACCTGTGTCTCCTACTTCAGCAGGCAAATTCTTCATCACTGAGCCATCAGGGAAGCCCCTCTGCTAGTATTTGAATAGCATCATTTGAAAACCAGAGTCCTTCACTACCAACATATGTAGTGTTATATAGAATGTGGTTTTCTCCAGAACAGCAAAAAGTTTTAAAAAAAACAAAACACTTAAAATCAAAAAACCAGTAATGTTAAATTATCCCTGAGTGCACATTATTTAGTTCTTCATTAACTTAATTGTTTTCTAGTAAAAGTGAAATGTGCAATATGCAAATTAAATAATATTATGTGTCAGAGTTTGAAAGAAATATTCATTTAACATTGGAAAAGGTTTTTTTCTTTTCCCTAGGAAATCTTGTTCATTTATTTTGCAAGAATTTTTGTTTGTCGCTATTTGTTCAAAACATAATACAATTGTGAGACCCAGTGCCTGCTGGCAAAGTTGGAATAGCTGTCAGCAGGAAATGGCAAACTAATAATAAGTGCTGGTAAAATATTTATATTATAGTTTACTGGGAAGCTGAATGTAGTTTTGTATTTCATTAGAGCTTGAGGCAATACATAGTAAAATAGTTGTGCTCCAAAATAAGTGGATAGAATTCTAAATACTATAGTAACTTGTCTTTCAACTATCTGCTGGGAAGAAAAAGAATTAATAATAATAAAGCCTTTTACAAGTTGAAATTTAAGAAATTTTACACGAGGTCCATAGGGCAGTAATTAGCAGCATCTCACATTCAGTGTTATTAGACACTAGGCTGCTGGATCAACCACTTCTGTATGAGGCCTAGTAATTTATCTCTGGCTCATAATTTTCAATAACAGAGCTATTCAAGAGGGAGGGGTGGTCCTAAACCACCAGAGGACTCAGAAGTATGGTGATGTTCAAGTACAACACTGTGTTTATGTACTCCCCAAAGTGTATCAAAGCTCAGATCCAGAGAAATAAAAGAAAAGTCAAACAAAACAAGCATTAGACTGCGTAAAATAAGGTATGGACAAGGCAAACAGGTGAGGCATTGTTTAGGTGGCTAAGGTAGATCAATATCTATTCTTGCAAGCCAGGAATCCTGCCTGCTTTCCTCTGGCGCTCTGCAGATCATCTTACGGCTTGCAGACAGACTGTCGCCTAAAGCCAACTGACAGACAACCTATTTCACCCCTGTAAAAATCATACCCATCTTCTTTCTTTGTGGTTCACTAAGGACAGAAAAAAAATACAACTGCCAAAATACAATAATTATCAAATTAGCTTTACCACACTTTAACATCCCTTTTCATTAACTTACTTACAAAAGACTGGTTCCTAATTTCTTTTTCATATATAATTTTAATCTACTCAATAAAAGGTAAGTATGTTATGAGCATAACAAAGTGTGCATGTGTGTTTGTGTGTGTATGTTTGTATGTGTAAGGCCACCAAATTCATTGAAATAGTAAACATATATAAAATGTTGTACAAAATAATCACTCTATTATCATTAGCTAATATCAATATTCCTATCATAGTTTTTAAAACATAACAGAGGTATGCAAAAAGTATCAATTAGAAACTGAGGAAATCAATGTTTATCAGTGTAATTCATAGGTTAAAGGGGTATTATTTCAGTAATTTTGAAAACATTTAACCAGCTCACCATAGCTCAACTTTGAGTAAATAACAGAAAGTCAGATTATGTTTTGTGACATAGTACCATTAATTTTCATTCTTCTGACAAACTACAAGTTGAGGCATAACTGTTAGTTAGCTTCCTATGTAAAGTTTTAATTCTGAAATCAGGTTTTAGTTCTGATTTAGTTTAGAAAATCAAAACTAGAAATATTTGCTTAAAAGTAAGTATTACACTTTAGTTATATCAAAAATAACCAAAATATAAAACCTGTCTTCTGGTGCCATAGGACTCTAAAAGGTTATACAAACTTCCTTGCAAATTGAGCATTATATAAAATTTTTACTTTACATATATGTTTTTTTATATTTTTCCACTTCATAAGTTTAACCAAAAAGTTCAGTTCAGTTCAGTTGCTCAGTCGTGTCCGACTCTTTGCGACCCCATGAATCGCAGCACACCAGGCCTCCCTGTCCATCACCAACTCCCGGAGTTCACTCAAGCTCACGTCCGTAGAGTCAGTGATGCCATCCACCCATCTCATCCTCTGTCGTCCCCTTCTCCTGGAATACCTTTCCTGAAGTAAAAATAATGTAATTGCTATAATAACAAAATCTATGTGTAGATGAGAAATTAAAACAAAGGCTCCTTAACAAAATATAAACTATAAAAAAGGTACACAGTCCTCTTGATTCTGCTTTGGCAAACAGGAGATATTTCATATATTTGACTCCCGAGTATAGCATTTACTGAGACTTGTTCCTTTCATATGTGTACAATAACAGATTTCATTTTAAACAGATTTTTATATCAAAACTCATCCTGCTTTCTTTCTGCCCCCTGGGTTGACTAATGAAAGAAGTGACAATTTTAATAAAATATTTAAAATACCAAAAATTAAGACAAATCTCTATTGTAGTGGTTATAGAGATTTTGTCTTAATCTTGAAAGTGGAAAAGGTCGTATTTTGTAGGCTGTTGCATATCATATCTCTGAATAATAAGAATATGTCTTTTCCTCGCTTGCTACAGTTTTCTGCTTACCTCTTTATGGTGGAAGAAATGTAATTTACTTGTCAGATTGAAAGGTTTGATATAAATTCTTATCCTACCTTTAGAACTAGCATTTCTGAAACTCTACATTGTAAACAAATGGCATGTTTAATTAAACAACTACTAACAAGAGTATGTAGTAAAGAGAATATGTGAACAAGAGAGTATGATTAGATTAATTTAATAGCAAGCTCTGTGACTAGAATTTAAAGAAACCATTTTTAAATCAGCAAGGATATATGATTATACTAATTTAAAATCAAGATGTAGTTGGAATGTAAACAAAGTATTTTAAGTCCCTCTCCAGAATATCAAAAGAATTTTCTTTAAAAGTTAAAACTAACATGATTTAGAAGATATTAGTTTACATTAAAATTTCTTCTGTAACCTACTAATCTACATAAAAAGCTAAATTTAAAGTCAGTTGATAGTTTACTGTGATGCTAAAAACTCATCTTAAATAAAAACAGTTGTGATTTTTCCAAGGGATTCATTTTACTTTTCTATAGGATTGCTTTTTCACAGCAACAGGTTAGCAATTCTGAAATATACTAGCTCTCTGTTCTAATAAAGAGTGAAAACATAGTGAGGTAAATTCAGCTGAATAGTTAGGCATACTATCATGTACATGATAACATATATGCATATGCATGTGTGTTTCTGTGTGTATGTAAATACATATTTAATATATAATATCTATAATTTTCTGAAACCCAAGAATTACTTTTACCTTCAAATTTCAAAATATTAAATAGATTTGCTGTAATCATTCACAGGCACTTGATGCTGAAGGTCAGTCCATTTTTACTCTTTCGTAAAAACAAAGAAAAATAAAAAACCATTGGGTTCTGACCTATTTAAAGCCATAAATTGTTTTTTAAAACATGCATTGTCAGGATCATAATTATCTTATTTGTGTTTGTTTAGATAGATAAACAGATGAAACATGTCGATGCAGATGTGACAGTCTCAGTGCTGTCATTTACCTTTCAAGGATCATAGAATTTTTGCTTTTAACACATTCCCTCGAGTACCTACATGTTTTCATTTTAAACCAGTCATTGAGAAAACATGTCAGATGCTAAATTCAAAATGCACCATGCAGGAAACACAGGGAAATGTAACAACTGTTTTGGGAGAAAATGTCTTGAAGTCAACTTACATAAAATCTTTAATGGTTTGCCAATGAATTATAATTAGCATTTATGTTACAACTGAAAATGCTAAACAATTTCTGCTTAACTACTATAGGGCTGAAGTTATTTCTGTCAAATAAATAAAATCTTAAAATATCTACATTCTATAATATAAAAGTTTAGTGATACAAAAGCAGAATTTGTAATATCAATTTGTGAAACAAAAGGAACAAAATAGTTTGAAGTCTAGAGCACTTAAACCTTTTTAATACTTAATACATTATATGAAATCTCATACAGAATATGTGGAACTCAAAGTAATAATTTCTGATATTAATATTCAATAACTTGTATGTCCAAGTAGACTGAAAACTTAGAAATTCTCTGAGAGGCTCACATTCAGTAGAGTAAGAGAAATTAAAGCTTTAGGATGCTTGTGTAAAGGTTAAAATAACTCAAGTTCTTTTCTCAGTAAATGCTTCCCTATCTTCATCAATTATGCTTCTCAATTATAAAGAAAATGAATTGTATAATACAAACAATATAATCAATGAAATGTTATATGCAAAGATAGATAATGCAAGACAACTGAGCTTAGAATGCATAACACTTAAAATATTTAATCATGGCTTTATGTGACTACACACAATTTATTTCTACTTAATAAAATAATAAAAATGCTTTTTTCCTACTTTTTAATGTATATTTGCAAACATTTCCTCTCACAGAATTGTTCAATTAAATACTATGCATTTCCAATTAAGAACTAATGTATTTATGAATATTCATTTTTCAACATTTATTTATTTAATAAAGCCTAAAGCTGGTTAGGCTAACATGGAAACAAAAATTATGATGCTATTTTGAACTCTATGACCTCTTTCAATTTGCAAACAGGTAATTATATGAAAAATTGTAGAATGCACTAAAAAAGCAGTTGGAAAACAACAAATATTTCATGAATTATTAATTAGTGTTATAACCACTTAGAACAGAAATATGTGCATGAATATATAATCACCTAAAGAATTTCAGTCTTTAACTTCATTTAATTACTAAAACAGTCATTTAAGAACGTGCCTTGATGAGTATCACAAACATATCCTTTGGTTAAATATGAATAAAAGGAATAGTTTGATTTCTAATAAAAATAACAAAATGTAAGACCAACTTAATATATGCATATCAATTATGAGAAAATGATTAAATTATTTATACCTTCCAAAACAGTATCAATATAATTAAAAGTACTCTTATTGGAAATAAACCTGTTAATATACATAGCCAATCTCTAGCAGATTATTGGTATTACTACAATGTGAGTGTTAAATGCTAGTTGCTAACATTTGCGCCTTGTTGGATAAAGTGTAAAATAAGCAGGAAGTTTTAATCTATGTCTTTAACCATGATGAAAACCATCATGAAACATTATAAGGCTGTCCTTTGGAGAGTGTCTTTTTGGAATCCATGTACTAAATGGGTTTTCATATAAGGAATCCTCTCAGCAGTAAATGGAACTATAGAAAAAGTCATATTTGGAAGAATCAGAGCGAAGTTTGCACTGTGCACAGTTGACTGCCACAGCTTTTCTTCATTGGAAAAATTCTTAAATCTAAGGTTGTCAATTTGCCACTTTTTGAGTACTATAGTTACTTAGAAATAGCAGTTAACAAAAAAAAACTTAAAAGCATTGACTTTTATACTTCATTCTAACAAAACAATTCACTATTTACTTATTTTACAGTTAATCTCCATGCTAAATCTGAAAGTATGCTCTCAATAACAACTGTAATAAAAGAACATCAGGATAATGACACAAGATGATAAAAGCAAGGGAAATGTTCATTTGAGGATATAATCTCTTTTACATATACAAGCTTTTTTTCCCCACATATACAAGCTTTAAGTAAAAATAAAGTAGGATAAATGCTCCAAAAAAAGTTATCCAGAGAATATCTATACAACAAAATTTATCAAAAAGTAGTAGAAAGTCTTCCTAGATGTCGATCCCTGTTGATAAAGGATTCCTAACAGGGGATACAAAGCTCTATAAGATTATGTGCAAGTAAATTTTGTAAGCAAGAGTTTCTACCATTTTCAACTAATTGATGAAAAAATAGGGCAGAATCATAAAACAGTTTTGTTGGTAAGGAAGAGATACTGCAATGTATTCAGCAAACCCATTTATTATTCCTTCTAAACATAACTATATTCTCAAACCTTCACTGCAATTAGATTGGGCCTCACATGACTGATTTCAGGCCAATAGAATACGCATTACCTTTTGGAATTGTCAACAAGATTTCTTCCCTTCCTACCCAATGCAGAGTACCCAGAGGAGGACTCCAGGGTTCTAGTAGATGGCAGAGCAATTCTTGGGCCCCTGAATGACTGAATGGAGCTGGATGGAACAAAGACCCACTCTCCCTCTCTACCTAACCCACACAGGAATATGACATAAAAGAGTAATAGATCTTGCTGGCATTAAGCCACTGAGACTTGAGAAAGGCTAGATTACTCATTCATTTTTATCTATTTCTCAAATATTAAGAATAATAAAGAAGGATATCAAAATAAAATTTGGTACTTCAGAGGAAAGCAAAAGCGGTAATTGTACTGGATCTAAGTGTTAAGAGTAGGGATAGTTCTATATGATTTCAAGTATTCTGCAATTGGTCCCTGTCAGTCTTGCCTCCCCAGTCATATGCTGAACTTATATCATCTTATTATGATAATAATAATTTATCTTAGTGACAAAAGCTTAAAGCATTAGCTACCATTCATTTCATTTCATACCATACTTCAGAACAAGTGCTAAGCACTTTATATGAATTATCTCATTTAAGTTCAAAGTCACTATATGAGGAAGTTTTGACAACACATTTACAATGTAAAATTTCCTCATTTTACAGAGGAAACTGATGTCTATAAAAGTTAAGATAATTTTATAGCTAGTGAGAAAGAACTCAGAAAGTTTTGACTCATATTAACGAAGATCATGGCATCTGGTCCCATCACTTCATGGGAAATAGATGGGGAAACAGTGGAAACAGTGTCAGACTTTATTTTGGGGGGCTCCAAAATCATTGCAGATGGTGACTACAGCCATGAAATTAAAAGACACTTACTCCTTGGAGGGTGTGGAGAAAAGGGAACCCTCTTACACTGTTGGTGGGAATGCAAACTAGTACAGCCACTATGGAGAACAGTGTGGAGATTCCTTAAAAAACTGGAAATAGAACTGCCTTATGATCCAGCAACCCCACTGCTGGGCATACACACTGAGGAAACCAGAAGGGAAAGAGACACGTGTACCCCAATGTTCATCGCAGCACTGTTTATAATAGCCAAGACATGGAAGCAACCTAGATGTCCATCAGCAGATGAATGGATAAGAAAGCTGTGGTACATATACACAATGGAGTATTACTCAGCCATTAAAAAGAATACATTTGAATCAGTTCTAATGAGGTGGATGAAACTGGAGCCTATTATACAGAGTGAAGTAAGCCAGAAGGAAAAACATAAATACAGTATACTAACGCACATATATGGAATTTAGAAAGATGGTAACAATAACCCGGTGTACGAGACAGCAAAAGAGACACTGATGTATAGAACAGTTTTATGGACTCTGTGGGAGAGGGAGAGGGTGGGAAGATTTGGGAGAATGGCAATGAAACATGTAAAATATCATGTAGGAAACGAGTTGCCAGTCCAGGTTCGATGCATGATGCTGGATGCTTGGGGCTGGTGCACTGGGACGGCCCAGAGGGATGGTATGGGGAGGGAGGAGGGAGGAGGGTTCGGGATGGGGAACACATTTATACCTGTGGCAGATTCATTTTGATATTTGGCAAAACTAATACAATTATGTAAAGTTTAAAAATAAAATAAAATTGGAAGAATAAAAAAAATAATAATAAAATAAAATAAAAGACACTTACTCCTTGGAAGAAAGTTATGACCAACCTAGATAGCATATTCAAAAGCAGAGACATTACTTTGCCAACAAAGGTTTATCTAGTCAAGGCTATGGTTTTTCCTGTGGTCATGTATGGATGTGAGAGTTGGACTGTGAAGAAGGCTGAACACCGAAGAATTGATGCTTTTGAACTGTGGTGTTGGAGAAGACTCTTGAGAGTCCCTTGGACTGCAAGGAGATCCAACCAGTCCATTCTGAAGGAGATCAGCCCTGGGATTTCTTTGGAAGGAATGATGCTAAAGCTGAAACTCCAGTACTTTGGCCACTTCATGTGAAGAGTTGACTCATTGGAAAAGACTCTGATGCTGGGAGGGATTGGGGGCAGGAGGAGAAGGGGACGACAGAGGATGAGAAGGCTGGATGGCATCACCAACTCGATGGACATGAGTTTGAATGAACTCCGGGAGTTGGTGATGGACAGGGAGGCCTGGCATGCTGGGATTCATGGGGTCGCAAAGAGTTGGACACGACTGAGCAACTGAACTGAACTGAACTGAATATGTATAATATTACATTGGTGGTAATATTTGGTCCCAACCAAATATTGTTTGAGCAATTGTAATTCACTTCAACTACTAGCCTTTTTACACGTAGAATCGTGCAGTTGTATGTTCATTTTGTAGGTCACAGGAAAGACTGACAGAAAGGGTTGACCTTTACAAACATAATTCTGTATCTGTCCCTCCTAGTAGAAACCTTATACTCTAATTTTATCAACATGCCAAAAATGTATTCATCTATCAAAGGTAGATATACAATAATCATCAAAATAGTAATGTTTTGAATCAGAAATAAGATTATCCATAATTCATTTATGATGAATAACTTAAATGAAAAGAACTTCATTGAAAGCCTGGGATATAATTACTCACCTAAAAGTAACTACTATTTTAAGTGAAGTATTTGAAGTTCATATGATTAGTATATATTCTAAGAACAAAAATTCTTCAGAAGCCAAATAATAATCCAAATATTATTTGGAAAATATAGATTCAGAATGAAGATATTTTTGTGGGTAGAATGTTTAACAGCATCAAGTTTGAAGAGCCTGATATACATTTACAACAGGAATGGGCTTTCATTGGGACTTAAGTCCAATGGAATTGAATCCACTCCCTCATCTCTGAACCATATGTGGACACACTTTCCCTTCATTGCTTCTGACTTCTATCTGCTTTCATGGCTAAAATTTTTTCTGTAGACATGCCAATACCTTCAATTTATGTCAAACCCTGCTGCACAGGAATTTATTTTAAGACAGCTTTGCACATCCTCCAGATGATTTGTGCTGATCTTGAAATTTAACAATCAAAAGCTGATCTTATCTAGTGTCAATTTCAAATTTCTTGCTAATACCTCTGTCATTCTAATCTATAAGGACAAAACACAATGGCAAGAACCCAAAGAATTAATTCCAGGATAAGATAATACTCACTGAAAAATCATGCCTATTTGTGAGAAATGAGTTAGCAGCTGTTCTCTTTTTCTTTCAGTTAGGGTAGAAGCAGTATATCCACAGAATTTAGTTAATCATCTTAACCATCTTGATTGCTGGGGTAAATCTCTCCAAATTCTTCCTACAAGAGATACTATGTTTCTCTTCCTAATGGTACCAAAGCCCACACTAAGAATATTTGAAATCACAGCTGGCATACATCAGGGATAGATGATCCTAGGCCACTTCCACCCTTATCAATGAAAAACTAAGCTCCTTCAAGCTTTAGGCTGCCAAAGTACCATCTATTTCAAGAGCAAAGTCCAGTGCCATATGTTGTAATGTTCTCTTATCCACCTAGAAAAGTGCCAAGAGGAGCACTTTTCCACACACGTGTGTGGGAGATAGTAAATATAATAATAGGGCTAATTAACCCACCAGGGGGCTTCAAGACTGGAATGATTCAGTCAGACAGAAACAAACGATTTTTATTCCTTTATTATTATTTCTTCTTTATCTGTGGAATTAGAGGGTGGCAGGAAGACCAAGAATTCAGACCTGGGACAAATCTGGATGAACTTAGGATGCTATGCAGTAGTTGGGGTATATTGTAAGAAGTGTTCCGAAAACAAAAAAGAATGTTGAAGCAACTTTCTCTGGAGATGCATCATGTGCAGAGAGTCACCATGAGTATGTTTGCTTGCATCCAGCTTCTTCTCTTTGAATTGGAGGACACATACTTGGAAACTTCTGGTTGATGACAGCACACCAATTAAGAGTTATTCTTTGATTCAAAGTGAACAACTGTTGCCATCAAGCTTCATCGAACTGACCTATGTGAGAAATCTCTGAAAATAACAACATGAAAAGGACAAGAAAATAGATAATCAGTACAAAAAAGGTAAAACTTCTTAATAAGAGAAATAGACAAAGATAAAAATTAATTTACAAAAACAAACACAGTTGTTGTTTAGTCACTATGTCGTGTCTAACTCTTTTGCAACCCCATGGACTGCAGCCCGCCAGGCTCCTCTGTCCATGGGATTCTGTAGGCAAGAATACTGGAGTGGCTTGTCATTTCCTTCTCCAGGGGATCTTCCCGACCCAGGGATCGAACCTGCGTCTCCTGCATTGGAAGGTAGACTCTTCACCACTGAGCCCCCAGAGAAGCCCCCAAACAATTTTAAACTATATATTAATACTATATTTGCAATTTTTAATTATGATGTTATAGTATATTACATACTAAATTGTATTTTTATTAGTAGAACTAATTCATAATGAAGGGAGGGAAATTCTATTAAAGCAAGCATCGTCTATGGTGTCACTGTAAAAATTTGATAAGATCTGAATATTCGAGCTATTTCAGTAAAGCAAAAAAGAACACAGGAAAACATGTTGTGTTTAACTGAACATGTGCAAAGTTACCCTCCTCAAAACTGATGAGTAAGGAAATTAAAATAATTTAAAAGAAAAAAATGTCAAAAGAGTAATTTTAAAAACATTATGCTACAGATTCTAAAAATCTAATTATCTTAGTTCAATTTTTAACCACTGCAAAAGATAAGACACAGCAAAAGAAACTAACTAGCTATCACTTGGTTCTGCTTAATAACAGTTTCCTAAATGGAGAAGGCAATAGCACCCCACTCCAGTAGTCTTGCCTGGAGAATCCCATGGACCGAGGAGCCTTGTAGGCTGCAGTCCATGGGATCGCTAAGAGTCGGACAGGACTGAGCGACTTCACTTTCACTTTTTGCTTTCATGCATTGGAGAAGGAAATGGAAACCCACTCCAGTGTTCTTGCCTGGAGAATCCCAGGGTCAGGGGAGCCTGGTGAGCTGCCTTCTATGGGGTCACACAGAGTCGGACACGACTGAAGTGACTTAGCAGCAGCAGCAGCATAGGTAATAATAAGCTGAACCATATAAATGGAGAGAAATCAGAACCACAGAATTCTTTAAGGAAAATAATATATTCCAAAGGAAAAAAAACTAAAGAAATATCTAATTAAACAACTGAAATAAAAGATAACTACTGTACTATATGAGCTTCCCAGGTGGTTCAGTGGTAAAGAATCTGCCTGCCAATGCAGTAGATGAAGGTTCAATCCCTGGGTCAGGAAGATCCCCTGGAGAGGGGAATGGCAACAAACTCCAGTATTCTTGCCTGGGAAATCCCAGGGACAGAGCAGCCTGGAGGGCTACATGACTTAATGACTTAACAACAACAACAACTGTACTATCTGGTAAAATTAATGAATGGGGAAAAAATCAGAGCAGAATTAAAGTTTTATTACATCTTCACTACCACCGAATCAGAACTTGAGGTACTAGTCCAAAAATTGTTTTTTTTGGACAAATGACTTTTGTCTTGTGGTTTTTTAAAAGCACTATAGCTAGATAGTACCTGCATAAATAAATAACAAACCATTAAACTTGTCCTAAGACTTAGAGATTACTTTCAAGAAACAATCAGCAGATGAATGGATAAGAAAGCTGTGGTACATATACACAATGGAGTATTACTCAGCCACTAAAAAGAATACATTTGAATCAGTTCTAATGAGGTGGATGAACGTGGAGCCTATTATACAGAGTGAAGTAAGCCAGAAAGAAAAACACCAATACAGTATACTAACGCATATATATGGAATTTAGAAAGATGGTAACAATAACCCTGTATACAAGACAGCAAAAGAGACACTGATGTATAGAACAGTCTTTTGGACTCTGTGGGAGAGGGAGAGGGTGGGATGATTTGGGAGAATGGCATTGAAACATATATAATATCATATGTGAAACGAGTCACCAGTCCAGGTTCCATGCAGGATACTGGATGCTTGGGGCTGGTGCACTGGGACGACCCAGAGGGATGGTACGGGGAGGGAGGAGGGAGGAGGGTTCAGGATGGGGAACACATGTATACCTGTGGTGGATTCATGTTGATATATAGCAAAACCAATACAATATTGTAAAGTTAAAAAATAAAATTAAAAAAAAAAGAAAAAAAGGAACAATCTCAGTTATAGTAGTGGAGGAATCTTCCATCCAAGTAACATGTTAGTCCTAAGTAGTTATATTCTGAGAGGCAGGATTTCACTTTCAAGTCCTAAAAAGTCACCATCATGAGGCTCTACTTTGGTCATGTAATAGAACATTTGATCCATTTTCTTTTCGGAAAATAGAAAATCAAAAGGAATAAAGTACTGGCCACACTTACAATGTTTTCTTTAAAGTCATGGGAAACATGGTGCTTACTGTTCATTATTTGAGTGGGACATTTGGTTTGTCTTGTCTACAACAATTTAATGGGGTAATACACAAAGATGAAGGCTTTATGCTTTAACATTTTTCAGTCAGAAAAAGAAAGCTCAGATACTGTGAACTACCTGTCCTGTTTCATAGGGAGCACCTGTATTACTGCCACACATCTGTGGAAGCACAGTATCAGCCAACTGCTAATCAAGGATCACTTCCCTTCAAAGTGACTGATGATCCACTGTTAAAACAGCTTATAAAAATAACTTCTCCTTCGAAAAGGTGCTTCAGGGTTTTCAGACACATCTCACTGTTCCTGCTAGTTTAATGCATGTTTGAAAGTTAATTTCTCATTAATATTTAAAGAAGAAATGACTTCAGAACAAATTTTTAATGATCCACTACATTTTAGAAATAAAATATTATTGGCATTATTTTCATCTCGATTACAAGGAATAACAGTGTCCAAGATTAAGATTAGCTTTTAAAACTGTTAATGAGCCCTGGCAATGTGAAAAAGATATGGATTAGGTAGATGTAATGAGATATGATTAAAGGGTGCAGGCACTGAAGGGTGTTGGAGAAATACTTTTCAGAAAGAGTATAATTAGTGCCTGATAAAAGTACTTAGTAGATAAGATATTTGAAGAAGAAAGGTTAAGATAAACACATACTTTATGAAAAATCTGCTGAATTTTTCCCCTTTGGTTCTCTTACATTCTCAATATTATGTTGAAATTTCATACGTAAATAATGTTTGTCGAATATCTGATGCAATTCTACCAGACAATTAGAATGTTTTAATTGCTAGACACGGAGAGCAGAAAATGTGTTGAAACATTTTATTCCATTTTCAGTGTACATTTCTTTGTTGATTTATGTAATGTAGCTAATAATATGCAACCTACCCTAGTTTTAAACAAACAAATGAACTTCTAAAAAGCAAGCTTTCCATTAAGTTGCTAAGCAACTCCAAAGGCACATTTTATTAATTTAATAAATAACATGGAGATGACAAATCCTCAAGGAATATTTCTAACTCCATTTTATAAAAAGTAGAAAATCTAAGCAGGTACCCTTCTGATTTTCCTATTTCTAAGACCTCAGGGCTAAGAAGAGACACTGCCATTTTCAGAGGTACATTTGACTCACTAAACAAAACATTTCTTCCATCAAAGTTGATACTATAATAGAAGTTAGGTTCTGGGACTGCTTGGGTAGCTTTCCAGAGTTAAGAGTTCATGCTTCATTCCCACTGAAGGTTTCTCAACCTCAGTACAATTGCTTTTGGAGAGTAGGTAATTCATTGTTATCAGGGGTCTCTCCTCTGAATTGTAAGATATTTAGTAATATCTATCCCTGGCTTCTACTTACTAAATGCCAATAGTGTCCCACAGTTGTTACAACTAAAAATGTCTCCAGACATTGCCAAAAGTGCCCACATGGGTTGGTGGAGGTGTGTCAAAATCATACCCAGTTGACAACCACTGAAACTGGATCATGGGTAAATATGCGAAATGAGAAAGGTTTCTTGAGCTGTAACTGGTGATGAAGATATCCTGAGATTAGTAACCATCAGTCAACATCTAACATCCCCTATCACACCAACAATGAAGAAAAAAGTAGTAACACATATTCTAGTGGTCTGTGGCTCTTATCCTATTCAAGACTCCTTACTGATTTTATTATTTCGATGTAATTTCCACTGTATAAAAACTGAGAAGAAAGGGCCTAATGATGACTCTGTCTACAGTCACTCTATATAAATATACCATTCTAGAACTGCAACCAGAATCTTTTTTCATACTCTTTCTCCCTCAATTTTCACTATGCTCAGTTGCTGGCTAGAATCATTTTAAACATAAATCTCAATTTTAATCATGCCATCCTCTGCTTACAGGGCCACCACAGGTCACCATCACCTCTACTATCAAATACAAACTCCTCTGTATGATCTGCAAGGTTTCCTACAAATTACCACCAAAACTCCATCTCATCAAATATCTTTCTCATTCTCCATTTACGCCACCCTTACCCCCTTGAACACAAACAGCTTGCATTTTCAATCTTCCTATGTGGTACATAAAGGACAGATTCATTTTCTCCATGAAAGTTTTCCTAATTAATCCTTCCTGTATTTATCAGTATCATATTTCGGTTAAAAGAATGACACGACTGCAAATTAATTTGTGAGGCAATTGTTTACTGAATGTTTTCAATATGCCAGACACTGAACATTGCTTAGTAGCTGTTTCTATTAATTTATATTCACATTATTTATGCCCAACTAGACTGTAAGTTCCCAGAGGATAAGAACAGGTCTTATTTGTATCCCTCTGATGCCTCTGAATAATGATGCTAATAAATACACTTTAAATTTGATTAGCAATTATAACCTTTCAAATTACTTTCATGGTTATTAGCTTTTTGGTTATATATTTTCACTATTTTACAGTCAATGAAAGTGGGACAGTAAATGCCCTAAGGACTAATCTATAGGTTACACAACTGGTGCTCGGGAAAATATGCATTTAACATGTGTTGACTGACTGAATCACAACTATGAAAATTTCTCTCCTGGTTACATAAAGTTCTTACAGCATTTAAAAACAAATGCTATCATAAAGAATGAGAACAGTTGAATGATGCAGAAGACACAGTAGAATGATGCAGAAGTGATCAAGTTTGACAAGGATTAAACGGTAACATAGCAGGAAAGCAAAAGAGAAATCTTAGTTTTTGTCTCAAATTGTCTACAAGAGATTAACTTCATAAGGCCTTGACCTCTTACCACAGAAGGTAAAACTTTAAAAAGAACGCAAAATGTAAAGGAAAAGTCACAAAAGGGCTGATAAACCCCCAAATTCTAAAAAATCACAGCATTTTACCTCATGCATATGAAAAAGTTCAAGAAGACACTTTGAATAACTCTAATAAGAGATTTCCCCCCACTGTTTTGAGGAGTCCCTAAAAAACATCAAAATGCCCATACAAAAAAAATTATCAACCTTTCAACTGAATTCAATAAAAAAATGGAAATAAACGTCAGCTGATTCCTGAGAATACCTACCACCCCTAAGTACCATGTGCCTAGGGAAGCAGCATCATTCATTTGGGCTTTCAAGGTTTATTGCATGCCTACTAAGTGCAGGGACTGGCTGAGGCCCTTCAGGAAAACAGGCCTAAATCTCAGTTGCTGGTGTGAACTGGTGCGGGGAATTCGGAAAGGGGAAAGGTGACCTGAAAAGACAAAAAAAGAGAAAGATTTTTCTTCAATGAGCTTTTTCTTTAAACCTCTGGCCCTCCTCTACTCCGCCCGCCCACCCTCCCAAGTTTAAGGAGGCGTAGAAATTAAAGTCAAAAAGAAATGAATGGAACAGGTAAAGTTCCCACCGGCCACAGAAAAGTTATATAAAACAGCTCTCAAAAATATTCTTCAGCAGGGTGACTGGGCGGGACCGCAGAAGCCCACGGGCCGGAAGTGCTGGGGAGGGGAGAGTCAGGGTACCCCTCCTCCCCCGCCGGGGGGACCGGAAGTGCAGGACCTGGGATGCGCGGGAGAAATGGGCCTGGGCAGGGCTTGACTCAAGCACCAAGACATCGAGGCCTCTTGAGAGTTCTCTGAGCACCAGGCCCCATCGCACCATAGCAGGCTTTCTGCAAAATAGGCATTTTGGAGCTTTTCCGAAGAGGTTCCTAGAGGTGGCGGTAACCTTGACGGGAGGTCTGCAGCGAGGATCCGCGCTCATCTCCCATCTTCTCCTGGGCAAATCTGCGATCCCTCCTCCTCCTCCCCCACACCGGTACGCGGAGGAGAACGGACGCCCGGGACCCCAGTCTCGCGGGCGGGGTTGGGGTGAAATCCTGCTCTGCGTCGGCCGCTCGGTGCTCTCTTCCTGAGGGAGAAAGACGAGTGGGCGACGGGGCGGGGTCACGGCGGGCCGGGTGCTGGAAAGCTGGCCCTCTGGGGGTCTGAGGCTCCGACGCGGCCGCTGAAAATGTATCTGAAGCAGGGGCTCGTAGCGTGGGCTTTGTTCTGGCCGCCTTTTCCAAGGCCGCGGCCGAGACGGCTGAGCCGCTGGAGGACCGGGCAGAGAGTACCGACTCCGGCCTCGGCGGACGCCCCGGGCTCGCGCAGTGCTTTGCGACCGGCGGAGGAGGCAGAGGGGGCACCGAGGAGCCTTTTTGAAACTAAATTGTTAAGAATGAAAGTTGGCTCCAGGGTTTTTATCCGGGCATCTAGAAACAGTAGAAACTCGGAGTCTTGTCTCTGTCTTCTCCGATCCCGAATTAATTGAAGCTCTAGGCCTGGCCTGCATATGCGGAGCGAGAGGACAGGGAGCGCCTCTCTCTTCCACCCTCTCAAACTCTCTCTTCCCTCGTCGGAGCGCCCTCTCCCCCCGGAACGAGTCGCCCCCGCCCCTACCTTCATCCCACACACTTCATTGGACCGTCTCGGCAGTCCCTGACATATTTCACAGAACACAAAAGGACCTGTGCACTCCACTTCACTCGTTCTCAGTACTGGGCGACGTACATCAAAATAGGAGAGCTGGAGAGTTTCTTACTGGTCTTAATATGATTAAAATGCACCGGCCCTGTGTGTTCCCAAAGGCACAAAAGGAAAAGTGTTTGGACTCAGTAGTGATGGTCAGTGGATCCCTCAACGTCGCTCATCACTTTTAAGACACCCCCACCCCCACCCTAGGCGTAAACTGAGAATTCAGTTGTGAGAGCAAATAGCTTTCGAGATGATTTTTCATCACATTAAATGTATGACACTTCCGCACTCTACTCTCTCTGAATGTCCAAAGATGGGATGGAAACTCTAGGTTAATTTCCAAATGTTAGTGACCAATAGGAGCCCTAACTCCCCTTCCTGCACTGCCTGCTCCCTCTCATCTTGGGAATGGAGAGAAACCCTGGGGTCTGTAGGACCCTAACCACTTCTGATTGTTGAAAGCGGGAGGAGGGATGGAGGAGAGAGATGGAAAGGGAAAAAAACACACACACATTTTTGTTCATTTACACATTTCCTGTGCAGAACAAAAAAGTCCCACCATCAGCAAAAGAAGTCTCTTCCTCCAAAATAGCAGCCAAAGAGGGAAAATTAGAATATGCATAAATTTCTTCATTTTCATTCTCTCAGAGCACGATTTCCGGCAGATTTGTATTTAAACTGCTCGATTAATCCCAATTTCTGAACAGCATTTTACTTAGCATCTTCCCAAAAAACTCACCTAGAGTATTGCTCTCCTCCCACTACCCTGTTTTGAAGCCACCTCCTTCCCTGTCCTCCAACTGCCAATGAGGATTTCATTGATAAGACTGTCACTTTATTTTTCACGTCCATTGTCTTCTTTTCAAAACTGGACTGATGCATTGGATTGCACTTTAATACAAGCCCGCTACTGTCGGTGAAACCATAACTGCAAAATGAGAGCCTAGTGGAAAGGATCTGTTTTTGAAATGTGTACCCAAAAGAAAATAAACAGGATGGGACCAATAGACCTTTGCAGCTACTCTCTTGGCATGGAATCCTTTCCTTTTGTACACAGGTCACACCCGCCCACCATTAGTAATAGTTAGGATGCTTGGACATTTCTACCCTCAAAACTTCACCCCATCCTCCATTTTTATGGAGTGTGATAGTCACACAACCTTCTTCAAAGGAGTATTACTCATAAATATTCAGAGTGTCATTAAACACCCCCCACAGCCCATTTTAAAAATATTTATTGTGTCACTTGTGCAACAGATCTACCTGTATCTGCCTTGAAAAATTCTTTGTTGGAAAAAATGTTAGCATCATTTGAAACCACTCCTTCTCTGTGATATAATAGTTTTACTCGGGCTTACCTCTCTTGTCGTTGAAACTGTATATATTTCTTTTATTTAATAGTAGAATATGAATGTTTAAAGAATGAAATGACTACATCTTCATTTACTGAAAACATAAAGAGATCTTAACTCCACTCACTGCTAAGTTCCTCACTCCTGCATACCCTGAACGGAAAGAAGCCTATATTTGCTTCACAGTACAGTCCAAGCAGAATGTCATGGTTCTGGCTTTCCTTCAGTGTTTACAAATCACAAACACCAATTATTGGTGGTTAAAAGTTAGAAATACTAATATGTTTAGTTCTTAGTTTCTAAAGTGTACATGTTTAAACTATATTCAGCATAGTACGTATGGAATATGTGCATACGCATTTATATTTGTTGGCTAATGATGTTTTTAAGATACTGGGTTATAGAAGCCTACTCATTTTGTTAAATGGGTGCATAAACAGTGCAGGTGAATGGCTGCATAACTTTTACTACTTTTTGAAATGTCTGCTTTTATTGTTTCTTTACTGTCAAATATTCCCATTATAAATGTATTAATTTAGTTTATTTTAGTTAGGCATGTCTCCAATGACTCAGGTTCTCAGATATGTACAATTAAAACCAAATTGTTTGAAAATAAATTCTTAAAAGCCATACTTTGGGAATGTACATAACAGGATTGAGGGCTACTTTTACTGACGTTGTTGGTTTCTTTTAATTTTCTGACTGAAACAAATGGTAGTTGTCTTTTAATCAAGGAAGAATTCAAATGAATAAAAACAATCACAATAACTGAGAATATTTTCCATAAAATGTTTTAATTAGAGTTGGATTTTATATGGAAAGCTCCAGTTTGATTTCAAATTGCAGAGTTGTACTTCCAGAAGAGTGAAGTGAACTTAGTAGTTATTAGTTATTATTAGTGCACAGAGAAGGTCTGGGGGGTGCCACTGAAAAGCAGAGCAATATACAGTTGCAACCAAAGTTGTCTTTCTCCTGTAGCAAACTGAGCATCACCTCAGTAAATTTATCCCTAGAAATGAAAGCTCCTCATTCTCTGCTCTTTCGTGAGAAACAGTCTCATGAACTGTAATATTTTCATACTTTTTTAAGTGAAAAGACTAGATGGAAATGAAAAAAGATCCTTCAACCTCCCTGCTGTGAAAGGTGAGGAGATAGATGCACTATACGTAAGACCAGCAGGGGAGTTGGTTCTTTTTTCCCCTCCCTTCCTTCAACTACCATTTGGTTTAGTTATGGATTGCGTGTATATGATAATATCTAAAGAAAAGACTTTTCTTGAAGACAAAACTGGCTATTGATAATATGCCTTTCTTTTTGTAATTGTGTTTTAACAAGGCATGAAGATCTTTTCTCATGCTTTCAAGGCTACACTAATTTGCAGAAAAACAGAACAATGCAAACACATCTTACAATCACCCTTCTTTCCTTTTAAACTGTCCTTCTGTTGCTACAGTTCTTTTCCATTTTGTCCTACCCAAATTCCTTCCGCTGGGCTGCCAAGGAATTTCTCTTATTTTTTGCTCTCCTCTCCCACAACGGCCCGTCCTCTTCTAACCAGCTTTCGTTCCCCTCCAAAATGAAAGCAGTTACCCAAACAACCTGCTTTGACCCCAACATCTGCCTGACAAACACTGAGTCTTAATTCTCTCGCTATCCCCTTTTTATTTTCTTTCATTTCCTTTTTCTTGGGGGTGGGGTGCATAGGGGGCTCAGGACATGGGGAGAACTTTGGGCTGAGAGGAGAGTTAGATGCCTGCAGATACAAACTCAGTGGCAGATTCCTTCCAGCCTCATCTCAGGAACTGGTGGCTGTTCTTGTACCTGGAACAATAAACCTTGACAGGTTTACAACTGATAAAAGCACCTCTCCCTCCTCCTAAACAGATGGGTCAACTTTACCAGCTAGATTATCACCAGGTACTAACATCTTCCACCTGGTCTCCTTCCTTCCGCTACTTCTACTCCTTCCACTTTACTGTCCTCTTTGCATCCCTCCATTTCTAAAGAAATCAGAGCTCATCCTGGAGGCCCTAATTTTTTATTTTTGTGTCTCACCCAATGACCTGAGTTCCCTAGGGCCAGAATTCTCTTTTGATTCATGGAACCTTAGTTCCTATGCCCTTCTCAAACTTCTTAGCTTTGTGAATGTGAGTCCCAAATATGACAACTTGACCATTCACCAGAAGAGCTCCAGCCAGAAGGTACCAGGTCCTTCTACTCAAGAATCCCTTCACCTGTCTCTGCTTCCAGGCCGGTCCTGGGTTGATTTATTTGGGAATAGTGTCCAAGGGGGACATGCCCATAGCAGTGAAGAGGGGACACAAAAGTACTCAGTGACACTAAAAAGATCCACCATGTTAGACCAGGGGAGTCTATTAGAACACAAGTTGGGCAGGAACGGATCATCCATCTAACCAGTGATAAAAGAAATCAGAGGAATGTCCAACTGCAGCCATGAAACACAAATTTCAGACTGAAATAGATTCCGTCTTCATCCTGTTGGCCAGAAAAAATATTTTAAAATTGTTTATGCTATTATTGTTTGTATTATTAACATTTTATTTTTGTCATTATTGTTGCAGTTTTTGTTATTTTTGTTGTTGTTGCTGCTATTATACTACTCAACAGAAGTTTAGAAAGATTAGTCAGATTAATTAGTTTATTGGTAATTTAAAGCTGAAAACTAGTAATTAAGCCAAAAACTAAAAATGATCAGTGATGATTCATACCAATGTAGGATTTGGGAGGAAGAGAATCTAAATTTTGGATATAAAATTTGGCAGCTGTGAAATAAACAGGACTTGGGGATCAGAACTATGGTAATTGGAATATTCTTAGTCACTTAGTCTCTCTCCCCACAACGTGCTCCAAATTCAGCTAAGATCACTGTGATCTGTTTGATAAAGGGGAAAAAATACATTTGTTTTTGTTGACAGAGAACAAAGACCCCAGGTTTGTTCTTCAGTCATTTGCATTTGCACGTGAATTCCTTCTGCTTAGGACCATCCAAATACCTAAGATCTCTCCTCTCTAAGTTTGCCTCCTTCATCTCTTTGCTCTTATTACACATCTCACTGAAGAGGGTGCATCATATAAGACAGGTATACAATTTCAGCCCTCTCCACAGACACATTCCATGGAATATAAATTCAATAATGCAATTCTCTGCACAACAAGCTCTCTGCTATCTTTCAAATATAATTAATGTTTTGATAGTGCAGTTCTTTAACTACATATATACACACACAAAAACAGACGCACCCTCTAGCTTTGCTGTTTGTGAATCTAAAACAGAAATGGATTCGGCTCTTTCAGTGACTCCTAAAATTCCTCAACTCAGTCAGCCTACAGAGAAGAAATCTGTTTAGGTAATAACTGCACAGTCTGTTGTGTGTCCAAAAATACTTAAAACAATAAAAATGCAAGCCCCTAATTTTTGACAGTCATTTTTGTCAAATTTCCTAGTAATTAAAGGCTATTCTGAATTGATATTCTGATACAGACATTCACCAGATAGCAGTCAAAATCAACAAAAACACTGTCCTAACCTACTGGTTGTCTTTTCCAAGTTTTGATGATGGAAACTGAATTTCAGTACCTTCCATTTATCCAGTTGGTGCTAAATTGACAGAGATGTATAAAAACTAGCAACCATAACAACGGCTTCCACATGAGACTGCTTATTCCGTCAGATACCTCAGTTATATGTTTCAGATGGGTTAATCCACCTAATTACAGTTGGTTGTATATGGACATATTTGTATGTGAAATAGATGGTCAGAAAGACAGATACATAGATAACCACCTATGCAATAGCAGTTAACTGAGCAAATGCTGCTGAGCTCCTATATTCAAATGTACAATATCCCTAACATTTTATTCCTACAAGCTGACTACAATTATAAGAGGATGAATAAACTTCAGACTGCAGGACATGATATGTTTTCAGTCTTAGAAGAAAAACGTGTAATCTGTAATACTTAATCCAATGAAAATATAAACCTTAATCTCCCTATATTGTTACTGAGTTGAAGGAGCTAGTTATTTGGAATTGATACACTGATTTCCAAGCATCTGGGTCATTTTGTTTGATTTGTGGATGTATATGAGGTGCTGGCAAGGGTAACACTTTACACATTTCTGCACAAAATTTTTAGATAAGATACATAAAAATAATTTTTTAAAATAATCTTTTGAGGTTTTATTTTCTTAATCGTCATGTGGCAGTTGATGTTTGGAATTGTGAAAGAAGGTAAAAGAATGATCAAGTAAAGAAGCACATGTGGCTAATTCTAAATAAGTAGATCTTTTTACTAGACATGAAAGAAACAAAAATATTTCCCCAGTACAGTTGTGCAGAAAGAGGGGAGAGTGTGATTTGTGGAGCTCACTGTGCTTTTTGTTATTGTTTTAGATGGTAGTGGCCCATCAGGGTTCCTTTAACATTACTTTTCTCCAAACTGTTTTCCTTGAAAGCATAAATGTGAGGACTACTTATCCCTTCATTCCTTCACAGGCTAATGTATAACAGCAAATATTTCCATTAGATTTTCAATAGAAAAAAGTCTTTACAGGTTGGTAATTCTATTTTAATACAGGACCAAATGATCGATCCCAGTTGTTTAGATGCAGTTAACTTGATTTTTGCCAATACTGAGCTGCTGTGTGTGTGTGTAAGATTTTTACAATATTGATCAGCAATGATGTGTGAGCTATCAAAAAGAAATCTGTTAGGTTTTTTAGATTTGTTCTGATTTCTTCCTTGTTTTCTCCTTTTTGATTTGTTTTTGAGGCAGTGACACGACTACTTCTCTGATTCCCAAATGAGGTTTTGTTTGGCTCAGGTTAATATTAAAGAAGATCACATACACGGTTGGAAAATATTGTTATTTTTCTTTAATGGGGAAAATTGGACTCCCGCGTGTCAGATCTGTGGTTTTCTGAAGGGCAATGGAAATGGTACTGACATCACTTTGCACTTTAACAATCGGATTTGGTCAGGGTACAAGTTGTTTGTTTAACCCGACAGCTCGGTGCACCCCGTCGCACGCTTTGCACACTCATTAAAACGATTATTCACGACCTGTCGAGTGTTTTCGGGTTCATTCACAGGAAAGGCTTGGAGCGAGCCAGAGCAATTCAAGTCAACACTGTCCACTACCCCGACGCACGTGAGGACGAGCTGGTGCGTGCGTAGGAAGTCGGGGGGCAGGGGGCGGGGGGCGGCGGGGGGCGGCGGGGGGGGGCGGGTTGGGGTGACGCCTTAGCTCTAAGTCCGGTTCATCTGATGCTCTGGAATCTCAGTCTCGAAAGAATGCTGAGTGCTTGGTCCTAAAGGGCCATATCTCTGTGTTAACTTCAAGGGCTTGGCACGGGACAGAAAAATAAAAATAGACAAAATAAACAAACCTCAAAACTCTCCCTCTGCTCCTCCTTTCAACCTTCCACAAAGCTTAAGGTCCCAGGGCTCGCCCACCTTCTGCCTGCAGCCGTCTGACTGCGAGGCTCCACCTCTCAGAACACCGATGCTGAGGATAAGCAGTTTCAGGAAAACTCACCAGGGTGAGGAGAGTTAATTCCATGTCTCAAGGCCCTTTCCTTCTTAAGAAAGAATTCGATTAATTTTTCTCTATATTCTTCGCGGATACCAGAGAAAGGGGAAGCGTGAGAAACGAAGAGAACTATTAACCGTATTTGGTAGATGAATTCCAAATTATTAGTAAGGAAAAATTGATCCTCCAGACTGCAATAAAAGATCTGTAAAGTCAGAAGCAAATTGCCCTCGATGAATTTGGCCACTCTTCCCCCCCATTTCCAAGTCATCTTTCAACATTTTGTAATGACAAGAGAAGCACGTGAATCTCAATCTCCCATAAAGAAAACAAGGCCTGCTGTCCCTTCTACCTGATTCTACTTTTATTCCTTCTAGAGTACTGCATTTTACATATGAAAGTCACACCCCTTGGTTTTTAGTTGTCCTATTTGTTCAAATCAACTTTGATGGATAACATTCACATGTGAGCTTTTAGTTCAAGAGAAATGCCAATCTTCATAAGGTATAATTGTAGACATACACTAAATAATAGAATATATGCATTTAATATGTACTGAAGAACCTGAGAATATCCTGTTTCAGCATACCCCTGGCATAGAGGTAATAGATGTTTTAAAACATTGCCACTTCCATATTCAAAATCCATTGCTCCTTGATTTTCAATACCATTAGTAAACCCAATGGTCACTTTATTGTCATGAGGGTAACCTAGTCATGTCAACGGAAAAAAACAAAAACAAAAAAACCTCATTCATCAGTTTCATTCTATCACACCTAACATCATATAATCATCTGTTTTCCTGTTTTATAAAAACAGAAGCACAATGTTTGAAGAGAAGAATGAAAGCTTTTGAGTAGTGTGAGATTTTAATCAGAGACAGATTCCTAATTGCTAAAAAGTAAGTATGAATAAGTAATTTCATAAAATCTTTGGATTGCCATAATTCACTACCAAGTTTACTTAAAATTGATCTGTCAAATGTGTTTCCTATATAAGCTCTTTCATTAAAACCAACCTGCGATAATAATCAAGAGGCAGATGCTGAAATATGTAAGTAAATAACTGAAAGTCTGCATAAATAAACACAAATCAATGCAGTAATAGACCACACCATCGATGCAGGAATGATCGATTTTAGTCTTCCAGCTGCAATCAGAGCTCCCAATGTATAATTAAAAGTATATTTTTCAGCTCCACTGCTGCTGCTACTACTACTACAATTACTACTATTGGAAATAAATAAATAAACAAGCCCTGTTCTCACTTCTACCTGATTCTACCTTATTCCTTCTAGAGTATATTTGATGGGGTGGGAGGAGTACTCTATTTTTTCTAACAAAGCTTTGCCAAATTTAAAATTACATCATTAATTATAAAAATTATAAAAGTATTAAATAATAAAATTGCCACCTTATTCATGTTCTGAATTTTCAACCTTCATTATAGCCTCTAATTATTCATTCAGCACGTTTTAAAGGGTAAAAGACACACAAAGTGCTCATTAGTTTTAAAGATTTTTTTAAACTACTATGGTACCTTTGGCTTCATAGGTTCTTTGGGCCTTTTGTTAAAAGAGTAAAAATGTTATTTCCTCAACATACCCTGGGAATTTTTGTGCCTATGCCTGCATATGCAAGCAGTCTGAAACAAGGAAGGGGGGAAGAGCATCTGCGTTATTCCAAAATTGTTTCATAAAGTGATTGCAAAACAAACAAGTGTCTGACTCAAAGAAATAAATATACTTTGGATTTCTAGAAATTCACATCTGAAACATTTCAGATTTTGCTTAAAGTTAAATTTCCTTTTTGAGAATATTTATCCCTGGAGGGCAGAATTAATTTAAATTAGCAAGTACCGGTGTATGATGAGTTTGAGTATTTAGGTTCTGTAATGAAAATATGGTGTTCACATTTTTTTCTTAATCAACAAAGATGCTTATTTACATTCATCCCTGAATTAGTGTGGTCCTTCTGAAGCACAGGCCTCAAATTTTTTCTTATTTATGAAATTCAGCTTCTTTGAAAGTGGTTTTTTTCCTTGTATGATATCACTAGCACATAAATATCCACTTTTATTATCTTTATATAATTATGTGACCAAACGTTCTCTTTGACTCCTCTCCTTTCCATCCAGGAAACAGGATGCAAGGGCAACTGAACCCAAAAGGAAAATATCACCAGTTATTGTTTAGAGCTAATTTAACAGATAATTTAACTTCAAACAACAATGATCAGGTCATTAAATTTCAGAGCAATGAGAAAATGAAAGAACTGAGAGATAACTCAGTTTATCTCTAACCCCACTACAGTTTTTAGTTTTCCTGCTCAGTCAACAGAATCAACAACGCCTTGCCTTCCAGACCCGGAGCTAGATAGGTTTGCACCTTAAATACATTCTGATTAAAAGGATTAGACAATATGAGGAGAAGAAAAGGGGAATAAAACTGAGGAAGATGGCCCCAATTTGAGGAGTGCTGTGTAAAAAAATTCAACCTAAATCGAAACTGAATATCCTGCACATGTCTGGCAGTTGAACAATCTCTCTCATTCGGATAATAATCCCTAAATCTTGCAGTGTGCAATGTGCTTTCCTCCCTTGCAGCTTTTCTGCAGGGCCGAAGAGGAGGGCTGAGATTTATATGCCTCGGGCAACACACCATGAAAATGACATGGGACATCCTATCTCCTCTCTCTCACACAAGCATAATTTTGAGAGTTACTGGCTATTTTAAATGTCTTTTCCTGATCTCAACAATTCTGGAATTTCTGTCTACCTCAAGTTTTGATAGAGGGCAAGGTGAGGATGGGGTTGAGTCATAGAAATTGAGTCTTATGGAAGACGGGGAGGGGACAGTCGGAAATGTTGAGCTCCAGTCTTCATGGTTCTTTCTTTTCAAAGCTAAAGATCGCTGCTGAGAATCCCCCTCGCACAGGCAGGATGCTCTGCCCACCTAACCCCCTGTCTCCCTTTCCCTGGCCCAGGGACACCTTTAAAAGTGTTGAGGGAATTCCTACCTCAAAGGGTACCTCTTTTCCTGTAAGAACACTTCACTTCGGACCACAGGTTTGGGCAGAAAAGAAACACAGGGTAGAAAGCGAAATGGAAGAGTAGAGAGTGGAAAGGAGAAAAGGTTTCTACTACAGAGAAAACAGTTCTATCAACTAGCAAGTGCTAAGATCGGAAACCGCACTAGGTAAACAAAAAGAAACAACTTTGGAGGGGAAGCGGGCGGGTGGAGAACACGGAAGAATAAGAAGAAAGGGAAAAGGTGGGGAAGCGCGCCGGCCAAGCTTCTGGAGTCAATTTATCTGGCATCAGCCGGTGTCGAGCTATCAAACTCCAAGCTCCGCTTTGTCCTGGGCAAGAGCGCCCTCACCTTGCTGCTCCCTGCGCAGCGCCCGGCTTCCCCTCTGCTGGCATCTCTGCCGCAGCGTCCCGGGAGCGCCTGTCCACCGCGCCGCCAGCGCCGCCGCGACCCGGCCGCCAAAATCACGTTTCTACACAATTCCAAAATCCGAGAAAACCACGCTGCCGGGTCCCTGCCACAAGGACCTCAAGTCCCGCCATCGTGCTGAAGTCCCCGAGGCGCCAGAAAGGCTACGGGAAACCTCGGCGAGGGCTCCAAACTCGCTTCGGGCCGACTCAACCTGCCTCGCGCGCCCGCAGCCACTCTCGGGATACCCTGGCTCTCGAGCTTACACCGCCGTCTCCAAAGTGTGCATTAAGAATCAATTATAAGCCTGAGATCCCAAAGCCGGGAACTGAGATATTCCCAGCAGGGACGAAGTCAAGCCCAGAACGGTGCTCATTTCCTTATTCCTTCGAATAAGGGAAAGAGAGCCTCCCACCCGCGACTCTACCTGGAGCATCGCCGCTAAAGCCGGCAGGGACCCTCGCCCGACCCAGGCCAAGGAGCTGGGAGTGGAGGGCCAGCTCTGGGGGAGGTGGGCAATGTTGGTGTGAAAATAGGGGGAGGAGGGACATCCCACCAAGAAATAAAAAGAAAGAAAGAAAAGGAAAAAGAAAACTTTAAAACGAAGCAAGCCCTTGGCTCTCGAACAAGAACCTTTGTCTCAAATAGGGGGAGAGAATACATTTATACAGGTTTGAACCTTAAGTCTCCTTAGTGACTTCTTGCAGTTTAAGACTCAAAAATCCTTTTCCACGAAATGAATTACTTTGCCCTTTAGAACCTAGTTCAGTCTCGCATTACCCTGGCTCCATATAAATTCTTCTCCTTTCCTCACCATCCTTTTTTTCCATGTCTACCCCTTTTTTACTTAGGGATCCACCGTGACTCTGCCGCCGAGAGGGAAAAAAATCATGCATTCTTTCAGCTACTTCTGATAGCGCGCCCTCTAAGAAGAAAAAAGGTGTGTGTGTTTTTTTTTTTTTTTTAAGAGTACTTTAGTCCTGGACCTCAAAGTCTCAGTTTGAGCCTTGGTCAAAATCAGCCGGTCGGGCACAGCTACCCGGCCACCCACATCCCGGTAAAGCACTTTCACTTACCGATCTTGGGGTAAGAGCGCTTCCAGTCCTGAAGTCTTTTTCTTCGGCATCCTTCGGGCAACATCAGGCACAGTCTTGGATGGAGGGGGGAAAAAAAGATAGAAATTGGAAGGCAGAAAAGAGACTCAAAATATAACACTACATCATATATTCCCATGAGCCACCTTGGCCTACATCCTTAGGAAAAGGTCCCAGTGAACTGACCGCTGGAGTGGAGAAAAGGTCGGTTTGGGGGCCGAAAACCAAGAGGTGGATTATTTTAACTGCTGGTGGTTGGGGGGGGGGGGGGAAGGGGGGAGGAGAGACTCTGGAGGGAGGGTAGAGAAGGGAGAATGATTGGGATGGGAAAAGAAAGCTTTAAAAAAAAAAAAAAAGCGCGCAAAAGGAAATCAAGAATGAAGTAGTTAAAGATAGCGCCTTTGAACTCTTACAGGTTGGAAGCTCTTAGGGAGAATGCAGACGTGTATGCGCGAAAAGGAGAATCTAGATGACCCCCTATTCTTTCTGTATCTCCAGGATCTGGCCTCAAGTAGGGGCGGGGGAAGAAGGGGGAATTTTAATTTCAGTTTCACCTACCCAACTTGTTGGAATGGTTGCGCAGATTTTCATGCTGGAGAGTCCCATCTGTCTGGCAGAAGCTGGAGTAGTGTTGGGGGCAGGTTATCTGGTGAAGTAGGAATGTACAGGAACCCCGCCCTCTAGGCACAGTTACACAACCCCAGCAACCCGTCTCAGCCCCTTTCTAAAACCTCTAATGGTCTTCACCTTCACCCTTTGTTAGCTTATTTCTCAAACAGGCATTGAGTCCCAAACACAACCAGCCAATTCAGCTATTCATAAAATTAATTTCTCAAAAGCAAAATTACTTCATTGCATGCAAGTTTTTCAACGATGTTGTAGAAAACAGACTTTTAAAAACCATATTTATATATTTAGAGCTCTAAATATTTTGGATTTCTCCACCTACTTGGGTGAAATAACCACCAATTTAAATATACATAATTAACTCAAACACTGCAAGTCTCATTTTCTTATTTCTCTCTCTACCCTCAATTTGATGCGAGTCATAGAAACCACATGAAATCTTCCATAAGCATAGATATTTGTATTATATCTTGTTAGTTCCAGGCTTCATATTCTGGTAATTTCCAATTTTGAAACAAGTTGAAGAAACATTTGGAAGAATCTTTTCACTGCTCTAGCTTAAGTAAGTCACTTTCTCAATGTTTTATATATTAATAATTTGTATTAACTTGTAGCAGACAAAATATACCTGGAAAGAAATTGCAATTTGAGATGTCAAATGTTATGATCACTAAGCACTTTCAGTTCCAAAATCTCAAAAAAAGCAACCTTCATCTCATTAAAACCAGTTATAAGTATAAAAGAAGAAAAGCTTCAAAAAGTTTCAAAATGTTTTTCCAGCATAAGTTAATTTTAACTGGCAAAGGTTGAAGATAACAAATATCAACACAATGTTACAACCAATTTGTTGCAAAAAAATCTATTAAATGCCATGCTAGATTTCTGTATGTTTTTGAAGATGATAGTTTGAGGGACGATAGGACTCATTGAGATAAATGAAATGTTCACATTGGGCTTCAGGAGGCCTTCACAAAGTTCTTTCTGTATATCCCCCTTAGTATCTAGTATGCATATTAAACAAACTATTCTTACTTCTAATCATATCCGTTGTATATGTAACTTGGACACATATAGAAGTAGAACTTTTCTACTCCAGTCCTTAGTTGCTAATCAATTCAAAGAAGTCGATCTTACTTTTGATTTCGGAACATTAAATTTGCCACTGGAATTCTATTTCTTGATCATGCAAATAAACAATCAGAAATAATAGTTATTTAATATGGCCCAAAAAAAATACTTATGGGGGAAATCTGTCTTGTATATATATGTCCCTTTACCTCAATGTGAGTCCAACTGTCTTTGTAGCTTTTGATAGGCAAAAGACTATATTTCTTCAGTCCCAGTACATTCTTATTCTACAAATAAAACCCATGGTGAAAGCAAACAATACATCATCACCTTTTCCAGTCTAAACACATGCTTGTCTTTGAGCTGTTTTGGATCACAAATGTGTAATAGGAATTTCCTTTGCCCAACTTCATTCACTTGGACGCTATAACTATTTTTATTATCAGTCATACATTTGGCTTCTAAAACAATTTATTTGTGGAATTTTCTTTCATGCTTCATCCTAAAGCACTGTTAAATTTCAAGAAACTTGGACCTCTGGTGAAACTGCTCTCATACTAAGAAAATAGAATCTTGTCCAGTCTGCTTAAAGGAGATAATTAAACTAGCTGTCTTGGTCTATTTTAGTTCTTTCCCCATTTGTGTATATTTGGTTCCAGCTCTTTTAATTTTTTCCTGGCCTTATTCTGTCTTTCTTAGATCTCTCTCTCCTCTCTCTCATTCATTCTTTCTTTTTGGTAGCAGACTTTTTTAAGGTTCAAGATCCTCTTTCCCTTTCTTCTCTCTAGCTATCTCTTCCTCTATCTCTCCATTCCACAGGCCACCCATTCCCATATTCCAATATTAACTATTCTATAGTTGTATTTCAAATCTGTTTCAGTCAGCCTGCTTCTCGCCTAGGTTTTGTTTTGTTTTGTTTTTTTCCTGACAGACTCTCTAAGTGTTTGCCGATAACATCTTGGGGACAGATTATTTTTCATTGGGTCCTTTGTAAGAAGTATCCAGCTTATTGCATTACTGCAGAACACATTTCAGACTATACAATTGTAACAAATGAACAACTTGTCCTCCACAGACTCACCACAGGATCCAATTAGTTACTAAACCTTTTAGTTACGTTTACTAATTATTTTCTGGAGTCACAGCAATTGGATGGACTGCTGAAACAACTCAAGAAAATGTTTTCGCTTCAGATTTATATCTATATGCATATATGTGCATGCATATGTATACTGCAAGTTAAAACAAAATTATGACTAAGCAAGAGGACAAATTTCTAGATAAAACTACACAGACATATTTAAAAGGGAATCAAGAAATACCTCTATAATGTAAAAATGAAAGAAAAGGAGAGAGAGGCATTTTACTTCTTCTGAACATCTGGAGCTTTAAATTGTTATAATTTAAAAATAAAATATAAACATTGATCTGCAAGTCATTACAACAGGTGATCACTTCAGCAAAATCTATATTGCAACTTCAGCACATCTTTATTAGAACTCTTTCATTGTGGGTAAACAGCCACAAAAATAAATGCTGACTTAGAAAGTATAAATACAAATATTTAAACAAAAATATTTGCAGCATTCATAGCGCAAATTGTACCTGAACTGAAGGGCTCTGTGTGTCTATATATATTACATATGTGTGCATTATATTCACTTCTATCTAACCATATACATATATTTATTTATAATTTGCCAAGTGCTATAAACAAGATAGCTCAAACAAAATATATAAAAAGCATTCTATCAACTGATTTGAAAATAAACACAAGGTAAATAGCTATGCACATAAAATTAAATAATCTCTTTTTGCTGTATATCTACAGAAACTTAAAGATATCAGCTGAAAAGCCTATATTTTGTTTAAAGCTAGCATTTATTAAATAGCCTGCTCCTTGTAAAATTTGACTCCACAATGGAAGAAATATCATTTTCATTTGAAAAGTCTCAGTTCAAATGAAAGGAGCAGTTTAAATTTCAGTTGGCTGAAAAAGCCTTTGAATTCCCTAGAACTTTAATGATCTTTTAAAAATTAGTTCTACTTAATAAAAGAGACAAAAGTATCAAGATATATATGAATTTAGCCTATTTTTTTATTTCTGTGTGTTCATAGTAAACATTTTTGTAAGTGACAAACACGGGCATATGACCACAGTATCACAATCAAGAAATTTTAAGACAACATTAACAATCACTCAAATTTATGCGGCATCTGCGCAACACAGGTTACATATTTGCAAGGTTTACCTATAAGTACAATAGGTATTAACATTTCACTACATTTAGAAAAAATAAAAGTGACCTGTTAGTGACCACATACATCAAAATATACACAACACAAACTGAAGGCAATCATTAATTTTGTCCCCTTCCGATTCATTTGAATGGGCAGTGCTGCCAACTGAAACAACTTTCCTTTTTTTTTTTTTAAATACTTAGTATACCAAGTGCATTTTCTAGAACCCAATCTTTGGTCTAAAAGTAAACAAAATTAAAAAAAAAAAAACAGCTTTTTAAAGAAAAGGACAAAACAATAAATGGCCAAAATAATTTCTTGGGCACCTCTACTACGAATGCTTCTTAAATACAAATTACAGTTTAACATTTTAAAACTCTCCCCATAATTTAGGTTGTTCTCAAGGTCTGCATCCACCATAAAGATCCATGATAATTTATAATACTGCACACATGGAAATCTGGCGGCTCTTAAGGATAGACTTGTCAGGTTTGAATGAAAATGGCAAAGCAGTCACTATTTAGATACACATTCTACTATAATTTTGACTTCCAAACCTTATATTCTACAATGTATTCTCCCCACATTGCACCTCGCTGACACTCCACACCTTGTTAGAATAATAAACAACCCTAAAGACTGAACAAACGTACAGAAATGGGGGGGGGGGCTTAATAAAAAATACCTGGACTTATTTTTTTAATTATCATTTACAATGCAAATGTGTGTAAAACGTTCACTTACAGTCTGGTCCCAGGGATGTTAATGTATTAAAGGGTTGGAAGAAGACCCCTGATTTTGATGTGTGAAATAATCAGACAGTCCCCCGGACAGTCCCGTGGTGAAACTTGGCAAAGAGGGTCTTAAAGACTCACAGGGCAGGGTCGAGGGGGCCTGCGGAGACGTGGACGAAGACGCGGCCCGGGCGCTCATGGACGTGCTGCTCTGCGAAGTCATTGACGGGTGCGGGACGTGGGGGAAAAAGTAACTGGTCTGGCCCGCGAGCAGGTTGACCGAACAGGGGTTGAGGGAGTAGGTCCCGGAGCAGGGCACCGACAGGCCGCAGGGCACCGAGGCGGCGAGCGCGGCGGCCGTGAGGTGATGCGTGGCGTAGGGGATCTCCCCGTTGACCAGCCGGTCCACGCTCAGCCCGTTTGCCGTGGAAAAGGAGTGGTTGTTGCCCAGCGAGTTCTGAGTCAACACGGAGCTGTAGGGCATGGGATGGCTGGGGTAGGCCGACGTGGTGCCGTTGTAACTCAAAGTGCTGCTGGCGCGGGGGTGGTGCAGGGACAGGAAGGGAGACATGGGCCAGTAGAGGGAGCCGGCGCGGTCCATGAAGGTGAGGCCGGTGGAGGTGAGGCGCGCCCCGCGCTTGAAGGCCAGCTTGGCCCGCGACGTGGTGGAGCGGCGCCGCAGCTTGCCTGTGGTGCCGCCGATGAACACGTCGTCGCTCGACGGGTCCAGCATCCAGTAGTTGCCCTTGCCCGGGTCGTCGTAGTGACGCGGCACCTTCACGAAGCACTTGTTGAGGGACAGGTTGTGGCGGATGGAGTTCTGCCAGCCCTGCTTGTTCTCGCGGTAGTAGGGGAAGTTCTTCATGATGAACTCGTAGATGCCGTTGAGCGTCAGCCGCTTCTCGGGGCTCTGCCGGATGGCCATCATGATGAGCGCGTTGTAGCTGAACGGCGGCTTCTCGTACTTGCCGTTCTTCTTCTCGCCCTCCTTGCCCCCCTCCCCGTCCTTGCCGCCCTCGCCCGCCCCCTTCTTCTCCTCCCCCCCGGCGCCGGCGCCCTTCTCCTTCTCGTCCGGCCCGACGGGCGCCAGCTCCCCAGGGCCGCCGCCCGGCTCGCCCTTGCCGCCCAGCCCGTCCGCTTTGGCCCCGTCCAGGGCGGCGGCCGGGGGCGGCGGCGGCGGCGGCGGGAGCAGCAGCTGCTGTGGGCCCTTGTCGTCGTCGGCGGCCGGGGCGCCCCGCGCCTGGGGTGGCTGCGGTGCCTGGGGCGGCGGCGGCGGCGGCGGCGGAGGCTGCTGCTGCGGTGGCGGTTGCGGGGCGGGCGGCGGCGGCGGGTGGTGATGATGGTGGTGGTGGTGATGGTGATGCTGGGGGTGGTGGCTGTTGTGGTGGCCGTGGCTTGCGTGGTGGTTGTCGTTCTGGACCGCCTCTGGCACCAGGCTGTTGATGCTAAACGAGGACTTGGGGATCATTTTCACCTCTTTCCTATCTCCCATGTCCAGCATCACCCAGTCGTCGGGGGGAAACGGCGACGGTGGCGGCGGCGGCGGCGCGGGAGCCAGGCAGCAGCGCAGCGGGCGGCGGCGACCGGTGGGTGCCGAGTGGGGCGCGGGCGGCGGCGGCGGCACTGAGCGCTCCGGCAGCAGCGCAGTTGGACCGCAGGCTCCGGCGCTGGCAAGTCATGTAGCAAAAGCAGCAACCACCCCTCAGGAATTAGAAGAAAAAAAAAAAAAAAAAGGAAAAGAAAAAAAGAAAGAAAGAAGAAGAAGAAAAAAAAAACCACCACCGCCCCGGGGGTGAAGCTCCCTCGCTCCCAACTCTACTTCTTGGTCTCCCCCCCACCCCCCCCGCTCCCCCCCCCCTCTGCTGCTTCCTCCTCCTCCTCCTCTCTCAGCAGCAGTCACAGCAGCAGCAGCAGCAGCAGCCCAAAGGGGGGGAGAGCCGGGCGGCGGGCGGGCGCGTCCCGGAGCGGCCGCGGCGAGGCTGGGGAGACAGCGATCGCGGCGGCTATAGCCACAATTAATTTTCCGAGCTACAGGCGCACACTAGGGCTGTAAAAAAATTTTTGGTTTAACCTTTCCTACCGCTGGGCCAATCAGAGCTGGCGGCGTGCGGGAGCGTCTCTCCCGCCGTCGACCAATCGGCGGGCCCGGGCCCACCCACCCCCGCCCCGCCCGTCCGCCCGCCCGCCCGCCTGCCCGCCGGCTCCCGCCCCCTCGGGCGCTCACCTCCCCCTCTCCGCCGGCTCTGGGCCTCGCGGCCGCGCGGAGCCGCGTAGGGATACTCCGGCGGGAGCACGCAGCTCCGCGGCCCTTCTCTGCGCCCCCCTCCCCCCCCGCCCCCGACTACCTCCACTTCACCCCTGCCACCCCGCGGGTCTGCTCAACCGAAATCTCCCTCTTAGGATAGATCTCTCCCATTTTCGGCTTCCTTCTCACTATATTGAGTCATTTTCGTTTGAGCGTCAATATTTGTCCTTATTGATTAAAGTTTGTATCCAATTTTATTTTTAAAAGCGGGGGCGGCGGCGGCGGCGGCGGCGGAGAGAAGAAGTGGGAGTGCAGGGAGAGGGCAGGAAATGGAGGAGGAAGAGGCGAGGCAGTACTCCGCGGGGTCGGCCTTGCAGGCCCGGGTCCGGCATTTCTGAGCCCGTAGGAAAACCGTGCATGTCGTAGGTAAAGCTCCTACGAGGCTTCGGAAGGTCGGGGAGGAAAGGCCCACCTCGGGGTTGGGGGTGGGGGTGGTGTCCTAAACCTTGAGGGAGGAGGGTCCGGGAGAGGTTTGGAAAAGAAGAGATGAGGAAGTGGGCTGGCGAGCGCGGGGCCCAACAGGGGTTACTTACTCGGTTCCTGCGGCTCGGGCGGCGGCGAGCTCGGAGCTCGGGCGCCGCCGGGAAGCCGGGCCTGGGGCTCCCGGCGCTGCGGCGGTGGCAGGCGAGGGCGGCTCAGTGGTGGGCGCCTATGATGGCCTTCCGAAATAAGGGGTGCTCAGAGAGAAAACAATACCAAACAATCTCGAAATAAACCAGGTAACACATGATCTGTCTGTGCGTCTCTTCCTTCCCTTCTCTCCCGCTCCAGACCTTCGCTCACGCTCTGGGCGACTCGGTGCCGTTTTCTCCTCGTCGCTCCAGCGTCTTCTCAGCTTCTAATCCGAATTGGAAGCGAGTAGCCGTGAGCGATCACCCTGGAAATGTTTTCATTTTGCTTGTTGACATTGGAAAGGGGGGAAAAAAAAGGGTGGGCGTCTATTTCTTTCCGGTGTTTTTTTTTTTTTTTTTTAAGCCTTCCTATTTTCACTCCCTCTTTTCTTTTTCGTTCCGTTTCTCAAATGTTTTTAATTTGTGCGGGCCTTAATCCTGAAATAACCTCATGCTTCAGCCAGCCCTTTCCCATCCTGAATGCTGCTGGAGGGCACCTAGGAGCCTTGGGAACGTGCGTCCCACAATTCCAGCTTCTTGGGCTTTAGGACTGGAAGGTTCAGTTGAGGGTTGAACTGAGTGGGGAGATTGTGATTCGAGGGCTTTAAAGGGATCCCGTGGCCAGGGGCAGGGCTAAGGCCCAGCATTTCCCAGGGATTGGAATTTGGTGCGGAGCACACTGATCAAAGGCTGTTTCATCCCACATGGGCACGAAACACACCACATTTTACGGAGGATGAAGGCTGAGAGAAGAGGGAGGTGGAGGAGCAGCATACATGAAAAGCACCTTTACCTCTGTAAGGTAAATAATCATAGAACGTAAACCTTTCTTCACTTTGATAAACTCTCACATTATGACAGATTTGGTTATTTACGAAAACGAAGAAAAAAGCGGTGCCTGTCTGTGATGTGAAAAGTTCGGTTCTAATATTAAAAAATGCAATTGATGAATACTCAGGTTGACAGCTTTTCTACTCTCCCCATCCCACCCTACCTTGAAATTATGAGAAAGAATAAATGCTGAAAGGAATAAGAGACAATTACAAACAGCTAATGATTTTAAAATATGTATCTATGAGGAATGGCAATAAAGGAGCTTTGAACATTAGACTAACCTCAACTATCCATTCACTGTATGTATGTGTGTGTGTGGGTTCCCCTTAGGTCTACATAATTCCTTACTTGAAACTATTTACATGTGGGGAAATTCAAAGGTTCTAGCGATCTCCGTTGATGGTGACAGGGCCCCAAACTCTTGACTTCTAAGCTTCGGATTTCTCACAGAGCTGGGTGAGCTAATGGGTTTTGCGGGCCCGGCTGGAGAGATCTGTGGGCCTTCCTCTTTCGGCTCACTTTTCCTCCTCCCACCCTTCTCCCCGCCCCAAGCCTGTTATTCCTACTTTTCCTCAACTCGCATTCCTGCCTCCTCCCCTCTTCCCCCCTCCTTCCCCCTCACTCCCCCCACCCCTCAACTCCCTCTATTCCTCTCCCTCTCTCCGTTCCTCCACCTACTCCTCCCCATTCCAACCGCCCCCCCCCCCCCCCCCGCAAAGCCCCCCTCCTCATCACCACTTATAATGGCACACAAGGGCTCCCTCTGAGGTGGACGGCCCGGTACGTTTTCGTAGTCGGTCTAGCGTGAAATGATTCGGTGTAACCGGATTCTTGGGAAAGGACAGGTTACGTAAACATTTACTGATGTGGAGTAACTATACTATTTGTACTCTGATATGCAGGAAGGAAAGTGTTGATTAACACAGAAGAAAAAAAAAGCGAAATTAGCTGATTGCATGCTCATAAGTGCAAGCTGTCATTGAACTGCTTTTAAAATAGACACAGCTGGGTGTTTGTGTTGAAAAATTTCTTGTGTTTTTGCTAATACTGAAATAAGCATGATTTTGTATACCAAACATTTTCAGATCATTAAAATTTGTAATCTGTGCTGGTTTTAAACACAAAGAAAAGAAACAGAATCATTTCGATGTAAAATTTGCTGATATTATATTAACTCAATCAGGTCTGTACAAATTGTGCATTGTGCCTCCTAAAATCTGTTTGATCAATTTAATACACAAAGTGCCAAACGTGGGTATTGTTTGTTAACATTGGACATTTTATTCAAATCCGAGCTCAGCAGCAAACTGGAGGAGCATTCCTTGAATACAACACTAGCACTGACTGATGAATTTTTAATGTTTTAAGGTGTTTCTTAGGTCGAAGCTGAGTGTTCATTGTTTTGTAATCCTGCATAAAATTTTAGCAGGTGAAAATAAGTTTTTCTTCTGTTTACTGTCAAATAGCAAAAACTGGGGTCTACTAATGAGAGCCGGATTAATCTGATTTTATGTGCCAGGAGCATATATTGACTGGGAAAATGTTTTGCATGCAGATTTAAAATGTGTTATATTATTTCAAGGGTTGCATAGATGCAAGTCTTAAGATATTTGTGGTAGGAATAAATAGATTATAGTTTAATATAATCATATTAAAGATATATTGTTCCTAATGACAAAGGTTATTTGCAGTGGGGGGGGTGAGCTTGAATTCCTTCTAATAATTTTAATTAGACTTTATGATGAGATAGAATGATATATGTATGTACATCTATATTATATCTATGGGCTTGTTCAACAAAACACGCACTGTTTACTCAGCAGCCCACATTTGTCTCAGCAATGGCTTCTTTTTAAAACTGCTACTACATGAAATGGAGGGGGAGGGGGTTCTTGGACAGAGTATTGTTCAAGTTGAAAGTCCCTGGATAGAGCTTTGTATATCCTACCGGCCAATTTGGGTGCAAATTGGATTTGAAGGACTGCCCACATCCACCTCAGGCCTCTTTCCTCAACACATGAGACCCTAACTCTGTATTTCCACCTCATGCAGTCTCTGTGTTACCTTCAGAAAACAGAAGGCATCTGGTGGTCTCAGATCTGAAAAAAATTCTCTATCACTTTAATATTGTATCATCATCAGCTTAATCTTGAGCTCTCATACACATGGATCTATAAATGTACAGTGTTAACGTCAAAGCCTAAGTTAGAGCAAATGTAATTTTCTGGCATATATAGTGGTAAACTTCTCCTCTGTCTGCCCCCCACCCCCATCCCCCTAAATGAGGACAGGCCTTGTAAAGAGTGAGCAGATCCAAGGGAAGAATTCCTTGGGAAATGAATTAGATTATTGCATCTCTAGTTTTAATTAAATAGTCAAGGCTCCACGGCCAACTTGCAGGGAGCAGCACGTTTGGTTTTTCCATTTGGCGGGGTTACCCTGAGTCTTTCTTAGGGCCTGTCTCCCGCTTTGGTCAGTGCTTTGCTTCTTTCCCCCTTGTTACCTGCTGGTTAAAGGAGGGCAAGCCATCTTTGCCTAAAATCCACCCTGCTCTGGGCTCCCTGGATAGGGTGTCCTTGGAGCAGTGCCCAGCGCCAAGCTCTGGATAAAGCTCTCTTCCTGCAGATGCAAGGGGAGTCTCTGGCCCGGTGACGTTTGGGAGTGAGCGGAACCCTTATGGAGGCATCCAGGTATTTCCAGAGATCCCGTGACTATTGAGGTCTGCTCTCGCTCAAGCCAACTCGTCCGTAATCCCTTCCTAACAGCAGGTAATGGTGCTAACATTTAGTGATTATAAGTTACTCTTTAGCGTGTTGTATTCTTGTTCTGTGGGTTTTGGTTACAGGTTATACGATTAGGTTTGCGAGAACAGTAGTGAACTAAACTTCTCAGTGAGAGGTCTTCACACCAGGGAAGTGTTACTTTTGTGCAGCAGCCCTGCCTCATCACTCATTAGGGAGCTGCAGGTTGTCAAGCCGCTGCTCTTAGAGCGCGCGCACCCTGAATATCCCCAGGGGCGTGCATATGTGCGCGCGCAGATACGCGCGCGTGTACAACACACACACACACACACACACACACACACACACACACACACACTCCCCTCACTAAAACTAAATTAAGAAGCCGATGATTAAGACAAGCGTCTACTAGGCCTGTCATTTCAGCATCCTTCCATCATAACATTGTGGCACCGGCAATTTTGCTTGAGAACCTCGAGAAAAAAAAAATCCATGGGAGAGCCTTGAATTTGAGCGTCGAGATGCTTAACTTGTAAAAGCTAGGGAAACACTTCGGAAGCGAGAAAGTCCAAAGTTAAAAAAATTGAAGAGAAGCAAGAGGAGGTCTGGATAGAGACCCTGGGACTCCCCAGGCAGGTTTCTGTGACTCTGTCAGAGAGGTTCCAAGCTCTCTGAAGGCAAGCACGTACTCATCCAAAGGAATCATCTTGGGACCTGCAACAAAATACACTCCGGAGAAGCTTCTTCCCATTGCTAACCCTGCAGACAGCCAAGTATGGAGAAATTCATAAGGAAATATCACCACCCTAACGTCGAAGGACCCTCAAAAAGTCTCTGAACAACCTTTCAGTGGAACACTGCACAGATCTTTTAAATATAAAACGCCCACTAGCCCTTTACTTGTTTCCCGTTATTTGCCAGGGTGCTTGGGGTCTCTGATTGTGGACAATTTGCAGAGGGAGTTGAGTCCTGCTAGTGTTGAGCGCAGGCCTGTTCCATTTTTTTGACCTGATCCAATTGGGAGAATAAGTCCCACACCTTTTGGGCAATCGCGCCCTGAGAGGCCAGTTTCTTTTTTTCTTCTAGTTGCCCTAGGAAGAGGCTCAGCCCATCCTTCAGAGGGGTCAGGAAATTCGAAAGGCAAAGACAAAGAGTTGAAGGGGTGATGGTAAGCAGGAATGACGGAAGCTAGTGTTGGGTCCTTAGCTTTAACCCTTGAGTCTATCTTAAAAGGGAGGAAGTGAGAGTTGGCCAAAGTCAGCACACAAGACAATGCTACCTTGGATTTTCCATCAGTGGGACACTGAAAGAAGGGGGGGAAATGACTTCATAAACATACATCAGTCTGAAAGAAGAACTTACAGGCCCCAAAATGCTGAGCCCCTGGAATTCCAGCTCCTTACTGTCCCCTCACTGTTCTCTTTAATTAGTTGGAGCTTCATTTTGATTTCCCACAGGAGACCAAATAATCTACTTTGGGAAATGCTAACGGCACTCATCAGAGAATGTGGGGCATCGGGTCTCCTCTTGTCTGAAGTACCGTTCCAAAAGGTCCCCCAAAACTCCAGTCGTTGAGAGAAAAGATGAAAAGGTGCGGCTTAGTGGCAGTTATTAGGACAGTCGGCTCCAAACCAGTCACTCTAAATAGTTAAAAAGTACACGAAGAGCACCGAACAAAACAGAAGATAGATGAGTATGTTTTAGACAATGCTCGCACCCACTGATGGCTTGTGTAGGAATGACGAGGGAGAAAACTGCCTGCGCTGGGGTGAGCAGGCCAGGAGGCACGCGGAGACCCCTCCACCCCCAAGTCCCCTTCGCATTTGAAAAGTCATGTGAGACAAAGAACACTATTTACTAATCAAATACATCCGCTTCCTTTCTAAAAACCCAGGTGGACAAACCCATGAGCCAGTTTTTACTTCTTGTCTATCTCATACCCACCTGCCTTCCTCACTCTCGAACTGCAGTTCCTGTAGGTCTTCCCCTCCCCCTCCAGCTCGAAGCAGTGGAAGGTACGTTGAAGCAACGTTTCGCAAAAAGTCCCGATCTTCTCCCTCCCTCGCTAACCCCTGGAGGCTGTAACAGCGACGGTTCCGGCGAGGAGCAAAGCGGAATACTGGCTCCCTGGCCTTGCGCGGGCTCCTCCCCGCCCGCACCCGCGCGCCTGCCCCGCGCTCCTTTGTCGCCCGTGCCTGCCGAGCGCAATCCTCCTAGAAGACTTGCTTTTAGGTTTCATTTCTGTATTTTCCCCTCTTAGAGTTACCTTTTAAGCCCAGATGTCTCGTGTTTGCACATCATGCCGGAAGCAGGCATACAGATCAATATTTTTGGGCTAAGAGGTCATCTGCCACAGTGAAGGCGGAAAAAAAAAAGAGCCCAGTTAAAGGTTTTCAGCTTATTATTTGTATAAAGCACAGCTCAGAGTTAAAAGCCGGTTTAAGTTAACTTGAATATTCAGTTACATGGAAGGGGTGATGGGGAGAGCAGTTATAACCCTATTTCTCTCTGGCCCTTTCGAAGGAGGTGAAGGCAGGGAGGAGAGGAGCGGCCAGGGTAAGCCAGATAGCAGGATAGCGTCAGGAACAAGTGACCGTTATCATGTGCAAACAAAACAACTCTACTCTTCCGGTTCAGAATCTACAAAAAAGGTAGTGGTGGTGATGGGGGGGGGGGGGTCACTCTTATTTTAAAAGCAATCCTAGATAGGTTCTTGTTTAGTATCTTCCTTCTAGGCTTGTCCTAAGCACTCAGGAGAGAAAGTACCCGTTCAAGAAGAAAGCCGGGTCGGCAAGTTTGGCTCCCGAGCGAGCGTGTGAACTATGAATCACCACGGTGAAGATCTTTTCCTTTTTTTCCCCTCACCCTTTTCTTTTCTCTTGGAGCGTGAACTTGTTAGATAAGATAGATGAGGCCACAGGGAAATGGGATCGCTGAGAAAGCCCGGCTCCTTGGAGAACAGCCTTGAGGCTGGCAGGCGGTCGCTGAGCGCTGCTGCCTTGGACAGAGCTGAGGGGCGCGGGGCTCCCTCCCGAGCGGTCCCAACTCAAGTCCCCGTGGCCGCCCGCGGGAGGCACCCCGCGCTGTGATCGTCGCCTAGGTAGCCTATCCTTTGGCCTTAGGGGAAACACCCCAGTAGACGAAAAGCCCCTAGCTGAGCTGAGTATCTGCTTTCCGGCTTGGAACACTGAACGCGGCCCGCAGGTTTTCCTAGAAATCCGAAGTCCGGACCACAAAGCCATCGGAGGGTAGGAGACACTAGATTTTAAAGAAGTCTGGAGTCACGCGTGAACACTGTTTTCCCCATTGATTAGAAGTGGCTCTCTTTTCCTATTTATATATACTCCACATGCTATTGATTACACACGGCGATTTACTTGAAGAAATGCTTAGAGTATCTTTAGCACACGCTCCTCTGTCTTTGTCCCTCTCAAAGATTTCAGCTGATAGTGTGGCTGGTTGGGATCAATTAGCACTGGATTTTGCCCCGGGATTGCTCCCCAGGGCGGACAAATGGAGCCAACTCATCTCCAGCGACTTTTTTTTTCTCCCACGTGCATATCCACGCCACAGCTTTAGAAGCAGTTCAAAATCCCCAGCCTAGGTTTCACTTGATTTTGTTGTTATTGTTATTGATAAATATTGGGTCATACACAGCCACTTGTCAGAGTCTTTGGCTCCGACTGGCATTTGCAGCTCCTAGAGGGGCGTTTGAGTTGTGTTCTAGGAACTGGAGAGATTTGTTGGGAAAAGCATTGCATAGTCTCTGCTTTTTTAGTTGCAGACATGGCCCCTTAAAATCCTACTCTTTCCTGTCTACTATCACGTTTATTTCTTTATTTGTTCAGATATGTGAACGCTGGGTATGTGTCACCCTCCCCCCAACCCTGTATCGTCTAATTGAAATTATCTTTAAAACAAAAAACTATTGATCTCGGTTTTCTAAAGTATATCTGAAACTAAAAAGAACATAGGCGAATAGACAGATAATTGTTATAATTGCTGAGGGATGGTTGGGTAGGTAGGACGTTTGGGGGTTGTGTAATTGGAGTAATATATACAGTTTATCTTTCCACGGTGCTGTATATACTCTTTCCCTTGATAGTTATTGCACACGGACTGAGCCCATGGTCGGCTTGTCTTGGCATGTTTGAAGCCCCAGACACCCAACAGTATCATTACAGGAAAGAGACAAAACCCCAAAGACTAGAGGCAGGGAGGCGTCTTGTTTGAAGTGAATGGAGAGTTTGTCCTGGCGTTGGATTTTTCGGGTAAGCGCGCACCTACTGGCTCAGACAGCCTGGCAGCGCAGAGTTCAGGTCTTCCCTGCATCGCATCGAAGTTCAGGGAGGGGGGGCGGTGGGAAAAGAAACAGCTGATTTTCGACATTTCAAAGGGACTCTTTCTATTTATCAGTGTTACCGAAGTGTACGTTACTGGTGAAACAACAAAACAAGCATAGAGCTGCAATTTTCAAGAAAATAGGATCTCCAAATATAAAAATAAAAAAAGTAGCAGATAAGATGTATAATTCAATCAAATTACACAAAATTGCTTGAAAATCCAGAACAGTAGCGATCCATTATGCCTCTGTTTTATTAGTGACAAGTACAATTACTCTAAAATAAAGAACACTGGTGAATATATAATTGGCTGTAATCATGTTAGTGTTTGAATAAAAATGACGGGAACATTTAACACTTTGACAACAAAATGTTCAGAAATAACTTATTTATTCAAACAGTTTTTATTTTCCACCAAGTGAAGGAGAAACACAGTTTGCTTAGAAAAATCAATGACTTTTCCCTGCAATAAATAAATATCCAAAAGGGGGGAAAAACAGCCCCACACCTCTATATTATTACTATTATTATTTTTAACCAGCAAGAAGCTTAATCCTGTTTGGAGTCAGCACCGCCTAACTGTTGTTGGGTACCAACGGCCGCCACCTAGAGGAAGAGCTATGCAGTTCAGCCAACGCCAACCCGTTTTCCGGCGGTGACCTCGGGAATCAAAGTTAATATTCCTTTGCAAATTGCTCTCCAAACTAACTCCCCCCTCCCCCACCCCTCAGTCCCCTTCCACCCTACAACATCGTCATAATATTTTCTTAATAATTGCTCTGTGCAATTGACGGAAGCGCCTAGTCTCTGGCAGCGCGATCCTCTTCCAGCAAAGCGCTAGAGCGCGCCGGGGAAGCAGATCAGGGAATATCGGGGTCTGGAGAGAGAATCCACTTTTGACCACAGTTCGTCCAGAGCAGCCTGAATTCAGGTCTCCAAAGGCAACAGTTGATGCCGAAACCCCACATTCCAGTGCTTTTTGAAGGGCGTTCTTAGGGAAATTACACAGCCCGGACTCGGGTCCCCCTGTCTGCCAGTTGTTCACCGCGGGGCCTTTACCCCCGAATTCTCCCCGGTCCACATCACGCCCCTCCCAGCCGCAAACGCGGAGTTGTGCGGCCCGGGTTCTTTTCTAATCAAACCCTCGAGCCCAAAGAGTCCTTTGATTTTCCTAAATGAGTTGTTTGAAGTTCTGAGGTAAAGGTGTTGGGAGAAAACCATGTTTGGAGGGGTCACCCATGTGGTCCGGGAAGGCCGAACCAGGAGAAATCCCAGGTCTTTACACTGAATCCTGGGGTTTCGAGAAACGTCCACATTTTGCAGAGTAATTTGAGAATGGACTCCGAAGGGACCAGGGACGATTTCGGATTTTTGTTTTGGCGGCTCCCATCTATCGGCTGGCTCATCGCACAGAGAAAGCCAACCGTTACATCCGGATCTTGCTTGCTGCTCTCAAGCAGATCTTGGGGAAAGGAGATGCTAAGAGGGTGCGAGGGGCTAGGAAAACTGAAGTTAGTGGGGTGCCCTGCTTGGTAGCGAGCAGCGAGCTGTCTGTCCACAGCCGCGCGCCGACCCTGCATGCGTTTCTACCCGCCCCATCCGTCCAAAGTTTTGTTTTGCTTTTCTTTATGTACCTAGAACATTGTTCAAGCTGAAAGTTTGCTAGAAAGCCGAGGGAAAAACAAGCTGAATTCGTATGGGGCAAATAAAAACTCCAAACCAAAACCCTACCCTGATAAATAATTGGACTTTAATTTGGTTTCATTCCTAAAGTTTTCCCTTCCCTTTCTTCCTCCCCTCTTTGCTTTCCTTTCCCAATTTCTCACCTTCCCCATGCCTATCTTTATTCTGTCTCTACAACCTATCCAAATAGTGTGACAGAAAAGACGCAGCTCGAGGTGGGTGGAGGTGACCATTTCTATGCTGAGTTTCTCAGAACCTCCCTACTTGTCAGTTCTCAGCCCCGACGCTGCCGGAGTTTAAAGGAGACATCCCAGAGACAACCTCAGAACCATGGACCTCTTTTTCATACTGCAGAAAGTATTTTCTAAATAGTCGAAATATAGATACAGCTATATCTCTCCTAAAACGGATGGCCCAGTACATGCCTCCCCGGTGGTGTGAGGCAACGCCCCAAACCCTAAGAACTTAAGTCCCCAGAATCTTTCGTTTTGTTTTACATCAAACTAGCGCTTCCACTCTCAACTCCCAGGTCCGTCATTCCTTTCCCGCATTATATTAACAGGCGATGTTAGCCTTCCCCTACGTGTTTAGGCTGCTAATGCAGTCCACTTAACGCAACAAAAATGCTCATCTGTGGAGATTTTCCCAAGGCTAGCCGCGATGCTGGCTCCTTCTCTTTTCAGGGCACGTCCATTCCTCCCCCCACTCTTCTTTACTTGAGGTGGGGACTGAGAAGGGGGTCCAACCACTGTGTGCGAGGGTGGGAGGGCTCCCCTCCCTCTATCTCCTGCCTGCCAATACACCCGAGGGATAGTGAATTTTTGGTTTTCTCTTAGGAGCCGAAGAATCTGGAAGCTTCAGCCGTGGCACTTGGTTGCCTCTTTGGTTAACTTGCCTTCCTCTTTCTTCTCACCTCAGTGTGTGAAAGCAGTTCAGGATTGCTCACAGCCTCCTCTGCTTCCTTCTTAGCTCCTGCCTTCTGAAGAGAACTCTGCTGGCTTTCTTTTCTGTTTTGGCAGGAAAGCTGGGTTGGAGATGCTCTCTGTATCAGATTGTTTGTGTGTTGTGAACGCTTGTCTAGTTTTACTAACTTTATGGAGGAGACTGTCCTGGGCTTGCTGGCATTTTCTCCCCCAGCCTCTCTTTGTAGGAGACTGTCCTGAGGAAGGAATCACCTGAGCTTAGCTGATGGCCTTTTGTAAGATTCTCTTACTTCTTAAAGTCTGGCCAGAGAAAGTCCTGTGTCATCAGGATTCGTACGTATCCAGTTTCCAAGGCGAAGGATATTAGACAGAAAGAAAAATAAAATTAATATATAATAAGTATTTTTTTCAGTTTTGGTTAAAAGATGATTACCTTTATTGCTCCCATTTAAAATATTTTAGTTTTTTTTTCTAAACCTAAAAAAAAATAAATATTAGAACAGAGCTTTCTAGCTCTGGCTCTACCATGCTTTTCATATGGCTCCTTAGCAAGTTACTTCACCTTTATCGTTTTTTTTTTCTTCATCTGAAAAATAAGTGATCTGCATTCATTAATATAGAAGATATCATCCACTCATCAAAATCGCAAAAGCAGTTAAGTTAAAAACAATTTCCCAAACCCCAAGAATTTTTTTGGGGGGGAAGAGTTTAAAAAAATCTTATTCAAACAGCAGCAGCGACATCTAGTGACCATAGTGCTCAATAGTAACTGTGGAAAGTTTACTGAGGAGTGGGCTTTCTGAGTGAGATATCTCAGGTTTTCTAATAAATCTTAATTGTCTGGCAAACAGTACTCTTTTGTATTCAAGGAGATCTTACGGAGTGTAGATTATGGCAATGAGAAAAAGATGCTTACCAACCTCAAGTGTGCATATACGGCAGTTAAAAATGATTAGAACATTCTTTTAATGTTTTAAATTCCATGTCAAGAGACTGTGTTGTTCAGTCGCGCAGTCATGTCTGACTCTTTGCAGCCCCATGGACTATACAGCACACCAGGCTTTGCTATCCTTCACTATCTCCTGGAATTTGCTCAAACTCATGTCTATTGAGTTGGTGATGCCATCCAACCATCTCATCCTCTGTTGCCCTCTTCTCCTCCTGCCCTCAATCTTTCTCAGCATCAGGATCTTTTCCAATGAGTCTGCTCTTTGCATCAGGTGGCCAAAGTATCCAGGTTCCGCTTCAGCATCAGTCCTTCCAATGAATATTCAGGACTGATTGCCTTTAGGATGGGCTGGTTTGATCTCCTTGCTATACAAGGGACTCTCAAGAGTCTTCTCTAGCAGCATAGTTAAAAAGCATCAATTCTTCGGCCTTAGCCTTCTTTATGGTCCAACTCTCACATCTGTACATGACTACTAGAAAAGCCAGAGCTTTGATTATATGAAGCTTTGTCAGCAAAGTAACATCTCTGCTTTTTAATACTCTGTCTAGGTTTGTCATAGCTTTTCTTTGAAGAAGCAACTGTCTTTTAATTTCAAGAGACTAGTTCTAAAAAATAATTTTATGGATTGTGCTTTTTAAGCTAATATTCCAAATTAAAATCAATTGTATTACTGCACAAATACTTAATAAAATTGGAAAAAGTTAGAAATTTCCAATATTTCCTTCCATTTGGATCACCATTTAGATGATTTCAGATTGCTGTCTAGTCAATATCATGGAACACACTAAAAATAACTCCCTCCTTTAAGTCACCATATTTATATACTCTGTGTATATCACCTTGCTTGAAATATTTTTAAATTCAAAGAAATAGGATTCCCATTACTAGATAGTCTTCATCTCTTTTTGTATCAAGGATTATCTGGGCACAGGTGAAGTCTTAGTAATGGCAGAGAGACTGCATAGCCTAAGACATTTCAGAGTAACTATGTTAGCATTTTCTTGGCATTTCATACTTTAGACAGAGGTAAAGAATTCATCTTATTCTCTGTGAGCTTATAAGCTGGCAATGTGTGTGGGCATAGTTTGTTCATGCACTCCGTGAAGTGCGTGTTTCAATTCCTAATAGCAAAGCAGATGATGACTGCTGGAATGTATGGATCCATGTTTTATAACTTTAAAGGAATCCAACTTTGTTTATTATATTTTACTTTGACCAGTACTTTCTGCGCTTTTACTGTGTAATTTTGCCACTGATTGACTTAGTAGATATTTCAGCCAGGTAGTATCTAGTCTAATAAGACAACTAGACACATAATTAACCCCAGGGAGAACTTAAGCTAGTCACACCACTTTCTTTCTTTCTTTTTTTTTAAATTAATTAATTTTGGTTGTGTTGGGTCTTTGTTGCTGCGCATTGGCTTTCTCTAGTTGTGGTGAGTGGGAGCTACCCTTTGTTGTGGTGTACGGGCTTCTCACTGTGTTATCTTCTCTTGCTGCAGAGCACAGGCTCTAGAGCATGAGCTTAGTAATCGTGGCACATGGGCTTAGTTGCTCTGTAACTTGTGGGATCTTCCTCGACCAGGGAATGAACTCATGTCCTATGCATTGGCTGGTGGATTCTTATACAATTGTACCTCCAGGGAAGTCCATGCCACTTTCTTGACCTTAGCTTCCTTAATTACAAAATGAGGAGGTCGAACATCCCATGTCCCTTATTGCTCAAAACAACTGTAAATCAATAGCTCTCCAGTCCTCATTTGCCAGAACCCTCTTTGGGTAACTCTGTGGTCATTTGTGACTCTTCAGTATAGATTCTGAATTCTCCAGTTAGGCATCTTGTCAGAAATTTCAATTAAAGGAACTGAGGAATCCTAGTTCTTCATGTCCTGCCCATCTCCCCCTTTGTCTGATTTTTAGAAATGGCAAAAATATTAGACTTTCCAGTCAACATTTACCAATTCGTTGGCATTCACTCAGCCCTCTGCTGTCCATCCAGAAAAATCACAGTGTGGGAATGGAACAACTGAACACAAAGCTGGGGCAGCTGTATTTGAGTTTATCTAACATGTTCCCATATCCTCATGGTAATGATTATTTATTATTATTATTAGCCAGAGCCAAAGTATTCTGGCTGCAAGCAGCCTACATTTCCTTCCCGTTTCTGTGGCCCTATGAATACATTTCTTCAAGAGATGGCAGTAAAATGTCTCCCATTTCTATGTGGCTTAAAATATCATCACACGTATTTCTCAAGGAGAAGATTGTTCACAGGAGGCACATATTACCCTATGATGCAAATATGGTGGTGGTGGTTTAGTCGCTAAGTCATGTCCAACACTTGTGACCCTATGGACTGTAGCCCACCGAGCTCCTCTGTCCATGGGATTTTCCAGGCAAGAATACTGGAGTGGGTTGCTATTTCCTTATCCAGATGCAAATATGCTCAGCATTTAATATAGGCTCCAGGGAGGCTCAAGACATATATGAGGAGAATCACAACTATACTGACCTGGATTGACAGAAGGAATAGGTTCATCATAAAGAAAATTCTGAATCTCTCAAGGGCTTATTTTTAAGATGCTTTTTGCTTTCTCTTTTCTCATGTCTCTAGATGTCCTCCTGCTCTTTATACAACTCAGACTGGTAATAAAAATACCCTATATGGGTATAAAATTAGCAAGGCATATTTTCTTCTGTGAATTCCTCTCAGATTCAAGAGACAGGTATTATTTTACTTTAGAAGTGAGGAAATTGGCCTAGAGAGACTAAATTACTCACCTGATCTCGTACCTCTAGGAAGACCCAGAGCAGCAGCATGAATTCTGGCCCCGACTAGGTTGCATCTTCCTGCAGGTGGTCTTCAGGGTTGAGGTCCTCACACTGGAAACCAGGTTACTGACTGGCCTGCTGCTGTTCCTTAGGCCTTACCAAGATCCTACCACATATATTTGAGAAGTCTCAACTTTTAGGGGATTCTTGGGAACCTTGCACCATGATAGAATCTGTGCTTGCTACTGTTCACTCATGTATGATTTTCTCCTCTTAATGCTAACAATTTTATATTATCTATATTGTTTATATTTTCTTCTTGAGGGATAATCTTTGTAAAAAAGATAGCAAAATAATGTAAAAACATAATATTTATATTTTCTACAGGAGGGACAATCGATGCAAAAAGATTATACTCAAAACATGTTTGTTAATGACTTAGGATCCTAGATTTTGGGATTAAAACAAATGTAATACATCTTCTGATTCAGCAGCTCTGGAGAGAGATCACTATCTTAATCAGTGGCTCTTGGGATCTGTGCTGAGTCCCAGTTTGAATTATTCTGAGTGTTCTGGCCTTGTTTCTTGCCCATCTCCCTTCCTTCTTGGCTTCATACATTAATGTATTTGGGAATTCCATTCTTGCTGGCTACCCTGTGGGCTGGCTTTCCAAATGGGCTGCCTCTTCAGTAGCAGGTGGTAGATCTGGCGAAGGACCCTGCTCTCAACTGGGAGCTGTTTTCTTCCTCTTAAATGTTATTTTGTCTGAAGTAGCTCTCTGCTGCCCTCCACTGGCACTCAGCCACTAGAGCTAGCAAGCCTTCTGCTTCTCCACTAACACTGCATCTAACTCTCCAAACGATTTACCAGAGTATTACTAACCACAGAAGTCCAGCACTACGTGTAGTTTTTATAGCAGGAAACATAGGACCCAGGCCTCTTCATGTCCACTTATACCTGATGTTCTCGCTTTCTGAGAAGGAATTTGCTGATGGGCTGTGCATGAGTATCTGACTTATACTAATTTCAGGTATTTGTACTGGAGTATTTGGAAGGGATTACTTGAAAGTGTAAAACTTCTATTTAATTACCAAGCTGAAATACACTTCAATGTATTGAAATGTATTGAAATACACTTCAAATGATACTCGGCCACAAATTTCTGAGTGTGCTGTACTTAATCTTAAGTAAAAAGCAATTCTATCTTATTGCTACAAAGATATAGTGAACTGTATGAAATTCCTAAATGATATGTACAGTTTCCATTTATTCAACAGTTATGTATTAGACACACGCTATGTGCCAGACACTCTTATTGGTGCTGAGAATACAGTGCTGGATAAAGGAGATGCAAACTATAAAAACACCTTCTGCCTTTACTGAGCTTGTTTACTAGTTGAGAAAGATAACTATTGAATGAATTAATAAGCAAAATGCCCTTTGAGGGAATATGACACTACCATATCTAATAATTCCTGCCAGAAAAACATTTCAGGGATTCCATGTTTTTAAGAATATCAGTATTACGATTGAGAGTCATAACCAAAGTTAGATAGGGACTTTTGCTACAAATATTTAATGTGTTATTCCTTCATTCATAAATTTATTATAAATTGAGTATGGGTCTATTAAAGCAATTGATGCACATGAATGTATGAATCCTTCAGCTGCTAAGATGTTTCATCTTTTTATTCTATTATAATTTTCTCTTCTGTTAGAATGTCTGATGTTTGCCACCTTGTCACCCCTGCTATTGCTGCCTTAATTATGGGGTCTATTACTGTCTTTCCTTTTTCCTTTTTTTTTTTTTATTAAGTTCTCTTCCTATGTTTTTTTGCTTAGATACACTCTAGATACACTCTAACACTCTAGATACACTGCAGATACACTGTATCTAACTCACAGATACACTCTAACAGAGGCTTGCATGTGTGCTAAGTCGCTTCCATTGGGTCTGACTCTGTGTGACACTATGGATGGCAGCCTGCCAGGCTCCTCTGTCTTTGGGATTCTTCAGGCAAGAATTCTGGAGTGGGTTATCATACCCTTCTCCAGGGGATCTTCCTGATCCAGGGATTGAAGCTGCGTCTCTTATATCTACCTGCATTGGCAGATGGGTGCTTTACCACTAGCGCCATTTGGGAAGCCCAGTCTAACAGATATCACTGGTAAAATGGAATAAGTTTTTCCTTTCTAATGTGGAAGGACTGATCATAAGTAAACAGGTATAGTCACTTGGTCTTCTGTAATATACCAGGACTATTTGAAATGAATGTCTGTCCCAAGTTAAACACAGATGGTTTGGGGAAAACAAAATTAGTATGTATATTAATTACAGTTACAACTTTCAAAAAAATTCTATATTGGTTGAAGAGGTCTTCCAAGTGTGATGTCAGGGACCGAGGGTCACAACAAGCTGCTTGTCCTTCCTCAGGAATAATGCAGTTGCCTTTACCCAGGTTCTGAGCCATCCACCAGAGACATATAAAGTACTTGTCAGAAAAGCAGCTTCTAGGTCATGGTATCTGGTCCCATCACTTCATGGCAAATAGATGGGGAAACAGTGGAAACTGTGGCTGACTTTATTTTTCTGGGCTCCAAAATCACTGCAGATGGTGATTGCAGCCATGAAATGAAAAGACACTTACTCCTTGGAAGGAAAGTTAGGACCAAACTAGATAGCATATTAAAAAGCAGAGACACTACTTTGTCAACAAAGGTCCGTTGAGTCAAGGCTATGGTTTTTCCAGTGGTCATGTATGGATGTGAGAGTTGGACTATAAAGAAAGCTGAGCGCTGAAGAATTGATGCTTTTGAACTGTGGTGTTGGAGAAGACTCTTGAGAGTCCCTTGGACTGCCAGGAGATCCAACCAGTCCATCCTAAAGGAGATCAGTCCTGGGTGTTCATTGGAAGGAATGATGCTCAAGCTGAAACTCCAGTACTTCAGCCACCTGATGTGAAGAGTTCACTCGTTTGAAAAGACTCTGATGCTGGGAAAGATTGGGGGCAGGAGGAGAAGGGGACGACAGAGGATGAGATGGTTGGATAGCATCACCAACTCAATGGACATGGGTTTGGGTGGACTCCAGGAGTTGGTGATGGACAGGGAGACCTGGTGTGCTGCGGTTCATGGAGTCACAAAGACTTTGTCACGACTGATCGACTGAACTGAACTGAAACCATCTCAGTCACGTAGGAAGCTAGATAGTTTCATTCCCTTATTTTTGAGTGAGCTTAGCTGTCTAGCTGGAGAAGGCAATGGCAACCCACTCCAGCACTCTTGCCTGGAAAATCCCATGGGTGGAGGAGCCTGGTAGGAGCTCCTGGGTAGGAGCCTGCAGTCCATGGGGTTGCTAAGAGTCGGACATGACTGAGCGACTTCACTTTCACTTTTCACTTTCATGCATTGGAGAAGGAAATGGCAACCCAGTCCAGTGTTCTTGCCTGGAGAATCCCAGGGATGGGGGAGACTGGTGGGCTGCCGTCTCTGGGGTTGCACAGAGTTGGACACGACTGAAGCTACTTAGCAGCAGCAGCAGCTGTCTAGCTTCAGAGTCTTAGCCAGAGCTGACACATATCCAATGTCTTTGGCCATCAATTCAGTAATTGCTTTATATATCATTGATGGCTAACTTGAAATGTTGTGTGTGTAACACATTTATACTGTTGCCTGGGTATGTTCCTTGTACAAACTCTGAAACAACACATTTGTATATGTCTTCTCTATCCTTTTCACTGTGAACCAGTTGTTGGTCAAGTTAAGTGGTTTGTTGATTTTTGAGAGAAGAGTTCTGAACTTAGGAAATGTTCTCTAAATTTTAGAGGTTTTGGCAATTTGGAGTTTACAAAACCAAGGTTTTGCATTATTGATTTGAAGTGATCAAATGGAAGAGGTGAGGGTTTGGAATGTTTAATTGAATTGGACACATTGTAAAGTGAACCATTATTTAAAAGACCGTAAAGAAGGAAAAAGTGCTGTGAATTTATGTGACATGCCATGAAGTGTGAGAAGCATCCATGCCTCAGAGATGTTAAAATATAAACATCTCAGAATCACATGAAACATGGTATTTCTTAATCTTTGTTGAGATGGATTCAGGAAAAATGATAACATAGCTTCTTGGGATGACACGTCTATGATATAGTAACTTCATAGTAATACACTTCATGATATAGTAACATGAAGAAAAAAAGACTTGACCACAGAAAAATCCTTATAATAGAACAATTATGTATTTTCATGAGTTTGCAGATGTTTTAAAAAATAACTTCTGAAAAATCTTTAATTTTTAATTGAAATTCTGAGAGATCTCAGGATTTCTAAGTAAGATGTTTGTATTAAAAGAAAAAAAGTATTCCATATTTTGGCAAAAACTCCATATACAGGACTGATTCAGGGTTGTTGGGTGAGAATCTTCATCCTTCCTTTGGAGGATTTTTCTGACTGGAAATTTCTAGTTTTGTTTTTATGGTGCAGTCTTACAGTATTGTCTTCTATTAGAAATACATGCCTTAATTTCACTGTGGCATGTGAGTCAGGACAGCAGGAAGAATCTAAAGCCTCATATGTCCTTATATGAGGTAGAAATGTGTATTTTTTTATTAATAAATTATTGTATAAAATATCTTTAACTTTTGCTTACTTTTAATTTCACACCACCCCCCCCCACTTTATTTTTAGCCACACTAAAATATGTGTGCAGTTTATGGAATCTTAGTTCCCCAACCAGGAATTGAACCCAGGTCCCTGGGCAGTGAAAGCACAGAGTCCTAACCACTGGACTGCTGGCAATTCCCCTGAGAAGATCCCCTGGAGGAAGGCTTGGCAAACCATTCCAGTATTCTCACCTGGAGAATCCCATGGACAGAGGAGCCTGGCAGGCTATACAGTCCATGGGGTTGCAAAGAGTCAAACACAACTGAGCCACTAACACTTTGACTTTTTCACTAGCTTAACACAGACTTGCTGAGAAAATTTTCCAGTGTATTAAGAAAAGAAATATAAATCACCCACTAAGACAAAACCTAAAGATAACTTCAGTTAATATTTTGCATAATTTAAAAGAAACAGGCCTTTTCCTTTGCAGAAATATATACTATATAGTACACTTTAAATAATTTAAGTCATTCTGTGAATATGTTTTGTGTTCTCCATTTTTTAAAATCAGTGTCTTACCATGAATATTTATTTCCTCATCAGTATTTTTATTTCTGAAAACTACTATTAACTTTTAACTTATTTTTGTTATTTTATGCATTAACAATGAAAATATAACAATTGTCTATTAACCATTGCTTCACAATTAGGTTGGTTCTAATTTTTCATCATCAAGTGACTTTAGATGTACATCTTTGCACATAGAGATAGTTCTCTTAAAATGTTTTTCTTAGGGGAAGAATTTTTTCTGGGTCCCATAGTATAAATTTTTTAAAGACACTGTATGTACCAGGACTTCACTGGTGGTCCAGTGGCTAGGCCTCCATGCTCCCATTGCTGGTGGCCCGGGTTTGATCCCTGTTCTGGAAACTAGATCCACAGGCTGCATGAAGATCTCATGCAAGAACTTCGCCCTAGGAAGCAAGAACACACTTTTTCTCTAATCGTTCCTATTTTTTCTGTTAATTCATCCCCCAGATGCAGAAAGGCATTTGTTTTTATGCTCACTATCCATGCATGAATTATGTGTTTACAATTTTGAAATGCCTCAATAGATAGTATATTAATATTAGAGCCAACAGTGATGAAAAAGCACAATCTAATATCTGCCTGCTTGGTGGTATGTGTTATATGGATCTTAAGGTACTTGAACATCTTGGATCAGAGATGCTAGATAGCTGACAACTTGTTTGTTAAATCTGACAGGGTTATATTTATGTTTCCTCCAATGATTAGAAGGATCATTTTAAGCATAAGGATATTGTAGGCAGCTTTATAAATGTAGCTCATAAAAAAAAGGTGTTTCTTAAACTTCTTTCATAACCTGTTAGAATTTACTATCACTCCTAACTACTTTAGTTGGCAAGTATAGAATGTTGTTCTAGGTTTCATGTGGGTGTCTGTTATTTCTTCCACTTATGCTACTTCAGTTCAGTTCTGTTCAGTCACTCAGTCGTGTCCAGCTCTGCGACCCCATGAACTGCAGCACGCCAGGCCTCCCTGTCCATCACTAACTCCCGGAGTTCACTCAGACTCACGTCCATCGAGTCGGTGATGCCATCCAGCCATCTCATCCTCTGTCATCCCCTTCTCCTCTTGCCCCCAATCCCTCCCAGCATCACCCCAATCCCTCCCAGCATCAGAGTCTTTTCCAATGAGTCAGCTCTTCGCATGAGGTGGCCAAAGTACTTGAGTTTCAGCTTTAGCATCATTCCTTCCAAAGAAATCCCAGGACTGATCTCCTTTAGAATGAACTGGTTGGATCTCCTTGTAGTCCAAGGGACTCTCAAGACTCTTCTCCAACACCACAGTTCAAAAACATCAATTCTTCAGTGCTCAGCTTTCTTCACAGTCCAACTCTCACATCCATACATGACCACTGGAAAAACTATAGCCTTGATGAGACAGACCTTTGTTGGCAAAGTAATGTCTCTGTTTTTTAATATGCTATCTAGGTTGGTCATAACTTTCCTTCCAAGGAGTAAGCGTCTTTTAATTTCATGGCTGCAGTCACCATCTGCAGTGATTTTGGAGCCCCCCAAAATAAAGTCCGACACTGTTTCCACTGTTTCCCCATCTATTTCCCATGAAGTGATGGGACCAGATGCCATGATCTTAGTTTTCTGAATGTTGAGCTTTAAGCCAACTTTTTCACTCTCCTCTTTCACTGTCATCAAGAGGCTTTATGCTACTTATGGTGAGCCATTTCTTGGTATGTGGGAGTGGGAGAGGCTTTAAGAATTACTTAGTTTAGGGACTTCCCTGGTGGTCCAGGGGTCGATGGTCTGCTTTCCAATGCAAGAGACGTGCGTTCAATCTCTGGTTGGGGAACGAAGATCCCACATGCCATGGGGTCAACTAAGTCCTTTCACTGCAGCTAGAGAGCCCATGAACTGCAACTAAGACCCAGCACAGCCAATAGTTAATTAATTAATTTAAAAAATTACTTAGTTTGTAAATGGGTCATTACAGATTTTACTACTTTACAAATGACTGCGAATTGAGACCTGGCAGGATATATGTGTTTTAGTAGTTGAAAAGGACTGGAAACCATCATTTAGTAGAAAGACCATTGAACATCACAAGACTTAAATCCTAGATTCTATTCATTATTGGTCTTTCTAGTGGCTCAGACAGTCAACAATCTGCCCACAATGCGGGAGACCTGGGTTGGATTCCTGGGCCAGGAATCCCCTGGAGGAGGAAATGGCAACCCACTTCAGTATTCTTGCCTGGAGAATCCCAAGGACAGAGGAGCCTGGTGGTTTACAGTCCATCGCAAAGAGTCACAAAGGACTGAAAAATTAACATTCTATTATTAGAATAGATACTTAATAACTCTGTGATAAAGTGCCTCTCCTTCTAATCTCTCTTACTTTCCTTTGACCTAAAATATATTTTGAAACACCTTCGGAGTCTATCTCTGAAATTTATTCATAGCAAGTGAGCAAGTGAGATGTAATGATGGGGTTTTGTAAACAGAAAAGTTAATATTCTGATTTTACTTTTGGATTTGGTTTATATTAGGACTCTGAACATCGCACAAATACTCCAAAAGATAAGAATATTTATTGTCACCAACTACTCACTGTTGCTTGATCTAAAGTCCTCATATATTCTATAAACATGTTGAATTCATTGTTTGACTATGACACTGTTCCTTATGTACTCAAAATAAGTATCACCAGAAAATCTCTGCAACTTAAAAAATTTATATACTTTATATGGTGTCTAAAACTATTCATGCATTTTAATAAAATTGAGTCATTCTTAAAATATGAAATTTTAGTATAAATTCATACATCAACTGGGAAGGCACAGTTTCAATACAGCTGCTGTACATTTTCTTCACAGCTTATTTGTAATGTCATTAGTCATTGTTAGGTCTATTAGTCAGAAGTTTCAAATCTATAAGGTGGTTGTCATATTTAGTAATTATTTTTTTAAATACTGACATACAATTAAGTGTCTTGAAATTCAGCTTTATTCACAGATTTTCCCTTCTTTTGCAAAATCAATTTGGATAATCTCAAAATAACAGTGCCTCTCCACACTCTAAGCATTTTAGATGTGTCATCATATTAATTTTTTGCCCTTTACTACTTCCATTAATTAATTTTGCCCTTTAACTTTTGCTGATCAATGTGGACTAAATTGTAATTGCAACATTTCTATGAAATAATACCAAATCAAGACTGATAGTGGCATGCTGTGAGTTAGTGAGGGGTTTTAACATTTTTGAGCTTGGTGTGATGATTTAATACTGGACAGACTTAAAACCAACTTTAAAATATTTTTTGATTTGAATTATTTTAAAATTAAAAAATTTTTGAAGTATAGTTGTTCAAATTTATGTGTTACAGGAGTACAGTATAGTGAGTCACAGTTTTTAATGGTTATATTCAATGTGTAGTTATTGTAAAGTATTGTCTATATTCCCTATGTAGTACAACATATCCTTGTAGTTTATTTCATACATAATAGTTTGTATCCCTTAATCTCCTCCCCATATTGCCTCTCCCCCTTCTTTCTCCCCACTGATAACCCCAAGTTTGTTCTCTATATCTGTGAGTCCGCTTCTTTTTAAACTGAGAACCACCATTTGATTTACATTTAAATTCTAGGTGTGATGAATTTTGAAGATTATATTATGGTTAAAATTCCCTTGCAGTGTCTGCTAAACACTGGTGGTTTGGAGACATGTAGCTTTATGTGATCACTAGCCCACTAGAGTTAAAATGTATGATGAGGGAATGAAAGAATTAAATATCTCATGAATGTTTATATTCATGCTCACAAATGGGTCAAAATACTGATTTTAATCTAGATTACCCAATATGACTGATTATTTATTAAGTGAATATACAATTATTACTTATTCTGCACCAGATAATGTACCAGGAGATGAGGGTAGAGTGATGAATAAAATTTAATTTCTACTCCAAAAGAACAGTCTGGTTGAGGAGATGAACACATAGTCATATGTGTGCAGTAAAATTAGTGCCACATTGGAGGTACGCGTTGAATACTATGCAAGTGCAAAGGAAAGTCACTTAGATCTTCAGGTTTAGGAAGGATATGACACCCAAACTCCTTCAAAGAGTTTTTTTTAAATTATAAATTGAATACATGAACATATAATAACAATTAAACAATTTAGAAGAGTTTGTGATTAAAGTAAAAGAACTGTTTCTATTCAACAGTTTTTTGGTTTCCTAAAGGCAAGCTCTTTTGAATATTTTTGATTGCATTTCCTTTGGTGGTTCTCCAGAATATTAAATCATATGATTATACATTCTCTGTGTATTTTAGGGTTATTTATCTTTCTATTACTTCTGAAGGTTAGTTTTTTTATGATAAATAATATACTGATACACTACTAAGGCGGAGAAGGTGATGGCACCCCACTCCAGTACTCTTGCCTGGAAACTCCCATGGACGGGGGAGCCTGGTGGGCTGCCATCTATGGGGTCGCACAGAGTCGGACACGACTGAAGTGACTTAGCAGCACGCTACTAAGAGGTGATATTATTGCTTGTACTATTTTGTTCACTTTTTTACTTTCATCAGTCTCCACCATTTGTCAACTGCCTTGTATTTTTATTTTTTAAGATTGAAAAAGAATAGATATATTCATATGTATAACTGAATCACTTTGCTGCACACCTAAAATTGATGGCTCAGCTGGTAAAGAATCCGCCTGCAATGCGGGAGACCTGGGTTTGATCCCTGGATTAGTAAGATGCTCTGGAGAGGGAAAAGGCTACCCAGTCTCGTATTCTGGCCTGGAGATTTCCTTGGGGTCGTAAAGAGTCAGACAGGATTGAGTGACTTTCACTTTCACGTTCACTCACTAAAACTAGCACGTTATAAATCAACTCCAATTTATCCAATATGAAATAAAATTTTTAAAAATGTCAGCATTTAAAAATACTGAAAATTTTATTTGAAAAAAGCTTCTTAGTGAAAAAAGAGACTGTTATATTTCTAATTTGATATGAAACAGCAATCAACAGAAGCTTTTCATTCTTTATTCATAAATTGACTCTGAAAATTTTCACTTTTTAACTGTGTTGGGTCATGTACTCTGCTGTGCGGAATGGTGTTTCTTTTCTTCTTATCAGTTAGCTAAAATCATGCCAAAGGTTTACTTTCTTCACATTTGAATTATGGCTTTTTATATAGCTTTGCTTTATTTTTTGTTATAGTTGATAGTTTACAATCTTTTGTTAGTTTCAGGTGTATAGCAAAATGATTCTGTCATATAAATATTTATTTGTACGTATGTAATACATACATTTGTAATACATTTATACATATGTTATACATATATGTCCTTCTGGAGAAGGAAATGGCAACCCACTCTAGTATTCTTGCCTGGAAAATCCCATGGAGGACCCTGGCAGGCTGCAGCCCAAGAGTTGGACATGACTAAATCTACCTAATACATACATATTCTTTTTCAGATTCTTTTTCATTATAGGTTATTGCAAGATATTTGGTACAGTTTCCTGTGCTATATAGTAAATCCTTGTTGTTTATGTATTTTATTTATAGTGGTGTGTGTCTGTTAAGTGGTGTGTATCTTGGAGAAGGAAATGGCAACCCACTCCAGTGTTCTTGCCTGGAGAATTCCATGAACAGGCTACAGTCCATGGGGTTGCAAAGAGTCAGACATGACTAAGCTACCAACACACACATCTGTTAAGCCCATACTCCTAAAGTATCCCTCCCCTTCCTTTTCCCTTTGGTAATCCTAAGTTTGTTTTTTATATCTGTGACTCTGTTTCTGGTTTGTAAATAAATTCATTTATATTATTTTTAGATTCCACATAAAAGTGATATATAATATTTGTCTTTCTGTGTCCAACTTCACTTAGTGTGATCATCTCTAAGTCCATTCATGTTGCTGCAAATGATGATGTTTCATTCTTTTTTATGGCTGAGTAATATTCTGCTGTATATATTTACCACATCTTCTTTATCCTTTCATCAATTGATAGACACTTAGGTTGCTTCCATGCCTTGGTTATTATAAATAGTGCTGCAATGACCATTGTGGGGCATATATCTTTTTGAATTAGAATTTTTGTCTTTGCTGAATATATGCCCGGAAGTAGGATTGCTGGATCATATAGTAACTGTACTTTTAGTTTTCTAAGGAACCTCTAAGGGCTTCCCTGGCCTGGTGGCTCAGACAGTTAAGAGTCTGCCTGCAATGCAGGAGACCTGGGTTTGATCCCTGGGTCAGGAAAGATCCCTTGGAGAAGGCAATGGCAACCACTCCAGTATTCTTGATAGAAAATTCCATGGATAGAGCAGCCAGGTGGGCTATAGTCCATGGGGTTGCATATGCACAGAGCCGGACATGACTAAGTAACTAACACAAGGAACCTCCATACTGTTGTCCATTTTGGCTGCACCAATTTTATATTCCGACCAACCATGTAGGAAGGTTCACTTTTCTCCACACCCTCTCCAGCATGTAATACTTATAGACTTTTTTCTTCTTGGCTACGCCTCATGGAAGATTTTAATTCCTTGACCAGGGATCAAAACTGTGCCCCTGCGTTGAAGCACAGTGTCTTAACCACTGAACTGCCAGGCAAGTCTCTATTTGTAGACTTTTTAAGATGAGTATTCTAACTGGTGTGAGGTGATACCTCATTATAGCACAACTTTGTTTTATTCCCCTTTGGGTTAGCAATTAACTTTTCTCTTTTGTTTGTAAAAAAAAAGTTATATGCATCTTACATTTTCATACATGTTCCTTATATCTTCTCAAGCTGAGGTCTTTTCCTATATGCCTTCCTCTTAGGACCATCAATTTATCTACTCTAATCTGAACCAGTTGCTTTCTAGGGCTACTGAATGGCCTCTTTCCAGAAATTTCCTTTGTTACTTTCCTGAGTGGGATCCACACATTCTAAAGCCCATTTCTCCTCTTTCTCTTTTTAGATTTTGTCCCTTATTTTTCTAGTCAGCATCATAAAGTAACTGTTTGCATAAAGATATATGGTAAATACATATTAGCAAATGTCTGTATTTTGCTCTCACTGTGTGTGTTTGCATGTCAGAGTGTGTGTATATGTGAAAGAAGGAGAGACTAGATATTGGACTATATCATTTTAGAGTCAAGAAATTTTGCTGTAAACCGAAAGGCATTTATCAATTTTCTTGACATGCAATGGTGGTGATAGACCTAAGTCCATACATCCTCATTCTATTTTAGATAAGCTGTTTTTAATCTTGAAAACTTTTAGAATCATCTCTAAGTGTGGGTCTTAATTACAATCATTTTACTGTTACTTTGTACTTTATTTTATTTATTTTTTAATATAAATTTATTTATTTTAATTGGAGGCTAATTACTTTACAATATTGTATTGGTTTTGCCATACATCAACATGAATCTGCCACGGGTGTACACGTGTTTCCCATCCTGAACCCTCCTCCCATCTCCCTCCCCATACCAGCCCTCTGGGTCATCCCAGTGCACCAGCCCCGAGTACCCTGTATCATGCATCGAACCTGGACTAGTGATTCGTTTCACATATGATATTATACATGTTTCAATGCCATTCTCGCAAATCATCCCACCCTCTCCCTCTCCCACAGAGTCCAAAAGACTGTTCTATACATCAGTGTCTCTTTTGCTGTCTTGTATACAGGGTTATTGTTACCATCTTTCTAAATTCCATATATATGCGTTAGTATACTGTATTGGTGTTTTTCTTTCTGGCTTACTTCAATCGGCTCCAGTTTCATCCACCTCATTAGAACTGATTCAAATGTATTCTTTTTAATGGCTGAATAATACTCCATCGTGTATATGTACCACAGCTTTCTTACCCATTTGTCTGCTGATGGACATCTAGGCTGCTTCCATGTCCTGGCTATTATAAATAGTGCTGCTATGAACATTGGGATACACGTGTCTCTTTCAATTCTGGTTTCCTCGGTGTGTATGCCCAGCAGTGGGATTACTGGGTAGTATGGTAGTTCTATTTCCAGTTTTTTAAGGAATCTCCACACTGTTCTCCATAGTGGCTAAACTAGTTTGCATTCCCACCAACAGTGTAAGATGGTTCCCTTTTCTCCACACCCTCTCCAGCATTTATTGCTTATAGACTTTTGGATAGCAGCCATTCTGACTGGCATGAAATGGTACCTCATTGTGGGTTTGATTTGCCTTTCTCTGATAATGAGTAATGTTGAGCATATTTTCATGTGTTTGTTAGCCATCTGTATGTCTTCTCTGGAGAAATGTCTATTTAGTTCTTTGGCCCATTTTTTGATTGGGTCGTTTATTTTTCTGGAATTGAGCTGTACGAGTTGCTTGTATATTTTTGAGATTAGTTGTTTGTCAGTTGCTTCATTTGCTATTATTTTCTTCCATTCTGAAGGCTGTCTTTTCGCCTTACTTATAGTTTCCTTTGTTGTGCAGAAGCTTTTAAGTTTAATTAGGTCCCATTTGTTTATTTTTGCTTTTATTTCCAATATTCTGGGAGGTGGGTCATAGAGAATCCTGCTGTGATGTATGTCAGAAAGTGTTTTGCCTATGTTCTCCTCTAGGAGTTTTATAGTTTCTGGTCTTAGGTTTAGATCTTTAATCCATTTTGAGTTTATTTTTGTGTATGGTGTTAGAAAGTGTTCTAGTTTCATTCTTTTACAAGTGGTTGACCAGTTTTCCCAGCACCACTTGTTAAAGAGATTGTCTTTAATCCATTGTATATTCTTGCCTCCTTTGTCAAAGATAAGGTGTCCATAGATGGCGTGGATTTATCTCTGGGCTTTCTATTTTGTTCCATTGATCTATATTTCTGTCTTTGTGCCAGTACCATACTGTCTTGATGACTATGACTTTGTAGCAGAGCCTGAAGTCAGGCAGGTTGATTCCTCCAGTTCCATTCTCCTTTCTCAAGATTGCTTTGGCTATTAGAGGTTTTTTGTATTTCCATACAAATTGTGAAATTATTTGTTCTAACTCTGAAAAATACCGTTGGTAGCTTGATAGGAATTGCATTGAATCTATAGATTGCTTTGGGTAGTATACTCATTTTCACTATATTGATTCTTCTGATCCATGAACATGGTATATTTCTCCATCTATTAGTGTTGTCTTTGATTTCTTTCACCAGTGTTTTATAGTTTTCTATATATAGGTCTTTTATTTCTTTAGGTAGATATATTCCTAAGTATTTTATTCTTTTTGTTGCAATAGTGAATGGAATTGTTTCCTTAATTTTTTTCTGTTTTCTCATTATTAGTGTATAGGAATGCAAGGGATTTCTGTGTATTGATTTTATATCCTGCAACTTTACTATATTCTTTGATTAGCTCTAGTAATTTTCTGGTGGAGTCTTTAGGGTTTTCTATGTAGAGGATCATGTCATCTGCAAACAGTGAGGGTTTTACTTCTTCTTTTCCAATTTGGACTCCTTTTATTTCTTTTTCTGCTCTGATTGCTTTGGCCAAAACTTCCAAAACTATGTTGAATAGTAGTGGTGAAAGTGGGCACCCTTGTCTTGTCCCTGACTTTAGGGGAAATGCTTTCAATTTTTCACCATTGAGGATAATGTTTGCTCTGAGTTTGTCATATATAGCTTTTACTATGTTGAGGTATGTTCCTTCTATTCCTGCTTTCTGGAGGGTTTTTATCATAAATGGATGTTGACTTTTGTCAAGGGCTTTCTCTGCATCTATTGAGATAATCATATGGCTTTTATTTTTCAATTTGTTAATGTGGTGTATAACATTGATTGATTTGCAGATATTGAAGAATCCTTGCATCCCTGGGATAAAGCCCACTTGGTCATGGTGTATGATCTTTTTAATGGGTTGTTGGATTCTGATTGCTAGAATTTTGTTAAGGATTTTTGCATCTATGTTCATCAGTGATATTGGCCTGTAGTTTTCTTTTTTTGTGGCATCTTTGTCAGGTTTTGGTATTAGGGTGATGGTGGCCTCATAGAATGAGTTTGGAAGTTTACCTTCCTCTGCAATTTTCTGGAAGTTTGAGTGGGATAGGTGTTAGCTCTTCTCTAAATTTTTGGAAGAATTCCAAGGCTGTGAAGCCTTGTGGACTTGGGCTTTTGTTTGCTGGAAGATTTCTGATTAAAGTTTCAATTTCCGTGCTTGTGATGGGTCTGTTAAGATTTTCTATTTCTTCCTGGTTCCGTTTTGGAAAGTTGTACTTTTCTAAGAATTTGTCCATTTCTTACAAGTTGTCCATTTTATTGGCATATAATTGCTGATAGTAGTCTCATGATCCTTTGTATTTCTGTGTTGTCTGTTGTGATCTCTCCATTTTCATTTCTAATTTTATTGATTTGATTTTTCTCCCTTTCTTTCTTGATGAATCTGGCTAATGGTTTGTCAATTTTATTTATCCTCTCAAAGAACCAGCTTTTGGCTTTGTTGATTTTTACTATGGTCTCTTTTGTTTCTTTTGCATTTATTTCTGCCTTAATTTTTAAGATTTCTTTCCTTCTACTAACCCTGGGGTTCTTCATTTCTCCCTTTTCTAGTTGCTTTAGGTGTAGAGTTAGGTTATTTATTTGTCTTTTTTCTTGTTTCTTGAGGTATGCCTGTATTGCTATGAACCTTCCCCTTAGCATTGCTTTTACAGTGTCCCACAGGTTTTGGGTTGTTGTGTTTTCATTTTCATTCGTTTCTATGCATATTTTGATTTCTTTTTTGATTTCTTCTGTGATTTGTTGGTTATTCAGCAGCGTGTTGTTCAGCCTCCATATGTTGAAATTTTAATAGTTTTCCTCCTGTAATTGAGATCTAATCTTACTGCATTGTGGTCAGAAAAGATGCTTGAAATTATTTCAGTTTTTTTTAATTTACCAAAGCTAGATTTATGGCCCAGTATGTGATCTATCCTGGAGAAGGTTCCGTGTGCACTTGAGAAAAAGGTGAAATTCGTTGTTTTGGGGTGCAATGTCCTATAGATATCAATTAGGTCTAACTGGTCTATTGTATCAGAGAAGACAGTGGCACCCCACTCCAGTACTCTTGCTTGGAAAATCCCATGGACGGAGGAGCCTGGTAGGCTGCAGTCCATGGGGTCGTTAAGAGTCAGACACGACAGACCGACTTCACTTTCACTTTTCACTTTCATGCGTTGGAGAAGCAAATGGCAACCCACTCCAGTGTTCTTGCCTGGAGAATCCCAGGGATGGGGGAGCCTGATGGGCTGCCGTCATGGGGTCGCACAGAGTCGGACATGACTGAAGTGACTTAGGAGCAGCAGGTCTATTGTATCATTTAAAGTTTGTGTTTCCTTGTTAATTTTCTGTTTAGTTGATGTATTCATAGGTGTATAGAGCTTCTCCATCTTTGGCTGCAAAGAATATAATCAATCTGATTTCGGTGTTGACCATCTGGTGATGTCCATGTATAGAGTCTTCTCTTGTGTTGTTGGAAGAGGGTGTTTGTTATGATCAGTGCATTTTCTTGGCAAAACTCTTTTAGTCTTTGCCCTCCTTCATTCCGTATTCCAAGGTCAAATTTGCCTGTTACTCCAGGTGTTTCTTGACTTCCTACTTTTGCATTCCAGTCCCCTATAATGAAAAGGACATCTTTTTTGGGTGTTAGTTCTAAAAGGTCTTGTAGGTCTTCATAGAACCGTTAAACTTCAGCTTCTTCAGCATTACTGGTTGGGGCATAGACTTGGATTACTGTGATATTGAATGGTTTGCCTTGGAAATGAACAGAGATCATTCTGTCATTTTTGAGATTGCATCCAAGTACTGCATTTCAGACTCTTTTGTTGACCATGATTCCTACTCCATTTCTTCTGAGGGATTCCTGCCCACAGTAGTAGATATAATGGTCATCTGAGTTAAATTCACCCATTCCAGTCCATTTCAGTTCGCTGATTCCTAGAATGTTGACATTGACTCTTGCCATCTCTTGTTTGACTACTTCAAATTTGCCTTGATTCATGGACCTGACATTCCAGGTTCCTATGCAATATTGCTTTTTACAGCATTGGACCTTGCTTCTATCACCAGTCACATCCACAGCTGGGTATTGTTTTTGCTTTGGCTCCATCCCTTCATTCTTTCTGGAGTTATTTGTCCACTGATCTCCAGTAGCATATTGGGCGCCTACTGACCTGGGGAGTTTCTCTTTCAGTATCCTATCATTTTGCCTTTTCATACTGTTCATGGGGTTCTCACGGAGAAGGCAATGGCACCCCACTCCAATACTCTTGCCTGGAAAATCCTATGGATGGATGAGCCTGGTGGGCTACAGTCCGTGGGGTTGCTGAGAGTCGGACATGACTGAGTGACTTCACTTTCACTTTTCACTCTTATGCATTGGAAAAGGAAATGGCAACCCACTCCAGTGTTCTTGCCTTGAGAATCTCAGGGACAGGGGAGCCTGGTGGGCTGCCGTCTATGGGGTGTCACAGAGTCGGACATGAATGAAGCGACTTAGCAGCAGCAGCATGGGGTTCTCAAGGCAAGAATACTGAAATGGTTTGCCATTCCCTTCTCCAGTGGACCACATTCTGTGAGATCTCTCCACCATGACCCACCCAACTTGGGTTGCCCCATGGCCATGGCTTAGTTTCATTGAGTTACACAGAAAACTAGTCAATCTAATCACACTAGGACCATGTGGTCCTAGTGGTCCATGTGGTCCTAGTGTGATTAGATTGACTAGTTTTCTGTGAGCATGGTTTCAGTGTGTCCGCCCTCTGATGCCCTCTTTCAACACCTACTGTCTAACTTGGGTTTCTCTTACCTTGGGCGTGGGGTATCTCTTCACAGCTGCTCCAGCAAAGCACAGCCAATGTTCCTTACCTTGGACGAGGGGTCTCTCCTCACCGGCGCCCTTCCTGACCTTTAACGTGGGATAGCTCCTCTAGACCCTCCTGTGCCCGCACAGCCACAGTGTGGGGTTGGTCTTCCCGGCCACGGCCCCTGGCCTCGGGTGTGGGGTTGCTCCTCCCGGCTGCCGCCTCTGACCTCAGACGTGGGATAACTCCTCTTGTCGCCGCCCCTGACCTCGGATGCTGGATATATCTATACAGGCAGCAAAAACAAGACCAGGAGCTGACTATGGATCAGACCATGAACTCCTTATTGCCAAATTCAGACTTAAATTGAAGAAAGTAGGGAAAACCACTAGACCATTCAGGTATGACCTAAATCAAATCCCTTATGATTATACAGTGGAAGTGAGAAATAGATTTAAGGGCCTAGATCTGATAGATAGAGTGCCTGATAAGCTATGGACTGAGGTTCGTGACATTGTACAGGAGACAGGGATCAAGACCATCCCCATGGAAAAGAAATGCAGAAAAGCAAAATGGCTGTCTGGGGAGGCCTTACAAATAGCTGTGAAAAGAAGAGAAGCAAAAAGCAAAGGAGAAAAGGAAAGATATAAACATCTGAATGCAGAGTTCCAAAGAATAGCAAGAAGAGATAAGAAAGCCTTCTTCAGCAATCAATGCAAAGAAATAGAGGAAAACAACAGAATGGGAAAGACTAGAGATCTCTTCAAGAAAGTCAGAGATACCAAAGGAACATTTCATGCAAAGATGGGCTCGATAAAGGACAGAAATGGTATGGATCTAACAGAAGCAGAAGATATTAAGAAGAGGTGGCAAGAATACATAGAAGAACTGTACAAAAAAGATCTTCACGACCCAGATAATCATGATGGTGTGATCACTGACCTAGAGCCAGACATCCTGGAATGTGAAGTCAAGTGGGCCTTAGAAAGCATCACTATGAACAAAGCTAGTGGAGGTGATGGAATTCCAGTTGAGCTATTCCAAATCCTGAAAGATGATGCTGTGAAAGTGCTGCACTCAATATGCCAGCAAATTTGGAAAACTCAGCAGTGGCCACAGGACTGGAAAAGGTCAGTTTTCATTCCAATGCCAAAGAATGCTCAAACTACCGCACAATTGCACTCATCTCACATGCTAGTAAAGTCATGCTCAAAATTCTCCAAGCCAGGCTTCAGCAATATGTGAACCGTGAACTTCCTGATGTTTAAGCTGGTTTTAGAAAAGGCAGAGGAACCAGAGATCAAATTGCCAACATCTGCTGGATCATGGAAAAAGCAAGAGAGTTCCAGAAAAGCATCTATTTCTGCTTTATTGACTATGCCAAAGCCTTGACTGTGGATCACAATAAACTGTGGAAAATTCTGAAAGAGATGGGAATACCAGACCACCTGATCTGCCTCTTGAGAAACCTGTATGCAGGTCAGGAAGCAACAGTTAGAACTGGACATGGAACAACAGACTGGTTCCAAATAGGAAAAGGAGTACGTCAAGGCTGTATATTGTCACCCTGCTTATTTAACTTATATGCAGAGTACATCATGAGAAACGCCGGACTGGAACAAACACAAGCTGGAATCAAGATTGCTGGGAGAAATATCAATAACCTCATATATACAGATGACACCACCCTTATGGCAGAAAGTGAAGAGGAACTAAAAAGCCTCTTCATGAAGGTGAAAGTGAAGAGTGAAAAAGTTGGCTTAAAGCTCAACATTCAGAAAACAAAGATCATGGCATCTGGTCCCATCACTTCATGGGAAATAGATGGGGAAACAGTGGAAACAGTGTCAGACTTTATTTTTTCTGGGCTCCAAAATCACTGCAGATGGTGACTGCAGCCATGAAATTAAAAGATGCTTACTCCTTGGAAGGAAAGTTATGACCAACCTAGATAGCATATTCAAAAGCAGAGACATTACTTTGACAATAAAGTTCGTCTAATCAAGGCTATGGTTTTTCCTGAGGTCATGTATGAATGTGAGAGTTGGACTGTGAAGAAGGCTGAGCACTGAAGAATTGATGCTTTTGATTTGAACTGTGGTGTTGGAGAAGACTCTTGAGTGTCCCTTGAACTGCAAGGAGGTCCAACCAGTCCATTCTGAAGGAGATCAGCCCTGGGATTTCTTTGGAAGGAACGATGCTAAAGCTGAAACTCCAGTACTTTGGCCACCTCATGCGAAGAGCTGACTCATTGGAAAAGACTCTGATGCTGGGAGGGATTGGGGGCAAGAGGAGAAGGGGACGACAGAGGATGAGATGGCTGGATGGCTTCACTGACTCGATGGACGTGAGTCTGAGTGAACTCCGGGAGTTGGTGATGGACAGGGAGGCCTGGCATGCTGCGATTCATGGGGTCACAAAGAGTCGGACACGACTGAGTGACTGATCTGATCCGATCTGATTCATAGGTAGTGTATTTAAGTCTCCCACTATTATTGTGTTATTGTTAATTTCCCCTTTCATACTTGTTACATATTGCAGTGCTCCTATGTTGGGTGCATGTGTATTTATAATTGTTAGATCTTCTTCTTGGACTGATCCTTTAATCATTATGTAGTGTCCTTCTTTGTTTCTTTTCACAGCCTTTGTTTTAAAGTGTATTTTGTCTGATATGAGTATTGCTTGTCCTGTTTTCTTTCAGTCTCTATTTGCATGGAATATCTTTCTCCAGCCCTTCACTTTCAGTCCGTATGTGTCCCTTGTTTTGAAGTGGGTCTCTTGTAGACAACATATATAGGGGTCTTGTTTTTGTATCCATTCAGCCAGTCTTTGTCTTTTGGTTGGGGCATTCAACCCATTTACGTTTAAGGTAATTATTGATAAGTATGATCCCAGTGCCATTTACTTTATTGTTTTGGGTTCGAGTTTATACACCCTTTTTGTGTTTCCTGTCTAGAGAAGATCCTTTAGCATTTGTTGGAGAGCTGGTTTGGTGGTGCTGAATTCTCTCAGCTTTTTCTTGTCTGTAAAGCTTTTGATTTCTCCTTCATATTTGAATGAGATCCTTGCTGGGTACAGTAATCTGGGCTGTAGATTATTTTCTTTCATCACTTTAAGTATGTCCTGCCATTCCCTCCTGGCCTGAAGAGTTTCTATTGAAAGATTAGCTGTTATCCTTATGGGAATCCCCTTGTGTGTTATTTGTTTTTTTTTTTTTTTCCCTTGCTGCTTTTAATATTTGTTCTTTGTGTTTGATCTTTGTTAATTTGATTAATATGTGTCTTAGGGTGTTTCACCTTGGGTTTATCCTGTTTGGGACTCTTTGGGTTTCTTGGACTTGGGTGATAATTTCCTTCCCCATTTTAGGGAAGTTTTCAACTATTATCTCCTCAAGTATTTTCTCATGGTCTTTCTTTTTGTCTTCTTCTTCTTGGACTCCTATGATTTGAATGTTGGGGCATTTAACATTGTCCCTGAGGTCTCTGAGATTGTCCTCATTTCTTTTAATTCGTTTTTCTTTTTTCCTCTCTGATTCATTTATTTCTACCATTCTATATTCTACCTCACTAATCCTATCTTCTGCCTCCGTTATTCTACTATTTATTCCCTCCAGAGTGTTTTTGATCTCATTTATTGCACTATTCATTATATATTGACTCTTTTTTATTTCTTCTAGGTCCTTGTTAAACCTTTCTTGCATCTTCTCAATCCTTGTCTCCAGGCTATTTATCTGTGATTCCATTTTGTTTTCAAGATTTTGGATCATTTTCACTCTCATTATTCGGAATTGTTTATCAGGTAGATTCCCTATCTCTTCCTCTTTTGTTTAGTTTGGTGGGCATTTATCCTGTTCCTTTACCTGCTGGGTATTCCTCTGTCTCATCATCTTGTTTATATTGCTGTGTTTGGGGTGGCCTTTCTGTATTCTGGCAGTTTGTGGAGTTCTCTTTATTGTGGAGTTTCCTTGCTGTTGGTGGGGTTATATGGGTGGTTTGTCAAGGTTTCCTGGTTAGGGCAGCTTGTGTCAGTGTTCTGGTGGGTGGAGCTGGGCTTCTCTCTGGAGTGCAATGAAGCGTCCGTTAATGAGTTATGAGATGTCAATGGGTTTGGAGTGACTTTGGGCAGCCTGCATATTGAAGCTCAGGGCTATGTTCCTGTGTTGCTGGAGAATTTGTGTGGTATGTCTTGCTCTGGAACTTGTTGGCTCCTGGGTGGTGCTTGGTTTCAGTGTAGGTATGGAAGCATTTGATGAGCTCCTGTCTATTAATGTTCCCTGGAGTCAGGAGTTCTCTGGTGTTCTCAGGATTTGGACTTAAGCCTCCTGCTTTTGGTTTTCAGTCTTATTTTTACAGTAGCCTCAAGACTTCTCCATCTATACAGCACCATTAATAAAACATCTAGGTTAAAGATGAAAAGTTTCTGCACAGTGAGGTACACCCAGAGAAGTTCACAGAGTTACATAGAGAAGAGAAGAGGGAGGAGGGAGATAGAGGTGACCAGGATGAGATGAGGTGGAATCAAAAGAGGAGAGAGCAAGCTAACCAGTAATCACTTCCTTATGTGTGCTCCACAGTCTGGACCACTCAGAGATGTTCATGGAGTTACACAGAGAAGAGAAGAGGGAGGAAGGAGACAGAGGTGGCCAGGAGGATAAAGAGGGGGATCAAAAGGAGAGAGACAGATCCAGCCAGTAATCAGTTCCCTAAGTGTTCTCCATGGTCCAGAAAAAACAAAGAAATTCACAGAGTTGGGTAGAGAAGGGGGACCAGGGGCGACCTGGTGGAGAAAAAGGAGAGTCCAAAGGAGGAGAGAGCAGTCAAGCCAGTAATCTTGCTCCCAAGTAAAAATGGGTACTGAAGATTGGGTTCTTAAAGGTACAAAATTGATACTGAATACCAAAAAGCAAAGATTAAAAATCTAGAGTAGAGGTTGGATTTTCAAAAATACAATATTAAAGAAAAAGAGAGAAAAAAAAAAAACAAAGTCACAAAAATTAAAAAAAAAATATATATATATGAAGTTTGCTTTAAAAAATAGGGTCTTTCTTTTTTTTTTGCAAAGTAATAGTAGGTTATAAAAATGAAAATTAAAGGAGTAATAGAGGACTTAAAAATTAAAAAAAATTACAGAATGAGAGTAAAAATAGTAAAAATATATCTAGGACTTTCTCTGGTGTTGTGGGCAGCATGCGGTCAGTTCATTTTCAGATAGTTCCTTGATCCGGCTTATATTTCTCAAGATCTATAGGCCCCTTCCTATGTAGTCGGTACTATCTACAGGGTTTTAATCTATTGCACCTGTCACTTCCAAGGAGGGTCCTTCTGTTTTAGCTTCTTCTGTTTACTGGTCTCTTCAGTGTCTGATTTCTGCCCTGGCACAAGGGGGTGGTGGTGGACACTTTTTTAGACTCACTTGTTCAGTCGTGCTGTGGGGAGGGAGGGACGCTGCAAACAAATACCAGTGGCGTGTGCTCGGAGTGTCTCGGCCACACTGGGTTTGCCCTCGCTCACGGTGAGTGTGCTTTCTCTGTCTACACTGCTTAGGCTCTAGGTTACTCTGCCAGGAACTGTCTGAAGCCGGCTTTGGGTTGTATGCGCTTCCCAGGTCTAAGCCGCTCAGGTTCAGGTATTTGGGTAGTCCTCAGAGGCATAGACTTGGTTGGGCCTGCGTTTTGTGCCCTTCCCAGATTCGAGCAGCTCTGGTGACCAGGTGTTTGGCAAGCATGATCGCTGCGACTTATCGCCTCCCCTGTCCCTGCCGCTCGGTTTTCTGGGTGTATAACTGGCGCATCTTCTCAGGCGGCTGTTGACTGTCCACAATCCCAAGAAGTCTTGGTTAGCAGTGAAGCCTGCTTGCAGTTTGGTAGATAATGCCTCTCTGGGGTCGCAATTGCACCCTTCTGGCTCTGGCTGCCCTCGCCTACCTGTCTCTGGAGGAGGATGGGCTGGCCTGCAGCCGGCTAGCTCTGCTCAGTCCTTTGTTCTGTGAGTGGGCCTGACTGTGTCTTAGGTTAGGGCTTTTTGCGTGGTGGTTATCCCACAGTCTGGTTTGCTATACCAAGTTAGTTCGCTCAGATTGCCCTCGGGGCATTCAGGCCCCATCCTTACTTTAAGCAATGCAACCTGCGCCTTCCTGCCCAGCCCCTGCTTGCTAGTGGCAGATGCAGGTGCCTGCGCTGCTTCTCTGCTGGGGGAGTTACCGCTGGGCTCGTAATCTGTGGGTTTTAATTATTTATTTATTTTTCCTCCCGGTTATGTTGCCCTCTGTGGTTCCAAGGCTTGCCTTAGACTTGGCAGTGAGAGTGTTTCCTGGTGTTTGGAAACTTCTCTCTTTTTTAAGACTCCCTTCCCAGGATGGAGCTCCATCCCTACCTCTTTTGTCTCTCTTTTTATCTTTTATATTTTTTCCTACCTCGTTTTGAAGACAATGGGCTGCTTTTCTGGGTGCCTGATGTACTCTGCCAGTATTCAGAAGTAGTTTTGTGGAATTTTTCTCAGTGTTCAAATGTTCTTTTGATGAACTGTGGGGGAGAAAGTGGTCTCCCTGTCTTATTCCTCCACCATCTTCTACTTTGTACTTTAAACACTCAAATATTTCAGCTGTAAAGAATTGGTCTGTTATTTATCTTTCTTCTCCTTTTTCTTCATTCATTTTTTTTGAATTTCTGTTATTCAGGTGTTGGATTTCATGATGGTCCCTTATAACTCATCTTTTCCCTAGTACTTCCTGACTCTTTACATTTCTGCTTTAGACTCTAGAAGAAGGGCTCAACTTTATTTTCTAATTTATTTTTAATTTCATTTAGACAATTGTCTTTCTGGCACTTTCCAGCCTCTAGTAATCTTTTGATATGTCTTATTGGCTGATAATATCTCTCCTACTTTTTTTTCTCACTTATGTATTAATTCTATATTTATAAAAGGCTTCTTTTTTTGTTTATTTTATTTTTTTAAATTTTTGGCTGCATTGGGTCTTCATTGCTTTTGCACAGGCTTTCTCTAGTTGCAGTGAGTGGTATGCAGGCTTCTCATTGCAGTGGCTTCTCTTGTTACGGAGCACACTCATCTAGGCAAATCATGATAAAACTTCTGAAAACCAAAGACAAAAAGAAAACTTTTCTTTTTAAAAGAAAACATCTATGGAAAAAAAAAGATATATTGCCCTCACAGGAGCTAATAAAGGTAAAATAAGAATGACAACTATCCTCTCTAAGTAAATAATGGAATCCAGAAAATAATGGAAAGATAACCTTTAAAGCACTAAAATAAATTAATATATGGAACAGCTTATAATTAAAACCTAGTCTGTTTCTTTTGTCTAATTTTCTGTTCAATAAGGAATGTCACTGTTCATTAAGACACTACTTTCCTGGAATAATGTCCAGTTTCACAAAACCTTAAGAAAAGAAAGATTTCATAGTGGAAAAAACATTGAGTTTAGGAGACTTGAAGATCATTGTGAAAAATCATAATTTAAACAGTTAGTTTTGTAAGATGATGGGCTAGGTAGAGTAATTAATGTTCATCCTTTGTGTGGGTGCTAAGTTGCTTTTCTGCGATCCCATGGAATGCAGCCTTCCAGGTTCCTCTGTGTATGTGATTCTCCAGGCAAGAATACTGGAGTGGGTTGCCACGCCCTTCTCTAGGAGATCTTCCCAACCCAGGGTTTGAACCCAGATCTCTCCCATTTCAGGTGGATTCTTTACTGTCTGAGCCACCAGGGAAGCCTTTAATATGTTCTAAATGATTGAGTCATGCTCAATCTAGAGTCAATTTTTTAACTCCCTTTAGCTCTGCTGCTGCTGCTAAGTCGCATCAGTTGTGTCCGACTCTGTGCGACCCCATAGATGGCAGCCTACCAGGCTCCTCTGTTCCTGGGATTCTCCACACAAGAACACTGGAGTGGGTTGCCATTTCCTTCTCCAATGCATGAAAGTGAAAAGTGAAAGTGAAGTCGCTCAGTCGTGTCTGACCCTTAGCGACCCTATGGACTGCAGCTTACCAGGCTCCTCCATCCATGGGATTTCCCAGGCAAGAGTACTGGAGTGGGGTGCCATTGCCTTCTCTGCCCTTTAGCTCTAATGTTTGATAATTTCTAAATCTCCTTCATAAAACTTGTCATAAGAAAGTTGACTCTTAGGTTAACTATGGCAATATTTGATAGACATTTTAAGGGCAATAATGAAATGAAAATTTTATGAATAGAGGGTTGTGTACAATATAGGGTTTATAAAGAGAAGTCAAAGTGGATCTTTTTAAGAACTGTTAGATAATAATTTTAAAAATGGGATTGTCTATTTTATATTCAGTCAGATATTATGAAAATAACATTGACAGGCGGTATAAGATAATGAGTGAAGACTTGTGCTCTGGAGTTTGATTTCCTACTTGAAAACTCCAGCTCTCCAAATTACTAGCTATGTGACCTTTGGAAATTTAACCTACCTGAATTTCAGTTTCTACATCTATAAAGCCTTTTAAAGATTATGGCATAAAATTGTAAGCTTTCTTCAAATGTTAGGTTTTTGTTTTTGGCCATTCCATGTGGCTTGTGGGATCTTAGTTCCCCGACCAGGATCAAACCCAGGTAGCTATAGTGAAAGCACCGATTCCTAACCACTAGACCACTAGGGTTAGGAAATTCTCATTAGCTATTATTATTATAATAAAAAGCTGGCAAAACAAAGTTAGTACGTTCAAAGTAATTGTACAATGTTTTTTGCTAGATTCTGGTATTTGGCTCAGACAAGTACCAGAGGAACTTTGTACCTGAGGAACTTTGCATTTTGCAAAACAATGAAAGAATTAAAAAAGAGAAAAAATTATTGAATTTCTATGAATAGTAGGAATTGTGTTGACAGTTCACTTAGGTAATTTTTTTAACCTTACAGTGAGTTTATAATGTAGGTATTATTTTTATTATTTTACAAATAAGGAAACTGTCAGAGATATTAAATATCCTATATTTTTGCCAATTTAACAAAATAATCATTAAGTGACTGAACTGAACTGAACTGAAGAGGGATGAATTTCAGGGAGAAGACTGGTTTCCTTATATGAACTCTAGAAAAAAAATATTAGCTGCTTCAATATAAAACTGATTTCTACTGTAATTATAATCATACATCTGCTATTAACAATACTACATTTCTTTGTTGGCCTTTTATTTAGTTTATCTATTGATTTCTTTTCATTATCATTTTATTTGCAGTAGAATCAATCAACTCTAGATTAAATTAAAAGTAGATTAAGTACAGGTTTTCATTCTAAGAAATACCTCATTCATTTCTACTTTTCATGTACCCTTAGTTCAGTTCAGTCCCTCAGATGTGTCCGACTCTTTGCGACCCCATGAACTGCAGCACGCCAGGCCTCCCTGTCCATCACCAACTCCCGGAGTCCACCCAAACCCATGTCCATTGAGTTGGTGATGCCATCCAACCATCTCATCCTTTGTCATCCCCATCTCCTCTTGCCTTCAATCTTTCCCAGTGTCAGGGTCTTTTCCAATAAGTCAGCTCTTTGCATCAGGTCCAAAGTATTGGAGTTTCAGCCTCAACATCAATCCTTCCAATGAACACCCAGGACTGATCTCCTTCAGGATGGACTGGTTGGCTCTCCTTTCTGTCCAAGGGACTTTCAAGAGTCTTCTCCAACACCACAGTTCAAAAGCATCAATTCTGCAGCATTCAGCTTTATATTCCAACTTTCACATGTACCCTATCCTTCAATAAAAAATATTTTTGGAAAAATATATGAAATCAATCTTTTATAATGGGATATAAATTCAAATTGTTTTTCCTTCTCAGAAGATTATCTAGAATCTTATCTTCCCTTTAATAGACATTTTACTCTATTAAAAGAAATCTGGGCATTTGTGAGGAAGCAAGGTAGATTTGAGTAAGTGTATAGAAATATCATAAATTAGGTGCAGGGTAATTTACCTATATTTTATACAAACCATAAAATAAAAGCAAACTGTTATTAAATATCTTCTCGTTGAAAAAAGATTTAAATGATTTTTTTAAATGTCAAATGTCACTTTATAAAGTCTTTTTAAAACTAAGTCTTTCTTTTATTGATCACCAGACTCTGACCTTCAGTAATTTGGAAGCCCCAAGTTTTTATATAAAGTCCAATCATGAAGTTAGATTATCTATAGTTGTTGAATTTAGGTATCATCACTATACTTGGGTTACATTAGCAGAATTTGTTCTTTTTAAAGATTGCTTATGTTTGGATATGTGGATGCCTGGCTACTCTCAATTAGATCAGACCTATGCTGATCAAGAATAATGAATCAAAGTACTGATAATGTATTTCTTAGACAATTTCAGTGAACAGGAAATATTTGTCTCTATTAGTCTAAGACTTGGAGAAGGAAATGGCAACCCACTCCAGTGTTCTTGCCTGGAGAATCCCATGGACGGAGAAGCCTGGTAGGCTGCAGTCCATGGGGTCGTACAGAGTTGGACACGACTGAAGCGACTTGGCAGCAGCAGTCTAAGACTAGAATGCTATGGCAGGCTTCCCAAGTGCTCAGTGAGTAAAGAATCCACTTGTGATGCAGGAGATGTGGGTTTGATCCCCAAGTTGGGAAGATCCCCTGAAGGAGGGCATGGCAACCCACTGCAGTGTTCTTGCCTGGGGAATCCCATAAACAGAGGAGCCTGGCAAGCTACAGTCCATAAGATCACAAAGAGTTGGACATGACTGAAGCAACTGAGTATGTATGCACTCAGGATGCTATGGCAAAGAGAACAAGGAGTCAATACATTAAAGAAGATGGAATCTAGCTTCTCTTTTAAATAACAGCCCAAACTGAAAGGTTCAACTCTGCTCCATGAGGTTATTCAGAGACACAAGTTTTTTCCATTGGTTGCCCAATCATACCCTTAGGATTGTCATTCTTTGCATGGTAGAAATGGAGTCTCTGTGGCTTTGGGGTGAGAAAGAGAAAGATAGCATGGTAGAGGCATAGTCATGGTCCTAAGACTTAGATCCATTAGAGGCACGTGTCACATTTTATTCTATGGAGAAAAATAGTCACACAAGGCTGGAAATTTTTGTTTAGTTTTGTGTCTAGGAATAAAAGGAAAATACATTTTAGTCAACAGCTGACAGTCTTGACTTTTTGACCTGTGCCATTTCTGTTGATCACATTGAGATTTCCTGATGATGTATCTTTATCTCTTGAAAAGGGTAAGGATTGATACAGTTCCTGTGTGGACTCTTAAACTGGAGAAATAATAACACCATTTGTTATTTTTTCACACTGGGTGTGCATTATTATATTCTGCTAATAATGGTGAGAAATTATAATCTTTCTTTGAATAAGATCCTCTCCACTATTTTTTTTAACTTACTGGGTCTCAGGAGGATGTGTATGTGCACTAAGTTGCTTCAGTCATGTCTGACTCTTTGTGACCCTCTGGACTGTAGCCTTCCAGGCTCCTCTGTCCATGGCATTCTCCAGGCAAGAATACTGGAGTGGATTGCTATGCCCTTCTCCAGGACATCTTCCCAACAGGGATTGAGCCCGTGTCTTATATGGCTCCTGCACTGGCAGGCGCATTCTTTAGCACTAGCACCAGCTGTGAAGCCCCTCAGGAGGATAGGAAGCAATATTAACGTTCTGTGAGTTTCCTATGTCTTGTGACTCTGTTTCTAGTCTCCCCCTTTTTTAGAGGGAAAAGAGCCAGCTTCTTCTAACTCTACAGTGAAAAATAAGTTCTTGTAGATTAAAGCACATTTTAATGTCCTTTCTTCCTGAATCAGGGCTCTGTTTGAGCATTGCTTAATAGATATCTTCTAATGTGTCTTCTTTTAAAATAATTGAGTGTAGGCAACGTCTCAGGGGAAAGTCACCAGAGAATTACTAATACATACTCTGTAGTTTAAAAGAACAGAGAATGATATCCACTTGTGTTGGATAATTATTCTCATAATTATTCTATTATAATCAAATTTATATTTTGTGTATATAAAGATGCCAGAAAAAACAAGAATTCCCTTCTCAGTGATTATCATCTATGCTTAGCAGCATATGCCTACATTTCTCAAGTAGAGGGACTTCATTAATGGTCCAGTGGTTAAGGCCTGTGCTCTCAATGCAGGGGGTCCAGGTTCAATTCCTGGTCAGGGAACTAGATCCCATAGGCCGCAACTAGAACATCCTACATGCCACAGCTAAGACCCAGTGCAGTCAAATAAATAAATAAAATATTAAAAAAATTTTTTCAGGTAGAAATTATTTATGTGTGCTTAAAGACTTTTATTGCTACAATTCAAATCTCTCTGCAAAAATTAACTCTTTAAACTTTATAATCATTTTATATTTTATTCTGGCTGAATTTTCATTGATTTTCTTTAGGTTTTATTTTGATATGAGCCAGTAGAAAACTTAAAGTAGCTGTGAACCAGTCCATTGTTAAGGGAAATGAACAGAAAAGATTTTGTTTGTTTGTTTGAAAGACTTGTTTAATTTGTGGATTTGTTTTTCATGGAAGGTCACCTTGAGTTTCAATTGATTAATAGAGTATAAATTAGAACTTATCATGCCCACTAAAAGAATTTATTATGTGCAAAAGTCATTAAGCAGTCCCTGAATTTTTAGCCTTTGAGTTAGAAAATTATTATTGCTGATTTAATAAGAAAACACCCTCATTTACTAAAGCATTATGACAGTGCATTACTTACCTCGACTCTTAGCTTGTTGGGGATGGCAACTGTGAGCTGGTGTCTGCTCCTGCTGCCTGTGCCTGCTGACCTGTAGCCACCATGTATGACTGCATCTCCATCCACCTTGGCCAGGTTGGTGTCCAGATAAGTAATGTCTGCTGGGAGTGCTACTGTCTGGAGCATGGCATCCAGCCCAATGGCCAGAGGTGCAACGAGAAGACTACTGGGGGAGGATTTGACTTCTTCAACACCTTCTTCAGTGACACAGGCACTGGCAAGCATGTGACCAGCACAGTGTTTGTAGATCTGGAACCCACAGTCATTGATGAGGTTTGAACTGGCACCTACTGCCAACTCTTCCACCCTGAGCAGCTCATCACAGGCAAAGAAGATGCTGCCAATAACCATGCCCAAGGTCCCCACACCATTGGCAAGGAGATCATTGACCTTGTCTTGCACTGAATTCAGAAACTGGCTGACCAGTGCACAGATCTTCAGGGCTTCTTGGCTTTCCACATCTTTGATGGGGGAACTGGTTCTGGGTTCACCTCCTTGCTGATGAAACATTTCTCTGTCAATTATGGCAAGAAGTGCAAGCTGGAGTTGAGCCCTACCCCCGCTTTCCACAGCTGTATTTGAGCCCTACAACTCTATCCTCACCACCCACACCACCCTGAAGCACTCTGATTGTGCCTTCATGGTAAACAATGAGGCCATCTATGACATCTGTCATAGAAAACTTGATACTGAGTGCCCAACCTACACAAATCTTAACCACCTTATTAGACAGCTAGTGTCCTCCATCACTGCTTCCCTGAGGTTTGATGGAGCCCTGAACGTGGATCTGATAGAGTTCCAGACCAACCTGAACCTGGTGCCCTATCCCCACATCCACTTCCCACTGGCCACACATGCCCCGTCATCTCTGCTGAGAAAGCCTACCATGAACAGCTTTCTGTAGCAGAGATCACCAATGCTTGCTTTGAACCAGCCAACCAGATGGTGAAATGTGACCCTCACCATGGTAAATGGCTTGCTACTTGTTGTACTGTGGTAATGTGGTTCCCACAGATGTCAATGCTGCCATTGCTACCATCAAGACCAAGTGCAGCATCCAGTTTGTGGACTGGTGCCCCACTGGCTTCAAGGTTGGCGTTAGTTATCAGTCTCTTACTGTGGTACCTGGTGGACACCTGGCCAAAGTACAGCAAGCTATGTGCATGCTGAGCAATACCATAGCCATCACTGAGGCCTGGGCTCACCTGGACCACAAGTTTGACCTGATGTATGCAAAGCATGCCTTTGTTCACTGGTATGTGGGTGAAGGCATGGACGAAGGAGAGTTTTCTGAGGCCCGTGAGGACATGGCTGCCCTTGAGAAGGATTATGAGGAGGTTGGTATGGATTCTGCTGAAGGAGAGGGAAAGGAAGAAGGAGTAATACTAATTGCCATTTCTTCAAGCCCTGCAGCATGTCATACTCAGAGCATCAGCATTAGCTGACAGGTGTAAAAACTTTCTGACTAGATTGTCTTAGCTTTCAACGGTGATCACGTATTGCTTTTCCATGTGTACCTTTAAGACTTCTGTCTCAAAAGCAAAAATTTTAAGAAAGACAAAAAGCACTGTGAATTGAAAATAGCAAGATTTACTTTTCATCAGTTCAGTTCAGTTCAGTCGCTCAGTCGTGTCCGATTCTTTGTGACCCCATGAACTGCAGCACGCCAGGTCTCCCTGTCCATCACCAACTCGTGGAGTTCACTCAAACTCATGCTTGCTTTTCATAAATCATGTTAAAGTTTTGATAAAGGAATCTGAAAATTTATATATCACTTTAAGGATAAAATGTATTGTGATAAATACAAAGGGCAGATGAAATAGAATTTAAGTAACATACTTTTGTTAATAAGGATATTGATCTACCATTGATATTCTGACGCTGTTTTCAGTCAAATGTTAACGTTTATTTTCAGCCTTGGCCTACTTAGTTTTCTACTCACCAATTTTAATCTGTTTTTAAAAATTGCAAGTAACACTCCTTGATGATGAGGGAAGAGCTTTTCCCCTAATTGGGCAAAAAAAAAAAAAGAAGAAAAGATTCCTAATGTAAGATTATTTGAGTGTTTAGGTCTTTGTAAATTGTAAAAAATGAAGTTATAAAATTTGTGTTAGGTAAATCTTTCACTTTAAATTGGATTCAAGATATTATCATGGGTGCCTTAATTGTAATAGTGTGAATCCTTGAACTCTAATTTGGATCTAATTGACAACTACATTGTCAACTCTTGTACACGGACCATGTTTTATTGGCTTCCCAAGTGGTGCTAGTGATAAAGGACCCACCTGCCAATGCAGGAGACAGAAGAGACGTGGGTTTGATTCCTGAATTGGGAAGATCCCTCGGAGGAGAACATGGCAACCCACTCCAGCATTCTTGCCTGGAGAATCCCCATGGACAGAGGAGCCTGGCAGGCTGCAGTCAATTGGGTCACACAGAGTTGGACATGACTGAAGCAACTTAGCATGCCACACACATGTTTTATTAAACTCTCTATACCTAGTTCTTGGTATATAGTAGATAATCAACAGTTTAAGTGGACACTCAATAATTCTTTAATAGGTTCATATTCAAAATTAGTTCATAATTATTGATTCTTTTTTTTTCTGTTCTATGTGATAGGAGCTAAAGATGAGTAAGACAAATGGTCTGGTTAATAGAGGAGAGGAGATTAGAAAAGGGCAAACATAACTACATAAAACGTGAGGTAAAGTGAGTATCCTGAGATAAATGTAAACAGTGTAACAACAGAGGTTCAAGGGCAGAGAGTTTGGAGATTCAGGAATGCCTTCAGGAGGCTGTGACATTTGAGGTAGTCATGATGGCAGAGGACACATTCCATATAGAGGATCAGTGCAGATCAGACTATTTTCTTCCTCTGAAGTGCCATAGATATTCCACAGTACTTGATTCATAATACATAATAATGATTTTGTGCTGAGGTTATTGCCTTCATTCCCTTCACTAAAATAAAACTTTTTGAGGGTTGTATGTTGACAAAGCTTGTGTCCTCTGTTAAATCTATGAGTGCTCTGTGCCCAGTAATATTTTAACAATTTACTTGTCTTTCAAACTACCAAAAATTTTAGTTTTGCTAATTATGTTAAATCCAGACCAGCTGAATATCATCTAGTGACCTCAGCTGACTTCATGTGGAGTTTAAGTATGATACTTATCCCCTACCTGATCCCTTGACTTGATTTCATTAATCAAGAAATATAATAAATGGCTATTGTTGTAAAATAACCAAGTTTTCTGTTAGTTTGTTACATGGCCACAGATAGGTAGAGCAGGCTGTTATGAAGATTAAATGAGTGAACTTATATAAAAACTTAGCACTGTATCTGGTACATAGTAAATATTTCATAAACATTTGTTGTGCCATAACCACAATTATGAAATCTGTGTTTGTGTATGGGTCTGTGTGCTGTGTGATTTGTAAAGTGAAAATGAACTTAAAATGAAAGGCAGTAAAATGATACAGCTTCATACAGAACAGGCTTTGAAAAGTAGTCATTCAATAAGAAATTCTTGCTTTCTTCTGGCTTAGCATTAAATAATGAGTTCTTTTTTCTTCAAGATGTTTATTGTTTCTTAGACTTTTTCTCATATCACTTTACACTCGTCCTCTGAATAGCCCATCTGAATAATCTTCAGTACTTTCTTGGCTTCAGTTCCCATCATTTGTTAATGAACCCCAAAGATTTATTTCTAGCTCATCTTATTTTTGAACTTCAGATGTGAATATTCAATTGTTTACTGAAAATCTCCCAAGTGGTAAAAATGGAACCCATCAACTCCTCATCTCTTCTCAAATTTCCACTCAGGTGTTTAAGTCAAAACCTGAAAAAAATCTGGTTTAAGACCACAAAGCACATTGGTTGTGTGTTCACTAAAATAGGATCCTATCTGTAGGTGGTAACTGAAAAGTTTGAAGTCTTCGTAACAAAACTTATGTGCTGAAACTTCTAGGTGTATGAAACAGCAATGCATATAGATAGTGAAGAACATCTTATAAAGTGTTTGATATTTGGGATATGCTAAGAAAACTGTAATAGCTTGGAAAGACTTCAGATTTAGACCTTTTTTATTTCTAGTTTGTTCTTCTTGCTCAAACCTTATTGAAGCTTGTGACCATATTCCTTAATTGAAATTTAATCTGAAGGATGTCAAACAGGCATATATTCATCATTTGTCCATATACTTCTTAATAATTTGGTACCTTTAGCAGTAATAAAGCCCATGGCTTTTTCCAACTGGCACGTGACACCTTTCCTCTCCTCTCCATAACCTTGTCAAGAACAGCCATTATTCTACACTAGCCATGTGTCCTGAACTGTGCTGTGCTTAGTTGCTCAGTTGTGTCTGACTCTTTGTGACCCAATGGACTGTAGCCTGCCAGGTTCCTCTGTCCATCCAGGCAAGAATACTGGAGTGCGTTGCCATTTCCTACTCCAGAGGATCTTCCCGACCCAGGAATCGAAGCCATGTCTCTTGGGTCTCCGGCATTGGTAGGCAGATTCTTTACCACTGAGCCACCTAGGAAGTTTCACATAAATATTCTAAATCAAATTTAATAAAATATTTATATTTAATTATTTCCTGTTTCCTTGTGTCATTTTTTTCTATCATTTTTCATGTATTTTAACATAACTTTTGGTCATTTATGATGCTCTTATCTTTAATTCCTGAAAATAATTTTAGCAAAAATTTCAATGACTTAAATTGGGGAAACACTGTATCTTTCTATTGGAGCTTTACCATATATGATAACATGCTTAAACTCAAAAGTAAGGGTTTTCAGGGAAATTATACTTGTTTAGTTTGTTCAATCCAGTGGTTGCCAGAGAACTTAAAAATGCATAACATTTATCATGCTGTTTACTCTTTAGTTGGAAAGACTTAGAACTTAAAAATTGATACTTTAGTTAACTTCAGGAATGCTTTTTCTAGTGCATGCACTAAGTGAGAGAGGAAATCTTTCATATGGATACTTCCCACTTGGTTAGACTACACAAGAGCCTTTTTTTCTCTTAAATGGCTTCCTTAGTGGTTCACTATCACCTCAGATGATTTCCGAAATTCCTTGACGATCAGTCTTAGGTGGGTTTGCTTTCTGAAGGTGAGATTCTTCCCTTCCATTGTCCTCATTATTAATTTACTAAATCTGTGTGTCCTGTTTCTTTTGACTCTGCCTTTTTTCTTTCTTTTCTTATGCTGCAGGCTTCGTCTTGCCAATGTTTCTTCAGCTTTATGGTGTATTATTATGTTTGTGTTCCCACAATGATTTTATAAAAATTTTATCTGTTAGAGGAGAGGTGTTTACCTCAGAATGTTTCATTTGACAAAATTATTTTTGCATAGGTTTCTTTAACCTGAAACCTTCACTGCTCCTCAGATGGGTTCTAAATATCCTTGACTTTTCAGAAACATCAGTTGCATAAAATGAAGCACATCTGTAACACGCTTATAAGCATGTGCTAATGTAATAGGACTAAAGGACATAGAGTGTTTTGGAAGAGAAACTTAATTAGCTGCTTTAGTAGAAACAGCTACAGCTCTCCTTTCCACTTGGCATAGAAAATGGACTTTGGTCTTTAGATCAGCTCATGTAAGACAATTAACTGGCAGGAAAGTCAGTGATCTTTGCTACATGGATCCAACAATATCAGGGAGGTGTTAGAATAACTTAAACTTCCCCAATGAGCTTCAGGGCTTTAATGAGAAGATTTTCTATTCTTGTGTGATTAATATTGCTCTGTAAGAGAAAGAGGACTTTTCTTTTTTCCCTGAAGGAAATGTAGAGCAAAAGCTTCATGATAAATGATTAAGAGGAAGTTTAGAAGTGGTTAATCCCTTATAGCCCATAGGAAATTAATTATTTTTAACCAATAACAGCCACCAGCATGAATAACCTCTCCAGATAATCAGTCCAGACTGCAATATATTAACAAAAACTTCTTTTTAAACTACAATTATTTTAATTGTTTATTTTATGAGTTCAATCAATCACACAATCCACGCAGACTGGCTATGTAATTGTGTAAAACTGTGAACCTGTATCATGGTGTGTTTTTTTTTTTTTTTTTAGCTGCATGGTTTGTGGAATCTTAGTTCCCTGACCAGGAACCAAACCCAGGGCCTGGCAGTGAAAGGGCTGAGTCCTAACCACTGGACTGCCAGGGGATTCCCTTTATCATGTATTTAGTGACACTATTATTATTTATAATTAAGCTCAGAATTTTTTCTCTGTAAAAATAGTCACTGTGAAAAAGTGAAAGTGAAAGTTGCTCAGTTGTGTCCAACTCATTGCGACCCCATGTCCTATAGAGTCCATGGAATTCTCCATGCCAGAATACTGGAGTGGGTAGCTGTTCCCTTCTCCAGGGCGTCTTCCCAACCCAGGGGTTGAACCCAGGTCTCCCGCATTGCAGATGGATTCTTTACCAGCTGAGCCACCAGGGAATTATCACAGAGTCAAAATGGACAAACTGACCATGCGTGTACACATGTTGTGTGTGTGTGTGTGTGTGTAGGAGCACAGTTCTGTATGTGTGGGTGTGTTCTTGCCTGGAGAATCCCAGGGACGGCGGAGCTTGGTGGGCTGCCAGCTATGGGGTCGCACAGAGTCGGACACGACTGAAGCGACTTAGCAGCAGCAGCAGGTTAAGAGAAACAGGATGGGAATGAAAGAAGGAAAAGAGTCACTGAACTAAGATATGATTAGGATATGTGGGCATACACAATCAGTGGTTTTTATGCACAAACACAACTCTTTTTTGCATTATTGGTTTTCATCGTCACTTATACACTAAAGCAGATTTTAAGATATCAAGGAGAAGTGAGAATTTAATAAGTAGAAACATCCAAAAGAAGCGGTGACAAGAAGTAGCAAGGATGTCAAGGAGAAGTTTGTAAGAGAAGTAAAATACAAGTAGGTATTAAGTACATGTTAACCATGCACATTGAGCAAAAAACTGGCCAGAAAGTTGATGAAGCTTAGGAGACTAGGGTGGATAACTTAAATTTTAATTGGGGAAGTGGTACTTATAGAGAAAAAGGAGAAAAAACAAATGCCAGAGGATAGAGGAGGAAACCATTTCACTCTTGGTATTAACTCTCTCTGAATGTGTTTGGGATGTTTTAATTTCATCAGGGGACATCACTTTTATTCACTAAAAAAAGTGGTTTAATTGATGGTGTTATAACTCAGCTATGCTTCTTTGGCCACTTGATGTGAAGAGCCAACTCACTGAAAAAGACCCTGATGCTGGGAAAAATTGAGGACAGGAGGAGAAGGCAGTGACAGAGAAGTCGGATATGACCTAGCAACTGAACAACAACAACAAAAATGCTTCTGGAAGCTTGTTAAGAAAGGTAGTCTCCTGCAAACAGTCTTTCAACCCCAGCTTGGCCACATAAGAATGGGCCCTGGATCTAGATCAGTACACTTACCAAGAGATAAGGAACCCATACAGCCTTGCTGGGCTTATCACCTTGTGTAGGAATATCTTTCCCTGATTCATAATCAGTGTGTGCTCCTTTCTCCTGCTTAATGTCAGATGTCTATGACCCTCAAGCACACCCCTGCCCCCAACTTTCTGTATTTCAGACCACACAGGGGAATGTTTGAGGTCCTTATACTGCAATAAGAAGTGAGGTGCATGTGGCCACACTATCTATGAGGCTGTAGAAAGGATCTGCTGGCCTTGAGGGACCAATGCTTTGCAAAGGATTGGGTCTTGCTACTCTTTCACCTCTTGCTACAAGTAAACACTGCACTATTTGAGTCTGGTGTGTATATTATCTGTGTGCAACCTTGAATACTGGTCTAGTCTTTAACCTGAGTATCACTTACCTGCCTCTTAAGCTTGGCTATGTTGTGCTTAGTTGCATAGTCATGTCCGACTCTTTGCGACCTCATGGACTATAGCCACCCAGGCTCCTCTGTCCATGGGGATTCTCCAGGCAAGAATACTGAAAGTGGGTTGTCATGCCCTCCTTCAGGGGATCTTCCCAACCCAGGGATTGAACCCAGGTCTCCCGCCTTGCAGCCAGATTCTTTACCATCTGTGTCACCAGGGAAGCCCCTAAGCTTGGCTACACTCACATTATTTTCTATCCTGGGGCGTAGACTGACCACGTAGTGAATAGTGAAACAAAACCTTGCCAAGTCGCACAAGAATTGTGCCATTATTTGGAGCTGAGAAGAGAATTACATGCCATTCATCATTCAACAACACATATTACCACTGACAATGACTACTTCAAGTCTATCTGTTTGTTGCTGCTTCTGTATCATTCTTAGGCCATAGAACATTGGCCTCCATCAGTCAGCTCAGATTAGCTGATGTGCCTCTGACCTTCTGAGATGGACCCGCAACCTTTGCTCTCTGGTCTCATGGTCTTCCTCTCAGGAATTCTTCCAGGAATAAGGGGTGGGTTTCCTTATTGTATGGGTTTCTCAGACCTCTCTAATGTCATGCTTAGAGGAATCTCCACTCCACACCCTGTCTTGCAACATTTGATATTACCATTAAAACTAGAATATAAATCATTACCAACAAAGATATTATTTACATGTCCTTGAGCCAGAAAGCATACTCTTTTAAAATATTTCATGAAGGAAGGGACGGTATCTATCTAGGATGGCAGAGAAAGGTGGAAGTAATAAAAGAGTTAAATGTTCTTATTGAGATTATTTGAACATTCACATTCTACCAAATTTGGATTTAACTGTGCATGTTATTTTCAATAGAGTGATACAAATAGACCTTAAGAACTAAACAACGAAAAAGAAACCTACTTTTTAAAAAATTGAAGTCAAGGAGATATGGAAATTCTTCCCATTTTAATAATTCTTTGATTACTGACCTTTCTGTGGTTGAATTTTTATCAACAAAGATGTTTGGAGATTAAGGCAATTAATCAGAAAATTCAGTTGAAAAATAGCAATTGAAAAACAAGTGAAATGTCCCGCAGAATTCCAGGGTTTGGTACCTGTACACATATGATTCATTAGGTGGATGCATAACTTTTTTCTTTACTCTTATGAAAAGGTTGTTCTCTAATTGTCACTGTGTATAAAGTAAAATGAAGATAGATTATACAAGTATTCTAATTGACTAAAAGATTAAAATTGTGAGTCTTCCTAGAAATATGTCAGGATTCAAGAATATCTTATTGCAGTTTTCTTCCTACTGTAAATAAAGGGTCAACCAACATTTTCTAATAACTTACAATTGCCTCTTTTCTTGTTAGAACATGCCATCCAGCACTTTTTGATTAGATGTTCTCAGATAATAGCCGGGGCAGATTGACCAAAGGAGAGCAATTTCTTTAATCAGGATAACATAATGATTCCTTCACAAACTTCAGAGGAGATGGTGGGTATTACCATTTTGTTGTTGTTGTCTGCTAATAATGCTATATCCTTAGTGGAATCAAAGACAGCTTTCTGCAGATCTCAATACAACTTTGTAAAAGACCATAATACTGCCTTTAGAATCAAATCCATTTGCTGTTTCTAGTAGTTTGGTTATAATTGGAGGACAGGGCTGAGCAGTGGGATGTAGTAAGTAAAAATCTGAATCTTCTGTGTGGTAAAGACAGTGACCTTGAGCTTCTCCATGATCTCAGGTTGTTTTGTGGGCATTGGTTTCTTTACCTATGAAAAGAAGGATTTGTCCAACATGTTCTGAGTTTTTTCCAATTCTAGCTATTTTTGGCTTATTTACCTAGAACTCAAGGGATTCTCTGAATCTGATTGGTGTGCAATATAAACATTGCATGCTCAGTCACTCAATTTCTGACTCTTGTGACTCCATGGGCTCTAGGCTCCTCTGTCCATGGGATTTTCCACTAGAACACTGGAGTGGGTTGCCATTTCCTTCTCCAGGAGATATTCCTGACCCAGGGATCGAACCCATGTCTTCTGTGCCTACTGCATTGGTGGGAAGATTCTTTACCACTGAGGCACCTGGGATGATTATAAAAAAAAAAATTTGACTTCCAAATGGGGAGTTACAAATGTTGTATGGAAATATTGTGTGGTATCTCAACATTTGTGATTTGGGGAGCAGAATCAATGTGATTAAAATCACAAGCACAATGAATTGCCTGTTTACTTCAGTCAAAGAGAAATAATTGCCTAAAAATAATATGAACTAAGTGAAAACACAATACCCCATATTCTAGTTGGAAATATATAGTAAACATTATTATTTTTATATCTGATAAAATGCCAGCTATGTCAGGATAAGTGGTTTGAATGTATTAAATGTAATGAATGTATTTAAAAAGAAGCTTTTTAGCTGGTTGAGCAGTTTATACTTTGTGAATATAATCAGTGTATTTATTATTTTCAAAATGTATATCAGGAAGGTCCAAAGACCAGAGTGAAGACTTCAGGCAGAACAAATAGAACAAACAGCACTCCTGGCTAAGCCCAATTTGCATAGGGCAGGCCCAGGTGGAGGAAAAAAACATATAAAAGGAGGAGCCAAAGCTCTTTCTCTTGGACTCTCTCTCCCGCGTGCGTGCGCTCTTTTCTCTCTTTCTCTCTCTCTCCCTCTCCTGCTATCTTCTAAATAAAATAGAGCTGTAACACTGAAAAATAAAACAAAAAACAAAATGTATATCAGGAGGGCGAGGGATCAACATGGGAGAGTAGGAAGATTCTGAAATTACCTCTTTCCAAAAGCACAAACTTCAATTACCAAAACAAATTACAACTACTTACAAATTAACCCTTTCTGAGAATGTCCTGAAGTGTAGCAGAAAATATTTTCCACAGCTAAAGATATGAAGAAAGAACCACAATCAGATGGGTAGGAAGGATGGAGATGTGGTCTAGTCAGGACCCACACTCCCAGGTAGGTGACCATAAGCAGGAAGGATATCTCAATTGCTGAGATCCTCCTGGAGAAGTGAGGAGGTTCTCACCTGAACCCCATATTGAGTTGAGAGGCAACAGTTTGAAATGTCCCTGAGTCAGACCCACTTGGTGACTTGGAGAGCCTCTTGGAGAGGGACGAGGGAGCTGGGACTTCCCTTGGGGACTGAGATGCTGGTGGCAGCCTTTTTGTGATCTTATTCTACCCTGCTGACAATGGCACTGGTGGGCACCATTTTGGAACCCTCCCCGTGGCCTATTAGCCCTGGGGGCCTGCCCCACTCACAAGCATACCTGTAGCAGTCACATGTCATTAGGCCTTGCAGCCAGCACTGCTGGAGGGCCTATCCTGCCTACCAGCATGCCCACAGCAACCATATGGGGCAAGACCTTGCAATCAGTTGGTTCAGTGTACCCACAGCAGTCAGCCTCACCAAAATAGAAGGGAGCACACAGCCCATAAAGAAGACAGACACCCCTGGAACATCTGTCTCTGGTGGCCAGAGGGGAGTCTGCTGCTGAGCTCATAGAGCATCTCCTACATAAGACCACTTCCCAAAGATTTGGAGACATAGGGCCTAATACACATCTAGCATGTAGATATAAATAAAGGATTAGGCAAAATGAGGAGAAAGATAAATATATTTTAAGTTAAAAAAAAAAAAAAGACAATACCTCAGAAAAAGAGCTAAATGAGATGGAGATAAGAAATCTACTTGATAATGAGTTCAAGGCAGTGATTCATAAAGATACATACCAAACTCGGGAGACAAATGGAATGACACAATGAGAACTTTAATAAAGAGTTAGAAATTATAAAAAGAACCAACTAGAGCTAAAGAATCGGAGAAGGCAATGGCACCCCACTCCAGTACTCTTGCCTGGGAAATCCCATGGATGGAGGAGCCTGGTAGGCTGCAGTCAATGGGGTCCCGAAGAGTTGGACACGACTGAGCGACTTCACTTTCAACTTTCACTTTCATGCATTGGAGAGGGAAATGGCAACCCACTCCAGTGTTCTTGCCTGGAGAATCCCAGGGACGGGGGAGCCTGGTGGGCTGCCGTCTCTGGGGTTGCACAGAGTCGGACACGACTGAAATGACTTAGCAGCAGCAGAGCTAAAGAATACAATAACTTAAATGAAAAATATGCCAGAGAGAACCAATGGCAGATTAGAGCAGCCATCCCCATCCTTTTTGGCATCAGGGACCGGTTTTGTGGAAGACAATTTTTCTGCATAAGAGGGGGTGGTGGCAGGGGACAGGGAGGGATGATTTTGGGCTGATTTAAGCACAATAAATTTATTGTGCACTTTATTTCTATTATTACCACTATTTCTATTATTTTATATGTGAAATATAATGAAATAATTGTGTAGCTCACCATCATGCAGAACCAGATCATCAGGCATTATTAGATTCTCATAAGGAGCACACAGCCTAGACCCTTCACAGGGGCAGTTCACACTAGGCCTTGCTCTCCTGTGAGAATCTAATGGGCTTCTCTGTTGGCTCAGACCATAAAGAATTCACCTGCAATGCGGGAGGCCTGGGTTTGGAAAATGCCCTGGAGGAGGGCATGGGAACCCACTCCAGTATTCTTGCCTGGAAAATCCCATGATGCTGCCGCTGTTCTGACAGGAGGCAGAGCTCAGGTGGTAACGTGAGTGATGGGGAGTGGCTTTAACTACAGACGAGCTTGCTCCTCTCCTGTGCAGCCTGGTTCCTAATTGGCCATGGGTGGGTACCAGTCCATGGCCTGGGGGTTGGGGAGCCTTGGATTAGATGATACAGAACAGACCAGAGATCCAAAGCACAGAGTGGTGGAAATCACCCAGCTGGAATAGCAAAAAGAAAAAAAATTAAATTCGTATGGTTTAAGGGCCCTCTGGGACAACTTCAGCAATTCTATCTCATAGAATCATGTGTTTGTATGACTATTTCTATTTTAATAGAAAAATATAGAAGTATGCTTTAAACTGACATTTCTTTTTTTTTAAGTTATTTTTAAATTTTATTTTTAAACTTTACATAATTGTATTAGTTTTGCCAAATATCAAAATGAATCCACCACAGGTATACATGTGTTCCCCATCCTGAACCCTCCTCCCTCCTCCCTCCCCATACCATCCCTCTGGGTCGTCCCAGTGCACTAGCCCCAAGCATCCAGTATTGTGCATCGAACCTGGACTGGCAACTCATTTCATACATAATATTTTACATGTTTCAATGCCATTCTCCCAAATCTTCCCACCCTATCCCTCTCCCACAGAGTCCATAAGACTGTTCTATACATCAGTGTCTCTTTTGCTGTCTTGTACACGGGGTTATTGTTACCATCTTTCTAAATTCCATATATATGCGTTAGTATACTGTATTGGTATTTTTCTTTCTGGCTTACTTCACTCTGTATAATAGGCTCCAGTTTCATCCACCTCATTAGAACTGATTCAAATGTATTCTTTTTAATGGCTGAGTAATACTCCATTGTGTATATGTACCACAACTTTCTTATCCATTCATCTGCTGATGGACATCTAGGTTGCTTCCATGTCCTGGCTATTATAAACAGTGCTGCGATGAACATTGGGGTACACGTAACTGACATTTCTTAAACATATAGAGTGAATTGATAATTTTCATGGATAGAAAATTACTACTAATAGTTTATATTCCTTCAGTACCTGCACTGTTTTAAATCTTAATATTTATTTAACGTTTGATCCTTGTAACAAACCTATGAGAAATTTAGTATTATTATAATCATACCCATCTTACAGATGAGGAGATTGAGAACCAGCAAAGTTTATTGATTTGCCTAAAGATACACAGTCAGTAAGTGGTAAAGCCAAGGTTTGAACTTCAGCATTCTAGTTTTATGCTCTTAACTAATTGTAACATTGACATCCAATAATGATTTCTGAAAGCACTACTAAATTATGTAAAATATATTAATGCATACTTATTTATTTACCTTTACTAACAAAAATGGACCTTTTCATGTGGTCAAAGAAAACTTTCTCCTTCGTTTACATCTGTAATTGTAATCACTATGTCTTTACACTTTGTAAAATAAAAAGCTGTAACATCAACCTTTTTTTTTTGTTTTAATCTGAGATTGCAACATTCAGTTATTGATTTCCTATTGTGTGTTAGAATATGTCAATACTACTAATCTTTTGCTTTTAATATTAGGGAGCTAATTTCTAATGAATTTCTCTGAACTGAGAAGTACTATGCTCTCGATGAAGTCATAAGTAGTCCATATATATCTCTTTTGATTCTTTTAAGAGGACTTAATTTTGTTAGCTTAATCTCACCCAGAATGTATTGCATTTAGAAATCATTGAATCATCTGTTTTACTCAAACAGCTGACATTCAATCACACATTAATATTACTTCACTTCTTATTCAGAGTTTTAAAACTCTATCTCTTTCATTATCTTTCAAAACCTTAAAAGGGATTGACAATTATAATGATGTGTCTTGTGATACAAAGCAGAATAAATTGTAAATAAGCCATGAATAGGAATGAAATAAAGGAAAAAAGGCTAAGAAAAAACTCCAGTCAAATAATGTATAATAGTTTCTTCTTTCAGTCAAGGAAATAAATACTTGTTGCAATAGAATCTAACTATTCTAAGACCCTTTAAGGACAATTTCTATTGCAAAATGAGAACATTTGAAGTTCCATTTGAATAAAGCAGCCCTTCTGGCCCATAAAAGTAGATAAGCTTTCAGGATTATTCTTGTGGAAAAGACAAGCCTAATGTGGGGGTTGGGGTTGGGGGGAAGCCCATCAGTAGATACAGCTTAGCAAGAAAACAGTTTCCTCAGATCAGATCAGATCAGATCAGTCGCTCAGTCGTGTCCGACTCTTTGTGACCCCATGAATCGCAGCATGCCAGGCCTCCCTGTCCCTCACCAACTCCCAGAGCTCACTCAGACTCACGTCCATCGAGTTAGTGATGCCATCCAGCCATCTCATCCTCTGTCGTCCCCTTCTCCTCCTGCCCCCAATCCCTCCCAGCATCAAAGTCTTTTCCAATGAGTCAACTCTTCCCATGAGGTGGCCAAAGTACTGGAGTTTAAGCTTTAGCATCATTCCTTCCAAAGAAATCCCAGGGCTGATCTCCTTCAGAATGGACTGGTTGGATCTCCTTGCAGTCCAAGGGACTCTCAAGAGTTTTCTCCAACACCACAGTTCAAAAGCATCAATTCTTGGGCGCTCAGCCTTCTTCACAGTCCAACTCTCACATCCATACATGACCACAGGAAAAACCATAGCCTTGACTAGATGAACCTTTGTTGGAAAAGTAATGTCTCTGCTTTTGAATATGCTATCTAGGTTGGTCATAACTTTTCTTCCAAGGAGTAAGCGTCTTTTAATTTCATGGCTACAGTCACCATCTGCAGTGATTTTGGAGCCCAGAAAAATAAAGTCTGACACTGTTTCCACTGTTTCCCCATCTATTTCCCGTGAAGTGGTGGGACCGGATGCCATGATCTTCGTTTTCTGAATGTTGAGCTTTAAGCCAACGTTTTCACTCTCCACTTTTACTTTCATCAAGAAGCTTTTGAGTTCCTCTTCACTTTCTGCCATAAGGGTGGTGTCGTCTGCATATCTGAGGTTATTGATATTTCTCCCAGCAATCTTGATTCCAGCTTGTGTTTGTTCCAGTCTGGCGTTTCTCATGATGTACTCTGCATATAAGTTAAATAAGCAGGGTGACAATATACAGCCTTGACGTACTCCTTTTCCTATTTGGAACCAGTCTGTTGTTCCATGTCCAGTTCTAACTGTTGCTTCCTGACCTGCATACAAATTTCTCAAGAGGCAGATCAGGTGGTTTGCTATTCCCACCTCTTTCAGAATTTCCCACAGTTTATTGTGATCCATACAGTCAAAGGCTTTGGTGTAGTCAATAAAGCAGAAATAGATGCTTTTCTGGAACTCTCTTGCTTTTTCCATGATCCAGCGGATGTTAGCAATTTGATCTCTGGTTCCTCTGCCTTTTCTAAAACCAGCTTGAACATCAGGAAGTTCACGGTTCACATATTGCTGAAGCCTGGCTTGGAGAATTTTGAGCATTACTTTACTAGCGTGTGAGATGAGTGCAATTGTGCGGTAGTTTGAGCATTCTTTGGCATTGCCTTTCTTAGGGATTGGAATGAAAACTGCCCTTTTTCAGTCCTGTGGCCACTGCTGATTTTTCCAAATTTGCTGGCATATTGAGTGCAGCACTTTCACAGCATCATCTTTCAGGATTTGGAATAGCTCAACTGGAATTCCATCACCTCCACTAGCTTTGTTCGTAGTGATGCTTTCTAAGGCCCACTTGACTTCACATTCCAGGATGTCTGGCTCTAGGTCAGTGATCACACCATCATGATTATCTGGGTCGTGAAGATCTTTTTTGTACAGTTCTTCTGTGTATTCTTGCCATCTCTTCTTAATATCTTCTGCTTCTGTTAGGTCCATACCATTTCTGTCCTTTATCAAGCTCATCTTTGCATGAAATGTTCCTTTGGTATCTCTGATTTTCTTAAAGAGATTCCTAGTCTTTCCCATTCTGTTGTTTTCCTCTATTTCTTTGCATTGATCACTGAAGAAGGCTTTCTTATCTCTTCTTGCTATTCTTTGGAACTCTGCATTCAGATGTTTATATCTGTCCTTTTCTCCTTTGCTTTTCACTTCTCTTCTTTTCACAGCTATTTGTAAGGCCTCCCCAGACAGCCATTTTGCTTTTTTGCATTTCTTTTCTATGGGAATGGTCTTGATCCCTGTCTCCTGTACAATGTCACAAACCTCCTTCCATAGCTCATCAGGCACTCTATCTATCAGATCTAGGCCCTTAAATCTATTTCTCACTTCCACTGTATAATCATAAGGGATTTGATTTAGGTCATACCTGAATGGTCTAGTGGTTTAATGCTGGGCAAGTAGGTATGTGTTCCTGATATAATGGCTATATTTCTATAAACACTGACTCTCAGAGGGTCACACTGATATATGGTTAGATGAGAAACTAAACAAATTCCAGTGATTTTGTATTGAAATCTATGCTTTAAAAATGAAAAAGTTTTGATTTGATGAATCTGAAACTTAAGTTGAATCATTTTAGCCTACCCAAACTTATTCAGAATATATATGAAATTATATCATGGAAATTTGATAATTTGGAGCTAAATTTTGCTTTTTAGAGCTGTATATAGCTTTTCTGAACTCTAGAAATCATATTGCTCAGTGTTTTTGTGAGTAGTAAAGTGAGTTTTTTAGGAAGTAGTGCATATCAGTTAGAAGGCTTTGTGAAGCCAGTGATTGAAAAACTGACTTAGGACAGTTTAAAAGTAAGAAAATTTATTATCTTCTAGGATGACATCAAGGTGTATTGATTCATCAACTCAACCTTGCCAGCAAGGGTCCAAATTCTTTTAGCCTCTACCCTGCTGCCTACGACGCCAGGTTTATACACCCCTGGTTTCCTTAATGATCTTGAGATGGATGCTGTAAGCGTTTATGTTTTGTCATGTGTGTGTGTGTGTGTGTGTGTTTGAGAGAGAGAGAGAGAGTAAGATGGATAGAGAGAGAGGCTTTTTATGTGAACACATGAATTAAGTTGGAATTATTTAAGAAAGAACTAAGATAAGATCCCACATGCCACACAACATGGCCGAGAAAAGAAAAAGAGAACAGAAAGGAAGAAAGGATGCTGGGCGATCACCAGTACAGGGAAGCAATGTAAGAAAGCAAAGCCATGTGGCTGTGTTTCATGATATTTGTAGGTAGCACATTCTATTATAATTTGACTCTACTGGACTAACACTGTTGTGTACAGTATTGAAAGCCATACTGAAAAAAAATATTAAACATTCCCTCTTTGTTGGAAACATTTTTTGGAATTCAGTGGTAGCCTCTTAATACTTAAGTCTAAATTCTCAATTATACAGATGCAAAGTGGAATTTTGAAAAATGCAATGTGATTTTATATTAGTAAATTTATGAGCCTTATAGTATATTGCAGAGATTGCTACTTACTCTCACAAACTTGAGTTGGTTATGATTGCTCAGAATAAAGACTGCTTGGCAGCCTCCCCAGCAGCTGCTGCTGCTGCTGCTAAGTCGCTTCAGTAGTGTCCGACTCTGTGTGACCCCATAGACGGCAGCCCACCAGGCTCCCCCATCCCCAGGATTCTCCAGGCAAGAACACTGGAGTGGGTTGCCATTTCCTTCTGAAAAGTGAAAATAAAGTCGCTCAGTCGTGTCCGACCCCAGCAGCTATGTGGAGCCATATGATCAAGGTCTTCCACTGGGATGTGCGCAGAAGTGATGTGTGCGGCTTTCAGTTTATGCTTTTAAAGGGCAAGTGTAACACTTTATGGATGGTAGAAACAACAAGAAGGAATCTGGATACCTGGTGACTTTAAACAGAAGATCTAAACATATCTAGCTGTATTGTTTACAAGATATAAACGTATCTAGGTGCATCAGCCTAGATATGTATGTCTAGCTTGTAGAGGTCATTTTTAATTTAGGCTGAACCTATATCCCAATACCATAAACTATCTAGAAGTAAGGTGTGGCTCCTTGAGACTGGAAATTGAATTACAATCCTCCTGGGTACATTATGAAATACCTTGTTTGGTTTTAAATATTTTTAGGAGGGAGTAGCATCATATGGAACTCCCGATATTTTTATTTTGATATTGTAGTTCTTTATGCACACAGCAGAGTTAACTGTTTTAAATGAATTTACTCATTTCAAGCAATTAACATCCAATCACTTTGCTTAAAATAATCAAACCATTTGTGTGTATGTGTGTGTGTATATATATATACACACAGCATACATCTCCACTGTTTACTGTCTCAAAGCATTTTAACAAGCTATTGTGCTGGCAGAATTAATTAGATCTGAAAACTGGTGTAATAAAAACAATAAAAGCTATAAGAATGCATTAAAATAGAATACCAAAATAATAGAAACTACGGTTTTTTAAAGTTGTATTTGACTAGTCAAATGTTCCTTAATAACTAGATGCATCAGAATACATTGTTCATTATAATATTAAAAGGAACGTAATAAAATGAAAATTGAGGCAATAGAGAATTCAGTATGCATAATTATTTTAAATTTAAAATCTTCCCCATAATGAACATAGCTAAAAACATAAAAGACAAATGATAGAGAAATTAGAAGCAATTATCAAAGGAATTCTCAGCAGAAATTTTTGATTTAAATTAAAGCCTGTGATTAAAAATCTTCTGCCTCTTTGTCCTTCTCCACTTTTCCCACAATCCACCACGGCTGCAGCACCTTGCAACTTAATTTCTTTTCCTCCAAGACAGTCTTGCTATGCTTGATCCATAGAAAGAATGTACATACCAACCTCAGCTCTTTCTGGTTTTTATTCTTACATGCACTAATGCTTACACTTCTACCTGCACTAACATTTAAAAGAACAAAGATGAAAATGCTATTGTACAAAGGACATGAAAATGGAATTATTTTCACCAACAAATTTTGTTACTTTTGTAAGTGAAAATGGGGAACCTTTTCAATTTTATTTTTTTTAGGTTTGAAATGTAGTACAGTGTATTTTGGTGACTGGGGCTGAATTCCAAGTATTTAGGTGTCTTAAACATGGAAAAGATTATCGTGCATCATCTCCAGATATGATTCATTTATTCATTCAGTCGAAAATGGTTTTGAGCATATGCTCAGGGAGTGTTCCAGGTGCTGGAGACACAACATCGAACAAAATAACTTGTTCTTATTATGTTTACATTCTGGTGATTGAATTAATACACCATAAAATAAGTATGAGGCAATTCAAGAAAGTTCTATTTTTTGATGAATCTATTTTAGTTCTTTGCGAATATATGATTCTTTTAAAATTGTGCTCTTTTGTTACTAAAATGTGTTCCTTTGTTCAGTTCAGTTCAGTTCAGTCACTCAGTCATGTCTGATTTTTTGTGACCCCATGGACTGCAGCATGCCAGGCCTCCCTGTCCATCACCAGCTCCCAGAGTTTACTCAAACTCATGTCCATAGAGTTGGTGATGCCATCCAACCATTTCATTCTCTGTCTTCCCCTTCTATTCCCACCTTCAATCTTTCCCAGCATCAGGGTCTTTTCCAATGAGTCAGTTCTTCACATCAGTTGGCCAAAGTATTGGAGTGTCAACTTCAGCATCAGTCCTTCCAATGAATATTCAGGACTAATTTTCTTTAGGATGGACTGGTTGGATTTCCTGGCAGTTGAAGGGACTCTCAAGAGTCTTCTCTAACACCACAGTCCAAAAGCCTCAATTCTTTGGTGTTCAGCTTTCTTTATGGTCCAGCTCTCACATCCATACATGATTATTGGAAAAACTATAGCTTTGACCAGATGGACCTCTGCTTTTTAATATGCTCTCGGTTGGTCATAGTTTTTCTTTCAAGAACAAGCGTCTTTTAATTTCATGGCTGCAGGCACCATCTGGAGTGATTTTGGAGACCCCCAAAATAAAGTCTCTCATTGTTTTCGTTGTCTCCCCATCTGTTTGCCATGAAGTGATGGGACCGGATGCCATGATCTTTGTTTTCTGAATGTTGAGTTTTAAGCCAACTTTTTCACTCTCCTCTTTTTCACTTTTATTGGCTCTTTAGTTCTTCTTAGTTCGTCTTTGCTTTCTGCCATAAGGGTGGTGCCATGTGTGTATCTGAGGTTATTGATATTTCCCCTGGCAATCTTGATTCCAGATTGTGATTCAATTAGTCCAGCATTTCTCATGATGTACTCTGCATATAAGTTAAATAAGCAGGGTGACAATATACAGCTTTGATGTACTCCTTTCCCAATTTGGAACCAGTCTATTTTTCCATGTCCAGTTCTAACTGTTGCTTCTTGACCTGCATACAGATTTCTCAGGAGGCAGTTCAGGTGGTCTGGTATTCCCATCTCTTGAAGAATTTTCCAGTTTGTTGGGATCTACACAGCCAAAGGCTTTGGTATAGTCAATAAAGCAAAGTAGATATTTTTCTGGTATTCTCTTGCTTTTTCAATGATCCAATGGATGTTGGCAATTTGATCTCTGGTTCCTCTGGCTTTTCTAAAACCACCTTGAACATCTGGAAGTTCATGGTTCATGTATTGTTGAAGCCTGGCTTGGAGAATTTTGAGTATTACTTTGCTAATATGTGAGATGAGTGCAATTGTGTGGTAGTTTGAGCATTCTTTGGCATTGCCTATATGTTCCTTTGTGTGTATACTTAAATTACATATTGGCTAATACATATTGATACCATTTATTTGCTCAGTATATCCTTTGTCATTTTTCAAAAGTCACTGGTAATAAGCTATTTTAAAATAGTAATTAAAAATTCTTCATCTAATATATTTGTTCACCACTTTTGAACTTCATAAGGTCCAAAATGACCAACTCACATGAAAAAGTGGAGAAAGTTTAAGTGGTTTTAAAAGTTGAAATCATTAGTTGGATTTTGTTGAAGAGTGGTGTTAATTTTATTTGGAATTCTGCATTCTTATATTTGCATAATGTGGTGCCTACTTTAGAGGAACATATCAGATAATTTCCCAGTGTAATATAATATCTGACACATACCAAAAAATCTATATAATATATAGTCAGGAAGGTAACCATAACAATAAAGAAACAAGAATGTAGCACCCTACTTAAAAACTAGATTATAATTAATATTGTTTTTTGGTAATATTTTATAGGAAAAATAATCCTTTTTGAATTTTTTTTGGTTAATGTCTACCTTCTTATATTTTAACTATTAACTATACAATATTATGAGTGTTATCTTAAGAAATATTTATTTTCTCCTTTTTTAAATACTAAAGATAAGCTTTATTTTGAAATAATTCCATATGGCAAGACCAGTATAAAGAACCTTTTGTCTGACCATTCGAAACTGAGTTATGATATGATACCTCATCATTCTGAAATGTTTATTGTGTAATCTCTACAAACACATTCTCCTACCTAACCACAATACAGTAATCAATGTCAGAATATTGACATTAAAACATCACTACCATTTAATCTGTAGTTCCAATTAACTGTTTATCATTGCCAATAAGAGTCAATCCAAGATCATGCATTTCCTTTAGCTGTCATTTTAAAAAATTTCAGAGCAGCTTTAAATTCAAAGCAAAACTAAGTGATAATATAGAGTTCTCATATATTTACTCCCTGCCGTCACACACTTAGACTTACAGGTTCCTCTTTAGCAACAACCCACACCAGGTTGGTTGTTGTTTAGCTGCTAAGTTGTGTCCGATTCTTTGAGACCTCACGGACTGCAGCCCACCAGATTCCTCTGTCCATAGGATTTCCCAGGCAAGAATACTGAAGTGGCTGCCTTTTCCTTTGCCAGGGAATCTTCCCAACCCAGGGATCGAACCCACATCTTCTGCATTGGCAGGCGGATTCGTTAATGCTGAGCCATCTGGCAGGCCCACACCAACCAGATTAGTACATTTGTTATCATTGATAAATCCATACTGGCATATCATTACCATTCAGAGCCCATTAGCATTGTACATCCTGTGGTTTTTAACAAATATATAACATATATCGCCACAGTATCCTATAGAAAAGTTTCACTGCCCTGACAATCCCGTGTGCTCTGCCTGTCTCTCCAACTAGCCCCTGGTAGTCATTGACATTTTCACTGTCTCTGGGGTTTTGCCTTTTTCAGAATGCTGTTTGTTATACTTGGAATCATAACAGTGTGTAGCCCTTTCAGATTGGCTTCTTTTACATAGAAAAAATGCATGAAACTTTCCTCCATGTATTTTCATGACTTGATAGCTCATTTCTTTTCAGCACTGAATAATATTTAATTGTCTGGATACAGTACCTCAATTTATTATCCATTCACCTATTGAAGGACATTTTGGTTACTTCTGAGTTTTGGCAATTATCAATAAAGCTGCTATCAACATCCATGTGCAGGTTTTTGCATGCACAAAGTTTTTCAGCTCCTTTGGGTAAATACCATGCTGGATGGTAAGAGTATATTTAGTTTTGTAAGAAACTGCCAAGCTGTCTTCCGAAGTGGCTGTATTCTCATCAGCAATGAATGAGAATTTCTGTTGTATCACAACCTCATCAGCGTTTGGTGGTGTCCTGTGTTTTGGATTTTGGTCTAATAAGTGTGTAGTGGTATTCCACTGTTGTTTTAATTTGCAATTACTAAATGATATATGATGTTGAATGTCTTTTAATATGCTTATTTACCATCTGTGTATATTATTTGGTGAGCTGTCTGCTTAGGTCTTTAGTCCATTTTTTAATTGAGTTGTTCATTTGTTTATTGTTGAGTTAAAAGAGTTCTTTGTGTACTTGGATAACAGAACTTTATAAGATCTGTCTTTTGAAAATACTTTCTCCCAGTCTGTGGGTTGCCTTTCATTTTCTTGGTAGTCTTTCACAGAGCAAAATTTTTTTTTAAATGTTATTTAAGTATTATAAAATTTTTATTGATGTATAATTAACATAAAACATTATATTTGTTTCAGAGGTATAACATAATGATTCAATATTTATATGTATTGTGAAATAATCACCATATAAGTCTAGTTAATATCCTTAACCAAACATAGTTACCAAATTATTTTTCTTGTGTTAAGAACTTTTATCTCCTGTTATTTAGTTCTTTGATATATTTCATCAGAACTTTGCAGTTTTCCTCATAGAGGTCTTCTGCATATTTTCTTTTTTTAATTTTCTTTTTTATTTATTTTGGGCTGTGCTGGGTCTTTGTTGCTACAAGGGCTTTTTCTCTAGTTTCAGCAAGAAGGAGCCACTCTCTAGTGGCGGTGCGTGGGCTTTTCGTTAGGTGGCTTCTCTTGTTGCAGAGCACAGGCTTTCGGTGTGCAGCCTTCAGTGGTTGTGGCTCTCGGCTCTAGCGTGCAGGCTCAGCGGTTGTGGTACACTGGCTTAGCTGCTCTGCGGCATGTCGGATCTTCCTGGACCACCTGTATCTCCTGCACTGGCAGGCAGATTCTTTACTACTGAGCCACGAGGGAAGCCCCTTCATATTTTCTAAGATTTATATATTTAAGTGTTTTATTTTGAGGGTGCTAATATAAATGATAATATGTGTTTTTTCCATTTAGTCATTTAATGGTTCAGAGTAAAATTAGTAGTATTACTGTTTTATTGTGTGTTGAAGTCATGTTGCCTCAGTGAAGCAATTACATTCCTAGCATATAGATTTTAGTTTCTAGTGATCATTTCTGACTAAAAGATGAAAATGAGACTGTCCATACCCTTATTTTCTACACTGTGATTTACTGGAACTCATTTTATATGATGTTGACCCTTCTACATTATTCTGCATTTCTCAATTGTTTTTCACAATTCATCGTTGAGTCATTTTATCTCATATTATGATAGAATGCTTCTGTCTTTAAAATATACGTATATATATATTTCAACAATATATATACATATATATTTTTTTCTCAGATTATTTTCCGTTATAGGTTAGGTAATGTGTTTTGAATTTCAATTTTACTTGTTCATTGATGATATCACTTTTTTTATCTTCTGTTTAACCGAAAGAGCCCCTGAGACTTCCCTTGACATTACGGACTTTCTTCACATTTTGAAATTTTCAGGCCGGTTGTTTAGTAGAATGTCTCTTTGTCTGATATTTTTTCATGATTAGATTCAGGTTGTGCATTTTGGGCAGCTAGTTCTCAGAGTGATATTGTGTTCCTCTCATTTCATGCTACCAAGTGGTACATGGTTTCCATTTGTCCCCTTACTGAAGACGTTAACTTTGATCCTCTTGGTAAGCAGGTGCCTGAGACGTTTCTTCACTGTAATTTTACTCTCTATCCTTTTATGTATTTTCAGGGAGACATTTAGATACTACACAAGTTTCCCATTTCCCATTAAAGTGTCACTGAATTTACTTTTCTAATTATCAGCTACTGTGTAACAAATCACTCCAGAACACAGTGATTTAAAATACCTATTTTATCTTTCGCATATCTGTAGGTGGATTGGGATATGTTAGCCCATTCTTGCTTGGGCCTCTCATAAGACTGGAGTCAAATAGCAGTTGGCCTGAAGTGACATGAATGCTTGCCTGGGCTGGATGTACAAGTTGCTCACCCACCCACTCAACATATCTGGGAGTTGAGTCTGGAGGTTAGCTGGATGATCAGCTGTGGCTGCAAAACAGAGTCCTCCAGCCATGGCCTCTTCATGTAATTTGGGTTTCTCATATCATGGGAACTGAGTTCTGAGAGTGAGAGCAAGAAGGGCAGGGGAGGAAGGAAGGAACATACACAAACATAGAATACATAGTTATGCACACACACATTTATCATTGATAGTTTGTGTTCTGCCCTGATAGGGGTATTTCCACAATGTAAAAATGCTCAGGGCTCTTTTTATGGCACCATTGTTTCATTACCATATCATCAAATCCATTTCTACTTTCTATCCCCTACCTCTTTCCACCCCTTCCCACCAACTTCCTGCTTTGAATATTGAACAACCTCCTATCACTAATATTTCCTTTTTCTCTCCAAAAATAACATTCTCCTTCTGGCTAGACTCCACCCAGAGCCACTGCCAAGCCACTTCCCCCTCTACACATGCCTTCTTCCCACTCAAGTGATCTGACGGCCTGAAACTGGGACATACAGGTACTGCTCTTACTTAGCCTCATCTATTGGCTTTCGTAGAGAATCATTCAAAGAGAAAGGGAAAATATAAGAAGAAACCTTTCTTTATTTTTCAGTTGAGACAATTATTTTCTACATGTCGATTTTAAAATTATTTAGTAAATAAGGCATATTGATAATGGGAGAGATTGACATAGAGACTTTGAAAGTCTTCAAAAGTAACTTGGAGGCTATTAGAAAAGTAGAAAGGGTAGCATCTGAAAAGTGAAAATTGTCATTTAAGAAAGAAAGGAACAAAGATTTCTATTGTCAGAAAGGAGCAAATATTTCTGTTTTCTTATTTTAGGGTGCTTTCCCCCCTATAATTGTATAATCTTTATCTTATACCAAACCGTCAAATTAGGAGAGTGATTTTTAACTTATTGAAACACTCAATAACATTTTCCAACTAATGTCTATGAATGGTGTTACTGGATAAGTATTATCATGTTTAAGCACTACTTAGAATGACTATTGAAAAAAGAAATATGGTGAATGCCATTGCTATTAATGTTCTTATGTTTATTTTTTATTTAAATGTAATTGCATGTGATATTGGATGCATTAAAAATATATAGCCTATTGATTTGAGACTCATATATATTGCAATATGATTAGCACCATAGTATTAGCTAACACTTCTGTCATGTCACATATTTATCATTTCTATTTGTGGTGGGAATAACTAAGATACAATCTCTTAGAAAATTTGAAGTTTATAATACAATATTGCTGACTATGGGCTTCCTGAGTGGCTCAGTGTTAAAGAATCCACCTGCAATACAGAAGACACAGGAGATGAGGGTTCAATCCCTGGGTCACGAAGATCTTCTGGAGGAGGGCATGGCAACCCACTCTGGTATTCTTGCCTGAAAAATCCCGAGGACCGAGGAGCCTGATGGGCTACAGTCCATAGGGTCTCAAAGAGTCAGACATGACTGAAGCGACTGAGCATGGTATGGTGTGGCCTTCTTGACTATAATCATAATGCTATGCTGTTGATCTCCAACATTTATCTTCTGTTTTCAAGTCTGTGCCCTTAGACAACAGCTCCTGAATTCCCCCACCCTCCTAGTATTATACTCTCTGTTTTTATGAGTTTGGTTTATTTGAATTCCACATATAAGTGATGTCATACAGTATTTGCTTTTTTCTCTCTACATTATATCACTTAACATAAGGTCTTTAAGGTCCATTCATGTTGTTGCAACTAGCGGCATTTCCTTCTTTCTCATGGCTGAATAATATTTTATATATATATACATATATATATCTCAACTCCTTTATCCATTAATCTGTTGACAGGTGGTTTCCATATCTTGACTATTGTGAATAATGCGGCAGTAAACATGGGAATGCGTGTATCTCTTCATTATCCTATTTTCACTTTCTTCTGGATATATACCCAATATTGGATGGTAGTTCTATTTTTAACTTTTTGATGAATCTCCATACTGTTTTCATAGTGGTTGCTCCAATTTAAATTCCCAGTACCAGTATACGAGGGCTCCCTTATCTCTACATCCTTGCCGATACTTTTTAGTCTCTTGTTTTTGAGATGATAGCCATTTGTATACACAATGTGCAAAATATTTTCTCCTATTCTGTAGGTTGCCTTTTCATTTTTAGTTTAATGTAGCCCCTCTTGTTCATTTTTGCTTTTTTACACTGGAGTGTAGTTTCTTTACAATGTTGTATTAGTTTCTGTTATACAACAACATGAATCAGGTATATACATACATCTATCCCCTTCCTCTTAAGCCTCCTCACCTCCCACCCTACCTCTCCAGGCCATCACAGATCACTGAGCTGAGCTCCTTAATCTATAAAGCATCTTCCCACCAGCTATCTATTGTACACATGGCAGTGGATATATGTCAGTGCTAATCTCTCAATTCATCCCACCCTCTCCTTCCCAAAACTGTGTCCACACATCCATTCTCTATGTCATTTCTGTACTTTTTAGTCTTTCTACCAAAAGTTGCAAAAGAATGAAGCAGGAAATTAGTCATTCATGAGAGAAATGTAAATAAGTAACTTTAATATATCTTACAAATACTAAAAACAGATATTTATAGACTAAACTTATAGTAGATACTGTTAGTGCTCCCCCTACATTTCATCAAGACTTACTACTAGATGAGTGCATGCTAAGTCTTTTCACTCGTGTCCGATTCTTTGCGACACTTATGGATTGTAGCCCACCAGGCTCCTCTGTCCTCGGGGATTCTTCAGGCAAGAATACTGGAGTGGGTTGCCATGCCCTCCTCCAGGAGATCTTCCCGACCCAGGGATCAAACCCACATCTCTTATGTCTCCTGCATTGGCAGGTGGGTTCTTTACCACTAGCGCCACCTGGGAAGCGCTTGCTATTCTATGGCCATTATCAAAAATCTAAACACACTAAATACTGGAGAAGATGTTGAGTGAAGGGAACACTCTTGCACTATTGGTAGGAAGGTAAATTCATAAAACCACTATGGTGAACTGCATGGAGGTTTCTTAGAAAACTAAAAATAAAAGCACCATATGACCCAGCAATTCCACTACTGGCCATATAACCTGAGAAAATTATAATTCAAAAAGACACATGTACTTCAGTGTTCATTGCAGCACGGTTTATAAGGGCCAGGACATGGAATCAACCTAAATGTCCATTGACAGATGAATAGATAAAGACAATGTGGTGGATATATACAGTAGAATATTACTCAGACATAAAAAGGAATGAAGTTAGGTTACTTGTAGTGATGTGGATGAACCTAGAATTTTCCCAACCCAGGGATTGAACCCTCAGTATATTCTAATTGCTTTTAAATGGTATCAAGTTTTCCTCCTGGTTTATTTAATTTTCAAGCTTTTTGCATTGAATACTAAGTTAATTTGTTTGTAATATTCATTGTTTTATTGATTAAAAAAACTTGAATGCTGTCCTCTCTCAATTTTGTACATACAAATGGAGGCACCTAAAACATATTACTATTCTACATTGTTATTTAGGAAGAACTAATTCTGTGTTTCTGGCATGCTTGGGATTGTCAACAATTCTGTATACAGAAAGGTTATTTTAGAATTCCATCCTGAATTCAGATTTTAGAAGAACCAGTTCATCAAGTAAAAGTCACAAAAGACATTTCAAGAAGAAAAGAAAAAAATCCACACAATTACCAGAATTACCAAAGTTTTATTAGGTTGTTCATGGTATAGTATAAAACAATTTTATCATATGATTATAATTTCTACATGGATAATTACATATCTTCAGACATCAGCATTATAAAGAGGTTAGTAATATGGTTATTATCATGGGGCGTCAGTAACTTATAGGAAGTGAAGATCTCATCTGTTCTAAGGAACTAGTTGCGTGTTTTTTTGGTTTATCTAAAATTGTAAAGTGTTTATTAGTTATGAAGTGCATTTTACATACTTATCCTCAGTAGCAGCAAGGTGAAGTACCAGTTTTACTGCCATAAACAGGAACAATGTCTTTATTATCTCCAAGTTCTTCAAAGTTCTTAGAATAGTGTCTTGCATATTGTAGGCTCTTAATGACTATTTGTCGTATTTGAAGCATAGTTGGCAAAAGAGTTATAAGGAAAACTTTACTGTGTTTGAACCTCTATACTTGTGTAAGTCTTAGAACAGGAAAATGAATTTCTGATTACAAAGTTTTAAAAATTTAATGAAGGTATTTAGGGTACATAAACTACGTTAGAGAATATGCATCTATTATAGCTAAGGAAGTACAAAGAGGTTTGTCTTACTTTAAAGGTAATTATGTGAAAAAAGTAGCATTCAAAGGTATAAGAATATCTTTTTCCACATCTGTAGTATATAATTAACAAACTTCTCTACACTGATTCAGGAAAGAAAGTAATAAACCACTTGTAAATAATGGTAGTCTTGCATTCTACATACTTAAATGTCAATAATCTGAACATAAATTTTCTCCTGTTCTTAGTGATACAGCTATGTTTTTAAGATAATGTAGAGACAGGTATCATTACCATTGCTGCAGTTCCATTTTCTATAGATGTAAATGTATTAATGTAAAACATGGAGGATAAATGAAGAGTTCTACTACTATTGAAAACCGGAGTGCATGGAAATTAAATCAATAGGCAGCTTTTAAAACCACAACATGGTGACAGCAGAGAAGTGAGATCTGACTGCATTCCAGGAAAAGAGACAAAAGTGGTAGGTGTCTATTAAAATAACAATCACAGGGAAAAGAAATAAGAACATATTCTTTCCATGTTTTGAATGCTTGATGTTCTGCCCTTTGATTTCTCAGGATTAATAACTCCAGTAAAAAGGAGGCTTTTGTAAAAATGTGTGAATAAGGACTGACTTTAAGAAAATACAGAGGGGGATTTTTCTCCATCATTTGAAATGGACTTGGTTTTACTTTGTAAATTTCTGAGTAACTGAAGTGACATATTCATGTCACATAGGTTAATTTAATGATCAATAACTAATGCCAATAATAGCAGTTTTCTTCTGAGGACCATTCAGATATTTAATAATACCATAGATAAACCATGAAACAAAACTTGTATCCAGACATTAAATAGGAAGAACTAAACTCAGTCCTCAGTATTTAGGAGTTCAGGTGATATCAGTAGTTATGTTACCAGCAAATCCCAATAGTCAATTTAAAGGCTGTAGTTGATGATGGAAGAGTGAGAAAAAAAGTTCAGAGAACAGTGTTAATATGAGTAAGGTTTATAGTAAAATTTAATAGCAAAGTACAATTTATCTAAATAAATCTTCTAACTGAATTATATTCTTAACAGCACTGCTTTAAGCGGAGTATCAGTAAAAAGGGAGATTTAGAATTCCTGTATTAAAAATTTGGTTAGATACTATGCATGATTGGGATTGAACCCAGATCTCCTGAATTGCAGGTGGATTCTTTACCAGCCGAGCCAAAAGGGAAGCCCATTATGCATGATTAATATACTTTTAAGGTACACTAGGGTACTTAATCGGAGAAGGCAATGGCATCCCACTCCAGTACTCTTGCCTGGAAAATCCCATGGATGGAGGAGCCTGGTAGGCTGCAGTCAATGGGGTTGCTAAGAGTTGGACACGACTGAGCGACTTCGCTTTCACTTTTCACTTTCATGCATTGGAGAAGGAAATGGCAACCCACTCCAGTGTTCTTGCCTGGAGAATCCCAGGGACGGGGGAGCCTGGTGGGCTGCCGTCTATGAGGTTGCACAGAGTTGGACACGACTGAAGCGACTTACAGCAGCAGGGTACTTAATATGTTTATACACATTGTATGCACAGTGAGGTATAAGGTATTTCTCAAATTACATTTGGTTATATTTGAAATTTTGAGGTTAAATTGGTTTGAAACCAATTGTTGAACAATTGAAAACAGTTGAAACCAACTGTTTGAAACTTACAGTATCCTTTTTCTCAAATTAAAGTATTATATTGAGATTTTTTATCTTTCTGCCTAATGCAGAAAATAATTTAGACCATAATATAGCTGCCGCCGCTGCCAAGTCATTCAGCCATGTCTGACTCTTAGAGACCCCGTGGACTGCAGCCTACTAGGCTCCTCTGTCCATGGGATTTGCCAGGCAAGAGTACTAGAGTGGGGTGCCATTGCCTTCTCCCCATAATATAGCTTGAATATTGTCAAATAGGAAACAAGTAAAAACAATAAAGTTGCAGAAGTGTAAATTAAAACTGAAAACTAAGATCATGAAAAATTGTTTTTTATTTACTTTTCATTTTAGTGCTCAAGGAGAAGGAATTTCCTTATACAATTAAGGGGAGAAATCTGTAGAATTTCTGAAGGAACTCATGTATATTTTAATAGACTTTTACAGATTTATTGAAGATAGCTATGTTTCTTTATGAATATATTATGCCATTTTCTAACTTATAATTCTCAAATTCTTTAAAACATTGCTAGAACGCTTTTACTCTGTAGTAATTTGCTAAGGTGGCCATAACAGAATGCTACAGACTGACTGAGTGGTTTAAACAACAGAAATTAGTTTTTCTGATGATTCCAGAGGCCAGAGATCCAGGGTCAAAGCTTGATTTCTTCTGAGGTCTTTCCCCTGGGCTTGCATATTGCTGCCTCTTCATATGTCCTTTCCCTGTGCATGCAAATCCTGCTGTCTCTCTGTTTCCACATATTCTCTTTTTATAGGGACACCAGTCAGACTGGATTAAAGTCCACTCTAATGACTTTAACTTAATCACTTCCTTCCATTTATTTGTGTCTTCTTCAGTTTCTTTTATCAATGTCTTATATTTCTCAGTGTACAAGTCTTTCACTTCCTTGGTGAAATTTACTCCTAAGTATTTTGTTCTTTTTGTAAATTGTAATTTTGTAAAATGTGTAAAAATTGCAATTGTAAATGAGATTGTTTTCTTAATTTTTCTTTGTTATAGTTTGTTACAAGTATTGGATTGGCCAAAAAGTTTGTTTGGTTTTTCTACACCATCTTACTGGAAAACCTGAATGAAACTTGAGCCAACTGAATATAAAAATGCACTGATATACAGATTTTTATATATCAGTTTTGTAGCTTGAAACTTTACTGAATTTGTTTATCAGTTCTAACAGTTTTTCATTGGGGTGTTTAAGGTTTTCTATATATATTATTGTTATCTGATAATGGTGTCAGTTTTACTTCATATTTCAATTTAGATGCCTTTTATTTCTTTTTCTTGCCCTATTTCTCTGTCTAGGATCATATATGTTGAATAAAGGTGGCAACAGTGGAAATTTTTGTCTTCTTCCTGACCTTAGAGAAAAAAAGCCTTCAGTATTTCACTACTGAATATGATGTTAGTTGTGGGCTTGTTACATATGACATTTATTAAGACATCATCCACTTAAGAAAAAAGCAAATCTTGCTGGAGCTGAGATTTTGGAAGCAGATGTACCTGTACTTTTGAAAGTTGATTTTGTTGCCTATTAGTCATGAAAACTTGGGCATGATTTTTTTACCTCTCTGAGTTTGGAAAATGTGGATAATATTGTATGTTAATTGTGAGGATTACAGGAGTAAAATATGCATAGAGTATCTGCATTATAGTGAGCCTTTATGAATGGTGGCTATACGAATAACACTGAAAAGATATTAATTAAATTCTTGTTTTGTTGTTGAATATCACACAAGTTCAGAGATATGGTAGACTGATCCTTAGAAATAAACAGACACAAACATAATGATGTGCATTTAATAGATGTGTTAGTTTCCTAGGAGTGCTTTTTAAAATAAATTAGTACAAACATGGTAGGGCTTCCCAGGTGGCTCAGTGGTAAAGACTGCCTGCAACGCACAATCCCTGGGTCTGGAAGATCCCTGGAGAAGGAAATGGCAACTTTTCCAGGGTTATTGCCTGGGAAATCCCAAGGAGAGAGAAGCTTGGTGGGCTACACTTCATTTGTCACAAAAGAGTTGGACATGACTTAGCTACTAAACAACAACGACAGACATGGTGGCTTAGTACAACAGAAATTTATTTTTTTTGGAGGCCAGAAGTCTGAAAAAAAATGTTGGCAACTTTGGTTCTTCTGGAAGCTCTGAAGAAGAATTCATCCCATGCCTGTCTCTTGGCTCCATGACTCACTGTAATCCTTGGTATTCTTTGACTTACAGATTTATTACTATTATCTCTGCCTCTTTCTTCATATCTGCATGTCTGCTCACTTATTCTTCTAAGGATACCTGTCATTGAATTTACAGCCCTCTGTAACTTAAGATGATCATCTCAGGATCCTCAACTTGCTTTGTTCTGCAAGACACTTTTCCAAATAAGGTCATGTTTACAGGTTTTAGGCAGATACCTTTTGGGAAGCTACCACTCAACCCAGTACAATAGATATAATTTAATGAAATTAAAGGATAATTTAGCTAACAATATCATATATATGACAAATTATTTATAACTCACTTTTTTTTTTTTAGCACATTTAAGGTTTGATATTTAAAATAAAGCCTAAAATTAATGAAGGTAAATCTCCTGCTTTTTCAAACATGAATACATTGGAGAAGTTAGACATTGAAATCCACTATAAGTGGGAGAAAGAATTAGAGTAATAATGGCTAGTGATAATGACAATTATTCAGTATTTACTACATGCTTAATACACATTTTTTTGTGAATAAAATGAATTTATATTATAATTATAAAATTTCTCTGAAATTCGTAGTGTCCAGCATATTAATTCTTACTAAATGTAAGGAAAATAGGTGTCAAATGTATTTTTTATAAATAGATTTGTATTATAGTACTGAGCCTGGTTGACACCACTAGCTGAATTATATGGGATTCAGATTTATGGCTGTTTTTTCTTTTTTTTAAAATTAATTTATTTTTTATTGAAGGATAATTGCTTTACAGAGTTTTGCTGTTTTCTGTCAAACCTCAACATGAATCAGCCATCAGCTCAGTTCAGTTCAGTTCAGTCGCTTAGAGTGTCCAACTCTTTGCGACCCCATGAATCACAGCACGCCAGGCCTCCCTGTCCATCACCAACTCCTGGAGTTCACTCGAATTCATGTCCATTGAGTCAGTGATGCCATCCAGCCATCTCATCTTGTCATCCCCTTCTCTTCCTGCCCCCAATCCCTCCCAGCATCAGAGTCTTTTCCACTGAGTCAACTCTTCGCATGAGATAGCCAAAGTATTGGAGTTTCAGCCTTAGCATCAGTCCTTCCAATGAACACCCAGGACTGATCTCCTTTAGAATGGACTGGTTGGATCTCCTTGCCAGTCCAAGGGACTCTCAAGAGTTTTCTCCAACACCACAGTTCAAAAGCATCAAAACTTCAGTGCTCAGCTTTCTTCAAGTCCAAATTTCACATCCATACATGACCACTGGAAAAACCATAGCCTTGACTAGATGGACCTTTGTTGGGAAAGTAATGTCTCTGCTTTTGAATATGCTATCTAGGTTGGTCATAACTTTCCTTCCAAGGAGTAAGCATCTTTTAATTTCATGGCTGCAGTCACCATCTGCAGTGATTTTGGAGCCCAGAAAAAATAAAGTCTGACACTGTTTCCAGTTTCCCCATCTATTTCCCATGAAGTGATGGGACCGGATGCCATGATCTTAGTTTTCTGAATGTTGAGCTTTAAGCCAACTTTTTAACATTCTTCTTTCACTTTCATCAAGAGGCTTTTTAGTTCCTCTTCACTTTCTGCCATAAGGATGGTGTCATCTGCATATCTGAGGTTATTGATATTTCTCCCGGCAATCTTGATTCCAGCTTGTGCTTCTTCCAGCCCAGTGTTTCTCATGATGTACTCTGCATATAAGTTAAATAAACAGGGTGACAATATACAGCCTTGATGAACTCCTTTTCCTATTTGGAACCAGTCTGTTGTTCCATGTCCAGTTCTAACTGTTGCTTCCTGACCTGCATACAAATTTCTCAAGAGGCAGATCAGGTGGTCTGGTATTCCCATTTCTTGAAGAATTTTCCACAGTTTATTGTGATCCACATAGTCAAAGGATTTGGCATGGTCAATAAAGCAGAAATAGATGCTTTTCTGGAACTCTCTTGCTTTTTCCATGATCCAGCAGATGTTAGCAGTTTGATCTCTGGTTCCTCTGCCTTTTCTAAAACCAGCTTGAACATCAGGAAGTTCTTGGTTCACATATTGCTGAAGCCTGGCTTGGAGAATTTTGAGCATTACTTTACTAGCATGTGAGATGAGTGCAATTGTGTAGTAGTTTGAGCATTCTTTGGCATTGCCTTTCTTAGGGATTGGAATGAAAACTGCCCTGTTCCAGTCCTGTGGCCACTGCTGAGTTTTCCAAATTTTCTGGCATATTGAGTGAAGCACTTTACAGCATCATCTTTCAAGATTTGAAATAGCTCAACTGGAATTCCATCACCTCCACTAGCTTTGTTCATAGTGATGCTTTCTAAGGCCCACTTGACTTCACATTCCAGGATGTCCGGCTCTAGGTGAGTGATCACACCATCGTGATTATTTTGGTTGTGAAGATCTTTTTTGTACAGTTCTTCCGTGTATTCTTGCCACCTCTTCTTAATATCTTCTGTTTCTGTTAGGTCCATACCATTTCTGACCTTTATCGAGCCCATCTTTGAATGAAATGTTCCCTTGGTATCTCTAATTTTCTTAAAGAGATCTCTAGTCTTTCCCATTCTGTTGTTTTCCTCTATGTCTTTGCATTGATGAGGTGGCTGAGGAATCATCCATAGGTATACACATATCCCCTCTTGAATCTCCCTCCCATCTCCCTCCCCTTCCCACCCCTCTAGATTGATATAGAGCCCCTGTTGGAATTTCCTGAGCCATACAGCAAATTCCCATTGCCTATCTATTTTACAAATGGTAATATAAGTTTCCATGTTACTCTTTATTTCCCTCTCCCCATGTCCATAAGTCTATTCTCTATTTCTGTTTCTCCATTGTTGCCCTGTAAGTAAATACTACAGTACCGTTTTTTCTAGATTCCATATATATGTGTTAGAATATGGTATTTATTTTTATCTTTCTGACTTACTTCACTCTGTATAATAAGTTCTAGGTTCATCCACTTCATCAGAATTGACTCAAATGCATTCCTTTTTATGGCTGAGTAATATTACACTGTGTACCACAACTTCTTTATCTGTTTATCTGTCGATGGACATCTAGGTTCTTCCATGCTCTAGCTATTGTAAATAGTACTGCAATGAACAATGGGATACATGTGTCTCTTTCAGTTTTGGTTTCCTCAGGGTATATGCCTAGGAGTGGGATTGCTGGGTCATATGGTGGTTTTATTCCTAGTTTTTTAAGGAATCTCCATACCATCTTCCATAGTGGCTGTATCAATTTACATTCCCATCAACAGTACAAGAGTGTTCCCTTTTCTCCACACCCTTTCCAACATTTATTGTTTGTAGACTTTTTGATTTGGAAAACTCAGCAGTGGCCACAGGACTGGAAAAGGTCAGTTTTCATTCCAATCCCTAAGAAAGGCAATGCCAAAGGAATGCTCAAACTACTGCACAATTGCACTCATCTCACATGCTAGTAAAGTAATGCTCAAAATTATCCAAGCCAGACTTTAACAATACATGAACCATGAACTTCCAGATGTTCAAGCTGGTTTTAGAAAAGGCAGAGGAACCAGAGATCAAATTGCCAACATCTGCTGGATCATCGAAAAAGCAAGAGAGTTCCAGAAAAACATGTACTGCTGCTTTATTGACTATGCCAAAGCCTTTGACTGTGTGGATCACAACAAACGGTGGAAAATTCTGAAAGAGATGGGAATACCAAACCACCTGATCTACCTCTTGGGAGAATGGCATTGAAATATGTATAATATCATATATGAAGTGAGTCGCCAGTCCAGGTTCGATGCACGATACTGGATGCTTGGGGCTGGTGCACTGGGACGACCCAGAGGGATGGTATGGGGAGGGAGGAGGGAGGAGGGTTTAGGATGGGGAACACATGTATACCTGTGGCAGATTCATTTTGACATATGGCAAAACCAATACAATATTGTAAAGTTAAATAAAATTTAAAAAAAAGAGAGAAATTTGTATGCAGGTCAGGAAGCAACAGTTAGAACTGGACATGGAACAACAGACTGGTTCCAAATAGGAAAAGGAGCATGTCGAGGATGTATATTGTCACCCTGCTTATTTAACTTATATGCAGAGTACATCATGAGAAATTCTGGGCTGTATGAAGCACAAACTGGAATCAAGATTGCCGGGAGAAATACCAATAACCTCAGATATGCAGATGATACTACCATTATGGCAGAAAGTGAAGAGGAACTAAAAAGACTCTTGATGAAAGTGAAAGAGGAGAGTGAAAAGTTGGCTTAAAGCTCAACATTCAGAAAACTAAGATCAAGGTGTCCAGTCTCATGACTTCATGGCAAATAGATGGAGAAACAGTGTCAGACTTTATTTTTTCTGGGCTCCAAAATCACTGCAGATGGTGTCTGCAGCCATGACATAAAAAGATGCTTAGTCCTTGGAAGAAAAGTTGTGACCAATCTAGATAGCATATTAAAAAGCAGAGACATTACTTTACCAACAAATGTCTGTCTAGTCAAGGCTATGGTTTTTTTCACTAGTCATGTATGGATGTGAATGTTGCACTGTAAAGAAAGCTGAGTGCTGAAGAATTGATGCTTTTGAACTGTGGTGTTGGAGAAGACTGTTGAGAGTCCCTTGGACAGCAAAGAGATATAACCAGTCCATCCCAAAGGAAATCGGTCTTGAATATTCATTAGAAGCACTGATGTTGAAGCTGAAACTCCAATACTTTGGCCACCTGATGCGAAGAGCTGACTCATTTGAAAAGACCCTGATTCTGGGAAAGATTGAAGGCAGGAGGAGAAGGGGACGACATAGGATGAAATGGTTGGATGGCATCACTGACTCGATGGACATGATTTTGAGTAAACTCGAGGAGCTGGTGATGGACAGGGAGCCCTGGTGTGCTGCAGTCCATGGGTTTGCAATAGTCGATCAGGACTGAACGACTGAACTGAACGGAATTGATTCTGACCGGTGTGAGGTGATATCTCATTGTGGTTTTGATTTGCATTTCCCTAATAATGAGTGATGTTGAGCATCTTTTCATGTGTTTTATAGCCATCTGTATGTCTTCTTGGAGAAATGTTTGTTTAGGTCTTTTTCCCACTTTTTGATTGGGTTGTTTGTTTTTCTGGTATTGAGTTGTATGAGCTGCTTGTATATTTTGGAAATTAATCCTTTGTCAGTTTTTTCATTTGCTAATATTTTCTCCCATTCTGAGGATTGTCTTTTCACATTGCTTGTAGTTTCCTTTGCTATGCAAAGCTTTTAAATTTAATCAGGTCCCACTTGTTTACTTTTATTTTTATTTTCATAACTGTAGGAGGTGGGTCATAGAGGATCTTGCTTTGATTTATGTCACTGAGTGTTCTGCCTATGTTTTCCTCTAAGAGTTTTATAGTTTCTGGTCTTACATATAGGTCTTTAATCTATTTTGAGTTTATCTTTGTGTATGGTGTTAAGAAGTGTTCTAATTTCATTCTTGCACATGTAGCTGTCCAGTTTTCCCAGGACCATTTATGAAAATGCTGTGTTTCCCCCATTGTATATTCTTGCCTCCTTTGTCAAAAATAAGGTGCCCATAGGTGCATGAGTTTATTTCTGAGCTTTCTGTATTGTTCCATTGGTCTATATTTCTGTTTTTGTGCCAGTACCATACTGTCTTGATGACTGTGACTTTGTAGTATAACCTGAAGTCAGGAAGCTTGATTCCTCCAATTCCATTCTTCTTTCTCAAGACTACTTTGGCTATTCGGGGTCTTTTGTTTTTCCATATGACTTGTGAAATTTCTTGTTCTAGTTCTGCGAAAAATGCCATTGGTAATTTGATAGGGATTGCGTTAAATCTGTAGATTGCATTTGGTAGTATAGTCATTTTCACAATATTGATTCTTCCTACTCAGGAACATGGAATCTCTCTCCATCTGTTTGTCATCTTTGATTTCTTTCATTAACATCTTATAATTTTATGTGTACAGTTCTTTTATCTTCTTAGGTAAGTTTATTCCTATATATTTAATTATTTTTGTTACAATGGGATTGATTGGGATTGATTCCTTAATTGCTCTTTCTGATTTTTCTTTGTTAGTATATAGAAATGCTGGCAATTTCTGTGTATTGATTTTGTATCCTGCAACTTTGATAAATTCACTGATTAGCTCTAGTAATTTTCTGATGCTATTTTTAGGGTTTTCTATGTATAGTATCATGCCATCTGCAAACAGTGAGAGTTTTACTTCTTCTTTTCTGATCTGGATTCCTTTTATTTCTTTTTCTTCTTTGATTGCTGTAGCTAGGACTTCCAGAACTATGTTGAATAACAGTGGTGAAAGTGGACACCCTTGTTTTGTTCCTAATCTTAGGGGAATGCTTTCAGTTTTTCACCACTGAGAATAATGTTTGCTGTAGGCTTATCATATATGGCCTTTACTATGTTGAGATAGGTTCCTTCTATTCCCATGTTTTGAAGAGTTTTAATCATACATAGGTGCTGAATTTTGTCAAAGGCTTTTTCTGCATCTATTGAGATGATCATATGGTTTTTATCTTTCAATTTGTTAATATGGTGTATCACATTGATTGATCTCTTTATATTGAAAAATTCTTGCATCCCATGAATAAACCAAACTTGATCATGGTGTATGTGCTTTTTGATGTGTTGCTGAATTCTGTTTGCTAAAATTTTGTTGAGGATTTTTGTGTCTATGTTCATCAGTTATATTGGCCTGTAGTTTTCTCTTTTTGTGTTGTCTTTGTCTGGTTTTGGTATCAGGGTGATGGTGGCCTCGTAGAATGAGTTTGAAAGTGTTTCTTCCTCTGCACATTTTGGCAAGAGTTTTAGAAGGATAGGCATTAGCTCTTCTCTAAATGTTTGATAGAACTCTCCTGCGAAGCCATCTGGTCCTGAGCTTTTGTTTTTTTGGAGATTTTTGATCACAGCTTCAATTTCAGTGCTTGTAATTGGGTTGTTCATAATTTCTATTTCTTCCTGGTTCAGTCTTGGAAATCGGAACTTTTCTATGAATCTGTCCATTTCTTCCAGGTTATCTATTTTATTGCCATGTAGTTGTTCATAATAGTGTCATCAGTCAGTCAGTCAGTTCAGTCACTCAGTCATGTCCAACTCTTTGCGACCCCATGAATCACAGCATGCCAGGCCTCCTTGTCCATCACCAACTCCTGGAGTTCAATCAAACTCATGTCCATCAAGTTGGCGATGCCATCCAACCATCTCATCCTCTGTCATCCCCTCCTCCTCCTGCCCCCAATCCCTCCCAGCATGAGGGTCTTTTCCAATGAGTCAACTCTTCGCATGAGGTGGCCAAAGTATTGGAGTTTCAGCTTTAGCATCAGTCCTTCCAATGAATACCCAGGACTGATTTCCTTTAGGATGGACTGGTTGGATCTTCTTGCAGTCCAGGGGACTCTCAAGAGTCTCATAATCCTTTATATTTCTGCATTGTCTGTTGTAACCTCTCCTTTTTCATTTCTAATTTTGTTGATTTTATTCTTCTCTATTTTTTTGTGATGAGTCTGGCTAAAGGTTTGTCAATTTTATCTTCTCAAAGAACCAGCTTTTAGTTTTATGAATTTTTACTATTGTTTCTTTCATTTCTTTTTCATTTATTTCTGCTTGGATCTTTATGATTTCATTCCTCCTACTAATTTGGGTTTTTTTTTTTTTCCTTCTTCTTTTTGCAGTTGCTTTAGGTCTAAAGTTAGGTTGTCTATTCAATGTTTTTCTTGTTTCTTGAGGTAGGATTGTATTTCTATAAATTTCCCTCTTAGAACTGCTTTTGCTGCAGCCTATAGGTTTTGAGTTGTTGTGTTTTCATTGTCATTTGTTTCTAGAAATTTTTTGATTTCTTAAGTAAGCTTTTGGTTATTTAGAAATGTGTCATTTAATCTCCATGTGTTTGTGTTTCTTATAGTTTTTTTTCTTGTAATAGATATCTACTCTCATAGCATTTTTAACACACATTTCTTTAAATGTGCTACTTCACTCCAACACCATAAAAATAAGGTACACAATAGTGAGCTCAGAATAGCTATACAAAGCTTCTCTAATTGGAAAATTATAGTAACTTTGACAAGTATACCAAATTTGGGATAATTCATAAATATCTTAAGTTTGAAATTTTTTTGAATAGTTGCTATGTGCTTAGTCACTCAGTCATGTCCAGCTCTTTGAGACCCCATGGACTGTAGCCCACCAGGCTCCTCTGTCCATGAGGATTCTTCAGGTAAGAATACTGGAGTGGGTTGCTATGCCCTCCTCTAGGGGTTCTTCTCAACCCAGGGATTGAACCCAGGTCTCCTGCACTGCAGGCGAATTCTTTACCATCTGAACCATAGGTTAATGCAAGCATAGTAAGCACTTATCTATAACTATGGCAGGCCAACTAATTGCATGGGGTTTTAATCTCTGGAAGAAAATAACAAGATGGTTTGCTTTGGAGAAAGTCTGATTTGGAGTTTCTGGAACATGAAGGCAATAAATTAAGATGATGCCTTGCTCCTTTTTTCATTTCCCAAGAGACATCTTGGAAGGCACAAGATTTCTTTCGGGCATTGGTTTTGTTGAGAAAAGCAGGGCACTTGATGAAATAATGACATACAAATTGTTTCTTGTCTAGTACCTGGTTGATATGATGAAACCACTAGCTGAGTGAAATATAATTGAAAGGACAATGGTATTATTATTGGTGTCAAATTAAAAGGTTGCAATATCTCTTCCTGTATTGAAATAACTATTCTACTTAAGAGGAAATGTCTTCTCTTTGGGAGATGGGAGAAACTGTGATTCCAGTGGTTAACTCTCAGTATTAGAAGTGGTGGTGGTGGTGGTAGTGGGGCAGCCACAGTAGAGAAGGGTCCTCAAAAGAGCAGTAGGATCAGGACCTGGCTTGGAATAACTAGTGCCTGCAGAGGTGTAGGAGTTGATGATTTGTAGCAGAGTGTTAATTAATAACAGCAGTATTGAGAGCCAACTGGAGTAGGATGTTAATTAGATAAATTGTGATTTTTGCATTACCTTCTTTGTGTAAGGAGGAAATTGTCACTTTCAGATTGTAGAATTGATCTTGGCAGAAAACTTTGGTGTCTGTTGGAGCCAAAACTCTTTTAATGTTATATACTTTTGAAAAGGGACCAGTAGGAGTAAAGACTACAGAAAAGTTTTTTTTTTTTTTTTTTTTTTAAGTCATGTAAGAAATACTTCTTTGGAAGGAATGATGCTAAAGCTGAAACTCCAGTACTTTGGCCACCTCGTACGAAGAGTTGACTCATTGGAAAAGACCCTCATGCTGGGAGGGATTGGGGGCAGGAGGAGGAGGGGATGACAGAGGATGAGATGGCTGGATGGCATCACTGACTCGATGGACGTGAGTCTGAGTGAACTCTGGGAGTTGGTGACGGACAGGGAGGCCTGGCGTGCTGTGATTCATGGGGTTGCAAAGAGTCGGACATGACTGAGCGACTGAACTGAACTGAAGAAATACTTTTCTCCTGAGGACTTGAAATTGGAATTCCCAAAATATTCATGACATCATATTATTAACATGTTAAAAATGATCATATATAATTACCAAAATTGGTGAAAAAACATGATCTTTGTCATTTGATTAGCTTATAATCTATTTGCAAAGTTATGAAGTACCACTTTTATCATAATATAAAGCCTCTTAGTAAATGAAAATGGTGTATTTTGGGGATATAATTTTTTCTTTCTTTCCTCTTATCAAAATATATTAAACTTGCAAATTAAAAAAAATAAAATCAATGAATTCTCTTTGGAAAATTTTGATCTGAGTAAAAATGGAAGGTAACAGAAAGATCACAATACACACCCACCTGGAACTCTAAAGAACAGCTTTACTTGTTCTTGTACATTTATTGCATTCTGAAACAATTCATCTCTAGGACTTATAACAGAAGACTGTTATAAAGGATAATTGTTGAGTAGCTATTTTAGGATAGAATAATTAATTGCTGACCCTACCACATACTTGTTTTTTAATTTTAGTGTTTTTCCTACTCTGTAGGAAAAATTAAAACACCTACAGATTCTTAGTTTGGTAAGAAAAACAACAAATAAAAAAACCCATAGTTATATAATCTACTAATTCGTTTTGTTTCATTTCTTTTTTCCAAGTTACTTCTGAATAATACCTTAATGATACTAATTATGAATCCACATGTAAATATGAAAGAGGGATATATGAGAAAGGGTATTTCCTGAATTCAATTTTGGAATCTTTAAATTTTTATCTGGGGATCTAAGAGGAAAGTCTGATATTAGAGAATGGATATCTTCACTTAAGTCTGAGATATTGTATATAAATTTGTGCAGGGAAACAGGATTTATCATCTATCCCCCATTATCTGGGATAGATGATTTTCTTTACAAAATTGTCAGCTTCCTCCTGTCTTTTCTTTTGTTTGGCAACATGCCACAAAAATCTTGATGTGACCAACCCAGTGTATTCAAAGAACATTGCTGTTGTTATTTAGTCAGGACATCGTGTCCCACTCTTTGCAACCCCATGGACTGCAGCCTGTCACGGTCCTCTCTCCATGGAATTTTCCAGGCAGGAATACTGGAGTAGTTGCCATTTCCTTCTCCAGGGGATCTTCCCAACTCAGGGATCGAATTCGAATTTCCTGCTTGGCAGATGGATTCTTTACCGCTGAGCCACCTGGGAAGCTCCATTCAAAGAACACTACTTGTTCACAATATCTATATATCTATGAATGAAAACTGTGTGGCAGTGGCTGCTAGTTTATGAAAATGGGTCACTTATTGCACTTCAAGTGTTTGTCTATGGACCTTGAAATAAGTGTGAGGGAAAATAACTGATTTTGAAATCGTATTTTTTTTACCAAAAAACCTTATATAATATATTCTATTAGAATAAGGGAATTCTTAAAAATGTTTCCTATAACGAAATTTCAGAATCTCAAGCTTAAGAATCTTTGGAGCTCAGTACAATTTTTTAATACAGAGGAAAAACTGTTCATCTTACTAAGCAGACTTAGAAAAACAACTCTGATGACAAGATATATAGAGTTAGTATACATTTAGTTTAAATCTTAGATGGCAGAGTATATAAGCAGTTGCTAGACAGTCTTTCTCAGTCAGGTGACACCAGCATATTATTAGCCCTAGTGTCTAAACACCTATTGTCTCAAAAAGTCTTGATGGAATAGAAGGACCTGTGCTTATCTTCTCCTGTGAGAACACCAAAATGGCAACTAGCTGTTGAACAACTACTGACAGAAAGATGTTGGAACCCGTCAAAAAAGATAACCCATGTCCAAGGACAGAGGAGAAGCCACAACGGGATGATAGGAGGGGTGTAATCATGATAAAATCAAATCCCATACCTGCCAGCTTGGCGATCCATGAACTGGAGAACAATAATACCAAAGAAATCCTTCCACTGTTATGAAGGTTCTAGGCCCCACATCAGACTTCCCAACCTGGGGATCAGGCAAAGGGACTGGAATCCTCAGGGAATATGACTTTGAAGGACAGCAGGATTTGACTACAGAACTTCCACAGGACTAGGGGAAGCAGAGACTCTTGGAGGGCATAAACAAAACCTTGTGGGTACCAGGACCCAGGGGAAAGAAGCAGTGAGCCCAAAAGAGACTGAGTCAGACCTGCCAGTGCGTGTCTGAAGGTTGGTAGGTGTCCAGTATGCTACTGTGGAAGAGCAGAGAAATAGCTCCAGAAAGAATGAAGAGGCTGGGCCAAAGACATCCCCAAGAAAAGGAAATGCAAGAAGGCAAATTGGTTATCCGAGGAAGCCTTACAAATAGCTGAGGAAACAAGAGAAGTGGAAGGCAAAGGAGAAAGGGAAAGATAGGCTGAACTGAATGCAGAGTTCCAGAGAGTAGCAAGGAAAGAAAGCCTTCCTAAGTGATCAGTACAAAGAATTATAGGAAAATGATGGAATGGGAAAGACTAGAAATCTCAAGAAAATTAGAGATACCGAGGGAACATTTCATGCAAAGATGGGCACAATAAAGGACAGACACAGCAAGGACTTAACAGAAGAAGAAGAGACTAAGAAGAGGTGGCAAGAATACACAGAACTCTACAAAAAAGGTCTTAATGACCCCAATAACCACAATGGTGTGATCGCTCACCTAAAGTTAGACATCCAGGGATGTGAGGTCAAATAGGACCTAGGAAGCATTACTATGAACAAAGCTAGTGGAGGTGATGTAATTTCAGCTGAGCTATTTCAAATCCTAAAAGATGCTGCTGCATTGAGTGATGCTGCACTCAATATGCCAGCAAACTTGGAAAACTCAGAAGTGGCCACAGGACTGGAAGAGGTCAGTTTTCATTCCAATCCCAGAGAAAGACAATGCCAAACCATGTTCAAACTACCAGACAATTGTACTCATTTCACATGATAGCAAGGTAATGCTCAAAATCCTTCAAGCTAGGCTTCAACAGTCAGAGAAGGCAATGGCACCCCACTCCAGTACTCTTGCCTGGAAAATCCCATGGACGGGGAAGCCTGGTGGGCTGCCGTCTATGGGGTCTCATAGAGTCGAATACGACTGAAGAGACTTAGCAGCAGCAGCAGCAGGCTTCAACAGTACATGAACTGAAAACTTCCAGATGTATAAGCTGGATTTAGAAAAGGCAGAAGAACCAGAGATCCAATTGCCAACAATTGCTGGATCATAGAAACGGCAAGGAAATTCCAAAAAAGCATCTGTTACTGCTTCATTGACTATGCTAAAGCCTTTGATTGTGTGGATCACAACAAACTCTTAAAGAGATGGGAATACTAGACTCCCTTACCTACCTCCTGAGAAACTTGTTTGCAGAACAAGAAGCAACAGTTAGAACCTTGCATGAAACAACTGACTGGTTCAAAATTGGGAAAGGAATACATCAAGGCTGCATATTGTTACCCTGCTTATTTGACTTCAATGCAGAGTACATCATGCAAAATGCTAGGCTTGGTGACTCACAAGTTGGAATCAAGATTGCTGGGAGACTGAAGACTAAGGAAAAAAAAAAAAAGATTTCTGGGAGAAACATCAACCACCTCAGATATGCAGATGATACCGCTCTAATGCAGAAAGTGAACAACTAAAGAGCGTCTTGATGAGGGTGAAAGAGAAAAGTGAAAAAGCTGGCTTCAAACTCAACATTCAAAAAACTAAGATCTGGCATTGGTCCCATTACTTCATGGCAAATAGATGGGGGGAAAGTAGAAAACAGTGACAGATTTTATTTCCTTGGGGTCCAAAATATCACTGCAGACAGTGACTGCAGTCATGAAATTAAAAGATACTTGCTCCTTGGAAGAAAAGCTATGACAAACTTAGCATATTCAGAAGCAGAGACATAGCTTTGCTGACAAATGTCCGTATAGGCAAAAGTATGGTTTTTCAAGTAGTCATGTATGGATATGAAAGTTGGACCATAAATAAGGCTGAGCATCGAAGAATTCATACTTTTGAATTGTGGCGCTGGAGAAGACTCTTAAGAGTCCCTTGGACTGCAAAGAGATCAAACTAGTCAATCCTAAAGGAAATCAACCCTGAATATTCATTAGAGGGACTGATGCTGAAGCTGAAGCTCCAATACTTTGGCCAGTGGACGCAAAGAGCCAGCTAACTGGAAAAGACCCTGATGCTGGGAAGGATTGAGGGCAGGCAGAGAAGAGAGCAACAGAGGATGAGATGGTTGGATGGCATACCAACTCAATGGACATGAGTTTGAGCAAACTCCGGGAGATAGTGAAGGACAGGGAAGCCTCATGTGCTGCAGTCCATGGAGATGCAAAGAGTTGGACAGGACTTCATGACTAAACAATAACAAACACCTATTGTGGGAATTCCCTGGTGGTCCATTGGTTAGGAGTCTGTGCTTTCACTGTGGAGGGCATCCATTCCATCCTTTGTTGGGAGCTAAAATCCCACAAGCCCTGTGGCAAGGACAAAAAAGGAAAAAAACCGGAAACCAAAACACAAGTTGTGTATCAGAAACTATAGAAGATGCTAAGTCATTTCTTAGTTTAGTGAGAAACCAGATTTCTAGATAACCATAAGAGAGACTCACTACATTTATTATATAGCAGCTACTAAAGTAGAAATATGAATATTTAAAATAGATATTTTGAGCCACAAGCGTAGAAACAAAAAGTTTTCTAGTTAGATGTGGATTTGGGGGGAAATTGTTAGAGATTTAATACTTTACTTCCCTTTTTGCATCATCTAGAGTTTGGAAACTGTTGACAGAAGTAGAGTTGGGAAAATAGAAATCAAATGTATCTTTATTACCAAAACTGCTTTTGGTATGAATGTTTTTGTTTTGACCACCACAGAGAATATCCATTGGCCTGGCAGGGGCGTGGTCTGGTTTGTGGAGTGTGGGTTTTTTAGGGAAGCTAACCAGGTGCAGGTGGAGTCCACGAGGTGTGCTCTGTGATTTCAGGTGTCCGTATGTAGGATGTGTGGGTCCTGATGGAGAAGAAGAGAATGGGCTGGGATGGCCTGAGGGCCAGGGGCAGCTCAGTGAACTGCCTGAGTTGTTGCAGCTGCAACCTCTCTTCTCAGAGGAAGCCTGGTCTCGTGGGATATCGTGAGATTTACCAAGGCTGGCAGGGGAATCCTGGAATGGAGACCTTTGGGTCCTGGGTGTTGGAGGTTGCTGTTCTGGACTTACTCCTGAAAGAGGAAATGAGCTCTGGCCCAAAAGCTATGCCGAGTTGAGATCCACTGAGGTCAGGAATCATGTTCACTGGTGGGTTTGCTGTCCTTTCTGCTCCACAACTTTAGACCTTAAGACAGCCATTGAAATGGAAAGATTGAGTGTGATAGCTTGTTGCTAGTGGAAGGTGAGTCAGCAAATCAAGGAGAACTCAGAGGGATCTTACCAACCAATCAGAAAACCACCGAGAAGTGAATTGAAGGTAAGTTCAACTGAGAATTGCTAAATTAAGTGGGATATGTACTATACGAGTAACGGTTTTCATCCATAAATGTTAGTTAACCATGTAGGAAAAGAAGGCTGTAATGTGTAGGAAACAGCCAGTAAGACAAAACAAGATATGAGTGAATTTTAGACTGTGTAGCTTAAAGCATCAAATATATGAAATTTCAAGGAGTGGTGGAATCAGTGATAAAGAGAATAATACCAGATTATAATAAAGATAAGTTAGTGACTGTCTACTCTATTAGATGATTTCCATAGCTTTTTTCTGTCATTAAAACAACAACACCTTCTTTCATTCTCATGACAGCAGAAAGGAGATTTTCTATTCCCATTTTTTTTTTTAGATGAAGAAACAGTACCAGAAATTGTAAGTGAATTGGGAGATAATATACAGTGGCAGATAAGATCTTATCTGTAGATTCAGACTGCCTGGATTCACAGCCCAGTTCAGTTCAGTTCAGTCTCTCAGTCGTGTCTGACTCTTTGCGACCCCATGCAGCACACCAGGCCTCCCTGTCCATCACCAACTCCCAGAGTTTACTCAAACTTAGGTCCATTGAGTCACTGCTGCCATCCAACCATCTCATCCTCTGTCATCCCCTTCTCTTTCTGCCATCAATCTTTCCCAGCATCAGGGTCTTTTCAAATGAGTCAGTTCTTCACATCAGGTGGCCAAAGTATTGGAGTTTCAGCTTCAGCATCAGTCCTTCCAATGAATATGCAGGACTGATTTCCTTTAAGATGGACTGATTGGATCTCCTTGCTGTCCAAGGGACTCTCAAGAGTCTTCTCCAACACCACAGTTCAAAAGCATCAGTTCTTCGGCTCTCAGCTTTCTTCACAGTCCAACTCTCACATCCATACATGACTAGTGGAAAAACCATAGCCTTGACTAGATGGACCTTTGTTGGCAAAGTAATATCTCTGCTTTTTAATATGCTGTCTGGGTTTGTCATACCTTTTCTTCTAAGGAGCAATTGTATTTTAATTTCATGGCTGCAGTCAACATCTGCAGTGATTTTGGAGCCCCAAAATGTCACATCCCAAGTTTGTTAAAAATATATTGAGTCACTTTGAGAAATTTAGTTCGCCTCTTTAAGCTGCAGTTTCCTTACTTGTGTTAACACACGTTTGAATGCTGACATGCAGTGTGGTGAAACAAATGGAAACATTGGGGTTTGGAGCAGAGTAAGGGTCATTGTAAGGCCATGCAGGTAGATGAGGTTGCTGCTGCTGCTGCTAAGTTGCTTCAGTCGTGTCCGACTCTGTGCGACCCCATAGACGGCAGCCCACCAGGCTCTGCCAGCCCTGGGATTCTCCAGGCAAGAACACTGGAGTGGGTTGCCATTTCCTTCTCCAATGCGTGAAAGTGAAAAGTGAAAGGGAAGTCACTCAGTCGCGACCCCATGGACTACAGCCCACCAAGCTCCTCCATCCATGGGATTTTCCAGGCAAGAGTACTGGAGTAGGGTGCCATTGCCTTCTCCCAGATGAGGCTGGTTATGCCCTAAAAAATCTTGAGCTTCCCGAAGGTGTTGGCTAAGCATTTTTGACAGCCAGGGGAGGGGAGGGATCACAGAGTAAGTGGTCAGATTTTGCACAATTCTCTGACTGGCTGATGATGAGGGAACAGGGTGAGGTCACAGGGGTTAACTTTATTCCTTCATAGACTCCAGGAGGCTTGGGGCTCTGTGCTCATGGTCACCAAGTAGTTAACATATTGCATTTGGTGGGGCGTTTGCATATTTGAAAAACTGCCCAGGAAAATTTGCACCGAGTACTATTATCGGGTACTTTAGTGAGCAGCTAAAGCACAGGATATGTGGGGAAGTTCTGTCCTGGGAAGGCCCATAGGGTCCTGCTTGGTTACATTTATGCAAGGGGGAAATCTATGTATTGTATATTGATACCTGGGGTGGAAAAAAGTAAATTATAAAAAAAATAACCTTTGGTTATAAGGGAGATCATAATCACAGTATCTGTCTTATTAGTTATGAGGGTTACTCTTAGCACAGGGTCTGGCAAATAGTAAATAGATATTATTATTATTATCGTTACTATCATATCAGAGCTCCATTCTGGGACTGTGTTAAGGCATGGATAGAAGCCAAAATTTGTATCTGTACAACTACCTAGCCCACATTGCTGTCATACACAGCTGCTTTAGTGTATACTACGGGGTAGATGATCAATAAATATTTTTTTGAGCTGGATTAAACTCAGGAGACACTGGGAACATAAGTTGAACATTCCATTGCAGCACCTTTCCATACATTGTGAACACAACTGAGGATGCCCTTCACATTAGGGTCTCTTGCTCTGATGGGCAGTAGCCCTTTCTGAGCTGCATTGTCTATTGCAAAATATATAACCTCATTTACGAGGGCAAAGAAGGCACAAAGGTATGATGTCTGATTCACAGCAATGTTTCCTTGAAATTTCTGAGACAGCTCTTGGCTCTTCTCATGTAGGGGATATCTCACACATTACAGGATGCTTCACTGTCTTAGCCTGTCATTTAAACACCAGGGACATGACCCTGTCAGTGTGACAAAAACACTCCCATACATTTTCAAATACACCCCAAAACAATGGCACTGACCCCAGAAGAGAATCTCTGGTCTAGACCAGTGACTCTCAACATTTTTGTTCATTGTTGTCCCTCTAAGCCGCCCTTCTAGACCATTTATGAAATTATTTTGATATCTTCTAAGAGTGACCAGTTTCCATTTATAATTTCAATCTGTATATGTCTTTATTATGAATCTCTTTTTGTGCTATCTTAAGTTTATACATTGAGACTATGCTTAAAGAAAAACAAAACTGAAACTTTGTGGCTTAAGACATAAAAATTTCTCTTTCACCTAGTCTGCCTTTATATGGGATGGCTCCCTTCTAAGGGCAGACTTAGAAATCTAGGCTGTTTAAATCTTGTGGCCTTGGCTTCTCAATAAGTAGACTCCACTACTGCAGCAGGTGAAGGGAGAGCAAAAGCTTTATATGTCGGCTTTTAAATGCTTCAGTCTAGGATGCGCACACATTAGTTAGATGGACAGTCTGTTGGCCAGAACTAGTGCAATGCCACCACCAAAGTACAGGGTGGGCACTGAAATGTGGGTGAGCATGTGAATAAACAATGTGTAGTAAATGCCTCTGTCATGCAAACAAATGAGCCTAAATAAAATAAAACTATTGATACAGATTATTATCAGCATACACTGTACAATATGGAGATGGATTATAGTCCTTCATTAATCGTGTTGAAAGAATCTGGCCCTTGTACTTGGTCATATTGAATGTTCTTTCAAGAATATCATCCCTTTATTTAGCTATTATTTCTTTCTTTTTTTTTAAACTTTTATTTATTTATTTTACTTTGGGGAGTTTTTTAAATTAATTTATTTATTTTACTTTACAATATTGTATTGGTTTTGCCATACATTGACTTGAATCTGCCATGAGTGTACATGTGTTCCCCATCCTGAACCCCCCTCCCAACCCCCTCCCCATCCCATCCCTGTGGGTATCCCAGTGCACCAGCCCCGAGTACCCTGTATCATGCATCAAACCTGGACTGGCGATTCATTTCACATATGATATTTTACATGTTTCAATGCCATTCTCCCATATCATTCCCACCCTCATCCTCTCCCACAGAGTCCAAAAGACTGTTCTATACATCTGTGTCTCTTTTGCTATCTCGCATACAGGGTTATTGTTACCTTCTTTCTAAATTCCATATATATGCATTAGTATACTGTATTGGTGTTTTTCTTTCTGGCTTACTTCACTCTGTATAATAGGCTCCAGTTTCATCCACCTCATTAGAACTGATTCAAATGTGTTCTTTTTAATGGCCGAGTAATATTCCACCATGTATACATACCACAGCTTTCTTATCCATTCATCTGCTGATGGACATCTAGGTTGCTTCCATGTCCTGGCTATTATAAACAGTGCTGCGATGAACATTGGGGTACACGTGTCTCTTTCCCTTCTGGTTTCCTCAGTGTGTATGCCCAGCAGTGGGATTGCTGGGTCATATGGCAGTTCTATTTCCAGTTTTTTAAGGAATCTCCACACTGTTCTCCATAGTATTATTTGTTTCTTTATAGGAAGTAACATGAGGAGAGTTATAATAATGAAAGTGGGGCCAGTGGGTAAGGAACACAAAACTAACTACTTAAGGGTGTCATAAATTTTATTGTGTGTTTACTTATAACCTTAGATTGTTGTTTTGTTGTTTAGTGTCTTGGTCATATCTAACTTTTTTGAGACCCTATGGACTGTAGCCTGCTAGGCTTTTTAGTCCATGGGCTTTCCCAGGCAAGAATACTGGAATGGGTTGCTATTTCCTTCTCTAGGGCATCTTCCAGACCCAGGGATCGAACCTGGGTCTCATGCATTGCAGGCAGATTCTTTACCATCTGAGCCACCAGGGAAGCCTGTAAGTTTAGATGCTTATTAGAAATATAATAATAAAACACTCTAATTCACACTCAATGTATTTAAATATTTATGTTCTGCTTTATTTTCTACAGGGGAAGACATTACATAATTTTAAAAAATTGCTATCTTATTTTATTTGTTGAATGTGTATTATTGATCAAAATAAAAATATAAAGTTTAAAGCAGTTAGATGAATTTGTTGAAAAATGCAATAAATAAAATGTTTCAAATATTTTTTTAATAAAACTAGACTTTTGAGTTAAGTCTTACAGATGATATTGAAAATAGTGATGATGATACTAATCATAATTAACACTTACTGAATATTTGTAACCTGCCAAACTGTTCCAAGCAGTTTATATGTATTTATATCTCTTAATTTTTACTAATCCCTCTGGGTAGGTTATTTAGTATTTTAAAGATAAGGACATTGAGGCACAGCCATGGTAAATGATTTGCCCAGGGAACAGTGCTTATGTTTATTTATGGAAGGGAATTAAAATTACCTGTCTACCTCTCCACTCTCCTTCTACTGATAAGGCCCCAACTTACTCAAGTTTCCAAAATAGAAATTCAGAGCAATGACATAAGTATCCTGACTCCTTGCTGTTCAGTTGCTAAGTCGTGTCCAGCTCTTCAAGACCCCATAGACTGCAGCACACCAGGCTACCCTGTCCTTCAGCAGCTCCCAGAGTTTGCTCAAATTCATGTCCATTGAATCAGTAGTGCTGTGTAACTATCTCATCCTCTGCTGCCCTCTTCTCCTTTTACCTTCAATCTTTCCCAGCATCAAGACCTGTTCCAATGAGATGCCTCTACACATCAGGTGGCCAAAGCATTGGAGCTTCAGATTCAGTCCTTCCAATGAATATTGAGGGTTGATTTCCTTTAGGACTGACTGGTTTGATCTCCTGGAACTCCAAGAGACTCTCAGGAGTTTTCTTCAGCATTCCATTTTGAATGTATCAATTCTTTGGTACTCAGCCTTCTTTATGGTCCAACTCTCACATCTGTACATGACTATTGGGAAAACCATAGCTTAAACTAGGTAGCCCTTTTCCCGCAAAGTTATGTCTCTGCTTTTTAATACACTGTCTAGGTTTGTCATAGCTTTCCTTCCAAGGAGCAAGCTTCTTTTAATTTCATGCCTGCAGTCACCATCCACAGTGATTTTGGAGCCCAAGGGGAAAAAAAATCTGTTACTGTTTCCACTTTTTCCCCTTCTATTTTGACATGAAGTGATGGGACTGGTTACCATGGTCTTAGTTTTTTTTATGTTGAGTTTCAAGCCAGCTTTTTCTCTCTCCTCTTTCACTCTTATCAAGAGTTACTTTTGGAACTCTTTGCTTTCTGACATTAGAGTGGTATCCTGACTCCTAGATCAGGTTAAAAAAAATCAAGCTTTATAACCAAATAGCTATTATTTAATCTGAAGAAAATGTTTAAATTGCCCTTTTAATTCTTTGAACAAAAATTTTTTTTTCTGAATTATAATACCGCTATGGAATAGGAATTAAGGTAAGGTGTTAGGCTTTCATGAGGTGTGAGCTCTACAGGCAAATTATCAGCCAAAAAAGATGCTAGCTCTAGTGTGATATTTCACTTTGCTATATTTAGAGGAATAAGAAATCCATAACTCATATAGACTCTTGTAAAGGCTTATATTTTTAAAAGATAAAAAAATGTCAAGCTTTAACTGGTTCTCTGTGAAAGTGCCTTGTATCATATCAGTTCAGTTCAGTTCAGTGTCTCAGTTGTGTCCGACTCCTTGCGACACCATGGACTGCGCACTCCAGGCCTCCTTGTCCATCACCAACTCCCAGAGTTTACTCAAACTCATGTCCATTGAGTTGCTGCTACCATCCAACCATCTCATCCTCTCTCGTTCCCTTCTCCTCTCGCCTGCAATCTTTCCCAGCATCAGAGTCTTTTCAAATGAGTCAGTTCTTCACATCAGGTGGCCAAAGTATTGGTGTTTCCGCTTCAGCATTAATCCTTCCAGTGAATATTCAGGACTGATTTCCTTTAGGGTGGACAGATTTCCTAGGGTGGACAGGAAGAGTGGATCTCCTTGCTGTCCAAGGGACTCTCAAGAATCTTCTCCAACACCACAGTTCAAAACCATCAATTCTTCGGTGCTCAGCTTTCTTTAAAGTCCAACTCTCATATCCATACATGACTACTGGAAAAACCATAGCTTGGACTAGACGGACCTTTGTTGGCAAAGTAATGTCTCTGCTTTTTAATATGCTGTCTAGGTTGGTCATACCTTTTATTCTAAGGAGCATTAAACTGTCTTTTAATTTCATGGCTGCAGTCACCATCTGCAGTGATTTTGGAGCCCAAAGTAAAGTCTGTCACTGTTTTCCCACCTATTTGCCATGAAGTGACGGGACCAGATACCTTGATCTTAGTTTTCTGAATGTTGAGTTTTAAGCCAACTTTTTCACTCTTCTCTTTCACTTTCATCAAGAGGCTCTTTAGTTCTTGTTCACTTTCTGCCAAAAGGGTGGTGTCATCTGCATATCTGCGGTTATTGTTATTTCTCCTGGCAATCTTGATTCCAGCTTGTGCTTCAATCAGTCCAGCATTTCTCATGATGTACTCTGCGTTCAGGTGAGAGGAGAAGGGAACGACAGAGGATGAGATGGTTGGAGGGCAGCAGCAACTCAATGGACATGAGTTTGAGTAAACTCTGGGAGTTGGTGATGGACAAGGAGGCCTGGAGTCCTGCAGTCCAAGTGCATAAGTTAAATAAGCAGGGTGACAGTATACCATCGTGACGTACTCCTTTTCCTATTTGGAACCAGTGTGTTGTTCCATGTCTAGTTCTAACTGTTGCTTCTTGCCTGCGTACAGATTTCTCAGGAGGAGGGTAAGGTGGTCTGGTAGTCCCATCTCTTGAAGAATTTTCCACAGTTTGTTGTGATCCACACAGTCAAATGCTTTGGCCTGGTCAATAAAGCAGACGTAGATGTTTTTCTGGAACTCTCTTGCTTTTTCCATGATCCAGCGGATGTTGGCAATTTGATCTCTGGTTCCTCTGGCTTTTCTAAATCCAGCTTGAACATCTGAAGTTCTCAGTTCACATACTGCTGAATCCTGGCTTGGAGAATTTTGAGTATTACTTTGTTAGCATGTGAGACAAGTGCAATTGTATGGTAGTTTGAGCCTTCTTTGGCATTGCCTTTCTTTGGGATTGGAATGAAAACTGACCTTTTCCAGTCCTGTGGCCAATGGTGAGTTTTCCAAATTTGCTGGCATATTGAGTGCAGCACTTTCACAGTGTCATCTTTAAGGATTTGAAATAGCTCAACTGGAATTTCATCACCTCCACTAGCTTTGTTTGTAGTGATGTTTCCTAAGGCCCACTTAACTTTGCATTCCAGGATGTCTGGCTCTAGGTGAATGATCACACCATCATGATTATCTGGGTCATGAAGATTTTTTTTGTATAGTTCTGTGTATAGTTGCCACCTCTTCTTAGTATCTTCTGCTTCTGTTAGGTCCATAGCATTTCTGTCCTTTATTGTGCCCATCTTTGCATGAAATGTTCTCTTGGTATTTCTAATTTTCTTGAAGAGATCTCTAGTCTTTCCCATTCTGTTGTTTTCCTCCATTTCTTTGCACTGATCACTGGGGAAGGCTTTCTTGTCCCTCCTTGCTATTGTTTGGAACTCTGCATTCAAATGGGTACATCTTTCCTTTTCTCCTTTGCCTTTCACTTCTCTTCTTTTCATAGCTGTTTGTAAGGTCTCCTCAGACAACCATTTAGCCTTTTTGTATTTCTTTTTTTGGGGATGGTCTTGATCACTGCCTCATGTACAATGTCAAGAACCTCCGTTCATAGTTCTTTAGGACTCTGTGTATCAAATCTAATCCCTTGAATCTATTTGTCATTTCCACTGTATAGTTATAAGGGATTTGATTTAGGTCATACCTGAATGGTCTAGTGGTTTTCCCTACTTTCTTCAATTTAAGTCTGAATTTGGCAATAAGGAGTTCATGATCTGAGCCACAGTCAGCTCCTGGTCTTGTTTTAGCTGACTATATAGAGCTTCTTCATCTTTGGCTGCAAAGAATATAATCAGTCTGATTTCAGTATTGACCATCTGGTGATGTCCATGTGAAGGGTCTTCTCTTGTGTTGTTGGAAGAGGGTGTTTGCTATGACCAGTGCATTCTCTTGGCAAAACTCTATTAACCTTTGCCCTGCTTCATTCTGTACTCCAAGGCCAAATTTGCCTGTTACTCCAGATATTTCTTGACTTTCTACTTTTGCATTCCAGTCCCCTATAATGAAAAGGACATCTTTTTTTAGGTGTTAGTTCTAAAAGGTCTTGTAGGTCTTTATAGAACCATTCAACTTCAGCTTCCTCAGCATTATTGGTGGGGGCATAGACTCAGATTACTGTGATATTGAATAGTTTGCCTCAGAAATGAACAGAAATCGTTCTGTCATTTTTGAGATTGCATCTGAGTACTGCATTTTGGATTCTTTTTTTGACTTGATGGCTACTCTGTTTCTTTTAAAGGATTCTTGCCCACAGTGGTACATATGGTGGTCATCTGAGTTAGATTCACCCATTCCACCTCATTTTAGTTAGCTGATTCCTAAAAGGTCTACATTCACCCTTGCCATCTCCTGTTTGACCATTTCCAATTTGCCTTGATTCCTGGACCTCACATTCTAGGTTCCTATGCAATATTGTTCTTTACAGCATTGTACTTTACTTCCATCAGCAGTCACATCCACGACTGGGTGTTGTTTTTACTTTGGCTCCATCTCCTCATTCTTTCTGAATGAATTTATTGAATATTCAATCACTCAGCCATATTCCTTACAGCAATACTTTGGAAATGTATTAGTTTCTACTATTAGTTGGTAATTTGGATGGGTACACTAAATAATTATGTTTTATAGCCCCATTTGTATTGATATTATTCCCCCGCTTTTTTAACAGTTACTTATTTTACAAATTAGGAATATATAGTGTAAAATATAACTCACACTTTTGTATTATCAATAAAGATTAACAAGATTAATATTTCCCATTTTTTTTCAAAATCATAACCTTTACTGAGAGATATGAAGTCACCTTTCTACTCCTTCCCAGCACTATATTCTCATTTCCTCTCCAGAGTCAACCTCTATTTTGAATTTGGAATGTGTTTCCAAATTCTTTCATTTTCTCATATTAAATCTTAACTTCTTATGTTTATGCATGAATAATTTAAAAATTATATACATGGTAACATACTACATGTTGATATGTTGAAAATCTATTTGTTTTCATACCTTTCGATATAGTGCCTACATTTTAATTGACCTTTCCTTGAATATATCTCTTTGGAACAAATGGAATTACTGGGTTGTATAATTGTGCTTTTAAAAACTTCATTAGGTAATACTGAATTGTTCTCCAAAGTGGCAGTAGTAATTTATTCTCCCACTAGCATATAGAGAGTTCCTGTGATTTCCAACATATTTGGCAATATTTTGTTAGTAATACACTTTAAAAATTGCATTTCCCCCCCAACTTTTAACTGTTTTCAATTTTTTAATTGATTTATTATATTCAGTTAAAAATCTTTTTCTTGACAACCATATAAATTTGTCTGTTTTTTACCAGGCAACATTTTTATTATGGTAAATGCATGGCAGATATGTTTAAGAAAACTATTCTTAAACATGTTATCCTCTCAAGTTATATAATTAAATTTGATAAATATTTTATAGATAAAATTACCATATCTATTTAAGATTGTGCTGTGCTTAGTCACTCAGTTGTGTCCGACTCTTTGCGACCCTATGGACTATAGACAGCCAGGCTCCTCTGTCCATGGGATTCTCCAGGCAAGAATACTGGAGTGGGTTGCCATGCCCTCCTCAGGGGATCTTTTCAATCAAGGGATTGAACTCAGGTCTCCTGCATTGCAGGCAGATTTTTACCTGAGCCACCAGGGAAGCCCTATTTGAGATTAATTTATTTCAATTCAGTGACCTACATTAAGTCCAAGCTATAGTCTAAATAAATTATATTCTTGCATATTATAAATGAACTTGTTTATTGTGCATATTATCTATAAAATCAATCCATCTATCCATAATTTATAATGAATAATATAGGCAGGTTCAACTTCCAGAATGTTTATTTTGTGTTACTTGTATACTTTGCTTCCTATTGCTGTCCTTCACATTATTACAGTTTGCCCTGAAGATAAATTCACAGCTTGAACTTTTCATTTAGTTAATTGGTACTTGTTTTTGCCACTGAGTTGTTCTCATTCAACTGGGTAATGAAACTGAAAATTGCTTCCTTGCAGAATCTCATTTAATGAAGACAAACCATAAACATGTCAGTACTTTGCTTAAAACTGATATGGAGATAAGATAGCCCTTGACCTTAGATCAAAAAGTCAGGCCTGAGAGTGAACATTTTGCTATGGCAACATGAGGAGGTCAGCAAATTCTTTCCTTAAGAAGCAACTAAAAAGTCAACTAGACATTTTGTCAAAAACAACCATTTCAGGGCTCTGGAAATCTACCAAAGGTGTGCAACAGTGAGAAGTGTTAATTCATGAAAAATGACTGAACTTCAGGAGAGTTCAGTAGGAAGTAGTGACATTCTTGCCTGGGGCTATTCCCCTTGCTTCCCAGTTGGATAATGCAATTATTGTACCAGGGTGGGGCAGGCTAGGAAAACCAGAAACTTCACTTTTGGATGGGTCTTTTTTGATTTGGAATGGAAGGTGAAAAACCTGTACTCAGCAGTGTTGTCAGTAAAAGTAGTGAACTTGATAGCAAGTCACTGGGCCAGCAGCTTGGCTCGACTGAGGTTGTCATTCTGGTTTTAGCAAGAGGCTACCATGACCTAGACAAAATTCTAATGAGAGTATCCAAGAAATGAGGTAGAGGAGGGTTTGATAACTTTCCTCATATCCCTGGCTAACTGGAAGTCTGCATAAATGTTCATGAAAGACTGAACAGAATCCAGACTTTTTATATGTTCATCCACAGATGACAATCAAGATAGTCTGATGTTAGGAAAACCTGGAGCACACCTGAAAACTACTGAACTTTTAATATGCTCCCCAACTTGCACACAGACCCTTGGGCAGAGGTTGAAAGTATTTCTTGGATTAAAGTGTTTGAGTACAACCTATAACCAATATCTGGTTGGTCACAATCTATGTAGATACAAGGCCAATCCCTAGCAAGCCAACCTTAAAAATTAAAACAAGAATTTGAAAATCTCCCTAAGTTTAGACATCAGCAGTGGCATACCACAACTGAGACATATTCAACAGATTTAGTTTAGGCAAGTTACTAAAGCAAAGGATCTTTGAATCATGATAGACCTTGAGCTTACCTGGTATTTTTTTCAGAAAAAAATCAATCCTTGCTAGAATTAGTGAGAAAAATGATAATGCTTTTCCTAATAGACCAATCAGAAGGTGCTGGACTTTTATTCCATTTGAGTAGTAAACTATAAATTCCTATAAAACCCAAAAGATTAATATGGAGACAGATGGAGAACCATTACCATTGCTTTTAGCTACAGAAAGTACTCAATGTGGGGCTTCCCTGGTGGCTCAGCAGTAAAGAATCCACCTGCCAGTATAGGAGACGTGGGTTTGATCCCTGGGTGGGGAAGATCCCCTGGAGAAGGAAATGGCAATGTATTCCAGTATTCGTGCCTGAAAAATCACATGGACAGAGGAGTCTGGTGTGTTACAGTCCATGAGGTCTCAGGAGTTGGGCATGACTTAGCCATTCAACAACAATTACTCAGTGTACAAATTTAGTAGTTAAATTATATTCTTTTCTGCTTCTATATATAAGTGCCATTTGTCATAAGCAGTCATACTGACAATCTGCAAAATTGATTAGAAAGTCACTGGGCTGGCAAATAAGAGTACATGCTTTAGCCTAGATATATCAGTACATGGGCAAAATAGTGCATTGCTAAAGCTTCAGTACTTTGACCACCTCATGCAAAGAGTTGACTCATTGGAAAAGACTCTGATGCTGGGAGGGATTTGAGGCAGGAGGAAAAGGGGACGACAGAGCATGAGATGGCTGGATGGCATCACCGACTCAATGGACGTGAGTTTGAGTGAACTCTGGGAGATGGTGATGGACAGGGAGGCCTGGTGTGCTGCGATTCATGGGGTTGCAAAGAGTCGGACACAACTGAGCGACTGAACTGAAATGAACTGAAGCTTCAGTTCTATATTACAGGGGTAAAAACTGTTACCTATGACCAACTGAAAATAAACAATTTTAAAAACAGCTAGAATGGACTTCCCTGGTGGTGCAGTGAATAAGAATCCATCTGCTAATGCAGGGGATATAGGTTCGATTTCTGGTCCCGGAAGATTCCACATGCCATGGAGCATGTACCACACAGGCACCACAACTACTGAGTCCATGCTCTAAAGCCTGTGACTTGCAACTACTGAAGCCCTTATGCCTAGAGCCTGGGCTCTGCAACAAGAGAAGCCACCAGCAACGAGATGAGCCCATGCACTGCAATGAACAGTAGACCTGCTCACTGCAACTAGAGAAAGCCCTCTCAAAGCAACAAAGACCAAGTGCAGCCAAAAAAATAATTTCTTAAAGTGTTTTAAAAACAGCCAGAATAGAAACAAAACATATCAAAATCCTGATGCCCAGACTTGTAAGGTGTACATGTACTAACAAGATGCTATAGACTGCACATTTGCGTCCTCCCAAAATTTATTTGTTAAATCCTAACACTCAATGTGATATTTGAGTTGGAGCCTTTGGGAATTGATTAGATCATGAGAGTAGAGCCCTCATGAATAGGATCAGTGCCTTTATTAAAAAAAAAAAAAATCCCATAGCGCTCCTTTTTGTTCCTTCTACCATGTGAGGACACAGTAAGAAGATGGCTATCTATGAACCAGGAAGTGAGTTCTTACACTGAATTGATCTTGATTTTGGACTTCTCAGCCTCCAGAATTATGTTAAATAAATTTCTGCTTATAAGCTGCCCAGTCTATGATATTCTGTTATAGCAGTCCATATAGTCCACATGGACTAAGATGCAAGGTACATAGGAAATTTGAAGATTTTGACTAATTTAAAAGAAATACTTAGATATAGGAGATATAGTACAATTTTATTATATGTGATACCATTTGTGATAGGCAGAATTCTAGATGGCCTTTAAGATCTGACCCCTGGTAAACACACACCTTATCCCAATTATTCAATCCAACAGTAATCTAGGTGCTGCTGTAAAGGAATATTGCAGATACAGTTAATGCCCCAAATCAGCTGACCCTGAGATTGAGAGATAATCCAGGTGGGACAACTTTAATCAAACAAACTTTAAAGCAAAGATTTTTCTCTGGCTGGTCACAGAAAAGGAAATGAGAGATATCAGATATCAAGCAGACTTGCTGTTTCTGATTGAAGATGAAGAAGACTGCGTGGCAAGGAATGTGGGCAACCTCTAGGAGCTAAGAGTGGTCCTGGCTGATCAGAAGCAAGGAATAGGACTTCCATAGGAGGACTTCCAAATAGGAGGAATTTTGCCTCCTCCAAGGATAAACTGGCTTTTCCCCAGATCTCCCATACAAGAACTCAGCTTGGCTTATATCTTGATATTCTGAGGAGAGAGCCCAGTCAGGCTAAGCTGGACTCCTGACCTACAAAAAGTAAGTTAGTAAATGGGTGCTGTTATAAGCCTCTAAGTTTGTGATAATTTTTTACATGGCAATAATAACTAACACTTCATTTAATTGGAAATAACAGTTACCATTTTATTTCCCTTTTTAAGGTCCAGGTCTGAAATGATTTCATGATATTTATTAGCCTTTATGAAATTTAAATTAAAATATTCTGTACTATAGTTCACTAATGGAGGGCAAATGGGGATATATAAACACATTTTATATCTCAACATTTCCTTCAGGGCAGTACACTGGCATTTTGTTCCCTTGGGAAATCTATTTTAATGAAGTAACCTTGGTACTAATCCTGAAATATTTATGTTTCAGTCAAAGCTTAATCTATAGACTCAAAAATATTTGATTGCTTATTCATTTGAGAAGGATTATAGCTATTTGAACAGGAAATACTCCCTATGTGCTCTAAATAGAATTGTAAGACCTGCACTATTTTCATGGATGACAACATCAATCTGATTAACTACTGCAACTTACCCTGGGTGTGTGACACTGATTATTCATCCAGGGTCTGTGTTGGTGACATTGACAGCCCTTACTCATGATGACTGATATGAGTCATGACACTGTGACTGATGGAGAGCACTGCCAGAAAGTTTCTCCATGGATCCATAAAGCCTGTAGTTACTGCCAAACACGTTTTTGATTTAAATTTGGAGGTGACTCATTTGAATTAGTGCATGACTACCAATGACTCTCAGGGAAGAGCATGGAAAAGTACAGGACTGTCTATAATCTAATTTAGCCTCAATCAAAGCAACAGTTCTCGTTTAGTCTCAATTAAGGAACTCTCCAATGGTTAGCACTCATTTCCAGGACCATGAAGTTTTGGTTTCCTAGGCTGATTTTTGTAGCAAATTGCTTTGTGACCTTGAACAAGTTAAGTATCTTTTCTTCTTTTAAAATAGTAACAAAATTGAAATATCTGAAGCTCTCTCATGAAGTGTTCTGGGAATTCATTTTTTAAACAGCAGTGAGAGACTCAGAGGGATGAGATGGAAAGCCAAATCATCACAAATAATAAAATTAATAGCTCACCAAATGTTTGTTACTTTTCATGTTAAATCAGTACTTAAAAATAACATTCTTGGCAATAAATGGTGACGGTATCTCTCACAGTGACTGGAAAGAAGGTACTAAAATATCAAGAGAGTTAGCCTGACAGGAATTTCATAATCCATTTAAAATTTTTTAAAACTTTTGTTATAAAAATTTTCAAGTGTAACATTGTCAAGTAGAGGAATAGTATAATGAACTGCAAGCACTCTTAAACCTTAGAAACTCTTCAAGTTTCAATAATTATCAGCTCATTTCAGATCTTGTTGGGAGTATATAATCATCTCAGATTATTTTGAAGAAATTCCTACATGATATCAATTTATCTCAGAGTCCAGCTTGTTAGATAAGATACAGTAAATTCAAATGTGTTTCCAAATGGGTTTCAATATAAAAAAATTATTGCACTCATTAATCATTACTCACTTGAACCAATAAAAATCAATAAAAATAAAAATTCATTAAAAAAAAGTACAGAACCAAGAGATTCTTTTGAAATGTAGAAAATAAGTAGGCAGTACTAAAGATTTATTTATCATGTCATAGTGTAGAAACCACTACTATTCAAGGGAAACCACTAAAAAACCAAATAAACTTAAAAAATTTTTTAAATTGAAGGATAATCGCTTTTCAACACTGTGTTTGTTTCTGCCATACATCAAAATGAATCAGGCATATGTCCCCTCCCTCGTGGCCCTCCCTCCCACCTCCCACTCCATCCCACACGTCTAGGTTTTCACAGAGCACCAGTTTGAGCTCCCTGAGTCATACAGCAAATTCCTACTGGCTATACACCAAACAAAATTTTCAAGGCAAGAAGTAACATCTATTCCAACTATTGCAAGAAAAAATACAATGCTTTTAGTAAATTTTAACTAATGAGACTTTGCTTTGAATTTTAGCATTTGCTTCTTAGATCATACACTTATTTGCTTGCTTACAAACATCCCTGACTTATTTTTATCCACTCTAACTACATAACTTTTAGAATCATGTGGTTCCAAGTTAAATTAAATTCATCCCATATATGTGGACAATAGGAGCTACATACTTTCTATGTTGCATTGCTGTGTTTTCACAGCACATTTTAGCCTGACTTCTCTATCATTAATAAAACATATTTCAGAGTGGTTTCAATGTTAAAAAATTGTTACTAAAATTTTATGTACTTAAATATACTCTTCCTATCTTTATGACAGTTTAAATATTCCTTTTACAAATGAGCACCTTACTAAGATTTCCAAAATATGAACTCAAATCAAAGTCTTAGGAAATAGTTAGGACTTTTATGATGAAGAAGTCTAGTGTACAGGAGATTGCTGGCTCATGGACAAAGTGCCAAAATAGCATTTAAACTAGAAGATAGATCATGGTCAATATTGGGCTAGTTAAATGACATGAAACTGAAATCAAATCCACGTAGGTACAGAAATGAAACTTTCTTTACTCTTCTATAGAAATTTCACTTACTGAATGGAAGGAAATTAGAGTAATTGACCTGCTGTTTGTCCTGCTTGAGTGCAGAGAGGGAGACCCTTTAGGAAAGAGAAAAGCATCAGGTGACCTGATGTAATTTCAGTTGAAATTCTGAAAAATATACTAATGTATTTTTATCTCTGAAATGCTCTTAGCAGAATGTCCCTCACTAAGGATTAACTATCTAAGTAGAACCCAAGGGCTAAGACACGGCTTCCTGGAGAATGTTACCACAAAGGCTTTTCAATACTCTGAAGTGTAGAATGAACTTGTTTTATAATCTAAACATGTTCTTCAATGAAGAACTCCCCAAATCTCATCTATTCTGGGCCAGTGACACATGTCCTAGATGGGGATGGAAAGACATAGGGAACTGCCTTTGATAATTTAGATTTCTGTTTGCTTTAACTGAACCTCATTTAAAACTTTTTTACTTTTGTTGTTATGGTTGACCTAGTCGTAAAGAAGCCCACCTGCCAATGCAGGAGACATAAGACACTTGGGTTCAATCTGTGAGTCAGAAAGATCCCCTGGAGAAGGAAATAGCAACCACTCCAGTATTCTGGCCTGAGGAGTCCCCCAGACAGAGGAGCCTGATGGGCTATAGTCCATGGGGTCGCAAAGAGTCAAATACAACTGAATGACTGAGCACACAATTTTTTAATGCACGTATGGTTGATTTACCATTTTTTAATTTAAGTATGGTTTATATTAGTTTTAGGTATACAAAATAGTGGTTCAGTCCTTTTGCAGATTATACTCCATTACAGGTTATTGCAAAGTAGTGGATATAATTTCTTGTGCTACAGTATACTATCGTTGTTTATGTAGTTTATATTCAGTAGTTTATATCTGTCGGGCCTCCAACAGATTTGGCCCTTCCTGCCCCCTTTCCCCTTTGGTAACCGCACATTTTGTTTTCTGTTTGTGTGTCTTTCTGTTTTGCATGTACACTCATTTGTATTATTTTTTAGATTCTGCATAAGTGACGTCTCTAGGCATAATATTCTCTAGGTCCCTTCATATTGCTGCAAAGGGCAGTACTTCTTTCCTTTCTTTGGTTGAGTTGTATTCCAGTGTGTGTGTCTGTGTGTTTGTGTGTTTGTGTTTACACACTCCACATCCTCTTAATCTATTGGTCTGTTGATGGGCACTTGGGTTGCTGTTGAGTCTTGGCTATGGTAAATAGTGCAGCTACGAATTTGGTGTACATCTTGTCAAGGGCTTCCCAGGTGGCTCAGTGGTAAAGAATTCACCTGCCAGTGTAGGAGATACAGTCGATGCAGGTTCGATCTCCGGGTAGGGAGGATTCACTGGAGGAGGAAATGGCAACCTACTCCAGTATTCTTGCCTGGAAAATCCCACGGACAGAGGAGCCTGGCAGGCTCCAGTCAATAGAGTCACAAGAATCAGATGGGACTGAGCATGAATTCATGCGCAGACCTTTTCAAATTAGAGTTTTTGTTTTTTTCTAGATATACACCCAGGAGTGGGATTGCTGGATCATATGGTAGTTCTATTTTTAAGTTTTTGAGGAATTTCTATATTGTTTTCCACAGTGGGTGTACCAATTTATATTCCCACCAACAGTGTACAAGCGTTCCCTTTTCTCCATATCCTCTCCAAAATTTATTTGTAGGCATATAAATGATAGCCATTCTCATATGTATGAGGCATTATCTCATTGTTTTGATTTTAATTTCTTTAATAACTAATGTGTGCGTCCTAAGTCACTTCAGTCATGTTCGACTCTTTGCGACACTATGAACTGTGGCTCACCAGGCTACTCTGTCCATGGGGATTCTCCAGGCAAGAATAGTGGAGTGGGTTGTCATGCCCTTCTCCAGGGGATCTTCCCAACCCAGGGATTGAACCTGTGTCTGTTAGGTTTTCTGTATTGGAAAACAGTTTCATTACCACTGGTACCACCTGGGAAGCCCAATAACTAGTAATGCTGAGCATTTTTTCACATGCCTGTTAGCCATCTCTGTTTTTTGGGTGGAAATGTCTGTTCAGGTCTTCTACCCATTTTCTGATTTTTTAAAAATATTGAGTTGTATAAGTTGTTTGTGTATTTTGAATATCAATTACCTGACAGTTGCATCATTTGCAGACATTTTTCTCATTTTGTAGGTAGATTGGCTTTTTGTTGTTTCAGTGGTCTCCTTTGCTGTGAAAAAGCTTTTACATTTAATTAGATCTCACTTGTTTATTTTTGCTTTTTTTCTTATGCCTTAGGAGACTGATTCAAGAGAACATTGCCACAATTTTATGTCCAAGTGTGTTCTGCCTATGTTTTCTTCTAGGAGCTTTATGGTTTCAGGCCATATGTTTAGGTCCTTAAACCATTTTGAGTTTATTTTTGTATATCATATATCCCTTATAAATAAGGAAAGTTTCTAATCTCATTGTTTTACATGTGACTGTCTAGTTTTCCCCAGAGAAGGCAATGGCACCCCACTCCAGTACTCTTGCCTGGAAAATCCCATGGGTGGAGGAGCCTGTTAGGCTGCAGTCCATGGGGTCGCTAAGAGTCGGACATGACTGAGCGACTTCACTTTCACTTTTCACTTTCATGCATTGGAGAAGGAAATGGCAACCCACTCCAGTGTTCTTGCTTGGAGAATCCCAGGGACGGGGGAGCCTGGTGGGCTGCCGTCTATGGGGTCGCACAGAGTCGGCCACGACTGAAGCGACTTAGCAGCAGCAGCAGCAGTCTAGTTTTCCCAGTGCTACTTGTTGAAGAAACTGTCTCCATTGTGTATATTCTTGCTTCCTTTGTAATAGATTGGTTAACCAAAAGCGTGTAGGTTTGTCTCTGGGCTTTCTATTTTGTTCCATTGATCTATGTGTCTGTTTTTGTGCTAATATGAACTATTTGCTTACTGTAACTTTTTTGTTTTTAGTATAGTCTAAGTTCTGGGGGGTTTAACCTGCAAATTTGTTCTTTTTTTTTTTTTTTCAAGACTGCTTAGGCAATTTGAGATCTTTTTTGTTTCCATGTGAATTTTAGGATTATTTGTATTAATTTTCCAAAAAATGTCATGGGTAGTTTGATAGGGGTTGCATTAAATCTTCAGATTACTTTTGATAATATGGCCATTTTAACAGCATTAATTCTTCCATCTGAGAATGCAAGATACCTTTCCATTTCTTTGAATCATCTTTAATTTCTTTTATCAATGTTTTATAGTTTTTCAGAGTATAGGTCTTTCACTTCCTTGGCTAGGTTTCTTCCTAGGTAATTTTTTATGATTTTTAAATGGTATTTTTTTTTTTAACTTTCCCTTTCTGATATTTCATTATTAGTGCATACACATGCAACGTATTAATTTTGTATCCATCACTTTGCTGAATTCATTTATTAGTTTCAGTAATTTCTGGGGTGCAGATTTTAGGGTTCTGTATGTAGAGTAGCATATTCAAAAGCCGAGACATTACTTTGCATTGCAAGGTCCGTCTAGTCAAGGCTATGGTTTTCCAGTGGTCATGTATGGATGTGAGAGTTGGACTGTGAAGAAAGCTGAGCACCAAAGAATTGATGCTTTTGAACTGTGGTGTTGGAGAAGACTCTTGAGAGTCCCTTGGACTGCAAGGAGATCCAACCAGTCCATTCTAAAGGAGACTAGTCCTGGGTGCTCTTTAGAAGGACTGATGCTAAAGCTGAAACTCCAATACTTTGGCCACCTTGTGCGAAGAGTTGACTCATTGGAAAAGACTCTGATGCTGGGAGGGATTGGGGGCAGGAGGAAAAGGGGACGACAGAGGATGAGATGGCTGGATGGTATAACTGACTCGATGGACATGAGTTTGGGTGAACTCATGGGAGTTGGTGATAGACAGGGAGGCCTGACGTGCTGCAATTCATAGCGTTGCAAAGAGTCGGACACGACTGAGTGACTGAACTGAACTTATGTAGAGTATCATGCCACCTGAAAATTGTAACAGTTTTCCCTTTTCCCTTCCAATTTGGATGCCTTTTATTTCTTTTTCTTGTCTAATTGCTGTGGCTAGAACTTCCAATACTATGGTAAGTGGAAGTGGTGAGAGTAAGCATTCTTTCTTTCTTCCTGAATTTAGTGGAAAGGCTTTAAGCTTTTCACTACTGAGTATGATGTTGGCTGTGTTTAATAGCCTTTGTTATGTTGGGATATGTTCTCTTTATACCTGCTTTGATGAGAGCTTTATCATGAATGTGTGTTGAATTTTGTCAAATTCTTTTACAGTGTCTACTGAGATGATCGTGTGATTTCATCCTTTTACTAATGTGGTATATCGCCTTGATTGATTTATGGATGTTCAGGCCTTAGAATAAAATCCAACTTGATCCATGGCATATGATCCCCAACCCCCCTTTTTAAATGTATTACTGGATTTGGTTTTGCTGATATTTTGTTGGGGATTTTTGCATCTATATTCATCAAAGATATTGGCCTGTAACTTTCTTCTTTCATAGTGTCTTTGTCTAGTTCTGGTTTCAGGGTAATGGTGGATTTGTGGAATGAATTTGGGAGTATTTCCTCCTCTTTAATTTTTTGGACTAGTTTGAGATAAATAGATACTGGCTTTTCTCTAAATGTTTGGTGGATTCCCCTGTGAAGCCATCTGGTCCTGGACTTTAGTTTGCTAGTTTTGTTTGTTTGTTTTTTTTAATTACAAATTCAATTTTCTTTCTAAGGATTGGTCTGTTCAAATTGTCTGTTTCTTTTTGACTCAGTCTCTTGGCAGGCTGTATGTTTCTAGAAATGTGTACATTTCTTTTAGGTCATTCAGTTTGTTGGCATGTGACTGTTCATAGTATTCTCATGATTTTTTTGCTATGAGTCATTATTTCTTCTCTTTCAGTTATTATTTTATTTGGGTACTCTCTCTTTGCTTCTTGGTAAGCCTGGCCAAAAGCATGCGGCTGTGAACTTCCCTTGAACTGCTTTTGCTGCACCCCGTATATTTTGGAAAGTTGTATTCCCATTTTCATTTGCCTTGAGGTATTTTTAAATTTTCTCTTGATTTCATTATTGACCCATTGGCTTTTTAGTAGCCTTTTGTTTGGTCTCTGCATGTTTGTTTGTTCCTGTTTTTGTTTCTATAGCTAATTTCTACTTTCATACCATTGTAATTTGGAAAAAAATGTTTGATGTAATTTCTATTCTCTTAAATTTGTCAAGGCATTTGTAGAGTGGGGAAGGAACAGAATAATCTCTCTCTTTTTCTTATATGTAAAAGTTAGAAATATGTACAGAGACCAGCATAAAATAGGTTCATTTCATGTTGCCATACTTTCTCAGAATGCTAATCAGGTAGTTACCCTTTTCTCATCCTTTTCTCTCTAAAGACTGGAGACCCAATCATGCGTGTCCAACTTTACCTGAGCACGAGTTCAAGAGAAAAGATATTTGGTGGAACAAATCCAGATTTAAGCATTTCTTCTTTTAGTGGTAATTAATGCTTCTTAGAAAGTAAAGCAATGTAATTGAAATTTCAAACAAAATGAGTTATATGAATAGTCCTCCTATTTGTTTGGGATTTAGATAATCAATTTCTAAGGATGTGCTGCCCATTGTACAAATTTTTATAACTGAGTTTTACTTTTTCCCTGAACTCTTTCTTTGTAATATATACATCCTATGGGTTGTGCAGTTTATTGTGGGCTATTTCCTGCAGAATACACTTCTAGGTATTGCACCATACTGAGCTTTCTCATTTCCTACTTGCCTTTTCTGCCAAACACACCTTTCTCATATTACAGCTATCTACTGCCATTGGACTTCTCCTTTCTCTTTGTGTTTCTATCTTCTGTGCTAAAAGCTATTTTTACTCTTAGATTTTACTATTCCAGAATTGATGCCTAAAGGCCGTTAAGAATAATAATTATTTCTTAATATATAATCCAAGAAAATGACAATTCTAGACTTTATAACATTTTGTCTTAAATCTTTTTCTGCTCACTAGAAGTGAGTTATACAAACTCACGTTCTTTAAAATGAGATGAAATCAATTGGAGGAAGCAATCCCTTGCTACTAGGTTTTGTTTTTAGAAAATTCATGAAGGATACAATCTTCCTTTCTATTGTCCTTTCCACCTCTAGTCCTATCCTCATTAATTTGGACTGCTTTGCTAGGTTAGTTTTTCTAAGGCTCAGCTGTGATTTTCATTTTCATGCACAAAAATGGAGAGCAGCTTCTCTGCACTGAATCAAGTCTATGCCCTGTGACTTGCCATTCAGGGCCTTTTATTTAACCTTACATTGACCTTAACCTTAACCTGCCTTTCCACTGGAACTTCTTTCTTCTCTCATGTATCCTTACACGAATTCACTGAATTACTCATTCTTTTCTGTACACACAATACATTCTTCAGCTCCAGGATTTTGAATTACTATGTTGGCTTCTGCCTGGATTGTCATTTTTTAAATCTCTTAGTGACCCATGTCCACTTTATATTTCATGATTTAATTAACTAATGATTATGATATCTCCAGAGACAAAATGTATTCTTTAAAGTTATTTTTGATTAAAGTATAATTGACACACAATATTAGTTTTAGGTGTACAACATAGTGATCTGACATTTATATACATTACAAATTGATCACCATGGTAAGTCTAGTAACCCTCTGTCACCAGACAAAGAAGCAGTATGACTGACTATATTTTCTATGCTGTTTTACATTCCTCTGACATTTTATAAATGGAAGTTTGTGGCTCTTAATTCCCTTCATCTGTTTCACTCTGCACCCCCAAATCCTGCTCTTTTGTATCTAAGAGTCTGTTTCTATTTGTTCGTTTGTTTTGTTATTAAGATTCAACACAAAAGTATAATCATAGGGTATGTGTCTTTTTATGTCTGACTTATTTCACTTAGCATGGTACCTCTAGGTCCATCCATGTTGTTTCAAGAGGTAAGATTTAATACTTTATATGACTGAGTAATGTTTCATTGTTTCTATATACCATATCTTCTTCATCTAGTTAGCTATTGATGGACATTTACATTGTTTCCATATCTTGGCTATTATAAGTAATGCTGTGATCAGCATAGGGGTGCATATATCTTTTCAAAATAGTGCTTTTGTTTTCATCAGATGAATATCCAGAAGGAATCACAGGTTGTACAGCAGTTATGTTTTTAAGTTTTTGAGGAAACTTTATATTGTTTTCCATAGTGGTGGGACCAATTTAAACTCCCACCAACCGTACATAAAAATTCCTTTTTCTTCATATCTTTGCCAACAGTTGTTCTTTGTCTTTTTGATAACAGCCATTCTGACAGATGTGAGGTAATACCTCATTTTTATTTGCATCTCTGCAATGATTAGAGATGCTGAGCATTTTTTCATGTGTGTATTGGTCATCTATATGTCTTCAAGGGAGAAATCTCTATTTAGGTGCTCTGCCTCTTTTTTATTTATTTTATGTTGAGTTGCATGAGTTTCTTTATATATTTTAGGCAGTTGGATGGCATCACTGACTCAATAGACATGAGTTTGAACAAACTCCAGGAGTTGGTAATGGGCACAGAAGCCTAATATGCTGCAGTCTGCAGGGTTGCAAAGAGTTGGACATGACCAAGAGACTGAACTGAATTGAACTGTGTTGACCACTTGTCAGATATATGATTTGGAAGTATTTCCTGCAGTTTGATAGGTTCTCCATTCATTTTGTTGATGGATTCATTTGTTATGCAGAAGTTGTTGGGTTTTATGTAGTCCCACTTTTTAATTTCTGCTTTTGTTGCCTTAGCTTTGGTGTCAGATACAAAAAAAATTATTGCCAAGATCAGCATCAAGGTGATTACCACCCATGTTTTCTTTAGGAGTTTTAAAGTTTTTGATCTTAAATTCAAGTCTTTAATTATTCTGAGTTAATTTTTGTGTGTGGTATAAGATGGTGGTCCAGTTTCATTCTTTTGCATGTGACTGCCCAGTGTTTCCAACACGACTTATTTAAGAGACTGTCCTTTCCTCATTGTATATTCTTTCCTCCTCCATTGTAAATTAATTGACCATATAAACTTGGGTTTATTTCTGGACTCTCTATTAGGTTCCATTGATCTATATGTCTGTTTTTGTGCCAAAACATACTGTTTCTACAGCTTTATAATATAGTTTGAAATCATGAAGTGCTTTGCCTCCACTTTGTTCTTTCTCATGAAGACTTTGCTTTTGTGTCAGTCTTTTGTGATTCCATACAAATTTTAGAATTGCTTGTTCTAGTTGTATGAAAAATGCTACTGTAATTTTGATAGGGGTTGCACTGAATCTGTAGATTGCTTTGCGTAGTATGGACATTTTAACAATATTCATTCTTCCAATCTATGAGCATGGAATACCTTTCTATTTATTGGTATCTTCAGTTTCTTTTATCAGGGTCATATTTTTCAGTATACAGGTAAATTTTATTCTTTTTGATGCAGGTGTAAATGGGATTGTCAGTCTTTCTGATAGTTTGCTGTTAATATAGAGAAAGAAATGTAACAAAATTTTGCATGTTGATTTTATAGCCTGGAACTTTACTGAATTTATTAGTTAAAATATTTTTTCTGGTATTTTTAGTTTTTTTTTAATATATAAAATCACAACATTTGCATATAGTGACAGTTTCATTTCTTCCTTTCCAATTTTGATGACTTTTATCTCTTTTCTTATCTGATTGCTGTGGCTAGGTCTTCCAATACTACGTTGAATACAAGTAGTGAAAATGGACATTGTTGTTCCTGATCTAGAGGGAAAGTTTTCAGCTTTTCATCATTGAGTGAAGTGATTTAAGCTGTGAGTTTGTCATATATGCTTTTTATTATGGTGAGGGATGCTCCCTCTTTATCTGCTGTATTTAGAGTTTTTATCATAAATAGATATTGAATTTTGTCAAACTCTTTTCCTATACCTATTGGGATGATCATGTGATATTTATCCTTTGTTTTGTTAATGTGGTGCAGATCACACCAGTCTGCAGATATTCAAGCATCCCTTGCATTCCTGAAATAAATCCCACTTGATCATGGTGTATAATTCTTTAAATATATTGTTGAATTAAGTTAATATTTTGTTAAGGTTTTTCATCTATGTCCAAAAGGATTTTTTTTTTTTTTGTACTCTTTTTTTGGTAATATCTTTTTCTGGTTTTGGTATCAGGGTAATGTTGTCTTCCTACAATAATTTTGGAAGCACTCTCCACTCTTCAATTTTTTGAGAAAGATAGGTATTAACTCATCCTTAAATATATGATAGAGTTCACTTGTCCTGAACTTTTATTCAGTGATATTAAATTACTGAACTTTTGTTTAGAGAGTTTAAATTATTGAATCGACTTCACTACTAGAGATTAGTTTGTTAAAATTTTCTTTCATCCTGATTCGTTCTTGGAAGATCGTATGTTTCTAGAAATTTATTCATTTTTTCTAGGTTGTCCCATTTTTTGGGCATATAATTGTTTGTTATAATCTCTTACCTAATGACTTGATCTCTATGATCTAGTCTTTCTTATGATTCTTTGGATTTCTTTGGTGTCAATTGTAACTTCTCTTTCATTTATACTTTTATTTATTTGGGTCCACTGCCTTTTTTCTTGATGGGTCTGGCTAAACATTTATCAACTTTGTTCGTCTTTCTTTTCACAGAAACAGCTCTTAGTTTTATTGTTCTTTTCTATTGTCTTTTAAGTCTTATCTTTTATTTATTTCAGCTCTGTATTTATTATTTCCTTCCTTCCACATCCAGGCATCGTTTCCACTTTGGTCCAGTCTCTTTATTCTTTCTAGAGCTATTTCTTTTCCCCAGTAGCATATTGGACACCTACCTACCTGAGGGTATCATCTTCTGGTGTTATATCTTTTTGCCATTTCATACTGTTCATGGGGTTCTCAAGGCAAAAATACTGGAGTGGTTTGTCATTCCCTTCTCCAGGGGACCAGGTCTTGTCAGAACTCTCCACCATGACCCATCCTTCTTGAGTGGCCCTTCATGGCATAGCTCATAGCTTCATTGAGTTATATAAGGCTCTGATCCTTGTGATAATTTTAATTAGCATTCTGTAATTGTGGTTTATGTTCTGGAGGCTGTGGGATGGTAGCTCTTGCTTCTATCTGCCCTCTGATTGATGAAGAGCCTTGTGCAAACTTCCTGAGGGGAGGGACTGGCTTAGGTTTAGGTTTAGGATTGTTTATTTAAAATTTTTCTTGTTTCCTGTGGTAGGCCTGTATCATTATAAGATTTTCTATTAGAGCTCCTTTTGCTCTGTCCCATAGATTTTGAAATATTGTGGGTCTACTTTTGTTCAAAATATTTTTTTTAATTTCCTTTTTGATTTTCATTGACCTAGTGGTTGTTTAGAATTAGCCTCCCTATGTTTGTGTTTTTCCCAGTTTTCTTCCTATAATTAATTTCTAGTTTCATACTCTTGTGGTCACAAAGAAATGCTAGATATGATTTCACTTTTGTTAAATTTATGGGGACTTCTTTTCTGTGTATCATATGATCTATTCTGGACAGTGTTACATGTTCACTTGAAAAAAATGCGTGTTCTGCTGTTTGGGGGTGGAATATTGTGTATATTTATTCAGTCTGCTATAATATGTCATTAAAGGCTGATGTATCCTTTTTGATTTTCTCTCTAGATGATATATCCATTAATGTCTACCATTGGTGGGTAGGTTGAGTGAGGTTAGTGCTCAGTACCTTACCAGGGCAAGCTACATTGTGTTAGCTAGATGTAAGAAGAATAAAAACACTTAAGAGAAACCCTTCAGCCCTTCCACCCCTGGAGAAAGTTCTACTAGATCCCTGTCTCTCCAGCATGTGACCTGAAATTAGTTAATCCGTCTCCTTGTTTGACCCAACTTGCTGCCTGTGCACTGGGACTTAGAGTTGGTGAGTTTATGTGTGATTCGTCAAGAGTACAGTCTTAGTACTCTCAGTACCCACAGCTCTTCAGCTGTCCCAGACATAAGCCTCATTGGTTTCCAAAGCCAGACATTATGGGGGTTTGTCTTCCGAGTGCAGGTTCCCTAAGCTTGGGGCTTGGACCCCTTGCTTCTCAGAGAGGACTTGGCTGCAGTTGTGATATCTCTTTTGATTGTGAATCACTGCACTGGGGGTATGGATTCTGAGTAGCCTGTGTCTCTGCCCCTCTTACCCATCTCAATGTGGCCTTTTATTTATATTTTTAGTTGTAGAAAATCTATTCTGCTAGTCTTCAGTTTGTTCTCAAAGATAGTTGTTCTATATGTAGTTAGAGGTTTGGCATGTCCATGGGAGGTGACCTCAAGATTTTCATACTCTGCTATCTTGATCTGGACATTTTATGATTTATCTTAAATATGTCTGTCTCCCTAAGCCTGAAATGTTTACAACTGTTTTCTCCAGATACTCAAAGTAAACCATCCTCATTCTAAAAATCAGTGGCACTTATTATATTTTATCTTGAGCTTAGTCACATTAAAAATTGAACATCTAACCCATGTCAAACACAATTTAGGCCCTAGGGATGTAGCAGTGAACAAAGTAGACAAAAATTCTTGTCCTCATGGAGCTTATTCTGAAGTGTTATAACTGCCTAGGTGAGTTTTAAAATACTGATTTTATAATTACTTACATTGATAAGTGAAGAGAGAAGATCAAGTTTCAGCACATTTACATACTACTCATGTTTTTACGAAAGCAAAGATAAATGTTTTCATTAATAAATGCTGCTCTGTGACTGGAAAACGTGTGATCTTTCTTGCTATTATTCTACTTTGTTAAAATAAGAAATATAGTTGTTCTTGGGATATTGAGCAATAAGTGCTATTTAGGAGAGATGGATTAGTGAATCACAGGCTCTCCACTGTGACAGAAAAAGAGAGAATCCACATAAAAGAACTGCCGAATCCACCAGGCAGACCTACTCTTTCTGGTGTGCATCCTGTTGTTTCAGGTTTTTTTTTTTTTTTTTTTTTATGAGATTGATTTGACTCCTCAGCTCTCCCTGGATAAGCAGTAGAGATGAAAGCCCATACATACCCTTACCATGACCCAAGAGGAGTCATGGCATCATTTTTATTATCATCGTTTTATTCCCTTTTAGCCCTGGTACCAAGGAATAGTTTGGTGGCTTCTTTGCTAATAGCAAGCTCAACAACAAACACCTTTCTCAAGAAATTGGTTGAGAATTAGGATGAATTTCTCTCCCTTCTGCTTTTCTCTTGTAAAGTCCATTGCGACCCCATGAATTGCAGCACCATCTATTTCTTCATGTCTTACAGTGAGCTTGTACTAATGATTATATCAAAATTTCACTTTGCTCATGCTTCAGAAGTCTCGTAACTCCAAATATATCTTGGAGTTCCTGATGAATGCTTCAGATATTTTCATCAGTAAGTTGGTTGAATGACCACATATTTTAGTAGGCAAAGTTGTTGCTTTTACTGAGTTATACAGTATCTTCTGAGACCTGTTAGTCATCTGAGAACCATTTTTGTTTCTTATGGGTACCATGGTGCTTACAGGTGCTGCTGTTGATTGCATCCTTGGGTATCAACACATACTGCAGGTGGCATGTCCATGTCACGCCTTGCTGTTCTAGTTCACTGGGCATCAAAACTAGCTACCAGGCAATGTCACCATGGTTTTCATCTCCAATTAGGTGCCACACTGATAAACTTGAATTTTTCATGGAACAAAAACTGCTTAATGGTCCATGGAGAAGTTAGGAGAGAGATTCTCTCCCTTTCCTATGTTTTCTTCTTTTGTAGGGGAGCAAGAACAAGCCTTCTACTCTTACACGTTTCCAGGATAATTTGACGATACTTAATTTTCTGTTTCCCTTTCCTTTTTTCTTTCTTTCTTTTCTTCCTTCTTCTCTCTTTCCATTCTTACTTTTCTTCCTTCCTTCTTCTCTTTTCCCCTCCATCCCTCCCTCCTTCCTTTCTTCCTTCTCTGTCTGTCTCCTTTTTCTTCATGTTCTCTTCTTAAGAAATGGGCCTTAGTCCCTTTATTCTCTGCGTATAAATTGGCAGAACTTTAAAAATATTCTCCCTGTTCTTATGGCATAAATCATTTCCCAGAAACTTCTAAACTTCTCAAGTAAAGAGATCATGGAAGTCAAGCTCAACTGATTCAGCAGGTTCTATAATATAGAAAGAGCTCAAAGAGCAGCTGTTGATGAATGAATAAAATAAACACAGCATATCAGCTAAGTGCTATCTGAAATTACTCTACAGAGTTACTTTGGTGCATATTTTATTTCTTCTAAAGTTCATAAAAACTAGGTTGATTTTCATTTAACTTTGTACCTTCTAAGGCTCCTCATTTAGTATTTTGCATGTAATGGCTTAAACAATTTTTAAGTAATGGATAATGTTTCTTCTACATTTGCACTAAATTTCATAGGAGTGAGATGTATTACAGAGTAAAATATAGCTGATAAGTAGGATGTAGTCCTGGAGAAGGCGATGGCACCCCACTCCAGTACTCTTGCCTGGAAAATCCCATGGATGGAGGAGCCTGGTGGGCTGCAGTCCATGGGGTTGGGATGAGTCTGACACGACTGAGTGACTTCACTTTCACTTTTCACTTTCATGCATTGGAGAAGGAAATGGCAACCCACTCCAGTGTTCTTGCCTGGAGAATCCCAGGGACGGGGGAGCCTGGTGGGCTGCCATCTATGGGGTCGCACAGAGTCGGACATGACTGAAGCGACTTAGCAGCAGCAGCAGCAGCAGGAGGATGTAGTCCAAAGTTCAGACTTGGGTTGCTTTATTATTGCTTGAATCCTATAGGTTGTGCTAATGGGCTCAGTCGTGGTCAACTCTGCAACCCCATGGACTGTAGCCTGCCAGGTTCCTCTGTCCATGGAATTTTTCCAGGCAAGAATACTGGAGTGAGTTGCCATTTCCTTCTCCAATATTATAGGTTAATCTTTGTTAAATGGTTACCTTTAATCTTAAGGGATAGGTATCTCTGTAGCCTTCTAATTTTAAAGTTTCTATTTTAACTAACTGTTCACATTTGACATTTGCAAAGTAGTTTTTTGCTTATGTGATTCCTATTGTCAGGTCTGTTTATTTCTCTCCCTTGGTTCTTGCCTCATTGCAATAAAAGTTTGGAACAGTGGACTAAAGGGTTTAAAACCACAGACAAGTTGCAGCGCAGTTACAGCCCAAGCGGACAGATCTTTTATTAAGCAGCCACTCCCAAGACATGGGAGCAAGTCAACCCCAAAGAAGTCATCATAAGGATTCCTTTGGCTTCCCCCTTTTTATACTTCCTGTCTCCATGCTTTGGTTCTGCCCTGGGTAAAAATAGAGCTTGTACTCACCACCAGTCAGGAGAGGGAATGCAAGTGGGCATAGGCTCAAGGCCAATTGACAGTTGCAAGTTACGTGACAGGCTCTGTTGTGCATGTCTTCCCATAATTCAGTCTGTTATAATAAGATGCATATATGCGTAGAATATTTATGAACCCTTAATGGGCTCCTAAGGCTGCCTAAGGTTACTTAAGGAAGCCCCTGTGGTTAGTGTGTATCCACTTTGTGCTCTCCTGGGCCTGTCTGGGCTTAGAGATCAGCTTGCATCCTTTTCCCTTAGGCCACCCCTTGTTGCTCATGCCTAACTTCCTACCTAACACTATCATAATGAACAATTTTTTTCCCTAAACAAATGAAAAAAAATTAGATATTAAGTCAATATAATACAAAGCCAACAGTCACAAAACGTTATCATCATTTTAAAAGAAAATAAATATTTTTGCCCAGGGTCTTTATGCTAAATGTTACTTATATTCTGTGTTTGTTATGATTATTTCGAAGCTAGAAATATTATTTAAATATTATTTAAAAGCTAGAAATATTTAAAATTTCTCCTAGTGGCAGTAGATTATTATTTTGTTTAATAGTTCATCTAATAATACATGGATGCTGTTAATGTGGATGGGCTACAGGAACAGCAATAAAGATGACCTATAGGAAAGTGTCCACTTGGTGACAAGAGAAGCTGAGTTTTAAAATTCGTGAAAAGAATAAGACCCATAAATGGGCTAAGTTGTTTACCTGGAGCTGAAGTTATGACAAGTTAGGATGGGAAAATTTGAGGTGAGACAAGTGTGACAATATTAGCATGATTCTTTATAATCATGATTTGAATGGTATACCAGACAACTGGAATGTCTTTGTCTTATGTATCTAATCAGAATATTCATGTTATTTTTTGAAATCAAGGGTTTTAAAATTATAAAGAGTATTTCACTTGAGGATTACATTACAAGGAGATATGAATGAAAAAGTAATGAATGTATGGTGTGGAAGTTCCATAGTTTAGTGAATGGTATCCTTATGTTACTCAGGCCAGAAGAAAAAAAAATTTTTTTATCCTGAACATCAAATCCATCAACAAAGCCTCTTGATTTTACTTCTTCAATATCTTATAAATCTTCCTATTTCTTTCACCAAAATCATTGTAGTCCACATTACCATCATTTTCGTCTGAACTACTGAAATAGCCATTAAACTCATCTTCTTAAATATATTTTCTCTTTCCTCCAATCAGTTGTTTTGCAGTATAGTTATTGAACTTTTCAAATGGCAAGCCCTACAATGTTATCTTCTTGTATAAAATCTGTCAGTGACTTCCAATGCTCTCAGAATACAAATTTATTTCACATGTCCTACAAAGGTCATCAGGATTTGGTCTCTTTATCCAGTATTATCTAGCTAGTGATAACTCAAATCTATAAATACAGCCCTGATTTGTCCCATAAACTTCCAGACACATGTGCAATTGCCAAAATGCATAAAACTGATTATTCTCTTGTCCCAGATTTTGGAGACCTTTGTAATATATTTCTTTCAAAGTATATGGCCATTTTGCTTAGGCTGTCACTTTTTTTTGGCATCCAATTTCTTATAATTTTTTTCTTATTGCTTTTAAAAATATCTCTAGGTTTGATATAACATGAAAGTCATTCTTACAAATGACTTTTGCACACCTTTCAGGAATTTCAATGGTTGAAAATCAGTCATCCTATACAATAATCCCATTAGAGGAGTGATAATCCCATTGCAAAATATTATCAGTGATTACCTGGAGATAGTTACAAGTAATTTTCCTTTTTATTTCTTTGCACATTTATATTTTCTAAATGTACTGCAATAAACATGTTTTGTCTCTGATGATAAGTAATAACAACTCTTTTTAAAAGGTCAATGTTTAAACTGAATTAAGAGTATTGGCTTGGGTGTGTGCTAAGTTGCTTCAGTCATGTCTGCCTCTTTGCAACCCCAGGGGCTGTATCCCACCAAGCTCCTCTGTCCATGGGATTCTCCAGGCAATAATACCGGAGTGGGTTACCATGGACTCCTCCAGGGGATCTTCCCAACCCAGGGATTGAACCCATGTCTCCTGCATTTCCTGCAGGCAGGTTATTTACCACTAGCGCCACCTGGGATAGAATTAAATATTAACGCAAACTCTGAGGATAGGTAGCCATTATAAAGTCTGTATAAAATATGAAAAAACATAAAGGAACTAGAAAGCATCTAAAATTAGAATCTGTAGGCAGTTTTACTCTTGAAAAACTATCCATAGAGGGTAAAAACAGAGTTTGTAGCTATTTTTCCTGTAGGTTCTTGTCAGTTGCTATCTACAACAGCAGAAAACTACCTACTTATAGGTGTAGGTGAAAAAACAAAACAGCTTAGGGCTGGAAGGATTTCTGGAAGTTTAAGAGAATGATCTGTGAGAGAGCTACAGAATGCAAAAGACCTCAGACTGAGAATAACTTGCCTAAATCTCTTACTGACAGCTAACTTATATATCTTTGGGGAAGGATCTAGTGGGATTATCCCCAAAGAGGTAGAGATCAGGGAGAAAACTAGCCTTGAAAATTAGAACTCCTGTGGATGGGATTTGTGAATTTGCTGGTATTTTTGTTGTTGTTCAGTTGCTCAGTCATGTCTGACTCTTTGCAACCCCATGGACTGTTGCATGCCAGGCTTCCCTGTCCTTCACTATCTCCCAGAGTTTGCTCACATTTCATGTTCATTGAATCGGTGATGCCATCCAACTGTCTCATCCTCTGTTTCCCCCTTCTCCTCCTGCCTTCAGTCTTTCCCAGCATCAGGGTCTTTTCCAATGAGTCGACTCCTTGAATCAGGTCACCAAAGTATTGGAGTTTCAGCTTCAGCATCAGTCCTTCCAATGAATATTCAGGGTTGACTTGCTTTAGGATTGACTAGTTTGATCTCCTTGCAGTCCAAGGGACTCTCAAGAGTCTTCTCCAATACCAGAGTTTGAAAGCATCAATACTTTAGTGCTCAGCCTTCTTTATGGTTCAACTCTCACACATCTACATGACTACTGTATAAACCATAGCTTTGACTATTACGGACCATTGTCAGCAAAGTGATGTCTATTTTTTAATATGCTGTCTAGGATTGTCATAGCTTTTCTTCTAAGGAGCAAGTATCTTTTAATTGCAGGGCTGCAGTCACTGTCCACAGGTATTTTAACTGAATATATTTCCAAAACAATGTCCAGCTTGGTGGTAGACAGCTGAAGCCTTATGGGTTTGAGGTATCAGAGAACAGATCTTGAAGCTGGAAGAGAAGTTAAAACTTAAGGGGAAAATTCCACAAATAAGGTGACCCTAGAATAAGTCCCCAAATCTGAGTATATACTCTGCTCAAATATTGGTTACCTGCTGAGCTGTGCAGATGTAGGGGATACTCTCAGGGTTCCAGGCTATGAAATGTAGCACTGGGAAGTTGTAAAAATTAAGCAGAGATTTGTAAAATTCAAGGTAGATAGAATTTGCATTTTAACTCTGGAGTAGGTAATTCCCTATTATAGTAACATCAATGAAACACAGTAGAAAACAAGAAAACAAAAGCAAAACAGTAATAAAAAACAAACCTCAGAAGAACCCAACAGATTACATCTACACAGTCTTAGTTTGCATCTTAAAAAACACTAGACCTGCCAAGAAGCAGGGAAGAATGACCTGCATGTAGGGGGGAAAATGCAATCAATAGAAATTGACTTTGAGTCTGTCCAGAAGTTGTATTTAGAAGATAACATATTCAAAACTGCTAGTATAAGTGTGTTCAAAAATTAAAAGTCACATGATTAAATAATAAGAAAAAGTGAGTGAAGAATTGGGGGAAAATCAAGAGAGAAACTGAAGCAAAAAAAGATATTCTGGAGCTGATAATTACATTAACTAAAAGGAAAAATTGACATATAGTCTCAACAGAATTTGGGAGTGGGAAGAAAAAATAGTAAGCTTGAAATTAGATCTATAAAAATTATTTAATATAACAAGGAACGTTTATTTATTTAATTATTATTATTATTTTTACAAAAACTGAGCAGAGAAACTTAGAAGGCTGTGGGACAATATCCAGCAGCCCAATATATGTGCAACTTATATTCCAGAAGCAAAGAAGGGAGAGAAAGGTCAACAACCAAGAAAAATCTTGAAAGCAGATAGAAAAGAATAAGACCTTACATTCAAGGGAATAGCAGTACAATTGATGATTGACCTGTCATCAGAAAAAAAGAATCTGGAAAACATTAGGGTAACATGTTCAATTTGATGAAATTGTCCACCAAGAATTATATATCCAATAAATCTAGCATGGCTGCTGTAAAATTTCCAAAGAAAGTTTTTTAGACTGGAGGGAAAGGACACAGATGGTAACTTAGAGCTACACGAAGAAATAAAGTACACAGGAAATGATAAATAGGTTGATAAATATAAAACAGTAGCACTTTCTTTTTCTATCTTTAATTCTTTAAAAGACATATGGTGACTCAGAGCAAAAGTTAAGACACTGAGTTATTGGGTTTATAATATATGTAAATATGATACTGCACTGGTGGTGTAGTTGCTAAGTCATGTCTGACTCTTGCAACCCCATGGACGAGAGCCCACCAGGCTCCTCTGTCTGAAATAGATCATAACAATAACACAGGGGATGGAGCTAACTATAGATATACAGCTGAAAGTTTCTAGTATTTTGTGTTAAATAATTAAACTTAAGCTCTAAGAAGATTGTCCTGACCTGCCTCTTGAGAAACCTGTATGCAGCTCAGGAAGCAACAGTTAGAACTGGACATGGAACAACAGAGTGATTGCAAATAGGAAAAGGAGTACGTCAAGGCTGTATATTGTCACCCTGCTTATTTAACTTCTATGAAGAGTACATCATGAGAAATGCTGGGCTGGAAGAACCACAAGCTGGAATCAAGATTGCCGGGAGAAATATCAATAACCTCAGATATGCAGATGACACCACCCTTATTGCAGAAAGTGAAGAAGAACTAAAAAGCCTCTTGATAAAAGCGAAAGAGAAGAGTGAAAAAGTTGGCTTAAAGCTCAACGTTCAGAAAACAAAGATCATGGCATCCGGTCCCATCACTTCATGGGAAATAGATGGGGAAACAGTGGAAACAGTGTCAGACTTTATTTTCTTGGGCTCCAAAATCACTGCAGTTGGTGATTGCAGCCATGAAGTTAAAAGACGCCTACTCCTTGGAAAGAAAGTTATGACCAACCTAGATAGCATATTGAAAAGCAGAGACATTACTTTGCCAACAAAGGTCCATCTAGCCAAGGCTATGGTTTTTCCAGTGGTCATGTATGGATGTGAGAGTTGGACTGTGAAGAAAGCTGAGCGCCAAAGAATTGATGCTTTTGGTGTTGGAGAAGACTGTTGAGAGTCCCTTGGACTGCAAGGAGATCCAACCAGTCCATTCTGAAGGAGATCAGCCCTGGGATTTCTTTGGAAGGAATGATGCTAAAGCTGAAACTCCAGTACTTTGGCCACCTTGTGCGAAGAGTTGACTCATTGGAAAAGTCTCTGATGCTGGGAGGGATTAGGGGTGGGAGGAGAAGGGGATGACAGAGGATGAGATGGCTGGATGGCATCACTGACTTGATGTCCGTGAGTCTGAGTGAACTCCGGGAGTTGGTGATGGACAGGGAGGCCTGGCGTGCTGAGATTCATGGGGTCGCAGAGTCGGACATGACTAAGTGACTGAACTGAACTGAACTGAAGAAGATTGTGATGTGTTAAAGATGAATGTTATAATTTCTGATAGAGATTAAAATGAAATAAAGAGATAGAGCTGGGAAAAGAGAAGAATACTAAAAATAAGTCTGAGTAACAAAAAACAAAGCAGGAAAGGAGGAAAAAAAGAGCACAGGTTCAGTAGTTGTACCTCACAGGCTTAGTTGCTCTTCATGTGGGATCCTCCCGAATCAGTGATGGAAACCATGTGCCCTGCACTGGCAGGCAGATTCTTCATCATTGAGCCACCAGAGAAGCCCCAAAACTGACAGTCTAAACACATCTCTCTCAGTTAGCAAGAGAACAATTTCACAACAAAGAATTAACAAAGGACATAAATTATTTGACCAATTCTGTGGAACATCATGGGCTTTCCAGGTGGCTCAGTGATAAAGAATCCACCTTCCAATATAGGAGTCATGGGTTTGATTCCTGAGGGGTGGGGAAGATCTCCTGGAGAAGGAAATGGCTACCCAATCCAGTATTCTTGCCTGGGAAATACCATGGATGGAGGATCCTGGTGGGCTAAAGTCCATGAGTTTGCAAAAGTGTTGAACACAACTTAGCAACTGAACAGCAATAACAACATGAAGCACCATAATGCTGTATAGTTTTAGGTTTTTTTATTTGGTCTATGATGCAGTTTGGGTACACTTTTTGGTATAGAATATGAGCTATGAAGAGAAATTCAATCTTCTGCATATGCTGGAAACATGTGGAAAAGAAAACCATTTCTACATAGAATTGACTTTGCATCTTTATGTAAATTAAGTAACTATTTATGTGTAGATCTTTTCATACTGTTCATGGGGTTCTCAAGGCAATAAAACTGAAGTGGTTTGCCATTCCCTTCTCCAGTGGATCACATTTTATCAGAACTCTCCACCATGACCCATCCACCCATCCATGTGGCCCTACATGGCATGGCTCATAGTTTCATCGAGTTAGACAAGGCTGTGGTCCATGTAATCAGATTGGTTAGTTTTCTGTGATTGTGGTTTTCAGTCTGTCTGCCCTCTGATGAAGAAGGATAAGAGGCTTATGGAAGCTTCCTGATGGGAGAGTGAGCAGGGGGAAACTGGGTCTTGTTCTGATGGGCAGGGCCATGCTCAGTAAATCTTTAATCCAATTTTCTGTTGATGGGTGGGGCTGTGTTCCCTCCCTGTTATTTACCTGGGGCTAAATTATGGTGGAGGTAATGAAGATAATGGCAACTTCCTTCAAAAGGTCCCATGCCTGCACTGATACACTCAGTGCCCCCAACCCTGCAGCAGGCCACTGCCAGCCCACACCTCTGCAGGAGACTCCTGGACACTCACAGGCAAGTCTGGGTCAGTCTCTTGAGGGGTCACTGCTCCTTTCACCTGGGTCCTGGTATGCACAACCTTCTTGTACCCTCCAAGAGTCTGTTTCCCCAGTCTTGTGTAAGTTCTGGTGGCTCTATGGTGGTGTTAATGGCAACCTCCTCTAAGAGAACTTATGTTCCACCCAGGTCTAATGCACCCAGAGCCCCTACCGCTGCAGCAGTCTACTGCTGACCCATACCTCCACAGGAGACACTCAAACACAGTTCTGTCTCAGTCTCTGTGGGGTCTCTGGGTCCTGGTGTGCACAAAGTTGTTTGAGCCCTCTGAGCGTCTCTGACGGGTATGGGGTTTGATTCTAAATGCAATTTCGCCCCTCCTACCATCTTGCTGGGGCTTCTCCTTTGCCCTTGGACATGGGGTATCTCCTCAAAGTTGCTCCAGCGCCACACAGCCGCTACTCCATTGCCTACCTGGATCCATGGCAGCTGCTCTGGGGTCCTGGGCGGGCTGTGAGAGTTTCCTGACAACATCCATTGGATCATCAAAAAGCAAGAGAGTTCCAGAAAAACATCTACTGCTGCTTTATTGACTATGCCAAAACCTTTGACTGTGTGGATCACAACAACATGTGGAACATTCTTAAACAGATGAGAATACCAAACCACCTGACCTGCCTCCTGAGAAATCTGTATGTGGGTCAGGAAGCAACAGTTATAACTGGACATGGAACAACAGACTGGTTCCAAATTGGGAAAGGAGTATTTCAAGGCTGTATATTGTCACCCTGCTTATTTAACTTCTACGCAGAATACATCATGAGAAATGCTGAGCTGGGTGAAGCACAAGCTGGAATCAAGATTTCTGGGAGAAATATCAATAACCTCAGATATGCAGATGACACCACCCTTATGGCAGAAAGCGAAGAAGAACTAAAGAGGCTCTTGATGAAAGTGAAAAAGGAGAGTGAAAAAGTTGGCTTAAAACTCAACCTTCAGAAAATGAAGATCATGGCATTTGACCCCATCACTTCATGGCAAATAGATGGGGAAGCAGTGGAAACAGTGACAGGCTTTATTATTTTGGGCTCCAAATCATTGCAAATGGTGACTATAGCCATGAAATAAAAAGACGCTTTCTCCTTGGAAGAAAAGTTATGACCAACCTAGACAGCATATTAAAAAGCAAGATATTACTTTGCCAACAAAGGTCCATCTAGTCAAGGCTATGGTTTTTCCAGTAGTCATGTATGGATGTTAAAGTTAGACTGTAAAGAAAGCTGAGCACTGAAGAATTGATGCTTTTGAACTAGGGTGTTGGAGAAAACTCTTGAGAGTCCCTTGGACTGCCAGGAGATCCAATCAATCCATCCTAAAGGAGATCAGTTCTGGGTGTTCATTGGCCACCTGATGCGAAGAACTGACTCATTTGAAAAGACCCTGATGCTGAAAACAATTAAGGGAAGGAGGAGAAGGGGACAACAGAGGATGAGATGGCATGAGATGCATGGCGTCACTGACTCAATGAACATGAGTCTGAGTAAACTCCAGGAGTTGGTGATGGACAGGGAGGCCTGGTGTGCTGCGATTCATGGGATTGCAAAGAGTTGGACACGACTGAGCGACTGAACTGAACTATGTGTAGATCTATTACTGGACTTTTTATTGCACTCCCTTCACATATAATCTTATAGGCAATTTTTTTTTTTCTCGAAAACCACATACTACATGTCTACCTTCTGATAAGTATGGAAATCAGGTTGTGTACGTCATTCAAATTATTCTATTTCAGAATTGTTTTGACTATTGTAGTTCCTTTTCCTGGACATACAGATTTTTGAAACAACTTGTTAAGATCTAAAACAAAACAAAACAAAACAAATACATAAAAGAATTGTTGCAGTTTTTATTGGAAATACATTGTGTGTGAGTTTGGAAAGAATGGACATCTTAACAATATTGAATTTTTCAATGCAGGAGTATGGTATATATTGTACCATTAATTTAGGTCTTATTTAATTTCTTTAATTAGTGTTTTATAATCTTGTACATAAATACTGCATGCATTTTATAAGATTTTTGCCTGTGGTATATGACCTTTGGTGTCATTGTAAATTATAATTTTTATTTCAATTTCCAGTTATTCATTGCTGCTATATAGAATAATATTGATATTTTCATATTGTCCTTGTTTTTTTTGCAGTCTTGATAAGCCTGTTTTTTAGTGCTAGCTTTTTTTTTTAAGATTCTTTTGGAATTTTCCATGTAGACAATGTTGTTTTCAGAGAATGGGGACAGTTTTCTTTCTTTCTTTCTAATCTGTTTCTTTTTCTTTTTGTCTTATCAATACTCTGAGTAGGACAACCAATGAGATGTCGGCTAGGACTGGTGAGAGCAAAAATCCCTGCCTTTGTTCCCAATCATAAAGAAAGGAAGCATTTGTCTTTTACTATTCAGTATAATTTTAGCTGTAGGTTTTTTTTTGTAGATGCCCTTTAAAACTTGGTGATGATCCCTACTATTACCAGTTTGCTCAGAGCTTTATCAGGAAGGGATGTAGAGTCTGTCAAAGAGCTTTTCTGTGTCTATTGAGATAACTATTGGCTTTTTCTTCATATTCTATTGATATGGTGAATTACAGTCAATCTTCATTATTCATAGATTCTGTATTTCTGAATTTGCCTACTTCTAAAAATTTTTCTCTAATCCCCACATCAACATGTGGTGATTTTGCAGCATTTGTAGATGTACACAAAGCAGCAAAAATTTGAATCCCCTAGTGTGCATGGTCCCAGCTATGGTCAAAAAAAGTGATGCCTTACCATTTTTTCAACTGTCATACTGTAATTAAGCATCATTTTCATGGTCTCTTTATTGCCACATTTTCCACTTTTTTGAGCTCTTTATTGATAGTTTTACTTACAAAAATGGCTCCCAAGCATACTGCTCAAGTGCTATCTAGTGTTCCTAAGTGTTATGCAGTAAAGAGAAAAATACACGTGCGAGATAATTTTTATTTCAGGCATGAGCTATAGTGCTGTTCACTGTGAAGTCAGTGTTAATAGATCAACAACATACTAAGTAAGAGGTCTTAAAACAGAAACACTCATAAAGTTATATATTAATTTGTTGATAAATATTTACCAGTGAAACCACATGGGTCTTTAGATTGCTTTGCTGGAGAGTTTTTAGGTATAAATTGAATTTCTTTAATACATCTAGAAATATTGAGTTTATTTCTTCTTCAGTGAGCATTGGGAGTTTGAGTCTTTCAAAGAATTTTACTATGTAAGTATTTGAATTTATGGGTGTAGAGATGTTGGTAGTATTTTCTTGTTAACATATCACAATATGGTCTTTTTGATTTCTGACATTTGTAATTTGCTTATTTTCTCCTTTTTCTTGGTTCGCCTGACTAGAGGCTTATCAGTTTTATTGAGTTTTTTTCCCCCAAGGAACGTGCACTTGGTTTTATTTATTTCCTCAATTTTTTTGTTGTTCTCAATTTCATTGATTTCTGCTTTTATTTTTATTTTCTTCCTTCTACTTGCTTGGAATTTAATTTTCTTTTATTCTAAAATTTCTTAAAGTAGAGATTTTAGAAAGTTGACTTAAGATATTTTCTATCACCTAATATATGCATTTAATGTATAAATTTCACTCAAAGCACTGCTTTAGCTTCCTGAATCTCCCACGTTTTAATGTTATGTAGTTACTGAATTTCTATTTGTTCTATTAATTACTGAGAGAGGAGTTGTAAAGTCTCCAACTGTAACTGTGGATTCTCGTCTTCAGTGTTATTAGTTGTACCTCATATTGTGAAGCACTTTTGTTAGGCCCATAAATATGTAGAATTATTACTTCGTTTTGGATATTTGCTTTTATGATATATAAATATAACCACTCTTTTATTCTGATTAGTGTGTACTAGAGATAGCTTTACCTATACTTTTACTTTAATGTACTTTAATGTGGCTGGATGAAAATCTACCATCCTTTTAACAGTTTTTATTGGCTTAATTGGATACTGATTCCTTTTCCCCTCTTTTTCTCTGACTTCTTTTGGATTGAGTATTTTTATGATTCCATTTTATTGTTATTGTCAATTTATTCAAATGCCTTTTACATTTTTCCCAGAAGTTGCTTTGGAATTTACTATATATATATATATATATAAAATTAATCTGAATTTATCTTCAATTAGTATTAAACCACTTCACATGTAGTATACAGACCATAAAAGGGGATATTCTGAATTTCTTCCTTTGGTCCTTTGTACTCTTACTATCGGAGAAGGCAATGGCACCCCACTCCAGTACTCTTGCTTGGAAAATCCCATGGATGGAGGAGCCTGGGAGGCTGCGGTCCATGGGGTCGCTAAGAGTCGGACACGACTGAGCGATTTCACTTTCACTTTTCACTTTCATGCATTGGAGAAGGAAATGGCAACCCACTCCAGTATTCTTACCTGGAGAATCCCAGGGGTGGGGGAGCCTGGTGGGCTGACGTCTATGGGGTCGCACAGAGTTGGACACGACTGAAATGACTTAGCAGCAGCAGCTCTTACTATAGAAATGTGTACATATGCTTGTACAGTTCAGTTCAGTTCAGTTGCTCAGTCATGTCCGACTCTTTGCGACCCTATGAATCGCAGCACGCCAGGCCTCCCTGTCCATCACCATCTCCCGGAGTTCACTCAAACTCATATCCATCGAGTCGGTTATGCCATCCAGCCATCTCATTCTCTGTCGTCCCCTCTTCCTCCTGCTCCCAGTCCCTCCCAGCATCAGGGTCTTTTCCAGTGAGTCAACTCTTCGCATGAGGTGGCCAAAATACTGGAGTTTCAGCTTTATCACCATTCTCTCCAAAGAACACCCAGGGCCGATCTCCTTTAGAATGGAGGTTGGATCTGCTGGCAGTCCAACGGACTCTCAAGAGTCTTCTCCAACGCCACAGTTCAAAAGCATCAAATCTTCGGCACTCAGCTGTCTTCACAGTCCAACTCTCACATCCATACATGACCACTGGAAAAACCATAGCCTTGGCTAGACGGACCTTTGTTGGCAAAGTAATGTCTCTGCTTTTCAATATGCTATCTAGGTTGGTCATAACTTTTCTTCCAGGGAGTAAGTGTCTTTTAATTTCATGGCTGCAGTCACCATCTGCAGTGATTTTGAAGCCCCCCCAAAATAAAGTCTGACACTGTTCCCACTATTTCCCCATCTATTTCCCATGAAGTGATGAGTCCGGATGCCATGATCTTCGTTTTCTGAATGTTGAGCTTTAAGCCAACTTTTCCACTCTCCACTTTCACTTTCATCAAGAAGCTTTTGAGTTCCTCTTCACTTTCTGCCATAAGGGTGGTGTTATCTGCATATCTGAGGTTATTGATATTTCTCCCAGCAATCTTGATTCCAGCTTGTGCTTCTTCCAGCCCGTTTCTCATGATGTACTCTGCATAGAAGTTAAATAAGCAGAGTGACAATATACAGTACTCTGTCCTTATTTTTGTTTGGTCAGTAATTTATCTTTTAGAACAATGGAAAATAAGAAAAAAAAGAATTTTATTTTTATCTTCATTTATGACATTTCCAGTGTTCTTTGTTTCTTGATGTGGATACAAGTGTTTCTCTAGTATCATATTTCTTCTGCCTGGAACATTTCCTTTAACTTTTGTTACAGTACAAATCAGCTAGCAGTGAATTTTCTAAAGCTTTCTTTCTCTGATCATGTCTTATGTTTGAAAAATATTTTTAGAAGATAGGATTCTTAGTTAACAGTTTTTTTTCCCTTTCATCACATTAAAGACATTACTGTATTGTTTTCTGGCTTGCATGGTTTATAATGAGAAGTTTACTGTAATTCTCATCTTTATTCCTCTGTTATGTGCCTTTATTTTATTTAAAATTGTTTTATTTTATATTGGAGTATAGTTGATTAACAGTGTGTTAGTTTCAGGTGGATAGCAAAGTGATTCAGTTGTACATATACATATATCTATTCTTTTTTGAATTATTTTCCCATTTAGATTATTACAGAGTATTGAGCACAGTAATTTATTTTATGCAGTAGGTCCTTGTTGGTTATCTATTTTAAATATAGTAGTCTGTACATGTCAATCTCAGACTCCCAATCTATCCCTCTTTTCCACTGTTACCCCCTGGTAAACATGTTTGTTCTCTAAGTCTGTGAGTCTGATTCTATTTTAAAAATAAGTTCATTTTATCATTTTAATATTTCACCTGTAAGAGAGATCATATGATTTTTGTGTGTGTGCCTTTAATTTGGCTTTTCTCAAGGTATTCTACTTCTCATCTGAGTAGTTTGAATATGAAAAGTCTAAGTGTGCATATATTTTATATTCATCCTGCCTAATATTCATTGAGATTCTCAGATCTGTGTTTTGGAAAATTGTCAGCCATTATCTCTTCAAATATTTACTTTTCCTAGTTTTATTTCTATCTTCTTTTAAGATTTTAATAACATAGATGCTAGGCTATTAATATTGTCCCATAGCTCTGGTTTGTACTCCTCTGTTATTGCTGTTCTTATCTCCTGCTTGTGGTTCAGTCTGGATTATTTCTATTGATTTGTTTTCAAGTTCACTGATTCTTTTCTTGTATCAAATCTACTGATGAATTTATCAAAGGCACTCTTCATTTGTTTCCATTATTTCATTTCAAGCATGTCCATTTAAATTTCTTTTAATTTCCTTTTTCTGCTGAACTTTCTTAACAGATAATGAATGTCCTCTACATTCGTATTGAAGCTTTTACATACTAATCATAGTTATTTAAAATTTTCTGTTACACTTCTCATATTTAGGAAGCCTTGTTTTGTTGATTGTTTTGTCTCTTGAAAATGACTTTTTTGTTTCTTCTTATATCTTTACTTTTTTGTTGAAAACTGATACCCTGTGTAGGAAAATATAGATAGAAGTGAATAGATTTTTATGCTTTAAAAAAAAAAAAAGGTTTCTGAAACTGAAGCCATGTTTATTGGGAGACCGGGGCATGCCAGGATCGGGGGTGTGTGTCCGTCGGGGGAGGGAGGTGTAGAGACTGGTACCTAACACCTCCTCGGGGACTCATTCCTGGATGTAGAGGTTGCTGGGGGCAGTGGGATCATTTGCTGGGCGTGTCTCTACCACCACAGGCCTGGGGGAGCCAAGCAGACAGAAGGTGAGAGTGGGGTCTCTGAGTTCCTGCAGCAGCTGGTCTGAGCCTAGAGCCCACACCTGCACTCCATGCTTCCGAAGGCCTGGAGCCAACTGCCGACCATAGCCACAGCCTCCACTGCTTCAGTCATGGTGATCTCTGGAGTTCGAAGCCCCCGGACCGGGGCCCCCTCTGGGGTCACCAGCTTCAGGGACCCGCCCATCAACACCATCAGCTTGTCTTCCTCGACCTGAGTCACCCATACTGGTCTCTTGTGCTCTGCTTGAGAGACCGGGGTTCAGGCACCAACTCCACCGCATTACGCCTTCCTCCGCTAGGCGCCCTCTCCATTCCCAAGCAATCCTGCTAAACCGAACCCATTACAGAATTCCCCACCTATGGTTAAAAATGAGTGCTTTTTTTTTTTTTTGTCTAGGCCTCTGGTACAAAGGGTTGAGTCAGTTAATCAGGAGTTGTGGTGGGTTTGGTTTATTTTGTTGCTATGGTTAGCCTCTGTACACCACAAGCTTTAAAGTCCTCTCTCAGTTCCTTGTGTTTAAGGTGGGGTTTGTCTTGCCACAGAAATTTTCTCAATATTTGCTTTTTTCTCAGCTTCAGGTCTTCCCTTTGAACTTATGCATCAGACAGGGACTTTCTTTACCCTTTTGTGCTTTTTCCAGACAGAAGACTGCTGTTCCTTGATGTTTGCTAGTCTGGTGGTGGGGGCAGAAAGACACAGGCATTCTCCATTGTTTTGGTTTAACATCAGTCTTCCTTAGGAACTGTGTCCTCAGCTCTCCCTGGGGGCAAGAGGGTCTTCTTACTGATCCACCCCTCTTTCCTCTACTTGTTCATTATTTTTGCTGAAGAGAATATAATTTATCAGTGCTCAATATACTGCTATTTTTGAAATCTATTCTATTGAATAGATTTTATTGGAAATTTGGGGTGTTTCCAGTTCAGGTCTGTTATGAATAGAGCTGCGGTATATATTCTTGGACATGACTTTTGGTGAACATATGTATGTTATTTCTTGAGTATAGGTGGCACTCAAAGTGGAAGTTGCTCAGTTGTGTCCAACTCTTGGCCCCATGGATTCTAGCCTGCCAGGCTCCTTTGTCCATGGAATTCTCCAGGCAAGAATACTGGAGTGGAGTTCCCTCCAGAATACTGGGGTTCCCTTCTCCAGCAGATCTTCCCAACCCAGAGATCAAACCCAGGTCTCCCACATTGCAGGTGGATTCTTCACCATCTGAGCCACCAGGGAAGCCCTAGAGTTTGCCTGTCAAAGCAGGAGACACAAGAGACATGGGCTTGATCCCTGGATCAGGAAGATCCCCTGGAGTAGGAAATGGCAACCCCACTCTTAGTATTCTTGCCTGGAAAATTCTATGGGCAAAGGACCCTGGAAGGCTACAGTCCTTGGAAATGCAAAGAATAAGACATGACTGAGTGACTGGGCTCATATTTATATCTATGAGATAAACTACTGAATACTTTGCTATGCGTATAACTTGGGACTTCAGGAAACCCTGCCTAACAATTTTCAGAGTCCTTATACTGATATATACATCTATTAGCAATGTAAACTAGTTTAAGTTTCTCTAAATTCTTACTGTACTTGGAATTTTCTCTTCTTTCCATTAAGGAATTCTGGGGAATGTTAAATTGCTTTAGGCTTATCTCCTGACTCATGAAGTTGGCCACTTTTTCACATGTTGGGTATTTGGTTAGCCTCTTTTCCAAATTGCCTAATCAAGTCTTTTATTCATATTTCTACAACTGACATTTTGTTTATATTTCCATGACTGGTGCAGAATACAAAGATCAGATATGGACTGTATACATATGTCAACTAACTTAAGATTCTACAGTATAGTAGAGGGGCTGTCTTTTTCAGTAAATGTGGGTGGTAGGATTATGGATGACTTTAATTCTTTTATCTTTCAATTTTCCCCTAAATATTCTATAACGAATATATATAACTTTAATTAACATAAAGATTTAAAAACTAAAAATTGTCTTGTCAAATATTGTTTGCTGATATATATTGATATGTACACTCTGGTTTTGATCCATGAATTGACTCAATCAGCAGCATCATAAAACTGGGCTAGAGATTTAAAATTTTTAAGATGACAAGAGGAGTAATTATGTATCTTTTATTCAGTATTCTTTTTACAGTGTGATAACATGAATGTATGAATGCATGGGTAGATAATGACTTGGAGAAATCCCCTTTTGTGATTAATGAATAATCTCAATATTTACTACCCATAAGTACTATTATAATATTTATTTTTAATGTACTGTTAAATCATTGGCCTCAGATCTGTGTTAGCTTAATTGTAAAGGTTAAATATATGGGTTATATAATTTTTAAGGGCATTAACTGAAATGGTGGTTGTATTCTTGGAAAGAAATTATGTCCTTGTTGAGTCCCTCCAGATGTTAAGTAGTATAGCATTTTAAATAGAGAAGAGATTGATTTTTAATTGCTGATGGCTTATCATTTTTATTATCATTGTTCACCTTACTATATCTCTTTTAAATATGTGATTTTGCCTTTTGGGAATAGAATTTACTAGGATTCATATCAGATGTTATGTAGGGTTTAAAAATAGTAAACTTTGAATATCAATTTTACAAAATATGAAACTCCTTTACAAAATTTTTATTTAGGACAGGACATAGCTTTGTGAGTCTAATACAAGTATTATGCAATTTTAAAGCTAATAGTTGTTATATCATGAGAGATGTTTACTATAATGTTCTCTCCAAAGTCAATTAAAAAAAAAGTTTTATATTAGAATAGAATTGGGTACAAGTTAGCAACTGAACAACAATATTAGAATAGGAAAGGTCATGAGAAAAGTGGTTGGATTTGTTACTTACAAGTTATCTAAATGAAACACATATATACTATCCCACCAAAATAATTTATCTGATTTGGTTACTAATTAGCACACCCTCAAATATAACTCACTAAATAATATGTCTGCAAACCCACTGATTGTAGACATTGACAATGCAAAATGTAAAGCTAACAGTAACTAAAGCTCTTCAGAAGTATGGTAGCCTTTGCAAATTGTTTGGAATTAATTTGTTTTGAGTAAACGGAAATTAGTCTGTTAAATGAAGCATGTAAAAAAGGATTACAAAGGGGTAGGAGACCATCTCACCAGGATAGCATAAAACCCACACATTTGTATGAGTCAGAAGAACTGTCCTTTAAAAATGATCTGATTCCTTCCAATTGCCTGAGCTTTGTGCCTCCTGATGTGATCCAGAGATCTGGCAAAGTAGAAACATATTTAGAGTCTAACTCATTAGAATATTGAACTCATCCGTCAGCCTGATTGACAAGGTCTTAGACAAAGCATTTTGCCTGGCACATAACCTGCACTGAGGTTTTCCTATGGCTGTAATGTAGCACACCTGACAGATGTTTGAGTCATTTAACACAGCAGGAGGTACTCATAAACATCACAGCCTGGCATTCAACACGATATGGATTATTTTTCTTTTGTCTGCCTGAACTTATATGGCTTATAATCGACAAAGGATTTAGGCATAAGGAGCTAAAACACAGGGTGTGATATCATTTATATGCAATATTTCTCTTGCTATAACTTTTACCAAATGTCCCATAAACTGAGATACTTTTTGGCACAGGTTAAACACATTTCACATGTTTCCCTTTTCATGATCAGAATTGGTTTAAAAAAGTGTCGAGGGCACTGTCTGAGCATTATTTGCTCATGGAGTAAAGATAACACATCGCCTATTTATTTTCTTGATAGTTCCTTAATGATATGATGGGTGTTCTTAAAGCCATGTTAATTTTTCACTTCAACATGGTGGTGATGGAGTAGAACAGCTATAATGACACTATCTCAAAATTTCCAGTAACTGTGTCTGGATCAGAGGAAGAAAGGCAAAAAATAAATATACACCATTTGTAGTTTAAAAGTTATATGTCCTAAGGGATGGAGATGGATGCTATTAATTTAAATGTCATACTTGCATAGAATGAAGCATGGTGGTTTTAAATTTGGCTTTATTAAAGTTTCTTTTTTAGCTCAAGTTTCACATTTGGTAAATAGCAATTGGAAAAAGTGTTCACTGATAAAGTTTATTTAGGTCCTTTGGGGAGCAGTAACAGGCAGGGTGCACAGTACTTTCAGAATAGCATTTTATTGCATTTACAAATTATTACATAATCAAAATAATCTTGCAGTCTACAACTACATTGGGACCTCAGAAATAGGGAAATTAATAATATCTTAAAGGAACAAATAAATACCATAATTGAACCATGGCATGTCCCTAGCATATATCACACTTATTTTAGAAGTCATTTTTTTTTTTGTACCTTGTTTTATTGTTTTTTATTTTATTTTTTTATTTTTTTTGTTAGAAGCATCATTTTATTTATTTTTATTATTATTATTTTTTTTATTCAATTTTAATTAAAAAAAAATTATACATGTATTCCCCATCCTGAACCCTCCTCCCTCCTCCCTCCCCATACCATCCCTCTGGGTATAATATAATCCCTCTGGGTCGTCCCAGTGCACCAGCCCCAAGCATCCAGCATCGTGCATTGAACCTGGACTGGCATCTCGTTTCATACATGACATTTCACATGTTTCAATGCCATTCTCCCAAATCTTCCCACTCTCTCCCTCTCCCTGTATACGAGACAGGAAAAGAGACACTGATGTATAGAACAGGCTTATAGAAGTCATTTTTTGTAAGTCTTTTTTGTTGGAAAAAGATTCTAGTTTTGTTCTGCAGAGGTCATGGGTTTTTTTTTTTTTCAGTTTGCTTTAGGGTTCAGTGATTTGCTGGATACAGCTGCACATGCAGATGCAAAGGCTGTTTCATCCTGGAAAATAACCATGGTTTAGTATTTGTGTGTCAGGATAAGCTTGTAGAAGTTAATGAAAACATTCTTTAAGGCTGTGTTCCAAAATGAGGCATAGCTGAAATTCAGAAACACATATATTTCAGAAAGACTGAAATTAATCAAACAACTTATCTTCCAATGTTTTATTTATTCCTGTTGGTAGCTACAGCATTCTGTTTTCCTAACACTCATACTCTAACCCCTGTAATTCCAGGCCGCTGACCCATACTGACATTTGAGTTTTTGGTCTTTCGATGGTGATATTTTGAGTAAGACTTTTTCTTAGCTAGCTTCAAGATTATATGTTCTGCCTTGCTAGCTCCTTTGGGAAGGAACTTCTAAAGTCCTATGTGATCTGTATACATATATCTCTGCTTTTGTTTTCATTTTCAATGAATTCATACAGAAGGGAAGAAATCAGAACTTTGAAATAATATAAATGGAGTCTACACTCTGGGCATTGACTGTATGCTAGTCCCCTCAAGTGGAAAGATTTTCCTTCAGATTCGAACTCCATTTCTGTTTCCTTAGGAAGGTGTGATGGAAAGAGCAGACTCATGAGAAAAGACCCAGATTCTGGGAAAGATTGAGGGCAAGAGGAGAAGGGTGTGATGGAAGATGAGATACTTAGATAGCATCACTGACTCAATGGACATGAGTTTGAGCAAACTCTGGAGATAGTGATGGATAGGGAAGGTTGGCTGCAGTCCATGGGGTCACAAAGAATGAAACATGACTTAGCGGCTCAACAACAAAGGGAGACCTAACCTGATCTTTCTGACTACCTCAGGTCCCCCTCTTATGTGCTTTCAAAATACAATATAACACTCCTTTTTAATGAGTGTCTCCATTACAGTTTCACATTTATTTTTGGTTATTTGATTACTGTTTGCCTTTCCCACTAAACAATGGGGATTGTGTCTGTTTTTCTCATCCTTGTATCCTTGATGCTTCACAAGTGGTGGGGACTCAGTGAATGGTTGTTGAACAAATACATTTTGTAAACCACCTACTTGATTTTATTTATATAATTTTAAAATGTTTAATTATAATTTTGAAACATCCTTAAAACATGTAATATTCTTCCAATATTTTGCTTGCTGTATATTGTATGGTTTTGGCAGACCAATCACAGACTCTTTCCTTCCCCACTATAAATCGACTGAGAGATATACATCCAAAATTCAGACATGGATTGGAGGACATGGCTTAAATGTGTGGCATGGTGGTGTTACTAATTCTTTGTCTTTGCTCATTTCAACCTCATTGGACTGTTTTTTCCCAAGTAGCAACAGTCAGGTTCCTACTTGGGAACAAAGGGCAGTAAAAATTACCTTTGATCAAAGGATAACTAAGGCATGAGAAACACCTCAAAGGGGAAAATGCTAGGAAAGGGTTTAGAGAGGATTCAAGAGATCTTGAAGGTGAAGGAAGTAAACAGGGTGCAAACAATAACCCTCAGTAGTCATTTACTCTTTTCACCTGATTGAAAAATAAGAATCATTGAGCAAGAAGAGAAACTCTAGATTCTTGCTCCATTTTCCTATGTTCAGGCATTAAGTTAGAAGACTGAACTATCTGTGAAGTTTTAAAAATACATCATCTGGAAAAATGAAGTGTCCTTCTGTGAACTTTGATATTTGAGGCTTAAAATTTTCAGATATGGTATTCGCTTTTTTGGTATTACAGCAGATCCCCAACCATTTCTCTAGTGTCCTTCCTCATCACCATGACACTGAAGTCATCATTATAAAGCAAGCAATATATACACCAGAGCACTGTTAATACTTTACATCTGCAGCCTCATTTCATCTGGGAGAGAGTAGAGTGCAGATGCACACTGTTTGCTTCTAGAACCCCTGTCTCTGAATCCCTCCATTTCTTTTCCCGGCTATCACCAGTCTAGCCCAGGTCATTCCCATCTTCTACCTTGATTTTTGTCACAACCTCCTCTCATGACCCTAGTTTCCTCTCTTGGCTTTCTGCATTCTATCCTCAACATTGAAACTGGAGTGATCTTTCAAAACTTTCAATCAAATGGTGTCACACCTTTTCCTAATATCCCCAGTGACTGATTAGCCCAACTGCATGATGCAGCTCTGTCTTCTCTAGCATTGTCTCTTGTCACGTTACCCTGTTCTTTTCTCACTGATTCAATTCTTATGATGTGTCTTCATCCCATCTGATGTAAATTATTGTTTGTTTTTCATTTGTATCATTATTTTTACATGTTGAGTCTTAGAGTTTTTATTTAAATATAACTTCCCGCTGGAAGTGTCCCTGACCCCCACTCTTCTCTCAAATATGGATTAAATTCTCTGCTATACGCTCCCACTGAAACTTGTACTTCCTCTATCACAGTACATGTCCTGGAGCTTCATAATTTTCTGTTTATTTGTCGGAACCCCAGACTACAAAATATCAAGTCATGGTCCATTTCTGTTTTGTAACCAGTATCTCTTAGTGCCCAATAAAGAGCATATTATATAGTTGATGCTCTATTAATACTTTCTAAGGGAATTGAATGTTGAAGAGTTTGTACAGTATTATTCTATAAATATAAACAATTCTGAATGTCTATTATAGCCAATTTAAATTAAATGAAGAGCTTGACAATTTTATCAGTGTAAATGGCCAATTTTGATAATTTGACACATTAGGATCTTGCTTTTGCCCATCTGGAGTATTTTGACAATTATTTAAAATAATTTGTTAATAAAGATAGCATCTTCAAATTGCAGCCTTATCATCTTTTTCTAATCTGTCACAATATATTGAGATTTGAAAAAGCCTGAATTTCTAAAACTTTGATTAATACAAATATACCTTCTTCAAATCATATTTGCTCATGAGTATTACAGTGTTCTAAAACTAGACTCTTTTCTCCTTAGCTCTGACTAGTCATTTATCACTTTTTATCTGCAGAGCATGGTTCTCCATGCTTAAGTTAATTATAATTTTCTACAATTTGCCTGTAGCTGAATATCATCCCTGTTCTCTCTAGGTCACTTTGAATTCTTCTGTTATCTTTTAAAACCTTCTAATTGAAGCTATCCTGCACATGGCCATTAGAATAACCTTCTTAATGTATTCAGTGAATTTCTTTCAGTACTTATAGAGCTTGGTTTCAAAATCTGAAGCATAATATATTTTCCTTCCAATTAAATCATTGTAGAATCTCTGTTTTATAAATCAGATGTGTGTGGCTGTGGATGGGTGCTTGGCAAGTAGCCATCCCTGGAAGAAAAAGGTGATACTAGTTTTAAGAACAGGATAGTCAGGATAAAAAGAAGTCACAGTGTTTATAGAGTTAAGGCAGGGGAGATCTGAGCAAGAATCTTTAGACTTGAAACTATGGGAGAGGACAAAGATAAAGCTAATTTTCAAGATATTTTGTGGTTTTAGGCAATGAGGGACTCTCATCCTTCACTGTTTCTTCAAGAAAATATGTTGAACCAACAGATCTGATGGGATATGGATTATACCTCTCACTACTAAAAACACATGTTGAAGCTCCAATCTCAAGATCAGTAACAAAAACAGTCACCTGGAAAGTAGCTTTACTTTTTTCATTCACTTTCCCTTTAGTATTTATTCAGGAGAGGCAATTATTCCCTCTCATGAATGAAAATTCAGGCAGGCCCATGATTTTCAGCTCTGTTTTTGGGAAAAAAATCATGGTCATTTCAAATTTCAAATATAGTTGTTATCCTGTAATTGAAAGTAGCTGGTTGTTGTTGTGGTTCAGTTGCTAGGTCATGTCTGACTCTGCAATGCCATGGACTGCAGCACACCAGGCTCCCCTGTCCTTCACTATCTCCTGGAGTTTGCTCAAAGGCATGTCCATTGAGTTTGTGATGGTATTTAACCATCTAATCTTCTGTCTCCCTCTTCTTTTGTCTTCAATCTTCCCCAGCATCAGGGTCTTTTCTAAAGAGTCAGCTCTTCACATCAGGTGGCCAAAGTATTGGAGCTTCAGCATCAGTCCTTCCAATGAATATTTAGGGTTGATTTCCTTTAGGATTAACTTTGATCTCCTTGATGTCCAAGGGACTCTCAAGAGTCTTCTCCAGCACCATAATTTGAAAGCATCACTTCTTTGGTGCTCAGCCTTCTTTATGGTCCAACTCTCACATCTGTACATGACTGCTGGAAAAACCATAACTTTGACTAGATGGACCTTTGTTTGATTAGATGGAACTTTGTTGGCAACCTAGACAGCATATTAAAAAGCAGAGACATTACTTTGCCAACAAAGGTCCATCTAGTCAAGGCTATGGTTTTTTCCAGTAGTCATTTGTGAATGTGAGAGTTGGACTGTGAAGAAAGCTGAGTGCCGAAAAATTGATGCTTTTGAACTGTGGTATTGGAGAAGACTCTTGAGAGTCCCTTGGACTGCAAGGAGATCGAACCAATCCATCCTAGAGGAAATCAGTTCTGAATATTCATTGGAAGGACTGGTGTTGAAACTGAAACTCCAATACTTAGCCACCTGATGGGAAGAGCTGACTCTTTTGAAAAGACCCCGATGCTGGGAAAGATTGAAGGTGGAAGACGAAGGATATGACAGAGGATGAGATGGTTGGATGGCATCACTGATTCAATGGGCATGAGTTTGAGTAGACTCTGGGAGTTGGTGATGGACAGGGAGGCCTGGCGTGCTGCAGTGCATGGGGTTGCAAAGAGTCAAACATGACTGAGTGACTGAACTGAACTGAACCTTTGTTGGCAAAGTGATGTCTTTGCTTTTTAATATGCTGTCTAGCTGGTGCCATGTTATATTCAAACTTTGAGTTAAAGTTAAATTTCTCCCCAGTTGGGTCTTTTGCACGTAAGCCTTCGTTTTCACCCTTACTTTCTTGTTTTACTGACTTTTCCAACCCTGCTGAGGCAGGGGAAGAAAGGGTGAGGAAGAGAAGCAGGGGTGTTTTGGGATCTGGCTTTGGTTGTTGCTTCTCTTGGTGTTTACATTGATTGGTTCTTGGAAGACTGACATTCTGGGGGACACTCAATACCCATTTTTCTGATTAAGGTAGATGAACTCTCCGTGGACTTATCACTTATGCTTTTTCTTGGCCCTTGGGAATTTTGTGATTTGCTTGCATGTTCTCTCAGCAGAAGTCCTTTTGCCCCTTCTGGTATACAAAATACAACCTTTAATTCTTTAAGTTCCTCTTACCACGAAGCAGAATCTGCCTTCCTATTCTATGAATCTGGGTTGGCTTTGAGGTTTGCTTTGATAGAATGGAATGTTCTGGAAGTGACATTATGTGACTTCTAAGCTTTGGCTTCATTCTCTTGAAATACTTCTGTCATCATTTGAGGAAGCCTGAGAGGAAATACGTCTTGGAGAGAGGAAGACCAGGTCAGCCATTCTAACATTTCTGTCATTTCAGTTGAGGCTCCTTAGATGTGAGTGAGGCCACCCTTCCACTCTCCTGCCCCATCCAAGACAGCTGACTTTCCAGTCAGTCCACAAAGCTGAGGAAATAAGACTTAAAAAAAAAAATTCTTATTTATTTATTTCTTTTAACACCAAAAACATTTTGTATTGGGGTATAGCTGATTAACAATGTGATAGTGTCAGGTGAACAACGAAGGGATTCAGCCATACATATATATGTCACATACATACGGCTGTATTTAAAATGGATAACCAACAAAAACCTATTGCAAAGCACATGGAGCTCTGCTTCGTGTTATGTGCCGGCCTGGATGGGGAGATTCGATAAATGAAGATGTTATTTTAAGCAATAGTCTGGGGTTGTTACACACACACTTCCAGGTGATTTTGCTGTTTAGGCCTAGAAATATCTCATGTCCTTGTGCGTACTTTGTCCTGACACATTTGGGGGGTGCAGGCTGAATTCTATGCAACCACCTCTTCTGTTAGATGATTTAGCTCTTCCCTTCTGGGTTCTCAAGGCAAGAGTTAGGCACCAGTCCATCATATCCTCCTAAGGAAAGGAGCTTATTTCCTGAGAGTTGTTGTGGAAACTTCTCTGATTAGATTTTGATTTAGGAAGTATTATCCCATTTCTCTTGCTTTGCCAAAGAAACCATCTTCAAACTGTTTTTTTTTCTTCCTGTGTTGAAAAAAGATATAGTATTATATACGTGGCTTTAAAATACTTGTTTATAATTATCTATAATTCTGAAATTTAAGAAGTTGTAAAAAAGTAAAGGATGAACAAACCTCTCTCTTTCTCTCTCTCTCTCTCTCTCTCTATATATATATATCTGTATATATCTATATATACAAATATATGAGGTGGGCATGGCAATCCACTACAGTATTCTTGCCTAGGGAATCCCAGGGACAAAAGAGCCTGGAGGGTTACTGTTCATAATGTTGCAAAGAGTTGGACATGACTGAAGCAACTTAGCACAGCACATACAAATATATATAGATATAGATGTCTATCTGTCTTACATATTTATTTGGCAATAATACCCCTCTGATGCAGGTCAGGAAGCAACAGTTAGAACTGGACATGGAACAACAGACTGGTTCCAAATAGGAAAAGGAATACGAAAAGGCTGTATATTGTCACCCTGCTTATTTAACTTATATGCAGAGTACATCATGAGAAATGCTGGACTGGAAGAAACAGAAGCTGGAATCAAGGTTGCTGGGAGAAATATCAGTAACCTCTGATACGCAGATGACACCACCCTTATGGCAGAAAGTGAAGAGGAACTCAAAAACCTCTTGATGAAAGTGAAAGAGGAGAGTGAAAACGTTGGCTTAAAGCTCAACATTCAGAAAACGAAGATCATGGCATCTGGTCCCATCACTTCATGGCAAATAGATGGGGAAACAGTGGAAACTGTCAGACTTTATTTTTTGGGCTCCAAAATCACTGCAGATGGTGACTGCAGCCATGAAATTAAAAGACGCTTATTCCTTGGAAGGAAAGTTATGTCCAACCTAGATAGCATATTCAAAAGCAGAGACATTACTTTGCCAACAAAGATCCGTCTAGTCAAGGCTATGGTTTTTCCAGTGGTCATGTATGGATGTGAGAGTTGGACTGTGAAGAAAGCTGAGCACCGAAGAATTGATGCTTTTGAACTGTGGTGTTGGAGAAGACTCTTGAGAGTCCCTTGGACTGCAGGGAGATCCACCCAGTCCATTCTGAAGGAGATCAGCCCTGGGATTTCTTTGGAAGGAATGATGCTAAAGCTGAAACTCCCGTACTTTGGCCACCTCGTGTGAAGAGTTGACTCATTGGAAAAGACTCTGATACTGGGAGAGATCGGGGGCAGGAGGAGAAGGGGACGACAGGATGAGATGGCTGTATAGCATCACTGACTCGATGGACGTGAGTCTGGGTGAACTCCAGGAGTTGGTGATGGACAGGGAGGCCTGGCGTGCTGCGATTCATGGGATCGCAGAGAGTCAGACACGACTGAGCAACTGAACTGAACTGAACTGAAACTAACCTGAGGCTATTTATAATATATTCTACTTGAGAATATGCATACATTTTGCTGCAGAAATATTGATATATATATAATATACACCAAGGGTGTTATATAATAAAATACAGTATACTACCTTTTTAAGAAAAGGTAGTATAAAAATTATATATATAAAAAATTATGAAATACATATCTGAAATAGTTAATATTATGTATCATCTTGACTGAATCAAGCTGTCCACAGATTTCGCCAAATTTATCTCCTTGTGTGTGTGTGTGTGCGAAGTGTTTCTGGGTGAGATTACCATTTGAATCAGCAGACTGAGTGAGTGAAGCAGATCACCCTTCCCAGTTTGGGTGGAAATCATCCAATCCTTTAAGAGCTCTAGAGAATGAGACAGAGAAGGCAATGGCAACCCACTCTAGTACTCTTGCCTGGAAAATCCCATGGATGGAGGAGCCTGGTAGGCTGCAGTCCATGCGGTCGCTAAGAGTTGGGCACGACTGAGCAACTTTACTTTCACTTTTCACTTTCATGCATTGGAGAAGGAAATGGCAACCCACTCCAGTATTCTTGCCTGGAGAATCCCAGGGACAGAGGAGCCTAGTGGGTTGCCATCTACGGGGTCACACAGAGTGGGCCACGACTGAAGTGACTTAGCAGCAGAAGCAGAGAATGAAAAGGTGGAGGAAGAGAGTACTGGTTCACTTTGATTGACTACTTCAGCTAGATATCAATATTCTCCTGCACTTGGATCAGGCCTCTACTGTGGCTAACCTGGTTCTCAGGTCTTCAGACTTAAACTGAAAGTGTAGTACTGGCTTTCCTGGGCCTCCAGCTTGCGATGGTAGGTGATGGGATATCTTAGGTCCCATAACTGTGTGAGCCAATTCTGTATAATAAATTCTTTTCTCCATTCCTCCTTCTCTCTCTCTCCCCAATATATTCTGTTGGTTCTGTTTCCTTTGGAGAACCCTGACTAGCACAACATCCTTCCTGAAATATTTCAGAAAAGAGGCTTTGTGGCTGCACAGCAGCAATGATTTTTTTTTCTTTGAATCTTTGCATCCTGATTGAGCACCTCATTTTGATGTCTGATATCTATTGTCTTATTGTGCTGGTCAAAATTCCCCATTTTAATAATTTTTATATATAAATTAACATTTTTCTTCAAGTTCCAGCACTGGATTTATATTTCTTTTAGAAGAGTTACCATGTATATATGTTCAGTCACTAAGTCATGTCCAACTCTTTGTAACCCCATGAACTGCAGCATGCTAGGCTTCCCTGTCCTTCACCGTCTCCCAGAGTTTTTTTACTCAAACTCATGTCCATTGAGCTGACTGTGGCTTGGATCATGAACTCCTTATTGCCAAATTCATACTTAAATTGAAGAAAGTGGGGAAAACCACGAGACCATTTCAGGTATGACCTAAATCAAATCCCTTATGACTATACAGTGGAAGTGAGAAATAGATTTAAGGGACTAGATCTGATAGACAGAGTGCCTGATGAACTATGGATGGAGGTTTGTGACAGTGTATAAGAGACAGGAAGCAAGACCATCCCCAAGAAAAATAAATGCAAAAAAGCAAAATGGCTGTCTGAGGAGGCCTTACAAATAGCTGTAAAAAGAAGAGAAGTGAAAAGCAAAAGAGAAAAGGAAAGATATACCTATTTGAATGCAGAGTTCTAAAGAATAGCAAGGAGAGAAGCCTTCCTCAGTGATCATTGCAAAGAAATGGAGGAAAACAACAGAATGGAAAAGACTAGAGATCTATTCAAGAAAATTAGAGATACTAAGGGAACATTTCATGCAAAGATGGGCTCAGTAAAGGACAGACTTTGTATGGACCTAACAGAAGCAGAAGATAGTAAGAAGAGATGGCAAGACTACACAGAAGAACTGTACAAAAAAGATCTTCATAGCCCAGATAATCACAATGGTGTGATCACTCACCTAGAGCCAGACATCCTGGAATGTGAAGTCAGGTGGGCCTTAGGGAGCATCACTATGAACAAAGCTAGTAGAGGTGATGGAATTCCAGTTGAGCTATTTCAAATCCTGAAAGATGATGCTGTGAAAGTGCTGCACTCAATATGCCAGCAATTTGGAAAACTCAGCAGTGGCCACAGGACTGGAAAAGATCAGTTTTCATTCCAGTCCTTTAGAAAGGTAATTTCAAAGAATGCTAAAACTACCACACAATTGCACTCATCTCACATGCTAGTAAAGTAATGCTCAAAATTCTCCAAGCCAGGCTTCAGCAATATGTGAACTGTGAACTTCCAGATGTTCAAGCTGGTTTTAGAAAAGGCAGAGGAACCAGAGATCAAATTGCCAACATCCGCTGGATCATTGAAAAAGCAAGAGAGTTCCAGAAAAACATCTACTTCTGCTTTATTGATTATGCCAAAGCCTTTGACTGTGGATCACAATAAATTGTGGAAAATTCTTCAAGAGATGGGAATATTGGATCACCTGATCTGCCTCTTGAGAAATTTGTATGCAGGTCAGGAAGCAACAGTTAGAACTGGACATGGAACAACGGACTGGTTCCAAATAGGTAAAGGAGTACGTCAAGGCTGTATATTGTCACCTTGCTTATTTAACTTATATGCAGAGTTTATCATGAGTTTATCATGAGAAATGCTGTGTTGGAGGGAGCACAAGCTGGAATCAAGATTGCCAGGAGAAATATCAATAACCTCAGATATGCAGACGACACCACATTTATGGCAGAAAGTGAAGAAGAACTAAAGAGTCTCTTGATGAAAAGTGAAAGAAGAGAGTGAAAAAGTTGGCTTAAACCTCAACATTCAGAAAACTAAGGTCATGGCATCCAGTCCCATCACTGCATGGGAAATAGATGGGGAAATAGTGGAAACAGTGTCAGACTTTATTTCTTTGGGCTCCAAAATCACTGCAGATGGTGATTGCAGCCATGAAATTAAAAGACGCTTACTCCTTGGAAGGAAAGTTATGACTAATCTAGATAGCATATTAAAAAGCAGAGACATTACTTTGTCAACAAAGGTCCATCTAGTTAAGGCTATGGTTTTTCCAGTGGTCATGTATGGATATGAGATTTGGACTATGAAGAGAGCTGAACACCAAAGAATTGATGCTTTTGAACTGTGGTGTTGGAGAAGACTCTTGAAAGTCCCTTGGACTGCAAGGAGATCCAGTCAGTCCATCCTAAAGGAGATCAGTCCTGCATGTTCTTTGGAAGGACTGATGTTGAAGGTGAAACTTCATACTTTGCCCAGGTGATGCGAACAGCTGACTCATTTGAAAAGACCCTGATGCTGGGAAAGATTGAGGGCAGGAGGAAAAGGGGATGACAGAGGATGGGATGGTTGGATGGCATCACCAGCTCAATGGACATGGGTTTGGGTGGACTCCGGTAGTTGCTGATGGACCGGGAGGCCTGGCGTGCTGTGATTCATGGGGTCGTAAAGAGTTGGACACGACTGAGCGACTGAACTGAACTGAACATGTCCATTGAATCAGTGATGCCATTCAACCATCTCATCGTCTGTCACCCCCTTCTCCTGCCCTCAATCTTTCCTAGCATCACTGTTTTACATAAATGGCAGGACACAGAAAAACTAGTTTTATTAGACATTGTCTAGACATGATTTATTTTCCCAAAGAAATTGTCATCTTAATGGATCAATATACTCTTTTGCATTTCTTTATATCTGAGTCTATTTTTGCCCCAGATGTTAAGTAAAAATCATTGTGAATCAGATTAGGGTTTGTCCTCCTAATGCACATGAGAAGTAAGTCAGTGGGCTCATACTGCTTGGTGAACATGCTCCAGAGACCTTTCATGAAGGATGAGGCAGTATTTGCAAGTCTCTGGGTTCTTCAGTGCACCTAATCTAGTGCATGTTTTCCTTTAACCTGTGTTAAATACTGAAATTCATTATTTTCCCTGAAGAAAAAAACAACACTGATTACATGAAATACAAAGATGTTTTGGAATTTTTGCACAACTTGTAGAATGTGTAACCTTTTATCCCATTAGCATCAGATAGCCACAGTCAATATTTATTTCATGAAATTAATTCCTATGCCTTACTCCACAATCTAATATTCTTAATATATGCTTAGTTGTATCCGACTCTTTGTGACCTATGGACTGTCTGCCAGGATCCCTTGTCCATGGGACTTTCCAGACAAGAATACTGGAGTGGGTTGCCATTTTCTACTGCAAGCTATTATTATGATAAATTTAAATAAAAAAAATGATGAATCCATACTTATGTTGGAACCTCTCACTGAATGTTTATTCTAGCATTTTCATGTCTTTTTGTTACAATTTTTTTTAATTGCCTGCATCTCCCATTAGACTGTCAGGTGTTTGGGGACAGCTCTTCATATTTAAATTTTCTTCATACTTTCTCACATGACGGGTATTTGATATTTATTAGAAACAATCTATATCCTGAGCTGCTCTAATTCAGCTCCACACGAAGCAAAAGATCTCTCTTCAATTCATTTTTCTTTCCCCACTTGGGCACACATCCAACACTATTTTCTTCCTTATCTAGTTAGTTCCATTATCTTTTGATTTTTTAAACAGAGCTTTAGTTTTCTAAGTTTCGTATGTGTCAATTCATGTGACCTCACCTCAATGAAACAGATTCGAAGAGAAGGAAAGGTGTGTGTGTGGGCCTGTGCTCAGTTATGTCTGACTCTCTGTGATCTCCTGGCCTGTAGCCCGCCAGTCTCCTCTGTCCATGGAATTTTCCAAGCAAGAATACTGGAGTGGCTTGTTATTTCCTACTCCAGGGAATCTTGAAGGAAAGGTATGAACCACTAAATAACTTTCATTAAGTCACAGAGCTATTGAATACAAAGGTAAAGCTAGAGGTCAGTGTTTTAAGCACCATCATGGAGCTTTTCAAAGCATAAAGTCTCCTTATCTTATGCCCCCCAAATTTCTTGTTCCTGTTGCTTTTTCTGCCCCAGATTATGAAGTTGATTACAAGGAACTGTGTCATTGAAATGCATTTTTGCTTGGTTTATGTATTTTTGTGTAAACATTAAAAAAAAATACACTGGAATATGTGTTCCCTTAATATTTTCTCTACTTCATTACTAATGGAGTTGAAATTTAAATTTAATATAGAAAACATATAATTAAGTGAGTAGAATGACTTTGTAAGAATCCTTTATAGAAATTGTTTAGAGGAATATGTTTATAAAAATCTTTTGGAGAAGTGAAAATACTAAAGCATACTGTAATTTTCAAAGTTGCCACAAGATGGTAGCAAATTCCTTTGTTTCATTTTAAAAATTACTGTCTTTCCCTGGTTGAAAAATTAAACCTGTTCGTCTTTCCTGAACATTGCTGCAATAGATAATGAGCTAGTAGGAGATTGCAAATACAGATTTAACGTCCCTCAACCAGCCAGAACTCTCCTCTTCATTATCATTTGTGCCAACAACCTCATAGTTCTCTCTAGTGAAAACGTAGGCAGCATTATTTATTTTTCTCCTTCCTTTTCTGGATATAGCTCTAATCCTTACCTTGAAGCAAATTCTGTTTTTTTGTGTTTAATGTTAGAGATTAATCTCCTTCTCTGTCCATTTCATAGAAATTGCCTTTAATTGAACTTTGATCATTATGTGATTATTATACCAACCAGGTATATTAAATAACTGGCTTCTAGACTTCAAAAATACATTCAGAATGCATTTTCAAAATACTCTTGGAAAATATTATTACTTTGTAGTAAAGTAGTAAGAACTACTATAATTGTATCACTGTCTTGATTCAACCCAACCTCAAGGCCTTCCATTCTTTGTCCCTATGACTTTTTCTAAGCATTCTATTCACAATTCAATTAAGGTAAGTTTCAGTATCATTACTAGCATTCAGCTTATTTATTCTCTTGACTATCTTTACATAGGGCTTCCCCAGTGGTTCAGCGGTAAAGCATCTGCCTGCAATGTAGGTGACACAAGGGATATCGGTCAGGAAGATCCCCTGAAATAGGGCCTGACAACCCACTCCAGTACCCTTGCCTGGAGAATCCCATGGACAGAGGAGCCTGGTGGGCTGCAGTCCATGGGGTCACAAAAAGTTGAACACAACTGAGGTGACTTAGCACACATATTCACACATATAATTTTTAGAATACCATGCATTTCTAGCACCTCTTTGTCATTTCATCTCTTTCTTAAAGTTTTTTGAAAACTTGCCTTTTTGGAAGTAAATACCTTTCAATGTATACCCAGAGTAGCAAAATGTTACCTTATTGTCTGGTCCTAACCTCTCTAAAACTAGTTTGCTTTTAATATGTACTTCTGCTTACATAGAGTTTTATATATTTTATGATTTTTTTGAAAGTGTTTTCTAATCTTTTGTATTTTTAATTTAATTAGTGTGATTTGCATTGTTCAGAGGTACCAGGCATTCAGAGAAAAAAATTTACGATGTCTGTTGACTTCCACTTAATTCTTCCTCAGTATCTTCTATATACATCTGTGTACAGAGTAAATTGTTGTTCTTCAGTCCTTTAGTCAAGTCTGACTCTTTGAGACCCCATGGATTACAGCACAAAAGGCTTCCCTATCCTTCACTGTCTCCTTGAGTTTGCTCAAATTCATGTCCATTGAGTGGATGATGCCATCCAACCATCTCATCCGTTATTATCCCCTTCTCTTCCTGCCTTCAATCTTCCCCAGCATCAGGGTCTTTTCCATGACTCAGCTCTTTGCATCAGGTGGCCAAAGTATTGGAGTTTCAGCTTCAGCATCAGTCCTTCCAATGAATATTCAGGGTTGATTTCTTTTAGGATGCACTGGTTTGATCTCCTTGCTGTCCAAGGGACTCTCAAGTCTTCTCCAGCACCATGGTTTGAAAGCATCAATTTTTTGGCTCTTAGCCTTCTTTATGGTTCAACTGTCAAATCCATACATGACTACTGGAAAAACCATAGCTCTGACTATATACAGACCTTTGTTGGCAAAGTGATGTCTCTGCTTTTTAACACAGTTTAGGTTTGTAATATCTTTTCTTCCAAGGAGCAAGTGTCTTTTAATTTCATGGCTGCAGTCACCATCCGCAGTGATTTTGGAGCCAGTGTAAATTACTTAGTCCTTATTTTCACATATCAGAATATAACACAATAAGCTTTACAGAACATCCCCAAATCTCAATGATTAAAGATTTAACAGAGTGTTTATTATATAGCTTTGATTTTCTATCTATGAAAGCCTGAATACCACCTTTTGCCATAAAACCAAGCTGATTATACTTCCACAATATGACCTATAGATATTCGATATGAAGTAGTCCATTGATATCATACAGAGACACAGGGTTTTAGAGATTACCTAATGAGTCTATTATGGAAAATTACATCCAAACTTTCCATAGAAGATATGGCTTAATCTAAAATCAGTGGAAGACAGAGAAAACATATAATATCTCTGAGTTATAATTTCTGTTTCCTTCTTTGATACTTGCTGGCTAAATGTTCTTTGTTTTCGCTCAAGGCAGATGCTTTGGCTTATATAATAGTGTGTTAGAATTTACCCAGGGCTAAATGTGGCTTTGCCTTATTACAATTATTGTATTTGATCCAATACTTTGACAATTGGTCTGTTTTAATCCTAGGGACATTTTTATTCTTGTGATGGATAATGTTTCCACCTTTACTTTTTTTCCCTTTAGGAGTAGCAAATTTGGTTTACTTCTAATAACTGTATAGCAAGATACAGCATTGCATTGGTGTACAAATTTATCCTTGGATGTATTATTTTCCTAATTCCTTCTGTATTCCTTTTCTTAATCTTTCTCAGTTATTTTTACTTTCTCCTCATATGTATATTTTCTAAGTAATTTAAACTCTTTTATGTAATGAGAAAGCCACACATAAATACCCTTTTGACATGTTAAAATGTTCTAAGGCACAGGGAGGAGTGTATAGGTCCCAGAGTCCAAGGAGCTTTATAGATACAAGACATCTAGACATACACTGAGGAGCCAAGAGAATCAGGATCAGCTGTAATCTCCACTAAAACAAAACAGATGTAGTCCTCTGCATAAAGGCCCCATTGATAAATTAGTATTTAACCAAAAATTACATTTACTAAGCCAAAAGAACTAGTATGAAAAAACATCCTGGCCTTACACTTTCCCCAAAGTACAACATGCAACAAGCATATCCTCAGACTTTTGTTCTTGACAATGTGGTTGACTAGAGAGTCTGAAAGCTTTTAGCTATGAAACATTTAAAATATATATACATATATATTAAATATAAATAAGCTTATGGGAAAGAAAGGACCACAGGGGCCCAAGGAAAGCCAAAATATTATTATTGGAAAACCAAAATAATAATCTGTTCAACTTCAAAGACTGTTTTGAGGGTGTTGTCAGTCCACAGATGACTGGGTTTTGGTTGCTACACTTGAAAAGGAATCAAAGACTTAGGACTGAATGAGGTGACACTGGATCAAACTTAATAAAGTCTGTACCTTTAAGAGTGCTAATTTCTCCATGAAAGAAATGATCAGAAAAACAAAACGAAACACATTATGGGAAACAAAATCTTTATATGTTTGGAAAAAACACAGTTCTATATCACTCAGAAGGAATCATAATGGAAATTAGATAATATAACTAAAAATAAAGATAATACAGTATATCAAAAGTTATGGGATATGGCTAAACAATGCTCAGAAAGAAATTTATTGCAAAAAAAAGATTGAGAAATATGAGCTCAGTGTCCAACTTAAGTTAGAGAACCATAGAGTAAATCTAAAGAGAGAAGGCACAAATAAACAAACAACCAAGATGACATAATCACACACAAAGTGGACATTAAAAAATATAGTCATCTTATTGCAATAACTTTAAAACCTTGGGTGAAAGGGACAATTTATTAGGAAAATATAAATTGTCAAAATCTGACTCAAGAAATAGAAAGCATGAAAAGATCTCTGACTATTCAATAAACTGAAACAGTGTTTAAAATATCTACCACTAATTAACTTAACTCTCCCCCTTGCCCCTTCTACCCACCTACCAAGCAAACTAGTTCTACAGACAAATCAAATATTCAAGTAACAGATAACTGCAGTATTGCCATATGCATACTGTTTTACAAACTGGAAGAAACAAGAAGGTTGCCCAACTTTAAAAAATAGAATAACCAAATCAGATAAGATGGTAAGTGAAAAATTATAAGCTAGGCTATTGGATCAATTTAAAAGCAAATAATCTTAAATCAATGAAGTAATAACCAAAATTTTAAAATGTCTAAAAAATGCATCATGCTCATAAGAGTTTTAAATCAGGAATGCAAGAGTGATTTACTATTGATAAAAACATTAATGAAATTCATCACCTTAATATATTAATAAAGAAAAAAAACACAGGGTTATCTCAATAAAAACAAAGAGAAATCAACAAAATTCACTGTTCCTTTATGATAAAACTTTTTAGAATAGTTGGAAGAGAGGAAAACTTTCTTAATATCAGTATATCAAGTTTCACTCATAGTGGTGAAACATTAGAAGCATTCCTTTTGAAACCAGTCGTGACAAAAGCATGCCCTATTTTGCTTTGTACTGGCCAGTCCAGGAAGCCCAGAGATTGACATAGGCAAACATAATAATTAAAAAAGAAGAAATAATACTCTATATTTGAGAGTAGTAGGCAACCCAAGAAAATTTCTAACTACCTTATTAAAAATAATCAGCGATTTCTAAAGGTTTATTACATGTAAGATCTAGGAAAAAAAATTAAAAATATAATTTAAAAAAGATAGCATGTAGAGTAGAAACTAAAATGTAAAGCAGTAGAAATAAATCTACTAGAAGGTGTTGAAGACTTTTATGGAGAAAATTATAAAACTTTATTGATAGTCAATAAAAAACTAAATATATGGAGAAGATATTGCATGCAATAGAAAGTTAAAATACTAATGATGTGATTGATCTCCAAACTTGTGAATAAATTCATTGCAATATTCCAATAAAATCTTACCAATATTTTCTTGGAACTTGAGAAAGATTCTAACACTATGGAAGAACAAAGAGAAAACAGACAGTTATGAAGAAGAACCTGGGAGATATCTTACCAATATATCAAGACATTTTAAAGTAATAGAAATTAGGGAAAGGCAGTATTGATAAAGGCAAAGATTAATAGACCAATGGAGAAAAATAGAAAGCTCAGACACAGAGTTGTATGTATGTTTACATATCTGAAGTTGATAGATGAGAAATAAGGCTTATCAAATCAGTGAAGAATAATAGATTTTTAAAATAAATTACTCTCATGGAAAAAAATAGGATTCTTATCTTTCATTAGAGGCTGTAATAACAATAATTCTCTGCCAAATAAAAACAGCCACTATGGAGAACAGTGTGGAGATTCCTTAAAAAACTGGAAATAGAACTGCCTTATGACCCAGCAATCCCACTGCTGGGCATACACACCGAGGAAACCAGAATTGAAAGAGACATGTGTACCCCAATGTTCATCGCAGCACTGTTTATAATAGCCAGGACATGGAAGCAACCTAGATGTCCATCAGCAGACAAATGGGTAAGAAAGCTGTGGTACATATACACAATGGAGCATTACTCAGCCATTAAAAAAAATACATTTGAATCCATTCTAATGAGGTGGATGAAACTGGAGCCTATTATACAGAGTGAAGTAAGCCAGAAGGAAAAACACCAATACAGTATACTAACACATCTATATGGAATTTAGGAAGATGGTAATGATAACTCTGTATGCGAGACAGCAAAAGAGACACAGATGTATAGAACAGTCTTTTGGACTCTGTGGGAGAGGGTGAGGGTGGGATGATTTGAGAGAATGGCACTGAAACATGTATAATATCATATATGAAATGAGTCACCAGTCCAGGTTCAATGCAGGATACAGGATGCTTGGGGCTGGTGCACTGAGATGACCCAGAGGGATGGTACAGGGAGTGAGGTGGGAGGGGGGTTCAGGATGGGGAACACGTGTATACCTGTGGCGGATTCATGTTGATGTATGGCAAAACCAATACAATATTGTAAAGTAAAATAAATAAATAAATAAAGATAAATCAATAAGAAAAAAAAAACCTAAATAAAAACAAAACTTTAAGACTTTGTGAGGAAAACAGAAAAATCTCTCTTTATTTTGGAATAACAAAGAATATATTAAATAGGGAACAAAGCCTAGAACATATAGGATACAGTCAGTAAAATGGACTATGGCAAAGGAATATTTATATTTATTGAAGAACTGTGAAAAATAGAAAAAGAAAATGAACAGACTAGATGAAGACATTTGTAGGGCATAGAGTTGACAAGGATTGCTACCAAGAATATGTCAATGTTTTCTATAAATCAGTAGTAAAAGAGTGAAACATTCCAGTGGCAAATGAGAAAAGAATATGAGAAACAAGAAGATGACATCTCATAGGCCAGGAAATACATGAAATGACATGCAACTTTGTGAAAGTTTATTACATATAGGATGTATATATAAAATGCTGATTATTACCCAGATAAGATGTTGACAAAGATATGCAACAAGGTAAACTTGCACATAATACTATGACTGTAAATTAGTAAAATCATTTGAGAGAGAGAGCAATTGGTTATTACCTAATAAACTTGACCATGCTGGTACATTCAACCTATCAACTTCTAGAGGTAGGAATTTCCATATATGTACTCAAGAGACAATATTGTGTATGTACAAAAGAGATATGTACAGGGTGTTTAGAGCTCAGTGCTTAAAACAGAAAATATTGAGATAATATAATTATTTTCTGCAGGATAAATAAGTATGCTGTGGAAGGGGTCATATGACAGAATATATTAAAGCAACAAAAACAAATGAACTAGGCTAGAACCATTGGTATCATTATGGGTAAATCTTTCATACCTAATGCTGAGTGAGAAAAAGCTCCTTGGAAAAGAATACATCCAATATTATGACAATTGTTTAAGAATATATTGTTGTTGTTCAGTCACTAAATTGTATCTAACTCTTTGAGACCCCATGAACTGCAGCATGCCATGCTTCCCTGTCCTTCACTATCTCCGAGTTTGCTTAAATTCATGTCCATTGATTTGGTTATGCCATCCAACCATCTCATTCTCTGTTGCCCTTTTCTCCTTCTGCCTACAATCTTTCCCAGAATTAGGGTCTTTTCCAGTGAGTCAGCTGTTTGCATCAGGTAGCCAAGGTAATGGAGCTTCAGCTTCAGCATTAATCCTTCAATGAATATTCAGGGTTGATTTCCTTTAGGATTGACTGGTGTGAACTCCTTGCTATCCAAGGGACTCTCAAGAGTCTTCTCCAGCACCACAGTTCAAAGGCATCAATTCTTCAGTACTCAGCCTTTTTTTATTGTCCAGCTTCACATGCATACATGACTACTGTGAAAACCATAGCTTTGACTATACAGACCTTTCTAGGCAAAGTGATGTCTCTGCTTTTTAATACATTGTCTAGGTGTATATTCCTTACTGCCAAATTCAGACTTAAATTGAAGAAAGTAGGGAAAACCACTAGACCATTCAGGTATGACCTAAATCAAATCCCTTATGATTATACAGTGGAAGTGAGAAATAGATTTAGGGGCCTAGATCTGATAGAGTGCCTGATGAACTATGGAATGAGGTTCGTGACATTGTACAGGAGACAGGGATCAAGACCATTCCCATAGAAAAGAAATGCAAAAAAGCAAAATGGCTGTCTGGGGAGGCCTTACAAATAGCTGTGAAAAGAAGAGAAGCGAAAAGCAAAGGAGAAAAGGAAAGATATAAACATCTGAATGCAGAGTTCCAAAGAATAGCAAGAAGAGATAAGAAAGCCTTCTTCAGCAATCAATGCAAAGAAATAGAGGAAAACAACAGAATGGGAAAGACTAGAGATCTCTTCAAGAAAATCAGAGATACCAAAGGAACATTTCATGCAAAGATGGGCTTGAAAAAGGACAGAAATGGTACGGACCTAACAGAAGCAGAAGATATTAAGAAGAGATGGCAAGAATACACAGAAGAACTGTACAAAAAAGATCTTCATGACCCAGATAATCACGATGGTGTGATCATTCACCTAGAGCCAGACATCCTGGAATGTGAAGTCAAGTGGGCCTTAGAAAGCATCACTACGAACAAAGCTAGTGGAGGTGATAAAATTCCAGTTGAGCTATTCCAAATCCTGAAAGATGATGCTGTGAAAGTGCTGCACTCAATACGCCAGCAAATTTGAAAACTCAGCAGTGGCCACAGGACTGGAAAAGGTCAGTTTTCATTCCAATCCCAAAGAAAGGCAATGCCAAAGAATGCTCAAACTACTGCACAATTGCACTCATCTCACACGCTAGTAAAGTAATGCTCAAAATTATCCAAGCCAGGCTTCATCAATACGTGAACCGTGAACTTCCTGATGTTCAAGCTGGTTTTAGAAAAGGCAGAGGAACCAGAGATCAAATTGCCAACATCTGCTGGATCATGGAAAAAGCAAGAGAGTTCCAGAAAAACATCTATTTCTGCTTTATTGACTATGCCAAAGCCTTTGACTGTGTGGATCACAATAAACTGTGGAAAATTCTGAAAGAGATGGGAATACCAGACCACCTGATCTGCCTCTTTGTATGCAGAAATGTGTATGCAGGTCAGGAAGCAACAGTTAGAACCGGACATGGAACAACAGACTGGTTCCAAATAGGAAAAGGAGTACATCAAGGCTGTATATTTTCAGCCTGTTTATTTAACTTATATGCAGAGTACATCATGAGAAAAGCTGGACTGGAAGAAACACAAGCTGGAATCAAGATTTCTGGGAGAAATATCAATAACCTCAGATATGCAGACGACACCACCCTTATGGCAGAAAGTGAAGAGGAACTCAAAAGCCTCTTGACGAAAGTGAAAGTGGAGAGTGAAAACGTTGGCTTAAAGCTCAACGTTCAGAAAATGAAGATCATGGCATCTGGTGCCATCACTTCATGGGAAATAGATGGGGAAACAGTGGAAACACTGTCAGACTTTATTTTCTGGGCTCTAGAATCACTACAGATGGTGACTGCAGCCATGAAATTAAAAGACACTTACTCCTTGGAAGGAAAGTTATGTCCAACCTAGATAGCATATTCAAAAGCAGAGACATTACTTTGCCAACAAAGGTTCATCTAGTCAAAGCTATGGTTTTTCCTGTGGTCATGTATGGATGTGAGAGTTGGACTGTGAAGAAGGCTGAGCGCCGAAGAATTGATGTTTTTGAACTGTGGTGTTGGAGAAGACTGTTGAGAGTCCCTTGGACTGCAAGGAGATCCAACCAGTCCATTCTGAAGGAGATCAGCCCTGGGATTTCTTTGGAAGGAATGATGCTGAAGCTGAAACTCCAGTACTTTGGCCACCTCATGCGAAGAGTTGACTCATTGGAAAAGACTCTGATGCTGGGAGGGATTGGGGGCAAGAGGAGAAGGGGACGACAGAGGATGAGATGGCTGGATGGCATCACTAACTCGATGGACGTGAGTCTGAGTGAACTCCGGGAGTTGGTGATGGACAGGGAGGCCTGGCGTGCTGTGATTCATGGGGTCTCAAAGAGTCGGACACGACTGAGCGACTGATCTGATATGATCTGATATGATATGAGGTGTGTCATAATTTTTCTTCCAAGGAGCAAGCATCTTTTAATTTCATGGCTGTAGTCACCATCCAAGCGATTTTGGAGCCCAGGAAAATAAAATCTGCCACTATATAAGTGGTGACAATATAAAGGTACACATGGAAATGATAAACATTTGATTCAGAGTAATATTTACTTCTTAGGTGGAGGGAGGAGAGTATAATTTGGAAGAGGGGCACAAAGCATTTCAGCTGTATTTATATTTCATTTCTTCAGCTGTATTTTGAGTTTATAGGTTTTTATTCACTATTTTTATATTTTTAGATAAGTCTGAATTATTTAAGAAAGCCTTCAAAACAAAGACAAGTAAAACTGACACCAGTTACAATATGCCTGTTATGAATATCCAGCCCTTCTGAAAGGTGCTTATTTTTGATAAGTATATATCATATTCCAAATTAATATAAAATTATATTTCCAAGGAAAAACAAATACCCTAGCATCATGAATGCCAACTTCCTTTGAGAAGTCTACTTGAAGTAAAATAGAGACTACAGATGTTGGGTACCTTGTGTTTGTATGTGTGCACAGAGAGAGACAGAGATACAGAGACAGAGATGGAAGAGGCTGTTAGCTGATGAACAAACACCATCATATACTCAGAACTTTTATTTTTAAAAGACTCAAAATCAGCCACAAATATCACATTTAGATTGCATTTCTACCTGTTTATTTCTCTTTCTTTCTCTTCCTCTTTTGTCCCTGCTTGGCTCAAGTAATAATTTTCAAATATCTGTCCAATGTCTTGCATGTCAAAAATTATTGCTAGAGCCTTCAATGCTCAAGAAAAATGCTGCAAATCCTTTTTGCATTAACTCTTTAAATATTATATAAACATAAAATGACTAGGAACCCAAATGACTACTCTGCAATTTACAAATTTTTCTTTATTGCCAGATCCTTTATTTTTTTCCCTTAGTGCCTCCATTAATGTAGATTTAAAAATCCACTGATTGAACAAAAAAAGCCATACAGCCCCAACATATCTCTATTATTTTTTTTTAAGGATAGAGCTGATTGTAATTCAGCTAGGAACCTTTGTGAAGATTAGCTCTATTCCTGAAGCTACAATTTTCGCAGCAAATGCTTTCTTATTCTTAAGAATAATTTATCCAACTTCTGTTATAAATACAATATTTCTTTTCTTATATGTGTACCAAGGGCTTAACAAAAGCTTTTATTATCAGTTATTTTATCTAGATTCAAAGCCTTTAAAGAAATGCTTGATGCTTATTATTTTATATGAGACTTCCCATATATTAAATTAGGTTATTCTGTGTAAACATTTTTCATTTTAGTGAAGATTACAAAGCTGGACTGATTCCAACCCTGTATTAATATTCTTGTGACTTAGAATATATTTACCAAGGGCTAATTTCACTACATCTTTTAAGTATAAGGATTTTTTGTAATTTATATATTAATGATGATAGCAATATTATCACCAAATAATCCTTTTAGACTTATTATTAATTGCCTAGCTGAAGGCAAACACAAAGCTCATTGAAGAGGTAAACTTACCTATTAAATATATTATTGGATCCTGGTTCCTCAAGGTGAAAAGTTTGTGTGTGTGTGTTTTATGACAAATATCTTTTATGTGTGATTTTTGGAGTTTGGCTTTTTAAAGATATGGAGAGGTGGCTTAGTGGTAAAGAATCTGCCTTTCAGTACAGGAAATGCGGGTTGGATCCCTGGGTCGGGAGGATCTCTTGGAGAAGGAAATGGCAATCCACTTCAGTATTCTTTTTTTTTTTTATGTTCACTCCAGTATTCTTGCCTGGAGAATCCCATGGACAGAGGAGCCTGGTGAGCTACCATCCATGGGGTCTCAAAGAGTTGGACACGACTGAGTGACTGAGCACAGACACAGACATGTAAGTTCTAAGACACTCATTTTTTTTTCTGATCTATATACCCAATGATCAGGGCTTAACTATCCAACACTGCAGGAAGGTTTTTTTTTTTTTACAGAATTTTCCAGTTCACCCACTGGTGCAATGTTCAGAACTCATTATGCCCATCAAAATCACCTTGTTCAGGGACTGCAATGGTCCTTCCTCCTTAGGGTCCTAAAACAAATATGGAAACATCTCCCTTTCTTCTCAAGTCTGTATGTGAAAAGTCAGTGTCATAAATATGACCCCATAGTTATTGTTTGAAATAAGCTGTGATAGGGAGCTTTACTGAAGCACCTATAATTTCAGTCAGAGTCATTTTCTGAACCCTGTTTCTGAGATAAGGGTTCATTTCTGCATTTGCCTTTTCTCAGATTCTAAGGCGATTGAAGGCGATGGCACCCCACTCCAGTACTCTTGCCTGGAAAATCCCATGGGCAGAGGAGCCTGGTAGGCTGCAGTCCATGTGGTCACGAAGAGTCAGACACGACTGAGCGACTTCACTTTCACTAAGGCGATTGAAGGTATGGTGACATAACAACCTTTCCCTTTCACAACACAAGGTTGTGTGGTTAATACTCATTTTTGATGATCAAGTGGCCTCTAAATTACAAATAAGCCCCACTCATTCCCTAGTCTCTGTTTTATTTTTGACTTCAGGTTCATTTAATGGGGGTAGCAGTTAGAATTTCTGATTTGGTCTGGGAATGTGACCTGTATATATGAGGCTCCCCAAAGCATCTCCCCTCATGTGAGACTTCAGCCTTTTATGATTTGGAGCAGCCATCATTCCACATCCTTTTCCATGTAAGCTCTTTTGGGGATGTATTGGACACCCTCACTCTCCTCTTCAGTAAGACCAACTCTTTGGCATGTCCAGTCAAAGCTGTCTGTAAACTACAGCCCAGAATGGGCAACTCCTTTTCAGCCTTCTTGGAATTATGTGTAAAGCAGTTTCATTGCAAATGATCCTTAGTCATAACATAGATAGCTGGGGATTTAGTTTGCCCATCCTCTCTGCAGGTAGCCAATGAGTCCCTTATTTCCTGACTCTTTTAAAAAATTTATTGCAATATAGTTACAATTTTGTGTTAAAATGTACAGCAAAGGAATTCAGTTATATACATATTTGTCTATTCTTTTTTAGATTCTTTTCCATTATGATTTTGAGGATATTGAATATAGTTCCCTGTGCTATACAGTATGTCCTTATTATTTATGTATTTTGTTTATAGTAGTATGTATATTTTAATCCCAAACTCCTAATATATACCTTCCCCACCCCTTACCCTTTGGTGACCATAAGTTTGTTTTTTGTGTTTGTGAGTCTATTTCTGCTTTGTCAATAAGTTCATTTCTATCAGTTTTTTAAGATTCAATAAATACTAAGTGATATCATATGATATTTGTCTTTATCTGACTTACTTCACTTAGTATAATAAGCTCTAGGTCCAGTCATATTGCTGGCAATGACATTATTTCATTATGTTTTATGGCTGAGTAATATTCCATTTTGTGTGTGTGTGTATATATATATAATATCTTTATCAATTCATCTGTTGGTGGATACTTTGCTTTCATGTCTTGACTCTTGTAAACAGTGCTGCTATGAAAAGTGGGGTATGTATATCTTTTTGAATTATAGCTTTGTCCAGATATATGCCCAGAAGTAAGATCACTGGATCATATGATAGTTCTATTTTCAGTTTTTTATAGAAACTCTATACTTTTATCCATAGTGGCTGTTCCAATTTATAGTCCCATCAACAGTGTAGAAAGGTTCCCTTTTCTCCACGCCATCTCCAGCATTTGTTATTTGTAGACTTTTTGATGAAGGCCACTTTTATAGTTGTTAGTATGTTGACTGTTAGTCTAGATTCATTTCCAGATTTGTTCCTAAAATGTTTACTAGGCTGTAGAACTGTCTAAAATAGGTCACCATTAAAACATACACTTTGGAGAGTATCCCTTCCTATTAGACAATTCTGTTAACTACAACAGAGTTGTAGGTCACTTCAAGCTTTGTAGGTTTGGCAACTCTGTGTTGTCAAAAGAGAAAAAAGTCTGGAAATCATCTTGTAAAATATGACCATATGGAAAAGAATGAATGAGTACCTCAATGTAGGTATATGTAAAAAGAAATCAAGAAAAGAATGAGAAAGTAAACCACACACTCACACAATGAACGGTGAAATTGTGACTCAAGTATTCAGCAATGAGGAATTCCAAAACTGGCATCTCAGGAAAGAGAGACTTAATTTCCCTCTGATTTAATTTCCTCTTCATTAACTATGGGTTCATTCTGGGAGAACATTATTTTAAATTCTTGCCAAGTCTTAACTTTGTACCATGTGCATGAACTGACTACTAAAAAATGAAATAAGTACCACAGCTTTCTTATCCATTCATCTGCTGATGGACATCTAGGTTGCTTCCATGTCTTGGCTATTATAAACAGCTGTGGTACATATACACAATGGAGTATTACTCAGCCATTAAAAAGAATACATTTGAATCAGTTCTAATGAGGTGGATGAAACTGGAGCCTATTATACAGAGTGAAGTAAGCCAGAAGGAAAAACATAAATACAGTATACTAACGCATATATATGGAATTTAGAAAGATGGTAACAATAACCCGGTGTACGAGACAGCAAAAGAGACACTGATGTATAGAACAGTCTTATGGACTCTGTGGGAGAGGGAGAGGGTGGGAAGATTTGGGAGAATGGCAATGAAACATGTAAAATATCATGTAGGAAACGAGTTGCCAGTCCAGGTTCGATGCATGATGCTGGATGCTTGGGGCTGGTGCACTGGGACGGCCCAGAGGGATGGTATGGGGAGGGAGGAGGGAGGAGGGTTCGGGATGGGGAACACACGTATACCTGTGGCGGATTCATTTTGATATTTGGCAAAACTAATACAATTATGTAAAGTTTAAAAATAAAATAAAATTAGAGAAAAAAAAAATAAAAATAAAAAATGAAATAAAAAACAAGTGCCGTGTGATTAATACCTTATTCTTTTTAAGGAATAGAACCAGGAGAAATGAGTTATGGTTCTGTAGGGAATATGAATTTTAGCCCACAGATCCAAGTAGCAAGAACTGCATTACCTCATTTTCTTTAAATCAACTTAAATCTTTTCTGAGGGCAGTTTAACCCCAGTTGTTACTGAGATTCCCATTTCTCTGCAAAGCTATTCAAATTCTCTGGTTTCTGTGAGCTATTTAGACATGATAGAATCTCATCTTGTTGTCAGTGCCCTCCCCCGCACCGATTACCTCTGAAATGCTGATGGTGGCACCTGCATGGCCTCTTCAGGTCCCCCAAGGTTACATCTTCTCTCCCACTCTCATAGTGGGGGAATCTTGCTATGCACATCACAAAGCTGTCTCCTTCTAGAAGCTGTCACCTCCCCAATGGACTGGCACAGGCTTTCTATGGGACTGCACATTTCTTACCATTTCCTTATTTCAGGGCCATCTTTTTCTTCTCTCTTACAGTTCTCAGAAGAATCAATTTTCTCTCTCCCCTGTCTAGCACACTTGGGATAATCTCTTCAAAGAGTTTAGGTTTTTACAAAAGGCAGCAAGAAATGTTTATTCTGAGAAAAGCTTCTGCTTTCAGTCCAGCAAAAGTCCCTAAGCAAAAAAGAGCAACCTCATTGAAAAGGATGAAAAGAAATATAGAGGAATAACAAATGCTATTTCCTATTTTAATAAACCAATCTGCTATAAGTATATCTGGGATGTTTAACAATAGTCAGTGAGATTCCCTAATCAACTTGTTTGTGAAAGAGAGGCAGACATTGCTCAAAAGCGGTGATGGTTGTGATGTGTTGGTGTGAGTCTTCTTGAGAAGCGTTTATGGATTAACATCCCTAGAAGCCTATAAAACTGCAGTAATGGATTCAAGTTTCCATTTATCTTGTGTGTTAGAGTGTAAAGTCCTTGGGGGTAGGGTCGGGGAAGGGTCAATACAGCTATTTATTGCAGGCACCAGCTCAATGCCTGAGATAGAGCAGGTCTTCAATAAACCTTTGTTGAAAGAATGAATGAGTTAATGGAGCTAAAGATGGTAACCTACCGATATTAGTTTTCAGTTTACAGCAACTTATAATAATTCTCCTAAAGACTTCAAGATGATAAGCCCACGTCTGATTCATCAGTTTCAACTGTGAACAAGTTGTAAATTGTACATTCATTACATTTAATTCCTTAATTCATTTAAGTCCATTCATTTTATTTTTTTCTAATTGCTTGATATTGATCATCGATATTTGGTGGAGTTTTATGACATTTTGCAAAACACTTAGCTAATATTTCATTAATAACAGTGCTTCTAGGACCTAACTATACTCTTTTATTGCAACTTGTATCCACAAATATTTGAGATTCACTCTCAATAGGATTGAAAATACTAATATGCAATGGTGAAGGGACATTTGCACTCTCAGCAGCTTTTTTGTATTTACTTTTTAAAAAAAGTTCACTTAAATCTCATGATTATCAGTGAATTAGCAACTATTTAGTCACTATGATAATTATAATATATCACTATAACATCATAATAATTGTTTTTCAGATATTGCAAATCTCTTGGCCATCTTCACATGAATAAAGAATTATGTTTATTAATTCTCCTGCCTCTCTTTCAGAGTTTCTTGCAGAAGTTCTAAGTCTGTTCTATTCCATTCTATATCCTTGCTCACCTCATCATGAGGCATCTTTTACTTATGAAATGATCTACTGTTCTATAACAGTAAGCAGCATGTTATATAATCACATATTTCATATATTGGGTTGGCCAAAAAGCTCATTCAGGTTTTTCATAACATCTTATGGGAAAACCCAGATGAACTTTTTGGCCAACCCAGTACTATTGATAGCATCTTTTGTGTATTGCATTTAACGTGTGCTGTGCTTAGTTGCTCAGTCATGTCTGACTCTCTGCAACTCCATGGACTGTAGCCCACCAGGCTCCTCTGTTCATGAGGATTCTTCAGGCAAGAATACTGGAGTGGGTTGCCATGCTTCCTCCAGGGGATCTTCCCAAAGCAGGGATCAAACCCAGGTTTCCCGTATTGCAGGTGGATTCTTTACCATCTGAGCCACCATGGAAGCCCTGTATTAACATACTTTTAAATAAATTTAATTCTCTGAACAGAACACTTTTTCTTTATGTAAATCATTATTATTTTTAAGTGTTTGTAGTTTACAAATGATGTAATTGGAGTCATTCAGGAGTGCAAAGATGTCTTTTGATCTCTTTGGAGGTGTGGTTTATAAACCTGGGTTCTCTATTTTCATTCCTGACTTTCTTTAATTTGAGTAATAATACATATCTTCCACCAAGCCTACATTTGAGGCAGTGTTTAGTAATTTAGGCATGCTTCTCTACTAGCAAATGTGAGAACATCCTAACTGAACGGTGGGGCTTCTAAATATAGTTAGGTTGTTGTGAACATTAATGTGCTCGTGTTTTCGAATCATGTTTGCATGTTTGATAAATATTTAAATTAAAAATATTTATCATACAAGTCAGAACCTGGATAGCGCCAACCTTTCAAAACTGTGATTCTCATTCCTCACTTTCCGAGTATCTGTTAATTACTCTCCATATTTTAGAGGATATTACTTTTTCTTGACAAAGAGCATTTGATGAAAACTACAGCTTTGGTGTATATATATAATTAAGAGAGGCTGAATTGCAGGGTACTTTTTGTTTTGTGCTCTGATTAACCAAATTGTAGCACTTTCCTTTTATCACCCATGTAGGACTGCAAAAGGAAGATAGTTACACACTTCAAAACAAGGATTAGGCCAGGGCCTTGATGAGTGGCGTGGGTCCCACTGCTACACGTAATGTGCTGCTTCTACGTGCTAGGAGATGGAACGTAGTGCCAGTCTGTGGCATCACTCAGCAGGTGCAAATGAAGTATGAAATGAAAAATTCCAACCCACACAATGAACAGAGAAAAAAAAAACACAGCATTTTGTAGTCACTGCTGTGTCAGGCTATTTACTCTCATAGACAGCTCAGCTCCACCTAGGCAAGTGCCCCAAATCTCTCTGACTCTGACACCTGCTACAGAAACTGGGTTTTGCTTTGTGCTACTTTGGTTATGTTAATTCCCCTTCAAGAATCCCCATCCTTCCAGAAGAAGACCAGTTGAAGTCTTTAGAAGCTGGTTACTTTCTTAACAGGGAAGAATGATGTGAGGGTAAGGGTAAGTGCTATTGAGAAATGTGAATGATGCTCAAAATGGATAATAAGGTGATCCTGAAATTAAGTTCCACATGGAATTTTTATTCTTTTAACTTATGAGAAAATATTGTACCTAATATATTTGCTCGTTCCATTTTTTAAAGATCTGAAGGGAAACTGCCATCCATCACTGTTGATACCTGATGTAAGGATGAGACAAACATTTGGATAATAAAATTGTCTTAATTAATTCAGATAAATTAGTATCACCATGCTTTTAAAATATTTTTGCATATCTATCTATGTATCTATCTACCTACCTACCTATCTACCTAACTGATCTCAGTCTACTTATTTGATATTATCAGTCAGAGCTAAAACTTAACTGATAACTTTAAAGACTATAAATGTTAGTGCCTTCTGGGGACAAGGCTCGATTTTCATTAGAGTATATTGAAAATGACAATGTCCTACTTATTTTTGCCTTCCAGTTTTATTGAGATATAATTAACATACAGCACCATGAAACTTTAGGGTATACAGCATAATGATTTGATTTGCATACATCAAAATGATCAGCACAGTAAATTTAGTGAACATCCATCATCTCATATGTGTACAGAATTAAAATAGAAAAAAATATTTTCTTGTCATGCGATCTCTTAGGATTTATTCTATAATCATTTACAGACATAACACCCAGCAGTACTAATTATATTTATCATATTGTACATTACATCCTTAGAACTTATCTTATAGGTAGAAATTTGTACATTTTGACTAACTTTCATCCAGTTGCCTCTGCCCCACCTCTGATAACCACCTCTGATCTCTTTTTCTATGAGTTTGTTTCTAAAATATATTTGACCTACAACACTATGTTAGTTCCTGTTACATAATATAAGAAAATCACTATTTCTGTACATTTTAAGCTGATCAAGGTAAGTCTAGTTACAATGTGTCAACATATAAAGATATTACATAGTTATTGACTGTATTTCCCACACTATTCTTTTCATACTCTGACTCATTTATTTTGCAATGGGATTTGTACCTCTTAATCTCTCTCACCTATTTTTTTTTGCCTGCTTTGAGTTCTCTGCCCTTTGGCAAATACCTGTTTGTTCTCTGTATCGGTAACTCTGTTTCTGTTTTGTTACAGTTGTTCATTTTTTAAAAAATATTCTCTATATAAGTGGATGTGAGAGTTGGACTGTGAAGAAGGCTGAGCGCCGAAGAATTGATGCTTTTGAACTGTGGTGTTGGAGAAGACTCTTGAGAGTCCCTTGGACTGCAAGGAGATCCAACCAGTCCATTCTGAAGGAGATCAGCCCTGGGATTTCTTTGGAAAGAATGATGCTAAAGCTGAAACTCCAGTACTTTGGCCACCTCATGCGAAGAGTTGACTCATTGGAAAAGACTCTGATGCTGGGAGGGATTGGGGGCAGGAGGAGAAGGGGACCACAGAGGATGAGATGGCTGGATGGCATCACTGACTCGATGGACATGAGTCTCAGTGAACTCCAGGAGTTGGTGATGGACAGGGAGGCCTGGCGTGCTGTGATTCATGGGGTTGCAAAGAGTCAGACATGACTGAGTGACTGATCTGATCTGATCTGATATATAAGTGAAATCGTACAATATCTATTTTTCTTTGTCTCTTTCTCTAACATTTTTCACTCAGCATAATACCCTCTAGGTCCATCAATGTTGTCTCAAACGGCAAGATTCCATTGTGTATGACTGAGTAGTATTCCAGTGTATGTATGTGTATATATATACTACATCATCTTTATCTATTCATCTATTGAGGAACACTTAGTTTGCTCCCGTATCTTGACTTATTATTTACTATTGTAAATAATGTTGCAGTGAGCAGAGGGTTGCATATAACTTTTCTAATTAGTGTTTTTGTTTTCTTTGGATAAATACCCAGGCATGGTATTGCTGGATAATATGTTAGGTCTATTTTTAATTTTTTTGGAAGCTCTGTACTATTTCCCATAGTGGCTGTGCCAATTTACATATGCACCAAAGGTGCACAGGGTTTCCTTTTCTCCGCATCCTTGCCAACCCTTGTTATTTTTTGTCTTTTTGATAATGGCCATTCTGACAGGTATAAGGTGATGCCTCATTGTGGTTTGGATTTGAATTTCCCTGATGATTGTTGATGTTTAGACTCTTTTCATGTACCTGTTGGCCATCTGTGTATCTTCTGTGGAGAAAGGTCTATTTAAATCTTCTGCCCATTTTTCGACTGGGTTGTTTGTTTTTTTGATGTATGAGTTCTTTTTATATTTTGAATGTTAACTCCTTATCAGACATATCATTTGCAAATATTTTCTCTGAACCGGTAGGTTGTCTTTCACTGTTGATAGTTTCCTTTGCTGTGAAAAAGCCCTTTAGGTTTATGTGGTCCATAATGTCTCTGCTTATTTGGAGTCTACATTTTATTAAACTTGAATAGTTGATACCCCAAAAATAAGTAGCATAGTAATATACATAGCAAAATTTAACTAATTTTTTAACAATGAGGAGGCAATAAAGGAGACAATTAAAACATAAAAGCTAGCATGTTTTAATCAAAATAAGAACTATAAATAGTTTAAAAATCAACACTGTTTAATTATGCTAAGATGGTAAAGCCAATATAAAGTGAGTTAGGTAAATGAATATCAAAATATATGTGAGCAATATTGTATTGATAGATGCAGAATTGTTAGAACTTCACATCGAATATATATTGAGGAAATCTCTGGCTTCCTCTCTGAGCCTAAATTTCCTCATCTTATAAGGTAATAGTAATAAAATAAGAGCCATTAGGCAAGATTTTGTAGGGATTAAGGAAAATAATCCATGTATAGCAAAGTTCCTGGCCCATAAAAAGTACTGGAACAATAATAGCAGCAACTGGATTCGCTTATTAGTAGCTCTAAAGAAGTCTTAGAATACATAAGCTTAAATTTTACAGTTTATATTTGGCCTTAGTTATCATGTGTTATAAATCTGAATAAATTAGCATTTATAGATGTTATGCATACACAAGTCTAATTGGAAAAATTTATCTGGAATAGGGTCTTTAAAAGTCTAAAACTGAGATTATACATTATTATTGTTTAGTTCTTATATACAAAGTGAAAAACATAATCATTTTAAATAGTTTTGGGCTACCATATTTCTTTGTCTACAGAGATACACAATGCCCTTGAAGAATGATTTATGCCCATGGTATTTACTAAAATCTGGAATGTAATTCCAACAATTAATTGAAGATTTTCTTTTGGTGACCCTTTTATGCCAAATCCAATGGCTTCTTGTTACACAATGTTAAATACTTTTAACCTATGGCTTTGTAGGTGATGGTTCTTAAATTTTGGGTGGGCCGGCAAAAATAGCCTATGTCTAGCATAGTCAAACATTTTCCTGGTGGCCCAGTGATAAACAATCTGTCTGCAATGCAGGAGACCTGGCTTCAATCTCTTGGTCAGGAAGATCCCCTAGAGAATGGAAGAGCCACTCACTCCAGTATTTTTGCCTGGAGAATTACATGGACATTGGAGCCTGGCAGGCTACAGCCCATAAGGTTGCATGGAGTCGGACATGACTGAGTGACTAATGTACGCACACATGCAAAAGCATAGTCAAGCATAAGAGATACCAGTGAAGTCAAACAAACTTGGCTTGTGATTGGTTAGAAGTATAAAGGGAGTGGGAAATAGAAGTCTAGATTGACTCTCAACTTTTTAATTTTACTTCCTAGAGAAGTGGTGGCCCATTTATTAAGATAGAGTATATGGGAGGTAGAATAAATTTCGTAGAAAATTGGTTGAGTTCATTTTGGATATATTGTTTTTGAGTCAACTACGTACATGTATCTATTAGACACTGGGTCTAGGTATTAGATCTATGTTGTAGTAACGTTTATAATTATGAATGTGGGGTATTGTGTTTTGCATGAAGATTGTAAACCATATCCTTGGTAAGTATTAAGAACAGAGAAAGGACAGGCTGTAGATTTATGTACAATTTCTGGACAGCAGTTCTAACTTCATTCCTTCCTTGGGAACTCTTCCATGACTTATCTTGTGTCTTGGATACCACAGTGTCATTCAGAGAGAATCTTTAAAAATAAGATTACCTTAAGATTCTTAAGGTAAGAAGCAGCAGAACTCTGGTCATTATCAATACTAAAGAAAAGTGGATGCGTGCTAAGTCACTTTAGTTGTATCCAACTCTTTGTGACAGTATGAACTGTAGCCTGCCAGGCTCCCTCTGTTCGTGGGTTTCTTGGACAGGATTACTGGAGTGGGTTGCTATTTCCTACTCCATGGGATCTTTCCTACCCAGGGCCTGAACCCTGTATTGGCAGGCAGGTTCCTTACCACTAGTGCCACATGGGAAGCCCCAAAGAAAAACTAGAAAAAGATAAATTAGCAAAGGGAACTGTCAGAGATGGAGGAAAATGGGAGAGAGAAGCCAAGTGAAACAGAGTTTCAAAAATAGGGTGCTTAACTATCAAATATTCCTATATGGTTAAAAAAGCTAAATGAGAGATTTGTATTTTTCTTTTAACCAAGAAATTATTGGTGATTTTTTCCAGAGCAGTTTCATTATGCTGTTTTGGATGGAACCTCACTGTTGAAAAGTAGGTACAGTAATTCTTGATTATTCTAAAGAGGAGTGGAGTTATGCAAATGAAAAAAAGGGGTACACATACAGCTGGATGAAAGGAAACTGGAAGGAGAAATTCTATGAAGATGAAAAAGACTTGGCATATTTTTACTGTTTGTAGAAGTACCCAGAAGAGAATAAGAGAAGCTGAAAATGAGATAGAGAGGGCAGAGTGTGGGGGTGGGAGGCTGTGATTCAGGCAATATAAAGAGCAAGTGTGAAGAATGGGAGACATTAATCTGGATTGAAAGAAACTTTCTTTAGGAGGGAAGGAGGTGAAAATTTCTTTCTTTAGGAGGGAAGAAGGTGAGAGGATTTGTATCTGATCACACTGATTTCTAGAGTAATAAATGGGGTCATATCTTGAGAAGGTGGTGGTATCAGAAAACGGTACAAATTTCACTCTTGACTGGCTAAGAGGGAAGACAGACATGACACATAAATGTAGATAAATAAATGAAGATAGGTGCCTCATGGAGTACTCTGAAAGAGAATAACGTCACAAAATTCAGATTGAGATTTAGGGGAGGCTTTCAATTTAATGGATACCTGAGTACGTCAAGGCTGTATTTTGTCACCCTGCTTATTTAACTTATATGTAGAGTATATAATGAGAAACGCTGGGCTGGAAGAAGCACAAGTTGGAATCAAGATTTTGGGAGAAATATCAATAACCTCAGATATGCAGATGACACCACCCTTATGGCAGAAGGTGAAGAGGAACTAAAAAGCCTCTTGATGAAAGTGAAAGAGGAGAGTGAAAAAGTTGGCTTAAAGCTTAACATTCAGAAAATGAAGATCATGGCATCTGGTGCCATCACTTCATGGGAAATAGATGGGGAAACAGTGTGAGACTTTATTTTTTGGGCTCCAAAATCACTGCAGATGTTAATTGCAGCCATGAAATTAAAAAACGCTTACTCCTTGGAAGGAAAGTTATGACCAACCTAGATAGCATATTGAAAAGCAGAGACATTACTTTGCCAGCAAAGGTCCGTCTAGTCAAGGCTATGGTGTTTTCCAGTGGTCATGTATGGATGTGAGAGTTGGACTGTGAAGAAAGCTGAGCACCGAAGAATTGATACTTTTGAACTGTGGTGCTGGAGAAGACTCTCGAGAGTCCCTTGGACTGCAAGGAGATCCAACCAGTCCATCCTAAAGGAGACCAGTCCTGGGTGTTCATTGGAAGGACTGATGCTGAGGCTGAAACGCCAATATTTTGGCCACCTCATGCGAAGAGTTGACTCATTGGAAAAGACTCTGATGCTGGGAGGGATTGGGGGCAGGAGGAGAAGGGGACGACAGAGGATGAGATGACTGGATGGCATCACCGACACGATACACATGAGTTTGGGTGGGCCCACAGGGTGGGCTCCCTGTGATGGACAGGGAGGCCTGGCGTGCTGTGATTCATGGGGTCGCAAACAGTTGGACTCGACTGAGTGACTGAACTGAAGTGAAAGAATAACAGGAGTTGGAAGGAAAATGAGAAGGGAGAAATGTTGGAAGACAAGGAAATATATGTGTAAATTTCACTGTTAAGTAGATATTGTTAGGTCCATGTTATTTGTGTAGAGAGAGAAGCTCAGAGAGGTCCCTTCTCTGGTGTCTCAGGATTAGATCGTGTTAGATTTTAGGACCCAGGTCTATCTGATGCTACAGCCTGTACTTGATCCTATTTCCTAGGCTGCCTCACAAGTACAGTCTTTTAGGACACACTTGATTGAATGATGTCTTAGTTGCAGCTGTTATAACAGTGTATCATTGTGGCTGGATGGCTTATAAACAACATAAATTTATTCCTCACTGTTATGGAAGCTTGACATTCAAGATCAGGATGGCAGCATGGTCAAATTCCGATGAGGGATCTCCTTCGGGTTGCAGATTTTCAGCTTCTTGTTGGGTCTTCATATGGTGAGTATGGGGAGGGGAAGCGCTCTTGCAACTCCTATGTGTGTGTGCTAAGTCACTTCAGTCATTTCTGACTCTTTGCCACCCCATGGACTGTAGTCCATCAGGCTCCTCAGTCCTTGGAATTTTCTAGGCAAGAATACTGGAGTGGGTTGCCATTTTCTCCTCCATGGGATCTTCCAGACCTAGGGATTGGACCCACATCTCTTACATCTTCCACTTTGGCAGGTGGGTTTTTTACCACTAGTGCCACCTTGTAACTCCTAAAGTGAAAGTGAAAGTCACTCAGTTGTGTCCTACTGTTTGCGGCCCAATGGACTGTACAGTCCTTGGAATTCTCCAGGCTATAATACTGGAGTGGGTAGCCATTGCCTTCTCCAGGGGATCTTCCCAACCCAGGGATTGAACCAGGCTCTCCTGTATTGCAGGCAGATTCTTTACCAGCTGAGGTACTAGGGAAGCCCTAAGAGGGCATTAAATCCATTGAGGGCTCCACCTTCGTGACCTCATCTCATCCCAATTATACCCCAAAGGTCCCGCCTCCTAATGCCATCACATTGACCCAAAGGGTCTGAACATATGAATTTTGGGGGGATACAAACATTTGGTCCATAACAGATAATTTCTTCCCTTCCTCATTTTTGTCAGCTTTCTTTGTTTCTACTTTTAAGAGTGGATGTCACCAAGATCCCTGTCTATGGATTTATTATCATCTTCCCATATTTTACTTTGATGACATCATCTATGTTCACAGCTTTAACTATGGCACTCAGACTCCTCATTCCTACCGTTACATATTCAGCCCTCAGCCATGCTTTAAATGAGCCATGCTCATTTTTCAAAATATTTTCAGAAAAATCCAAGTGAATGATCTAGAATCACCTCAAATTTCGTGTGTTCTGAATTGAGCTTGACATGTCTTTGTATGCCCAAACGGCTCTCTTAATTTGTCATCAGTTTAAATGTCTTCAAACCATTTTTGTTTCTTTCTTCTCTCTTAAAAAACAAGTGAAAAAAACGTATCTGTCATAAAGTTTGCTAGTGAAATGGAAATTACATTTTTTCTCCTCTCTCTGTACACAAGTTGAGGCTGAAGGAATTACATGCTGCAACAGCTCTCTGCTTGCTGTGCTCCTTGGAGTTGTCATTATCAAATACAGAATTCTTAGGCTTTCATGGCAATTTGTCTTGTTGATGCCTTCCTCGCGCTGGTTTTTATATTTGCTTGCCACAAAAGTCTTTCATAAAAATTCTATATTCACATCGAGTGCTCATAGAAAATCTGTCTTCATAGATTTTCTATACAGTCTCGGGAAGATGGTATTCTTTGTCTATAATTATTTCATGCTCTTGCCGAGGTTTCTCTCTGGGTGGAGCATATGGCCTCACTCCACTGACTTTAAAGCTTATTGTGGCCACGTGACTTACTTTTTTCCAATGAAATACGGAGAAACGTTCAGTGTGCTGGTGCTGAAGAAACATTACATGTTTCTGCTCATTATCCTGTGTACCCATCTTGCATTGTGAGAAGACCAGTATCCTAGGTAGGTGTATTTCTTTGGCCGGGCTCCTGGAGTGAGAGACACTTGGACACAGATGTGAATTGAAACTTTAGAAGCAGAGGAAATCTGGGACATATTAGCAAGATGTGTATGTTTGCTATTTACACTCTACTGAGATATTATGGTTGTTATACATTGTCATCCTAGAAATAGCTGACAAATAATCATTCTGGAAACCAAATCTGTAATAATAAACCCAGTCATAACTCTGAGGTTTGCTTTCCTCCTAGCTGTTGAGCTTGGGGTTAAAAGTTTTGAAGAATTGTTGGTTCATAGTTATACTGTTTTTGTATGATGTGTTGGAAATGATGGGAATGTTTAGTTAAGTATCAGAATAATTTCAGGTTTGTTTTTGGTGGCATATATTACAGTTCTGAGTAAAACTGAAGTTAACAGAAGTAAACTATTAGAAATTAAATCTTTTAGTATTAGAAATTAAGAAGAAGTTGATTTGATAGAAATTAAGGTTTTTTTCTGAAAAGACTTTCTTATCAAGTCTTTTCTGCAGACATTTGGGGGATGTATTTTGCAATATATAGAAATTTCCTTACTCTTAACATGGGTTCTTTTGAGTTGACATTTTAAATATGAGGAATAGATCACAATGTTCTTAATAGCCCTTAATCAGCTTTCCTGAGTCTATTAAAGCCATATTTATGTTTGCAAAGACCCTCTGTTCTTTGTGACAGTGAAAACATTAGTCGCTCAGTTGTGTCCAAGTCTTTGCGACTCCATGGAGTGTAGCCCGCTAGGCTCCTCTGTCCATGGATTTCCAGGCAAGAATATGGAGTGGGTCGCCATTTCCTTCTCCAGGGGATCTTCCTGACCCAGGGATTGAACCCGGGTCCCCTGCATTTCAGACAGATTCTTTACCAGCTGAGCCACCAGGGAAGCTGTCTATTCCTTTATGAGATAAACAATTCATTCATTGAACACTTTTCAAAACATCTATTTTATAAAGACCAGTCCAGGTTCAATGCAGGATACAGGAAGCTTGGGGCTCGTGCACTGGGATGACCCAGAAGGATGGTATGGGGAGGGAGGTGGGAGGGGGGGTTAGGATAGGAAACACGTGTACACCTGTGGTGGATGCATGTTGATGTATGGCAAAACCAATACAATATTGTAAAGTAAAAAAATAAATAAAAAAATAAATTAAAAAAAAAAAAAAGAAACTGTTTCTTATCTCTCCTCTAGTCTTTCTAGGATCCTTTCTAAGGCCTGATTACCAGTACTTCAGAACATTGGTTCATTTTCATGTGCCCCTTCAAAGATCCGTGGCATGGTGTCATTATCTTTGATGTGTGACTATACGTTTCTAGAAAACCTTGCCAGGTTGTTGGCCTTATAAATAATTCTCTTGAACCAGTTGAGTTTCTCGTCTCCACTGGGAAATGGGCACAGAAAAGTCAAGGTTGCATGTCTGTGGATTTATTTTAGTATTATTTATTTTCATGGTATGTTGAGAAGCTCCCAAGTCATACACCAGACACCAAGTCTGATAAATTTAAAGTTGGAAAGTACTGATGGCCCAGTTGAGGTAATATAATTAGTTGCAAAATGTTAATGAGGATCAGATGAAAAACAAAACGAACAAAATCCAGGCATATTAGACTTCCAAAAAGGCATATGAAGTAGATTTAGGAAATGAATTGGAAATCAGTAACCCAAAGGACTTTCAGTAGGGAAAAATATAAATTATTTCAGGCATTCCTTGGAGGTTGGTGTGAAACATTCTGCCAAAGAAGGGTAAAATGGAAGATGAGAGGTAGAAAGCATATTAAGGCACTTAGAAATGTCACACTGCATCCCCATTTGTTAAATGTGAATCCTTTTGATCAGATTTTGGTGTCAAGTTAATATCTACTTTTTTTCTCATTTGTAGAGACTCTAAGTGGAAAGAGCCTCATTTCTTTTGATATTCTAGCCTCTGGGCCAGATCCACTGGTTGCCTGTTTCTGTAAAAATTGTTTTATTGGCACACAGCTACACCTGTTTGTTTGTGTATTGTCTATGGCTGTTTTCACACTAGAAAAGCAGAGTTGAGTTGTTGCAATAGAGATATTACGGCCGACAAAGGTAACATTTTTACTATCTGGATTTTTATAGAAAAAGTTTGCTGACCCTTGCTTAAGCCCCATGACTTTTATACTTTTTCGGATTGTGCCCTAAGGGAATAACTATATCTTCCATCCCTACCAATGTCTATGAGCACACACAGACGAGAGTATATCTTGGAAAATATTTCATGTAATAATTTTTAGTTGCTGTACTTCCCTCCCCCTCATTTAATCCTATTCTTTCAGCTTTTGAAAAATGATGCTTCAGTTTTTACTGTTCGACACTATCCTACCCATGCTTACGACTGTGAAATAATATTTTCTGTAAATACCAGGGTCACTCATCTGTTTAAGAGTTTTGAGTTCAGTTTAGCAATACATTTAACATAAAACAGAAATTGTATTATCCTGACTAATATCAGCAGGAAAAAGAAAAAAAATTAAGCCAGCCATCTGACATACTATTGTAGGGGAAAAGATTGTAAAGAACAATATACAACTCATGGGAATATTGGGATACTACCAACTTGACCTAAGTTTGTTTAATAGGCTGCCTCAAGAACTTAATTAATTTCAGATAGGTGTTTTACATTTCTGAGAATTCGGCTCAAGTCCATTTGTCATTCATATGTTCAATTTCTCACTTGTAGATTGGGAGCAAGAACTTATAATACATAACAACTTATAATACATAACAACACGAAGCCAAATAAGATGTACACTTGGATCACTGTCAAATTCTTTTCATTTCTTCTTTAATTCACTCACCTATGGAACATCCATCCATTGAGACCATTTTTTAAAAAATTCTGGACACGATGTTGCCATTCAAGCAGGAATGGTATCTTTATAAAGCCTACCATTTGATACGAGATAAAAATTAATCAAATAACCACATAAAATGGCATTTGTGATAGAAGCTATGAAGTCGAGATGCAGGTGCCACGAAGCATATAATAGGGCAATTTGACCTAGTAGGGGAGGTCAGTTGAGACTTCCAGGAGGAAGTAATGATTGAGCTATATGAGAAGGAATTCATGAGCTGAAAAAAGACAGGGATGAGCGGACCCTCAGAGAACAGAACGTCTTTGTAGAAATTTACTCTCACTCTCTCCTTGAACAGTGCTATTGTCCCATTTCTTTCATCTTTACTTCTGGTGGCATTTTAAATTACTTATCTTTCTCTCCACTGCCTTTTGTCTGTAGATGGAGAGGACATAGCTTAAAAACTCCATTATGTATCTGTTTATTCAAATAGTTCCATGTAAGATGCATTCACATTTGTGGAAATTGTTCTTCTTCATAGGGATAAGGTCCTAGACAGTTTTCTTAAATAGCTCTATAAATCGTCATGAAGACCTGACCTTGGTTTTCAATCAGCCTTTATTTATGGTTTGGAAATGCTTCCTTGTGAAGCTGATAGGTTCAGAGTCACTGCCCATGGATTTATGGTTGCATTTATTATGACAGGTTTGGACTCTAGAATGATAGCAAGGCAAGCCACTGCAATGATGGATTTTCTTGTTGAGATCTAAAACTTTTTATGTTTTTTCCCTCCTATTTAGAAATTTCTTTGGAAATGCTACTGAAAGACAAATAATATTTTATTTTTAACACATTTAAAAGTTACTTATCTGCTTAGTTCCTGTTCCTTAATATAATTGACATATCTAGGATTTTTTTTTGCTAACTTAGGAATAAGGAAATACCTAAATTTCAGTTTACACAGTCTATTTTTAAAAAACCATGCTTCTACATGATGGATGTGGAATAAGCGAAGCTATTGTTATAGTTGTTTTGCTTGAGGTGAAGAACAGACTTTTACTGTACAAAAAATATTGAAAATGAAAATTCAGTGCACAAAATTACAGCAGGACTCTCAGTGCAAAATCTACTATATAGGTAAAAGGATAAAATACCAAAATTAGAAAAGTGAAGTAATAGTACCAGTGAGACAGCATTCTGAATATTTGTTGTTTCTGTATAAAGTGGTGACATTCTAATGTTTTGTTTACTTATACAGTTAAAGAGATTTAAGAATGTGTGCAGAATGGGCTCCTAAGGTGAGAGTTATTATGTATCCACTTACATGGGGAGGAGGTTCCGGAAATGTGTTTTTCCTTCACACTGTACCCTGGAGAAGGAAATGGCAACCCACTCCTGTATTCTTGCCTGGAGAATTCCACGGACAGAGGAGCCTGGCGGGCTACAGTCCATGGGGTCGAACAGAGTCAGACACGACTGAGCGGCTAACAGTACACTATGTACCCGGACTGCCTACTCCTCAAAGGAAATTCAGAGAATGCAACTTCCAAATAGCTGAACTGCACTGAACAGATTCAGTGATCTAGAAATGTGCTGTGTCCTGGGATTATTGCACTTAGTGTTTTATTTCTCCAGATATGAAGTTAATGTTCAGAAAGTTTCACTTAAGTCAAGACTGGTTTTCGCTCCTGAAAAGAACAATGCAAAAAATCACAGCCGTTTAATTCTTTTCTGAATTACAAGATGCTAGGATGTCATGGAGGCATGAGACCAGCAGATGGCGCTCGGCTTCTGTCTCAAAAAATCCAAGAGTGGCTTGTTCTTCAGCCTCTACTTATTACCATTCATTTTAAGGGATGAAAATCTGTGTGCAGAGAAAAATCTTTGTTAGCACAAAGCCTCTGGTATTTGTGAGAGACAAAAGTACATTTCGAGTTCATTCAAAGACTAGTTGGTAATCTCTGAATTTTGCAAGTTAACTCATGAGAACGTAAACAAACAAACAAACCAAAAACCCCACAAAATCCATAACCCAAACCTTCTATTAACTGGTTAACTAGATGCACTCATTTGCTTCCTATCAGCCCACTGATGTTTTATATGGGAGCATGGAAAAGGCAGCTGATATTTTCATGCATTTTGAAGGAAGAATAAAAATGGCTGGTTCTCTTTGCCTCGCTTGTTCACAGATTTTGTAAGCCGAGGAAATAGATACTACGGTTGTTTGTAAAACTGAATCCAAACAAAGGAAAGAGAGCCAGGATGCTCTCCTATAACACTGACATGTGTACCACACTCTGGAAAAAAGATGAGGCTGCAAAAGAAGGTTTTAGCTTAGCATTTCAATTCTGAAATGAATGGTCCTATTTAATTTTCCACATACAATATCTTTCCTCACCAAAGAATAGATTAATATTACTAATCTCACTTATGTAGCAGCTTTAAAAGGCCGCAGCAACAAGGATATTTCAGAAGCAGATTGTAGTCATTTCTGCAGGTATAGAAAATTCCCTACCCACACGGAAAGCGATTGTGTTGGTAATCTCCTGCTATTGCTTAGGTGGGAGTCTGTGTCATTCTTCGCTCCACGTGAGCTATATAGACAGGCATAATGGATAGAGTGATGAGAGAGGGCAATGATGAATTAGTGTCCCAGAGGTCCTGAAACTAATAACAAGGAAGAGTTTTGTGTGTCTCCATGGCCACTGGGTTCCTGGAGTTGTGTTATAAAATGTGATTCTTGGGTTGTCTGCTTCCTGGTCACCCTACAGAAGGTTAGAAGGAAGAGTTCCCTCAACTTCAGGATTAAAAGAGCAAGAAAAAGCAAGATATGCATTTACTTGTACTATAATGGAATGAAGTCATGACCAAATATACAGTAGATTTCTGCATGGATAAATGTGAGGTTTTTTTCCTCTAGCATTGCATATATGAAATATCTACACTGGTTGCAGCTTTAGGGTTTGCATTTGGTTTGTATTTTTTCTTTTCTTTAAAGAAAGAGTATACATTGTCGTGGTATATTAAGCTGCTTCTTCCCACATGTGTGGATTAAGCATCAGAGATGGCCCAAAAGAGTACTCTTCTAGTCTTTGCAATCCTTGGAAGTGTTATTGAGGAAAATAGATCCAAAGTGGACATGATGAGCAAATGTAAATTGTGATTATACTTTATTCTACTTGCTTTTTTATTCGTTTTCAAACTCCCACTGAGTGCCACCTTACAGGGCCCTGAGGATAACAACAGGGGATAAAAGCGATTCCTTCTCACAAAGAAGCAGACATGAATAGTGCTAGTAATGGTGCAATATGGTATGTACCGTCAAACAAGCAGAACCATGGTCGTTGGCTGAATTATAGTTATTAGCCCAGAGGATTTGAACTAAAGATAAACCTACTGCCAAACACATGTAAATGTCACTTCCCTTACAGGGATGACGTAGCCAGGAAAAATGCAGGCTTAGAAAGAAAGAGGAGTTTTCTTTCTTTTGTCCACGAGATGATTCCTCATCTAACCATCACAGAAATGAGAAAGGAAGGGCAACGAGCCCGTGAACAAAAGCTGACCGGTGAGCTGCTGCCCTCACATCCTCCCTTTACACTGCCATTTAAACGTTCTGTTTGGCTGATTATGTCTCTCCAGAATGCAAATATTTTCAGCTCCAAACACCAAAGTTTTTAAAGGTTTCAAGGGAAATAGCAATACTTAAAACATTGTCAGTTTAGACATAATCCCTGCATCTTCTTTTTTCCATTTAGTATGTCGCAACTGATTTCACTACCCATATACTGAAGCAGAATCGTACATGTTTTAATGAAATATTATTAACATGAGACAATTGAGTAATGTATTGATATACATTTATGGTCTTTATAATGGAGAAATAACCATATGTTGTGATTTTATGCTGTGGTGTTGGAGAAAACTCTTGAGAATCCCTTGGACTGCAAGGAGATCAAACCAGTCAATCCTAAAGGAAATCAGTCCTGCAATTCATTGGAAGGACTGAGGCTGAAACTGAAGCCTCAATACTTTGGCCACCTGATGCAAAGAAGTAACTCCTTGGAAAAGACCCTGATTCTGGGAAAGATTGAAGGCGGGAGAAGAAGGGGATGACAGAGGATGAGATGGTTGGATGGCATCACCAACTCGACGGACATGAGTTTGAGCAACCTCCAGGAGTTGGTGATGGACAGGGAAGCCTGGCATGCTGCAGTCCATGGGGTTGCAAAGAGTTGGATTTGATTGAGCAACTGAACCAAACCATATGCTGTGATTTTATGACAGTTATAAATAGACCCTAATTTTTTTTAAATGAGGAAGTAACCATTGTAATGTGAACATTCAGCTAAATATATAGAACTAAATTTAAAAATATATGTATAAAGGGAGACAGAGAGAGACAGACAGACACAGAAAGAGGTAGATAGAGTTTAATTCATGAGTTGGTTTGGAATTTACTCCATGACTTTGATAAGTCACTTGTATGTATTTGCTCTTGTGTGAAATACTTTCAGTAACCCTTATTAGTAAAGCACTTGGAGATCATTGGTTGAAAAGCACAACTGACTTTGAGTACAGGATTTAGAGCCTTACAGTTGAGAGTCATCATAAATTTTATCTTTGCTGGCATAAGAGCAGAGATTATTTTTGTACAAACCAGTGGCTTTTTTATTTTGTAAATACTTTACAATAGGAGTTTCAGTCATGAATTAAGAATGTTTTCTACCTAGATCAGTAGATATATTGGTGACAACAATAACATATATGTGTTTATACCAGTGTTCTTGTAGCTTTCCCTTCTTGCCCTGAAATATGAAAACACTAAATTTTGAAACAATTCTTTATGTGTCTTCTATATTTATGGAAGACTATAGGAGATAAAAGAATCATACAGGTTTATTTTGGAGAAAAGGATGACACATTTGAGAAGTCTTCCCTGATAACACAGATTTCTACCAACTTTTTAAAGTTAAGTAGGTATTCTAGTATGATTGTGAATTTATCAATCACAGGAAGAGGAGATTTACTGTTGTGGGGAATATAGTTTTATCACCTATTAGCCAGAAAGAAAAGGACTCTTAAAGGATAAAAGTAGAAGTGAATTAAACTTTTCTCAGTATCAACTTAACTTTTCTGATCAGCTAAATTTTTCTGAGCAGGTGGAGAAAAGACACTGAGGGAATTGGAAATGGAAGAAAGAGCACTGATGAAAAACACATCACAAATGACTAACAAATTGTAAATGAAAATCGGGTGCCTTTCAGGTGGGAACTGCTAACAGGCTCTGAGGCAGCTTTTGGCCTCCTTTAATGGAAATTTTAAGAAAGGACTGGAGGTGATGAAGGTCATTCACCTGATGTCAGTGGCTCCTGAGTGGTATTCCAGGTGGACCCCTAGAATTGTGTTGAAGCATGGTGGGAAAGGTGCATCAATTCAAAGGGCAGAAGCTTCCTAGCCAACCTTTCCCTGCAGCAGATCAGAAGTAGAGGAAATCAGATCATTTATTTAATTTGTGTTTTTATTAAGATAGACTATCAAGATCTTCCATTTCTTTAGTGCATTATTGTAAAGCTCATTTCCCACATTAATCCATTAAGAATATTGAAGTAAAATATAGTTTCATCTTAAAATATATTTCTACGCTTGATGTGATAAAAAATTCACTTACAAGTCACCTGGGATCAGAGCAATAATAGAAACCAATCTTTTGCAAATATAGTTTGCTCTTATGGATAGGAAAAGTTGGAGGGAATAAAAACCATTAAGGCTGTGTATGAAAAATATATTAGAGTTACATTTATATCATTGATTACACTCTTTCTCAATTATACAGTTCAGAAAAAAACATAAGCAATTAATCATGGTAGATTACACTCATTTTGTATTTGGCCAGCAGTAGCAAGTAGTTATTAAGAAGTCTGAGTTCCAATTGTTTCTCCAAATAATACTTTGTAATATCTTTTGCTTATGTGATTTCTGTAATACCCTTTGGTAAATGTGATTATTTATACCTAGAAAAGATTTTTAAATAGCTCTCATTCCCTTTTTGCAATTATACTTTTAAATAGATTTTTAAAATATATTTACATTCTTAAATATGATGCTGTTACCAGCCCTGCCATTTGTCTTATTTAATCTGGATATGCCTAATTATAAACCACACCAATTACAACCACTGAACATGCATTATCAACTGCATAGACATTTAGTAGTAAAAATAGGATTAAAATATTCAGATAAAATAAGTAGACTCCTAGTTTATATAAAATGATAATTATACATTGAAAATTATTTATTTTATAGGAAAGAATTGTTTATATATGTTATACAATTCAGTATTGATAAAGAGGAAATCTTCTATCAGTAACTTAATTTCTTGGATGTCATTTTCTTAAACAATGGGAAATACTAAGAATAATCTTTTTGAGATACTGACAGGACATTTAAAATTTATGCCACTTACTTGCAATGACTCACTCATAGCCAAAGAAGATGTTGCTGTTTATTTTTTTATAAGAATTTAGTATGCTAATACCTTATTATTCTCTATTTGAATTCAATATAAAATAATTAACAAGCCTAGAAATTATTATTTTTTATTTTTTAATAAATTTATTTATTTTAATTGGAGGTTAATTATATTACAATATTGTATTGGTTTTGCCATACATCAACGTGAATCCGCCATGGGTGTACACGTGTTCCCCATCCCGACCCCCCCACCCTCCTCCCTCCCCGTACCATCCCTCTGTGCCGTCCCAGTGCAGCAGCCCCAAGCAACCAGTATCCTGCATTGAACTTGGACTGGCGATTCGTTTCATATATGATATTATACATGTTTCAATGCCATTCTCCCAAATCATCCCACCCTCTCCCTCTCCCACAGAGTCCAAAAGACTGTTCTATACATCTGTGTCTTTTTGATTAAAGCAATATGAAACAAATGTTTTTGTCTTAGAGGAGCTATAAACTATTGACGTATGGTTTGAAATGACGGTATTCATGATAAAATGTTTCCCTTCATGTCCATGACATTTAGGAAGCAAAATTTAGCCATACATTTTTGCACTGACTATGAACTTCATCAAATTGTATTCCTCCAGGTGGTATCCTGATATGTCTGTTGTTGTTCTTCAGTTGCTCAGTCATGTCTGATTCTTTGTGACCTTATGGACTGCGGCAAGCCAGGCATCCCTGTCCTTCACTGTCTCCTGGAGCTGTTCAAACTCATGTCCATTGAGTCGATGATGCCATCCAACCATCTCATCTTCTGGTATGTCTAGCCTTCTTTATCTGTTGACCGTACTGTTTTCACAGTCATATCTAGCTGATGATTTAAATAGTGTCCAAAAAAATGGAATATCTTATAATAAACAGAGCTCCTTAACAGTGACTGTTTTTCTATAACATAGTTTAGTACCTCTGTGTTATAAGTAGTGTGCTCTGAACACATGTTCTTTGAATGATTTTATCCTAGTTGATTAAAATTATTCTACCAAAATTCAAATAGTCAAAGGAACACATGAAAGTGATGGAAGCAACCTAGATGTCTTTCAGCAGACGAATGGATAAGAAAGCTGTGGTACATATACACAATGGAGTATTACTCAGCCATTAAAAAGAATACATTTGAATCAGTTCTAATGAGGTGGATGAAACTGGAGCCGATTATACAGAGTGAAGTAAGCCAGAAAGAAAAACACCAATACAGTATACTAATGCATATATATGGAATTTAGAAAGATGGTAACGATAACCCTGTATGCGAGACAGCAAAAGAGACACAGATGTATAGAACAGTCTTTTGGACTCTGTGGGAGAGGAGGGGGGATGATTTGGGAGAATGGCACTGAAACATGTATAATATCATATAAGAAACGAATCGCCAGTCCAGGTTTGATGCAGGTGCATTGGGATGATGCAGAGGGATGGTATGGGGAGGGAGGAAGGAGAGGGCTTCAGGATTGGGAACACGTGTACACCTGTGGCGGATTCATGTTGATGTATGGCAAAACCAATACAATATTGTAAAGTAATTAGCCTCCAATTAAAATAAATAAATTTAAATTAAAAAAAAAGGAAAAAAAAAGAGAAAGTGATGGTAAATGTTACTAACCCTTACTCTGATCATAGAAGAGACTTGAAATAATATAGGATGGAAAGAGGAAAGCACAAAGAGAGGAAAAAGAGAGAAAGAGGAACAAGGGCAGATAAGCAGGCTGACTGGGAGAAGTTGAACATGTCCTTTAGGAAGAGGTGAAAATTAAGTTTGTTTAGCTGGTGACCAGTGATCAGGCTAAAATGGGGAGCTGGGTGTTTGGAGTTTTTAGAATGAATTTAGGGTATTTTTAGTGTATGCTTACAGAAGGAGAAACTTCCTTAATTAATGGAAGGCATTCAATAATTTTTATTTAGTTTTATTTTAATTTGCAGTGAGCAAATATGACTTGGAAAATCCTTGGCTTACATATGTCCAAATCCCCTTAGGCTTAAAAAAAAAAGAAAACATAGATCTTGAGTGCTAAAACTAACGGAGAAGCTCTGCAAATGTCAGACCAAGAAAAATGGACAACTGTTAACTAGACATTTTAGAGAAAATAAGCAATTTTGTTTTCATCCAGTTTTCAGATTTTCATCTGCTCATTTCTACGTTGCCTAGTTTTAGAAACATGAAACAATGCAAACCAAGGCAGTGAGAAGTCAGGATTCCTTTCGCTTTTGACTTGATTCCCTCTTTCTGCTCTTGCTGTGGAATGTTGGTACCTTTTGAACCTTAGTCCAAGCACTTCTGCTCTCACAGCTCTTTGTAGCACCAGTTATCACCTCTGTGCAGGGTATTTCCAAGTCTGCATCTCAAAATTATTCTATCTCCCAATCTATTTTGAGATGCTCTTGTTATGTATTTACAGATTGACTTTGAAAGAACATAAAATAGAATTATAAATAGAATTCATTTTTGTAGCTCAATCTCTATTTTCTGATTTTTCTAATTTCACCATTCTAGCCATTTAGACTTAAACCTTAGATTCATTTTTGACACAATTAGTTCTTTTGACATTACCATTTCTTTTATCCTCTTATTCACTACTTTGTGCCTGGTTAGCAAAAACAATTTTAATTTGAATCCTTACCTCTTTCAAGTATCATCTATGTCATAGACAATTAGTCTTCCTAAAACTTTTATCAGAATATTTAGTCATTTTCAGTTTGACTTTGACTTCTTTTTTAGTCTTAAAATATGTTTTAAATTCCTCACTCCTGAGAGAGTAGCTTGTTTACTTAATCAGTACATTTTTTTCCCCATATCTCTGTCTTTATGTGCATCAATCCTCTGTGTAATTATCCTGACACCCTTCTCTTCTTCTGTTAACACTAATAGTTTTTTAAAAGTTTAGATCATTTTTTGACTCCTCGACTTTTCTATGTATGTTCAACCTAGAGATACTTATTTTCTGTATTTTGACACTTTTGACATTAGGCAGGTTGGTTTATTTTCAGTTCTCCAACTACTATTGTGTAAGTCTCTGTAAAATTTCTTTTCTCTTTCCTGCCTTTATGGTTCCTCCAACCTACCAAAATTAAAATTATGGACACAAGTTTGAGTAAACTCTGGGAGTTGGCGACGGACAGGGAGGCTTGGCGTGCTGCAGTCCATGGGATCGCAAAAAGTCGGCCATGACTGAGTGGCTGAACTGAACTGATGAAGCACTGTGGTCTAGGCAAGTTACTTGATGTCCAGGACTGTGTGTTATTTATCTTTAGGTCTCTAGAATTTAATATAGATTCTAACATGCCAAGACTGATTAGTGAATATTTGTAAAAAAAAAAAAAAAATTAACAAATGGATCTTCAAAGGAAATCTTTCAGAATACTGTCAAACAATACTGTTTTCCCCACTCTAAACATCATTATATTTTCACAGATTACATGACTCATTTAGCTTTCAACATACGTAACTATATAGAATTACTTCTGTTTTCATAAAAATGTAATTATCTTGACAAAATTATAGAACTTGAGAACCTCATTATTTTATGTGTTCCATAGTATGTGCTCTGCACAGAGTAGGCTCACAAAAAATATTTTGGGAAAATTATTTTTTCATAAAATTCATTTCATGTATTTTAGGTTTCATTAGACTTTAATATGTCCAGAATTTTGGACACACAGATTTATTTATTTTAAAACTGCTAATCCATGAAAATTATTCAGGCACCCTCAAAACTAAATAAGATATAAACAGAGTGATTTAAACACTGAAGAAATCATAACCAGATAAAAGAATTAGGGAAAAGCTACTATGAAAGTGAAAGTGTTAGTCACTCAGCTGTGTCTGACTCTTTGCAACCCATCAAGCTCCACTTTCCATGTAATTCTCCAGGCAAGTATACCAGAGTGGGTTGCCATTTCCTTCTCCAGGGGATCTTTCTGACCCAGAGATCGAACCTGAGTCTCCTGCATTGCAGGCAGATTCTTTACCATCTGAGCTACCTGTGAAGCACTGTAGGATGAGTTTCTTATTGAGACCTGAATTTAGCATTGATTCATGAACTAAAACAAAAGGAGAAAACTAGAGGGCACATCGTTATTTTATTCCAATAAAGTAACTTTAAAGATACTTTATTTCATAAAATAAAGCTTGCATGTTCTGAGAGAGTTATTTCCTAGGCAGGTTGATAAGAAGTCTAGGGGTCCCCAGGGAGAGAGGGGTCTGAAATTCTCAAGGAGGAAGAAAGGACAAACTTTTTTGTCTCTCTACATTCCTTAGGATTGCTGCAGTAGCAGCAATGTATCCTGCTTGAGGACAGTCTCTGGAAAAAACCTTCTGGCTAATCCTGTTATCTTAAGGTGTAAATTATGGGAGTAGGTCTAGTGAGGTCTTTACAACCTCCAGACATTCTTTTGATTCACTGTAATAACTAGAGAGTATATAACTCCATGGCTAATACCAGCAAGGGGGTACTTTTTCTGCCCTCTTCTGATGCCTATGTAAGAAGCTTTCTCTGTCTTCTTTATACTTTAATAAAACTTTATTACACAAAGCTCTGAGCTATCAAGCCTCGTCTCTGGCCCCGGATTGAATTCTTCTCCTCTGGAGGCCGAGAATCCCGGCGTCTTTTCTGTGGTTCAGCAACAACCTTTCAGTTCTTCTGGGTATTTTATTTTTTATCTGTTACTGAATTCAGGATGGTATTTGTATTTATAAAGACATACAAGGGGTAACATAATGGATAATGTGATTTTCAACTATGGTTTGTCAAAAGATACAAGTATTCAAAAAATTTCTTGTATTGGTCATCTAGAAAACTTGAGGGCTACTACAAATGTGTGGAAAAGCCTCATTGAAAGGGTTGGTTTGAAAAGGGTGCTGACTAAGTAGCCCTGGAGATGAGTGAGGACTATAGGGCTGGTGGCAAAAGCATTCTAAAATAAGCACTTCACAAGCACGTAAGCTCTGTACTGTAGTTGGTAAAGTTACGTCCTGTGGGAGTGGAATTATCTGAAACCTCTATATGTGTCTGCTGGCATTGAAAAATGAAGTGGTAGATGCCTGAAGGTGGGAGCCGGGTTTCTTACTGTTGGAGTGGGAGACTATAGACAAACACATGGAGAAGGATTGAATGAACTACGAGGTAGTGAACTGGATTTGGAGGCATCGATATGAACTCATGTTTAGCGTGATATACATACAGATGGGTTTGTAAAAAAAAAGATATGGTTTATTTTGACTCAGTTGGTAAAGAAACTGCCAGCAGTAAAGGAAACCCGAGTTCGATGCCTAGGTTGGGAAGATCCTCTGGAGAAGGGAATGGCAACCCACTGCAGTATTCTTGCCTGGAGAATTCCATGGACAGAGCAGCCTGGTTGGCTACAGTCCATGGGATCTCAAAGAGTTGGACACGACTAAGTGACTAACACTTTTACTTCACTTTCATATGTGTGTGTGTATGTAACAACAAACATATTAGGGCAAAAATATTGGCTTCTAATGCCATCCTCCAGTAGAAGGAACCAGGACTCCTTGGAGAAATGGCTAATACTGGGGCAGAGAAAATATAAGATGAGCCTGGATCATGTTGCAGTGCTGGAAGTTAAGAAAGTGCCAGTACACACACATACACACATGTACTCATGTAATCATGGGAACATGCCAAAGGGGCACAGGAGCTTCTGAAAGACCTCCTAATCACCAGTGCTGGAACATAAGCATAATGCAATGATACAAAATAAAGTGATACTAGATCATACTGCAGAGTAGAAAACAAATATCTATGAGTTTATCCCGATATAAGTACATGATTAAATAAATAAGTTAATGAAAGATAATAGATAAATGTTTTCTTGCAGGAAAAAAATCCCAGATAATTTATTAGATACTCTGCTCTTAATGAGGTGGAACATAGCTTAATGCTTCTTACATATGGAATTGATTTCTTTTCTAAGACTTCAATATGAAAAAGGCAGGTTGGACAGGGGGGAAAGTAACTATAGCACAGAAACCTGAGCAGGAACGTTACCTCAGGCAGGTGATCAAGGTCAAAACATCAACAGTGATGCTATGTTGATAGTATTCTTAATATGATGCAGCTGGAATGGCAGCTTATCTCTGTGGTTTTCCCCCTCACTACCCATGACCTCAGTCTAACTGTAAGGAAAACATCAGGCAAATCTCATTTGAGGGTTATTTTACTTATTCAGCATGTCTAAAAACTGCCAAAGTCATCCAGGGCAAGGAAAGTCTGAGACACTGTCATGGACAAGAGCCTAAGGAGTTGTGATGACTAATTATCATAATGACTAGTATCAATACTGATTCATTAATTAGGACAATGCAGTAAATTAATGTAAGATGTTGTAGGGAATACTGAATGTGGGATATGTGGGGACTCTTTGTACTATGTTTGTAATATTTTCTTAAATTTAAAACTATTCTAAGAGGTGGTTGGGAGAAGGCAATGGCACCCCACTCCAGTACTCTTGCCTGGAAAATCCCATGGATGGAGGAGCCTGGTGGGCTGCAGTCCATGGGGTCGCTAGGAGTCGGACACAACTAGTGACTTCACTTTCGCTTTCATGCATTGGAGAAGGAAACGGCAACCCACTCCAGTGTTCTTGCCTGGAGAATCCCAGGGACGGGGGAGCCTGGTGGGCTGCCGTCTATGGGGTTGCACAGAGTCAGACACGACTAAAGTGACTTAGCAGCAGCAAGAGGTAGTTAAAAGATAAACCTTAAAAGATAAGAGTAATTCTGATGGCGAGAACCTTGAAACTTGAGAAATCCTATGTTATGATTCAGATTTGCTAATTTATGATTATTGTATTACAGATAATATCATAGGGAACAAATTGATATTTACCATGTCCATAAGACACTCTCAAGAATTCGATGCATTAAGTGATTTTTTTTCCCCAGGGCTGGATTCCAGTCAACTCATGGTAAATTTGACTGTTGAATTTCCCTGAAGACATTCTAATCTATATTATTTTTGAGGAATCTAAAGGGAAAGATGGGCTTCCTAGGTGGCTCAGTGGGAAAGAATCTACCTGCCAATGCAGGATACATAGGAGACATGGGTTCAGTCTTTGGGTCAGGGAGATCCTTGGAGTAGGAAATGACAATGTGCTCCAGTATTCTTGCCTGGAAAATTCCATGGACAAAGGAGCCTGGTAGGAGTCTATGGGGTCACAAAGAGTTGGACACGGCTGTGCACACATGCGTGCAAAGGAAAAGATAGACAAATTGATTACACAGACATTTTTAAAAAGTCAAATAAGATGATAAAATGCTAACGCAAAGGAGAAAACTAGCAGAACAAATGAGAACGTGTGAGATAAGAAAACAATTAAGTTGCTTAATTTATGGAATATTCCTAAAATTGATACAAAGATTCTGTTAGGAAACGGTGTGAAGAATATGATTAGAAAATTCATAAAATAATAATCAGTCTAAAGCCACAAAAATATATTTAACTCTGCCAGGAATTTAATAAATGTGAATCTGAAAACACAAATATAATTATTTGTATTCAAATAAACAAAGATTAAGACTCAACACTGATAAGTATGCATTGAAATATATAAATTCTTATTCTGTACAATTCTAGAAGGCCTTCTGTTGATTCCATAACAAAAACAACTACTGTGTTACTGGTACTAATACTGCTAATACTCTCCCAAGTATCACATAGTCTTTTTCTTGCCATAGCTCTTCACTGTTTAGAAGCATACACAAACTTTTGGAATTTTTATCGTGTATTTAGGAGAGTTTTGTTGCCTTTCTTTTGCTAGGCTTTTTGGTACAGAATGTAGACGTCCTTCAAATCCCCCTAAAAAGCCATTTTAGTATGAGCCACACATCTCAGAATGTTAAGGCACTGCTGAGTCATTTCCAACTGCGGCTCAGTTGGTTTCTGGCAGACTTTTTTGGGTATAGTCCCTTGCTTTCTGCAACAAAGGTGAACAGATGAAGCGGTGTGTACTGGCTTCCTTCCTTTTCCTAGATTGTCACTGTTGCTTCATTAAATGAAAACTGGCTGAATTTTTAAGCCAAATAAACTATCTTAAGCTTCGTGAAGACTTCGAACCCTTTGCTCTTTCCTTAGGCAGCTCAATCTTAATTTTTAACTTGAATGTAAGTTTTTGTATTTTCCTGCATCCTCACAGGCATATGGTAGGAACTTCAATAGGCTGCTTTAGGTACTGCCAGCAAGATGCTGTTATGGCTTGGGTGGCTCGTCTAGGTAGTTTTGTTTGATTCTGAATGCTTCTGCCTATAATCTATCCAAAATAGTTCATAGAAGAAATCTAACTCCAAATTCACCTCCTGCATCCTTGCCAAATACTTCAAAAACACAAAATCTTTCAGTTCCAGATTGCATCTTCCTTATTTGTGAGTTGACCCTATCTTCACCTTAGTACTCACTCTGTTTGGCATCTCTCCCAGACCTATTTTCCTTTTGCCCGTTTGGCTTGCCATAGATCTTAACTTTTATAATCGACTCCAAGAACTATCCCATCAATCTTTGAAAGTTGCTCAGTCTGCACTTTCCGCCAAGCCTGTTCCATCACATATTCCCACCAGACTGTGATTTCAGTTCATCTTATGGGAAAAATCTATTGAATTAAATAGGAAATGTCATTTGCAAGGATTTAGGCCTCTCTGAGGTATATATAGGCTTCCTTATCCATGCTCTTTTGTTACAGTAGTTAAACCAGAAAATTATTGAAAGGTCATTTAGGTATTAAAACCCAATGACAATTTTTTCTTTGTATTCAAAATAATTACTCTGATAAATAATTTTCAAGACATTTTACTACTTTTCTTTTGCGATCTCTTTAGTATTGTGCTAAAGGAAAACTAAAAGATGGTATTTTTTTAATTAAAAAAAAATCATTTTAGGAAATTCGAAGTCCATAGCTTCTTACTAGAGACTTCTTGAATATTTTTTGTCTCTTTGAATATTTCAAGAAAGATAAATAATAGAAATAAATCACTTCAACTTACACCTAACCACAATATATCCTGCCCCGAAGGGAATCAGATTGAATTTTGTAGCAAAATACTTTGATGGGCTTTGCTTGTTGCAAAAGATAAGGTCCCATGGAATTATCTGTAAATTCACTGAAAACAATGAGAAGGCTAAACAGACTGCCTACAGAATAAATTGGATGTTTCAGGATTGTGAGGTTTAAAAGAAGAGAACAAATGTGAGAAAACTCTTGAGGGATCAAGAGGCCAAAGAAGATTGGAGAACATCAGGAAAGAAGGAGATCTATGAGAAATTGTCCATACTGGCTATGGCCGAGGGTATTTTTGTTTCAAGATCAAGAATGTATGACATCCCATCTTAAGTTATCCTCTGTGCCAAGTAGTGATTTATTCTATTCAGCTTTATTCATTAAAGCTGAAGGAAATATTACTAAACATAATTTTTATGTGAATCTTTAGGGCAATTTAGAAAAAAAGGTAACTATCATAATTTAAGCCCATAGAAATTTTTGGAAACATTGTGGAGGATATGAAAATTTTTATTAATATTTTAAAAAAGCAGAAGAAAACCTGAAGACCCCTCCAAAGTTCAAAACTGGAATAATTTAACACTAAAATAAATATTGATTATACTCAATTATAACCCCCAAATATGAAAGATATCTATGAGTTCATATAATGAATGAGTAAATGAATAAATAAATAAAACAGAAGGAACCCAACTTCTTTAAAGAAGTATTCCAAATAATATATGTGTATACACATATCTGGATTCCTTGATAGCTCATTTGGTAAAGAATCTGCCTCCAATGCAGGAATCCCTGGTTGGATTCCTGGGTCAGGAAGATCCCCTGGAGAAGGGATAGGTTACCCACTCCAGCATTCTTGGGCTTCCCTTGTGGCTCGGCTGGTAAAGAATCTGCCTGCAATGCAGGAGACCTGGGTTCGATCCCTGGGTTGGGAAGATCCTCTGGAGAAGGGAAAGGGTGCCCACTCCAGTATTCTGGCCTGGAGAATTCCACAGACTGTATAGTTTATGGGCTCACAAAGACTTGGACATGACTGAGCAACTTTCACTTCATTCACTCATATCTAGGAAGAGAGCTTAATTTCACTCCCTTTGAGTGTAGGCTAGACCTGATGAACTGCTTACATAGCATAAGATAAGGAAAGGAAAACAGGAACTCTATAGTGTATAAACCTAGTAGACACCACTTTAACCAAGTGATTCAAGGTAACAACACTGGTGATGCATCACATTGATATCATATATCTCTTGATATGATGCAATGAGAAGAGGACCTCATCTCCGTGGTATTCTTTCCCCCCAAACCAATAAGCCCAGTCTAATCATGAGAAAACATGACAAACTCAAATTGAGTGTCATTCCATAAAATATCTGGTCGTGTGAGCATGCTAAGTTGCTTCAGTCGTGTCTGACTCTGTGTGACCCTCATGGGCTGCAGCCTGCCAGACTCCTCTATCCATGGGATTCTCCAAGAAAGAATACTGGAGTGAGTTGCTGTGCCTTCTTCCAGGGAATCTTCCCGACCCAGAGATCCAACCCATGTCTCTATGTCTCCTGCATTGGCAGGTGGGTTCCTTACCACTAGAGCCACCTCCGAGCCCCTAAATATCTGGTCAATACTCTTCTAAAGTACTAAGGTGAAAAATAAGAAAAGACTGAGAAACTGTTATAGACATGATGACATTGATGGTTAAATGCATTAATGGTATTCTGGATTAGATCCATGAGAAGAGACATTAATAGAAAAACTGGTAAAATCTGAGTTAGTCTATATATTTTTGTAGCATTGACAAATGTATCATGGTTATATAAAACATTAACATTAAAGAAGGCTGGTTACAGTGTATATGGGAGCTCTTTATATCATTTAAAATAATATTTAACAATTGTTCCCAATTAAAAAGTTTATTTAAAAAATTATGTTACTCAGTATAAACTGCTTTAGATTCACTTCAGTAAAACTATTTTCATTCTAACAATTCAAAAATAAAAATTAACCTAGTGACTGGGGCACTAGTGATAGGCCTGGGGCAGGTGAGTGCAAAAAGACAAAAATCACCATCTTCATGGTGCTTATAGTTCAGTGGAGAGAGGCAAACAATAAAATAAGCAAACATAAATTTGATTGTATGTTAGGAAGTGATGAATTCTCTCAAATATGATTAAGCAGGGAGAGGGGGCCTTTGCAGTAAACAGAGTAAGGGATCAACTTTATAAATGTCGCTCTAATTGAAAGGTGATATTTCAGCAAAGTTTTAAAGAATGTGAGGTGATTAATCATACCAATATCTGGAAGAAGAGAATTCCAGGTCAAGTGAACAGACAGTGTGAAAGCCCAAGAGTGGAGACATCCCAGACACATGTTTAAGAAAAAGTGAATTGGCCAGAGTGTCTGTGGCCAGTGAGGAGAGAACCGGGCTTTAGATAAACGTGTTGTTTCTGAGTGAGATGAGAAACAGGGTCAGGGTTCTGAACAGAGGTATGTTGTGATCTGACTGTGGTCTGAAAGGGATTGCTGTGCCTGCTTTGTTGACGTTAGATAGTGGGTGAGAGAGGATGGTGGTGGCACATACTAGTTTTTTGTTCAAAGTATATTTTACTGAGCATCTACTATGTGTCAAGCTGGGGATACAAAGTGAGAAGGACCTTTACTCTCTCCTAGCCCTTATATTGCCCTTATAAAGAGAGTGATTGAGTCAAATACCAGCAAGTAAAAAGACAAAGCAAAGGACAATGCTTCTAAGACATACCAGTTTTTAAATTTTCCTTACAAAGTCACTTTTTGAATGTTCTCTCCTGCCGACTCAAACTTAACTTTTTTTTTTTCTAAAAGAAGAATAAATGCATTTGTTATTTGTTCATTTATTTATTTGTTGCATTATTGCCACTTCTCTTTCTTTAGGGGTCTGAGAAATTAAAATTATTTTTGTTTTAAAACAGAGGTGACCATCAAAAATCATCCCCCCAAGTTTACTGAGGTATAATTGACAATAAAATAGTAAGATATTTAAAGTATACAATGTGATGTTTTGGTATAAACATATATTGTGAAAGAATTCCTCCGAGTCATTTAACAAAGCATTTTCATAAAAAATTTAAAAGATAAAAACAATGGTTTAAAATTGTGTAAAATTTTACATTTGATTCAGATAAGATATTCTAAAACCTCTACTCCAGGGGAGAGAGGGAGGGAGAGAGAGCGTTGGATGGAATTTAATATCTGTATACGCGTGCTTAGTTGCTGCAGTCATGTCCGATTCTTTGCAACCCTATGTGCTGTAGCCCACAAGGCTCCTCTGTCCATGGGATTCTCCAGGCAAGTATACTTTAGTGGGTTGCCATGCCCCACTCCAGGGGATCTTCCTGACCCAGGGACTGAACCGCATCTCCTGTATTGCAGGCAGTTTCTTTACCTGCTGAGCCACCTACATCTGTTCAATTTGCAGTATGTCAGATACAAGAATATAATTTACTCATCATTTTGGGGTAAAGACATAATTCCTACTAAAATTAGCTGTTGGGATCAGTCATTACAACAACCTAATTTCTTTTTACACTAAACCTCAAAATAATACTGTAGAATTATATTTAATTATGAAATACAAAATCTGACTGCTATTCCATAGATTTAGAAATTAGTGAAAAGGAAACAAACATACATTTATTCTCCTCCTTTTCTTTGTAAATTTAAAGTCAGCAAAATTTAAGTTCTTTTATTGTGATTTGTTGGAACAATTTGGCCTTACAAATTCCAAAAATAATTTGTTCCATCTATAAGGAGAATTTAGGATGAAATACAAGTTATGCTCTGTTGCCCTCTCAATAACATTATGCTTCTCTCCCATTATTCCTTTGCCTTTAAAATCTGTATCACATTAATTGCCTAGATATTAATATTAACAAAAATTTTCCCCAAGTGATGATACCATATATGGAATAATCTTGTTATTATTTAAGTAAATTATGACTTAAATATTGAACTGTGTGCAAGAGTGGGATATGAACCCATTGAAATTTATTTTTGAATGTTCAGTATTGTCAAACTGTGCTTGTCATTGACCACTTGATAATCATTTTTAAATCAATAAAATGCTCTTGGGTTGCTACTTAACTGATTTTCAGTTAGCATTATTTTTAGTTATAGAATGGATTGGGAAAGCAAATACTTTTGTGTTCCACTTTCAAATGTGATACATCAAAATAAGAGTTGTTTTGACAGAAAAAAGAAATCTTGTTCAGCCCTTGTCAGCATCAGTCAATTCTTTCATTTATTGGAGAACTTGAGGAACGTTTAGTGAAATGCTGACGAATGGACTTCAGAGCATATCTAATTAGTATGTTTTTCTTCCTGGACTATGTGGAGAAGGGAAAGTAATTATAAAACCTAAAGTTTAGTCTTCAAACTGAAGCTCAACTTAAATGTAGTTTAAAACCTTTATCCCTTTAAACCCACTTCTCTTACTGCCTTTTGATTTCTGTGGTGGTTCATCCATATTAATGTGTCTAATGACAGCACCCTGAAAAGGTGAGAATGAATGCTTTTCCACTGACATATCAGCAGAGGATGATGGTACAAAGCGTGTCTTTCAGTGTGTATCTGCATGGACTCTGGGTCTCAGAGAATGATATATACTTCTACTTTATGCCTGCAAGATTCAAAAGGCCTTTTCAAATATTCATGTTCCTCTCTTTTTTTCTTTTTATTCTCTACTGGTATGTGTTATGTGATGAGAAGAATGTCAGAGTCTCAGGAGTTTTATTTTTAAGTTTTAGTCTTGCCTGAGGGGGAAAATATATTGAAAATTTGCTGGTCAAGCTGTTCACACTTTCTCATAACATGTCTAATAATTGCAAAGCAGTTTGTTCAAATAATTTAGGCAGGCCTTGTCTAATTACCATGATAGACTCTGAGTGAGTTATTGGACAGTGTCTGGTATTCCGTCGGTAACACCTGGGGATAACTTTCCCTTAGTGTCATCCGTTATAACTGAGGAGAAGCCAAAGGAGACACAGAGATGAGGACTTTTTTTTTTAAGCTGAATTCTGATCAGTCTTCCCTGATCTTGTTTCAGCTTGGGTTATAACTTCCTCATGTATGATGCATCGAGTTAATAGGATTTGTATTGCCACAGGCACTATTGCCATTTCCAGCACTATGGCAGGCAAGTGGAGATGCTGATGAGAAACATGAGAATACAGCCACCCCTACCTGCTAAACCCAAATTTGGAGTGAAAGGGCAGTGCGTTTGTGATTTTATTACTGTGCCTGTTAGTTGTTGCTGCTGTTTATTCTTTTTATGTTCCATTGGTTTGAAAACTTCATGTGTACATTCATATTTTAGTATGACATTTAGTCTTTTTCTTCCATCAGATTTGGACCCAGTTACTTTTTAAGACTTCACTTTTAGTTTTTATCAGCTTTTAAGCCTCATTTCTTTCTCCATTATCAACCAGGAAAAAAGAAAAGTATAAAATCACCAACTAGTGAAAAATACTTTTGAAGAATGTTAGCCAGATCAACCTTTACATAATCATTATGAATTGTTGAGGGCAGTAGGAGACAGGGCCAACAGAGGATGGGATGGGTGGATGGTATCACCAAGTCAATGGACATGAGTTTGAGCAAACTCCAAGAAATAGTGAAGGAAAGGGAAGACTGGCTTGCTGCAGTCCAAGGGGTCACAAAGAATTGGACGTGACTTAGCAACTGAATAGCAATTACATGAACTAATGATGTTTTTTATCCTCAGTAAAAATCCATGTATTTAGTTAGTTTCATGGAAAACAGAAGAGGAAAGAGAAGTAAACTCACAGCAACCCATTTTTCCTGCCCCTTACCCTCACCTCTTAACAATCATCATTCAATTGTTTGTGTCTATGAGTTTTTCTTTTTTAGATTTTTTTTTTAGTTTAAATAGAGTGAATAAATTTTTAAAAAGAAACATGTTTGAAAGCAGTGGAAGAATAGTAAATCAACTGAGATATATTTCTTGTTCATGATCAAATGGCACAATATTAGTAAGATGTCAGTTCTTTATAAATTGATCTAAAGATCCAGTGCAATATCAAAAAAAAAAAAAAAAAAACACCTCAGCAAGCTGCTTTGTAGTTACCAACAAAATTAAACATTGAGTAGCTTAGATAATACTAATGAAAAGCACATTGACAAACTCACACTTCCAAATTTCAAGATTTATTGTAAAGCTACGATAATCAAGAGAACATGATATTTAAAAGCGAATAGACACACATAAATGGAGCAAAATAGGAGTTCACAAACAGACCTATGCAAATACAGACAACTTGATCTTGTTCAGAGGAATAAAGACACATTATCACATAAAAGATAGTCTTTTTTTAATGTTTGATTATGATTTTATTTTTTAAATTTTATTTTATTTAACTTTACAATATTGTATTGGTTTTGCCATATATCAAAATGAATCTGCTCAACAAATAACAAGGGTAACAATGGGTGACCATAAGGAAATAAATGAACAAAGATACAAGCTTTGTGTCTTAGACATAAATTCACTCAAAGTCACTCACTGTGGTAATTACAAAATTAAAAACTATAAAAATTACAGTGGGATACCTAGGGTAAAATCTACATGAGTTTGAGTTTGATGATTAGTTTTCACAAGTCACACAAACAGTGCAATCCATGAAAGAAAAAAAAATGGATAAAGTGGACTTTATTAAAATTTAAATGCTCACCTGTGAAAGACAGTATTCAAAGAATAGAAAGACAAGCCACTGACTAGGAGAATCTATTTTCAAGACACATATTTGAAAAATATTTGTATGCAAAATATTCAAAGTACTGTTACAACTCCACAATCAGAAAACAGACTCCCCAAATTAAAATAAATAAGGCAAAAAATACAGTGAAATGCTTCACCATGTTATAACAAAAAGTCATGGACTCATGACCTTTACAAACTACCTAACACAAAAAGGAAGAGGAAACTATAATATAAATCTATAATTTCCCAATATTAAATATATCCACTACATTCTAAGTGGAGTAAATAACTCATCAACCCCCTCTCCATTATGGGAACAACCACACTGGGATATAACATGTGTTGGAAGAAGTGATTAAAAATGATCCAAACCAGTGCACTAAAATTTTAAACAAATTTTCACTATTGACACAGGAAGAGCATTCATTGGGAATAGCAATAACATCCACTTATGCAAAAATATCTTTGACATGCAGTGAAAACATAACCTCTGGATACACATTCCCTCTTTTAGGTTTTCAGTGGGAATTGTGCCTAAGTGATTAGGGCAGGATTTGGTCCAATAAATAAACTGAAAATTTGGTAACAAGTGGTAGAGTAATACATATTAATTCTGAACAGATTGACACTGTAATTTGGGATAAAAACCATAATGATTACAGAACGCAGTCAGTGTAAGTCAAGTCTGATGGACTGGAACAGATGCGTCCACCTGTTTAGAGCCCAGCTCTGCATCACTTGGGATGCATAATGTGACTGAGGTCTGCAACAGTAGCTATTTAGAAAGGTATGCAGGTTAGGAAAAAAGGAGAAATGTCTAATTCTGGATCATTCTTTTGTTTTCCTATGTAACTATTGAAGTTGAAAAGACAAGAGGGTACATGCAGGACAAAAATAAAAGAGCAAGTCCAGTGGAGAGATGTAAACCTCATTACATGTCTTTCATTGAACATAATTTGTAAAGCTTCATAAAGGGCATTTCAAGGACAGAGGGATGGTAGAGATTTAGTTTTCATTTTCTTACATTTTATAGATTCTGTATAAATTAACTCAACCTGAGTTTTTTGTTTTATTTGCTAAAGTAAATGAAGAAAGATGGAAAGAAACTGCTACGTTTCAATGTTGATGCCTAGGGGGCACTCCATATATCGAACACCAAGTAAGAGTAAGCTTTTGTGACTATTTATCATTTGAAATTGGAAGAAAAAGATTTTTTTGACAGAATATGCCCCACGTCTAAAGATTATAGTGTATGTCATTAGGGGGGAATTTTATTTTTTTCTTTAGACAGAATGACATATTTCTAGTATGATAATAAATGTGTCTGTATTATAAGAAAGTTTTAATGTGTGGTAATAAACATTGTTCATTTTAAAGACTGAATATTATGGGCATTACTATTAAAATATCCTTCTTTCTTTGTTCCTTAATATTTCTTACTTAGATTTATTAATGAAACCAAGTACATGGGGGCTATTCTGTGCCCTATTCTCCTTTCTTTTTCTGTCAGCCTCTGGGCATTTAACCAATCCTTTATCTATGAGTCTCTATTACTATAAGGATAAAAGAGACATCAAAAATTTTTAGTATATAGAAAGCAGTCTGCCAGGTCATTTATTATCTTCAACTGTGTTTGTTGGAGGTGTTTCACATTAAGAAATTTAAATAAATTTGACTTCCGGTAACATTATTTTCCTTGGAATGAGGTGTTCAAATTTAATGATGTGAAAGATACAAGTTAGTTTAGTAAAATAAAGAGATGTTCTTGGCAAAAAGCTATCAACTCAGTAAAACCTATTAGAAACAAGCTTTTTTGGTTTTACCTTCCCTTTCTGCCCGTCTTTACATGGAAAATCTAGGGGAAGATCATTTCAATCTGCTTTCATTACCATACTTGACGGAAGTGTTAACAAATCAAAGATCTCATTGGCTAAATGCCATGATAGGCTTCTAAAGAAAATGGTTTGACTGCTCACACACTAGGAGGTGTATAAGATCTATGGCCTATAACAAATGGAAAACAAAACATTGCAGGGGCAACAGAATGACTGATTTGGAAGTAACTATTTGCTTCCCAGGTGGCTCAGTGGTAAAAAATCTGCCTGCCAATGCAGGGGATGCAAGAGATGTGAGTTCGATCCCTGGGTTGGGAACATTCCCTGAAGAAGGAAATGACCACTGACTCCAGTGTTCTTGCCTGGAGAATCCCATGCACAGAGGAGCCTGGCAGGCTACAGTCCATGGGGTCGCAAAGAGTCGGACATGACTGAGCAACTGAGCACAAAGGAAATTGCTAGAGATGCCCGTTTAAGCTCAAAAAGTCGAAAGAATTCAGTACAGCTGTGTTTTATATATGCTTCTGTTTATTTATAAGGGTTACTGTCTTATTTTACAATATTTAATAAGCATATAGAAATAGATGCTATAAATCATGACCTAATGATTATAGTACTGCCAAATGACACATACAGTATATTGTGGTAGAAGATGACTAAGGCTTTTTTGTCTAAATTAGTAGTTTCCAATTCTGGCAGTGCATCAGCTGGGAAGTTTTAAAACAATACTGATGTTTCAGTCCAAAGCCTTCCCTCCTGAGATTGTGATGTAATTGACTAGAGGCAGGGGGCACAAATGGAATGTTTAAGATCTCTCCAGGTCACTGTATTGTGAAGTTAGTGTTAAGAAACAACTAATCTTGATTTATCTGTTTTTAAATCAATGAGTTCTTGTGAGGAAAAAAGGTAAATAAAATAGTACCTGCACATATACTTGTAAAACATCTTACAGCTATAAAAAAGGGTTTAACATCTAGTGGGAACATACTGACTAAATAAAGATTAAAATAGAGGTAAGTAATGTTTGGAGAAGATCATTGAAGCAAATTTGCGGGGGGCGGGGGGCGGGGAGGCGGTGGTTGGTGATGCCAAGAAATACTTTTTAGAGAAAGGGATTTTAAATCTTTGGAATGAAACACAAGTAGGCTTTTCTTAAGTTTTGACTGTGTTGTAGCATGTATCAGTACTTTATTCATTTTTATGGACAAACCGTAATTCCATGAAACGATATACCACAAGAAGCCAGTAACCAAAGAGTAGATAGACATAACTGCACGTGTATGAAATACACAGAGGAGGCAAATCTATAGAGTCAGAAAATAGAGTAGACACTTCCCAGGACTGGAGTAGAGGGGGTATGAGAAGACTGGAGAATGGTAATTAAAGAGTATAGCGTTTCACTATGGTGATGAAACGGAGAAGGCAATGGCACCCCACTCCAGTACTCTTGCTTGGAAAATCCCATGGACGGAGGAGCCTGGAAGGCTGCAGTCCATGGGGTCGCTAAGAGTCAGACATGACTGAGCGACTTCACTTTCACTTTTCACTTTCATGCATTGGAGGAGGAAATGGCAACCCACTCCAGTGTTCTTGCCTGGAGAATCCCAGGGACGGGGGAGCCTGGTGGGCTGCCGTCTGTGGGGTTGCACAGAGTAGGACACGACTGAAGCAACTTAACAGCAGCAGCAGCATGGTAATGAAAATATTCTAAAATTTAGTGTGGTGAAAGTTGCACTTCTCTGAATGTACTAAAAGGCAGTGAGTTATACACTTTAAATGAGTGAATTGTATGGCATGTGAAATATATCTCAATAAAGCTGTTTTTTAAAAATAAAAAACCAATTAGGTGGGTAAGGAGGAGATATGGGAGACAGCCTGGAGAGTTTGCTGAATGGCAAGTAGCTGATGATGGTTGGCATATCAGTTCAGTTGCTCAGTCGTGTCCTACTCCTCGTGATCCCATGGACTATACAGCACTCCAGGCTTCCCTGTCCATCACCAAATCCTGGAGTTTACTGAAATTTATGTCTATTGAGTCAGTGATGCCATCCAACCATCTCATCCTCTGTTGTCCCCTTCTCCTCCTGCCTTCAATCTTTCCCAGCAACAGGGTCATTTCAAATGAGTCAGCTCTTCCCATCAGGTGGCCAAAGTACTGGAGTTTCAGCTTTGACATCAGTCCTTTCAATGAACATTCAGGACTGATTTCCTATAGGATAGACTGGTTGGATCTCCTTGTAGTTCAAGGGACTCTCAAGAGTCTTCTCCAACACCACAGTTCAAAAGCATCAATTCTTCGGTGCTGTGCTTTCTTTATAGTCCAACTCTCATATCCATACATGGCTACTGGAAAAACCATAGCTTTAACTAAATGGACCTTTGTTGGCAAAGTAATGTTTCTGCTTTTTAATATGCTAGGTTGATCATAACTTTCCTTCCAAGGAGTAAGCGTCTTTTTATTTCATGGCTGCAGTCACCATCTGCAGTGATTTTGGAGCCCAGAAAAATAAAGTCTGACACTGTTTCCACTGTTTCCCCATCTATTTGCCATGAAGTGAAAAAGCCTCTTGATGAAAGTGAAAGTGGAGAGTGAAAAAGTTGGCTTAAAGCTCAACATTCAGAAAATGAAGATCATGGCATCCGGTCCCATCACTTCATGGGAAATAGATGGGGAAACAGTGGAAACAGTGTCAGACTTTATTTTTCTGGGCTCCAAAATCACTGCAGATGGTGACTGCAGCCATGAAATTAAAAGACACTTACTCCTTGGAAGGAAAGTTATGACCAACCTAGATAGCATATTCAAAAGCAGAGACATTACTTTGCCAACAAAGGTTTGTCTAGTCAAGGCTATGGTTTTTCCTGTGGTTTTGTATGGATGTGAGAGTTGGACTGTGAAGAAGGCTGAGTGCAGAAGAATTGATGCTTTTGAACTGTGGTGTTGGAGAAGACTCTTGAGAGTCCCTTGGACTGCAAGGAGATCCAACCAGTCCATTCTGAAGGAGATCAGCCCTGGGATTTCTTTGGAAGGAATGATGCTAAAGCTGAAACTCCAGTACTTTGGCCACCTCATGTGAAGAGTTGACTCATTGGAAAAGACTCTGATGCTGGGAGGGATTGGGGGCAGGAGGAGAAGGGGACGACAGAGGATGAGATGGCTGGATGGCATCACTGACTCAATGGACGTGAGTCTGAGTGAACTCCGGGAGTTGGTGATGGACAGGGAGGCCTGGCGTGCTGTGATTCATGGGGTCGCAAAGAGTTGGACACAACTGAGTGACTGATCTGATCTGATCTGATGGGACTGGATGCCATGATCTTCGTTTTCTGAATGTTGACCTTTAAGCCAACTTTTTCACTCTCTTCTTTCACCTTCATCAAGAGACTCTTTAGTTCTTTACTTTCTGCCATAAGGGTGGAGTCAACTGCATATCTGAGGTTATTGATATTTCTCCCAGCAATCTTGATTCAAGCTTCTGCTTCCTCCCAGCCCAGTGTTTCTCATGATGTACTCTGCATAGAAGTTAAATAAGTAGGGTGACAATATACAGCCTTGACGTACTCCTTTTCCTATTTGGAACCAGTCTGTTGTTCCATGTCTAGTTCTAACTGTTGCTTCCTGACCTGCATACAGATTTCTCAAGAGGCAGGTCAGGTGGTCTGGTATTCCCATCTCTTTCAAAATTTTCCACAGTTTATTGTGATCCACACAGTCAAAGGCTTTGGCATTGTCAATAAAGCAGAAGTAGATGTTTTTTTGGAACTCTCTTGCTTTTTTGATGATCCAGGAGATGTTGGCAATTTGATCTCTGATTTCAATGTTTTTTCTAAAACCAGCTTGAACATATGGAAGCTCACGGTTCATGTATTGCTGAAGCATGGCTTGGAGAATTATGAGCATTACTTTACTCGTGTGTGAGATGAGTGCAATTGTTTGGTAGTTTGAGCATTCTTTGGCATTGTCTTTCTTTGGGATTGGAATGAAAACTGACCTTTTCCAGTCCTGTGGCCACTGCTGAGTTTTCCAAATTCGCTGGCATATTGAGTGCAGCACTTTCACAGCATCATCTTTAGGATTTGAAATAGCTCAACTGGAATTCTATCACCTCCAGTAGCTATCCTAAGGCCCACTTGACTTCACATTCCAGACTGTCTGGCTCTAGGTGAGTGATCACACCATTGTGATTATCTGGGTCGTGAAGTTCTCTTTTGTACAGTTCTTCTGTGTATTCTTGCCACCTCTTCTTACTATCTTCTGCTTCTGGTAGGTCCATACCATTTCTGTCCTTTATCAAGTCCATCTTTGCATGAAATGTACCCTTGGTATCTCTAATTTTCTTGACGAGATCTCTAGTCTTTCCCATTCTATTGTTTTCCTCTATTTCTTTGCACTGATCACTGAGGAAGGCTTTCTTATCTCTCCTTGCTATTCTTTGGAAATCTGCATTCAAATGGGTTTATCTTTCCTTTTCTCCTTTTCTTTTTGCTTCCTTTCTTTTCACAGCTATTTGTAAGGCCTCCTCAGACAGCCATTTTGCTTTTTTTGCATTTCTTTTTCTTGGCGATGGTCTTGCTCCCTGTCTCCAGTACAATGTCACCAACCTCTGTCCATAGTTAATCAGGCATTCTGTCTATCAGTCTAGTCCCTTAAATCTATTTCTCACTCCCCCTGTATAATCGTTAGGGATTTAATTTATGTCATACCTGAATGGTCTAGTGGTTTTACCCTACTTTCTTCAATTTAAGTCTGAATTTGGCAAGAAGGAGTTCATGATCTGAGCCACAGTCAGCTCCCAGTCTTGTTTTTGCTGACTGTATAGAGCTTCTCCATCTTTGGCTGTAAAAATATAATCAATCTGCTTTCGGTGTTGACCATCTGGTGATGTCCATGTGTAGAGTCTTGTCTTGTGTTTTTGGAATGGGTTGTTTGCTATGACCAGTGCATTCTCTTGGCAGAACTCTATTAGCCTTTGCCCTGCTTCACTCTGTACTCCAAGGCCAAATTTTCCTGTTACTCCGAGTATTTCTTGACTTCCTACTTTTGCATTACAATCCCCTGTAATGAAAGGGACATCTTTTTTGGGTGTTAGTTCTAGAAGGTCTTGTAGGTCTTCATAGAACCGTTCAACTTCAGCTTCTTCAGCATTACTTGTCAGGGCATAGACTTGGATTACCATGATAATGATGTTTTGCCTTGGAAACTAACAGAGATCGTTCTTCATTTTTGAGACTGCATCCTAGTACTGCATTTTAGACTCTCTTGTTGACTATGATGGCAACTCCATTTCTTCTAAGGGATTCTTGCCCACAGTAGTAGATATAATGGTCATCTGAGTTAAATTCACCTGCTGCTGCTGCTGCTGCCAAGTCGCTCCAGTCATGTCCAACTCCGTGCGACCCATAGACGAAAGCCCACCAGGCTCCTCCATCCCTGGGAATTCTCCAGGCAAGAACACTGGAGTGAGTTGCCATTTCCTTCTCCAATGCATGAAAGTGAAAAGTGAATGTGAAGTCTCTCAGTCGTATCCGACTCTTAGCGACCCCATGGACTATAGCCTACCGGGCACCTCCATCCATGGGATTTCCTGGGCAAGAGTGCTGGAGTGGGGTGGCATTGCCTTCTCCTAAATTCACCTATTCCACCTACTCCAGTCCATTTTAGTTCACTGATTCCTAAAATGTTGACATTCACTCTTCCCATCTCCTGTTTGATCTCTCCCAATTTGCTTTGATTCATGGACCTAACATTCCAGGTTCCTATGCATTATTGCTCTTTGCAGCATTAGATCTTGCTTCCATCACCAGTCACACACAGAGCTGGGTGTTGTTTTTGCTTTGGCATATAAGATTGGCATAAGGTTGACATATAGGATTCAGGAAAGGATCCCAGAATTCGTTAGAAATGAAGCTGAAGCTGGAGAGATAAGCTAGGTAAGATCATGAAGGATGTAATAAGTCTTTGTATTTTTCTTTATTTTAATTGTGATAGAATGCATGTAACAAAAATGTATCATCATAACCATTTTAAGTATGTAGTTCAGAAGTGTTAAATATATTCATATTGTTGTACAACCAGTTTCCAGAATCTTCTCCTGAAACTGAAACTCTGTATTTATTAAATAATAACTCCCTATTTCCCACCATTCTACACTCTATTTCTATGAGTTTGACCACTGTAGTTAAGTCTAGCCAAACCATGCAGGATTTGTCCTTTTGTGATTGGCTTATTACACTTTTTTTTTCGTACATGCCTTTTTCATACTGTCCATGGGGTTCTCAAGGCAAGAATACTGAAGTGGTTTGCCATTCCCTTCTCCAGTGGACTACATTTGTCAGAACTCTCCACCATGACCCATCCTTCTTGGGTGGCCCTACACGTCATGGCACATAGTTTCATTGAGTTAGACAAGGCTGTGGTCCATGTGATTAGTTCAGTTAGCTTTCTGTGATTGTGGTTTTCAGTCTGTCTGCCCTCTGATGGAAAAGGATAAGAGGTTTATGGAAGCTTCCTAATGGAAGAGACTGACTGGGGGGAAACTGGGTCTTGTTCTGATGGGTGGGGCCATGCTCAGTAAATCTTTAATCCAGTTTTCTGTTGATGGGTGGGGCTGTGTTCCCTGCCTGTTATTTACAGGGGTGGGGTGGGGGTGAGCAACTATGGTGTAGGTAATGAATGTTTTGGTGATCTCCTTCAAAAGTTCCCATGCATGGCCTGCTACACTCAGTGCCCCCAACCCTGCAGCAGGCCACTGCTGACCCACACCTCTGCTGAAGACTCCTGGACACTCACAGGCAAGTCTGGGTCAGTCTCTTGTGGGGTCACTGCTCCTTTCTCTTGGGTCCTGGTAAACAAGGTTCTGTTTGTGCCCTCCAAGTGTCTATTTCCCAATCCTGTGTAAGTTCTGACAGCTCTATGGTGAGGTTAATGGTGACTTTCTCCAAGAGGGCTTATGCCATACCCAAGTCTGCTGCACCCAGAGCCCCTGGCAGTTCACTTCTGACCCGTACCTCCACGGGAGACATTCAAACACAGTTCTGTCTCAGTCTCTGTGGGGTCCCTGGGAGAAATATCAATAACTTCAGATATGCAGATGACACCACCCTTATGGCAGAAAGTGAAGAAAAACTAAAGAGCCTCTTGATGAAAGTGCAAGAGGAGAGTAAAAAAGTTGGCCTAAAGCTCAACATTCAGAAAACTAAGATCATGGCATCTGGTCTCATCACTTCATGGCAAACAGATGGGGAACCGTGGAAACAGTGGCAGACTTTATTTTTTTGGGCTCCAAAATCACTGCAGATGGTGACTGCAGCCATGAAATTAAAAGATGCTTACTCCTTGGAAGGAAAGTTGTGACCAACCTGGGCAGCATATTAAAAAGCAGAGACATTACTTTGCCAACAAATGTCCATCTAGTCAAGGCTATGGTTTTTCCAGTAGTCAGAATGTGAGAGTTGGACTATAAACAAAGCTGAGCACTGAAGAATTGATGCTTTTGAACTGTGTTGCTGGAGAAGACTCTTGAGAGTCCCTTGGACTGCAAGGAGATCCAACCAGTCTATCCTAAAGGAGATCAGTCCTGGGTGTTCATTGGAAGGACTGATGCTGAAACTGAAACTCAAATACTTTGGCCACCAGATGCGAAGAGCTGACTCATTTGTAAAGACCCTGTTGCTGGGATAGACTGAAGGCAGGAGAAGGGGATGAGAGAGGATGAGATGGTTGGATGGCATCACTGACTCAATGGACATGAGTTTGATGAAACTCCAAGAGTTAATGATGGACAAGGAGACCTGGCATGCTGCAGTCCATGGGGTTGCAAAGGGTCAGACATGACTGAGCGACTGAACTGAACTGAAGTATACACTTAGCATAATGTCCTCAAGGCTCACACATGTTGTAACATGTCTCAGAATTCTCTTCCCTTTTTATAAGGCTGAATAATATACCATAGTATTTATGGAACACATTTTGTTTATTTATTCTTTCTTATGATGGATACTTGATTTGCTTCTACCTCTTGGCTAATGTGAAAAATACTGCTATAAAAATGGTTGTACAAATATGTTTGTGAGATCCTGCTTTCAGTTCTTCTGGAATTACTAAGGCTTTTTTAAGAAGTTTAAAATGTACCCTGAGATTCCACATATAAGCAGTATGATGTGCTATTTGTCTTTTTCTGCCTGGCTTGTTTCACTTTGTTTGATGATCTTTGGGTCCATCCATGTTGCTGCACATAACATTATTTCATTCTTTTTCATGGGTGAATGATATTCCATTGTATAGATATACTGTTATATATCATATTTATCCATCATCTGTTGATGGACATTTAGGTCACTTCCATGTCTTGGTTATCGTAAATAGTGCTACAGTGAACATTGGGGTGCATGCATCTTTTCAAATTATGGTTTTCTCTGGATATGTGCCCAGGAGTGGGATTGCTGAATCATACGGTAGCTATATTTTTAATTTTTTGAGGAACATTCACACTGTTCTCCATAGGTGCTGTACTCATTTGCATTCCCACCCACAGTACAGGAGGGTTCCTTTTTCTCTGTACTGTCTCCAGCATTTATTTGTAGACTTAAAAAAATATTACTGGAGTATAATTGCTTTGCTATGTTGTATTAGTTTCTGTTGTACAACAGACTGAATCATCTACATGCATATACAGATATCCTCTCCCTCTTCAGCCTTCCTCCCTCCCCCATCCCACCTCTCTGTAGATATATGTGTAGATATAAGTGAATCACTTTGCTGTATACTGAAACTAACACAACATTGTTAATGAACTATACTCCAATATAAAATAAAAATTAAAAAATAAAACATTAACACACCTACCACAAATGTCAAGATAAAAATACTAATTTAAAGACTCCCCACAAGAAAATCCCAGGCTCAGATCATTTCACTGATGAGTTGTAACAAACGTTTGAAGAAGAATTAATATCAATCCTTCACATACTCTTGCAGAATGTTAAAAAATAGAAACATTTTCTAACTTACTATTTAATGCCATTTTATCAGTATACTAAAACCAAGGACATCATAAGAAAAGGAAACCACAGTCTAATATCCCTTATGAATGTTAAAATACATTCAAAATGCCTCAGAAAACACTGTCAAATTGAATCCAGTAAAATGTAGAAAGAGTTATGCATTATGACCATGTAAATCTCAGGAATGGTAGCTTGTTTAGCATCTGAAAATCAATTAGTATAGTACATCATTCTAGTTAAGTAAAGGCTAAAATCATATACCATCATTTAAATTCATATACATCATATACATCATTTAAATCCATACCATCATTTAAATTCAGGTGTGACGGCATAGGTCCACTTACATGCAGATTTTTTAAAAATAAATGCATACTATCCTGCTACATAATAGACACACTGTTGAATCCATTGATGTAAAACCCTAGAGATGGAGGACAACTGTGAAATTACATGCAGATTTTTGATTGCACAGATGTTTAGCACCCCTAACCCTTGAGGTGTTCAAGGGTTACCAGAAGTATATGCAGAAAATATTTGGAAAAAATTCAACACATTTTCATGATAAAACTGCCAAACAACCTAGGAAGAGAAGAGACTTTCCTCAGCCATCTACAAAAGTAGGCCATCTACAAAAGTCCACAGCTAACATTATACTTAGTGGTGGAAGACAATGCTTTACGGTTAAGATCAAGAACAAGACAGGAAATCTGTTCTTGCCACTTCTAATTAACATCGTACTGAATATCCTAGCTAGGGTAATTAGGCAAAATAATAAAATAAATAGCATACAGATTGTAAAAGAAAAAGTGAATTATCATTACAGATGGCATGGTCTTGTTATGTAGATTATCTTGAAAAATACACACACAGAGACATACACACACTATTATAACTAAAAAAGAAGTTAGTGAGACTGTAGTATATAGATCAATATATTAAAAAAATCAATCGCATTTCTACAAAATAGGAATAAATGTTCTGAAAGTAAAATTAAAGTGATTCCATTTATAATAGCATCAAAAATAATAAAATACTTAAGTATAAATTTTTTTGAAGTCTTTTATTTAACAAAAGAAGTGCAAAGCATGTACATTGAAAATTATAAAACATCATTACCAAAAATTAAATAAGTAAGACATTTCATGTTTTTTGAGTGAAAACTTGATACTCTTGGAATGGCAATATTCCCCCAATTAAACTACAGATTCAATGCATTGTTATCAAAACCCCATTTGGGTTTATTTTAAATAGACATTGATTTTCAAACCTGTTAAGGAACTTGCATCCAGAACACATTAAGCACTAGTATAACTCTATAATAAAAAGACAAATAACCCAATTAAAATGAGCAAAGTATTTGAATAGACCTTTCATTAAAGAAGATGAGCAAATGGCCAATAATTATATGAGAAGATGCTAAAATTTATTAGTCACTAGAGAAAATGCAAACAAAACTATAAAGAGATCCTACTTTACATGTACTAGGATGGCTTCCCAGGTGGCTCAGTGGGTAAAGACTGCCTACATTGCAGGAGGCTCTGGAGATATGGGTTCGATTCCTGGGTTGGGAAGATCCCCTGGAGGAGGGCACAGCAACCTGCTCCAGTATTCTTTCTTGGAGAATCCCATGGACAGAGGAGCCTGGTGGGCTCTAGTTCATAGGTCACAAAGAGTAGACACAACTGAAGTGACTGAACACAGCACAGGATGGCAAAAATCAAAAAGACATGTAATAAACGTTGGCAAGGATATGGAGAAACTGAGAGCCTTATACATTGCTGGTGGGAATATAAAATGGTGTAACCACTTTGGAAAAGAGTTTAGCAATCACTTAAGAAATTAAGCATGGAGTTATCTAATTACCTAGAAATTCCATTTCTACCCAAAAGAAATGGGTACTTTTCTATTGAAATGAAAAAAAAAAAAAAAAAAAACATACATCCACATGAATGGATGTGAATGTACACTTATATATGAATGTTTCTTGAAGCATTATTCATAATAATTAAAAGGTGGAAACAACTGAATGGATGAAAATAATATAGTATATTCATATAATTGCATACTACTTGGCAATAAAATGAAGTGCTGATACATGCTGCAACATGGATGAACTTTGAAAACATTGTACTAAGTGAAGAAAGCCAGTCACAAAACACTGGTTATTGTATTATTTCATTTATATGAAATGGCTATAACAGGTGAACCTATAGAGACAGAATATGACTTGCTTGGGCCTCAGGAGAGAAATGGGATGTGACAGCTAATATGTCTGGGTTTTTTAAGAAGGGCTTTTCTCCTGATTCACATGGTAGAAAATCCATCTGCAATCCAGGAGACCTGGGTTCAGTTCTTGGGTTGAGAAGATCCCCTGGAGAAGGGAATGGCAATCCATTCCAGCATTCTTGCCTGGAGAATCCCATGGACAAAGGAGCCTGGTAAATACAGTCCATGGGGTTGCAAAGAGTTGGACATGACTGAGCAACTAACACTTACGTCCTTACTTAAATTGTTCTAAAATTAAATTGCAGTGATGGTGACACAGTGCTTCTAGTACACTGAAAATATCCAATTGTACACTTTAAAGGGGTTAACAGTATGGATTGTGAAATATATCTCAATAAAGTTGTTTAAAGGGCTTCCTTGGTGGCTCAGCAGTAAATAATCCACCTGCAATGTTGAAGACATGGGTTCCATTCTTCGGTTGGGAAGATCCCCTGGAGAAGGAAATAGCAACCTACTCCAGTATTCTTGCCTGGGAAATCCCATGGACAGAGCCTGGCTGACTACAGTACAAAAGAGTCACAAAAGACTCAGACATGACTTAGCAACTAAAAATAAAAAACCAAAGCTGTTAAAAAGATCATGTTTTTAAACAGAATAATGTATTAGTAAGAAATGCATGTGATATGCTTAGTCGTGTCTGACTCTTGGCAACCCCATAGGCTATAGCCCACCAAGTTCCTCTGTCCATAGAATTTTCCAGGCTAGAATACTTGAGTGGGTTGCCATTTCCTACTCTAGGGGATATCCCCAAACCAAGGATTGAACCCAGATCTCCTGCATCTCCTACATTTGCAGGCAAATTCTTTACCATTGTGCCACCTTGAAAATCACCACCAAAAGTTCCTAAAATAAAACAATTTTCATATAAAACAATAGCAAAAAAAGACTAGGAAGAAATACAGTATTGCAAAGTTTTTATACTAGTAGCCAACAAAGGAGAAATTGTAAGTTAGAATTGTAAAGAATACTTAATTGAAAAGTTGTCAGGAAAATAGACAAATTGAAACAAACAACAGAAGGTACAAAGAGATAGCAAATAGCAAGATGTATTACTTGATTTCAAGACTTATTGTGATGGTCAGTAATCAGCAGGGTGTAGTTTGGAATTCATATAGAGAAATACATCAATGGAATAGAATAGCGAATTCAGAAATAGACCTACACAAACATGTGCGAATTAATTTTGCCAACAGTGAAAAACAATTTTGTGGGGAGATATCAGTTTTAAAAAGATAATGGTGTGGAATAATTGTATATAAATATGCAAAATAGCCCAGTTGATTGATGCCTTATATCATATGTAAAATATAACTCAAAATAGATTATAGACCTAAATGTAAAACCAAATGTTATAAAACTTCTAGAAGAAATCATAGAAAAATCTTCATGATATGTATAATAAGGTAAATATTTCTGAGCTACCACAATCAAAAGCACAACCAATAAAAGTTTCATCAAAATTTAAAAGCACTTTTATTTGAAAGACACTATGAGAAGAATGCAAAAACAAGTGGCAAACTGATATCTTGCAAAGCATATATCTGATAGGTGGTTTTTATACAGAAAAGGCAAAGATCTCTCACAACTCAATAGTGATATAACAAAGAACTGCTTAAAAATAGGTAAAATATTTGAGCACACACTTAACCAATGACAGTGTACAGATGGCAAAAAGCAAAAAGGATGCTCAGCATCACTAGTGATTAGAAAAATGCAATTTCAAAGTGCAATGAGATAACATGACACACATATTAGATCTGATAAAATTATAAAACTGACCATACACCAAATGCTGGCAAAAATTGTAGAGGAACTGGATGTCTCCTACATTGCTTGGATAGAATAAAACATGGTAGAATCATTTCAGAAAAGTTTGATGATGTCGTAAAATGTTAAGCATCCACCTAACATATGTTATAGGCATTTAACTCCCAGTCATTTATCCCAGAGGAATGAAAGTCTATACCCATTAAAAAACTTTTATGTCAAAGCTCATAATACTTTTTATAATAGTTTATTTTAAAATAGCTAAAATGGGAAAAATTCAATTATCTTTCATCAGATGAATTGATAAACTGATTTGTTGATACAGAGCTACTCAATAATAAAAAGAAATGAACTATCATATGAAAAACATATCAATCTCAAAATTATTTTGCTGAGTGAAAAAAGCCAGGATAAAGCAATAATCAAGATATGTTCATCTAATATGTTAAACTCAGGACTTTATGAATAATTGTAAAGTATTGGTTAAGAGTGACTAAACCAAACTATACCATACAAATGTTTTGCTATTTCTTTATTTAAATGTTATTAAGTTAATGTTTAATATTCTTTTAACTTTTTTCCCTTGTGTACAAAAACCTTAAATATAAGCTTTGTAAATATTGGAATATTCTCTTTTCAAGGCAAAACTTTTAGTAGGTATATAAAGTGTATTGGTTATAAACTTTCTGTCCTCAGTAATAAAATTAAAGTTGAATTAAATGAAGTTAAGCAAAGAAAAAACTGTTTCAGAAGTTATAGGGCTAAAATTAAGAGAGAGAAATAGATGTGGAAAGAACAAAATATACCAGCAGGTTCTCATGAATAATTTAGAATAATAGAATTACCACAATTCCTGCAGACTGTGCACTTGGGGATATGCATTGCCTGGTTCTTTGGCAGTCTTAAAGTACAGCACTGAAGTGGAAATAACTGTTTGCTAGCTACTTTGGCTTGTAAGACTGGATGAAATTATGTGGACAAGAAGGACATTTTCTCAGAATAGTTTTGAGATTTAAAAATTGAAGCAACTATGGAGTGAAACAGAAAATAAAGGGAGAAGATGGTATGATTTCAAAGAGTATTGTGTTCTCCATATCCCCTTGCAAAGGGTATGAGAACTTGAAATAGAGAATTGAGTTATTCTGAGTTTCCTCTTTAACACAAAAACTGTTCTTTGGTGTCAAAGGCGATGGAACCCCACTCCAGTATTCTTGCCTGGAAAATCCCATGGATGGAGGAGCCTGGTAGGCTGCCGTCCATGGGGTTGCGAAAAGTCGGACACGACTGAGCGACTTCACTTCCACTTTTCACTTTCATGCATTGGAGAAGGAAATGGCAACCCACTCCAGTGTTCTTGCCTGGAGAATCCCAGGGACGGGGGAGCCTGGTGGGCTGCCGTCTCTGGGGTCGCACAGAGTCGGACACGACTGAAGCGACTTAGCAGCAGCAGCAGTCTCCGTGGGATTCTTCTCCTTTGAATCTCAAACAGAAAATGATCTGAAAGACTGGTTTCCCAGTCTTCCCAAAGATAACCTATAACAAATTCCATCCTAATTCATATATAAAAATGATGGCCTTAGCATGTTGATTGTGGCTTAATTCTTTCCTGAAATCCCAGTTGAGAATGGTCTAGAGTGAATCACAAGCTTAAATAGAGTAATTTCACAGAAACCAAGGGCAAAACTACAGCCAGGCTTTTGAAATCTGACATTTCCTGGCAAAAGAATCAGGTTGATCAGGTTTTTACCAGGCTTCTTCCCCCCGAAATTGGTGTCATGCAGCCAAAACTGGCTCCTGGGGGCTCACTTTTGTGAGAGCAACAGTTGGTAATATCTTCATAGGCCAGTCAGTGTCCAAGAAGTTCACATAAGAAATAGAATCTGTGTGTCTGTGTGTGTGTCTGTGTGTGTGTGTAGGAGGTGGTGGTGGTGGTGTTTAGTCACTAAATTGTATCTGACTCTTTTGTGACCCCATGGGTGATAGCCTGCCAGTCTTCTTTGTCCATGGGATTTCTCAGACAAGAATTATAGAGTGGGTTACTGTTTCCTTCTCCAGGGAATCTTCCCGAGCCAGGTATTGGACCCGTGTCTCCTGCGTTGGCAGGGGGATTCTTTACCACTGTACTACCAGGGAAGACCAAGTGTATGTATGTGCGTGGGGGTACTAGTCTTGTTTATTCCTTTTAAGTTAATACATTTGCTACTTGTCTTCTTTATGTCCCATATTAATCTTTGTTCCATGTGGTCTGAACTCACATGGACTCACATGTTCCATGTGGTCTGAACTTACATGAACTTATACCTTGTCTTTTCAAGGTCCTCATTTTCCAACTGCTCATGCACCATTAGAGGATATGCTTTTTTTCATTGTACTTTGCAAAATGAGAAGTGCCAGCTTTCCTTATAATCCAAGGAATTACTTTCTTGTATTTTGTAGTCCTATAGTCTTCTCTTTTTTTCAATTTATTTATTTATAGTCTTTTAATTTGAGCCTTTGATCCCAGTTTTGTAATCCTTTCATTACATATTTGTTTCCTACACTAAAATTATTTTTCAGTAGATAATCCATGGATACAGAATAATATTTTAAAGTTGCCAAAAAAAAAATGTGTTGTGGAATTTGTGTCTCCCTTCCCCTTATTTCCTGCTGTCCTTCTGAGAAGTAATCAACATTACTAATTCCTTATGAAACCTTTCAGATATTTTATGTATGTACATTATACAATCTTCTGTATATCTGTTTTCTTTAACAAATATTAGGTACTATAGATAATACTTTGCCCACACTACTTTTTCCCTACAGTACTAAGCATTTTAACCTTTCTGCAGTAAAACTAACTTCCTGCTTAAAGTACACAGTAAAAATATGACAAGAAAAGTTGATTTTTTAAATACTAAATTTCTTCCATGTTTGACCTATGATTTGGCTTAACCAAAAAAGGAAATATGTGTGTGTATGTGTGTGTGTGTATGTGTATATATATATATATCACATGATAACATATTAACCAAATACATTGGCTAAAGAAGATAATTTATTATATAACTTGAAACAAATTCTTGAAAACATATTTAAATCTGTTTTTGTGTGTGTGTGTTTATGTTGGTTTCACAGTTTGTCATGTAGACAAGACTGCTGACAATATGAGAACATAAAACCACTCATTTGTGAACTTGAACATAGCTCTGAATGGAAAACTATTCCTACAATATTAACTCTTCCAATGCATAAAAGAAGCCTTTTATATTATTTTGGGAAGAGAGGTGTAAGCTATAAAAAATATAGTTATTCTTATCTTGGAATCTGACACATTCATTTGTCTAAAGGAATAACCTGGGAAAAGATGGATTTATAGTACTGGTACTTTCAAAATAGAGTATATAATAAGCTTCACATGTAGTAAATGACTTTGTTTTTTCCATAAAGCCAACATTAGGCTAAATATTTAACAATAACTCTTAGAAGTGCTTCTAAGTCATTCCATCTTATTTTTAGTTTTATAATATTTACTTCTAAGTTACATTTTGCTTCTTAAATGAAATAGTTTTCTAAATGAGAAAAAAATACCTCCTGTGGTTGTTTCTAATTTCATTTTCTGCTAACATAGCTGTTGGCACTAGAAATGCAGAACAGTTTTCAGAGTGTACTGTCAACCATGTAATTTCTTGGCAAATATATGACAATTACTTTCCATGTAATTATAGTGTCATTCCATTGGATCCTACAGCTTAGTCAAGGAAGAGATTTACCAGGCAATATTGTCCATCATTCCACTTGTGGTTATTTCCTTATGTCAGTGTCCTGGGCACACCATACCTAGTGATTCTGTTAATACTGTAGTCAAGTCAAAGCCATAGCATTCAATAAAGACAACTAATTTTCTTGTGCTACTAGATTATTCTTTTGGATTAAGACTAAGCTATATTTTGGAGTTTGCCTTTATTACTCATTAACATTTTCCAGTAGTTATGTACAGATGTGAGAGATGGACCATAAAGAAGGCAGATCACCGAAGAATTGATGCTTTCAAACTGTGGTTCTGGAGAAGACTCTTGAGAGTCCCTTGGACAACAAGGAGATCAAATCAATCAATCCTAAAGGAAACCAACCCTGGATATTCATTGGAAGGACTGATGCTGAAACTGAAGCTGAAGCTCCAATACTTTGGCCACCTGATGCCAAAGAGCTGACTCATTGGAAAGGACACTGATGCTGGGAAAGACTGAGGGCAGGAGGAGAAGGCGGGTGACAGAGGCTAAGATGGTTGGATGGCATCATTGACTCAATGGACATGAATTTGAGCAAACTCCAGGAGATAGTGAAGGACAGGGAAGCCTGGCATGCTGGAGTTCATGGGGTGGCAGAGTTGGACCCAAAACTGAGCAACTGAATAACAGCAAACCTTTCACAGGGGGCTTCCCTGGTGGCTCAGATGGTAAAGAAACTTCCTGCAATGAGGGAACATTCCATAAGCATATATTGAGAATTATCTTCAAAGAATCAAATGGAAATTTTAAACCAATAAATTAGCATAAACAGAAAATAAATAAAGTCAAAGGCATGAATAAGGTAAATGATTTTAACTTTAGAAAAGATTTATATTTGACACTGAAAACTCTTCCAAATTTAGAGTGCTTTTCTTGAACATTTTCCATTTAAAATATGTCTCAAGGCTCATCACTCAGCTTTTCAAAAGGAAACACAAAGGAAATGCATAGCTATTCACAAGCTAGAGTGAATTTTATATAAGAGAGCAGAAAAATATATTGACATTTTTAGTTTAATAAAAATCTAACTTTTGGCTTAGTTTTCAGTAAGCAAAATGTTGAAATCCCTGAATCAAAAGTTTTTTTGAAAAAGTGTCACAATTTTAAATAGAATTTCATGTAATTTTCGGATACTTTTCTTTTTAAGTAGAGAAATGACATTGATGTTAAAAATTTCTCGGTTCCTAGGAGTGGTATCTTGGTCTGTATGACCCACTTACTCTTTATAGATATTTAGATTTAATAAAATGATTTTGATTTTATGGGAAAGCTTTTGATTATGATGATGAAAATAATCTGGAGATTTGAAGAACTTTCTGCATTTGGGTATATTGGCAACATTTCCATAAGATGAAGAAACATGAAGGAGAACATGAAAGTTTAAACTAATATATGTATATTTCATCATCATTTATTGAACTATATGATTAATTTTGAAAGTCTCCATTTAATTTTGCCAAAATGCACAGAACCTAGTGGAAAGAGACTTCAATTTTTACAAATAATCACTACTTATAATATATATTGCTCTATTTTATTTGAAAATGTTCTTTTTTTAGACCACTAAATGATTTACTATCAGCAACCCCTTTTTGGAGACCAAATGTCAAAAATCAGGAAATTATTTTACCAAGATGTGTGTATATTAACCACATTGTGTATGCATTTGATTCAAGGCAGAGTACAACCTTTGAGGAGGAGGCAGAGTTCAAATGGGAATAGGAAGCAAAGAACACAATGGTAGAGGTGACAGTCTGTTTATATCAGCTTGTAGTGACTTGTGATAGCCCATCATGAGCATCTCTTCTGAAAGCCATGAGTAATGATATCCTGTTGGTATCATGATACTGGTAGCAATGAAAGTATGAGTATAGTGAAAGTAAGCAAATGTTGAAGAAGAGGATTTTTTTTTCTCTTTTTTGTCTCTCTCTCTTTTATATTTCTCAGATGTGGTAAGAGTCAGTTGTTAAATATTTTCTAGATCCCTATTAGGTAAAAGGTACAGTCTCTGTGATCAGATATACCTGATCAGTCCTGTTTCATCCTATACCAACTTTAGACAATTAATCTTGCTTAGACTTTTTCCTTATCTGTAAAGTGCAGTTCATATCATCACTAACATTATGTGTTTGTTATGAAGATTAAAGGAGGTAATAACTGTAAAATGCTTAGCATGGCTTGGTTCATAGAATAATTTTTTTTTTTCATTACAAGCCACAGAGCAGTCAAAACATCCAAATGCATATTATATAATACTGCCCATCTTACCAAAAATCTTTATACTACATCTACCTGTGACACTCACACACTTTTCCCATTGCCTAGGCTTCTCCTCACATCATTCACTTTCTTTGCTTAGTAAATTCTGATACATCTATACATAATACATCTGGTACATCTGGTTCTAATACAACAGATGTTATAATTAGATAGACTGAATCAGTAAGGATTATTGAAGTAGCTTCAATATCTTCAGTTATGTAGAAAGTGTTAAGCTACTGTGTTGAAGGGAGTCTACCAAGGAAGCTGAGGATATATAGAAGAGGCAGAGTATGGATGGGATTGTGATAGACTGTGACTGTAGTGACTGTAGCCACCAAATTCAAAGATGCCTGCTCCTTGGAAGAAAAGCTATGACAAACCTAGACAGCGTTTTAAAAAAGCAGAGACATCACTTTCCCAACAAAGGTCCATATAGTCAAAGCTATAGTTTTTCCAGTAGTCATGTATGGATGTGAAAGTTGGACCATAAAAAAGGCTGAATGCTGAGGAATTGATGTTTTTGAACTGGGGTGCTGGACAAGACCCTTGAGAATCCCTTGGACAGCAAGGAGATCAAACTAGTCAATCATAAAGGAAATCAACCCTGAACATTCATTGGAAAGACTGATGATGAAGCTCCCACACTTGGGCCATCTGATAGTAAGTGATGACCTATTGGAAAGGACCTTGATTCTGGGAAAGATTGAGGGCAGGAGGAGAAGGGGGTAACAGAAGATGAGATGGTTGGATGGCATCACTGACTCAGTGGACATGAGTTGGAGAAAACTCTGGGAGATGGTGAAAGACAGGGAAGTCTGGCATGCTGCAGTTCATGGGATCACAAAGAGTCAGACACGACTTAGTGACTGAATAACAACAACAATCAATCATTCATGTGTTTTTATTGCTTGAAGTCTTGCTAAGATATCTTTGGGACAATATTCTTCCTTTGGACTATTCTTTCTCAAGAAAATTTGTTCTTTATTACTGAAATATTTAAAGTACTAGACTAGTGCTTAAAGTACAGTAATATTTTAAAAGTATAATAATATATTTAGCCATAGATATAAAGCCATTCAATTATAATATAGCCTTTTGTATTTATTATGAGTTCAGAGGGTTAAATGAGGGGTGATGAGTTTCAAGCTATGTTTTTAGGTGGTTTATTTTCACTGTGGAGCTCCAGTGGTTGGTGCGCTAAATCCTTGCTTGCTCTGAACATGATTAGGCTCCCCTGTGTCTTCTATCCTGACAACTCTCAATAAAAATAAGGTCTGTATCCAGCTGGTCCATTGAGAAGGACAATTCAGTGGTCTCTCCAGGGCACAAGACATCTAGGGCAAGTCTCAAATCCATAACAAACATACTTTGATTCTCACATACTTTGATCCTCAGTAGAAAGTGCCACATCTCTTCTGGTTGGCTTCGACCTTTTCATCCCCCTGTTGTGCTGCAGCAAGCTCTACTTTAAGGGTGAGAAATTGAAACCCTGAACTCTCTACGTGGAGCAGCCTCTTTTTTTTCCCCTCTGTAAATTTTTTTTTTAATAGCTTATATCTCTCAATGAAGCAACACTTACCTAAGGGAAAAGAATCTGACCCAGCTCAAGTTCTGAAATTAGTATTAGTCTTTATCCGATCAAGAGATTTGAATACTGTAGGATCCATGAAGTTAGTCTCTGCAAACAAAGAGATTTGCACTGATGCAAACAAAGAACCCAGTAAGGGAATTAGAGATTTATAGGAAAAAAACATCACTTTAATTTCACATACCGGAATCCACTTCATGAAAACTTTTCAAAGTAAAATCAAGTATATCCCCAAACTTAGCTAAGACAATAAAAGTAATTTGTCAAAATCGAACGCTTTGAGAGTTACAGAGAAAGTACTTCTAGTTCTGACCCTTAGGACCTGTCATTACTATGAGAGGCTGTAAAAAGTTTTGGGAGAAAGGTATTAAAGAAGTAGAAGTTGATAAGGTAGAAGTCTCTGCAGCTGTTATAAAAGTAAATCTTCCTAAACCAGAGCCAACTGTAAAAGAAAAAGATTTACTGCTGGCTGTCTCTGTCCCTGCTGCTGTAATGGGCACCATTAGCTATATGTTGTGAAAGCAGCCACTCGAGAAGATGGGAGACATTACCTTTTAGATTGATTTTGGAATTCTCAGGGCTATTGTTCTACATTCTTAAGAAAAGTTTCATGGAATGAGCAGATAGTTTTAGACTTAGCTTTAGTGACTTCATCACTGAGGCTGTATAGTGTGGTGGTTGGCTTTGATTTTAGATACGTGTAGATTTGAAAGGCAGTTCCACTATTAATTGTGCCTTACTGGGGAGGTTGCATTATATTAAAATTTTCAATTTTGTAATTGAGAAAATGAAATGGTGATAACAGCAAATACTTTATCATTGTGAGGATTAGAATATGCTAATATAACTCTAACATTATTATTAAAGCACTTGGCATATATCACAGTAAATGTAAACTTAAAATCAGAGTCAGATCGTGGTCTCTCAGTGCTTGCCATGCTAATTGGCTATTCTATAATTGTCATATTATAAAGAAATTGACCTCATTTTTCATCCATTTGAAAAATTGTTAGTCTGTGAGATAACAAACATATTAAAGGAAAAGGACAATCACAAAATGATTCTTTAGCTCTTTATGTATTCAAAAATCATCCCCAAACACTCAATGAAGTGAGCCTTCAACAGATATTAATTCATTGATTAAGCACAAAGAAACAGAAACTTAGTTTTGATTGTTGTTGATGTTTAGTCTCTAAGTCATGTCTGAGTCTTTGTAACCACATGGACTGTAGCCCACTAGGTTCCCCCATCCATGGGATTTCCCAGGCAAGAATACTGGAGTGGGTTGCTGTTTCCTTCTCCAGGGGATCTTCCTGACCCAGGGATCGAACCTGAGTCTCCTGCACTTGTGGGTGGGTTCTTTACCACTGAGCCTCCGGGGGAAAAAGATTTAAAGAGGAAGAGAGCAAGTTGGAAACAAAGGACAAAAAAACAAAACAAAACAAAACAACAAAGCATACAATAACCACAGAGTTTATTTGTACAGTTGACTAAAGATTGCAGCAGTGTGAGTCGGTCTCTGAGTGAAAGAAACAAGATGTACAGTTTCACCCTTGAACAATGCAGGTTTAAACTATGCAGTTCCACTTACACACCAGATTTTTTCAATACATACAAACTGCAACACTAAATGATCCAGGGTTGCCTGAATCTGTGGATGGGGAACTGAGAACACAGACGGCCAACAGTGGGTGGGTCCTCCACCCGCCTCAGTTACTCAAGTGTCAACTGCACCTGATTCTCTTCATGCTCTTTACATGTGTTACCTCATGTTATTCACACACTAGTCCTATGAAGGCAAGATTACTTTTTAATATTACTAATAAAAAGCAAAGATCAAGGAAGCTTGTGTACTGAAGTCCTATAGGAATAGAGATGAGATGGACTTAACTGATTTTCTGACATCCTTCTTTGATGTTTATGATGTTTATGGTAATAATTGAGGTCAAGGCAACACAGAGTTCCCAGCTTTGTTTGAATGGAGGAAGCTTGTATAGAAATGACCATTTTCTCCTTCTGGAAAGGACCCAAGAGAATCCAGTGAGTCTTTTCTCTCTAGAATTCAGGTGTGACTCCAAACAGCTGACAGTTGACTAGCCAATTAGACTGCAAAAAAGATATAATATCATACAAATATCAATTTCCAAACTCTTTCAGACCCTGAGAAGTGTCAAGCAGCATGTGTGTGTGTGTGTGTGAGAGAGAGAGAGAGAGTGTGAAAATAAGAGATGAGAGGAGGACTCCATTTTATTTATGTCACTTTTTGTTCCCTTTATTATTACCCATATACTCATTTAATAGCATGTTAAATGATCAGAGCAATAAGCTATATGTTCTTCATCTTGGGTTTCTTTCTCTGATGCTTTTCTTACAGTTATTTTCTCTTATAGGACAGCCTGGGCATATTTGTGTTATAGTGGGTTGTTAGATTCTAGTAGCTCTAGGTGTCTAGGGTAGAGGAAATGGGTCTTTTGCAAAGGAACACCTTTAAATCAGAGTGTTGAAGACTTTTAGTGTCAGTGAGGCAAAAATATGATTATCAATTTATCATGTTATAATAATGCATCTCACATCAGTTAACATCAGAGAGAAAAATATTAAGGCTGCTTCTTTGGTAGAAGGTTATGTACTTCTCATCACTGTAAATACTAGAAAAATAGCATCTTAAATGATCAATTCTGAGCTTTACAAAATAATATTAAAAAGTATCTTAAATGCAAGACATTTAGTGGCCATTTTTCTTATTCAGTAGGGAATTTTTCTCATACTAACCATGATAATAACCATTGTGTGGACACTTTTTATACCTTTTTCCCATCTCTAAATTTTCTTCCTGTGCTTAGAAAATTGTCCACTTTTAGAGTTTCAGCTTTTCTCTATAAAATTAGAAAAAAATTGTCAGCCTCCTCGATGGCTGGAGCATGGTCATGTGACCTGGTTTCTACCAATCAGACACACATGCTTCAAAAGCTGGTGACCTAGAGGCAGGTTATGTGCAGAGTCCATTCTGGCAAGGCCAGCAGATGACATATACAATTTCCAGGATCAGCAGTGATGGACATTCCAAGAAAGTGTCAGGGCCTATAATTAGAGTCTGGTAAAGAGTAACTGGAGAGGGAAATGGCAACCCACTCTAGTGTTCTTGCCTGGAGAATCCCAGGGATGGGGGAACCTGGTGGGCTGCGTCTATGGGGTGGCACAGAGTTGGACACAACTGAAGCGACTTAGCAGCAGCAGCAGCAGCAGCAGAGAGTAACAGAAACTAGACTGCATAGTGGGAATTGTTACCTCTCACTGATGTTTTATAATTCATTGATTTTTTAAAATTAAACTTAGGGGCTTTAATAAAATTATAAATGTATATCTCAGGTATAAGTTATAAATTACAGTGCTGTGTGACCACCCAGAAGCCCCATTGTCTGGCTATGCCAAACAATAGCTCTTGAGCCCAAGAGCCCTCAGTCTTATGACAGAATTCTAAGTAAACAGATTTTCCTAGACAGCAATCTTTTTTCTTTTTTTTGAAATTTTTGTCTGTTTATTTTAATGGACTCTATCTTAGAGTATTCTATATCGCAGAAAAGTTGAGCATAAGTAGAGCATTCCTATTTTATACCTTCCACTCAATACACAGTTCCTCCAATTATTAAATATTTTACATTAATATGATTAATATGGTACATTTGTTAAAATTATAAGCCAGTGGTGATATTAACTAAAGTCCAAACATTATTCAGATTTCCTTCATTTTTACCGAATGCCTTTTTTCTCCTCTACAATTTCACACTAAATTTGGTTGTCACGTCTCCTTTGGCTCTCCTCGACTGTAAGTTTCTCAGAGGTTTCTGCTTTCTTTGTTTTTGATGAACTAACTGAGTACTGGTCGGATATATTATAGGACATTTTTCTATTAAAGTTTTACTGATGTTTTTCTCATGACTAGACTGGGGTTATGGGCTTTTAGAAGGAAGATTATAGAAATAAAGTGCCATTTTCATCACATCATATCAAGAGTCATGATCTGTGATTAGCATCATGATCTGTGACTGATGATGTTGAGTTAGATCACTTGGCTGAAGTAGTTGGTTAGGTTTCTCCAGTGTAAAGTCAGTCCTACACTGTACTCTTTGGAATTTTCTTTGGAAGAGAGTCACCATGCACAACACACTTTTAAAGAGTAGGAACTCATGTTTCCTCTCCAGTAGGGTTGGGTATCTACATAATTTATTTGGAGTTCCTTTGCATGGAAGATATCCCTGTGTTCCCCCATTTATCAATTTATTCCATCAGTTATTTATATTGGGAAAGGTTAGTGGATGTCTATTTTATACTTTAGATTTTAACCTAATACTACTTTCATTATTTTGTTCACTTTGTTCCAGGTTAGGCCATTGGAAGGTCTTTCATTTGGTTCCTGTGCCCCTTTGATATACTCCTCTCACTGTCTGTTTGCATTTATAAAAGCATTTCCTTAACTTTTGGCACTGCAAGATACTCCAGCTTCATCTTATCCATTCCCTGAAAAGCTTTAAAATCAGCTATTGCTCCAAAAACCCTGAATTCTTTTATTGGAGAGTGGTATTGGAAATCAAGATCTGGGTGCTACGTGTGCCTTTTGCTAGTAGGTTGTTTCTTTCAGGCCCTCTTGGGTGACAGAGCAGAGAAATATATGTGTGTATGTTGACTCATGTATATACAAAAGTCTATAGCTATTTCTACATGTAATCATCTGAATTTCTATTAAACATAAGTTCTTATTGCTATTTCTAATTCTAATTTATTACCGCATGGAACATTCTAGTCCTCATCCCTTGTGCTCAGAAGCTCAATCCTTCCTGACTCTTTTTGACCCCAGGGACTATAGCCCCCCAGGCTATTCTGTGCATGGGATTTTCCAGGCAAGAATACTGGAGTGGAGCCATTTCCTCTCCAGGGGATCTTCTCTACCCAGGAAGAAGAACCAAACCCTCATCTCTTAGGTCTCCTGTGTTTGACAGGCAGAGTCTTTACCACTAGCACCACCTGGGAAGCGCAGCCCTAACCCCTTGTTCATACATGAATCTCTGCTTCATGGTGAAATGCGTAGATCTTATCACCTGCCATACATTTACGTTCTCAATTGTTCAATTCTAGTATGTGTGTACAAAGTTGGCTTAAAATTCAACATTCAGAAAACTAAGATCATTGCATCTGGTCCCATCACTTCATGGCAAATAGATGGGGAAACAGTGGAAACAGAAGCAGATTTTATTTTTTGGGCTCCAAAATCACTACAGATGGTGACTGTAGCCATGAAATTAAAAGACACTTGTTCCTTGGAAGAAAAGTTATGACCAACCTAGACAGCATATTAAAAAGCAGAGACATTACTTTGCCAACAAAGGTCTGTCTAGTCAAAGCTATGGTTTTTCTAGTAGTCATTTATGGATGTGAGAGTTGGACTGCAAAGAAAGCTGAGCACTGAAGATCTGATGCTTTTAAATTGTGGTGTTGGAGAAGACTCTTGAGAGTCCCTTGGACTGCAAGGAGATCCAACCAGTCCATTCTAAAGGAAATCAGTCCTGGGTATTCATTGGAAGGACTGATGCTGAAGCTGAAACTCCAATACTTCGGTCACCTGATGCGAAGAGCTGACTCATTTGAAAAGACCCTGATGCTGGGAAAGATTAAAATCAGGAGGAGAAGGGGATGAGAGAGGATGAGATGGTTGGATGGCATCACTGACTTAGTGGACATGAGTTTGGGTAAACTCCGGGAGTTGGTGATGGATAGGGAGGCCTGGTGTGCTGCAGTCCACAGGATCGCAAAGAGTCGGACACCACTGAGCAACTTAACTGACTGAACTGAGTGTACATGTATAGCAGTATTAGAATTATTAACTTATACTCATGTAGTAAACAGTTTTATTGACTAAAATATAGGATTTATGTGCCGTTCCTTTCCCCTGATAGCTCAGTTGGTAATGAATCTGCCTGCAGTGTTAGAGAGCGAGTTCGATTCCTGGGTTGGGAAGATCCCCTGGAGAAGGGAAAGGCTACCCACTCCAGTATTCTGATGTAGAGAATTCCAAGGACTGTACAGGTTCACAAAGAGTCGGACATGACTGAGAGACTTTCACTTTCCTTTTGTATTTAATCTTATAGACTACATTTGCATTTTGAGTTTGATTATGTCAGTTCCTCCCCACTGCCCCCTCTTCAGTATGGTTGTTTTATACATTTGCAATAGTTAGAGTTCACTTATTACAGTCCACCTTCTTTCTTGGGATCCTCTGAATGTCTAAATGATTTATTTTTCAATTTGCATACATCATCCTTGTGTTGTAAAATTTTGTAGTTTTAATAAATGTGTAATGTCATACATCTAACATTAGAGTATCATACACAATAGTTTCCGTGCCGTGAAAAATGTCCTGTACTTCACATGTTCATCCCCCCTGCACCTCCAAATTCTTGACACCACTTATCTTTTCCTAAAGTATGTAGCTTGTTCACACTGGCTTTTTTCACTTAGAGGGGTAAATGAATTCATTTAAGGTTTCTCATGTCTTTTTGTGAGTTGATAGTTCATTTATTTATGTCATGAATAATTCAAGCATAGATATACACAATTTGTTGATACATTGATCTATTGAGGAGCATCTTTGTTGTTTCCAGTTTTTGACAGTTACAAGTAAAGCTTATATAAACATTTTGCTCAAGGTTTTCGTTGTTGTTGACATAAACTTTCAGCTCAATTAGGTAATTACCTGGAAGTGTGATAGATAAAATATATTAGTTCAGTTCAGTTCAGTTGCTCAGTTGTGTCTGACTCTGTGACCCCACGGACTGCAGCACACCAGGCTTTGTGTCAATCACCAACTACCTGAGCTTTCTCAAATTCATGTCCTTCAAGTCAGCGATGCCATCCAACCATCTCATTCTCTCATCCCCTTCTCCTCCTGCCTTCAATCTATCCCAGCATCAGGATCTTTTCAAATGTGTCAGTTCTTCGCATCAGGTGGCCAAAGTATTGAAATTTTAGCTTCAGCATCAGTCCTTCCAGTGAATATTTGGGACTGATTTCCTTTAGAATGGACTGGTTTGACTCCTTGTAGTCCAAGGGACTCTCAAGAGTCTTCTCCAACACCACAGTTCAAAAGCATCAATTCTTTAGCGCTAAACTTTCTTTATAGTCCAACTCTCACATCCATACATGACCACAGGAAAAACCATAGCTTTGACTAGACAGACCTTTGTTGGCAAAGTAATGTCTCTGCTTTTTAATATGCTGTCTAGGTTGATCATAACTTTTCCTCCAAGGAGCAAGCATCTTTTGATTTCATGGCTGCAGTCACCATCTGCAGTGATTTTGGAGCCCCCCCAAAGTAAAGTGATTTTCATCTGCAGTAATTTTGGAGTCCCCCAAAATAGTCTATCACTGTTTCCATTGTTTCCCCATCTATTTGGCATGAAGTGATGGGACCAGATGTCATGATCTTAGTTTTCTGAATGTTGAGTTTTAAGCCAAATTTTTCACTCTCCTCTTTCACTTTCATCATGAGGCTCTTTAGTTCTTCTTCGCTTTCTGCCATAAGGGTCGTGTTGTCTATATATCTGAGGTTATTGATATTTCTCCCAGCAATCTTGATTCTAGCTTGTGCTTCATCCAGCCTGGCATTTCACATGATGTACTCTGCAAAAAAGTTAAATAAGCACGGTGACAATATACAGCCTTGATGTATTCCTTTCCTGATTTGGAACTAGTCTGTTGTTTCATGTCTGGTTCTAACTGTTGCTTCTTGACCTGCATACAGATTTCTCAAGAGGTAGGTAAGGTGGTGTGGTATTCTCATCTCTTTTAGAATTTTCCAGTTTGTTGTGATTCACACAAAGGCTTTGGCTTAATCAATAAAGCAGAAATACAAGTTTTTCTGGAACTCTCTTGCTTTTTTGATGATCCGTCAGATGTTGGCAATTTAATCTCTGGTTCCTTTGCCTTTTCTAAATCCAACTTGAACTTCTGGAAGTTCACGGTTCACGTACTGCTGAAGCCTAGCTTGGAGAATTTTAAGTATTACTTTACTAGCGTGTGAGATGAGTGCAATTGTGCGGTAATTTGAGCATTCTTTGGCATTGCCTTTCTTTGGGATTGGAATGAAAACTGACCTTTTCCAGTCCTGTGGCCACTGCTGACTTTTCCAAATTTGCTGGCATATTGAGTGCAGTGCTTTCACAGCATCATCTTTTAGGATTTGAAATAGCTCAATTGGAATTCTATTACCTCCATTAGCTTTGTTCGTAGTGATGCTTTCTAAGGCCTACTTGACTTCACATTCCAGGATATTTGGCTCTAGGTGAGTGATCTAGTTCTAGTGATACTGTTCTTCTGTGTATTGTTGCCACTTGTTCTTAATATCATCTGCTTCTGTTGGGTCCATACTATTTCAGTTTATTGTGCCAATCTTTGCATGAAATATTTCCTCAGTATCTCTAATTTTCTTGAAGAGATCTCCAGTCTTTCCCATTCTGTTGTTTTCTTCTATTTCTTTGCAATGATCACTGAGGAAGGCTTTCTTATCTCTCCTTGCTATTCTTTGGAACTCTGCATTCTAATGGGTATATCTTTCCTTTTCTCCTTTGCCTTTCACTTCTCTTCTTTTCTCAGCTATTTGTAAGGCCTCTTCAGACAATGGGTATGGTCTTGATCACTGCCTCCTGTACAATGTCACGAACCTCCATCCATAGTTCTTCATAGATGAAATATATGATAAGACTATATATGGCTTTGTACTGCCAAATGGTCCTCTAAAGTGACTGTACTATTGTGCAATTTCTCCAGTAATGAATGACAGTTTCTGTTGCTCTGCATCCCTATTGGCATTGCCAGATTTTGGATGTTAGCCATTTTAATAGGTGTTTGGTAGTTTTGCATTGTTTTAATTTGTGATTACCTAAAAACAGAAAATGTTGTGCAGCTTTTTATATGCTTATTTAACATCCATGTATATTTGTTTTGAGGTGCCTTTTCAGATTTTCTGTCCATTTTCTTATTGGAATGCCTTTTTCTTGTTATTTTAGGTCTTTGCATACTTTGGATGTTGGTCTTTTATCAGATGTGTTTTGCCAGATTTTCTTTGTGACCTGTCTTTTCATTCTCTTAATAATGTCTTTCTTAGAACAGTTTTCAATTTTCGAATGTGCAACATATCAAATTTTTCATGAAATTTCCTTTTAACTTTGTTAAAAGTCCTTGCCAAAAGCAATGTCAATATATTTTCTCACATGTTATCTTCTAGAAGTTTATGCTTTTGCATTTTGCATTTTTGTTTATGGTCCATTTGAGTTAGTATTTTTCGAAATGTGTAATGGCTATGTGTTAATATGTCCTGTAAAAAATGTCCTGTACTTCACATGTTCTAAATATGTGTACATATTTAAGAGAAATCATATGGTACTTGTCTTTATATATCTTGACTTATTTCACCTAGCGTAATGTTTTTGATATTCATTCATGCTTTCTCAAATGACAATGCTTTACTATTTTTTATGGCTGAATAATATTTTGTTATGAATATTATCATAATTTCTTTATCCATAAATAGACACTTCTGTTGTTTCCGTATCTTGGCTATGGTGAATAATGGTTCAATGGACATGAGGGTATTTATTTGAGTTAGTGTTTTTGTACCTTTGAATAAATACCCAGAAGTGGAATGACTGTTTCATGTGGTAGTTCTATTTTTAATTTTAATGAATTATTGTAAGTTTTTATTGAAATATATTTGGTTTGCAATATTGTGCTAATTTCTGCTGTACAGCAAAGTGATTCAGTTATACACACACACTTTCTTTTTTATATTCTTCTCCATTATAGTTTATCACAGGATATTGAACATAGTTCCCTGTACTATTCACAGGATTTTGTCATTTAACCATTCTGTATGTATCTATTTCTATTTTTTTTAAGAAACGTCCACACTATTTTCCATAGTGGTTGCACCAATTTACACTCCCACCAAAATGCATAAGGGTTTCCTTTTCTCCACATACTCACCAAAACACCAATAGATTTTCTTACATGTTATCTTCTAGAAGTTTATGCTTTTGCATTTTGCATTTTTTGTTTATGGTCTATTTGTGTTAGTATTTTTTGAAAGGTGTTAAGGGCTGTGTGTTAATCTGTGCTATATAAAATGTCCTGTACATCACACGTTCTAAATATGTGCGTGCATATTTAGATTGCACATATAAGAGAAATCATATGTACTTGTCTTTATCTATCTTGACTTATTTCACCTAGTGTAATGTTTTTGATTCTCATCCATGTTGTAACAAATGACACTGTTTTACTATTTTTTATGGCTGAATAATATTTTGTTATGAATACATACCATAATATTTTTATCCATCAATAGACACTTCTGTTGTTTCCATATTAACCTCATATCAGATACATGATTGGCAAATATTTTCTCTCATTGAATAGGTTGCCTCTTAATATTGTTGGTGGTTTCCTTTGTTGTACAGAAGCTTTTCATTGTTTCATTTCCATAGAAACTTTACAATCAGCTTGTTGACATCAACAGTATTGAGTCTTTTAATCCATGAACACTGAATTTTTCTTCATATATTTAGATCTTTGATCTTTTATTCAGAGTTCTATACAGATCTCATACATATTTCATTCAGTTCAGTTTAGTTCAGTCGCTCATCGTGTCCGACTCTTTGAGACCCCATGAATCACAGCACACCAGGCCTCCCTGTCCATCACCATGTCCCAGAGTTCACTCAGACTCACGACCATCGAGTCAGTGATGCCATCCAGCCATCTCATCTTCTGCCATCCCCTTCTCCTCTTGCCCCCAATCCCTCCCAGCATCAGAGTCTTTTCCAATGATCAACTCTTCGCATGAGGTGGCCAAAGTACTGGAGTTTCAGCTTCAGCATCATTCCTTCCAAAGAAATCCCAGGGCTGATCTCCTTCAGAATGGACTGGCTGGATCTCCTTGCAGTCCAAGGGACTCTCAAGAGTCTTCTCCAACACCACAGTTCAAAAGTATCAATTCTTCGGCGCTCAGCTTTCTTCACAGTCCAACTCTCACATCCATACATGACCACTGGAAAACACCATAGCCTTGACTAGACGGACCTTTGTTGGCAAAGTAATGTCTCTGCTTTTCAATATGCTGTCTAGGTTGGTCATAACTTTCCTTCCAAGGAATAAGCGTCTTTAATTTCATGGCTGCGGTCACCATCTGCAGTGATTTTGGAGCCCATAAAATAAAGTCTGACACTGTTTCCACTGTTTCCCCATCTATTTCCCATGAAGTGATGGGACCAGATGCCATGATCTTTGTTTTCTGAATGTTGAGTTTTAAGCCAAGTTTTTCACTCTCCTCTTTCACCTTCATCAAGAGGCTTTTTAGTTCCTCTTCACTTTCTGCCATCAGGGTGGTGTCATCTGCATATCTGAGGTTATTGATATTTCTCCCGGAAATCTTGATTCCAGCTTGTGCTTCTTCCAGCCCAGCATTTCTCATGATGTACTCTGCATAGAAGTTAAATAAGCAGGGTGACAATATACAGCCTTGACGTACTCCTTTAGATTTATACTTAAATTTTCTCTTTGTTTGATACTAATGTAAGTGATAGCCTCTCTTTAGTTTCAAATTCCTATTGTTAATTGCTGGTATATAGAAAAGCAAATGATTTTTCTGTATTAACCTGTATCTTGTGAACTTGCCATACTCATTTTATTCTGGACTTTTGTTGTTGTTGCTTTTTTTTTTTTTTTTTAGATTCTTTGAGATTGTCCACATGGATAATCATGATACCTTTGAACAAAGACAGTTTTAGTTTTCTTCCCAATCCATTTACCTTTGCTTGTCTTATATTATTGCATCAGCTAGGATTTCTAGTACAAAGTTTAATAGACATGTTGCTAGGGAACATGTGTTTTGTCCTTGATTTTAGAGGAAAAAAATCTAGTTTCTCACAATGAAATATGATACTAGGTATAAGTTTTTTGTAGATTTTCTTTATAAGATTGAAGAATCTCTTTCGCTTCCAAGTTTGCTGATGGTTTTCATCATCAATAGATGTAGGATTTTTTCAAATTGTTTTTTAAGTTAATATGATTTTATGATTCTTATTCTTTAATCTTTTGATGCAAAGAATTATATTAATTAATTTTAAAATATCTAATCAGCCTTGCATACTTGGAAAAAATCCCACCTACTTCTGGTGTTTACTGATGTTTATACATTATGGGATTTAGTTTGCTAGTATTTTGTTGAGGAGTTTTAACTTATATTCATAAGAAATACTGGTCTATAATTTTTCTTCCTTGTGATATCTTTATCTGGGTTAGGTATTAAGGTAATATTGGCCTCAGAAAGAGTCAGGAAATATTCCTTTTCTTCTTTTTTTCTAGGAGAGATTGTAGAGAATTGAAAGTATTTCTTTCATAAATGTAGAATTTAGTAGTGAATCATCTCGTTCACTTGCTTTCTTTTTTTGAAAGCTTGTTTATTATTTAATCTATTTCTTTAATAGTTATATTTCTATTCAGGTTATCTATTTCTTTTTGTGTGAATTTTGGTTGTTTTTGTCTTTCATAGAATTGGTCAGTTTTATCTGTTACCAGCTTTATTGGCATAGAATTATTCATAACATTCCTTTATTATATTAATAAGAGTCTATGTGATCAGTAGTGATGGCCTCTCTCTCATGTCTGATATTAGTAATATATGCCTTTTTCTCTTTTTTTCCTTTCTGTATTTAATGTAACATATTATTTTTAAACTTGCTATAGATTTATCAGGGCTTCCCACATAGCTCAGTGGATAAAGCATCTGCCTGCAACGCAGGAGACCCTGGTTTGATTCCTGGGTTGGGAAGGACCCCTGGGGAAGGGATAGGCTACCCACTCCAGTGTTCTTGGGCTTCCCTGGTGGTTCACATAGTAAAGAATCTGCCTGCAATGCGGGAGGCATGAGTTTGATCCTTGGGTTGGGAAGATCTCCTGGAGGAGGATGTGGCAACCCACTCCAGTATTCTTGCCTGGAGAATTCCATGGACAGAGGAGCCTGGCAGGCTACAGTTCATGGGATTGGAAGTCGGACATGACTTAGTACTATCTTTCTTTCTTAGATTTATCAACTTTATTGGTCCTTTCAAAGCACCAGGTTTTGGTTTCTTTGATTTTCTCTGTTGATGTTCTGTTTCCAGTTTCATTTATTTCTGCTCTAATTTTTATTATTTCTTTTCTTCTCCTTGCTTAAATTCCTCTTCCATCTCTAGTTTCCTGAGGTGGAAGCTTAGTTATTGATTTTGGGTTTTTTACTTTTCTATTACAAGCATCCAATGCTATCAGTTTTCTTCTTGGCTGACTCTTTTGGCTGTATCCCATGGATTTTGATAAACTGTATTTTCATATTCATTTAGCTTGAAATACTTAAATAGTTCTTTTGAGAATTCTTGACCCTATGTTATTTAGAAGGGTAATGGTTATTTTCCAAGTATTTTGGAGTTTTAAAGTTATCTCTCAGTTATTGATTTCTAGTTTAATTCCATTGTGATGTAATAAGTTATTTATGCATGATAAATATTCTTTTAAATTGTTAAATTATATTTTAGGGGCATTAATATGGTCTATCTTGTGAATCTTCCAAGTGAGCTTGAGAAGAATGTGCTTTCTGTTATTATTGGGTGAAGAATTCCAAAATCATCAACTAGATCCAGTTGATTAATGGTGTTGTTCAGTTTAACTATATAATTACTGCTTTTCTGCCTGCTGGATCTATCAATTATGGAAAGAAGAATGTTAAAGTCTCCAACTCTAATATCTGATTTGTCTATTTCTTCTTGCCTTCCATATATTTTGCCTCATGTGTTTTGATGTTCTCTTGTTAGGTGCATATGTTAAGGATTGTAATTTAATTTTGGAAAAGTATTCTCTTTATCATTATGTAGTGGCCCTCTTTATCCTGATAATTTTCCTTTTTCTGTAGTCTTCTTTGTGTATAATTGATATTGCTACTTCAGTTTCCTTTCAATTAATGTTGCTGCTACTAAGTCATTTCAGTCGTGTCCGACTCTGTGTGACCCCCTATACGGCAGCCCACCAGGCTCCCCTGTCCCTGGGATTCTCCAGGCAAGAACATTGGAGTAGGTTGCCATTTCCTTCTCCAATGCATGAAAGTGGAAAGTGAAAGTGAAGTCACTCAGTTGAGTCCGACTCTTTGCGACTACATGGACTGTAGCATACCAGCCTCCTCCGTCCATGGGATTTTCCGGGCAAAAGTACTGGAGTGGGGTTTGCCTTCTCCTCAATTACTGTTAACATGGTATATTTTTTGAATCACTTCATTTTTAATGCATCTATATGTTTATATTAAAAGTGTTGTTGTTCAGTCACTAAGTCATGTCCAACTCTTTTTGACCCCATGGACTGCAGCATGCCAGGCTCTCCTGTCATTCACTATCTCCCAGAGTTTGCTCAAACATGTCCATTGAGTCAGTGATGCAATCCAACCATCTCATCCTCTGTCACCCCCTTCTCCTCCTGCCCTCAGTCTTTCCCAACATCAGGGTCTTTTCTAACGAGTCAGCTCTTCACATCCTGTGGCCAAAGTACTGAAGCTTCAACTTCAGCATCAGTCCTTCCAATGAATATTCAGGGTTAATTTCCTTTAAGATTGGCTAGTCTTATCTGTATGCTCTCCAAGGGACTGTCAAGTCTTGTCCAGCACCACTGTTCGAAAGCATTGTTTCTTCAACACTCAGCCTTCTTTATGGTTCAGCTCTCACATCATTGCATGACTACTGCAAAAACCATAGCCTTGGCTATATGGACCTTTGGTAGCAAAGTGATGTCTCTGCTTTTTAATATGCTGTCTAGGCTTGTCATAGCTTTTCTTCCAAGGAGCAAGCGTCTTTTAATTTCATGCCTGCTGTCACTGTCCACCATGATTTTGGAGCCCAAGAAAATAAAACCTGCCACTGTTTCCAGTTTTTCCCCATCTAGTGCCCTGAAGTGATGGGACCAGATGCTATGATCTTAGTTTTTTGAATGTTTAGTTGTAAGCCAAATTTTTCACTCTCCTGCTTCACCTTCATTAGGAGAGTCTTAGTTCCTCTTTGCTTTCTGCCATTAGGGTGGTATCGTCTGTGTATCTGAGGTTGTTGATATTTCTCCCAGCAATTTTGACTGTAGCTTGTGATTCATCCAGCCTGGGATTTCACATGATTATTCTGCATACAAGTTAAATACACAGGGTAAAATATACAGCCTTTACATACTCCTTTTACAATTTTGAGCCAGTCCATTTTTCCATGTACTGTTATAAATTTTGCTTCTTGACTTGCATACAGGTTTCTCAGGAGGCAGGTAAGGTGGTCTGATAGTCCCATCTCTAATAATTTCCCACAGTTTATTGTGATTCACACAGTCAAAGTATTTAGTCTAGTCAATGAAGCAAAAGTGGATGTTTTTCTGGAATTCTCTTGCTTTTTCTGTGACCCAACGGATGTATATTAAAAGTGGTTTTCTTATGAACAACTTATAGTTGAGTCTTATTTTTTAATCCAATATGAAAGTCTCTGTCTTTCAATTGGTGTTTTTAAATTACTTGCATTTAAATTGAACAATAGTATATTTTTGATATCTACCATGTTTCTAACTGTTTTATACTTGTTGCTTGTTCTTTGTTTTTAATCTCCTCTATTTCTGCCTGGGCTGTGACTTTTGAGTGATTTTTCTTTTAACCTTTTTTTCCCCCCTTCCTTCTGAGTGAGTCAAGAAGGCTAGAGAAGGCTATATTTTGCTAATTGTTTTTCTTCCCAGAAAATAAATCTCTTATAAAGTCATTTCCCCTGTAGCTCTTAGTTATGGATGTTTATATTTTCCTTTGTCATACTAGAAACAGAAGGGTTTTTCTTGGACTTTATTATAAAAGTCTGGTGGGGTTCCCAGAGATTAAAAAAATCCACGAAAATATAAGGGTCCTCCTATGCTGGGTAAAGGGAATCTCTTACTCTTAAGCTAATGCACAAACTCCAGAAATTTGTTAGAATTTCAATTTTAGTGTTCCTACAAGTTTGTGGCCCTAGCAGCTTCTGCTATAGTTCAGAATGTCCTGGATACATATATATATATATATATTTTTATTCACCTGTCTCTCTAGATTTCATGTGGTGGTTTGCCCCATGACCTTGATTTTTGCTGAGTGTAAGAAAAGTTACTGATTTTTCAGTCTCTTCAGCTTTTTTTTTTTTCATGTTTGAAGGATAGGGGTGATGAGTTTCAAGCCCTACCTGTTGGATCTGAAGGCTGATGAGCTCAGATCTTTATCTTTGAGATCATTTCTTCTTATTTTTTTCTTTAAGCTGTGTATTATTTCAAACAAAATCAGTGATACCACCAATCAGAAGTAAATGAACTTTGTAGTGAGAGAAAAATAATACATATAATTTTTTTCCAAATTAAACTTCAGACTTTATTTGAATGTCACTAGTTTATCCATGAATATCTTTTTTGATTTGCTTGTTTCAGGATCTGATCCAAGATATCAAATTGCATTGTTGTTTTTTTTTAGAAGTTTTTTTTTTTTTTTTGGCTTTGCTGGGTCTTCTTTGCTGTGTGCAGGCCTTATCTACTACTGTGATCTTGCTTTGAGTTGCTGTGTTTTTGGTGCACAGGCTCCTCATTGCAGTGGCTTCTCTTGTTGCAGAGCATGGGCTCTAGCACACAGGCCTCAGTGGTTGCAGCAGTTGGGCTCAGTAGTTGTGCCTTGCAGGCTGTAGAGTGTGGGCATAGTAGTTGAGTCTCCTGTAGAGTGTGGGCTCAGTTGTAGCATGCAGGCTTAGTTGCCATGTGGGATCTTCCTGGAGCAGGCATCAAACCCATGTCCCCTGCACTGGCAGGAGGATTCTTATCCACTGGACTACCAGTGAAGCCGCCAAGTTGCCTTTATTTATTTATTTATTTTTTGAGTTTTGAATTTTTTTTATTTTAAAAGAAATAAATTGGTCTAAATCATTATGCATGCTTCATCTCTTTCTTTTTTTATTTTATTTTTAAACTTTACAATATTGTATTGGTTTTGCCATATATCAAAATGAATCTGCCACAGGTATACATGTGTTCCCCATCCTGAATCCTTCTCCCTCCTCCCTCCCCATACCATCCCTCTGGGTCGTCCCAGTGCACCAGCCCCGAGCATCCAGTATCATGCATCGAACCTGGACTGGCGACTCGTTCCATATATGATATTATACATGTTTCAATGCCATTCTCCCAAATCATCCCACCATCTCCCTCTCCCACAGAGTCCAAAAGACTGTTCTATACATCAGTGTCTCTTTTGCTGTCTCGTATACAGGGTTATTGTTACCATCTTTCTAAATTCCATATAAATGTGTTAGTATACTGTATTGGTGTTTTTCTTTCTGGCTTACTTCACTCTGTATAATAGGCTCCAGTTTCATCCACCTCATTAGAACTGATTCAAATGTATTCTTTTTAATGGCTGAGTAATACTCCATTGTGTATATGTACCACAGCTTTCTTATCTATTCGTCTGCTGATGGACATCTAGGTTGCTTCCATGTCCTGGCTATTATAAACAGTGCTGCAATGAACATTGGGATACACGTGTCTCTTTCAATTCTGGTTTCCTCGGTGTGTATGCCCAGCAGTGAGATTGCTGGGTCATATGGCAGTTCTATTTCCAGTTTTTTAAGGAATCTCCACATTGTTCTCCATAGTGGTTGTACTAGTTTGCATTCCCACCAACAGTGTAAGAGGGTTCCCTTTTCTCCACACCCTCTCCAGCATTTATTGCTTGTAGACTTTTGGATCACAGCCGTTCTGCGATCTGCCATTCTGACTGGCATGAAATGGGACCTCATAGTGGTTTTGATTTGCATTTCTCTGATAATGAGTGATGTTGAGCATCTTTTCATGTATCTGTTAGCCATCTGTATGTCTTCTTTGGAGAAATGTCTATTTAGTTCTTTAGCCCATTTTTTGATTGGGTCATTTATTTTTCTGGAGTTGAGCTGTAGGAGTTGCTTGTATATTTTTGAGATTAGTTGTTTGTCTGTTGCTTCATTTGCTATTATTTTCTCCCATTCTGAAGGCTGTCTTTTCACCTTGCTTATAGTTTCCTTTGTTGTGCAGAAGCTTTTAATTTTAATTAGGTCCCATTTGTTTATTTTTGCTTTTATTTCCAATATTCTGGGAGGTGGGCCATAGAGGATCCTGCTGTGATGTATGTCGGAGAGTGTTTTGCCCATGTTTTCCTCTAGGAGTTTTATAGTTTCTGGTCTTACATTGAGATCTTTAATCCATTTTGAGTTTATTTTTGTGTATGGTGTTAGAAAGTGTCCTAGTTTCAATCTTTTACAAGTGGTTGACCAGTTTTCCCAGCACCACTTGTTAAAAAGATTGTCTTTAATCCATTGTATATTCTTGCCTCCTTTGTCAAAGATAAGGTGTCCATATGTGCGTGGATTTATCTCTGGGCTTTCTATTTTGTTCCCTTTAGATGTATGTCTTCTTAGTCTCCTATGGTTTGTGAGGGTTTTTCACAAGTTTTACATAAAGGAGTGTGTCAGACTGTCTATTGCTTGTTCAGATTATTTAAAAATTATTAATTTGAACAGTTAATATATGTACATAGTAAGTTATTAAAAGAAAACTATATACAATGAAACCAATCTTCTGTTATTGTCTTCTTTAATCTATAAGTTCCTTTTTTGGAAGTAGCTTTTGCTACTAGTTTATTATACATTTTTAAAAAGATTTTTTTGATATATAGTATGTGTTCTCTTTTTATTCCTCCTCACAAAAATTGATAACCATCTCTGAATACTGTTTTATTCTTTTGTTTTGTGTTATCTGACTCTCTCTTTGACTTTGCTCAGCAACATAGGAATATTGGGGGATTTTCAACTGTCCAAAGAATAGTAAATACCCTTACATTTATTTTTGGCCATGACCAACCATCAGAGAAACAGACATTTAATCATTATGGTGTCTTACTTTGGGAGTAAGGTAGGAAGAAGAGGACTGCTTTTAATACTGCACTCTTATAGTTTCTAGAGCCTTGATGTTAAAACTGCTTAATTCACTCGGTTTAGAGTGGTTCATTAGTATTATTTCCATTGGAGTAACATTTAGCTCCTTCTGTGAGTTTGACATCATGTTTGGGACTTAATATATTTGGATGGAAACAGATTGTTGTTACTTGAGTCCAGCAGAGAGGCAACTTAATAAGGCATTATAACTAGACATCCTAAGATATCCATACAATTTTCTAGGACTGTAATTTGGCTAGCATAATTTAAGGAACTGTCTCCAACCTGGATGGAAGGACCTTTCTATAGGTAATTAGCTCATGCCCAGTGAAATTGAAGGGAAATCAACTCTTCAGTTAACTCCCACTTCCAAAGGCCCTTAAGCTGGACTGGTCCATAGAGAGGCCTGCTGACCTTAAACTCACCTTAAAACAATGCTCAAACAGAGGAAACTACACTACACTAGGATAAGAAGATGACATCAGAAGTAGACAGCTTGCCCAAGATGCTGATCTGACTTTTATGATCATTTGTAATGTTTTCTTGATTCCTTGGACCTATGCCTATCAATCACATGTTTTCTATCATGGACATGATTCTATGCTAGTTTAAAACTCAATCCAATTTTTGGGTTGTAGTCAATTACCTATGCCTATTACTTCTGGGTTACCTTGGTGGATTTCTATTCTTTAGGGCTCTGACTGGATACCCCCTGGGAAATTTGTTTTAGATGAGTGTTCAGTCCTGTTCTATCTATTCATAATAATTATAGATGGGATCCTCTCACCTGGCCAATTAAAAATACCTGCTCTGAGGCTGGCCATAGATTTAAATTTTCTCTTAGGGTCATTTCAACTCAATTAGAGTGATGAGCTAAGTCTCAATAAAAAAATTAACTTCTCATCTATTAAAAGGAAAACTCCTACAATTATGGGGAGGATCTACATGGTTGACACCAGGCTATGGTCATTTAAGTTTAAAGGCTCCTCTATGTTGGGAATGGTTAAATCATACTAAAAATGATCAACCTGGTAATTATGAGACAAGGCTGGGTGCTTTATGAACTATGCCTGTTATTACCCTTAGAGAGAGTGATTGGTATGGAACTCAGTGGATTTGTGGCACTAATTTATGGCCTTGACATCTACAGGGATGATACAAAGGTAGCCTGGGATTCCCATGAATTTAAGGTCATAGATGTTAACAAATTACAGGTAACCCCAGCCAATCTACCATTGGTATGATCCCAATGGGTCAAAGATCTGTGTTCTAATGGTATGACCATTTAGCAGCTTGTGTATGTGTGTGTGCATGTGCCTTCAATGGGGTTGGAGGATGTAATTGACCATATCTAAGCCTTGACAACTTTCATAAGCTTTAAATGATAGTAACTGGGCTATTAGCCTATTGAATTCTGAGATCTCTATGATGAGAAAGGCAGTGCTACACAACTGTAAGACACTTGACACCTTGCAGCATCTCAGGGAGATATCTGTGCTATAATTCAAACTGAATGCTGTATTTTTGTGCCTGATAAATCCTTTAATGTAACACATTTGAACCACTTGAAAAATCAGATTTCTGCTCTAAGTGACCCATTCCCTATTCTTGACAATCTTTAAAAAAAAAAAAAAAAAAACTGGAGTGGGAGGCTCATAGCTAAAATATTTACTTTTAATTCCACTAATGTTATTAACTATACCATTTGTATTTTGTTTCTTTCACAAGATTATTATTTCTTGTATTACCAAGTATATGACTGAGCCTTCAATGGAAATGATGATTAGACTTGAAGCAGTTGATCAAATGTATAGTTCGATATATGATCAATGATTGTAATAGTGTAACTCTAGATGGCAATGGCACCCCACTCCAGTACTCTTGCCTGGAAAATCCCATGGACGGAGGAGCCTGGTAGGTTGCAGTCCATGGGGTCGCTAAGAGTCGGACACGACTGAGCATCTTCACTTTCACTTTTCACTTTCATGCATTGGAGAAGGAAATGGCAACCCACTCCAGTGTTCTTGCCTGGGAACAGGGACAGGGGAGTCTTGTGGGCTGCCATCTAGGGGGTCACACAGAGTTGGACACGACTGAAGCAACTTAGCAGCAGCAGTAGCAGCAACCAACAGCAGGTACAAACAAGAAGTTCCCCTGAAATTCTTATAACTTCTGCAAAGTCTCCTTTAAGAGTTTATCTACTTCTATCTTTGGTTGTGAAACCATAATTGCCACAGTTGATTTCACTTCATTTGTCCATAGATATAAATCAGTTTTTAACTGATTTAATTTTTGTCTCCAATCCTTTAGCTATAGTTTCTCTGTTCCTGCATTCATTAAATTGATTTTTTTCAACTATATTTCAGCAAATGTTTCGTTGTTAGTCCTTTTTTATATTTGTTTTATGAAGTGTCATATTCTTGCATTTCTTATGTGCTTGAGTCTTTTTGTTGTCTTTATAATTGTAACATTACTTGGCTTTGTATTAATTTTTTGAATTATATCTTCATTCTCATTGTGTAGAGATTGATTCCTGTTTTTTGGCCTTAAATACTGCTCTTCAAACATTTTTAAGTAAATATTCTTTCACTCTCTTATATGTGATTCAGTGGTTTTACTTGGTTCTTCATATATTTCTGGAACTTGACTGGGCTAGAGCTTGTTATTGATTATTTTGAGCAATTTTTTCCCCAACAATATGGTAGTTCCTTTCAGTTGACAGATTTAAGTCTTTGTTTCAGGAAAGCTTTATTCTCCTTTACTTTAGAATATTTTTTTTTCTATTAGTTTTGTTTCTTCTATATACTAGGAACTTCTTCAGTCATATTTACCATATATATCATTTTCTAAAATCATTGTTATTATTTTTTCTTACATTTCATTTTATTTGACTTTCTCTGGATTCTCCATTGACTCTTATTCAATATACATTTGCACTTATTTTTTATTTTACTCTAATGTATCTCTATTTTTATTTTTTCTAGGAAAAAAGCTGTGCCTATTTATTTGGCATTCAATAAATATTACTGAGTGAATTTGATTAAAATAGATTCAAGAACAAAGATTTATGTATTTAAAAAATGAGTGAAAAATGGCCTCTGTTGTTCCAGATCAAACAGCATGGTCTTGCACTCCAAGATAAGGTACAACTTAACAAGATAGTAAAGATTTTTTTTTTCAATCATCCCTTCCATCTTTTTTGTTTGAAGTTATTAGTTTTTAACCACATATGTAATGAAAATATAAACTATTCTTATAAAGGTATATTTATTTGCTTATTTTTAAAGTAGTTTGAATGTAACTACTTACTTTAATGAAATTTTATATTTCAGTTGTCTTTTAGTTTGATCTCACCATATTCTCCATCCACATCCCCAAACTTAGAAACTCATGTTTAAAACATGTTATATGCTTTTAATTATTCTCCCCAATGCATCGATATGCATGGAGAAGATTTATATCATTGTTTTACAAAAATATGTGTATCCATGCTTAGTCATTCAGTCCTGTCCAGCTCTTTGCGACCCCATGGATTATAGCCCGCCAGGCTCCTCTATCCATGGAATTCTCCATGCAAGAATACTGGAGTGGGTCCATTCTCTTCTCCAGGGAATCTTCCTGACCCAAGGATAGAATCCCAACCCTTGTCTTCTGCACTGTAGGCAAATTCTTACCATCTGAGCCACCAGGGAAGCCACATTGCAAAATTACAAAAATGGGCTATTTCAAACAGTTTCTACATCATGTTCTTTTTTTGCAATAGTATCTCATGGAAAGTTCTCTAAATCAGTTATTGTAGCTATAATTCATTCTTTCAATGGCTACAAAATATTTCATGGTAGGGATGTAAAGTACTTTGTTCAACCACTTCCAAATGGTTAGCATTTACTTTATATTTGTTGTTTTTCTCACTTGAAAAAGCTGCCTTATTTTTATTTACCCTAGTTTTAAATAATTTATTAGCATGGTTAAATTCACAAGAATGAGTTTGCTGGGTCAAAGGGTCTTTGAATTTTTAATTTTACTAGATTTTACAGATTGCTTTTGATAGAGGTAATAGCAATTCATATTTTCTTCAGTAATATGAGTGTGCACTCTCCACATTCCACACAATGTATACTCACACGTTTTAAACATTTTAGTCAGCCTAATATATACAAATGTTCGTTGTTATTTTATTGTTTTCCTGATTGAGATATTCAAGCACTTGTCATTTTCTGGTTTTTGGACTCTTGGATTTGCTCTCCTATTTGACTCATTGTATCATTTGCCCATTTATCTACTGTGGGTTATTTATATGTTTACTCTGACTGAATGACTGCACTGGGTCTTCATTGCTGTGGCCTACTTTCTCTAGTGGCTTCTTCTCTAGCATGCTTTCTCTAGATACTCTTTGTTGTGGTGCACAGGCTTCTCGTTGTGGAGACTTTTCTTGTGGAGCTCACGCTTGTGGGCTCCAGGAGTTGTGAAATACTGGCTTAGTAGTTGTGATACATGGGCTTAGTTGCTCCATAGCACATGGAATCTCTCCACATCAGGGATTGAACCCACGTCCCCAGCCTTGGCAGGCAGATTTTTATCCACTGTACCACCAGTGAAGTCTGATTTATTTATTTTTGGTCCACTTTTTGTAATTTGTATGAACTTTTTTTTACATTATAGACCTTAACCTTTTCAATGAGCTCTTTGTATTATAAACATGTTTCCAAAAATAACTGCTTTTTTTTTTTTTTTTTTTGCTTTGCTTACATTATCCTTTGCTGTCTCAACTTGAATTTTACCAATTATAAGAGATCTGTGTTGAAAAATAACTTCTGTTTCTGTTTTGGTTAAGAATATTTCCCTCATCCTTTTATTGTGTGGAGAAGGCAATGGCACCCCACTCCAGTACTCTTGCCTGGAAAATCCCATGGATGGAGGAGCCTGGTAGGCTGCAGTCCATGGGATCGCTGAGTCGGACACGACTGAGCGACTTCTGACCCCTAAATCTTCTTTTAGGATATTTTCTTTTCTTTTTCATATCTATATTATTATTTAATGATATAACTCACAATCTTGGCAATGAGATGCATTTTAATCAAATAATCACACAAATAAAATATAAAAGTTTGGTTGTGATATAATTGAGTTGATTTCTGATGAATGAACAGGAGTTGACTAAGAAAAGATAGGAAGAACATTTAATGCAGAATAAACATCTTTATATAAATATCTTACAGTGGAGGCAGATTTCATATAGAGAAATTGGTAAGAACCAAAATACACAGGTTCTTGTAAATTGCGTAATTGTCTCTCTCCTTAATCATAACAGTGATAGGAAGCTAGTGAAAAGATTTAAATGCCCATGGTAGTGGTAGTTGTGGTAAGAGAAAAAGATTAAACTTGCCTTTCAAGTAGATAACTTTGGCTCCAGTGTGCAGAATGGATTAGATGTACAACACGACATATAGATAGGAAGTAGATGATGCCAGTGGGCCTATGGTGGTGATGTTGCAGAAGATGGGAAGTAAGCTTTTAAGCGATATGATAGAAGTAAATACATCATTGCTGATAGACTAAATATAGAAGATGGTGCAGCTAGGAGACTTAGTAGGAACGGTCGTGACATTCAGCGGTGGTTGGGCTCTTCTGGGAGTCCGTTTGTGTTTGCTCATGAAGAATTTAGCTTGTTTGCTATGTGACAACTTTTAGAAGTGATGAGCTACTTCAATGCTGATTTAGACGAGGTGGTCTACTAGAGTCTTTTAGGGTGAATTTATTCAGATGAATGTGATGAAGAGATAGAGAAACTGAGGCAGTAGATACCAATGGTAGAACTTTTTGAAATGATATTAACATGAAATCTAAGTTGGTGAAGGATAAAGAAAGCAGAGGGCAGGGATTGTGATCACATTTTGAGATTTTATGATTAACTTCAGAGGGTATAGTATAAAGTTTGACATTTTAGTCATAACTCATATTGCCCCCTCACTCTTGATGGATCAATGGGATTTATTTAATTTTTATTGGGTTATAATTAACAATACAGTATCATAGTAATTTCAGGTGTTTACCCCCGTGATTCAATATTTTTACACATTGTGAAATGATCACCTAAATAAAACCAATTACCATCTGTCATCATACAATGTTGTTACAGTATTATTGACTATATTACTGATGTATACATCTTCATGATTTATTTATTTTGTAGTTGTAATCTTTTACCTCTTATTATCCTTTACCTATTTTGTCTGCCTCCCAACTTTCTTCCCACTGGCAAACACTAGTCTGCTCTCTGTAATCTATGAGTCTGTTTCTGCTTTGTTTCACCTGTTTTTAAGATTCCACATATAAGTGAAATTATATGGTATTTTTCTCTTTTTGACTTATGCCACTTATCATAATCCTCAGGTTCATCCATTTTGCTATGAACAGCAAGATTTCTTTTTTCTTATGGCTGAGTAATATTCCATTTTTTATATATATATATAAATATAAAAAACATCTTCTTTATCTATTCATCTACTGATTGGCACTTAGATTGTTTCCACATCTTGCCTATTATAAATAGTGCTACAATAGACATAAGAGTACACATATGTCTTTTTGAATTAGTGTTTTCATTTTCTTCAGATAAATAACCAGAAGTGGATTTTATAAATTGTATGATAGTACTATCTTCAGTTTTTTGAGGAACCTCCATACTGTTTTCCGTAGTGTCTGGATCAATTTATATTCCCATCAGCAGTACATAAGAGTGCTCTTTCTGGGTCATCCACACAAATACAAGTTACCTCATCTTTTTGATAATAAGGTATTCCAATAGGCATAAGGTAATATCTCATTGTGGTTTAGATTTGCATTTCTCTGATGGTTAGTGATATTGAAAACTTTTTCATGTGACTGTTGGTTATCTGTATGTCTTCTCTGGAAAAATGTCCCTAGGTCCTCTGACCACTTTTTCAATTGGATTGTTTTTCTGACATTCAGTCTTATGAGTTTTTTAAAGTATATTTTAAATATCAAACTCTTGATACTGCAAATCTCTTCTTCAGTTCAATAGATCGATTTTTAATTTCGCTGATGGTTTTCTTTCCTGTGCGAAATAGTCCCATCTGTTTATTTTTGCTTTTGTTGCTCTTGGCTGAGAAGACAGATCCAAAAAATAATGTTAACACCAAGGTAAAAGAGCAAATTGCCTGTGTTTTCTCCTGGAGTTTTATAGTTTCAGATCTTATATTTAAGCCCTTAATTCATTTTGAATTTTTGTATATGGTATGAGGAAATGGTCCAGTTTCATTCTTTTGCACATAGCTATCCAGTTTTCCCAACTTTACTTAAGACTCTCTACTCCTCATTGTACATTCCTGCTTCCTTTGTCATAGATTAATTGACCATGAGGACGTGCATTTATTTCTGGACTCTCTTCTATCCCATTGACTTGTGTGTCTGCTTTTGTGTCAGTTTTGTGCTGTTCTGATTGCTATCATTTAGGGTAAAATTTCAAGTCTGGGAGCACAATATCTCAAACCTTGTCCTTCTTTCTTAAGATTATTTTGCTATTGAGGGTATTTTGTAGTTCCACACAAATTTTAGAATTTTTTTTTTTGTTCTACTGCTGTGGAAAATACGATTGTAAGTTTGATAGGTATTGCATTCAATATGTAGACTGCTTTACGTAGTATGAACATTTTATCAATATTGATTCTTCCAATCCATGACCATGGTATATCTTTCCATTTACTTGTAGCCATCTTCAATTTTTTTCTTCAATATCTTTTAGTTTTCAGAGTAAATGTCTTTCAACTACTTGGTTAAATTTATTCCTACATATTTTATTCTTTTTGCTGTAATTGTAAATGATATTTTGTTCTTTATTTCTCTTTCTAATGGTTTGTTATTAGTAGATTGAAATACACTTATTACTTTTGTATCCTGAAATTTTGCTGAATTCATTTATAAGTTGTAATAGTTTTTGTGGTGGTGACTTTGAGATTTTCTACATATAATATCATGCCATTGACAAATAGCAACAGTTTTACTTTTTCCTTTCTCATTTGGATGCATTTTATTTCTTTTTCTTGACTAATTGCTATCACTAGGGCTTCCAATACTATGTTGAATAAAAGTATGAGAGTGAGCATCCTTATCTTATATCTGATCTTAGATGAAAAGCTTTCAGTTTTTCACCATTGAGTATGATGTTAGTTGTGGATTTGTCATATATGGTCTTTATCATGTTGAGCTATGTTTCCTTTGTAAGAAATTTGTTAAGAGTTTTTATCCTAAGTGGAAATGTAGTTCTCTAAATGCTTTCTCTACATGTATTGCTATGATCATATGATTTTTTTATTCTTCATTTTGTTAGTGTGGTATAACATATTAATTAATATATGGTTCTTGAACCATCCTTGTATCCCTAGAATAAATCCCACATGATCATGGTATATGATTATTTTTATGTATTATTTTTTTTCCCATTGGCTAATATTAAAATTTTTTTTCATCTACGTTCATCAGGGATATTGCCTGACGTGTGTGTGTGTTGTCCTTGTCTGTTTTGATATCAGGGTAATGTTGACTTATAAAACGAGTTTGAAAATGTTCCTTCCTCTTCAATTGTTTGGAATAACTTGAGAACAATAAATGCTAGCTTTTTAAAAAATGTTTTGTATAATTCACCTATGAAGTCATTTGGACCTGTACTTTTGTTTTGGGAGAGTTTTTAAATTACTTATTCAATATCAGTATCAAGTAACCCATCTGGTCATATTTTCTATTTCTTCATAGTTTAATCTTGGATAATTCTGTGATTTCTCCTAGTTTGTCTAGTTTGTTAGTATAGCATAGTATCCTCTTATGATTCTTTGTATTTCTGTAATATTTGTTTTAATTTCTCCTCTTTCATTTCTGGGTTTATTTACCTCAGTTCTCTTTTTGCCTTGATGATTTGGGCTATTGGTTTTCTGAGATTTTGTTTATATGTTCAAAGAACCAGAAGAGATTGTAGCAACAGCACTAAGATTTATACATTCAGTTGGTTTGCAATTGATTTGGTATCCATTTACATAGTGTATAGAACAGATTTGTAACAGGTCAGATCTCAGTGTTGAAGGAAAGAAGCACCTTCCATAATTAAAAAGGATCCCCTAGGTACTTTTGTTTAAACAAACGAGCAAACGAAAAAGACCATGTCCTAAAAAAACAAAACAAAACAAAAAAAACTTGTAGGGGGAGAGCTGTAGAAAACAGGCATACAAAACTTCTAAGCCTTTTGCAAGTGTTATTTGGCTACTGAGGAAACACAAAGGTATGCGTTCATACCTTTATAGATGGAAGTACAGGGTGCTGACCTTCTATCTTCGCTATGGTTTGCTATGGTAAATGTTTACTTTTTCATGGAATAATCTGCTTCTTTCTCTTTTGCATCAGTTCCCTTCTGTATCATGTGGGACATTTAGGGACATTTAATATTTTCCACTTCACTTCCTCCTCTGTTGGTAGATTGATCTAGTGAACTGTGGAATAAAGAGAATTTTTGCATCTTATGGTTCTAAGTTTTAAGATCTAAATATACAGTGAATTTGATCCTGGATTCCAAAGAAAATTGGTTAAACCAAGCCCGAGTTCCCTAAAGGGATATGAAATCTGAATAGTTACCTGAAAGGTAGAGTGAATAAGACTGTAGCTATTAGAAATACAATGATTTAGGAACAGTATTTATACATCTACTTTTCTCACTTCAATTCTTATATCCATCTTTATAGAGACATTTTGAGATGAAATGACCACTTTTCAAGGGAAACCACATTGAGAAATAAGATTCATCTAAGAAGTCTATATATCATGTTCTTTTAGGCTGTTGTTTCAAAGTTGACTTTCATGAGGGGAGGCTTTGACAGCAAGAAAATAGGTTTACATTAAGAGCATTTTTTGGTGTTGTGTTATTATAAAGGTAAGACTCTACTATTGTAAATTTAGTAGTTTAAAAAGAGATTGTTTAAAATAATACTTTCATTCCTGCCGTAGCATTTCTAACACTAACAGTTAAAATAACTAGTCTGAAACTCTTTTTTGAAGAACAAATACAGATAAACTTCTTATGGTAAATGAAGGTCTGGGTTTATTGTTAATATGACTCTCCTTTCTATAAACAACCTACATCAAACCTAATCTTTAGGAAGTATATATTATGATATGACCAATGTACTAAGATATAATAAAATAGTTCACCTAAGCCTTAAGGTAGTTACGATCAAGAATATTAAGTTACTACCACAATTTTGCTTTAGTTAAAAACAGAACTCTTTACAACACCCAGAAGCTTGGGCAAGATGAGGGTTGTGAGAGCTCTTGTCCATGAAAGAGTTTAGGATTAACATTTATTATATAAATTATATCAGAGTAATTTAGTAAATATAAGCAATGTTACCCTCATAGCATTGCTACCCTCATAGCAATGTAAGTATTAAAGAAACTTATGCAAATAAAATGCTATATATAGGCTGCCATACTGGAAGTTTAATAGGGTGTCTAAATCTCCTTTAATATGTACCTACTTTAATATGTACTACATTTCATTACTAACGTTTGCTCATTAATCAGCCTCAGGTAGAAGCTGAAGTAGATGCTGCACTGTTAAAAGCTTGCTCATACTTGCAAAAATTAACAACTCTTTTAGGTTCAGAAGTTTCTAAAAACACATTTAATGTATATGAGCAAAGAGTTGTTATTACATTCATTTGCTAGGTTGGAACTTTAATCAGTGCCAGATATACAGATTTATTTTACCCACCTACCTTCTCATGCAGGGAAGATTAGACAAAAACCTACTAATTAATTTGGAAGTCCTGTTTTACTCCTCTGTTTAATTTGTTCCTAATTTTTTATGCTCATCAACAAAGTTCTGCAGCCTTTAGTTCTGTGAATGTTAGCCACTCAGAATCATCAATAAAACAAATACACCATTTCAATATTTCACTCCAAAAATGCCAATATTTTCTTTCAAGCAAAAAAAAAAAAAGTGTGCACTGATAACAATAATTAGGAAGACAGAGTAGAAAAAGAGTGGTTGAGAAAAAACTGTTATTAGGAACAGAGTCTGATTTAAGTGCTGTGGGTAGCATTTCACACTCAGCTCATTTCAAGACCCTGCTAGAGAATTGTACAAGAGATTGTTAAAAGGAGGTAGTTAAAAGTTTCAGGTCATTAGGATTTATGTCAGCACTGCTCTGAGAGGAAAGCATTTTTTCCCCCAATTCTGAAGTGTTGTTTTGGCCCATTGTCGGCTGGAAAACAGATGTGCTGTAGGTGAGATGTTATTGCACTATATCACCTAGTGGAAGATGGTGCTGCATTCTACCTATGGGAATAGAGAATTGTATGTCTTGAATTTAACCATCTATGGTTGTCTTTTTTCTTTTTTTGTGTGCAACTTATTGTATACCCGCTGCTTATTCAGGACATAGGGTTCACTGAATGCAGTATTAAGTAGCTTAAATTCATAATCTTGCTTTGATTCAGTAGTACAATATATTAAATATGTAACAATATGCTATTTATACACTTGGGCAATTGATATCTGACATATAACAATTACTGTTTCTTACGGATACCAACTAAAAATCCCTTCATTTGAAAATTTTGTATTTTCATAATCATTTGCATTTTAGGCAGTTTCTTTCATGTGTTTGGTCCTGACATTGTTAACAGTTAGGAATGACTCTTTTATTATAATTCTTGTCTTTTTTAGAAATTTCTTTAAGTTTTTAGATAGTGAAAAACATTAAACCCAGTGCAGATGGCCATAAAATCTTCGTTTGAAAATATGCTATAACAGTGTGCTCATTATATTACCATGAATTTTAGCTTAAATTTTAGCTTTAAACTCCGTAAAAAAAAAAATTAGGACTTTTGTAATATTCAATCAGCCTAGGAAAACTGATTAGGAATTTCTTGTAATGACCATCATGCTTAAAAGTGAAATAAACGAAACACCAATTCAGTTTATTTCTCATCCTTACCTGGAATCTTTCTGCAGATTTTAAACTGGGATTGTGAATATACCAGATGGAACCTAGTAACAGTACTTGGCAAAGAAATTATGCACTGACATAAGGCAGATACAAACTTTCAAAATAATAATAAAATCTTCATTTACTACTTTCTGTAATGCTTGAGTGCTAGGACTAAGGACAAATGAAGGAATTTAGCAGTTTGTAAATATTTGTATTAACTCAAACAGTCCATTTTGTATTTTTCTTTAATTTTGTGATATAGTTAAATTTTATTTCAAATATTTTGAACTAAGAGGAAGAATTACTTTTTCTCTAGCATCATTCACATTTATGAAATTTAATAGGCCATATTTGATTAAAACAAAAAGATCATGGTTTATATACCTGGAAAAACTTACCATATTTCAATTCCCCAGTGAGCTGTAGCTCATAGTGACTTGCCAGAGTATTATGTCAACTTGAATACCTCCAAGAGATTTCTTAAGAAATAACATTATCCTCCAACAAGTGAAAAATAAGTGTCAGTTGAAGTGGAGACTTAAAAAATTATAAGAGGATTATTCTCTAAATCCATGTATTATTTATGGAAATAATTAATTTCCACTAATTATGAAAGTAGTTGTTCAGTTCAGTTCAGTCGCTCAGTCGTGTCCGACTCTTTGTGACCCCATGAATCACAGCACACCAGGCCTCCCTGTCCATCACCAACTCCTGGAGTTTACCCAAACTCATGTCCATTGAGTCAGCGATGCCATCCAGCCATCTCATCCTCTGTCCTCCCCTTCTCCTCCTGCCCCAATCCCTCTCAGCATTAGGGTCTTTTCCAGTGAGTCAACTCTTCGCATGAGGTGGCCAAAGTATTGGAGTTTCAGCTTCAGCATCAGTCCTTCCAATGAACACCCAGGACTGATTTCCTTTAGGATGGACTGGTTGGATCTCCTTGTAGTCCAAGGGACTCTCAAGAGTCTTTTCTAACACCACAGTTCAAAAACATCAATTCTTCAGCGTTCAGCTTTTTTCACAGTCAAACTCTCACATCCATGCATGACCACAGGAAAAACCATAGCCTTGACTAGATGGACCTTTGTTGGCAAAGTAATGTCTCTGCTTTTCAATATGCTATCTAGTTTGGTCATAACTTTCCTTCCAAGGAGTAAATGTCTTTTAATTTCAGGGCTGTAACTTACCCAAAATCCAGTGTATGTTTTTAAATACTGAGGAAAGAGAGTAGTAGCAAATACTTACCATAAAGTTCTACTTGTAAATTGTAAGACATGAACATGTTGAAAAGAAGTCTTAATGATTTTACAGTTTTAGAAAGAAGATGATAAAGAACATTCTTATAATATTGACCTATTGACAAGTTGGAGAGCTTGGGAACTTTGTAATAAAAATAGTCATTCCATAGAGAATGTAGATTGCTAGCTTGAAAGACAATGGGGATTTAATGGTGCAATTGTTTTTACATTTCTCAGTTGTTGAACACTCCACTTTCCACTTTTGAAAAGTTAATTGCACAAAAAACACAACCCACTTCCCTCTTAAATCAGTATGCTGGTTTCTTTGGGTAATGAGTGATATATTTGTCATTAGTTACTTAAAGACAGGAAATAGACCACGATTTTATGACTTTCTAGAATATATTATTATAAACTTAAATATTAATACTGAAGGTTTCCTATTCAAGAGTAAGATGATAATTTTTAAAGACGCTAAACAAATATTGACAGCTTATAAAAATTTTGTTTTTTTTTCTCTCATTATGAAAATGAAGAGCATTCTGTTTATAGGATTAATTTGGAAAATTAAATTAATCCTCCCATAACCAGGAATTAAAGACATTATAAAAGACTCGGGAAAACATTTGTATTAAATATTAATTACAACAGAAGAAATCTTTGCCCTGCTTGTTAGTTTTTTCCACACTAAACATTTTGCAGCAATTACTGATGATTCTTGCAAACTGGTACTGGTTCAAAAAATTCACTAATAAATATCCATTGCTTATTTGACAATGTATTAAAAAGACAACAGGTAAGTCACAGTACCCCATCAGAAAAATTGATTATACTTCCTTTGCCTTGCACCTCAGTTGTCTTTTATAATTTATGTCACCTCAGCTCACTGCACCGTCTTGAGTACTCCCTTTCTAGAGCTATACTCATTTTATCATTTGCTTCCAACAAACCTGCTTGATATATAGATTTCTGCTATAAAAATCGATCTTATAATACATGTTTGCCATATGTAAGTTTCCAACTGCTTTGAAGTTATCGATTGCCAGTCCTTAAGAACTTACTACTTACTCTAGCAACAACATCACAGGTTTGCTAAAAATCCCAAATAGTCTTTCATATTTGTGCTAGAAAAAACTTTGCAGAATTTTCATTTTCATTATAAAACAGGGTTTCGTGTTCATTCAGAACATACTCAAACCCATTTATATTTCATCTGCTAGAAACCATGAATCCAATCTATTGTGCTGTTCCTTTTCCCTTGTTTACTTACTTCTCTTCAATACTGTATCAACCTATAATATATAACAAATACAATCATCCTGAACACATGGAGGTGATTAGATAGTTGTCATACCTACAAACAGTTTGATTTTCACACAAGAATTTTTCACACACACACACTTTTTGAAAGTGAAAAGATTAAGCAACTTGCCTGAAGCACTTAGCTGGACCGTAATTATATTTTCAGAAGGTCCAGATATGCCTTTGAAAGATAAACTATTCTCATTTTTTTCATTCTGAGAAAATTTTACTTTATAATTTTACTGGAGGTGCCAATAAAAAGTGTTGAAAAAAAACAAGCATGTTGCCATAAAATTGCTTTATGAATAAGATTCTAACAAAAAGCTCTAGACCTGCAATTTAAACCAGAGTTTCATAGTATCTAGTAATCAAGTGACAAAACATTTGGAGAGAGCACTAATTTTCACAATGTAATTTGTATACTCTGGAACATTTAAAATTTGCTTTATATAAGTAAAAAATAGTTTGGAAATCATTTTTGAAATGTTAATGGCTATAGAGAATTTATTAGTGTTATATTAATTATTGCTCATTTTAACTTAATTTTGGTTCTTTAGAATGCATCTGGGACTTTACAGAATCTACAACATGGCAAATGTTTTGGAGTTTATTTTGGCCATTAGCATATCCAAAAGTTCTCAATTTTCTACTAGGATGCATTTTTCTTAACTAAATTTGCTTTCCCTCTTTAAGTGATTTTTGTGACTATGTCCTCTTTTTTCATAAGCCCCAAAATGGATTTTAGTCATATCTCTGAAAAACAGATATTTAAATGTTCCCTTAGGGAAGATTAGGAGGTATCCAGATATAGTGATTTCTATAGAGTTTTTAGCCTATTTTATAGACTGTTGCCTTAACATTCATAAGAAAATGATAGATGATTTGTAAGGTGATACATAGTCTATTTCATTCTTTTTTTCTTAGCAAATAAATCTGGATTAATATATAACATCTTGCCTATTTCTGAATCTTATATTTACCTTATTCAAAAGCTAACAGTTATTGTTATTATATGTATCTAGATGAATGAACAGAGTCTGTGTTTTGGAAAGTAAGTATAATTGTCTTTCTTCATTTCATGTTTATTAATCTACTTCCATGTGACCTTCATGTCTGAAGTGCAAGTAAAACCTTGTAAGAGAGGAGGCAACTTAGTTCTTGATACTCTGTCCCTCCCAGGTTGCCAGTGAAGTTACCAAGACAATATGAGGAAAATCTAGGCACCCCTGAATCTAGGTTGCAACTCACATACAGGAAACATCAAATATAACTGTATAGCTAATATATAAGGATCACAGGAAGAGTCAATTTGCAAATCTGCTCTAAACCAAAAGTAGTACAGATTCAAGGGAAACACATATGATTGAATGTTATAAAAATGTTGGCTCATGATGTTGATGATGACTATAATATTTGGGTGGCCTTTGTTTAAAAAAATAAATATATTAGAAACCTACAGTGTTCATTACAGTATCATATTGAAATAAAATCAGACATAGAGATCAATGAACAGAATAGAGAGACCAGAAATAACCCCAACTCATATATGGTTAACTAATTTATGATAAAGGATCTAAGAATATATTATGGGGAAAGGATAGTGTTTTCAATAAATGGTGATAGGAAAACTGGACAGCCACATGTAAAAGGATGAAACTAGACTACTATCTTATATCACACACAAAAATTCATTGAAAATGGGTTGAACTCTTGAATTTAAGTATTTTAAGACCCTAAACCATAAAACACCTAGAGAAAACCATATATGATAAGCTCCTTGACATTAATCTTTATGATGTATTTTGGGGATCTGACTTCAAAAGCAAAAATGAATAAGTGAGACTGTAAAGCTTCTGCTCATTAGGCAGCTGCAAATTAAACTAGAGCGAGATATTACTGCATACCCATTAGAATGCTTAAAATCCAAAATCCTGACAACACCAAATAATGGAGAGGATGTGGTACAACAGGAATTTTCATTCACTGTTTCTGGGAATACAAAATGGTACACAGCAACTTTAGAAGACAGTTCTGCAGTTTCTTCCAATGTTATATACTTACTATATGGTTGAGTAATTTAATTCCTTGGCTTTTACCTTAATGAGTTGAAAATTTATGTCCACATGAAAACCTACACATGAGTAGTAGTTTTTATAGTATCCTTTTTCTTATCAGTCTTTATTTCCTTCTTGAGCATTCTTCTGCTGTTGTTTCTTTCACTAACTATTGTTTTGACTCCCTGTTCCATGAAAGGCACTGTGTTAAGTTCTTTAAGGCAGGAGTAGATAACTTTTTTGGTAAAGATCCATATATTATAAATATTTTTGACTTAGTAAGCCATATGGTATCTGTTGTAATTACTCAGCTCTGTTGTTGTGAAAGCATAGATAATATATTAAAAAGATGGACATAGCTGTGTAATAAAACATTATTTATAGAAATAGCTTGATGAACTTGATTATGTGTGACTTGGTTTGCTGATATCTACATTACGATATTCAAGTATCTCATGCCTTTATGAAACTTGTAAGATAGTAGAAGATATCTATGTGTAAAAACACATTTTATTACAAAACATAGCCTAATAGTTGGGCTTTCGAGTAGCATCTGCTTGCCAGTGCAGGAGACACAAGAAATGTGGGTTTGATTCCTAATTTGGGAAGATATCCTGGAGAAAGAAGTCCAACCTGCTCCAGTATTCTTGCCTGGAAAATTACATGGACAGAGGAGCGTGGCAGGCTACAGTCCATAGAGTTGCAAAGAGCTGGATGTAACTGAGCACAAACACACAGTTGAATAGGTACACAAACAAGAGTTCAAGTGATATGTTGCAGAAGTAAAGACACAGAAGTTAACTAACAAAGACTTCAAATATACATTTGCATAAGATACCAGTACTCTTGCCTGGAAAATCCCACGGATGGAGGAGCCTAGAAGGCTGCAGTCCATGGGGTCGCTGAGGGTCGGACACGACTGAGTGACTTCTCTTTCACTTTTCACTTTCATGCATTGGAGAAGGAAATGGCAACCCACTCCAGTGTTCTTGCCTGGAGAATCCCAGAGACAGGGGAGCCTGGTGGGCTGCCGTCTATGGGGTTGCACAGAGTCAGACATGACTGAAGTGATTTAGCAGCAGCAGCAGCAGCAGCAGCAGCAGCAGAGCATCAGCAGACCATGAATGATAGTGAGAAAAAAGGGATGTTGCAGTTAAAGAATTTGGCTATTCATCTGAATGAAAAAAACAAAATGGTGACATTTTAAATATTCCTTATTCATTTTGATGAACTCATTGGTTAGAGTGGCTACTGATATTAAAATTTAAATCTAATAACAATTCATTTCTGTTGAGATTGGGGAGCACGTGTCCGTTTTCTGTTGCACTTTAAATTTTAGATTATTCATAAATGGAAATCCACAAATGAATAGAATTATCCAGATCAAGCTTTATTTTATTGGGCTCCAAAATCATGCAGATGGTGACTGCAGCCATGAAATTAAAAGATGCTTACTCCTTGGAAGAAAATCTTCTAAGATTTAATATTAAATAAAAAGCAGACACATTAAAAAGCAGAGACACCAGTTTGTTGACAAATGTCCACATAGTCAAAGCTAGGTTTTTCCAGTAGTCATGTATGGATGTGAGAGCTGGACCATAAAGAAGGCTGAGCACCAAAGAATTGATGCTTTCAAATTGTGGTACTGGAGAAGATTCTTGAGAGTCCCTTGGACAGCAAAGAGATCAAACCAGTCCATCCAAAAGGAAATCAACCTTGAATATACTTTGGAATGACTGATGCTAAAGTTGAAGCTCCAATACTTTGCCATGGGATGTGAAGAACTGACTCGTTGGAAGACCCTGATGCTGAGGAAGACTGAAGGCAGGCAGAGAGGGGGTGACAGGGGATGAGATGGTTGGATGGCATCACCAACTCAATGGACATGAGTTTGAGCAAACTCTGGGAGATAGTGAGGGACAGGAAAGCCTGGCATGCTGCAGTCCATGGTGTCTCAGAGTCAGACAAGACTGAGTGACTGAACAACAGCATGTGTAGACTATCTTATTATATTCTGGATGATTACCAAAATAAATCAGCATTTTGTAAAGTTACTGGCAATCAGTAGGTAAAATCATTTATTGCATGGTTGTAAATTTGCTTTCTATATTTCAAAGAAGAAATGGTCACTTGGAATAAGTTGTTAATCTGACTGACATAAAGATAGGCTATCAGAGATTTGCTATAGGGTCACAGTAATCCAAGTCTATGCCCCAACCAGTAACGCTGAAGAAGCTGAAGTTGAACGATTCTATGAAGACCTACAAGACCTTTTAGAACTAAAACCCAAAAAAGATGTTCTTTTCATTATAGGGGACTGGAATGCAAAAGTAGGAAGTCAAGAAACACCTGGAGTAACAGGCAAATTTGGCCTTGGAATACGGAATGAAGCAGGGCAAAGACTGATAAGAGTTTTGCCAAGAAAATGCCCTGGTCATAACAAACACCCTCTTCCAACAACACAAGAGAAGACTCTATACATGGACATCACCAGATGGTCAACACCGAAATCAGATTGGTTATATTCTCTGCAGCCAAAGATGGAGAAGCTCTATACAGTCAGCAAAAACAAGACCAGGAGTTGACTGTGGCTCACACCATGAACTCCTTATTGCCAAATTCAGACTTAAATTGAAGAAAGTAGGGAAAACCACTAGACCATTCAGGTATGACCTAAATCAAATCCCTTATGATTATACAGTGGAAGTGAGAAATAGATTTAAGGGCCTAGATCTGATAGATAGAGTGCCTGATGAACTATGGAATGAGGTTCATGACATTGTACAGGAGACAGGGATCAAGACCATCCCCATGGAAAAGAAATGCAAAAAAGCAAAATGGCTGTCTGGGGAGGCCTTACAAATAGCTGTGAAAGAAGAGAAGTGAAAAGCAAAGGAGAAAAGGAAAGATATAAGCATCTGAATGCAGAGTTCCAAAGAATAGCAAGAAGAGATAAGAAAGCCTTCTTCAGCGATCAAAGCAAAGAAATAGAGGAAAACAACAGAATGGGAAAGACTAGTGATCTCTTCAAGAAAATCAGAGATACCAAAGGAATATTTCATGCAAAGATGGGCTCGATAAAGGACAGAAATGGTATGGACCTAACAGAAGCAGAAGATATTAAGAAGAGATGGCAAGAATACACAGAAGGACTGTACAAAAAAGATCTTCATGACCCAGATAATCATAATGGTGTGATCACTGACCTAGAGCCAGGTATCCTGGAATGTGAAGTCAAGTGGGCCTTAGAAAGCATCACTACGAACAAAGCTAGTGGAGGTGATGGAATTCCAGTTGAGCTATTCCAAATCCTGAAAGATGATGCTGTGAAAGTGCTACACTCAATATGCCAGCAAATTTGGAAAACTCAGCAGTGGCCACAGGACTGGAAAAGGTCAGTTTTTATACTAATCCCAAAGAAAGGCAATGGCAAAGAATGCTCAAACTACCGCACAATTGCACTCATCTCACACGCTAGTAAAGTAATGCTCAAAATTCTCCAAGCCAGGCTTCAGCAATATGTGAACTGTGAACTTCCTGATGTTCAAGCTGGTTTTAGAAAAGGCAGAGGAACCAGAGATCAAATTGCCAACATCTGCTGGATCATGGAAAAAGCAAGAGAGTTCCAGAAAAGCGTCTATTTCTACTTATTGACTATGCCAAAGCCTTTGACTGTGTGGATCACAATAAACTGTGGAAAATTCTGAAAGAGATAGGAATACCAGACCACCTGATCTGCCTCTTGAGAAATTTGTATGCAGGTCAGGAAGCAACAGTTAGAACTGGACATGGAACAACAGACTGGGTCCAAATAGGAAAAGGAGTACATCAAGGCTGTATATTTTCAGCCTGTTTATTTAACTTCTATGCAGAGTACATCATGAGAAACGCTGGACTGGAAGAAACGCAAGCTGGAATCAAGAATGCTGGGAGAAATATCAATAACCTCAGATATGCAGATGACACCACCCTTATGGCAGAAAGTGAAGAGGACCTAAAAAGCCTCTTGATGAAAGTGAAAGTGGAGAGTGAAAAAGTTGGCTTAAAGCTCAACATTCAGAAAACGAAGATCATGGCATCCGGTCCCATCACTTCATGGGAAATAGATGGGGAAACAGTGGAAACAGTGTCAGACTTTATTTTGGGGTCTCCAAAATCACTACAGATGGTGACTGCAGCCATGAAATTAAAAGACGCTTATTCCTTGGAAGGAAAGTTATGACCAACCTAGATAGCATATTCAAAAGCAGAGACATTACTTTGCCAACAAAGGTTCGTCTAGTCAAGGCTATGGTTTTTCCTGTGGTCATGTATGGATGTGAGCGTTGGACTGTGAAGAAGGCTGAGCATCGAAGAATTGATGCTTTTGAACTGTGGTGTTGGAGAAGACTCTTGAGAGTCCCTTGGACTGCAAGGAGATCCAACCAGTCCATTCTGAAGGAGATCAGGCCTGGGATTTCTTTGGAAGGAATGATGCTAAAGCTGAAACTCCAGTACTTTGGCCACCTCATGGGAAGAGTTGACTCATTGGAAAAGACTCTGATGCTGGGAGGGATTGGGGGCAAGAGGAGAAGGGGATGACAGAAGATGAGATGGCTGGATGGCATCACTGACTCGATGGACGTGAGTCTCAGTGAACTCCTGGAGTTGGTGATGGACAGGAAGGCCTGGCGTGCTGCGTTTCATGGGTTCGCAAAGAGTTGGACAGGACTGAGTGACTGATCTGATCTGATGTAAATGGATAGTCATTGAATTGAATTAATTTCAATAACAGAAGGCAAAAATTAGAATAATATAGATACTAGTTTTAATTTATAAAATGTAATATGTTATTAGCTTAAATATAAGTTGTAAAAATTTTTAAATTGTAAGGTATATAAATTTTACGTACCTTAGCCAGCTGATTTTTTAGATCTAAGATATGTTTTTCCATTAAAGGTCACTCAATGAGGAAACTAGTTGTCAAGACTTAGGCTATCATCTCAACCACTGTTTCCTGACCCTACATTCAAATTTGAAAAAAGATATTGATTTTTAGTGCAATCATTAATGATTATCACAGGGAAGACTGAATATGAAGTGGCAGTGTTTGTTTTTATTACATTTGTGTCCTCGCTAAATCGCTTCAGTCGTGTCCGACTCTTTGTGACCCCATGGATTGTAGCCATGCAGGCTCCTCTGTCCAGAAATAGAAATTTTGTCTTCAAATTCATTGAAAATATTCTCTTCTAGTTAAAATTGGGCTCCATGTTCTTTTTTTCTTTACTAAAAATCTTTTCCTGGTTTGGTAATTACTGGAATCCCATGTTTACACTGCAGTTCTCTGGGCCTTAGGCAGGGCTTAGTGCAGCACAACTGCCTGGCCTGTGATCTGCTGCAGCCTATGGAGAGTGTCTTTTGAAGAGTGCTGCATGGAAACAGAGCAGGGAAAAATGGAGACGTACAGTCAGCAAAGTTTATTTCCTATGTATAATTTTTAATTGAGGAGCAGCAGATGTTTGATGAAGTTGTCTCTGACACATCAGAATAAGGTACCTCATTCTATAAAATGAATAACATTTTTACCAAATATTTATAGTATTTTTACCATATACATAGATTCAGTTTTTGAGTCTCTGAATACAGTATTATTTTTCATTTATACTTTTCTGAATTGTAAAAAATGGGAGATTATGTAAATTATAGGATGTTAGAAAGCCAAAGGAACAGAAAAGACTTGCAAGGGTTAAATCAAATGAAAAAGTCTGTAATTTTCAGTGTACTTAGAGTGAATACAAAGAATATAAATTGTACTGTTTTTACATGTGATTTTGGCCAACTTTTAAGAAATAATTACAATAGACAGACTTTACTTCATTTTAGAATAATGCAATTATATAGCTAACTATTCTTTTTGTTTATTGTTCCCATGATTCTGTAATGGTTATTTTCTTGGTTGGATGGACAAACCTAATGACAGTTACTATGAAGTCTTCTTGTTTGTTTTCCTATCAGTTTTGTAGGTTTTTCTTATTTTTGCACTTAAATGATTTTCTTTTTCTCTTTAATGAGGCAAATTATATATATAAGTATATAAAGTATACTTTAAAAACTTAAATGATTTTTTGAGTGCAACCAGTTGGAAACAATTTTATCAGAGATGATGAGGTTTTTTATACCTCATTTTGTATTTTGGTGACTGAATAAGGGACGTTTAAAATTAAGCTGTCTGCCATATTACTGGAAATGGAGGTTAAACTACAGATTTTTTTTTTTTAATTGAAGAGTTTATCTAGACTCAGAAAAGCCTTTGTTTGATTGTTAGTGGAAGATTTTTTGTATTATATTAATACCCTATTTTTATTTTTGTTACGTCTCACAGCTACCAATGAATTTGTAAATGTAGTTCATTTACCTTCTAACTTCAGAAAATACATTCCTCTTGTTCTTTCACAGAGTTACCCTTTAGGTTACCTGAGTCAAATAGTATTTTCCTCACTTGACCAATGAGCAAACTGAAGCAAATTAAGATAAACAGATTTGTCTAAATTTACTTATCAAACTTAATAATAAATTTGAGATTTAAATACATGTCTTTTGCAAATCAGCATAGTTAGTATCCTATTAAATATGCTCTAAATTGTCACTTCAGAAATAGTGTCCACACATGTGATTTTAAATTCTTTAGTCATTTAAATTATGGGACCACAGCAGAGAAATGCTGAAATAAAAAGAAACAATTTTATTATTGAAAATAATTTTTGTTCAATTCATGTTATTTATTCTAAATTCACAGCATTGAAGGTCCATTTATTTTGTTTTCACCTTTAGCTGATCTCTACTTTCCCCCCAACTCTTTGCTTCTTTGCTAAACTTATTCCATAGTGCTCAAGATCTCTCATTCCTAAATGAGTAGGTAATCTTTCCCTACTTAAAAGATTGAAACTATGTTATATCAGGGATTCTCTCCATCTTTACCTGTTCTCTATTTCTTTTTAGAGAAAATAGCATTATTCTATTACACAAAATTAAAACTGCCTACTGTCCTCTTTATACCATGGCTGCAGGTAATATGCTACTTCAGTTTTCTGCTTTTGAATTTTTCTATTCATTAATTCTTTGCTTCCAAAATGATCAATTATCACCTGTCCTAAAAATACCCCCTCAAAAGGACTTCTTTCTCAAGCTATCATACTCTACCATTCATTTCCTTTACGACATTGCTCCCAAGTTGTCAACAGTAAGCTTCCCTCCTGATTTTTTTCCATATTCACTCATTTCTTAAGTGTGTTGTTATTAAGTATTATGGGTCACAGCGCCTTTTTAGCCTCTAAAAATTAGGTAAACTAATCCTAGAAAAATGCACACAATGACCAGCTTTTTCATAAAATTTCAGGTATTTGATGTAGTGAAGCTCACTGTAGAGTCCATAGAGAAGCTGTTTTTAAGTTTTACTCTGCAGAAGAATTGCCTGGAGGGCTTGTTAAAATGTAAACTAGTGTGTTATCCTAGAATTTTGTTCACAGAAATTTAGAGAAGCAGCTTTGGAAATTTACATTTATAACAAGTTTCTTCTGTGTTATAGACATAATTCTAAAGATCTCCTTTCAAGTTTTCTGTCTCTTGTTTACTCAAGTACTAACACAGGTACTGCTGTGAAGAAATTGCAGGTGGAAGTATGGTTACTAAGTTAGCTGACCCTAAAATAAAGATATTATCTTGGTTTATTAGAATGAGCCCAATGTAATCACATGCATCTTTAAAAGCAGAAAAGGAAAGCAAGAATCAGAGAGATCAAGCAGAAGAATAAGGTCAAAAAATTGTAAAAGAGGAGAAATTAGGATAGATTCAAACCATGAGAAGGCTCTGAGATGACTTACTGGTTCAAAGATGTAGGGGACTCTGTGCAAGGTGGAAATATGAGACCACCTTACCCATCTCCTGAAAAACCTGTACCTGTATGCAAGTCAAGAAACAACAGTTAGAACCAGATCTGGAACAATGGACTGGTCCAAAATTGGGAAAGGAGTATGTCAAGGCTATATATCATCAGCTTGCTTATTTAATTTATATGCAGAGTACATCATGCAAAATGCTGGGCTGGATGAATCACAAGCTAGAATCGAGATTGCCAGAAGAAATATCAACAACCTCGGATATGCAGGTGATGCCACTCTACTGGCAGAAGGTGAAGAGGCACTAAAGAGCCTTTTGGTAAAAGAGGAGAGTGAAAAAGCTGACATAACTCAACATTCAAGAAACTAAAATAATGGCATCCAGTCCCATCACTTCATGGCAAATAGAGGGAGAAAAAGTGGAAACAGTGACAGATTTTTTTTTCCCTTGGGCTCCAAGATTACTGTGGGCAGTGACTGTGGCCATGAAATTATTAATAAAAGATGCCCCTTGGAACAAAGCTATGACAAACCTAGATAGTGTATTAAGAAGCAGAGACATCACTTTGCTGACCAAGGTCTGTAAAGTCAAAGCTATGGTTTTCCTAGTAGTCATATATGGATTTGAGAGCTAGGCCATAAAGAAGGCTGAGTGCCAAGAATTGATGCTTTCTAATTGGGGTGCTGGAGAAGACTATTGAGAGTCCCTTGGACAGCAAAGAGATCAGACCAGTCAATCCTAAAGGAAATCAGCCCTGAATATTCATTGGAAGGACTGATGTTGAAGCTCCAATACTTTGGCCACCTGATGCAAAGAGTCAACTCATTGGAAAAGATCATGATGCTGGGAAAGATTGAAGGCAGGAGGATAAGGGGATGACAGAGGATGAGATGGTTGGATGGCATCACTGACTCAGTGGACACGAGTTTGAGCAAACTCTGGGAGATATTGAGAAGGAGAGGAAAACCTGATGTGCTGCATTCCATGGGGTTGCAAAGAGTTGGACACAACTCAGTGACTGAACAACAACAAATGTGCAAGGATTAAAGTATCTAGAAGTAATGAGAGTCTCTTGCTCACAGTCAGCAAGTAAATAGGATTTTTTTCATACAACTGTTAGTATATGAATTTGACCAAAGCCTAAATGAGCTTAGAATTTGATTCGTCTCTTGAGCTTCCAAAAAGTAAAGTAGCTCTGTTGACACCTTGACTGTAGCCCAATGAGTCCTGTGTCAGATTTCTGACATATACAAACTATGAGTTTATAAATTTTTGTTGTTTTAAACTGCTGACTCTGTAGTAATTTGTTACATAAGCAATATGAAGTCTAAATACTCGGTGGTTCATATTTTGGTAATCCAAGGGCCCATATCAAAGCGTAATTGGATTCAAGTTAGGAGCTCTTGCCCTGTCTTGAGATATTAATCTTCAAATGTGCCAAGCAATTGTTGAAAAATATGGTAGTCTGATTTCTGAAACTAGAAATCTTTTCTCAATTTCTTCTTAGTCCTAATCTTTCTCATTTTCTTCAATATTTGATTTTGCAGATTATTCCATTTTTGAAATTACTTCTTGCACTAACTATTCAAATATTGCATTTTTATAATTTTTTCTTGGTCTCCTCATCTCCTCTTTTTTTGTATATCCATCAAATGGAGATTTCCCAAGATTTTTCTTGAGCATTTACACTCAGTTCTGAATCACATCATCCACTCTTGGCTTTTCATATCACATCTTGAGAGGCAGAGTAATGTAATAGACTTCATAGAGGATTTAAAGCCAATAAACTTAGTTTGATTTTGAGCTACATATTTTATCACTGTATCTGTTGACCTTCACAAGGTTACACTGCATAAAAATCAACCCTTAAGTCTAAGTTGTTTACAATACAAAAAGTTTATTTCCTCTCATATTTTATATCACATGTATTCTGCTCTATTTCACATGCTCTATTTATCCTGGATCCAGGCTGAAGAAGAAAATCCTATCTCCTGGACAAAAGGAAAGGATGGTACTGTGACAGATTCATGTGATTGTTCTTGAAGTTTTTAAATGAATATAACTTTTATATACATCTAGAGCAAGTCATATAAACAGCATGATGTTCATAATCTGAAGAAATATATTCCTTCCTCAGGGAAGCATAGCAAATCATATGGCAAGGGGCAGGGATATATAATACATCCACTGGAAAGGAGTTGGGGACAATATACAATTTATAAAAATTACTTTTATAACAATAGCAACTTGCTTGCATTTTTTCTTAGTTTACTAATTGATAAATTGAAGATGCCAAAATCATTCTACAAGGTTGTCTTTGGTAGTAAATCAGTATGTATGTTTAAAATTCTTGCCTTGGAACTTGATGCATTATGTTTAATAAATATTGATTATTTGCATTCTTTTTTTCCAACTATTCTAATGATTTTTATCCTGAGCTTTAGGACCCAGATTTTTCATTGTTTGATGTTTTATTCTCACCACATCATTCCAATATGTTATAATCCACAGGCCCCAATTTCTCATTACCTTCCCCACCTAAACATGCTTTTTTCTTGTTTCAACTTTTGAAAAAAGTAACCCAGATCTCTTAGTCACCTAGGAGCAAAAAATAGCTATACTTCCTCAACCATTGTCTCCAACCAGTATGCCAGGTCGTGTTAATAGTCTGACTAGTACCCATTCTCATTGCTTTGAACAAAATTCAAGAACCGCTTATGTTTTCTACGTAATATTAAAAAGGCTTTTTAAGTTGAGAACTTATATAATCACCAGTTCTATAGTTTATAATTAACCAAATTTTTCTTTATTAATCTTTAAAAAAGTTTATACTACTCTTTGTTGCATGGGCTGCTTCATCAAGTTTGATCATTTTTAGTATTGAAACAAGAAATACTAGCATTTTAACTTTCAAATAGAGCATGTATCTCCAATAATAAGTAATTGATAAATAATGAAGTTTTAATCCCATGCTCTGATGTTGCAGTTTCTAATAGATGTGATTTCAATTAAAATGAAAGTCAGCTTTAAGAATATTCCTAAATTCAGACACTGAAAACTTTTTCTAAGAAGCAAAAAGAGCTTTGTTTTCTTTGTGATGAGAATTCTTAGGGTCTACTTTCAAGAACTTTCATATATACCATACGGCTGTCTTAGTGATAGTCATCATGTGTACATTACATCTCTACTACTTCTTTATCTTGTAACTGGAACTTTGTACCTTTTGATCAACTTCATCCAATTCTCCCTCATCTATTACATGACTCAGGTAACTTTACCAAAACTGATCTCTTTTTCTATGGGTTGTTATTTTGTTTCCTTTCCTTTCTGATTCTACATCTAACTGTGATCCTATGGTATTTGTATATCTCTGACTTATTTCTCTTAGCATAATGCTATCAAAGTCCATTCATGTTGTCACAAATGTCAAGATTTCCTTATTTTTATGGCTTAATAATATTTTGTTTTATAAATATACCATGTTTTTTTAAAAAATTCATCCATTGGTGAACATTTAGGTCATTTTCATATTTTTGCTATTGAAAAATATGTTACAATGAACAAATGTTTGCTTTCTTGAGAACCAAGTACCACAGACAAACATGATCATTGCACTGTAGATTCTTAACTAGAAATCTGAACATGAAACTTGGCTGAAGAGAATGCAGTAAATGTGTAATATCTTAGATAGACAAAATACAATTAAGTGGTTATATGTTACTCATATAGCAATTATTTATTCAGCAAAATATTATTGAGTACCACCCACTACGATGAAGATTTTGTGGAGGAACTAGGGATAGAGCCAGCTAATATAAGATATATTAATTCCTGCCCTTAAGGAACTTTTATTAGGGGAAACAGACAGTAAATATATATATATACAAACTGTGATAAAAATACTAAAAAGAAAAATAAAGCAGACTAGAAGGATAAAGAATGTTAGATACTGTTTTAAAATTGGTAATAAGAAAAATATTATGGGCAAAGTGATATTTGTGAGGAGATTTAAAGTAGTGATGAAACAACCCATGTAGGGTACATTACTTTGCCAACAATGGTCCATCTAGTCAAAGCTATGGTTTTTCCAGTAGTCATGTATGGATATGAGAGAAGCTAAGTGTTGAAGAATTGATGCTTTTGAATGGTGGTGTTGGAAAAGACTGTGGAGAGTCCCTTGAACTGCAAGGAGATTCAACCAGTCCATCCTAAAGGAAATCAGTCCTGAATATTCATTGGAAGGACTGATGCTGAAGCTCCAAAACTTTGGCCACCTGATGCAAAGAACTGACTCATTGGAAAAGACCCTGATGCTGGGAAAGATTGAAGGTGGGAGAAGGGGATGACAGAGGATGAGATGGTTGGATGGCATCACTGACTCAATGGACATGAGTTTGAGTAAACTACGGGAGCTGGTGATGGACAGGAGGCCTGATGTGCTGCCACCCACGGGGTCGCAAAGAGTCGAACACAACTGAGTGACTGAACTGAACTGAGTGTATCTGGGGTAAGATCATTCCAGGCATGGGAATAGCATGAGAAAAGGAAGGGTTTTTTTTGCCATGCTCAAGGGGTAGCAAGAAGTTCTGTGTGAAGTAGATGGATAAAGGAAGAAATATTAAATGAGACCTTAGAGGACTGGGATGCTCAAATATGTAAGTGCTTGTAAGCCATCATAAGGATTTTGAGTTTTGGACTTGGAAAGTCAGTAGAAAATTTTGAGCAGAGATGTGACAAGAATCTGACTTATGTATTAAAAGGATTACTCTACACTAAGAATGGAATACATTTGAGGTGTGGAGCAAAGGCTGATGCCGTGAAACCAGTCATTATTGCAATATTAGTTAAAAGGGAGATGATGATAGTAGTAGTCGAGGTGGGGAGGTGTAGTTGTATTCTAGATATTATTTGAAGGAGAATCTGCTGTCTCAGGTGTCTTGATCTGAAAATAAGAAAGAAGTCAAGGAAAATCCTGAGGTTCATGGTAACTCAAGAGATTTTCCATTTACTGCAATAATGGAGACTGTGTGGATGTAAGACTGAAAAGAGTGAGTTGGAGGGAGGTAGATCAAAAGTTTGTTTTTGGATACAATAAGCTACCTGTTTGAGGTATCTATTAAACATGTACATGATGATTTGCCTTGATGATTCTGAGGTCAGATGAGAGATCCTGCCTGGAGATGTAAATTTTGAAACAATTTTCAAATACATGATATAAATAAGATGTAATCACAAATGGTGTGAGTGGAGAAGAAAGAAAGACCAAAGAATGAGCTCTGAGTTAAGCTAATATTTAAAGTGAGGAGATGAGGAAAAACAAGCAAAGGTTGAGAAAGCCACAATGGCACGTCTTTCACAAAGGAAACAATTAAATATCTATTCCTATTAATGGAAAAGTCCCTGATGCTGGGAAAGATTGAGGGCAGGAGGAGAAGGGGGCAACAGAGGATGAGATGGTTGGATGGCATCATTGACACAACGGCTATGAGTTTGAGCAAATTCCAGGAGATAGTGAAGGACAGGGAAACCTGTCGTGCTGCAGTCCATGGGGTGGCAGAAAGCTGGACGCGACTTAGCAACTGAACAACCAAAGATGTGATGGAAAATTAATCCCCACATTTAGCAAAGTTTTAGTAGAATGGGGAGAGATGAGTCCTGATTAGAGTGGGACCAGAGAATGAGAATGAGAAATTGGAAAAGCAAGTACAACCAACATTAATGATCAAAAAATTTGAATTGTGATACTAAAGACTTATATATTGATCAATATTTCACATATGTTTGAAATTCTCTCCAAGAGAAGAGAATACAGTCAATTTTCTAATGAGAAATTATTTAATTTATATCTACAGTGAAATAGAACATCAATCAAGTTTATGGGAAAATTCGCTATAGTCAAGGAAAAAAATGTGCTCTAGTCTTGATCTTCAAATAGTCTTGGAAGAGGATACCGGCTATATGATTTCAGAAGTCAGTTTGCATTTCTGAACTTACTTTATTCAATTCTGTTACTGGGTACATTGCTTAGTATAGCACCCAGAACGTAGTTGGCACTTAAATAGCAGTTATATTTTTTCATTTTCTTAACAAAATTACCTTTCTTTAATTATTCTTTTGTTTTTGGGGGCCTCTTACCCATGACATTTCTCCATTGATTAAAGTAGTTAGGAAAGTTTTAAAAATTGTTTAACTGGTGACTTCCCTTTTGTTCCAGGAGTGAAGATTCAACACTTCCATTGCAGGAGGGCACAGGTTCAATCCCTGCTGGGGAACTAAGATCCCGCATGCCACACAATACGGTCAATTAAAAAATAATTGTCTAACTGAGCTCCATTTGTCAGTTATAGGAAATTAGAGCATGAGTGAAATGAAAACATTTGTCTCTTCTTCCTCATTTTGCATATCAAGTTGCTAGTGATAAACTATCTTCTATTGCTCAGCAATTCAGCTTTCTCTTCTTTAAGGTTCTTGAAGCTTGCACACAGTTAAGGTCATTTTATGTCACAATTTTTCTCTTTCTTTCTTCCTTTCCCTCCCTCCCTCCTTTCCTCTTTCTTTTCTTCCTTCCTTCCTTCTTCTCTCTCCCTCACTTTCTCCCTCTTTCTCTCTCTCTGTCACTTTCCTTCCTTAGATCAGATCAGTCGCTCAGTCATGTCCAACTCTTTGCGACCCCGTGAATCGCAGCACGCCAGGCCTCCCTGTCCATCACCAACTCCCGGAGTTCACTCAGACTCACGTCCATCGAGTCAGTGATGCCATCCAGCCATCTCATCCTCTGTCGTCCCCTTCTCCTCCTGCCCCCAATTGCTCCCAGCATCAGAGTCCTTTCCAATAAGTCAACTCTTCTCATGAGGTGGCCAAAGTACTGGAGTTTCAGCTTTAGCATCATTCCTTCCAAAGAAATCCCAAGGCTGGTCTCCTTCAGAATGGACTGGTTGGATCTCCTTGCAGTCCAAGAGACTCTCAAGAGTCTTCTCCAACACCACAGTTCAAAAGCATCGATTCTTTGGCGCTCAGCCTTCTTCACAGTCCAACTCTCACATCCATACACGACCACAGGAAAAACCATAGCCTTGACTAGACGGACCTTTGTTGGCAAAGTAATGTCTCTGCTTTTCAATATGCTATCTAGGTTGGTCATAACTTTCCTTCCAAGGAGTAAGCGTCTTCTAATTTCATGGCTGCAGTCACCATCTGCAGTGATTTTGGAGCCCAGGAAAATAAAGTCTGACACTGTTTCCACTGTTTCCCCATCTATTTCCCATGAAGTGGTGGGACCGGATGCCATGATCTTCGTTTTCTGAATGTTGAGCTTTAAGCCATCTTTTTCACTCTCCACTTTCACTTTCATCAAGAGGCTTGTAGTTCCTCTTCACTTTCTGCCATAAGGGTGGTGTCATCTGCATATCTGAGGTTATTTTTGATATTTCTCCCGGCAATCTTGATTCCAGCTTGTGTTTCTTCCAGTCCAGCATTTCTCATGATGTACTCTGCATAGAAGTTAAATAAACAGGCTGAAAATATACAGACTTGATGTACTGCTTTTCCTATTTGGACCCAGTCTGTTGTTCCATGTCCAGTTCTAACTGTTGCTTCCTGACCTGCATACAAATTTCTCAAGAGGCAGATCAGGTGGTCTGGTATTCCCTTCTCTTTCAGAATTTTCCACAGTTTATTGTGATCCACACGGTCAAAGGCTTTGGCATAGTCCATAAAGCAGAAATAGATGTTTTTCTGGAACTCTCTTGCTTTTTCCATGATCCAGCAGATGTTGGAAATCTGATATCTGGTTCCTCTGCCTTTTCTAAAACCAGCTTGAACATCAGGAAGTTCACGGTTCATGTATTACTGAAGCCTGGCTTGGAGAATTTTGAGCATTACTTTACTAGCGTGTGAGATGAGTGCAATTGTGCAGTAGTTTGAGCATTCTTTGACATTGCCTTTCTTTGGGATTGGAATGAAAACTGACCTTTTCCAGTACCAAACCCAGAATCTCCATATTTCTTTCTTCAGAGTGTCTGGCCACTCTGCATCTTAGTAGGAGCTGACATTGAAGGATATTGTTCCCACTGGAGGTTTAAAATACTGAGCCTCTTGCTTGCAATGACCCCTAGTAACTGAATATTAATTGAATGGTTTCATTCATTAATGACTCATTCATTCATTCCTGCCATTTATGTTAATTTCATTTTTTTCAAACCAAGTCTGTCCCCCTGGGGCCCTACAGTCATGTGTCACACTTTGAGCTGTGCTGTTGGGATCTGGATCATAAGAGGGTCATGTGAATATATTTCTGACATGTTTCTGATATGGACATTTTGCCCAGAGGAGCTGAAAGGGAAAAACATGACCACCTAAGGAGCTTATATTCATTGAAAGGACTGATGCTGAAGCTGAAACTCCAATACTTTGGCCACCGGATGTGAAGAACTGACTCATTGGAAAAGACCCTGGTGCTGGGAAAGATTGAAGGTGGGAGAAGGGGACAACAGAGGATGAGATGGTTGGATGGCATTACCAACTCAATGGACATGAGTTTGAGTAAGCTCTGGGAGTTGGACAGGGAAGTTGGTGTGCTGCAGTTCATGCAGTTGCAAAGAGTCAGACACGACTGAGCGACTGTACTGAACTGAAGGAGGTTTTCTGCCAAAATAGAAAGGTGGGAGGGCTCTTTTCCATTTTTTTAAACTCAATTTAGTTAGTGCCTGGGGAGCTGACCAATAGGAGGTTTGGAGGGGACCTTTCTCTCACTTGTGGGTCTATTGTCATGGCTTACTTCTGCTGTCTCATTATAATTGCTATAATGGCCCTTTTAGATATTGAAAATTGTCCCTGTTTTGATGATGCATTATATGGTCAATGTATAAATGGATCAGCCTTTCAATTTGAGGTCCTTCTGGTCTCCAACACCTGTAGTCTTGCTTCTGGAGCTTTATAATCCCATTTATTCTATTTCTTACCTTTTTTATCTTACTGTTATTCTCTCAGCCATTTTTCCCTGTCCCCACTGTTCAATGTGAATCCAATAAATACACAAATAAACTTTAATCTGGAGAAATTGCTGTAGAGGTGTTGTCAGAGTCTTCATTTTAACATGTAGAAAAAAAATTCCCTTTTCAAGGTAATTTTTAATGACTTGGATAACAGCTTAATTTTAACCCATTTGAAAATAACTACTTAAAACTCTTACAGCATTCTTTGAAGTGAACCTTCATTAACCTCGAAGGCAAAACCTTCATGTTTTGCCAAACCTCAAATCTAATTTTATAGATTGTTATTAATCATTATTGTCTCGGACATTTTCACGATACCTGTAAGACTATTTCCCAGTGAATCTTACCAAAGTTTTATGTTATTTTCGTTATGAACATAACACCTTCGTCCCTTGTGTGAGTTCTACTACATCATAGGTACTACTAAGATTGTTTTACACAGTGTTGAGAAGACATTTACAATACATGGTAATTTTGTATTGTGGAAACAATGAATAAGCAATTTATTCATTACTAAATAAAAGGAATAAGTAATATAAAGGTTCATATTCCATCATTTGTACATGAAATCTAATTTGGTTAATGTAGCACTAGGTGATGTTAATGGTCTATAATATCATAAATCATGATATATGACAGATTTCAGAGTCTTAGGCATTTTTAAAAATTCCAGGTGATTTCTGTTGAAATTATATGAGATTCATAATTTAAAATGTACATTTAAATATACATTGCATACTTTAGCAAAAATTTAAAAGATGTTACTGATGTAACTTTTATTATTCAGTTTTGGCTTTTATATTCTGCTTTTTCTTTTTCTCCTCATATTAAGAACAAAGAGCTGGAATACATTTCAAACTAAAGAGAAAATTCAACCTGGACTATCTTTTTCTTTCAAGAAAATTAACAGAGTACCAATGGAGCCCTTTATCTATTGAGTGCAGACTTCATTAATTAATCCTTTTTATCTGTGACAGTTAAAGGTAAATCTGGAATATTTGGCCTTTTTGAAATGATTTCTAGTTTTACTTTTACTAGCTAAATGCATTCTCTCAGCTATATGTTATCTTTTTTCCACCATGTATAAATTAAATAAAATTGCATTGGGCTATTTCTTGCCTTGCATTGACGTTAAAAAAGATAGGCATTTAGATAAATACTTTTTCATATTATTAACTTAATATTTTCTGAGAGTGACAGAAAGAAAATGGAGTATCTTTCTGTTACTCCTCATTTTCATAATAGTAGAAGGTGGAATTCATATGGCATTATAAGTAGAAATTTTCTGCATCACTAAGAACATGGCTTAAAGTATAATGCCTCCTGGACAAGTCAGAAAAGCATTCTAATGAGAAACAGTTCTAGTCATATATCATGTACTAGCTGCACAACTTCTGTCCCATTTCACTAAATATGCTTTCCACAAAAAGGAATAATGGTGTTTAGTTCATCTGTTTCTTCTATCTATTCTTCATCTCATACTACATATATAGTCTGACCATTGGCTTTAGAAATAATCATGATTCAGTCTTCCAAATCAAACCATGGAGAAACAAGATAGAATCCTGAGAATATATAACTCAGTGTTTTAACTATCTTTTGTTTAGGCATCAGCTGCTTTTATTGTTTTTGCTTTCCATGTAAGGCTATGCTGTTAGACCATAATCTGCTAGAAACCAGTAATGGGGAAACATTTCAGTTACATGGATATTTTCTCATTTGTAGTCAGTTTTAATGAAAAGTGACAAGCATGTCACATTTCATCAATTTATATCAGGTTGTGTCTCAAGAAAACAGAGAACGTAAGATAAGCCAGTTCAAAACAGCATCCTTCATCTAGAAGCAGAGAGAAAAGGAAACATCAACTACTTAGGATTCGACAAAGAAAATTATAGCATATGTATCTATAGATCAAATACACTTCTCTGTGTTAATACCACTGAAATTTCAAATTACAGTTGTCTAACAACTGTAATTACTATTCTGTATGTGTTAAAGTGACTTTATTTCTTAAAGAATTTGTTTGCTTAATGTGTTTAGGCAGACCCTGATGCTGGGGAAGATGGAGGGCAAGAGGAGAAGGAGATGACAGGATGAAATGGTTGGATGGCATCTTTGACTCAATGGACATGAATTTGAGCAAACTCCAGGAGATAGTGAAGGGCAGGGAAGCCTGGTATGCTGCAGTTTATGGGGTGGCAAAGAGTCGGACTTAGCAACTGAATAACAACAAAAACAAGGCAGCTCTATTAAAAACATAAAATTAATTATGATGATGGTTCCCTGTTTTGAGGGAACATGTTGTCTGGTGAAATATCTAGAACTGTGTTATCCTGTATAGTAGTCACAAGTCACATGTGACTATAGCAATAATTAACTTAGTCTCATTAGTTACAATATAAGTGCTCAATGATCAGATGTAGTTGTTGTTTCCTATACTGGAAAGAACAGTTATAGAACATTTTTAACATTACAACATCTTATTAGACAGTGCTAATATATAACACACAGGTAAGGTGCATTCCCTATGTCTCTAATTGTCTCAACACATTGAAACTGCATATGAAGTACTCCAAAAAGTGGCTTCAGGGTAAAATTACCCAAAGAATCAAATATATGTAGCATATATAAAATTTTATTTTGGAAAGACTTTAGGTTTTTTAGAGAAGTTGAAAGTGGACCCTCTCATCTACATTCAGTTTCTTTAGATGTTATTATCTTACATTACTATGGTACATTTGTCAAAATAAGGAAATAAACACTGCTACGTTATTATGAACTTAACTGTAGACAATTCAGATTTTCACCAGTTTTCCAATTAACACCATTTTTCTATTTTAGTCTGCAATGCAGGATACCATAATACATTTATTTTTTAAGTTAATTTTTACTGGATATAGTTGATTTCCAATGCTGTGTTAGTTTCTGCTGCACAGCAAAGTGAATCATATATACATATATCCACATTTTTATAGATTCTAGTTATGTCTTCTTAGTCTTCTATGGTTTGTGATGATAGGAATTTGATAGCTTGAGGAGTACTGGTAAGGCACTTTGTAGAATTTTCTCAGTGTGGGTTTCTCTCACATTTCTCATTATTAGACTGGGATTGTGAATTATTAGGAACAATACCACAGAGGTGAAATGACTTTCAGCTTATATCACATGAGGAACATAATAGCCATGTGTGGTTATTTAATACTGATTATTTGGATAAAATAGTGTTTCAGAGGTTTCACCAGTAGCAATATAGTTACTAATTTTCCCTTTCCATTACCCCTCCATTTTTCATATTTTGAAAGCAAGTCATTTAGTTTAGTGACATTTAGGATTCAGAGGCTTGCCTGGTGGCTCAGCAGTAAAGAATCTGCCCACAACAAGGGAGATGAAGGAGATGTGGGTTTCATCCCTGGTTAGCAAGATCCACTGAAGGAAATCATGGCCACCCACTCCTTGCTTGGAGAATCCCATGGACAGAGGAGCCTTGTGGGCTATGGTCCATGGGGTTGCAAAGAGTCAGACACATCTGAAGCGACTTAGCAGCAGCAGCAGAATGAAGGAGAATTAATCTCCGACTCCTATGGGGGAAAATATCTGCATTTTTTGGGGAACTGTTTCATAAACAAGACTGTCTATCTGCCTACCTATTTATTTCAGTATGGACTAAAATATATGCATTTTATATTATGAGTTACAATTCAATACTACTATTACTTATTTTATTGATAAAATTATAACAGATTTGGCCGCTGGGGACTCTTCAGGTGACTTTTGTTCTTTGTTCACCCTCCACCATCCTTTTAATTTTTAAGCTCTTCTTTTCTTTCTGGTACTACAAGATGCTTCAAGCTTCTCTTGTATTTCCCTACCCCTGTTCTAGAATCAGGGTTTCCCTGGTAGTTCAGTTGGTAAAGAATCCTCCTGCAATGAAGACCCCAGTTCAATTGTTGGGTCAGGAAGATTCACTGGAGAAGGAATAGGCTACCCACTCTAGTATTTGAGAATCAACCATATATCCATGAAATTTTGAATACTTTCATTGAAACATGGTATTTAGAAACTAAGACCTCCCATTCTGTAGGTTGTCTCTTCACCTAGTCAGTCATTTATTTTGCCATCCAGAAGCTTTTAAGTTTGATGCAGTCCCATTTGTTGGTTTTTTGCTTTTGTTGTTTGTACTTTTGGTGTCATGCCCAGAAAATCATTGCCAAGACCAACATTAAGGAGCTTCTTCACTCCATTTTCTTCCAAGAGTTTCATAGTATCAGTTTTCCTGGTTAATTCTTTACCCATTTTGAGCTATTTTTTCTGAGTAGCATAGGATAAGGGTTCAATCTCATTGTTCTGCATATATTTACCTGGTTTTCCATGTACCATTTGTTGAAGAGGCTGTCCTTTCCCTATTGGCCATTCTTAACTCCCTTGTTGAGTATTCAGTTCAGTTCAGATCAGTTCAGTAGCATGTCTGACTCTGTGACCCCATGCACCGCAGCATGCCTGGCTTTCCTGTCCCTCACCATCTCCCGGAGGTTGCTCAAGCTCATATCCATTGAGTCGATGATGCCATCCAACCATCTCATCCTCAGTCATACCCTTCTCGTCCTGCCTTTAATATTTCCTAGCATCCAGGCCTTTTCCAATGAGTCAGCTCTTTGAATCAGGGGGCCAAAGTTTTGGAGCTTCAGCTTGAGCACCTGTCCTTCCAATGAATATTCAGGGTTGATTTCCTTTAAGATTGATTGGTTTGACCTCCTTGCACTCCAAGGGACTTTAAAGAGTCTTCTCTAGCACCACAGTTCAAAGAACCAATTCTTAGTTAACTGTTTATGTGAGGTTTAATTTTGGGCTCTCGATTATGTTCATCCATCCCAATTCTTTTTTTTATGGCATTAACTTACTGTTTTAATTATGATAGCTTTGTGGTATAGTTTGAAATCAGGAAGAGTGATACCTTCACCTGTGGTCTTCTTTTTCATAATTGCTATGGCTACTTTACTAGCGTGTGAGATGAGTGTAATTGTGAGATAGTTTGAGCATTCTTTGGCATTGCCTTTCTTTGGGACTGGAATGAAAACTGACCTTTTCCAGTCCTGTGGCCACGGCTGAGTTTCCAAATTTGCTGGCATATTGAGTGCAACACTTTCACAGCATCAACTTTCAGGATTTGGAATAGCTCAACTGGAAATCCATCACCTCCACTAGCTTTGTTCATAGTGATGCTTTCTAAGGCCCACTTGACTTCACATTCCAGGATGTCTGGCTCTAGGTCAGTGATCACACCATCGTGATTATTTGGGTTGTGAAGATCTTTTTTGTACAGTTCTTCTGTGTATTCTTGCCATCTCTTCTTAATATCTTCTGCTTCTGTTAGGTCTATACCATTTCTGTCCTTTATCGAGCTCATCTTTGCATGAAATGTTCCTTTGGTATCTCTGATTTTCTTGAAGAGATCTCTAGTCTTTCCCATTCTGTTGTTTTCCTCTATTTCTATGCATTGATAGCTGAAGAAGGCTTTCTTTTCTCTCCTTGCTATTCTTTGGAACTCTGCATTCAGATGCTTATATCTTTCCTTTTCTCCTTTGCTTTTTGCTTCTCTTCTTTTCACAGCTATTTGTAAGGCCTCCCCAGACAGCGATTTGGCTTTTTTGCATTTCTTTTCTATGGGAATGGTCTTGATCCCTGTCTCCTGTACAATGTCATGAACCTCATTCCATAGTTCATCAGGCACTCTATCTATCAGATCTAGTCCCTTAAATCTATTTCTCATTTCCACTGTATAATCATAAGGGATTTGATTTAGGTCATACCTGAATGGTCTAGTGGTTTTCCCTACTTTCTTCGATTTAAGTCTGAATTTGGCAATAAGCACTCATCTCACACGCTAGTAAAGTAATGCTAAAAATTTTCCAAGCCAGGCTTCAGCAATATGAGAACCGTGAACTTCCTGATGTTCAAGCTGGTTTTAGAAAAGGCAGAGGAACCAGAGATCAAATTGCCAACATCTGCTGGATCATGGAAAAAGCAAGAGAGTTCCAGAAAAACATATATTTCTGCTTTGTTGACTATGCCAAAGCCTTTGTCTGTGTGGATCACAATCAACTGTGGACAATCCTGAAAGAGATGGGAATACCAGACCACCTGATCTGCCTCTTGAGAAATTTGTATGCAGGTCAAGAAGCAACAGTTAGAACTGGACATGGAACAACAGACTGGGTCCAAATAGGAAAAGGAGTTCGTCAAAGCTGTATATTGTCACCCTGCTTATTTAACTTCTATGCAGAGTACATCATGAGAAATGCTGGACTGGAAGAAACACAAGCTGGAATCAAGATTGCTGGGAGAAATATCAATAACCTCAGATATGCAGATGACACCACCCTTATGGCAGAAAGTAAAGAGGACCTAAAAAGCCTCTTGATGAAAGTGAAAGTGGAGAGTGAAAAAGATGGCTTAAAACTCAACGTTCAGAAAATGAAGATCATGGCATCCGGTCCCACCACTTCATGGGAAATAGATGGGGAAACAGTGGAAACAGTATCAGACTTTATTTTCCTGGGCTCCAAAATCACTGCAGATGGTGAATGCAGCCATGAAATTAAAAGATGCTTACTCCTTGGAAGGAAAGTTATGACCAACCTAGATAGCGTATTGAAAAGCAGAGACATTACTTTGCCAACAAAGGTTTGTCTAGTCAAGGCTATGGTTTTTCCTGTGGTCATGTATGGATGTAAGAGTTGGACTGTGAAGAAGGCTGAGTGCCGAAGAATTGACGCTTTTGAACTGTGGTGTTGGAGAAGACTCTTGAGAGTCCTTTGGACTGCAAGGAGATCCAACCAGTCCTTTCTGAAGGAGATCAGCCCTGGGATTTCTTTGGAAGGAATGATGCTAAAGCTGAAACTCCAGTACTTTGGCCACCTCATGCAAAGAGTTGACTCTTTGGAAAAGACTCTGATGCTGGGAGGGATTGGGGGCAGGAGAAGAAGGGAACGACAGAGGATGAGATGGCTGGATGGCATCACTGACTCGATGGACATGAGTCTGAGTGAACTCTGGGAGTTGGTGTTGGACAGGGAGGCCTGGCATCCTGCAATTCATGGGGTCGCAAAGAGTCAGACACGACTGAGTGACTGATCTGATCTGATCTGATCTGATGGCTACTTGGGATTTTTTTGTGGTTTCTTACAAATTTTAGGATTTTTTTTTCTATTTCTGTGAAGAATGCCATTGGTTTTTATAATGAAGATTGCACTGAATTTGTATGTAGCTTTGGTAATATGGATATTTTAATTTTTCTAATCTATGAACATGAGGTATCTTTCCCTTTGTGCATTTTTTCAGTTCTTTCACCAAAGTCTTATAGCTTTCATTAGACAGAATTTTTTACTTTTTTGGTTAAATTTATTACCAGGTATTTGTTTGTTTGCTTTTGAATCTATTGTGAATAAGATAGATTTATTTTGCAGATATTTTATCAGTGTCTAGAAATATAGCTAATTTTTGTTTGTTGATTTTATGTCCTTCAACTTCACTGATATCTTGACAACAGTTTTCTGATTGAGTGTGATTTTTTTATATATAAATTCATATAATTTGCAAATAGTTGCAATTTTACTTCTTTTCTGATTTGTACTTTTTCCCCCCCATTGGTCTTGCCTAATTGCTCTAGCTAGGACTTCCAGTACTATATTAAGCAATAGAGATGAGAGTGGACACACTTATCTTACTCCTGATCTTAGTTTAAAATTTTTCTCCATTGAATGCAATGTTTGTTGTGGGTTTGTTATATGTAGCCTTTATCATATTGAGTTCTGTTCCTTCTATACCTAATCTATTCAGGGTTTTTGTTGTAAAAGGAAGTTGCATGCTCTCAAATGCTTTTTATGTATCTATGGAGATAATATTATTTTTATCTTTAGTCTCACCAATGTAATACACTACATTTATTGATTTGCATATGTTGAAGCATCCTTGTATCCCAGGGATAAATTCCACTTGGTCATGGTGTATAACCTTTTTAATGTGTTCTTGAATTTGGCTTGGTTATATTTTGCTGAGAATTTTTACATGTATACTCATCAGGGATATTGATCTACAGTTTTCTTTTCTTGAAGTGTCCTTTTCTGGCTTAGATATCAGGGTAACATTGGCCCTATAGAATGAGATTGGGAATGTTCCTTCCTCTTCAAGTTTTTGGGAGAGTTAAAAATGACTGGTAATAATTATTCATTAAATGCTTGGTATAATTCTCCAAAGAAGCTATCTGGTCCTGGGTTTTTCTGTTTTGAGAGGTTTTGATTACTAATTAAATCTTTTTATTCTTTATGCTCTGTTCACATTTTGTCTTTCTTCCTAATTCATTCCTGGTTGGTTATGTGTTTTAAAAATATATCCATTTCTCTCAGTTACCCAAATTGTTGGCATATAATTGTTCATAGTAGTCTCTTATGATCCTCTGTGTTTCTGTAGTATCAATGTAATGTCTTTTGTTTCTAATTTTATTCACTTATTTGTTTTTCTCATCTAGTCTAGCTGAAGGTTTGTAAACTTTATCTTAAAAAAAAAAACAGCCATTATTTTTTATTGATTCTTTCTATTGTTTTACTTCTATGTATGTCATTTATTATTTCTTCATTAATTTATTAACTATTATTTATTTATTTTTGGGTAACTGGGCTTAAGTTGCTCTTCGCTTTTTAGTTTCTAATTTATATCTTTGGTGTATTGAATTGTAAATTATGTTCTTTATATAAGGTCTTTCTAATATTAATGTATGCATTTATAGCTATAAATTTTCCTATCAGAACTACACTTTTGCATCCCATAAGTTAAAATATTTCCATTTTAATTTGTTTTGAGATAATTTTTGATTTCTTCTTTCACTCATTGATTTTCCAGAAGTGTGTAATTTTGTTTTCACATATTTGTAGATTTTTCAGTTTTCCTGTTTTTGCTGATTTCTGGTTTGATATTATTATAATAATTCAGTCAGTACAGTCGCTCAGTCGTGTCTGACTCTTTGCGACTGCATGAATCGCAGCACGCCAGGCCTCCCTGTCCATCACCTTGTGTTTCTTCCAGTCCAGCGTTTCTCATGATGTACTCTGCATATAAGTTAAATAAGCAGGGTGACAATATACAGACTCAATGTACTGCTTTTCCTATTTGGAACCAGTCTGTTGTTCCATGTCCAGTTCTAACTGTTGCTTCCTGACCTGCATACAGATTTCTCAAGAGGCAGGTCAGGTGGTCTGGTATTCCCATCTCTTTCAGAATTTTCCACAGTTTATTGTGATCCACATAGACAAAGGCTTTGGCATCAATAAAGCAGAAAATAGATGTTTTTCTGGAACTCTCTTGCTTTTTCCATGATCCAGCAGATGTTGGCAATTTGATCTCTGGTTCCTCTGCCTTTTCTAAAACCAGCTTGAACATCTGGAAGTTCACAGTTCACGTATTACTGAATCCTGGCTTGGAGAATTTTGAGCATTACTTTACTAGCATGTGAGATGAGTAAATTGTGCAGTAGTTTGAGCATTCTTTGGCATTGCCTTTCTTTGGGATTGGAATGAAAACTGACCTTTTCCAGTCCTGTGGCCACTGCTGAGTTTTCCAAATTTGCTGGCATATTGAGTGCAACACTTTCACAGCATCGTCTTTCAGAATTTGAAATAGCTTCACTGGAATTCCATCACCTCCACTAGCTTTGTTCGTAGTGATGCTTCTTAAGGCCCACTTGACTTCACATTCCAGGATGTCTGGCTCTAGGTCAGTGATCACACCATTGTGATTATCTGGGTTGTGAAAATCTTTTTTGAACAGTTCTTCTGTGTATTCTTGCCACCTCTTCTTAATATCTTCTGCTTCTGTTCAGTTCAGTTCAGTTCAGTTCAGTCGTTCAGTCGTGACCCCATGAATTGCAGCACGCCAGGCCTCCCTGTCCATCACCAACTCCCGGAGTTCACCCAGACTCACGTCCATCAAGTCAGTGATGCCATCCAGCCATCCCATCCTCTGTTGTCCCCTTCTCCTCCTGCCCCCAATCCCTCCCAGCATCAGAGTCTTTTCCATTGAGTCAACCCTTCGCATGAGGTGGCCAAAGTACTGGAGTTTCAGCTTTAGCATCATTCCCTCCAAAGAAATCCCAGGGCTGATCTCCTTCAGAATGGACTGGTTGGATCTCCTTGCAGTCTAAGGGACTCTCAAGAGTCTTCTCCAACACCACAGGTCCATACCATTTCTGTCCTTTATCGAGCTCATCTTTGCATGAAATGTACCCTTGGTATCTCTAATTTTCTTGAAGAGATCTCTAGTCTTTCCCATTCTGTTGTTTTCCTCTATTTCTTTGCATTGATTGCTGAGGAAGGCTTTCTTATCTCTCCTTGCTATTCTTTGGAGCTCTGCATTCAGATGCTTATATCTTTCCTTTTCTCCTTTGCTTTTCACTTCTCTTCTTTTCACAGCTATTTGTAAGGCATCCCCAGATAGCCATTTTGCTTTTTTGCATTCCTTTTCCATGGGGATGGTCTTGATCCCTGTCTCATGAACAATGTCATGAACCTCATTCCATAGTTCATCAGGCACTCTATCTATCAGATCGAGTCCCTTAAATATATTTCTCATTTCCACTGTATAATCATATGGGATTTGATTTAGGTCATACCTGACTGGTCTAGTGGTTTTCCCTACTTTCTTCAATTCACGTCTGAATTTGGTAATAAGGAGCTCATGATCTGAGCCACAGTCAGCTCCTGGTCTTGTTTTTGCTGACTGTATAGAGCTTCTGCATCTTTGGCTGCAAAGAATATAATCAGTCTGATTTCTGTGTTGACCATCTGGTGATGTCCATGTGTAGTCTTCTCTTGTGTTGTTGGAAGAGAGTGTTTGCTATGACCAGTGCCTTTTCTTGGCAAAACTCTATTAGTGTTTGCCCTGCTTCATTCTGTACTCCGATGCCAAATTTGCCTGTTACTCCAGGTGTTTCTTGACTTCCTACTTTTGCATTCCAGTCCCCTATAATGAAAAGGACATTTTTTGGGGTGTTAGTTCTAAAAGGTCTTGTAGGTCTTCATAGAACCCTTCAACTTCAGCTTCTCCAGTGTTACTGGTTGGAGCATAGACTTGGATTACTGTGATATTGAATGGTTTGCCTTGGAAACGAACAGAGATCATTCTGTCATTTTTGAGATTGCATCCAAGTACTGCATTTCAGACCTTTTTGTTGACCATGATGACTACTCCATTTCTTCTGAGGGATTCCTCCCCACAGTAGTAGATATAATGGTCATCTGAGTTAAATTCACCCATTCTAGTCCATTTTAGTTCACTGATTCCTAGAATGTCAACATTCACTCTTGTCATCTCCTGTTTGACCACTTCCTATTTGCCTTGATTCATGGACCTGACATTCCAGGTTCCTATGCAATATTGCTCTTTACAGCATCAGATCTTGCTTCTATCACCAGTCACATCCACAGCTGGGTGTTCTTTTTGCTTTGGCTCCATCTCTTCATTCTTTCTGGAGTTATTTCTCCACTGATCTCCAGTAGCATATTGGGCACCTACTGATCTGGGGAGTCCCCCTTTTAGTAACCTATCATTTTGCCTTTTCATACTGTTCATGGAGTTCTCAAGGCAAGAATTCTGAAGTGGTTTGCCATTCCCTTCTCCAGTGGACCACATTCTGTCAGATCTCTCCACCATGACCCGCCCATCTTGGGTTGCCCCACGGGCATGGCTTAGTTTCATTGAGTTAGACAAGGCTGTGGTCCTAGTGTGATTAGATTGACTAGTTTTCTGTGAGTATGGTTTCAGTGTGGTTGCCCTCTGATGCCCTCTTGCAACACCTACCATCTTACTTGGGTTTCTCTTACCTTGGGTGTGGGGTATCTTTTCACGGCTGCTCCAGCAAAGCGCAGCCATTGCTCCTTACCTTGGACAAGGGGTATCTCCTCACTGCCACCCTTCCTGACCTTCAAAGTGGGATAGCTCCTCTAGGCCCTCCTTCGGCCGCACAGCTACCGCTCCTAATTGAATGATTATATGTATGTTCTGAAGTTAGCTAAAAGGACTTGTATCTACCCAAAGTTTTTACATGTATGAAGGACATCAAGAAAAAACACAAAGAGAGAGAATGTGAGACTATTATCAAGTATTTATATAGAATGATTTTACAGACCTGTGAGCATAACATTAGGAATGCTAAAGTCCAAAATAAAAAATATCCATGAAAAATACTTAGGGCCAATTCATTGAGTTTTAAATCTGTATTCAGAGCAAGAGGTACAAAGGATTTAGGACTGACAAAAAAAAAATAGAAAAGAATTGTGGAGATTAAGTAAAACATTTATTTTCTTTCTTTTCTGCTGAGATTAGCAAAAAAAAAAAAAAAAACAACACACACACACAAATATTGGTTAAGTGAAATATAAGCTAGTGTTAGGTAAAGTAATTAGGGACTATTAACCAAGTTTACAGCATAGGCTATGGAGATCTTTCAAGTGAGGTCATTAGACAATTGCTGATGACTTTGTAATAACTGGAGAATATACATGCCAAAAGGTAAGGAGCAGTGGCTGGGCTTTGCTGGAGCAGCCGTGAAGAGATATCCCAGGTCCAAGGTAAGAGAAACCCAAGTAAGATGGTAGGTGTTGCAAGAGGGCATCAGAGTGCAGACACATTGAAGTCATAAACTAGCCACAGAAAACTAGCCAATCTGATCACAGGGACCACAGCCCTGTCTAACTCAATGAAACTAAGCCATGACATGTGGGGACACCCAAGACGGAGGGTCATGGTGGAGAGGTATGACAGAATGTGGTCCACTGGAGAAGGGAATGGCAAACCACTTCAGTATTCTTGCCTTGAGAACCCCATGAACAGTAAGAAAAGGCAAAATTATAGGATACTGAAAGGGGATTCCCAGGGTCGGTAGGTGCCCAATATGCTACTGGAGATCAGTGGAGAAATAACTCCAGAAAGAATGAAGGGATGGAGCCAAAGCAAAAACAGTACCCAGTTGTGGATGTGACTGGAAGGTCTGATGCTGTAAAGAACAATATTGCATAGGAACCTGGAATGTCAGGTCCATGAATCAAGGCAAATTGGAAGTGGTCAAACAGGAGATGACAAGAGTGAATGTTGACATTCTAGGAATCAGTGAACTAAAATTGACTGGAATGGGTGAATTTAACTCAGACGACCATTATATTTACTACTGTGGGCAGGAACTCCTTAGAAGAAATGGAGTAGCCATCACGGTCAACAAAAGAGTCCGAAATGCAGTACTTGGATGCAGTCTGAAAAACGACAAGATGAACTCTGTTTGTTTTCAAGGCAAACCATACAATGTCATGGTAATCCAAGTCTATGCCCCAACCAGTAACGCTGAAGAAGCTGAAGTTGAACAGTCCTATGAAGACCTACAAAACCTTTTAGAACTAACACCCCAAAAATATGTCCTTTTCATTATAGGGGACTGGAATGCAAAAGTAGGAAGTCAAGAAACACCTGGAGTAACAGGCAAATTTGGCATTGGAGTACAGAATGAAGCAGGGCAAAGATAATAGAGTTTTGCCAAGAAAATGCACTGGTCATAGCAAACACCCTTTTCCAACAACACAAGAGAAGACTACACATGAACATCACCAGATGGTCAACACCAAAATCAGATTGATTATATTCTTTGCAGCCAAAGATGCAGAAGCTCTATACAGTCAACAAAAACAAGACCAGGAGCTGACTGTGGCTCAGATCATGAACTCCTATTGCCAAATTCAGACTTAAATTGAAGAAAGTAAGGAAATACCACTAGACCATTCAGGTATGACCTAAATCAAATCCATTATGATTATACAGTGGAAGTGAGAAATATATTTAAGGGACTTGATCTGATAGACAGAGTGCCTGATAAACTATGGATGTAGGTTCATGCCATTGTACAGGAGACAGGGATCAAAACCATCCCCACGGAAAAGAAATGCAAAAAAGCAAAATGGCTGTCTGAGGAATCCTTACAAATAGCTGTGAAAAGAAGAGAAGTGAAAAGCAAAGGAGAAAAGGAAAGATATAAGCATCTGAATGCAGAGTTCCAAAAAATAGCAAGGAGAGATAAGAAAGCCTTCCTCAGCAATCAATGCAAAGAAATAGAGGAAAACAACAGAATGGGAAAGACTAGAGATCTCTTCAAGAAAATCAGAGATACCAAGGGAACATTTCATGCAAAGATGGACTCGATAAAGGACAGAAATGGTATGGACCTAACAGAAGCAGAAGATATTAAGAAGAGATGGCAAGAATACACAGAAGAACTGTACAAAAAAGAGCTTCACGACCCAGATAATCATGATGGTGTGATCACTGACCTAGAACCAGACATCCTGGAATGTGAAGTCAAGTGGGCCTTAAGAAGCATCACTACGAACAAAGCTAGTGGAGGTGATGGAATTCCAGTGAAGCTATTTCAAATCCTGAAAGATGATGCTGTGAAAGTGTTGCACTCAATATGCCAGCAAATTTGAAAACTCAGCAGTGGCCACAGGACTGGAAAAGGTCAGTTTTCATTCCAATCCCAAAGAAAGGCAATGCCAAAGAATGCTCAAACTACTGCACAATTGCACTCATCTCACATGCTAGTAAAGTAATGTTCAAAATTCTCTAGGCCAGGCTTCAGCAATACATGAACCGTGAACTTACAGATGTTCAAGCTGGTTTTAGAAAAGGCAGAAGAACCAGAGATCAAATTGCCAACATCCGCTGGACCATGGAAAAAGCAAGAGAGTGCCAGAAAAACATCTATTTCTGCTTTATTGACTATGCTAAATCCTTTGACTGTGTGGATCACAATAAACTGTGGAAAATTCTGAAACAGATGAAATGCCAGATCACCTTACCTGCCTCTTGAGAAACCTATATGCAGGTCAGGAAGCAACAGTTAGAACTGGACATGGAAGGACAGACTGGTTCCAAATAGGAAAAGGAGTACATCAAGTCTGTATATTGTCACCCTGCTTATTTAACTTCTATGCAGAGTACATCATCAGAAACGCTGGACTGGAAGAAGCACAAGCTGGAATCAAGATTGCCGGGAGAAATATCAATAACCTCAGATATGCAGATGACACCACCCTTATGGCAGAAAGTGAGGAGAAAAACTAAAAAGCCTCTTGATGAAAGTGAAAAAGAAGAGTGAAAATGTTGCCTTAAAGCTCAACGTTCAGAAAATGAAGATCATGGCATCTGGTCCCATCACTTCATGGGAAATAGATGGGGAACAGTGGAAACAGTGTTAGACTTTATTTTGGGGGGCTCCAAAATCACTGCAGATGGTGACTGCAGCCATGAAATTAAAAGACGCTTACTCCTTAGAAGGAGAGTTATGACCAACCTAGATAGCATATTGAAAGGCAGAGACATACTTAGCCAACAAAGGTCCGTCTAGTCAAGGCTATGATTTTTCCAGTGGTCATGTATGGATGTGAGAGTTGGACTGTGAAGAATGCTGAGCGCCGAAGAATTGATGCTTTTGAACTGTGGTGTTGGAGAAGACTCTTGAGAGTCCCTTGGAGTGCAAGGAGACCCAACCGGTCCATCCTAAAGGAGACCAGTCCTAGGTGTTTATTGGAAGGACTGATACTGAAATTGAAACTCCAGTACTTTAGCCACCTCATGCAAAGAGTTGACTCATTGGAAAAGACTCTGATGCTGGGAGGGATTGGGGGCAGGAGGAGAAGGGGATGACAGAGGATGAGATGCCTGAATGGCATCACCGACGTGATGGACATGAGTTTGAATGAACTCCAGGAGTTGGTGATGGACTGGGAGGCCTGGATTGCTGTGCTTCTGGGGTTGCAAAGAGTCGGACGTGACTGAGCAACTGAACTGAAGTGAACTGAAAAGCATGAGCGTCTTATAATTTAAAGTCTTCTACATGTAGTGCCAACCTTGTTGCTATTTCTAGAATGTCGTTTGTGATTGCAATACATAAATTTTAATCAAGGAGTAGTATTTTTCTAGGCTCATTTTGAAACAAATTTATAATGTCCAGGTAGAGATTTCATAACCAGTTTTGGAGTTGTAGATAGAATTGATAAGTTACCTAAGTACTGGAGTTAGAAGACATTTGAATTTCCTTGCAATAGTATATTCCAGAGAAAATCAATGACTTAGTTTATTAAATAACATGCCTAAGAATGGTAGAAAGTGTAATAAAACTGTAAATTGTTTACTGATATAAGGAACATAATTATTTTGGAGTTGGGGAAACATATTATGTTTACTTATGAAACTATTGCTAATATATTTTTATATTTGCTAACGGACTTCTTGATTTTTATATTGCCCTAAGCAGTTTTGCTTAACTTTGACATGTTTGTTTACATGTCTAATTTCTAAGGCATCAAACCCATTGTACTTCAAAATCATATTGAAGGAACTAAATGTTTCTTTAAATATTGTTTTACTAATAACTTCACACTAAAATCTCTATTTTTGTTTTACTTTCATACATTCAGTTACAAATATTTCTCTAATGCAAGGTTTTCACTAACTTCAAGTTTCTTTTTAGTGGTTGAAATATCTCAGTATGTTACATTTTAATATGTTATACTTCAAATTTATCAAAATTGTCCATAGTTTAGAAAATTCAATATGACTCAGACTTAATAAATGATGGCTGACATCTCCACGTGGTCTTTATCAGTTGCAGTTGTTTTGAAGGATCATCCATGTAGTCTTATTAATCTCTCTCTCCCTTCCTTAGAGAAAGATACTCTTTACATATATCTATCTTTATGTGGTATAAATTATAACAGAAAAATATTTGAATAGTAATTTCGATAGTTGTGGAAGAAAAAGATTAAAAAGTTTAAAAAACACACCATCAAATAAAAGGAAACATACTATGAATTGAACTTTAGAAGCAAAAGCTTAGTTTTATTTTTAGTATTTTTAAGTCATGACTGTATAGCAGTGTGTTAGAACTTTTTGTCATTGTTGCCATTGTTGAGATATGCCTTTTGTTCCAAGTAGATATATGGGTTCTCATTACTGCTTTTATTAAGAGTTGTTAAGGGTTGAAAAACACAGGATACTAGATGGCAAGGATCTTTCTGAATTTTCTAAAATCCCATGTAACTGCCTTATTCAATATGCTGCTCTTGGTATGGAACAAATCAGCAACTTTAATTAGGTTCCCATCACTCCTTCAGTCCCTCTCCTGAGACTCAATCTTTCTTTCATATTATATGAAAATTTTGGAATCATAAAGTTTTCTCTTGACTTTGAAATACTATAAAGATAACTTTGAGATAATAAAAGCCTAGTAGAGCATAACTCCACACTCAGTTCCCCTACTAGCATATTAAATTAGTATGCTACATTTAGTGTAATGAATGAAGTAACATGGATACATTACGATTAACTGAAGCCCACACTTCATTCATATTTCCTTCATGTTTACCCAGTGTCTTTTCGTTGCTGTTGTTGCTGGATCCCATTCAGGACACTGCATTGCATTTAGTTATCTGACTTGTGACAGTTTCTCAGACTTTGTTATTGATGACCTTGAAACTATTGAAGTATACTAGTCATGTGTTTTTTAATTGCCCCTAAATTAGCATTTGTTTGATGGTTTTCTCATGATTAGGTTATGATTAGGTGTTTCTGGGAAGAAGCTCAGGAAGATAAAATGCCATCCACCTTACACCATATCAAGGGTACACTGTCAATATGCTTTGTGACTTTTGATGTTGACCTTTCACTGGCTGAAGTAGAGTTTGTCAGGTTTATTTATTGTAAAGTTATTTTTTCCCCTTTTCATACTGTAAACTATGAAAGGATGTCACTGCGTGTAGCTCTCAAAGAGTGAAGAGTCATGTTCCACCTCTTTAAGAGAAGATGTCTACACAAGTTAATTGCCATTTTTCTGTATGGGAGTTTTATCTCCTCTCTTATATTTATTTATTTCTTTAGGCATTTATTTTTATCAGTATGGATTCTACATTTATTTTATGCTCTAAATAATTATCTAATACTACTTTATTTTGTTGCTCAAATTATTCCAGTTTTGATCATTAGAAGCTTTTTTAGTTGGCTCCTTTTTCCTCTTCGATGTACCACCATCATTGTGTATTTTATTATTGTGTTTTGAGCACTTTTTAATTTTATGTAACTACAATACGATCCAAGGAAATTTGGCATATTTCCTGCAAAGTCGTAGAATCAGCCTTTTCTCCAAGGGCCATTATTCCTTTTGTTGGAGAATGGTATAAGAAACCAAGGTTTGTGATCCCCCAGTGATGGGTCTGGGAAGAAGGACAGAAAGGAAATGAATGCTTTAATAATTTCAAAGAAAATCAAGAAGGAAAATAACCTTTTCATACTTAAAGGGCATTTGAATTTCTACTTATAGGCAATGTAGAAGTGGTAGTAATAAGTAAATGGCCTCAGGTTCAGTTCAGTCATTCAGTCACGTCCAACTCTGCGACCCCATGGACAGCAGCATGCCAGGCTTCCATGTCCACCACCAACTCGTGGAGCCTACTCAAACTCATGTCCTTCGTGTCAATGATGCCATCCAACCATCTCATCCTCTGTTATCCCCTTCTCCTCCTGCCTTCAATCTTTCCCAGCATCAGGGTCTTTTCCAATTAGTCAGTTCTTCGCATCAGGTGGTCAAAGTATTGGAGTTTCAGCTTCAGCATCAGTTCTTCCAATGAATATTCAGAACTGATTTCCTTTAGGATGGACCGGTTGGATCTCCTTGCAGTCCAAGGGACTCTCAAGAGCCTTTTCCAACACCGCAGTTCAAAAGCATCAATTCTTCAGCGCTCAGCTTTCTTTATAGTCCAACTCTCACATCCATACATGACTACTGGAAAAACCAAAGCTTTGACTAGATGGACCTTTGTTGGCCTGGGAACCTAATATTAGTTCCCAAAGTATTTAAAAATTATTCCAGTGTTTTTTGGCCTTTGTGAATATGTTTCAAAAGTAAGCATAGTCATAATTGATAGCATAATTTCTTATAATGATCTCTTTTCACCCACTCCTCAGTAGCTTTCTTTTCTTAGAGATTCACTGAAGTCTCTCTAAGCCTTTCAGATTAATAGCTAATGAGGTACAAAACAAAGCAAAAACAAAACAAAAACCCTCTATCTCTCCTAAAAACAGATTGAAGGCTCTTTACCCCCACCATTTCTCCACTTTTATTCTGTTTATAATTTTTAATTTAGTTTTTAGTATAGTATACTCATATTTTTGAAAAATCCTACGTGCCAACAGAGGGTTATGTCCCTCTGTCCTTTCCACTGATTGTAAATCACACAAGCCCCTTAACTAGACTGGCTGACCAAGTACTTCCTTTGAGTGATGGAGGAATGCAACAAAGTCAGGGTCAAAAACAGACTTATTTTTAGGAGTTGGCAGTGAAGGGTAGGAAGAATGGATTTCAGATGTGTAATTTAATGAAATTTGTTTTGCCCCATTGTAACTTAGTTTGAGAGGTTGCTGTTTCTTAGGTTACATTTGTGACTTAATACTTGTATTAGGTCACAATACTTCATTAGCTCAAAAATGCTATCAAGTGAACTGTTAACTAAAGATCAATAATGAAAAAATGTACTTAATTAGTGCCCACAGTGCTTGAAAAGTATAGTACCTAAAATTACCACTAATTATTAGTCAAGGTGCAAATACTTAATTTTGATGTTTACTGATATGATCTACAGCATCTTGTTTTGATATTAATAATGACATAATTAAGTGAAAGGGGCTTCCCTGGTGGCTCAGAGGTTAAAGCCGTCTGTAGGTCAGGAAGATCCCCTGGAGAAAGAAATGGCAGCCCACTCCAGTATTCTTGCCTGGAGAATCCCACGGGTGGAGGAACCTGGTGGGCTATAGTCCATGGGATTGCAAAGAGTCGGACACGACTGAGCAACTTCACTTTCACTTTAAGTGAAAAGCTGGCTCAGTTTAGATACACTATAGGAAGTAGTACCCCCCTTTCTATAGTCATGGTTGAGTGCATATTCATTGCGGGTGGAATACTACTTATAAATCAAATTAAAATGCATTTGTTGTCTAATTTTATTAAAAGTTTTCAGATTAAGCAAATTTAAGGGGCTGATACTTGACTATTTTTGAAGAGAAAGGTGGGGAGATGAAAAAATAATTTTAAGTGCCTATGATATTTTGAAAAGTAAATTAATTTTAAGAGTGCTACCTCTAGTTTTAAAGGGTTTTCTTATAATGCCCCTTTATTATCCCCTTGGTTATTCATTTCTTGATGAGCCTGTGTCTGTTGCAGTGTTTCCTGTGGGACAACCGTGTCTTAATATTTTAGAAATTGCACAGCCATGTAATTATCTGTAAATAATTTAACATGTATTTCATTCATGTGGAAATGATCCAATTATCCAAAGTGGGGAAAAATAAAAACTTCCAATGAAATATTAAGCCACTCACAGTATGGCTTTTTTATACTATTATTTTAGTTCTTCAGTGTTAGCTAATTAAAAATATTTTCTGTTTCAGATTGTCTGCTAAGTTCCTTCAACTAATTTAAAGCTATTATTACTCATTTACTCATTCTTGAAGTGTTTGACACCAAAACAAATCTTTGCCAATAGTTGCTATGGATTTGAAGAAAGGTCAGTTAAGACTGCTTTCACTGAAGCTTAGACTTTCCCTTCCACAAGTTAATTGGCTAATCTCCATCCCCTGAGATATACACTATATCATTCATCATGAATATAGATTTCTTCATGTGTCTACTTATCACCAGGGTAATGATAGGAGGGTGGAAGTGGCTTAGATAATTAAAAGCAGTAGATTAACCAGTACTCCTTTCCCCTAATATCAGTTGTGAAGTTTAGAATTTACAGGAGGAGAGAAAAGATGATTTTGGAGACATGTGCAGTCAGACTTATGCCTGCATGATGTAGATGTTCTGCCTATACATAATTCAACATCAACTGAAGTTAAATGAGTCTTCATTTTTTCTTCCTATGAGTTGTAAATAAGTTTGATGCCAATAGATTAGATGAATTAAATTTAATTCTGAAAACTAGCTTATCAAGAAGAAAAAAGCAAAGAGTGCTTTTTTTTTTTTTAAAGGTTTACTTATCTTAACTAATTCAGTTGAGTACCAAACACATTATCAAAACTATCATGAAGATAATCCATTCATTTAAAAGTGAAATTGATTGCACAGCCTTCAGCAAGAGCTCTGGCTCATTTATATACTTAGTACAATGCTCAGCACTTTCTCTTCTTATGAATGTGGTACTAAGATGCTTGTCTTTTCATTCTCTCCATGTGAGATTTTACAGAGTAAAAGTTTTAATTTTGATGAGAATCAGTTATCAATTGTTCCTTTAATGATCATGATTTTTGTGTCAAACCTGGAAATTCTTTGGCCCTGGATTCCAAAGATTTCACTTATGTTTTTTCTAAAAGTTTTATAGTTTTACATTTATATCCATAATCATTTAAATTTAATTTTTATATAAAGTATGAAGTTTAGATCAAAGTTCACAGTTCTACCCATGTATTTCTAATTTTTCTATCACCACTTATTGAAAAGCCTATCTTTATTCTGTCCTATTGATCTATGTGTCTGGCCCTCCACAAGTACCACACTATCTTGATTACTTTGGCTATATAGTAATCAATATCAATATCAAGTAGAATGATTCCTCCTCCTTTTTAAATTTATTTTTTATTGAAGTACAGTTGAATTACAATATTGTGTTAATTACAGCTGTACAGCAAAGTAGCTCAGATATATCTATATCTATATCTATATATATAGATAGAGAGAGAAGGAAATGGCACCCTGCTCCAGTACTTTTGCCTGGAAAATCCCATGGATGGAGGAGCCTGGTGTGCTGCAGTCCATGGGGTTGGGAAGAGTCAGATATGACTGAGCGACTTCACTTTGACTTTTCATTTTCGTACCTTGGAGAAGGAAATGGCAACCCACTCCAGTGTTCTTGCCTGGAGAATCCCAGGGATGGAGAACCCCGGTGGTCTGCTGTCTATGGGGTTGCACAGAGTTGGACACAACTGACGTGACTTAGCAGCAGAATATATATATATATATATATATATATATATATATATATATGCACGTATATACACACACACACACACATTCTTTTTCACATTCTTTTCCATTTATCACATGATATTGAATATAGTTCCTTGTGCTATACAGTAGGATGTTGTTTGTCCATTCTGTGTACCAGTTTGTATCTGATGACCCCAAACTCCCAGTTCATGCATCTCTCATCCCCCTCCCTCTTGGCAATCACCAGTCTATTCTCCACGTCCATGTTTCTGTTTCACGGATAGGTTCATTGTGTCATATTTTTAGATTCCACATATAAGTGATATCATATAATATTTCTATTTCTGACTTACTTTACTTAGTATGATAATCTCTAGTTGCATCCATATTGCTGCAATCCCTCCTCTTTCTTTGTCAAAATTATTTTAGCTAGTCCAAGGACTGAACCTTTCCATATAAACTTTATAATGAACTTGGCTACACCTACAAAAGTTTTTGCTGGAATTTTGGCAGAAATTTTATTAAACTTCTAAATCAATTTGAGGAGAAAGCACATTTTTCCTGTTTTGATTATTCCAATATATGAACATGAAATATTATACTATTCACTTAGATCTTGTTTGATTTCTTTCATCACCACTTTGTAATTTTAAATGAAAGATCCTGTATATGTTTTGTTAAATATATATCTAAGTGTTTAATTTTCTTTGAGTGATTGTAAGTAGTGTTATGTTTTAAATTACAGTTTTTACATGTTCATTGTCGTACACTGAAACATAATTGATTTTTGTGTGTTGATCCTATGGCATTGCTGAAATCACTTATTAGGTTTAAGAGTCATTTTCCTTTGAGTTTTGGTAGATTCCTTGAGATTTTTTTCTATGTAGACAATTATTTCATCTTCAAATTGAAAAAGGAAAGAAAAGGCTTATGTTCCAATTCTATACCTGTTGAGGCTAACTTCTTTTTAAGCTGTCTTTCACATAAAGTTTAAGTATATATAACTTTTCATAAGGAGATGCAGTACTAATAAAAGTTTTTAATACAAATAAATCCAAATCCAATTGAAAAATAAATGCTACATAAATATGTTAAACAGGGCTTCCCTGGTGGCTCAGATGGTACAGAGTCTGCCTGCAATGCAGGAGACCTGAGTTCGATCCATGAGTGAGGAAGGTCCCCTGCAGAAGGAAATGGCAACCCACACCAGTATTCTTGCCTGGACAATCCCATGGATGGAGGAGCCTCGTGAGCTACATCTCATGGGGTTGCAAAAAGTAGGACACAACTGGTGACAACACACAAATATATTAAGAGGTTATTTTAAAAACTCAGAATTTTCCATTAAAAAATTAAGGTTCCATTAAAAAATAAAGCAAAAATAAACTAATGGTACTTAATTAAACTTAAAAGCTTTGTGCAACAAAGGAAAACATTGACAAATGAAAAGAAAAACCTACTGAATGGGAGAAAATATTTGCAAACAACATGACCAACAAGGGGTTAATATCCAATATATACAAGCAGCTTATAAAACTCAACATCAAAAAAAGCAAACAACCCAACTAAAAGGTGGGCAGAAGAATCAAATAGAATTTTTTTGAAAGAGGGAATGCAGATGACCAATAGGCACATGAAGATGCTCAAGATAGCTGATTATTAGAGAAATGTAAATCAAAACCACAATATTACTTCACACCTGTGAGAAAGTGTCTTAGTCACTCAGTTGTGTCCCACTCTTTGCGATCCCAAGGACTGTAGTCTGCCAGTCTCCTCTGTCCGTGGAATTCTCCAGGCAAGAATACTGGAGAGGAGTGCCATTCCCTTGTCCATGGGATCTTCCTGACCCAGGGATTGAACCCAGGTCTCCTACATTGCAGGAAGATTATTTACCATCTGAGACACCAGGGATAGCTATCATCAAAAGGACACAAATAACAGTTGTAGACTTGGGTGTGGAGAAAAGTGAACACTTGTCCACTGTGGTAAGAATATAAATTTGTGCAGCTACTGTGGAAAAGCTGAAACCCCAGAACTTTGGCCACCTCATGTGAAGAGTTGACTCATTGGAAAAGACTCTGATGCTGGGAGGGATTGGGGGCAGGAGGAGAAGGGGACGACAGAGGATGAGATGGCTGGATGGCATCACTGACTCGATGGACGTGATTCTGAGTGAACTCCGGGAGTTGGTGATGGACAGAGAGGCCTGGCGTGCTGCGATTCACTGGGTCGCAAGGAGTCAGACATGACTGAGCGACTGATCTGATCTGATCTGACTGTGGATAATATTATGGAAGTTTCTCAAAAAATTCAAAATAGAACTACCATATAACATGGACAGAGGAACCTGGTGGGCTACAGTCCATTGGATCACAAAGAGTCAGACATGACTGAAGCGACTTGACTGAAGCAGGCATGAAAGAACAATTCCACTCCTGAATATATATCCCCAAATACAAAAACACTAATTCAAAAAGATACATGCACCTCTATATTCATAAACAGCATTATTTACAATTGCCAAGACATGGAAGCAACCTAAGTGTCCATCAACATATAAATGGATAAAGAAATTGTGGTACACACACGCAATGGAATACTACTCTACCATAAAAAAGAATCAAATTTTGCCAACTGCAGTAACATGAATGGACTTAGAAGGTATTATGCTAAATAAGTCAGATATAGAAAGACAAATACTATCTTACTTATATGTGGAATATAAAAATACAAAAATTAATGAATAAGGCAAAAAGGCAGAAATGACAAACCAGTGGTTACCAATGGGTAGTACAAAGTGGGCAGGGGCCATATGGGGGTAGGGAGAGAAAAATGGTTATTATGGGACTATATGAAATCAGGTATGTGAAACTTTTGAAATCTATAAAGCATGATAGAATTGAAAAAATCTTCCATTCAGTACAAAAGTAAGTGAAAATAAAAAGCTAACAATCCAAATAAAAATTTTTAAAAATTAAAAAGAGTCTTGAGTGCTGGGGGTGGGGTGGGGTGGGGGAGGCCTTCTGTTCTGAAGTTCTTTTCTCACAACATTTCACCCATAGCCTGATCTGTATTAATAAAGTTATCATTAACTGAGGTAGTTTATAGCAATAAAAACTACCTTATTGAAGAAAAAAATTAATGCTCTAGATTTATCTTGAACTGTAAATGATATAATGAAAAACAGTTCATATGTTAAGTAATTACAGATATTAAATATAGCTTTCACAATAAGAATTTGAAACTTTATAGACCAAAACATAGTCAAGTAATGGTAATTTCATATGGTTCAACCACAATTTTTTTTTTTTTTTTTTTTACAATTTGTATGGTATGACAGTCTTCTAAATTAAATTTTAAGGAAACAGAAAATGTAGCACAGATATGTATACCACTCTGATTTTCTTATAATTTCTTGAGGTAATTATTATTGTATCATAATTATTGTTTCACATTATCACTTACAGAGTTCTTCACTTTTAATACTAATTGGGAGATAGAGTTATGTTTTGGTAAGGAATATTTACAACAAAATTTTAAAATGCAAAATATTGATTTATTGTGTTTTTAAATCAACTAAAGCAGTGCCTTTGGTGTATAACCTCTTCTTTTTCTTGTTGAAATAGGAATACAATTATTTTAAAATTAAGCATATTCTTAAGAAAGAGTATATGGAAAAATTAGTTTTATTTTAATCAAAAGTAAGTTATGCTAGAAAAATTGGTGGATTTTCTTGTTAGCATTGCAAATGAGTTGACAGAAGGCACACATTAAAGTGAAATATATTTAGACTTTAGCAGTGACTTAGACTCAAGATAATGACATCTTAGCCATTGAATGAATTCAGATTGATTAGATATGAGCAAGGGTATAAGGACTGAAAACCATCACTGGAATCATAAGATAAAGATAATAATAATAACACCTTCCACATATAAAGCAGTTAACTTCATCAAAACACTTTCACTTGCATTATCCCCTTTGATTTTCCACAGTATATTTTTGAAAATAAAAATGCCATGTTTATGAAACTCATTTACATAAAGTTCTTCTTAAACCTGACACTGTAAAAGCCAAACAAATTTACCTATGCATTTAATCGTATCACAGTGCTTCTTATAAACAATAGACTTAATTCCATCCATTTCTTCCTGTTTCTCCAGTTCTTCCTTTAATCATGAAGGCAATTTCTTCATTTTTCTTTGTATTTAACCTATTTTACATGCTCCTGTTTTGCTCTATAATCTACAAGATATTTTGTGTGTGTTTGAGTGTCAGGGGTTATGTGGTTTTTTTCCTTTAACTCCTTTATTTCTATTGCTGTATTTTCTACTTTTTTTTTTTTACGTTTGTAAAAATTCATGGGAGTTTATAGTTCTCTGCTTTTGCTCTCCATTAATTTCCTCAGATGTTTCCTCATTCCTTTTTAACAAAATCTAATCTTTATAGGTATGGCATGTAATTATATTTTCTGAAGTAGGCCCACACTCTAACCTGGGATATTTTCAACTAATTTCAGTTTTTCATTGCTCCAATCACTCTGAATAAAAATATTATTTTTTGTGGAAGCTCCATTTTACTGTTTTCCCTTCCTCTTAGTCTGCTTTCTACTCCCATTTAATTGTATCTTACTGAGTCCACACTGAAAGTTCAGATTGTTCATTTTCAGGTTTACTGCTGGATCTGTGAGGTTCCTTTGGTTCTGTGTGTTACCTGTTGATATCTTCTAGTTCTTTGACAATCGTATTAAGGTATCCTTGCTTGTGTTACCCCCGGTGATGAAGTGTCATTATATAATGAAGTATCATGATATTCTGTGGATTTCTTCAGCCACATTTTAACAAGTCCTCAGCTATCCCTTCCATCAGTTAAAACTCTTCTTTACCTCCAAATCAAATTATTTAGCAGGTTGTTACCCTGTTGTCTCATTTCCAGTTATATTTCTTTTTCTTTCACCCCTTTCTCTCTCTCTCTCTCATATAAAACCCGAACAAATTTACCCCTTCTCCTGAGGCTGTTAGTATGTTTTAACCATGGTATCTTTTAACCATGTCAATGTATCCCCTGATTTTGCTGCTGTTTCTGAATTTATTCATTAAACATCTTAGTTTGGTGGATTTATAAAAAATATGCATATCTGTTCAAGTTTCTTTTTCCTACTTCACACACTTTCAAATGTAAATCCAAATGCTCTAACAATGTGTAACTGTTTGCAAAATTTCTCGCTCCTGGGAATTTGAACTAGGTTTAATATATCCCTTCTGTTCTGTCCCTACCACATATTGATTATCTTTGTAGATATTATAACTCCTTGTATATATAATCCCCATCATATTTTTCATATACAATTATTTTTTTCCTTTAAAAGAGCTCAGTTTTTTCATCCTTTTACCCTTTTACTTTTTTTTTTTTAATGTGTATGTCATCAGTGTCTGGTTTCAGTATCAGGGTAATGCTGGCCTTGTAAATTGAGTTAAAAAAGTTCTCCCTCCTCTTCTTTGTTTGGAAGAGTTTGAGAAAGATAGCTGTTAAATCTTCTTTAAATGTTTTGTAGGACTCACCAGTGAAGCCAACTGGTTTTGAACTCTTTTTTTTTTTTTTGCCTTTCACATTAAATTTTATTTTTTTTTATTTTTTATTTTTTTTTAAATTTTATTTTATTTTTAAACTTTACATAATTGTATTAGTTTTGCCAAATATCAAAATGAATCCATCACAGGTATACATGTGTTCCCCATCCTGAACCCTCCTCCCTCCTCCCTCCCCATACCATCCCTCTGGGTCGTCCCAGTGCACTAGCCCCAAGCATCCAGTATTGTGCATCGAACCTGGACTGGCATCTCGTTTCATACATGATATTTTACATGTTTCAATGCCATTCTCCCAAATCTTCCCACCCTCTCCCTCTCCCAGAGAGTCCATAAGACTGTTCTATACATCAGTGTCTCTTTTGCTGTCCCGTACACAGGGTTATGGTTACCATCTTTCTAAATTCCATATATATGCGTTAGTATACTGTATTGGTGTTTTTCCTTCTGGCTTACTTCACTCTGTATAATAGGCTCCAGTTTCATCCGCCTCATTAGAACTGATTCAAATGAATTCTTTTTAATGGCTGAGTAATACTCCATTGTGTATATGTACCATAGCTTTCTTATCCATTCATCTGCTGTTGGACATCTAGGTTGCTTCCATGTCCTGACTATTATAAACAGTGCTGCGATGAACATTGGGGTACACGTGTCTCTTTCCCTTCTGGTTTCCTCTCTGTTTTTTTAGAAGGTTTTTTGTTACTTTTACAAAGTCCTTACCGTGTCTGGTCTATTCAGATATTCTATTTCTTCATGGTTTATTCTTGGGAGATTGTATGCTCCTAGGTATTTATCCATTTATTCTAGGTTGTCCTTTGTACTTCTGTGGTATCTGTTTTTATTTCTCCCCTTTTATTTCTGATATTATTTAACAGAGCCTTTTCTCCTTTTTCTAGCCGCTGTTAACGGAGAAGGCAATGGCACCCCACTCCAGTACTCTTGCCTGGAAAATCCCATGGACGGAGGGCCTGGTGGGCTGTAGTCCATGGGGTCACTAAGAGTCGGACACGACTGAGCGACTTCACTTCACTTTCTCCTTTTCCTTGGTGAATATGCTGAAAGGTTTGTCAATTTTACTTTTTATAGAACCAGCTCTTAGCTTTATTGAACTTTATAATTGTCTTTCTATTCCCTTTCATTTATTTCTGCTCTGATCTTTATTTTTTCCTTCTTTCCACTAACTTTGGGCTTTGTTTATTCTTCTTTTTAAGACTTGTTCAGGTACAAGTTTAGATCATTTGAGATCATACTTGTTTCTTGAAGTATGCCTGTCTTGTAAACTTCCCTCTTAAACCATTTTGCTATATCTCATAGATTTTGGTATATCATAATGACATTTTTGTTTGTCTTCATGTACTTATTTCTCATTTGACTTCTTTATTGACTAGTTTATTGAGTCAATTCTTCATCACAGCTATTTTGAATTCACTCTCAGTTAGATGGGAAAATTCCTCTACTTCAAGTTTAGTTTCTGGAGATTTGTCATTTTCTTTGTGAGATTGTGTTACTGTGGTTCTTTATTGGTGCTTAATGAGTTTTTTCTTTTTTGTTTTTTTTTTGTTTTTGTTTGTTTTTTGCTGGCATATTTGAAGTAGTGAACACCTTTCTTTTTTTTAACGTGAATACTTTTTTTTTTCTTTTTCCTTTAGCTAGATTCTAATGATTCAACAGGTTAGAATTAGAGGCCTTCTTTTGTTTTCCAGTAGTTGGCAATATAGTACACATTTTTGGTTTCTTTTACCTGCACTGCTTCTGGTTGTATTTGACAGTTGACACTGTATTTGACACTGCCTTCATCGGGGGTGTCACCTGGTACCTTAATTATTGCTGCTGTGCCTCTTTGATCATTGGAGCCTTGCTGTTGCCACTGTGACTGGTGTTGCTGCCTGGGGTACTGGGTGACCAGAGGCCTCTGCACATCTTGGACCTCTTGGGATGCAGGTGTCTCCACTATGGGGGTCGAGGTAGGCTGGGAAAGGAGCTGGAATTATGAGTGTTTCTGCTGTGACCAGGGTTGTAGAGTTTGCAGGTGAAGCCAGTGTGAGTGGGGGGTCGGTGGGTGTTGTGGGCACCTCTGAAGCCAGAGGGGCATGTCACAGGCTCTCCTGTCACTGCTGTCTAGTTATCCATGGATGTAGGCATGTGCGGCGCTTCCCCCCAGGCCACAGGCTTAGCCACCAGAGGTTCAGTATAGCAGGCACTGCCTCTGCTGTTCCACTGGCTCTGCCTTCTCTAGGTGTTCTGGTTACCCACGTTTAGATATACAGATGTGTGGAATTCTCCAGCATCTCAGTATGTTGAGCAGCAAAATCTTTGTTGGGTTCTGGATGATTTACTTGTTGTAGATTGAAGGGAGAGACAAAAGGATTGTCTCATGTTGATATGATGCTGACATCAATCTGGGTATTCTTATCTATTTTACTGAGGTCAAACAAAGTCCTATACCCTTTAGTATCTTCCCTTATCTCAGATGCATTGCAAATCCTTCCCATGCTCATTAAGACAGTTTTATTCCCAAAGAAACTATTGATCTGCAATGGATTTATCTCTTTTGTAAACTAGGGGGAAAAAATCGCATGTAGCTTTTAACTTATATTTGATTTTTTGTTAGTTTTCTTTTCTTTTCTTTCTTTTTTTTTTTTTAACATTTCCTAGGCTTCTAAAAGTCCCAGTTTGAATCTGAGCACGAGTTCAAAATATAATGTATTTTCTTAATATTTACATTCAACAAGTTGTCACAAGCTTTCATAACAAAGTTTTTCCTGTAAGTGCCAGTCTTTGGTCAAATTTGTTTGCAGTTTCCTCAATATACCTTAGCTTATAACTTTTATGCATGTCACCATAATGATTACTGAATTTGATTCTTCTGATATGAAATTTACTTCCTGATTTTATGAGGACTTTTTTATATTTTAAATATTCTTTTCCATGGTTTATGGTTTATTACAGGATATCCAATATAATTCCTTGTGCTATACAGTAGGACATTATTGTTTATCCTTTCTATGTTGTATGGTCATGCCACTCAAGATGCCTGTCCACTTGCTTTCTGTACATCCCCTGCCCAACCAGCGCCTCCTTCACTTATACAGTAAGCACATGACTGACCTTCCTATATACTTGCTCCATGGCCCAGCTAGTGATTGTTCTTATCAAAGGGGCAGAGAGAGGCCTGTCCCTCTACTGGTTTCCATGGTAACTAATGAGCGCACCTGACATCATTCCTCTCTAATTGATGGTCTCTCCTTCCACCTGGGAATGAAGACTGCCACCATGTCCTGCCCACTGTCTGCCACACACACCTATGGTAAGGCCTTGCTCTAGGACTTTGCTAAAGATGTATAAGCTCCCTTATCCGTTAAATCATTGACGTCTCTATTGCTGACTCCGGGCTCTTTCTTCAGTCTTAAAGCTGAGCAAGTACAGGTCTTGTAGGCATGTGGGGTGCAGCCCCAAACTCTGGCTGCCTCCCTCTGCTGCTCCCTTCCCTTTGCAACCACATGTCTGTTGTCTATGTTTGTGATTCTGTTTCTGTTTTGTAGATAAGTTCATTCATGTCATATTTCAGATTCCACATATAAGAGAGATCATATGGTATTTGTCTGTCTTTGTCAGATTTACCTCATTTAGTATGAGGACCTCTAGGTCCATCTATGTTGTTGCAAACGGCACTCTTTCAGTCTTTTTTTAATGGCTGAATAGGATTCCACTGTGTATAAATATGTCATATTTTCTTTATCCATCACCTGTTGTTTCTTTGAATCATGTCTTGGCTATTGTGAATAGTACTCAGGTGGTGCATAGACCAGAGGGGTGCATGTATCTTTTTGAATTATAGTTTTCTCTAGGTACATGCCCAGGAGTAGGATTCCTGGTCATATGGCAACTCCATTTTTTTTTTTTTTTTGAGAAACCTCTGTACTGTTTTCCGTAGCGGCTGTACCAATTTACATTGCCACCAAGAGTGTAAGAAGGTCCCCTTTCCTCCACACCTTCTCCAGCATTTGTTGTTTGTAAACTTTCTGATGATGGCCATTCTGGCCAGTGTGAGGTGGTACCTCACTGTGATTTTGATATGCATTTCTCTAACAATTAGTGATGATGCACATTTTTCATCTGTGTGTTGGTTATATGTGTGTCTTTGGAGAAATATCTACTTAATTCTGTTCATTTTTCAGTTGGATTGCTTGCTATTTTGTTGTTGAGTTGTATGTGCTATTTGTATATTTTGTAAATTAATCTCTTGTCGGTTGCATCATTTACAAAGATTTTCTCCTCCTCTATCTTTTCATTTGGTTCTTTTTCTGTACAAAAGCTTTTATGTTTAATTAGATTCCATTTCTTTATTTTTGTTTTTATTTCTATTCCACCGGGAGTCTGACCTAAGAAGACATTTGTACAATTTAAGTCAGAGAATGTTTTGCCTATATTCTTTTTTAAGTTTTATTGTATCATATCTTATTTTTCAGTCTTTAAGCCATTTTGAGTTTATTTTTGTACATGATTTGAGGGTGTGTTCTAACTTTATTGATTTACATGTGGCTTTCCAACTTTCCCAACACCACTTGCTGAAGAGACTACTTTTTTTCCCTATCGTGTATTCTTGCCTTTTTTGTCAAAGATTAACTGACCATAGGTGTGTGGATTTATTTCTTGGCTCTCTATTCTGTTCCATTAATCTGTATGTCTGTTTTTGTGCCAATATCATGCTATTTTGATTACTGTACCTTTGTAGTATTGTCTGAAGTTTGGGTCGGTTATATCTCTACCTTTGTTCTTTTTTCTCAAGATTGCTTTGGCAATCTTGTGAAAATGTCATGGGTAATTTGATTGGGATTACATTTGAATCTATGGATTGCTTTGGGTAGTATGGCTGTTGTAGCAATATTAATTCTTCCAATTCAAGAACATGGAATATCTTTCCATTTCTTTGAATCATATTTAAATTCCTTTATGTTTTGTAGTTCTCAGCATATAAGTCTTTCACCTCTTTGGCCAGGTTTACTCCTAAGTATTTTTTGGGGGGCTGCAATTTTAAAAGGGATTGTTTTTTTTGCATTCCCTTTCTGATACACCATTCAGTTCAGTTCAGTTGCTCAGTCGTGTCCGACTCTGTGACCCCATGAATTGCAGCACACCAGGCCTCCCTGTCCATCACCAACTCCCGGAGTTCACTCAAACTCACATCCATCGAGTCAGTGATGCCATCCAGCCATCTCATCCTCTGTCGTCCCCTTCTCCTCCTGCCCCCAATCCCTCCAAGCATCAGAGTCTTTTCCAATGAGTCACCTCTTCACATGAGGTGGCCAAAGTACTGGAGTTTCAGCTTTAGCATCATTCCTTCCAAAGAACACCTGGGGCTGATCTCCTTTAGAATGGACTGGTTGGATCTCCTTGTCAAGAGTCTTCTCCAACACCACAGTTCAGTAGCATCAATTCTATGTACCATTAGTAGTGTAAAAATAATGCAAGCAATTTCTGTATGTTAATCTTATATCTTGCTATCTTGCTGAGTTTATCAGTTCTAGTAGTTTTTGTGTGAAATCTTTAGGAATTTCTATATATAGTATCATGCCATCTGCATATAATGACAGTTTTACCTTTTCTCTTCCAATTTGGATATCTATTATTTCTTTCTCTTCTCTGGTTACTGTAGTTAGGACCCCCGATACTATGTTGAAATAAGCAGTGAGAGTGGACATCCTTATCTTGTTCTAGATTTTACTGGGAAGGCTTTCAGCTTTTTACCATAGATCATTATATTGGCTGTGGATTTTTCATTAACTAACTTTTATTATGTTGAGCTATGTCTGATCTATCCCGCTTTGGTAAGAGTTTTGATCATGAGTAGATGTTGAGTTTTATCAAATGCTTTTTCTGTATCTGTTGACATGATCATGTGTTGTTGTTTATTTTTTCTTTTGTTGATATGGTGTACCACATTGATTTATTTGCATATGTTGAACCATCCTTGTTAACTTGGGATGAATCTAGCTTGGTCATGGTGTATGATTTTTTTTTATATGTTGTTGGATTTGGTTTGCTAACATTTTGTTGAGAATTTTGCATCCGTATTCAACAAGGATACTGGCCTATTATTTTCTTTTATGGTGGTGTCTTTGTCTGGTTTTGGTATCAGTATGATGGTGGCTTCATAGAAAGTCTTTAGGAGTATTCACTCTGCTTCAATCTTTTGGAAAAGTTTGATAAGGATCAGTTCTCCTTTGTATATCTGGTAGAATTCACCTGTGAAGTCATCTGGTCCTGGATTTTGTTTGTAGGAAGTTTTTATTATTATTGTTACAGATTTTATTTCATTTCTAGTTCAGATATGAGAGGAGTTTTGAACTCAGATATACTTTTTCAGATGACCAATGTATACCCCAGAGCAACAGTTCTTGAAGTGTGGCTCCAAGACAGAAAACATCAATATCAGCTATGGACTTGTGAAAATGTGACTTACCTGACCCACCAAAGTCATAGCAATACACATGGGAACCTGTGATCTGTGTTTTCACAGTCCCGTTATTCTGATACACAGTAAAGTTTGATACTCACCAATTGCTAAAACCATCTGACTTCATTGCTCTTGTTAGTGATTGATTTAGACATAGACATAATATATAATATAAATCAAATGAGATATGAGAGGAATATAGTAGGGAAGCCTTTGATAAACATGTTTTTGCTCTTAAAAAATAATGAGCAAGAAGGAATAAACCTTTTCATGGCTGGTTTGACATGTTGCAAATTGTTCCAGGTCTCTGTATTTATTTGGCCACCATTAGGCAGAATAGCACTGACATCAAGGTTTGTTGAGCTGAAAGATTACATAGATTCCTGATGATGTCACTGAACCAGTGAAGAAACCAGCCTTGAAATCACAGTTTTTGCTATATGAAATAATAAATACTCATATTATACATCAGTTTAAGACAGATTTTCTGTTATCTACAGATGAAAATATCTCATCTTACATGAGTTTCTTGTATCATCAATAATAAAATAACAAATGTTATTTTAAAAGCTACTGATGCATAAGAACTTTTTCTATGGAGTTTTGTATTCTGTCTATACAAATAATACTTGCTGTCAGCCAGTGTATAGCAGTCTGTAGGTTTTTTTTTTTTTTTTTTCTCATTCTTTTATTTTTTATTTTTTTTACAGAGTGCCCACTTAATTGGGCCCTATTTTATTTTATTTTTATTTTTTTAAATTTTATTTTTAAACTTTACATAATTGTATTAGTTTTGCCAAATATCAAAATGAATCCATCACAGGTATACATGTGCTCCCCATCCTGAACCCTCCTCCCTCCTCCCTCCCCATACCATCCCTCTGGGTTGTCCCAGTGCACCAGCCCCAAGCATCCAGTATCGTGCATCGAACCTGGACTGGCATCTTGTTTCATACATGATATTTTACATGTTTCAATGCCATTCTCCCAAATCTTCCCACCCTCTCCCTCTCCCACAGAGTCCATAAGACTGTTCCATACATCAGTGTCTCTTTTGCTGTCTCGTACACAGGGTTATTGTTATCATCTTTCTAAATTCCATATATATGAGTTAGTATACTGTATTGGTGTTTTTCCTTCTGGCTTACTTCACTCTGTATAATAGGCTCCAGTTTCATCGCCTCATTAGAACTGATTCGAATGAATTCTTTTTAATGGCCGAGTAATACTCCATTGTGTATATGTACCATAGCTTTCTTATCCACTCATCTGCTGATGGACATCTAGGTTGCTTCCATGTCCTGGCTATTATAAACAGTGCTGCGATGAACATTGGGGTACATGTGTCTCTTTCCCTTCTGGTTTCCTCAGTGTGTATGCCCAGCAGTGGGATTGCTGGATCATAAGGCAGTTCTATTTCCAGTTTTTTAAGGAATCTCCACACTGTTCTCCATAGTGGCTGTACTAGTTTGCATTCCCACCAACAGTGTAAGAGGGTTCCCTTTTCTCCACACCCTCTCCAACATTTATTATTTGTAGACTTTTGGATCGCAGCCATTCTGACTGGTGTGAAATGGTACCTCATAGTGGTCTTGATTTGCATTTCTCTGATAATGAGTGATGTTGAGCATCTTTTCATGTGTTTGTTAGCCATCTGTATGTCTTCTTTGGAGCTACCCAACTCTGTGAGTTTATGTGTGTTCCAGACGGTGGAGAACACTTAGGGAACTGATTACTGGCTGGATCTGTCTCCCTCCTTTTCATTCCCCCCTTTTATCCCTCTGGCCACCTCTGTCTCCTTCCTTCTTCTTCTCTTCTCTGTATAACTCCGTGAACATCTCTGAGTGGTCCAGTTGTGGAGTGCACATAAGGAAGTGACTACTGGCTACCCCACTCTCTCCACTATTGATTCCACCTCATCTCATTTGGGTCACCTCTAACTCCCTCCTCCCTCTTCTCTTCTCCATGTAACACTGTGAACCTCTCTGAGTGACCCTCACAGTAGAGAAACTTTTCATCTTTAACGTAGATGTTTTATCAATGGTGCTGTATAGAAGGAGAAGTTTTGAAACTACTGTAAAAATAAGACCGATAACTGAAAGCAGGAGGCTTAAGTCCAAACCCTGACTCCAGGGAACTCCTGACTCCAAGGAACATTAATTGACAGGACCTCATCAAACACCTCCATATCGACACTGAAACCAAGTACCACACAAGGGCCAACAAGTTCCAGGGCAAGACATACCAAGCAAATTCTCCAGCAACAAAGGAGCACAGCCCTGAGCTTCAAGATACAAGCTGCCCAAAGTCACTCCAAAACCATAGACATCTCATAACTCATTACTGGACATTTCATTGCACTCCAGAGAGAAGAAATACAGTTCCACCCACCAGAACACCGACACAAGCTTCCCTAACCAGGAAACCTTGACAAGCCACCTGTACAAACCCACACACAGTGAGGAAAAGCCACAATAAAGAGAACTCCACAAACTGCCAGAATACAGAAAGGACACCCCAAAATCAGCAATTTAAACAAGATGAAGAGACAGAGGAATACCCAGCAGATAAAGGAGCAGTCTGTAGGTTTTAATAAACAACCACAATTTCAAAATATATGAGATGCTATTCTCTTTTCTAGAGAATTCTAGAGATTCTATTCTAAAAATGGAATAGAATCTTATCCACTTAACATAAAGTGGATAAGATTAGCTGCCTGTGAAAATCTCCTGAAGCAGAAGAAAATCCATGAAGTAATTCATATCTGTGATTGGATTAGACTAGAGATTACAATCTCCTGAGGGATCTAAACTATGTCTGTGAAAAAAAGACACACTTGAAGTGTAATTAATTAAAAAAATCTCTAATGAAAACATGTTCTTAATATGGAAGTGTTCGAATGACAAAAGATACTGTTGAGTAATAAGAAATATTGGAAGTGGGTAGTAAGAGCTTTTCAACATTTATTCAGCTCCTGTATCTGATTGACACCAGGATTAAAAATCTCCAGGCTTTACCACCACAGATGGGCTCAAATAGCAGCAAAGTGGTTAGACTACCTTTTGTCCTGACTTTCTACACACATAACTACTTTATAGTTCTAAGTTTGATATTTTTTCAGGGGTCTTAAATTTTAGAATAGTGTCATAGAAAATTAAATTGAGGTATTTTGGTAACTAGAAATATATAGTCCATAGTCTAAGTGGAAAAAAAAAGTCACAATCAAGTGTATGAATCAATATTTTGGGAGTTTGGTTAATGTGACTCACTTACCTACATTTAAAGCACTTCATGGTAACGAAACAGCTTCTGTGATAAAATTGAGAATCAAACTTAGATTGTATAGTGCGTTACTGCCACAAATACTTCATGAAGCCTTTTTTTTTTCTTCTCTCTTTCTAACTAACTGCCTGAGTGTCGAAACTACTCTCTAATTTCTACTGGAGGTTCTGAATACTTTATGAGCAGTTTAATAGTTATAAACAGAAATAAGAAATAATTTTCTTTTGTAAGTAGGGTCATAATGCCCCAACTTCTACTATGAATACTTAGAACTTACTAATGTTTTATATTTTCCTTCTTTTGCTACTTTGGATATCAAAGGATCAATAACATGAACAAAAGTTTTTTATGTATTTACAAGACACTTTTCTGACTGGTGGTAATAAAATATGAAAAGCAGTATGATGATAAATAATATCATGCTTTTCAATTAATTAGATAGCAATATAAATCATAGATAATCTACCACATTATTTATCCAAAAGGTATTTATATGTGTGGTATTACTGTGCATATGAGATAAATTGTAGTGTTTTCCCTTTGCTTAAAGGTCTGAAACTAAGATTTCAGTAAACCCACACCAAAAGTATCTTAGAGATACTGGATGAAACTTTACTTTTTCCTTCTTGTATTCTTATGCACAATTCCAAGAATTGTATGGAAAAGTCAGCTGCCCTTTTAGGTATTTTCTTGACCCAGTATAGAAAGACAGTATAGATTGTTTATTACAGTTCATACTATAAGAAGGTAAAAATCTGGTCTTCATGTCGGGAGAGTGGAATTCATTATTATTTCTCTACCAAAATTAATTTCAGTGCACTTTTTAAAATTTAAAATCTTAATTCCCATTATGACACTTTTTTGATAGACTTTCACTCTGTTGGGGAGGGAGGTCTTTTTCTTTTTCTAACCTTTTTTCCTTGAAGTGATTTGGTTAAGCAGGAAAAAAGAATGAAGGAGTTTTGACACCACATCCCCTATTCTATTAACCAAACTACATAATTTTCTCCTTTGCTCAGTTTGATTTTCCTTTATTGAATTTTGCTTTCTGCAATGTTCTCATTTCCCTTATTAGATTAAATCAGATTGTTCTTACCCATCCAACATTATCCCTTTGGGAGAGCAAAATTCAGTCTCCCGAGAGAAAAATGTAAAGAAAATCTACTTAGAGAAGATTACTCAGCTACTGTTATTATCCGTTTCCAATTTCCTTTCTGCTTTACAGAGTAAGTTTGACTCATTCCCTGATGGCAAACTTTCCTTCCTTCTACTATGTAACAAGAATGAGGACAGGGCATCTATAATAGATGACTCCTAATGTAAAGTGCAGAACCTCAGAATTGATAAGACTTGTTATATACAATAGGTCAGGGAAATTCTTAGATTATTGCTTCTGCTTACAACTACTGTCATTTGAAACCAGAAAACAAACAAACTAACAAAAACACTCAACCAAAAATTATTTAGGAACTTCTATTAGAATACCTCTAAGCTGACACCCAGGTGATGTTCTTTTGGTGCTCATGATGGAACTGCTGAAGACCTGTCACAACAAAGACGTGAGAACAGAGCAGCTTTATCTGTATTGCTTTGCATTTATTTCACTTCTGCATAGATCCAAGAGGAAGCTCAAGACACACAATCTCAGTGGAAGTTAGGTTTCTCTTCCCTACAAACTGCCCTTTAAGCCTCAGAATGGAGATTTCCAAGAAATTTCTCTTTTTAGGTTTTCAAAACTGCTGAGAAGCAGTTAAATTTTTCATTGTAGTACTGATTTTTTTTTTTTGTCTGTTCTGGTCCAAAATTTTAAAAGTACATGATAAACCTAATGAATCTCGGAACTAAATTGTGTGTGTGTGGGTTTGTGTGTGTGTTTTCTTACCTAGCATCTTAAATTCTCTTGAGGTCACCCTGTCAACATCAGTTCTGTGGCCTGGATTTAGTTGAATCAATCCTAATTGCAATTCGGCACAGGTCTGGTCCTTTGTGGAGATTGCAGATGAATGACAGTGCAGTGGCAGGGAAGATAAATATGCTGGCAAATAAGATCCCAGCACTCACAGAAGATGGAATAAATTACTTTACCAATAGAGTGGAGGTAATACGTTGGAGAGAAAAAGTAAAATCGAAGCCAGTTTAATACTAGGTTTGTTAAAAGTTTAAAATAAAGCATTTTAGGCTTATGTAAAATACTGAAGGCAATTCGTTTTTATTTAGAACGCATTCCATTGCTCTCTATCATGAAAAATAATGGCAGACACTAATTTTGTTTATGCAGATGACAGCCTGGAACAATTTTAATTCATGTAACATCCTCTAGTAGCTGAAGGCTGGTGGTAGCTGTGGTATAGCATATTGATTAGTAATTTGATAAATACACAAAATGGCACATTGAGCTTTAGGTACTTCATGCAAAATGTATTTAAATGACCTTCACTAATTAGAGTGCATAGCTGTGAGGCAGTACCATATGAATAAGAGCCAGTTTGTGGATCTAGAGATTTATATCCTTCTACAACAGAGAATAGGAAGAGACCTGCATACAGATACTGACTTCTGTCAAGGAAGAAGACAATATGTCATCGGGAGAAAATTTTTTTTTCATTGTGAGACTTATTCCCCTTATCCTATGAAATTAATTCAATGGTTTTATATCTAAAATATATTTCAGAGGTTAACTGGACTCTAGACAATGTATAAACATGTACTTTACTAAAATTAAATAATCAGGTGTGGGGAAATTAACAGCATGGCACCAGTCAGGCTCTCTTACCTCTGGACTCTCACATCCTCTCGCCCCAGGTGACAGCTAAGCTCTCATACAGTATTGCGCATGCACGTCACGATGTACCTGCTTGGCCATGGGCTACTTTTGATATATAAGCTCCACCTGGAAAAAGCCCTGAAGGGTTTGTGTGCGGTTATGTTGTGTTATGTTATGTCTGCTGTTACGGCTGCTACACCAGCCAGGAGCGAATAGACACGTCTGCAGGTCCTACGGCTCCTTGCATTTTCTTCCGGCCTCTTAGCTTGTGCCTTGCTTACCATGGGTTCAGAGAACAGTGAGATACAGGGAGCAGGATCAGCAATACATCAGACAAAGCTTTTTAGAGCAATATGAAATAATTATTTTATATTATACGTAAGGATGAATATAAATTCTTCATATTATTTACCTCTTTAAATTTTATAGCTGCATGAAGTGTAAAGTTCCAAAATAATATGTTATCCTTATAGACTATACATCTATATTTTACTATCACCTATTAATATTAGATATCATATAGTTATATATGAAATTAAACTTTCTCATTAGGTTTCATGGATGAAGTTTAGGTTTTTACTGTATTCTTATGGAAAACTTTTTGGTAAAAGTAAAGTGCTCTAAGAATTCATAGACAACTCAAAAATTTATTAAAAATAAAACCTTCCTGTTTCACTTGGCTATAAATTTCATGATAGCACTGGCTAATAAATAGCGTATCATAAACAGGTGGCTCAATTTTTATCCCCTGCCATATTATCTCAGCATTTCTTTTAAGTGTATTGTTCTTATAAACATAAATGGAAGCTTCTGGAAGCAAGTAAGCAGGGACTGAAGGTTGAGATTTTTATATAAGATATTCAAAATCTCTGAAATAAGTTTAGGCCCATATGGGTTATTCTTAGCAACATAGGCTTACCACCAATTGTGCAGGGTTTCTACAGGATGCATTTCAGTTGCTATGAAAGATCTCAAATACAACTGATCATTTGTCTACTATTTCAGTGCACTATTCTTGTATTAGAAATTTTGTAGGCTTGCTTCAATTAGGGGTAAAATATACAGACCACGAAGAGGAGGTGTGAATTAAATCCTTCAGTAACTTAACTCAAAGTCAGTATGTTTTTTTTTTTTTTTTAATTTCAAATGCCAGTTAAATTCAACTATTCACTCAGAGCATCTCTAAATGAATTTAGGTTATGTGAAATACAAGTTCCTCTGACTCTCCAAAAATCACACTTCTTCTCACGTCGTTGCTTAACAACTTCAGAGAGCTGCCAGAGACTAGTTCAATTTGGTTTTCTTTGTAAGAGGTGTGATTTTGAAAGAATAGATTTCTAAGAAGACTTTTTAAAAGCCTTATGGAAAAGTTTGCTAGGAGACTGATATTCTTTTTTATCAACCTATTTCCTGTAACGGTTAATGAATATTTTAAAACTAGAGTAGACTTAAAAATCTCCACACACCCTAAATCTTTAGTAGTAAATGATAGGTTTATGAATATTAATTATAAAAGATTGCTATTACTCTAAATATTTTATATATATAAAATCTTGATTCAAGTAAACAAAAATGAATTAGAGGTAATAATATTCATTTGGTACTAACCATTGGCCTGGTATTCTGTCATGTTTGTAACTTTAAAATACAAGCTCAGACATATCATCACCTGTGAAAAGCAGTGTTAAAGGGGTTAAAAGTAATCCCATGGCAAAATTGTGCAAATATTATAATAATCAAGAAAGTGGAAACTTTTCAGAAATTTAATGAATGAAAAAATGAGTCATGTGAAGAAGAAATTAGGTTGAGCTGTCCTATGAAGGTGAAGGTAATTTAGATTCTCTCTTAAACAAAGAGCATATTAGGATGATACCCTATATTTTAAGAAAATTATAAATCAGTTAGAGGCCTTTAATCCAGCCTGGGTTACTCCTACCCAGCTAAAGTAGAAAAATCTTTGCAGAATTGACCTTGAAACAAAATTACCTTTTCAGTTACATCATTGGATACAATGTTACACAGCCTGTGAAGATGTAAAACTCAGTGTTTAGCAAAGGGTAGTCCATCAACCGGGGTGCTTGTAATAAATGCAGATTCCTGCCTTACTCCAGGCTTCTGAGTCAGGATCTCTGGGGCCAGAGCTCCAGAATCTGTATTTTGAAGGAGCATCATGAAAAAGTCTGATGTACTGTAAAATTTGAGATCCACACAGTAAATACTCATTATCTGAGAGATTCCAGTTTATAAGGTAGCATATAGGACAGATTATCTCTATTGATTTCTTCCACCACCATCATTTTTGAGAGATCAAGACAGTATTACTGAAAACCATAAATCTGAAGAGGGATGGCTAACATTTTTATAAAACTGTTGAAGAAGGTAAGGTAAGCTAATATAAAACTCCTGAATTTACTGCAGTAAAGAATACGTATTGTAATTCCTTCTGACAGAAGACCATAAATGTCCACATCCTTTTATTTTGAGAAAAAGGTAATAATTCATATCAAATTTTGTACACCAGTTTAGTTCCCCGATTACAAGTTGCTATTGCAGAGAAATGGACTTCAAAGCAAGTGTGCTACATATAAATGCCTTAAATAAAAGAAAAATCTAAAACACAAATTGCCCTTATTGAAATTACCAAGAGAAATCCATTCACATGTCTTGTCTTATCCTTACTCCTAAAGATTATGAATTTGGTGCTAGTTATGCTTTAGGTAAAAATTAGAAACAGGACTTTAAAAATGCCTAACCCATGTAGATTTACTCCTTTATTTACTCTTAGATATTTAAAACCTCAGTTGAGCTATTTCAAATCCTGGAAGATAATGCTGTGAAAGTGCTGCACTCAATATGCCAGCAAATTTGGACAACTCAGCAGGGGCCACAGGACTGGAAAAGGTCAGTTTTCATTCCAATCCCAAAGAAAGGCAATCCCAAAGAATGCTCAAAGTACCGCACAATTGCACTCATCTAACACGCTAGTAATGCTCAAAATTCTCCAAGTCAGGCTTCAGCAATACATGAACCATGAACTTCCAGAGGTTCAAGCTGGTTTTAGAAAAGGCAGAGGAACCAGAGACCAAATTGCCAACATCTGATGGATCATCAAAAAAGCAAGAGAGTTCCAGAAAAACATCTGTTTCTGCTTTATTGATTATGCCAAAGCCTTTGACTGTGTGGATCACAATAAACTGTGGAAACTTCTGGAAGAGATGGGAATACCAGACCACTTGACCTGCCTTTTGAGAAACCTATATGCAGGTCAGGAAGCAACAGTTAGAACTGGACATGGAACAACAGACTGGTTCCAAATAGAAAAAGGAGTATATCAAGGCTGTATATTGTCACCCTGCTTATTTAACTTATATGCAGAGTACATCATGAGAAACGCTGGGCTGGAGGAAGCACAAGCTGGAATTAAGATTGCCAGGAGAAATATCAATAACCTCAGATATGCAGATGACACCACCCTTATGGCAGAAAGTGAAGAGGAACCTAAAGCCTCTTGATGAAAGTGAAAGAGGAGAGTGAAAAAGTTGGCTTAAAGCTCAACATTCAGAAAACAAAGATCATGGCATCTGGTCCCATCACTTCATGGGAAATAGATGGGGAAACAGTGGAAACAGTGTCAGACTTTATTTTTTTGGGCTCCAAAATCACTGTAGATGATGATTGCAGCCATGAAATTAAAAGACACTTACTTCTTGGAATGAAAGTTATGACCAACCTAGATAGCATATTGAAAAGCACAGACATTGCTTTGCCAACAAAGGTCCGTCTAGTCAAGGCTATGGTTTTTCCTGTGGTCATGTATGGATGTGAGAATTGGACTGTAAAGAATTGATGCTTTTGAACTGTGTTGTTTGAGAAGACTCTTGAGAGTCCCTTGGACTGCAAGGAGATCCAACCAGTCCATTCTAAAGGAGATCAGCCCTGGGATTTCTTTGGAAGGAATGATGTTAAAGCTGAAACTCCAGTACTTTGGCCACCTCATGCGAAGAGTTGACTCATTGGAAAAGACTGTGATGCTGGGAGGGTTTGGGGTCAGAAGGAAAAGGGGAGATGAGATGGTTGGATGGCATCACCGACTCGATGGACATGAGTTTGAGTGAACTCCAGGAGTTGGTGATGGACAGGGAGGCCTGGCGTGCTGCGATTCATGGGGTCACAAAGAGTCGGACACGACTGAGCGACTGAACTGAATTGAACTGAAAAATAAACAGGAAGGGAAGAGGCAAAGTACTTTTAGAAAGGTTGTCTTTGTTCCTTGATCTTTTCTTAGTTCTTTCCTATAGAGACCTCATTTATTTGCATGCTGCTGCTGCTAAGTCGCATCAGTGGTGTCCAACTCTGTGCGACCCCCTAGACGGCAGCCTACCAGGCTCCGCTGTCCCTGGGGTTCTCCAGGGAATAACACTGGAGTGGGTTGCCATTTCCTTCTCCAATGCATTAAGTGAAAAGTGAAAGTGAGGTCACTCAGTCATGTCTGACTCAGTGACCCCATGGACTGTAGCCTACCAGGCTCCTTCGTCCATGGGATTCTCCAGGCAAGAGTACTGGAGTGGGTTGCCATTGCCTTCTCTGCATTTATTTGCATGCCTTCACCCAAATACTCTCCAGTCTATATCTACAGTCCTATTCTCCCCTTCAAGATGGTATCACATCCCGCCAAACACTAGGAAGTTCCACTTGCTTATCTTTTTGTTACTCAACAAGTCTAAAACAAGACTCATGATCTTTTCCCCCAAACTGACACCTAGTCTTGGCTTGCCTTTTTCTTTAAATGATAGCACTATTTTTCAAAGCATACAGCCTCTAAATCTTGGACTCAGCTTTGTATTTTTCTTCCATCCAATCTGCCAATCTGCAATATAATCAATCACTATTTCCTGATGATTTTTTCCTCATTCTTTAGCATTTGTATTTTACTTTAATTCTTTCTTTCCTGACCCTATTTCAGGTCTTAGTCATCTGAAACTTGGACTTCTATTATATTTCTGTATTGGGGTTCTCTTACAGAACATGGAACTTGATAAGAATTTTGAAAAGTGGAGCATGAATATATATAATAGAAATATGCTTGTGTGTACATATGTATAGCTATCTATCTATCTATATATCCATTATATATATATAATATATGTATCTATGTGTGTGCATATGTATGTTTATATGAGTCAGTAGTAGTTCCCCTCTTTCCTTTGCCTTCCATATGAGTTCTGTTTAAATTTCTATTGGCTCATAACTTATCCCCCAATATTTTTTATTACCACCCATCTGCATTATCATCTCTTATTTCAGCTGCAGTAACATTCTTCCTAATGGTTTTATATGTATCCATACTTGCACTTATATTCTCTGTAATAGACATAGTCATATTCTGCATCAAATTCCCATAGGATTTCAAAATATACAATTTTTTGTCTTTATCTACAATTTGCAATATGATTTTTCCTTTTCAACATCTTTTTTGACATCATGTAAAGTCTTTCCCTTGATCATTTTGAGAGTCATACTGGCTTTCTTTTGCTTTTGTAAGCTGCACAGGCTCATTTTCATATCAGAAACTTAAAGGTCCCCTCTAGAGATGTTTCCATGATTTGACTACTTCTTATTATTCAGTTCTTGAGTCAACTGATGCTTCTTCAAGACATTTTTTCTTGATCATCATTTCTTCATGATAATCTTTTCTATAGTGGTCAACCTGGCCCCTAGCATCATTCTGTATTCCATTTCCTGGCCTTATATTTTTGTAGCATTTATCAATGATGAAAATGTATCATTATCACTTTTCTCTCCAAACTTTAACATTTAAGCTCCAGGAAAGAGGAACATCAGTACCAAGAATAACACTTGACACTTATCCCAATTCCCAAGAAGGGTAGTACTAAAGAATGTGCTAACCATCAGACAATTGCACTCATCTCCCATGCTATTAATGTCATCCTTAAAATCTTATATGCTAGGCTTCAACATCATGCAAACCAAGAACTTCCAAATGTCCAAGCTGGGTTTAGAAAAGGCAGAGGAAGCAGAGATCAAATTGCCAACATTCACTGGATCATAGAGAAAGCTAGGGAATTCCAGAAAAACATGTATCTCTGTTTCATTGACTGTATCAAAGCCTTTGACTGTGTGGATCATAATAAACTGTGGAAAGCTCTTAAAGAGATGGAAATACCAGACCATCTTACCTGTCTCCTGAGAAACCTGGCTGTGGGCCAAGAAGAAACAGTTAGAACCCTGTATGGAACAACTGGTTGGTTCAAGATTGAGAAAGGAGTAGGACAGGTGTCTGCTGTCATCCTGTTTGTTTCTCTACACTGAGCACATCATGAGAAATGCTGAGCTGGATGAGTCAAAAGCTGAAATCAAGATAGGCAGGAGAAATATCAACAGCCTCAGATATGCAGATGATACCACATTAACGGCAGAAAGTGAAGAGGAACTGAATAGCCTCTGAATAAGAGTGAAGGAGGAGAGTGAAAGAGCAGCTTAAAACTAAATATGGGTTGTTGTATTTTCATTTTCATTCGTTTCTATGCAAATTTTGATTTCTTTTTTGATTTCTTCTGTGATTTGTTGGTTATTCAGCAGCGTGTTGTTCAGCCTCCATATGTTGGAATTTTTAATAGTTTTTCTCCTGTAATTGAGATCTAATCTTACTGCATTGTGGTCAGAAAAGATGCTTGGAATGATTTCTATTTTTTTGAATTTACCAAGGCTAGCTTTATGGCCCAGGATGTGATCTATCCTGGAGAAGGCTCCATGTGCGCTTGAGAAAAAGGTGAAATTCATTGTTTTGGGATGAAATGTCATATAGCTATCAATTAGGTCTAACTGGTCTATTGTATCATTTAAAGTTTGTGTTTCCTTGTTAATTTTCTGTTTAGTTGATCTATCCATAGGTGTGAGTGGGGTATTAAAGTCTCCCACTATTATTGTGTTATTGTTAATTTCTCCTTTCATACTTGTTAGCATTTGTCTTACATACTGCGGTGTTCCCATGTTGGGTGCATATATATTTATAATTGTTATATCTTCTTCTTGGATTGATCCTTTGATCATTATGTAGTGACCTTCTTTGTCTCTTTTCACAGCCTTTGTTTTAAAGTCTAATTTATCTGATACGAGTATTGTGACTCCTGCTTTCTTTTGGTCCCTATTTGCATGGAAAATCTTTTTCCAGCCCTTCACTTTCAGTCTGTATGTGTCCCCTGTTTTGAGGTGGGTCTCTTGTAGACAACATATGTAGGGGTCTTGTTTTTGTATCCATTCAGCCAGTCTTTGTCTTTTGGTTGGGGCATTCAACCCATTTACGTTTAAGGTAATTACTGATAAGTATGATCCCGTTGCCATTTACTTTATTGTTTTGGGTTCGAGTTTATACACCATTTTTGTGTTTCCTGTCTAGAGAATATCCTTTAGTATTTGTTGGAGAGCTGGTTTGGTGGTGCAGAATTCTCTCAGCTTTTGCTTGTCTGAAAAGCTTTTGATTTCTCCTTCATACTTAAATGAGATCCTTGCTGGGTACAATAATCTGGGCTGTAGGTTATTTTCTTTCATCATTTTAAGTATGTCTTGCCATTCCCTCCTGGCTTGAAGAGTTTCTATTGAAAGATCAGCTGTTATCCTTATGGGAATTCCCTTGTGTGTTATTTGTTGTTTTTCCCTTGCTGCTTTTAATATTTGTTCTTTGTGTTTGATCTTTGTTAATTTGATTAATATGTGTCTTGGGGTGTTTCTCCTTGGGTTTATCCTGTTTGGGACTCTCTGGGTTTCTTGGACTTGGGAGATTATTTCCTTCCCCATTTTAGGGAAGTTTTCAACTATTATCTCCTCAAGTATACAACAACCCAAATACAACAACCCAAAACCTGTGGGACACGGTAAAAGCAGTCCTAAGAGGAAAGTTCATAGCAATACAGGCACACCTCAAGAAACAAGAAAAAAGTCAAATAAATAACCTAACTCTACACCTAAAGCAACTAGAAAAGGAAGAAATGAAGAATCCCAGGGTTAGTAGAAGGAAAGAAATCTTAAAAATTAGAGCAGAAATAAATGCAAAAGAAACAAAAGAGACCATAGCAAAAATCAACAAAACCAAAAGCTTGTTCTTTGAAAGGATAAATAAAATTGACAAATCATTAGCCAGACTCATCAAGAAACAAAGGGAGAAAAGTCAAATCAATAAAATTAGAAATGAAAATGGAGAGATCACAACAGACAACACAGAAATACAAAGGATCGTAAGAGACTACTATCAACAATTATATGCCAATAAAATGGACAACTTGGAAGAAATGGACAAATTCTTAGAAAAGTACAACTTCCCAAAACTGGACCAGGAAGAAATAGAAAATCTTAACAGACCCATCACAAGCATGGAAATTGAAACTGTAATCAAGAATCTTCCAGCAAACAAAAGCCCAGGTCCAGATGGCTTCACGGCTGAATTCTACCAAAAATTTAGAGAACAGCTAACACCTATCCTGCTCAAACTCTTCCAGAAAATTGCAGAGGAAGGTAAACTTCCAAACTCATTCTATGAGGCCACCATCACCCTAATACCAAAACCTGACAAAGATCCCACAAAAAAAGAAAACTACAGGCCAATATCACTGATGAACATAGATGCAAAAATCCTTAACAAAATTCTAGCAATCAGAATCCAACAACACATTAAAAAGATCATACACCATGACCAAGTGGGCTTTATCCCAAGGATGCAAGGATTCTTCAATATCTGCAAATCAATCAATGTAATACACCACATTAACAAAATGAAAAATAAAAACCATATGATTATCTCAATAGATGCAGAGAAAGCCTTTGACAAAATTCAACATCCATTTATGATAAAAACTCTCCAGAAAGCAGGAATTGAAGGAACATACCTCAACATAATAAAAGCTATATATGACAAACCCACAGCAAACATTATCCTCAATGGTGAAAAATTGAAAGCATTTCCTCTAAAGTCAGGAACAAGACAAGGGTGCCCACTTTCACCATTACTATTCAACATAGTTTTGGAAGTTTTGGCCACAGCAATCAGAGCAGAAAAAGAAATAAAAGGAATCCAAATTGGGAAAGAAGAAGTAAAACTCTCACTATTTGCAGATGACATGATCCTCTACATAGAAAACCCTAAAGACTCCACCAGAAAATTACTAGAAATAATCAATGACTATAGTAAAGTTGCAGGATAAAAAAAAAAAAAAAGCAATAAATGCATTTCTCTTGCTCTATTTAATTTACAAAAAAAAAAAAAAAACTAAATATGAAAAAAACCAAGATTATGTCATCTGGCCCCATAATTTCATGGCAAATAGAGGGGGAAAATGTGGAAGTAGTGACATATTTCCTGTTTTGGGACTCTAAAATCACTGCAGATAGTGACTGCTGCCTTGAAGTCAGAAGATGTTTGCTTCTTGGCAGGAAAGCTATGACAAACCTAGACAGTGTGTTGAAAAGCAGAGACATTACTCTGCTGACAAAGGTCCATATAGTCAAGGCTATGGTATTCCTAGTGGTCACATATGGTTGTGAGAGCTGAACAATAAAGAAGGCAGAGCACTGAAGAATTAATGCTTTTGAACTGTGGTGTTGGAGAAGACTCTTGAAGGTCCCTTGCAATGCAAGGAGATCCAACCAGTAAGTCCTAAAGGAAATCAACCCTGAATGTTCATTGGAAGGACTGATGCTGAAGCTGAAGCTCAAATACTTTGGCCACCTGATATGAAGAGCCAACTCACTGTAAAATACCCTGATGCTGGGGAGGATTGAAGGCAGGAGGAGAAGGGGACAACAGAGGATGAGATGGCTGGATGGCATCACTGATACAATGGACATGAACTTGGGCAAACTTTGGGATATGGTGAGGGACAGAGAGGCCTGGCATGCTGCAGCCATGGGGTCACAAAGAGTCAGGCACAATTGGGTGATTGAACAACAACAAATCTGTTAGGCATTTGAAACTAGGGGCTTTCACTGAGAATATAAAAAAAGGATGGATACTGTGGGGCCTGAGCTACAAGTAAAAGGTCTCCTTCTGTAAAGAGTTTCTGTATATTCTTTTTTTTAAAATTTAAATTGATTTATTTTAATTAGAGGCTAATTACTTTACAATATTGTATTGGTTTTGCCATATATCAACATGAATCTGCCACGGGTGTACACATGTTCCCAATCCTGAACCCCCCTCCCACCTCCCTCCCCATACCATCCCTCTGGGTCATCTGTATATTCTTAATACTGGGTTTGATTTTATAAACCAGTTTAGCAGGTTTCCTTATGTCTTCTAAATCCAGATTGGCTAGAGTTTCTTAAACAAAGCGTTTATATGGCATAATGAAAACATTATTCAATTTAAAAAGAAAAGGAACAGTTATAAATACACTATTTAAACAGTCTTTCTCAAGAATAGTTATTTCAGGAAATATAAGTAAATATAAGCATATACGTATATAAGTAAATATAAGCAGAGTACATCATGAGAAACACTGGGCTGGATGAAGTATAAGCTGGAATCAAGATTGCCGGGAGAAATACCAATAACCTCAGATACGTAGATGACACCACCCTTGTGACAGAAAGCTAAGTAGCACTAAAGAGCCTCTTGGTGAAAGTGAAAGAGGAATGTAAAAGAGTTGGCTTAAAGTTCAACATTCAGAAAATGAAGGTCATGGCACCTGGTCCCATCACTTCATGGCAATAGATGGGGAAACAGTAACAGACTACTTTTTTGGGCTCCAAAATCACTACAGATGGTGACTGCAGCCATGAAATTAAAAGACATTTACTCCTTGAAAGAAAAGTTATGATCAACCTAGACAGCATATTAAAAAGGAGAGACATTACTTTGCAAACAAAGATCCGTCTGGTCAAAGGTATGGTTTTTCCAGTAGTCATGTATGGATGTGAGAATTGGACTATAAAGAAAGCTGAGAGCTGAAGAATTCATGCTTTTGAACTGTGGTGTTGGAGAAGACTCTTGAGAGTCCCTTGAACAGCAAGGAGATCCAACCAGTCCATCCTAAAGGAGATCAGTCCTGGGTGTTCGTTGGAAGGAATGATGTTGAAGCTGAAACTCCAATACTTTGGCCACATGATGTGAAGAGCTGACTCATTTGAAAAGGCCCTGATGCTGGGAAAGATTGAAGGCAGGAGGAGAAAGGGATGACAGAGGATGAGATGGTTGGATGGCATCACCGACTCAATGAGTTTGAGTAAACTCTGGGAGTTGGTGATGGACAGGGAGGCCAGGTATGCTGGAGTCATGGGGTCATAAAGAGTCAGACATGACTGAGCTACTGAACTGACTGAAGTAAATATTAAATATGAACAATTTAATATTTTCAGTCAGAAACTATGGTGCATTGTATGTATTAATGATAGCACATTTATCTATAATACAGTATGCCAGGTTTTCTTCTATTAGCTTTATATATATTCATTAAATTATCTTCAACTACTCTTAAGGAAATTACTATAAGTCTTCTGTTTTACATATGGGAAATTGTTATACAGAGAAGTTTGGTAACTATCCCTATCATATAAATTGTAAGTGCAGATGGAATCAGAATCTCTTTGTTTAACCATGATCAAGATTGCCTTCCTATTCTCACACAACAATGGGGCAAAATAAAAGGAAACAAGGATTAAGTTATGGGAAAGAATAATGAGGCCAAAAATGCAGAAACAAACTTGTGGCAGTAAAAGGCAAACTAAGAATACACAATAAACTTGGAAACACTTCTAAAATACATAGGAATTGAAGAATAGTGAAAAGAGTAGAGTGGAGATAGAGGACAAGAGAGAACAAATCTTGAAGATGTAAATATTAGCTATTACATAATAAGCAAAAGTAAAATCCAATGCTGTAAGGAACAATACTACATAGAAACCTGGAATTTTAGGTCTGTGCTGCTGTTGCTAAGTTTTTCAGTTATGTCCAACTCTTTGAGATCCTATGAATCATAGCCTGCCAGGTTCCTCTGTCCTTGGGGTTCTCAAGGTAAGAATACTGCAGTGAATTGCCATGCCCTCTTCCAGGGGATCTTCCCAATGCAGGGATGGAATCTGTATCTCTTACATCTCCTGCATTAATAGGCAGGTTCTTTACCACTAGCACCACATGGGAAACCCCATTAGGTCCATGAATCACGGTTAATTGAATGTTGTCAAGCAGGAGATGACAAGATTAAACATTGACATCTTAGGAATCAGTAAACTAATATGGATGGTAATGGGTAAATTTAACTCAGATGACCATTATATCTACTACTACAGTCAAGAATCCCTTAGAAGAAATGGAGTAGCCCTCACCATCAACAAAAGAGTCTGAAATGCAGTACTTGGGTGCAGTCTCAAAAACGATAGAATGATCTTGGTTCATTTCCAGGCAAACTATTCAGCATCACAGCAATCCAAGTCTATTCCCCAACCACTGATGCCAAAGAAGTTTGAGTTGACCAGTTTTATGAAGACCTATAAGACCATCTAGAACTAATACCAAGAAAAGATGCCCTTTTCATCTTAGGGGATTGGAGTGCAAAAGTAGGAATTCAAGATATACCCAGAATAACATGCAAGTTTAGCCTAGGAGTGAAAAATGATGCAGGGCAAAGGCTAACAGAATTTTGTCCAGAGAGCACAATGGTCATAGCAAACACCTGTTTCCAACAACCCAAAAGAGGCTCTACCCAAGGGCATCAAAATATCATCAATGCCCAAATCATATTGATTATGTTCTTTGCAGCCAAAGATAGAGAAGCTCTGTACAGTCAGTAAAAACAAGACCTGGAGCTGACTGTAGCTCATATCATGAACTCTTTATTGTAAAATTCAGGCTTAAATTAAATAGGGAAAACCACTAATCCATTCAGGTATGACCTAAATAAAATTCCTTATGATTATGCAATGGAGGTGATGAACAGATTCAAGGGAACAGACCTCATAGACAGAGTGTCTGAAGAACTATGGATAGAGGTTTGTAACATTGGCGGCAGTGACCAAAACCATTTCAAAGAAAAAGAAATAGAAGAAAGCAAAGTAGTTGTCTGAGGAGGCCTTACAAATAGCTGAGGAAAGAAGAGAAGTGAAAGGCAAGGGAGAAAGGGAAAACTATACCCAACTAAATGCAGAGTTCCAGAGAAAAGCAAGGAGAGATAAGGCCTTCTTAAATTAAAAATTCCAAAGAAATCAAGGAAAACAATACAATGGGAGAGACTAGAGGTCTCTTCAAGAAAATTGGTGATATCAACGGAACGTTTCATCCAAGGATAGGCATGATAAAGGACAGAAAGGGTAAGGACCTAACAGAAGCAGAAGAGATTAAGAATTGGTGGCAAGAATAGACAGAAGAATTATACAAGAAAGATCTTAACGACCCCGATAGCCACAATTATGTGGCCACTCATCTAGAGTTGGATATCCTTACGTGTGAGGTCAAGTGGGCCTTAGGAAGCATTACTATGAACAAAACTAGTGGAAATTATGGAATTTCTGCTAAAGTATTTCAAATCCAGAAGATGATGCTGTTAAAGAGCTGCACTCAGTATGTTAGTAAACTTGGAAAGCTTAGCAATGACCACAGGACTGGAAAAGGCCAGTTTTTCATTCCAACCCTAAAGAAGGGCAATGCCAGAGTATTCAAACTACCGCACAATTGCACTCATTTCAAATGCGAGCAAGGTAATTCTCAAAATTCTTCAAGCTAGGTTTCAGCAGTACATGAACCGGCAACTTCCACATGTACAAGCTGGTTTTAGAAGAGTCATAGGAACCAGAGATTAAATTGCTACCATTCTGTGGATCACAATAAACTGTTAAAAATTCTTCAAGAGATGGGAATACCAAACCACCATACTTATTTCCTGAAAAACATGAATGCAGGACAAGAAGCAGCAGTTTGAAACAGACATGGAACAACAGACTGGTTCAAAATTGGGAAAGGAGTATGACAAAGCTGTATACTGTCATCCTGCTTGTTTAAATTATACACAGAGTACATCATGCAAAATGCTAGGCTGAATGAATCCCAAGCTGGAATCAGGATTGCCAAGAGAAATTTCGACAAACTCAGATACCACACTAAAGTCACAAAGTGAAGAGGAACTAAATGACCTCTTGTTGAGGGTGAAAGAGGAGAGTGAAAGCTGGCTTAAAATTCAGCATTGAAATAAATAAGATAATGGCAGCCAGTCCCATCACGTCATGGCAAATAGAAGGGGGAAAAGTGGAAGCAGTGGCAGATTTTATTTTCTTGGACTCCAAAATCACTGTGGATGTTGACTGCAGCTGTGGAATTAAGACATTTGCTCCTTGGAATGAAACCTATTACAAATTAGACAGTGTATTAAAAAGCAGAGACATCACTTTGCCAACAAACTTTTGTATAGTCAAAGCTATGGTTTCCCCATTAGTCATGTATGGATGTGAGAGTTGGACAGTAAAGAAGGCTGAACATGGAACAATTGATGCTTTCAAATTGTGCTTGGAGAAGGAGATCCAACCAGTCACTCCTAAAGAAAATCAACCCTGAATATTCATTAGAAGGACTGATGCTGAAACTGATTTTGGCCACCTGATGTGAAGAGCTAAGTCAGAAAAGACCCTGATATTGGGTAAGATTGATGCAAGGAGGAGAATAGGGCAACAGACACTAGAGGGTTAGATAACATCACTGACTCAATGGACATGAATTTGAGCAAATTCTGGGAGATAGTGGCTGAAGAGAGGAGCCTGACAGGGTGAAGTTCACGGGGTTGCAAAGAGTCAGACATGATTTAGCAACCGAACAATAACAACAATAAAGAAAATGAGAATATGGAATAGAAATTTTAATTAAAAATATTAATAGGAGAAAACAGCAGCACTTAAACATATTCCAAATCTCACAAAGACCAGACAGATTCTGAGCAGGTTTCACTATGTAACAAACTAATTAAAAGAAAAAGAATGCAACACACAGATGTATACACACACAGACACTCAAAATACAGACTAGTAAAAAATTGTGAATAAAAACTAAGTTTATTAAAAGGAAAGTAAAATAAAGGTAGAACTTTTTAAAAACAGCCAATTATGGACAAAAATGAAATACTGCTTTTATAGCTTTGAGTGAAAAATGATTGTGATCCAAGAATTTTTTCCATCCAGCTCAGTTACCATCCAGAAATTACATTTAAAAAAAAGGCTCAAAGGCCATTTATGATGCGATTACTGATCTGCATGTCAAAATAAGTTAATGAAAGTATCAAAGATATAAGAAAACTGATGATATGCATTGAAATTAATTAAAAATGTAGGTATTCATACTTCTTTAATACCATTCAGTTCAGTTCAGTTGTTCAGTTGTGTCTGACTCTTTGTGACCCCAGTAAGCTCTGCTTAAAATATATGGGTGCTAATTAGCATAAGTAATCAAGATTGCCAGGAGAAATATCAATAACTTCAGATATGCAGATACACCACCCTTATGGCAGAAAGTGAAGAACTAAAGAGCCTCTTGATGAAAGTGAAAGAGTAGAGTGAAAAAGTTGGCTTAAAGCTCAACATTCAGAAAACTAAGATCATGGCATCTGGTCCCATCACTTCATGGGAAATACATGGGGAAACAGTGGAAACAGCAGTTGACTTTATTTTTCTGGGCTCCAAAATCACTGCAGATGGTGGTTGCAGCCATGAAATTAAAAGACGCTTACTCCTTGGAAGGAAAGTTATGACCAACCTAGACAGCATATTCAAAGCAGATACATTACTTTGTCAACAAAGGTCTGTCTAGTCAAGGTTATGGTGTTTTCCAGTGGTCATGTATGGATGTGAGAGTTGGACTGTGAAGAAAGCTGAGCGCCGAAGAATTGATGCTTTTGAACTGTGGTGTTGGAGAAGACTCTTGAGAGTCCCTTGGACTGCAAGGAGATCCAACCAGTTCATCCTAAGGGAGATCAGTCCTCCTGGGTGTTCATTGGAAAGACTGATGTTGAAGCTGAAACTCAATACTTTGGGCACCTGATGCAAAGAACTGACTCACTAGAAAAGACCCTGATGCTGGGAGAGATTGGGGGCAGGAGGAGAAGGGGACGACAGAGGATGAGAAGGTTGTATGGCATCACCGACTCAATGGATATGGGTTTGGGTGGACTCCAGGAGTTGGTGATGACAGGGAGGCCTGGCATGCTGAGGTTCATGGGGTTGCAATGAGTCGGACACCACTAAGCAACTGAACTGAACCAACTGAATACCTATAACTTTGTAAGATATTTACTATGAACAAATTAAAAAAATACATTGTTCAAATGTGTTCAAATATATTTCCATTTATGGTTTGGAAGTATTATTATTTAATAATTAGACTTAATATTTCCTCAGATGTCATGAAATTTATAATAAAAACTGCTTTGTCTTGAATTTTCTAAATTGTACATTTTACCCTGTGCAATATAAATATAATAGACTTTGTCTACAGGTATTTTCATATATTTTAGCATACTGCTAATAATAAGATAAAGCAGTATGGCCTAGAGAATAATTATTTGTTCCTGTTTCTCTTGAAACCTGGAGATAGTGGTTCTAGAATTGGAAAGTGAAAGTGAAACTGTTAGTCACTCAGTCCTGTCTCTTTGTGGCCCCATGGACTGTAGCCTACCAGGTTTCTCTGTCCGTGGAATTTTTCAGGAAAGAATACTGGAGTGGGTAGCTGTCTCCTTCTCCAGGTGATCTTCCCAACTCAGGGATCAAACCCTGGGTCTCCCACATTGCAGGAAGATTCTTTACCACTGAGTCACCAGGGAAGCTCAAGAGTAGGGGTTAAATGCCATCAGGACTTAGGAAAGTTATGTGGTGTTTAAGGGAATAGGTCCTCCTGTATTCAGAATTTAGCCCCAGTTCTATGTAGAAGTGTGGCCCTGGGCAGATAACCTAACTTCTCTAACCTTAAATGTCTTCATTTATATAATTAGGACAATAATAGTGATGGGCTACAGTCCATGGGATTGCAAAGAGTTGGACATGACTGAGCAACTAAGCACAGTACTCTTAAGGTTTTTATAAAGACTAATGATAAAATGTCTAGCTGACAGTAAGGGAGCAATAAATGATAGCTAATGCTGTTATTATTAATATTTTGGCTACTGTTATTATTAGATAAATATACTGCTGAGCTAATCATGGCTTAAATATTACCTCCTCAGATAGGTTTTCTGTTTTCTCTTATTTCTGCATTTAAGTAGATTTATTTTGCTGTGCCCTGTCCTCATGTACCATGTACATTTCCTTCATGGTACACATTATTTCAGGGCTTCCCAGGTCGCTCCATGATAAAGAATACACCTACCAATCCAGAAGATGCAAGAGATTGGAGTTTGATCCCTGGGTTGGGAGGATCCCCCATATGAGGAAATGGCAACCCACTCCAGTATTCTTACCTGGAAAATTCTGTGGACAGAGGAGCCTACATAGCTACAGTCCATTGGGTCACAAAGAGTCTGATATGACTGAGCACACTTGCATTGCTAATGGTTAATAAGTGCATAACATAAATGATCAAACAAGGAAACAAAACTTTTGAGTTATTGAATCAAGTTCTAGAAATATTGATGTTATAGCCTGGTTTGAAATACATATTGTTAGAAATTAATAAATAATTGAATTGTGATGGTATGGAATAATGAAAATCAGAGTGAACTTTATTATCTAATTCTGTAATTATAAGTGGAGGGTGAAACATTTTTTATTAATTATCAGATAAGGTTAATTAAATGAAAGTTAATGAAGTTTTCCTGTCAATTTCATTAAAGATGCTTAAATGGTGGAGAATAATAAATCACAGTAATGGAAAGAAGTCTAAATCAATAAAGTGTGGTACCTGACTTGGCTGATTGGGGTGATAGTCCATATTCTTTCCCTTAATACTAGTTGATGGAAGTTTCTTATGTCACTATTGCGAGCTCTGTAATATGTTGCATTTCCAGTAAATAAGCATCAATCCTCAGAGACAGTCATCTCGCCTTTACAATAACAAGTTTACATTTTTTCCTCTCAATAGGATTCTGGTATGATCTGGGAAGCAATGTACTCAGTTAAATGATAATTTTCCATCTTCCTATGTAATTCAAAGTGGACAGTAAAGTATGATAAGAAATTATTGGGTAATAGTCTAATGAAAGGATGTTAAGATTGTTCATGTACTGTGCTGGCATCTTCCCGAAACCACCTGTGCTCAGAATTCAGACAGGATTTCTCAACAGTCATCTGAGACTATAATACTGCATTAGAAAGAAACTTCCAGGGCTAAAAATGGTAAGATAGCTAAAGACTGTATTTCTGATAACTCATGGAGACTCCATACCAATCCAGAAACATCTACTTGTTGTTTAAGTAGAAAGACCATTAAACATTTAAGTCCTAAAGTGTAGAACTAACAGACACAATGGCAGATGTTCTCTTTGACAAAGTACCACATCTTTATATAGTAGCACTTTATACCCATTGCCTCTTTCTCATTCATTTCACTGTCAGGTGTTTTCTCTTATTAAATCTTTGAATTTTGATTTCTTTATCTTGTAGTTAAATATATATTTCACAGTGCTATGATATTGTAATGACAAATTTATGTGTAAAAGTACTTACAACTATTAAGTTTACTGTGAAAACTATAAGATTATGTGAATTGGAAATGGTAGTAGTCAAGATGAATGTGGGAAAGGTAAACTATTCTTAGCCGCATATTTTGTTTTATTCTTATTTCACCCTAAAGACAATGTTACTAAAATAACTTCAAAACTAACCATTAATATACAGTTAAAATTTGAAATAAAATGTTAAAACAGAATGAGATAGTGAATTAGAGGGAAAGGAAAGGAATATTTGTGGATGACTTCTACAGGACAGTTACAATGATAGGTGCATTTACACATACTTCCTTATCTAATCTATAGAAACTCCCTGCAAAATAGGTATCATTATGCTTACACTAAGAATATTAGGATGCTAAGTTTCAAATATATCAGTTAATTTGCTTAGGCTCATACAGATAGGATTTGAAAGCAAAGTTCTTCTCTCCACTGTTTGACCGTAAATATGAAATCAATTTGGATATAATTATAAATAATTTCATGTCCTAGCAGATGGATATTCTAGCTAGTTGTGTTTTATTTGGTTATAATAAATTCTTCACAACAAAAATTCTGTAAATAATAAATTGTACATCTAGTTTCTAGTCTCATGCAGTGTACTCTGTAAATCAGTGGGTAACATTTTTTTTTCACAGAATATTTCTGACTAGCTAATTCTTTATGAAAATTTTACACTAGTCAGAAAAAGATAAATCTGAGTTAGATTATTTTGCAATATCAAGAAATGTGGTAGCATTGAGTTTTCTGGACCACTATTCTACTTACTGTGATATTACATGTAGTTACAAGACTATTACAAGACTTTCTGAATAAGTCAAGTTTTGGTTAACTGATCACGATAATGTCATTGTGAAAACCAAAGAACTAGATTTTTCTGTGCAAAAAGCTATGTCAGGATACTGAGAATATTTTGTAAAAGGGAACTAAATAAATCTTATGGCTTGTAAAACTAATAAAAGGAAATGTCTTAAAATTTTACGTTATGAAACATGATATTTTAAAATTTACAAGAATTAAGACATACAAATATCTCATTTAATTCTCACAATTGCATGAAGAGTACATTCTAATTACAGAGTTTGGAGAAATGACTTTTTGAAGATCACATAGTAAGTAACCGACATGCAACTTGAATTTAAGCCTTTTGACCTAACTAGCGGAGAAGGCAATGGCACCCCACTCCAGTACTTTTGCCTGGAAAATTCCATGGACAAAGGAGCCTGGTAGGCTGCAGTCCATGGGGTCGCTAAGAGTTGGACACAACTGAGCGACTTCACTTTCATGCATTGGAGGAAATGGCAACCCACTCCAGTGTTCTTGCCTTGAGAATCCCAGGGACGGGGGAGCCTGGTGGGCTGCTGTCTATGGGGTCACATGGAGTCGGACATGACTGAAGCGACTTAGCAGCAGTAGCAGCAGACCTAACTAGATCCTGAACATTAAGATATTATGAAAACTTCCAGAAGCAATGGTACCCTGTCAAATATTTTTAGCTCTAGAGTATTTTATTTCTATTAATTCATCTTAGAATGTCATTGCAAGACTGTCGACTTATGCATCGATTTATTGATTCTTTCACTGAATATTGATTGAACACCTACTATGTGTCAAGCACTTATATAGGTTTTGAGGTTATAGAATCAGACAAAAATGAATGAATCAGACAAAAGAATGAATCAGACAAAGAATGAATCAGACAAAAATGCCTGCCCTCATGGAACATACATTTAGTGCAGAGAATACAGAGTAATTAATAAGAAAAAGAGTGTTATGCTTTATAATATAGCCATTCAGAGCTCAGTCTCACTAGTCTTGCTGTCTGGATTCAAGTCCCAATGGTTGCAGCATTGCAAGGCATATAGTTTGCTTCATAATTTCTAATCTGTATAACATGGAAAAAGAGTAGTAATTACCTCCTTATTTTCAAGAGAAATTACACTCAGGCATCTTTGGAGATTGAGTTAAATAGTGGAAGTAAAGTTATAGAAGAATCAAAACAACCCCTTGATAATGTCAATTATTATTTAAGAGACTTATTGAAGATTTTTTTCCTTTCCTTTTCTTTTTTCCTTTGATGTTGCAGTCATGCACCTGGCACGGAAAAGAAAGTCTACAAAAATGCCTAGAATGTTACTTCTACTATGATATACTCTGGTGGGGGTAATTTTAGACAGTCAAATGGTAATGAAGTGTCATAATACAGGTAATCTACAAGGCCCTAAGAGATATGACTAAGAGACTCCTAAATGCTTGGACTGGTGTTGGTTTCTCAGTTGTTATAACACAAACTGGATGGCTTAAGACAACAAAGACAACAGAAATTCATTTTCTCAATAGTTTTGGAGGCTAGAAGTCCAAAATCAAAATGTTTATAGTGCCATGCTTATAGGGCTCTGGAATTGCATCTAAAATGTTATCACCACATCCAAGATCATTTACATTTTCTCCTAATTTACTTTTTAGAAGTTTTATAATTTTTCATCTTACATTTAAGTCTGTGATCTATTTTGAGTTTATTTTTGTGGGTGCAACATCTGTGTCTACACTTTTTTTTTTGCATTTGAATAGGCAGTTGTTCCAGCATCCTTTGTTGATTAGACTATCTTTGCTACCTAGTATTGCATTTGTTTTTTGTCAGAGAAAAGTTGACTATATTTATATGAGTCTATTTCTGAACTCTATCCTGTTCCATTGATTTATTTATCTATTCTTTTACCCATGTCACAGTCTTGATTAATGTGTAGTACATGTTGAAACTGTATAGCATCAGTCCTCTTTCAATATTGTGCTGGGTCTTATGGGTCATTTGACTCTACATACAAACTTTAGAATCACTTTGTCAATATTTTTTAAAAAATTACTTGCTGGGATTCTGATTGGGATTGTATTGGAAACCCCTATCAAACTGGAAAAACAGACATCTTGATAAAGTTGAATCGTTGCATTCATGAATGTAAACTCTCTCATTTATTTAATTCTCCTTTCATTTCTTTATCAGGATATTGTTGTTAACTTTGTATAGACCACGTATGTATTTTGTTAGATTTATACCTAAGTATTTCATTTTTTTGGTATACTGTTCTTAATTTCAATTTGCACTTGTTTCCTGCCGATGTATAGGAAAAGAATCAACTTTTGTTTATTAACCTCACATCCAGCAACTTGGCTATAAAGTTCTAGTTTTTTTAGGAGTGTTTTTGGTTGATTCTTTGGCTTTTCTGCATTGATAATGATGTCATCATGTAATCTATAAACAAAAACACATTTTTTATTCCCAGCATGTATACATTTTAATTATTTTTATTATCTTATTATATTAGTTAGAACTTCCAGCACAATGTTGAAAAGCAGTAGTGAGAAGGGACATCCTGCTTTATTTGTGATACTAGTGGGAAAGCTTATTGTTTCTTACCATGAACTGTAATGTTAGACTAGGTTTTTCATAGGCGTTTCTTATCAAGTTGAGGAAGTTTATTTCTTTTTACTGAGAATTTTTATCATGGACAGTTGTTGGATTTTGTAAAATGTTTTTTCTGTATTGACCCATATCATCATGTGTTTGTTCTTCAGCTTTTTAATAAGAATTATGTTAATGGATATTTTAATGTTGAACCAGTCTTGCATACCTAGGATAAACCACTTGTTGGTAGTATTATATTCCTATTTATATGTTGCTGAAATCAGTATTCTAATATTTTGTTAAGGACTTATTTTTATTTTATGTTACATGAGAGATTTTAACCTATGGTTTTGTTTTCTTGTTACATTTTGTCCCAAGTTTTGGTTTTAGGGTAATGCTGACTGCATAGAATGAGTTGGGTAATATTCTTTCTGCTTCTATATTCTGAAGCAGAGAATTGTATCTGTAGGTTCTGCACCCATGGATTCAAGTAACTGCAGATCCAAATTATTTTTAAAAATTCCAGAAAGCTTCCCCAAACAAAACTTGAACTTTCTGCATACTGGTAACTATTTAATAGCATTTGTACTGGGTTTAAAGCTATTTAAAAGTATACCTCAAAGATATAGTGGATTTGCTTCAAGACCACTGCCATAAAGTGCAATGTAGTAAGTCCTATAAATTTTTGGTTTCCCAGTACATATAAAAGTTATGTTTATGCTGTAGTCTATTAAATGTGCAAAAGCATTTTATCATAAAAAGTATTTGCCTTATTTTAAAAATACTCTATTACTAAAAAACATTAACCATCATCTGAGCGTTCAGCAAGTCAAAATCTTTTTGCAGTAGTAGAGACCACCTGACCTGCCTCTTGAGAAACCTATATGCAGGTCAGGAAGCAACAGTTAGAACTGGACATGGAACAACAGACTGGTTCCAAATAGGAAAAGGAGTACGTCAAGGCTGTATATTGTCACCCTGCTTATTTAACTTCTATGCAGAGTACATCATGAGAAACGCTGGGCTGGAAGAAGCACAAGCGGGAATCAAGATTGCTGGGAGAAATATCAATAACCTCAGATATGCAGATGACACCACCCTTATGGCAGAAAGTGAAGAGGACCTAAAAAGCCTCTTGTTGAAAAGTGAAAGAGGAGAGTGAAAAAGTTGGCTTAAAGCTCAACATTTAGAAAATGAAGATCATGGCATCTGGTCCCATCACTTCATGGCATATAGATGGGCAAACAGTGGAAACAGTGTCAGACTTTATTTTGGGGGGCTCCAAAATCACTGCAGATGGTGACTGCAGCCATGAAATTAAAAGACACTTACTCCTTGGAAGAAAAGTTATGACCAACCTAGATAGCATATTCAAAAACAGAGATATTACTTTGCCAACAAAGGTCCATCTAGTCAAGGCTATGATGTTTCCAGTGGTCCTATATGGATCTGAGAGTTGTATTGTGAAGAAAGCTCAGTGCCGAAGATTGATGCTTTTGAACTGTGGTGTTGGAGAAGACTCTTGAGAGTCCCTTGGACTGCAAGAAGACCCAACCAGTCCATTCTGAAGGAGATCAGTCCTGGGTGTATATTGGAGGGACTGATGCTGAAGCTGAAACTCCAATGCTTTGGCCACCTCATGCGAAGAGTTGACTCATTGGAAAAGACTCTGAGGCTCGGAGGGATTGGGGGCAGGAGGAGAAGAGGACGACAGAGGATGAGATGGCTGGATGGCATCACTGACTTGATGGACATGAGTTTGAGTGTACTGTGGGAGTTGGTGATGGACAGGGAGGCCTGGCGTGCTGTGATTCATGGGGTCACAAAGAATTGGACACAACTGAGCGACTGAACTGAACTGAACTGAAACAACAAAGATGAATTATCACACATCATCATAACACATAAAGTAAAAATGCAAATGTTTGAAAAATTATTGACAGTTACCAAAATGTGCAACAGAGATATAAAGTGAGCAGATACTGCTGAAAAAATGCTATTAATAGTCTTGTTTAATGTATGGTGTCCCAAACTTTCAATTTGTAAAAAATGCAATACCTGCAAAGTACAATAAAGTGAAGCACAAATAAAACAAGGTATATGCATTCATAGCATTTACATTGTATTAGGTATTATAATCTAGAAATGAGTTAATATATACCGGACGATGTGTGTAAGTTATATGAAAATACAATGTTTTAAATAAAGGACTTTAACATCTCATTTTAATATTTTCCAGAGTCCTGAAACAAATCTCCTGGATACATAAGGATGACAGTAAGTGTTGAGAATTTCTATAATTCTTTCTTAAAAGTTTGGTAGAATTCACCTGTGAACCATTGGGGCCTAATATATTTTTGTTTCTAAAGATACTAAGTTTTTTCATAGATAGAGTCCTATTCAGATTATCTGTTTCCTTATGTGTGAGTTTTGGAACATTGTATCATTGAACAAATTGATACATTTCATTGCTTTGCTATTGCTAAGTCGCTTCAGTCGTGTCCGACTCTGTGCAACCCCATGGACTGCAGCCTACCAGGCTCTTCCATCCATGGGGTTTTCCAGGCAACAGTACTGCAGTGGGGTGCCATTGCCTTGTGGGTATAGAGTTTTTCATAGAATTTGCTATTATCCTTCTAATGTTTATGGAATCTGTAGTGGTGTTTCTTCTTTTATTACGAATATTAGTAATTTGTACAGAGAAGGCAATGGCAACCCACTCCAGTACTCTTGCCTGGAAAATCCCATGGACAGAGGAGCCTGGTAGGCTGCTGTCTATGGGGTCGCATAGAGTCGGACACGACTGAGCGACTTCACTTTCACTTTTCATTTTTCACGCATTGGAGAAGGAAATGGCAACCCACTCCAGTGTTCTTGCCTGGAGAATCCCAGGGAGGGCAGAGCCTGGTGGTCTGTCGTCTATGGGTTCGCACAGGGTCGGACACGACTGAAGCGCCTTAGCAGCAGTAGCAGTAGTAATTTTTACCCTCTATCTCTTTTTTTTTTTTCTTAGTTAACTTGATAGAGCCTTATTTCTTTATTGATGTTTTCAAGGGACCAGCTTTTGGTTTCATTGATTTCCTCCACTGCTTTCCTGTTTTCAGCTTCAATGACTGTCGCCTCTAATTTTTACTATTTCTTTTCTTCTATTTACTTTGGATTTATTTTTTTTTCTTTTACTTTCTAGTTTTCTAAGGTAGAAAGTTAGATTACTGATTTTAGATATTTCTTATTCTTTAATACATACTTTCAATGGTATAAAATTTTCTTTCTGCACTACTTTCACTGCATCCTGCAAATTTTGATGTCTGTTTTCATTTGGTTTATGATATATAGTATTTTTAAGAAAATCTCTTGTGATTTCTCTTTTTGACCCATACGTTGTTTGAAGTGTATGTTTTAATTTCCAAGTATTTGGAGATTTTCCAAGCTATCTTCAATGTTTAGTTTAATTCTATTGTACTCTGAGAACAAACATTATACAATTTCTTTTTTTTTTAAGTTTTTTTTTTTTTTTTTAATGTGGGCCATTGTTAAAGTACTTATTGCAGTTGTTACAATAGTGATTATGTTTTATGGCTTGACTTTCTAGCCTTGAGGCATGTGGTATCTTAGCTCCCTGACCAGGGATCAAACCCATGTCCCCTGCATTGAAAGGCAGAGTCTTAACCACTGTACCATTAGGGAAGTCCCTGATTTCTATTATTTTAAATAAGTAAGAGTTGCTTGTATATTTTTGAGATTAGTTGTTTGTCAGTTGCTTCATTTGCTATTATTTTCTCCCATTCTGAAGGCTGCCTTTCACCTTGCTAATAGTTTCCTTTGTTGTGCAGAAGCTTTTGAGTTTAATTAGGTCCCATTTGTTTATTTTTGCTTTTATTTCCAATATTCTGGGAGGTGGGTCATAGAGGATCCTGCTGTGATGTATGTCAGAGAGTGTTTTGCCTATGTTCTCCTCTAGGAGTTTTATAGTTTCTGGTCTTATGTTTAGATCTTTAATCCATTTTGAGTTTATTTTTGTGTAAGGTGTTAGAAAATGTTCTAGTTTCATTCTTTTACAAGTGGTTGACCAGATTTCCCAGCACCACTTGTTAAAGAGATTGTCTTTAATCCATTGTATATTCTTGCCTCCTTTGTCAAAGATAAGGTGTCCATATGTGCGTGGATTTATCTCTGGGCTTTCTATTTTGTTCCATTGATCTATATTTCTGTCTTTGTGCCAGTACCATACTGTCTTGATAACTGTGGCTTTGTAATAGAGTCTGAAGTCAGGTAGGTTGGTTCCTCCAGTTCCATTCTTCTTTCTCAAGATAGCTTTGGCTATTTGAGGTTTTTTGTATTTCCATACAAATTGTGAAATTATTTGTGAAATAATTTCTAGCTCTGTGAAAAATACCTTTGGTAGCTTGATAGGGATTGCATTGAATCTATAAATTGCTTTCGGTAGTATACTCATTTTCAAAAATATACAAGCAACTCCTACAGCTCAATTCCAGAAAAATAAATGACCCAATCAAAAAATGGGCCAAAGAACTAAATAGACATTTCTCCAAAGAAGACATACAGATGGCTAACAAACACATGAAAAGATGCTCAACATCACTCATTATCAGAGAAATGCAAATCAAAACCACTATGAGATACCATTTCATGCCAGTCAGAATGGCTGCAATCCAAAAGTCTACAAGCAATAAATGCTGGAGAGCGTGTGGAGAAAAGGGAACTCTCTTACACTGTTGGTGGGAATGCAAACTAGTACAGCCACTATGGAGAACAGTGTGGAGAGTCCTTAAAAAACTGGAAATAGAACTGCCTTATGATCCAGCAATCCCACTGCTGGGCATACACACTGAGGAAACCAGAAGGGAAAGAGACACATGTACCCCAATGTTCATCGCAGCACTGTTTATAATAGCCAGGACATGGAAGCAACCTAGATGCCCATCAGCAGATGAATGGATAAGAAAGCTATGGTACATATACACAATGGAGTATTACTCAGCCATTAAAAAGAATACATTTGAATCAGTTCTGATGAGATGGATAAAACTGGAACCTATTATACAGAGTGAAGTAAGCCAGAAAGAAAAACACCAATACAGTATACTAACACATATATATGGAATTTAGAAAGATGGTAACAATAACCCTGTGTACGAGACAGCAAAAGAGACACCGATGTATAGATCAGTCTTATGGACTCTGTGGGAGAGGGAGAGGGTGGGGAGATTTGGGAGAATAGCATTGAAACATGTATAATATCATGTATGAAACGAGTCGCCAGTCCAGGTTCGATGCACAGTACTGGATGCTTGGGGCTGGTGCACTGGGACGACCCAGAAGGAGGGGAGGGGAGGGAGGAAGGAGGAGGGTTCAGGATGGGGAACGCGGGTATACCTGTGGTGGATTCATTTCGATATTTGGCAAAACTAATACAATATTGTAAAGTTTAAAAATAAAATAAAATTTAAAAAAATAAATAAATAAATAAGTAAGGCCTGCCTGTGGCCCAGGATGTCCCATGTGAGCTTGAGAAGAATGTATATTCTGTTACTGTTGGATGAAATACTCTATAGATGTCCACTATATCCAGTCAACTAGTGATATTGTTGAGCTTAACTATGACTTTATTGATTTTTCTGCCTTCTGACTCTGTCCATTTCTGACAGAAGTGTGTTGAAATCTCCAACTCTAATAGAGGATTCATTTGTGTTTCCTTGTAATTTTATTAATTTTTATCTTAATGTTTTGATGCTTTGTTGTTAGTTGTGTACACATTAAGTATTATTATGTCTTCTTGGAGAACTGACCTCTTTATCATTATGCAATGCCACTCTTTACCCCTGATAACTTTCCTTGGTGTGAAGCCTGCTCAGTCTAAAATTAATATAACTGTTCCACTGTCTTTTAATTAGTGTTAATATGGTATATCTCTCTTCATATGTTTACTTTTAATTTACAGAAGTATTTATAGTTAAAGTGGGTTTCTTGTAGATAACACAAAGTTGGGTCTTGTTTTTAATCCACTCTGACAATCTCTTTTAATTGGTGCATTAAGCTGGTGATATTCAAAGGATTTCTATATATTGCAATTAATATTTCCCATATTTATTTTTATTTTTTATTTGTTGCTTTTCTTCTTTATATTTTTGCCTTCTACTTTTATTCTTCCTTTGTGGTTGTATCTGAGCAATTTATATGTTTCTGTTTTTCTCTCCTTTCTTAAAACATTAGTTGTTGTACTTCCCAGCCCACCTCCACTTTTGGTGGTCTCTGCTGCTGCTGCTGCTGCTGCTAAGTCGATTCAGTCGTGTCCAACTCTGTGCGACCCCACAGATGGCAGCCCACCAGGCTCCCCCATCCCTGGGATTCTCCAGGCAAGAACACTGGAGTGGGTTGCCGTTTCCTTCTCCAATGCATGAAAGTGAAAAGTGAAAGTGAAGTCGCTCAGTCGTGTCAGACTCTCTAGAGGATTCATAATGTATATTTTCAATTAATATCTCCTACTTTCTAAAATTCATAGCACTTTATGGGTAAGAACCTTAAAATAACAAAAAAATTCTAATACCCCCTTTCCAGGACTTGTATTACTTTATTCATTTCACTTATACATAAGCATATAGGTATCTATAAGCATATATATATATATTCAGATGTATTATGCTATTATATTTTGAACAAAATTTTATCAGTTAGACCAAGTAAGAATATTTTTTTAAAAAGGTATATTTAATCTTCATTTATTCTGAGAATTCTCTGGTGGTCCAATGGTTCGGACTCAGCATTTTTACTGCCAGGACCTGGGTTTGATAAAGCGGTGCAGCAGGTCAAAAAAAAAAAAAACAAAAACCCACTTTATTCCATGTTTGATGCTCTTCCTTACTTTACATAGATCAGGTTTCTGACTCATCATTTTCTTTCTCTCTAAAAATTTCCTTTTCTGTTTCATACAAGGCAGATCTACTGGTAACAAATTACTTTTTTATTTTTCTGAGAAAGTCTTTATGCATCACTTATTCCTTTTTGTTTCACTTATGTCTCAAAATAGCACAGTTTATTCATCCATTCATCTATGGAAGACTGACTGTCTTGGTTGCTTTCAAATTTTGGTAATTATGAATAAAGCTGCTGTAAACATCCATGTACAGGTTTTGGGGGTAAAAATATATTTTCAGTTTATGTGGGTAAATACAAAGGAGTGCAATTGCTGAATCATATAGTAAGAAAACGTTAAGTTTATAAGAAATTGCCAACCTGTCTTCCAAAGTAGCAGTGTCATTTTCATTCTCATCAGCAATGAATGGGAGTTCTTGTTGCTCACATCCTCACCAGCATACAATGTAGTCAGTGTTCTGGATTTTTGCCATTCTAATACATGTGTAGTGGTATCTCATTGTTGTTTTAACTTACAATTCCTAATGTAGTGTTGAATACCTCTTCATATGATTTCTTGCCATCCTTATATCTTCTGAGGTGAGGTATATTTTCAAGCTTTTTGCCCATTTTTAAAAATTCAGTTGTTCTTTTTCTTATTGTTGAGTTTTTAGCATTCTTTGTATATTTTGGATAGCAGTCTTTTATCAGATGCTTCATTTGCAACTATTTTGTCTCAGTCTGGTTTTCTTCTCATTTTCTTGATGTAATGCTTTACTTACAATGCATATTCTAAAACTTTGCCTAAAGTTATGTAGTAAATATAATTTTATACGATTTAATTTTGGATAAATAATCATTACAATCTATAAAGTACTCTCATAGAATTAGATTTTATTTATTTTATTTTTATGTATTCATGCATCAATTATAGGGTAAGTGCAACATAAATTATATTTACAGTGTTTTCTTTAATCCTGAAAACTTAAATATTTCAAGTTCAAGGAGTTAGAATTGCTAAGTATACAAATTATAGTGGCTATTAAATTCATAATTAAACAGAAATAAACATAATTTAAATTTATTTTACAATAAAAAATTATCATTTGAAGTAAGAGGAGAAAGCTTTTGGATCATAAATAGACATATATTTCATAACTGTCAAACCTTCTTTTCCACAGATAATTATTTCCACACTCACCAAAACTTATCAATGTTTCCAGTGAATTGTATTAGATAAGCAGGAGTTTCAGTCTTTATCTTGCTCACCTTCTAAAGGCACCAAGTTTCAGAGAACTAAAAGGAAAGATACTAGATGAAGAAAGGAAGAATCCATATTAGATCATCATAACTCATGGAAACTTGTCTATATTGACAAAACTGTGTAACAGAATATTAACCCAATTTATATACTTAAAACAGCATTGTGAAATGAAAGGGAAACTTTTAATCAAGGATTATACTCAGAATTATGATTAGAAATACAATGTAACTTCCATGCAAGTTCTGGAGTAATAAAATTATAGTTGTTCCCACAAGTATTATTGGCATATCATAAAATGCACATCTTGATATCTCTTTGAAAAGGTGAAAATCCCCTGATAATATGTTAGCAGTGAATAAGTGCAGTCAACCCTTAAGGAATTAAGATAGATGAGAAAAATATAAGAATAGATCTCTTGAGCCCAGCTGAGAAACTAAATTCATTTACTGAGTGCAAGAAGCTTATAGGAATAAGCAAAGCAATCTGAAAAGCAGAATAAAGAATCTGGACACATAAAAGTCAAGATGACACAGAAATTCTCTGAGCTATGAAATAAATTTTCCACACATTCTGTCATTGATGGGTACAAAGGATTCCATTTGAAGAACTATACTAGCTTGTTTATATTGATGGTGTCAAAGTTAGTTTTCTGTAGGGAGTCTTATCAACAATGATGAGAAAGAAGGTGAATCTGTTTATTAAAAAAATAACTACACTGAATGTGCACAAAGATAGTCTCCTACATTTTGGGGATATGTAACCATTACAAGTAAAATGTATATATGCTATGTAAACATACAATCACCACATATGAAGAGCTCATACCTTATGTATACATGTATGCACATACACAGTATTACTTCCTACTGTCTGGAAAATGTATTTCTGTTTTCTTCAGTAATCTATCATATAAAAATGGTATGCGGTATTGGAATCCAGGACTAAGACTATGGAGTCAAATAGATCAGGAGTGTAATGAAAAGTGAAAAAATATTCAAACAGACCATCCAGTGAGTTATTCTCTGCCACTGAGTAAATAAGAGGTAAGCAAAGAGTTTTGTATGTGAGGAAGTTTGAAGATTGATTTTTCTGTGGAAAAATCACCCTATCCTCAGCAATTACTTAATAATATTCAATATAGTAATGTTCTGAATTTGTCCATCAGACAACTACTTAGAAAGGCAGTTAAGTCCAATAGTAACAGAGCAGTACCCCAAGTTGGGATCCCTTTACTTGTGAAAATTATACAAGTCCAGAGATATTCTTTGAAATGTAATTTACTCATAAATATTTTAAAAGACTGGATTCCTGTGTGACCTAAGTGAAAATTCAAAAGCATCTCACATTGCATAATTCACATGTTCTTTAAAATGTGGATTTAAATTGATGTTTTCTAAATTGACCTATTGAGTTGTATTTTCAATCTGAGACTGATTTTTGTGTATAGAAATACAATTTAAAGTGGCAATCTATTCAGTCAAAAAAATAATAATAATAGGAACATTTTTGCAGAGAGTTATCACACCTTTTCTTTGTGTCTAAATGTTCATGAAAATTAAAGAAATAATTTAGTATGCTAAATATTCTGCTACATAATCTTCATTTTGTTTCCAAACTCTGTTGAGTTTTCTAATTATGTGTGACAGACCCTTGCAGCACTCTAGTGGTCATGGGACTTTTTCTTTTGAATATAGAAAAAGCTCAGTGATAGTTTCTTGACTCAAATAGTATGAAATGCTTTGTGAAGGGAGCCTGTGACTATAATTTTGTTCATAATGATGATGATTATTAATATTAGACTCTGTCTTATTTCTAGAGTTTATAATAAATAAATACTTCTAACAACTTAGATCACTTCAGTTTTCAGAATAGCATCAAGTTATTCTGAAAGGACAGATCAGCATCAACACATTTATGAAAAGTTTAGTAATGTGGGATTTGGCTTTAAACCCTCTGGTGTCTGTTTGTCTTTGTGTCATAGTCATGGAGTCCTGTATTTTTCTATTTGTTTTCACTTCGCCTAAAAGCCAGTCTGGTGAACTAAGAATTGAGAACCCTTCCTTGTCCTTTTCAGAATATTTTATAAGAATAGAGTCAATTCTTGAACATCAGTGTAACTGAAGTCAACATTTTATGTTTATATTAATACATATTTGGCAATAAGGAGTTCATGATCTGAACCACAGTCAGCTCCTGGTCTTGTTTTTGTTGACTGTATAGAGCTTCTCCATCTTTGGCTGCAAAGAATATAATCAATCTGATTTCGGTGTTGACCATCTGGTGATGTCCATGTGTAGAGTCTTCTCTGGTGTTGTTGAAAGAGGGTGTTTGCAAAATCACTGCAGATGGTGACTTCAGCCATGAAATTAAAAGACGTTTACTCCTTGGAAGAAAAGTTATGACCAACCTAGATTGCATATTGAAAAGCAGAGATGTTACTTTGCTAACAAAGGTCCATCTAGTCAAGGCTATGGTTTTTCCAGTGTCATGTATGGATGTGAGAGTTGGACTGTGAAGAAGGCTGAGCACCAAAGAATTGAGCTTTTGAACTGTGCTGTTGGAGAAGACTCTGAGAGTCCCTTGGACTGCAAGGAGATCCAACCTGTCCATTCTGAAGGAGATCAGTCCTGGTTGTTCTTTGGAAGGAATGATGCTAAAGCTGAAACTCCAGCACTTTACCCACCTCATGCGAAGAGTTGACTCATTGGAAAAGACTCTGATGCTGGGAGGGATTGGGGGCAGGAGGAGAAGGGGACGAGAGAGGATGAGATGGCTGGATGGCATCATGACTCAATGGACGTGAGTCTGAGTGAACTCTGGGAGTTAGTGATGGACAGGGAGGCCTGGCGTGCTGCAATTCATGGGATCGCAAAGAGTCAGACACGACTGAGCGACTGAACTGAACTGAACTGAATACATATTTGAATCTCTAAATAAGATGCTTTCTTAAATTTTTCATGCCCCCATATAAGACTCTCCCATCAGGTTCTTTTTAAAATTCTCTCAGGCCAAATGCTTCTCTGTTGTAATAACCCTAGAATACTATGTTCTTCTTAATGGGCAGATGATCTTGAATTATGCCTGAACTTGTTAGCTCAGAGCTTGGCTGCCCTAGGTTGTAAGTTTAATTTCAGATTTTTGTACCACCTGATCTGTCCTTTCTTCAACTGTTAAGTAGAGAGTTATAACTGATTCTATTCTGAGACAGGTCCCTCAATTCCAAAATAATTGGGGGCTGGATTAACTTAACTCATCATTCTTATCTACCCAGATTTCTGTCATAATTCCCGAGTCTCCTACCTAGAATTTAAAGCCGTCCAGCTAGTTTCTGAGTATAAATTTTGAAGAAGCTGACCATTTGCTAAACAGCATTTCGCATGACCGTGTGAAATATCTGCCCTTGAAATGGCTGCCATTTTGTACCAACTATGCTATTAGTAGGCTTTCACAGTCCTAGCTGTCTGGATCTTCTGTGAATCTCGCCTTTCTTCCTCTCAAATAATAATTGGAGGTCTCTCATGGATTGTAGGTGGATTCTTTATCTGCTAAGCCACTGGGGAAGTGCCTGAAAGTCTCTAGGAACTGCTAGCTACTGGATGTTCTAGTTCCTCCACTTTGAAAAGCAGGCATTATAGGCTTCCGTGATGGCTCAGATGGTAAAGAATCTGCCTACAATGCAGGAGACCCAGGTCCATCCCCGGGTCGAGAAAATCTCCTGGAGAAGGGAATGGCGACCCACTTCAGTATTCTTGCCTGAAGAACATGGACAGAGGAGCCTTTGTGGGATTCACAAAGAGTCGGACATGACTAAGTGACTAACACTTTCACTTTCAGCTCAGTTCAGTTTAGTCCCTCAATCGTGTCCAACTCTTTGCGATCCCATGAATCGCAGCATGCCAGGCCTCCCTGTCCATCACTAACTCCCAGAGTTCACTCAGACTCATGTTCATCGAGTCAGTGATGCCATCCAGCCATCTCATCCTCTGTCGTCCCCTTCTCCTCCTGCCCCCAATCCCTCCCAGCATCAGAGTCTTTTCCAATGAGTCAACTCTTCACATGAGGTGGCCAAAGTACTGGAGTTTCAGCTTTAGCATCATTCCTTCCAAAGAAATCCCAGGGCTGATCTCCTTCAGAATGGACAGGTTGGATCTCCTTGCAGTCCAAGGGACTCTTAAGAGTCTTCTCCAACACCACAGTTCAAAAGCATCAATTCTTCGGCACTCAGCCTTCTTCACAGTCCAACTCTCACATCCATACACGACCACAGGAAAAACCATAGCCTTGACTAGACGAACCTTTGTTGGCAAAGTGATGTCTCTGCTTTTGAATATGCAATCTAGGTTGGTCATAACTTTCCTTCCAAGGAGTAAGCATCTTTTAATTTCATGGCTGCAGTCACCAACTGTAGTGATTTTGGAGCCCCCCAAAATAAAGTCTGACACTGTTTCCCCATCTATTTCCCATGAAGTGATGGGACCGGATGCCATGATCTTCATTTTCTAAATGTTGAGCTTTAAGCCAACTTTTTCACTCTCCTCTTTCACTTTCATCAAGAGGCTTTTGAGTTCCTCTTCACTTTCTGCCATAAGGGTGGTGTCATCTGCATATCTGAGGTTATTGATATTTCTCCCTGCAATCTTGATTCCAGCTTGTGTTTCTTCCAGACCAGCATTTCTCATGATGTACTCTGCATAGAAGTTAAATAAGCAGGGTGACAATATACAGCCTTGATGTACTCCTTTTTCTATTTGGAACCAGTCTGTTGTTCCATGTCCAGTTCTAACTGTTGATTCCTGACCTGCATACAGATTTCTCAAGAGGCAGGTCAGGTGGTCTGGTATTCCCATCTCTTTCAGAATTTTCCACAGTCTATTGTGATCCACACAGTCAAATGCTTTGGCATAGTCAATAAAGCAGAAATAGATGTTTTTCTGGAACTTTCTTGATTTTTCGATGATCCATCAGATGTTGGCAATTTGGTCTCTGGTTCCTCTGCCTTTTCTAAAACCAGCTTGAACATCAAGACGTTCACGGTTCACATATTGCTGAAGCCTGGCTTGGAGAATTTTGAGCATTACTTTACTAGCATGTGAGAATGAGTGCAATTGTGCAGCAGTTTGAGCATTCTTTGGCATTGCCTTTCTTTGGGATTAGAATGAAAACTGACCTTTTCCAGTCCTGTGGCCACTGCTGAGTTTTCCAAATTTGCTGGCATATTGAGCGCAGCACTTTCACAGCATCATCTTTCAGGATTTGAAATAGCTCAACTGGAATTCCAACACCTCCACTAGCTTTGTTCGTAGTGATGCTTCCTAAGGCCCACTTGACTTCACATTCCAGGATGTCTGGCTCTAGATCAGTGATCATACCATAGTGATTATCTGGGTCATGAAAATTTTTTTGTACAGTTCTTCTGTGTATTCTTGCCACCTCTTCTTAATAACTTCTGCTTCTGTTAGGTCCGTACCATTTCTGTCCTTTATTGAGCCCATCTTTTCATGAAATGTTTCCTTGGTATGTTTAATTTTCTTGAAGAGATGTCTAGTCTTTCTCATTCTGTTGTTTTCCTCTATTTCTTTGCATTGATTGCTGAAGAAGGCTTTCTTATCTCTTCTTGTTATTCTTTGGAACTCTGCATTCAGATGCTTATATCTTTCCTTTTCTCTTTTGCTTTTCACTTCTCTTCTTTTCACAGCCATTTGTAAGGCCTCCACAGACAGCCATTTTGCTTTTTTGCATTTGTTTTCCATGGGGATGGTCTTGATCCCTGTTTCCTGTACAATGTCACAAACCTCATTCCATAGTTCATCAGGCACTCTGTCTATCAGATCTAGTCCCTTAAATCTATTTCTCACTTCCACTGGATAATCATAAGGGATTTGATTTAGGTCATACCTGAATGGTCTCGTGGTTTTCCCTACTTTCTTCAATTTAAGTCTAAATTTGGTAATAAGGAGTTCATGGTCTGAGCCACAGTCAGCTCCCGGTCTTGTTTTTGTTGACTGTATAGAGCTTCTCCATCTTTGGCTGCAAAGAACATAATCAGTCTGATTGTGGTGTTGACCATCTGGTGATGTTCACTTTCAAGTCCTACCTAAATCCAGCAACTCATTGACTCTGCTGTCTTATTGTGAGATTTTACAATGTCTAATAACTATTCTTTCCATTACCTAGAAATACCTATATAGCAAAGAGCTGAAGGCTCTTGCACATGTCCTAGGTCATAACTGTGAAGCTGTTAGTGTAAACTCATATCTCTATATAAATCCTGAATATTCATGTCCTGTTGCCTTGTGTGTGGAGTGAGTAAGGAACTAGCTGTAAGGAAGAGGAAAAGGGATTCCACATTTTCTACCTCTTCTTCCTGCTTCTTCACTTTCCTCATTAATAATTGATACTTAAATATTAATATTTAATACTCAATACTTAAGCTTCCCTGGTAGCTCAGCTGGTAAAGAATCCGCCTGCAATGCAGGAGAACTCTATTCAATTCCTGAGTCAGGAAGTTACCCTGGAGAAGAGAATAGCAGAAGATAAAGAATATGCCTGCTGTGTGGGAGAACCAGGCTCTATCCCTGGTTTGGGAAGATCCCCTGGAAAAGGAAATGGCAACCTCCTTCAGTATTCTTGCCTGGAGAATCCCAACGACCAAGGAGCCTGGTAGGTTATAGTCCATGGGGTCACAAAGAGTCGGACATGACTAAGTGACTAACACTTGCACACTACACTTTCTAGTATTCTTGCCTTGGAAAATCCCGATGGAGAGAGGAGCCTGGCAGGCTACAGTCCATGGGGTCACAAAGAGTCAGATATGACTGAGTGGCTAAGCACACACACACACACACACACACACTTAAGTATTACTAATTAATACTTAACCTGTTTAATACTGGCATTTAGCTGTTGGACAGAGGAACCTGGAGAAGAATTCTATCTAACGCAGGAATAGTTGACCATCAGCGATGAGGACTACAGGTGAACTTTTCATGAAGAGCTTCATTGTATCTATTAGGTACAGCTGTCTAATTACTGAAGCAATGAGAGGATGGCAACAGACAGCAACTCCATGCAGCTGCTGATTTTTAAATATGTGAATATCCTTTTTAGCTTTGTGCTATCACCCACTAAATCATCTGTCAGCTGATGGGAAGAAAAGAATTGCTGTGGGCTTCTATAGCCTCTAACCAAAATAAAACTGAGAGAGTCAAGATCATTGAGTATAGCTATGAAAGGATTTTAAAACATTATGGTAACCCCAAAACATTAAGACTGAACTGATTTGTAGTTCCTAGTTCAATCCAGGAAACCATTTCTTAATGTTCATTTCCTTGGATATTACAAAAAATAATGGGTTCAAGAACACTAGAGTTACTCTGCTATTAGTGAGGCAAATGGCCAGAGATTCAGTTGAGGCCTTTACACAGAGGGGCCTAATACATTTCCAACCTCATTTATCTTCCCAGGAGTCATAACTACAGAATTTAGAGTTGGGCACATATAGGTGGCTATAGCTGGGGACCCTTGCTTAATTTAATGGATTGGATAACTGGTAGGTCCAAACAACACTGGATAATTTGACATTTTTGAGAAACATTCTAATAGGTATATGCATTCAGCTATGTCAGGCTTTTATTGTGCTTACTCCCAACAATAGTAGTTTTTTGTAACTAGAAGGAACAGTCACATTAATGAAAGTGAAATAGTGATGAAAGTCACTAAATAAATGTTAAGTTGTATTCTGTGTTATTTTTAGAAAGACTTAAGAAGTCCTAAATAAGACTACTTATCTTCATCTCAACATGCAGCCATAAAAGATGCTCTTTGATAATCTAGAAAGTCATTCAAGTATCAGTTATTTCACTGGTTGTTACAAACTTCCATCTGGTGAAACAGCAGCCCCAAATAAACAGATGTTTTGAGTTTTTCATCAGGGAATAATGGCCTTAATACACACTTCACGGCTGCTGGGCAAGGAGCAAGTTCATCGTAGGCTGGATCCTCTCATGTCCATCTGCTGGGCTGGCTGGTTGCCTGCTCAGGAGTTGGTCAAATATTTGCCATGTGGCAGAGTTTTCAACTTTGGATCATTTACATGGATAGTCTGAATTTGAATAAAAGTGTACATCATCCAAATATGGGGGCATCTTTTGTCATGTGATTTTTTTCATTCTTTATTCAGATGGTTGTATTTTTCCTTATGCATGCTTTTTTTCCCATTCTAAAACATGATCAAGCAAAAAATTTTAATTTAGTGTCTCTAAAAATATTGTTAATAAGTTAGGAATAGATAACCTATTTATTTGGAGGTTATTACTTTCAATTAGAAAAACATTCTCAGAAATTATGTCTATGAAATTGATCAGCCTCCCAACAAGCAGTTCATAGAGTAATAATTTCTGTTTCAGTTATTATTAATTCAATATTACTAAAAATCTTTAACATGTTAATTTAATAGGAAATAATACCTTTGAATTGCCAAGAAAGACATCATTGAAAAGCTCATGATTTGCCTCATGGCTTATAACTTTGGGAAGTACCCTAAGACTTTCATAATGAATCTAATTATTTAAGACACAGTTTGAAGAGGCTTGATTATTCGGTTTTCATTCCAAGATAGATTACTAACAAATAGGAAGGACAGAAAGGAGGTAGAGCAGAAGGAGGGCTATTTGTTCTTTAGTATTTAGCACAGAAACTGTGGCAAGGAAGTCAATGGAGACTGGAAGTAGATGGACCAGCCAAGTGAGTAAGGGTCTTCCTCAGTTCAGTTCAGTTCAGTTGCTCAGTCATGTCCGACTCTTTGTGACCCCATGAATCACAGCACGCCAGGCCTCCCTGTCCATCACCAACTCCCGGAGTTCACTCAGACTCACGTCCATCGAGTCAGTGATGCCATCCAGCCATCTCATCCTCTGTCGTCCCCTTCTCCTCCTGCCCCCAATCCCTCCCAGCATCAGAGTCTTTTCCAATGAATCAACTCTTCGCATGAGGTGGCCAAAGTACTGGAGTTTCAGCTTTAGCATCATTCCTTCCATTGCTGCTGGATGGTGGTCTGCCCAGCTATATTATGCTCTGATCATCTGATGAACATATCAATATTTGGTAGCCTTTTTTCTCAGACTTATGTGGAGATAGCTAAAATTTTGAAAATAATTGCAAAGCATAAATGGGAAAGAAAAAAAAATTGGGAACTCAAGAACCAAGGCTTTATTCTAACAATGGAAGTACAAACTATAGTTGTGATGATTTTAAACTAAATTTTAATATAATACAATACAGTTTTAGTTATTCAGAATTCTTAGTGGATAAAATATTCTTTTAAATTTTGTTTTTTGGTGATGGCTTTCTAGTTGGAAACTCTCATGTTTTAAATGTTACAAAACTTTATTAGTCTAACCTTAATAAGAGTAATAAGGTGAAGATAATAAAAACATTGTTTAATTTTGCAGGAGATTATTGTGCCTTTAGGCTCTCAGTTTAAACATCAATTTTCATTATGGTGTTCTATAGTTAGACAAGGTCTACGTAGTTCATGTCAGCCTGAACTAAACCTTTTATGTTCCATATTATTGCTAGATTTTAAATGTGCTTTGGGAAATACTTTTTCTTTCTTTGAAGACTTTTGATGAAATGATTTGATATTCTGTTTGGTTGAATTCTGATTTAGTTAGGTGTCACTGAATTTTTCACAAGAATGTTTTTGAAAGTCTTCAATTGACAGAGAAAAAGAACTGTTTAAAAACCTTTCAAAAGATTTTTAAAATGCCATATGATCCTAAATAAGTGTTAATGTCCCAAACAGAAAATTATCAAGAGTATAGGCTTGAAGAGCTGCATTAGGTTTAGTCTAATTGAAAAATAATTTAACATAGTAATAATTGAGATTGAAGTGTTGAGGAAAACTATTTCTTTAGAGTTGTTGTAATAGTGCTTTTCTTAGAATTTTATATTAAGGCAGGATCATTAGGTATTTTAATAATGATGGTATATTATATGTTTAACAATATATTTGACAATTCCTTGTGACATTTACTGAGAAAATTGTGTTAGTAAATATCATATATATTTAAAATTTTTACCTGCACGTAAAGATGCTTTTCTATATAAGAAAATACTGAAATTCTGTATAAGTTTTATATAAGAAACTACTGAAATGAAAGTACATTCTGTAATATATACAGAATGAATATTTAGTCCTGGATGGGCCATTAGATCTTAAAATATAGTGGAAGAATTTTCATGAGAAAAAGCAACAGTGGGGCTCTTAAAAGTGAATAAATTATATAAGTTCATGAAACAAATTGCATAGAGAGAAAAAGTTTATATTTGAATTATTTTATATTCAATCTTCCCTTCTAATGGTAGAAACAATCCACCTCAGAATAATGAATTTTGTTTTTTAAGCAATAAATTCCCAATCCCCACTGTATCAATAATTCCAAATCCCATTATGAATCTACCTGTTCTACAAATTATGAATCATGCCTCTGACCACTGCTTATTCCTCAGTCAATATATAAAAATCCATTTTCATTGTTCTTTATAAAAATAACTTAATATTTAAATTCTATTTTTGTGTAACCCCCTCAATATTTTTTTCACTCACATAAAAATTCTAGTTCTAGTCTCAATTATTTTCCATGACTGTGATTATTATCCTCTCACTTGCATTTCTATACAGTAATTTCCTTCTCCCCATCTCACTTTGGTTGCTAAGTTTAGAACTGGATGCAGGTTTCCATTGGTGATAAAAGGTCATTTTATTGTTTACTTGGACTGCCAGATATTATTTTGCTGTGTATGTAGGCAGTAATCTTGAAATTTGTGTAGATAGCTTTGTCTCAGACAAATGATTGGAAGTGAAGAAGGAAAGGGTCATTATATACATTTTAGTTTTTAATAGAAGGTCATTAGAGACAAAGAACCTGATAAATGAATGGATGTAACTTCCTGAAGTTTGAATTCATTAAAAAATGTATTTATTTATTTTAATTGGAGGCTTATTACTTTACAATATTGTGGTGGTTTTTGCCATACATCTACATGAATCATCCATGGGAGTACATGTGTCCCACCATCCTGAACCCCTCCTTCTACCTCCCTCCCCACCCCATCCCTCTGGGTTATCCCAGAGCACCAGCTTTGGGTGCCTTGATTCATGGATTGAATCTGCAGTAGTTATCTATTTTACATATGGTAATATACATGTTTCAATACTATTCTCTCATATTGTCCCACCCTCACCTTCTCCCACATAGTCCAAATGTCTGTTCTTTACATCTGTATCTCTTTTGCTATCTTGCATATGGGGTCATTGTTACCATCTTTCTAAATCCCATATATATGCATTAATATACTGTATTGTGTTTCTCTTTCTGGCTTACTTCACTCTGTATAATAGGCTCCAGTTTCATCCACCTCATTAGAACTGACTCAAATGTATTCTTTTTTATAGCTGAGTAACACTTCATTGTGTATACGTACCACACAACTTCCTTATCAATTCATCTGCCAATGGACATCTAGGTTGCTTCCGTGTCCTGGCTATTTTAAACAGTGCTGCAATGAACATGGGGGTACATGTGTCTCTTTCAGTTCTTATTTCCTTGGTGTGTATGCCCAGCAGTGGGATTGCTGGGTCATATGACTGTCCTATTTCCAGTTTTTTAGGGAATCTCCACACTGTTCTCCATAGTGACTGTACTAGTTTGCATCCCCACCAACAGTGTAAGAGGGTTCCCCTTTCTCCACATCCTCTCCAGCATTTATTGTTTGTAGACTCTTTGATGGCTGCCATTCTGATGAATTCATTTTTAAATATAACATTTTCCAAGACATTCTTTGAATAAAATGACAAAAAAAAAAAAAAAACCCTCAAAGATCCTGCAGAGAAAGGAAAAACACATATAAAAAGAATACAGCTGGCTGGAGCCTAACCTTCAGGGCTTTTGTTCCAGCAATTTGGAATCAGAGCCAACCCCTGACAGGTTGGTGATGACCACTGAGCATAGAAGAAGTTCTGCCTCACACCCAGGGCTAACTCTAACTTCTCTATCTCCAACCCCACAAACCCCAAGAACCTTCGATATGCTGCCTACAAGAGACTCAAGGCAAAAGACACACAGAGACTGAAACTGACTGGATGGAAAATAATAGTTCATGTAAAGGGAAATGACAAGAAAATGAGGGTAAGCAATATTCACCACTGACAAAGTGGACTTTAAAGCTTTGAAGAAAGAAAAAAAAAAAAGACATTATATAAAGATAAAGGGATCAATACAAGAAAAGCATATTATACTCATTGGCATATATCCACTCAATACAGGAGCACCTAAATATATAAAGGAAATACTAACAGATTTTTAATTGCAGCCATGAAATTAAAAGATGCTTGCTCCTTGGAAGAAAAGCTTTGACCAACCTAGACAGCATATTAAAAAGCAGAGACATTACTTTGCTGACAAAGGTCTGTCTAGTCAAAACTGTGGTTTTTCCAGTGGTCATGTATGGATGTGAGAATTGGACTGTGAAGAAGGCTGAGCACCGAAGATTGATGCTTTTGAACTGTGGTGTTGGAGAGTTCTTGAGAGTTCCTTGGGAGGGCTCTTGAGAGTCCCTTTGGGCTGCAAGGAGATCAAACCAGTCAATCCTAATGGGAATTAGTCCTGAATATTCATTGGAAGGACTGATGCTGAAGCTCCAATACCTTGGCTCCCTGATGTGAAGAACTTACTCTTTAGAAAAGACCCTAATGTTAAGAAAGATTGGAGGCAGGAGAAGGGGACGACAGAGGATGAGATGGCTGGATGGCATCACCAACTCAATGGACATGAGTTTGAACAAGCTCCTGGAGTTGGTGATGGACAGGGAAGCCTGGCGTGTTGCAGTACATGGGGTTGCAAAGAGTAGGACACGACTGAGTGACTGAACTGATCTGAACAGACAAGAGAATTTGACAATAATACAATAATAGTAGGGGAGTTTAACACCCCACTTACATCAATAGATAGATTGGGCAGAAAATTAATAAGGTAACAATGATTTTCAATGATGCAATAGACTGGCAATACGTAATAGATACCGACAGGACAATATATTTAAAAACAAGAGAATACACATTCTTTTCCAAGTGCACATGGAATGTTCTCCAGGAGAGATAATGTGCTAGGCCAAAAAACAAATCTCAAGAAGTTTGAGAGGATAGAAATTATATCAAAGATATTTTTTTCCAGTCACAGTGGTATAAGGCTAAAAATCAACTAGAGAAAGAAAAATGGGGGAAAAAAAAAAAAAAAAACAATATATAGAGACCAATGATATTCTCCCAAAAAGCAAGGGGTCAATGAAGAAATCAAAAGGAAAGTCAGAAAATATCTCAAGACAAAAGAAAATGAAAATGCAACATTCCAAAATCTGTGTGATATAGCAGAAGGAGTTCAAAGAGAGTTTATAGCAATACAAGCCTTCCACAAGAAATAAGAAAATTCTCAAATAACTTAACCTGCTACTTAAAAGAACTAGAAAAACAAGAACAAATAGAGCCCAAAGTCAGCAAAACAAAGGAAATACTAAGATCAGAGAGGAAATAGAGATAAAAAATAATAGAAAACATCAATGAAATCAGGAGCTAGTTTTTTAAAAAGACAAAGAAAATTGATAAACCTTTAGCCAGGCTCATCAAGAACAACAACAACGAAAGACCCAAATAAACAAAATAAGAAATGAAAGAAGATAAATAACTACTGATATTACAGAGATACAAAAATGTCATAAAAATTACTACAGCTACTTGTGAACAAATTGGACAACCTAGAAGAAATAAAGTTCTAGAAATATATGGCTATTTGGACAGCTGTACATGCAAAGAAATAGAGGAAAACAACAGAATGGGATCTCTTGATCTCTTGAGATCTCTTCAAGAAGATTAAGATACCAAGGGAATATTTCATGCAAAGATGGACTCGATAAAGGACAGAAATGGTATGGACCTAACAGAAGCAGAAGATATTAAGAAGAGGTGGCAAGAATACACAGAAGAACTGTACAAAAAAGATCTTCATGACCAAGATAATCATGATGATGTGATCACTGACCTAGAGCCAGACATCCTGGAATGTGAAGTCAAGTGGGCCTTAGAAAGCATCACTACGAACAAAGTTAGTGGAGGTGTTGGAATTCCAGTTGAGCTATTTCAAATCCTGAAAGTTGATGCTGTGAAAGTGCTGCACTCAATATGCCAGCAAATTTGGAAAACTCAGCAGTGGCCACAGACCTGGAAAAGGTCAGTTTTCATTCCAATCCCAAAGAAACACAATGCCAAAGAATGTTCAAACTACTGCACAATTGCACTCATCTCACATGCTAGTAAAGTAATGCTCAAAATTCTCCAAACCAGGCTTCAGCATATGTGAACCTGATGTTCAAGCTGGTTTTAGAAAAGGCAGAGGAACCAGAGATCAAATTGCCAACATCTGCTGGATCATGGAAAAAGCAAGAGAGTTCCAGAAAAACATCTATTTCTGCTTTATTGACTATGCCAAAGCCTTTGACTGTGTGGATCACAATAGACTGTGGAAAATTGTGAAAGAGATGGGAATACCAGACCACCTGATCTGCCTCTTGAGAAACCTGTATGCAGGTCAGGAATCAACAGTTAGAATTGGACGTGGAACAACAGACTGGTTCCATATAGGAAAAGGAGTACATCAAGGTTGTATATTGTCACCCTGCTTATTTAACTTCTATGCAGAGTACATCATGAGAAACGCTGGGCTGGAAGAAGCACAAGCTGGAATCAAGATTGCCAGGAGAAATATCAATAACTTCAGATATGCAGATGACACCACCCTTATGGCAGAAAGTGAAAAGGAACTAAAAAGCCTCTTGATGAAAGTGCAAGTGGAGAGTGAAAAAGTTGGCTTAAAGCTCAACATTTAGAAAATGAAGATCATGGCATCTGGTCCCATAACAGTGGAAACAGTGTCAGACTTTGTTTTTTGGGGCTCCAAAATCACTGCAGATGGTGACTGCAGCCATGAAATGAAAAGACGCTTACTCCTTGGAAGGAAAGTTATGACCAACCTAGATAGCATATTCAAAAGCAGAGATATTTCTTTGCCAACAAAGGCCCATCTAGTCAAGGCTATGGTTTTTCCAGTGGTCATGTATGGATGTGAGAGTTGGACTGTGAAGAAGGCTGAGTGCTGAAGAATTGATGCTTTTGAACTGTGGTGTTGGAGAAGACTCTTGAGAGTCCCTTGGACTGCAAGGAGATCCAACCAGTCCATTCTGAAGGAAATCAACCCTGGGATTTCTTTGGAAAGAATGGTGCTAAAGCTGAAACTCCAGAACTTTGGCCATCTCATGCGAAGAGTTGACTCATTGGAAAAGACTCTGATGCTGGGAGGGATTGGGGGCAAGAGGAGAAGGGGACAACAGAGGATGACATGGCTGGATGACATCCCTGACTCGATGGACGTGAGTCTGAGTGAACTCCAGGTGTTGGCGATAGATAGGGAGGCCTGGAGCGCTGCTATTCATGGGGTCACAAAGAGTCGGACAGGACTGAGTGACTGAACTGAACTGACATATATGTGTTCATGTTTAATCTTGTCCAACTCTTCTTGACCCCATGGACTGTAGCCTGCCAGGCTCCTCTGTCTATGGGATTTTCTAAGCAAGATTACTGGAATGGGTTGCCATTTCCTCTTCCAGGAGATCTTCCTGACCCAGGGATCGAACCCACATCTCTTATGTCTCCTGAATTTCAAGACATTTTCTTTACCAACTGTGCCACTATATAGCCTCTGTTATTTGGGTAACATCAGATTGACTAATCAATGACACTTGTTGAATAAAACGTCTGTAGGCGAGTAATAGCTAATGTAGTTTGTGGCAAAAAGGCAGAGAGGTATGTTTTGAGAAGTTACTGCAGTCCCATGGTCTACAGGTCAAATATATTTGTATGTGATGACTAAGTATGGACCAAGTAAACAAGAAAGCCACCCTGGGGTCATTTACTATTACTCTCCAAAATGGTAAGAAAGAACAGCAGTGAAACCATGAAAGGAAAAGGCTGGAAGCTCTGTGATAATTGTGTTGACAAAATGCATTTTGCCTGCATCAAGAAAGGTGTAGTGAGAGATTTTTAGTTACATGCTCATTGAAAAAGCCATATAAACCTCACAAAAGCAAAAGTCAGCTTTAAACATTTACCATGGACAGAATAAGTGTAAATCAAATTGTTTTACGTTATACATATTTTTTGTCCTAGTAAATCTCTCCCTTCTACCTCCCAGTATCTGCCCCAACCCTCCAGGGGACATGTATCATGGCTTACTAGGCAGGAGAGGCGATGTCTACAGGAGTGAATGCTAGGAAATAAGAATCCATAGGCAACACCTTTTCTTCTGGGCAGTCTTTCAAATGTTTTATATTCACTGAATTATTTAATCCAGACAACCATCTAATAAGAGGATTTATTTTACCAAGGTCATAGATTTAGTAAATGTCAGAGTTGACCTTCCTTCCTGGGTGATCTGGTTCAAGTCAATGCTCTTATGTAGCCTGCTAAATTATCTCTTTCTCTTATAATGCACACCTCAACTTCAATCCTAGTGGAGGCAGGCCAATCTGTACTACTTTCCTTCTGCAAACTTCCTACCTGGGGCATGTCAGAACAGGTACAGAAAAGTTTTAACTTTAAATGAGAATTCAGAATTTTGAATATTGCATGGAATTGTGAATCATATCGGAGAAGGCAATGGCACCCCACTCCAGTACTCTTGCTTGGAAAATCCCATGGATGGAGGAGCCTGGTAGGCTGCAGTCCATGGGGTCGCTAGGAGTCGAACATGACTGAGCGATTTCACTTTCACTTTTCACTTTCATGCATTGGAGAAGGAAATGGCAACCCACTCCAGTGTTCTTGCCTGGAGAATCCCAGGGATGGGGGAGCCTGCTGGGCTGCTGTCTATGGGGTCGCACAGAGTCGGACACGACTGAAGTGACTTAGCAGCAGCAGTGAATCATATTTATATGAGGTTGTTTTATCACTCGAAGTCACTGAAGGACTTTTTACTAACAAAGAGTGACAAGACATGTTAATGTACCTGTGTACAGTTTCACCCAAATGGCAGGCAATAGTTCACTTTACAAAATGGTTTTGAATGCATGTGTTGGGAGAATGCAAGGGTGGGGATTAAAGTTACTTTCTGATTGTACCTTACAGTTCTATGTGTTCATGTGCCTCAGTTCAGTTCAGTTCAGTTCAGTTGCTCAGTCGTGTCCAACTCTTTGTGACCCCATGAATCGCAGCACGCCATGTCTCCCTGTCCATCACCAACTCCCAGAGTTCACTCAAACTCACGTCCATCGAGTCAGTGATGCCATCGAGCCATCTCATCCTCTGTCGTCCTCTTCTCCTGCCCCCAATCCCTCCCAGCATCAGAGTCTTTTCCAATGAGTCAACTCTTCGCATGAGGTGGCCAAAGTATTGGAGTTTCAGCTTCAGAATCAGACCTTCCAATGAACTCCCAGGACTGATCTCCTTTAGAACAGAGTGGTTGGATCTCCTTGCAGTCCATGGGACTCTCAAGAGTCTTCTCCAACACCACAGTTCAAAAGTGTCAATTCTTTGGTGCTCAGCTTTCTTCATAGTCCAACTCTCATATCCATACATGACCACTGGAAAAACCATAGCCTTGACTAGACGGACCTTTGTTGGCAAAGGAATATCTCAGCTTTTGAATATGCTATCTAGGTTGGTCATAACTTTCCTTCCAAGGAGTAAGCATCTTTTAATTTCATGGCTGCAGTCACCATCTGCAGTGATTTTGGAGCCCCAAAAAACAAAGTCTGACACTGTTTCCACTGTTTCCCCATCTATTTCCCATGAAGTGATGGGACCAGATGCCATGATCTTCATTTTCTAAATGTTGAGCTTTAAGCCAACTTTTTCACTCTCCACTTGCACTTTCATCAAGAAGCTTTTGAGTTCCTCTTCACTTTCTGCCATAAGGGTGGTGTCATCTGCATATATGAGGTTATTGATATTTCTCCCGGCAATCTTGATTCCAGCTTGTGCTTCTTCCAGCCCAGCATTTCTCATGATGTACTCTGCATATAAATTAAATAAGCAGGGTACAATATACAGCCTTGATGTACTCCTTTTCCTATTTGGAACCAGTCTGTTGTTCCATGTCCAATTCTAACTGTTGCTTCCTGACCTGCATATAGGTTTCTCAAGAGGCAGGTCAGGTGGTCTGGTAGTCCCATCTCTTCCAGTGTGCCTATTGCCATGTAAATGAAGATTTCTTTATGAACTTGAACCATATTTCTAGATTTGAATAGCTAAGTCCTAAGCAATAAATTGTGTTGTTATATGTATTGATAATAGAGTTAAGGGATGGCTTTAAAGACAATAGATAAAATTTAAAGAAGTTAAAATAAGAAAATGATCTAATGGAAAAAAAAAATGCTTAGCTTCAACAGTATCCAAAAAAATGCATTCATCATTTTCAATACCAAGCTAGATGACCAAATACAGTTAATATTCATTATTGTAGTGTGGAGAGATGGAAAATCTCAAACATTACTGTTGAAGCTGTAAATCAGAATAATCACTTTGAAATCAAATTTGACAATATATATCCAGAAAAACCAAAAAATATACATACGCTTTTATACTATTCCATCCTAAGTTTATTTTGTTCAGTCAGTCATGTCTGACTCTTTGCAACTCCATAGATTGCAGCACACCAGGCTTCTCTGTCCTTCACTATCTCCTGGAGATTGTCCAGACTCATGTCCCATGAGTCAATGATGACAACCAAGTATCTTGTCCTCTGTCACCCCCTTCTCCTCCTGCCCTTAGTTTTTCCCAGCATCAGTGTCTTTTCCAAAGAATCAGCTCTTCCCATCAGGGAGCCAAAATATTGGAGCTTCAGTTTTAGCATCAGTCCTTCCAATGAATATTCAGGGTTTATTTCCTTTAGGATTGACTGGTTTATTCTTCTTACAGTCCAAGGGACTCTCAAGAGTCTTCTCCAGCACCACATTTCAAAAGCATCAATTCTTTTGTGCTCAGCCTGCTTTATGATCCAACTTTCACATCTATACACGACTACTGAAAAAACCATAGCTTTGAATATATGGACCTTTGTCAGCAAAGTGATGTCTCTGCTTTTTAATACACTCTAGATTTGTTATAGCTTTTCTTCCAAGGAGCAAGTGTCTTTTAACTTCCTGGCCGCAGTCACCATCCACAGTTATTTTGGAACCTAGGAAAATAAAGTCTGTCATTGTTTCCATTGTTTCCCTATCTATTTGCCATGAAGTGATGAGAATGGATACCATGTTTTAAATGTTTTTTAAATGTTTAGTTTTAAGCCAGCTCTTTCACTCTCTTCTTTCACCGTCATCAAGAGGTTCTTTAGTTCCTCTTCACTTTCTGCCATTAGGGTGGTGTCATCTGTATATCTAAGGTATTGATATTTCTCCCGACAATCTTGTCTCCAGCTTGTGATTCATCTAGCTGGGCATCTTGCATGATGTACTCTGCATAAAAACAAAGTAACAATATACAGCCTTGATGTACTCCTTTCCCAATTTTGAACCAGTTCATTGTTCCATGTCTAGTTCTAACTGTTGCTTCTTGACCTGCATGCAGGTTTCTCAGGAGGCAGGTAAGGTGGTCGGTGTGGTATCCCTATCTCTTTAAGAACTTTCTCCAGTTTGTTGTGATTCACAGAGTAAAAGGCTTTAGCTCTGTAGCAAATGAAGCAGAAGTAGATGTTTTTCTGGAATTCACTTATTTTTTCTATGATCCAACAGATGTTGGTAATTTGATTTAAAACAAAAAACTAAAGAGTTTTCACCTAAGTATTACATATGATATTGAAACATTGGAAGAAATCAATGACTAAATGTCTAGAAATAGGAAATTGATTATGAAACAACATAAAGTCAGTATTATATAGACTATAATTCAATCATAAATTGTTTAAGGAGACTATGCCTATGTGGAGAATACTAAGAATATTGTAATACTACATGGAAAAGAAAACACTGGAAATTGGGATATGCAATTGTATATATGTAAGTATAAATACATAAGCATCATATTATATAAAAAACTGAGAAAATACAATAAAGCCTTCATGATTTTTTTTTTTAGGTGCTAAAATAAGGGGTAGCTTCCCCTTTTTTCTTCATATAAACTTTACTCAAAATGTAATAATTGCTAAAGTATAAAAGCTACTATGGATCATGCTATTGGCTTACATGTAGCAAAAAATTGTATGCTGCTGCTGCTGCTAAGTCGCTTCAGTCATGTCCAACTCTGTGCAACCCCATAGACGGCAGCCCACCAGCTCCCCCATCCCTGGGATTCTCCAGGCAAGAACACTGGAGATGGTTGCCATTTCCTTCTCCAATGCATGAAAGTGAAAGTGAAGTTGCTCAGTCGTGCCCGACTCTTAGCGACCCCATGGACTGCAGCCCACCAGGCTCCTCCGTCCGTGGGATTTTCCAAGCAAGAGTACTGGAGTGGGGTGCCATTGCCTTCTTTGAAAAAATTGTATAAAAGAATATAAATCATGATGTATAAGAATGATGGGTGAAAGAACATACCATGAAAATACTGAAAAACGGGAATGATGGATTATGTTCCTTGTATTACACAGGATCTATTGTTGTGTTTATAAGATAAAACATTTTCAATATTTTGTCATCACTAATAGTTCCACCTGGCACATTTATAAACGCCATATATATAGCACCTGTGCAAAACATATAAAACACATATAAAAACATAATGAATATCATGTGTGCATGCATGCTAAGTTGCTTCAGTTGTGTACAACTCTGTGTGACCCTCTGGACTGTGGCCCACCAGGCTCCTCTGTCCATGTCTTTCTCCATAATCCATGTCAATATTAACATGATATTTATATACTGTATATATGTTCATATATATAACAATATACATTAACGTATCATAAATGTTAATTTACACACACACATACAGTTCATCTTTACTCCAGTTTTTTTTTTTTATTAGAATTCCAGAAGGTTTATAGAGTGTATTTCAGCTCACGTCTGGAAAAACCTGTATGAATTTATAGTATATTTATTAATCTTATCTTTCTTACCTAAATTTACAAACACTCCTTGTTTTTTCACCATTTTCATTTATTAACTTAGTTATCACAAATGTAATTTATAAATATGTCAAATATAATAGGAATTCAACCAATAAAGATTTATCTATAACACAAATAATCTACATATGCATATTTTTGCTGATATGTAGTAGGATTCTATAATAATGAGAGTAGTAGTAGTCTGTGGGTCAGGAATCCTAAATTCTTATAAATATGTTGCATAATGTCTTTAGGGCTTTGTCTTCATTTGTAAGTTAGGCAGATAGCCAAGGAGTTTCCAAATTATTATTTGTCCTTACAAATACTCTGAAAGTAAGTGGTACATGATTCAATGGATGGAGAAAAGTGATACAGCATAGTTTCTTTAACTTATATTCCAAAATGCCCTTGAAAAAATAAGGAAAAGATAATATATTGTTGATAAGAAAACTCAACATAATGTAAAGGCTGAAATAAAAAGTAAAGTAAAATAGAAAAGAGATTACCTTCTAATATTGATCAGAAGAAGAAGTAGTTTATTGATATCAAACAAAGTAGATTTAGGCACAAAAAATGTTGCTCAGTTCAGTTCAGTTGCTCAGTCGTGTCCGACTCTCCGCGACCCTATGAATTGCAGCACGCCAGGCTTCCCTGTCCATCACCAACTCCCAGAGTTCACTCAAACTCATGTCCATTGAGTCGGTGATGCCATCCAGCCATCTCATCCTCCATCGTCCCCTTCTCCTCCTGCCCACAATCCCTCCCAGCATCACAGTCTTTTCCAGTGAATCAACTCTTTACATGAGGTGGCCAAAGTATTGGAGTTTCAGCTTCAGAATCAGACCTTCCAATGAACTCCCAGGACTGATCTCCTTTAGAATGGACTGGTTGGATCTCCTTGCAGTCCAAGGGACTCTCAAGAGTCTTCTCCAGCACCACGGTTCAAAAACATCAATTCTTCGGTGCTCAGCTTTAGAGTGATCATATTGTTCAAGAAGTGCATATATTCTCAGTCACTAAGTTGTGTCTGACTCTTTACTACCCCTGGGACTGTAGCCCACCAGGCTCCTCTGTTCACAGGATTCTCTAGACAAGAATTCTGGAGTGGGTTGCCATGCTGTCCTTCAGGGTATCTTCTTGAGCCAGGCATTGGACTTGCGTGTCTTATGTCTCCTGCATTGGCAAATGGATTCTTTACCCCTAGCACCACCTGGGAAGAGCATCAAGTAAATAAGGCCAAATTTGATACAACTGCAAATGGAAACACAAAACTACAATTATTATCATGTAACTCACCATATAAACAAGGTGAGAACAAAATAAAATACATGATCATTCCAGTAGATACAGAAAAAGCATTTAAGAAGATTCAAAATCTATTCCCACTAATATCTTTCAGCAAATTCGGAACAGAATGGATTTTCCTCAGTCTGAGCAGGGATAGCTCCAAAAACATTTTATAATTAATATCATATTCAAATGCTAAAATATTGACTGTTTTTAACCTAAAACTAGAAATAGGAATAGAATAATTGTTCTGTTTACTTCTGTTTAACTTTCAACTTTCAACTATTAATAGAAGATCTTGCCAGTGTAATTAGGTAATAAAAATAAATAAATTCATCCATATTTGAAACCAAAAACTAAATCTCTACTTGCAGAGCAGTTGAACATCTATGCAGAAAATCCTAAAGAGTGTACAAAGAAAAGCTACTTGAAATAAATAACATTAGCAGGGTTTCAAGATATAATATTAAGACGGAAAAATCAATTTTATCTCTGTGTACTAGGAACAAGGCCTTGCTAGCTCAGCTGGTAAAGAATCTGCCTGCAATGCAGGAATGCAGGAGACCCCAGTTTGACCCCTGGGTCAGGGACATCCCCTGGAGAAGGAATAGGCTACCCACTCCAGTTTTCTTGGGCTTCCCTAGTGGCTCAGACGGTAAAGAATCCACCTACAGTGCAGGAGACCTGGGTTCTATCCCTGTGTTGGGAAGATCTCCTGGAGAAGGAACAGCTACCCACTCCAGTATTCTTGCCTGGAGAATTCCATGGATAGAGGAGCCTGTCAGGCTACAGTCCGTGGGGTTGCAAAGAGTTGGAAATAGAAATGGAAACTACCATTTACATCACCATCAGAAATATGACATTTGGGATAAATTTAAGGAAAAATGTTCAAGATTGTAAAGTGAAACCTGCAAAATATGTTAAAAGAAGCCAAATATATAAATAAGTGGGGGAAAGAGATTATGCAAAATGTTAACAAACAATATTCAACTGAGTAAACCTTAAAAATCTTATTGGCTTCATTCAACAGGTTATGTATGAATTGAGCAGCATCCAATCTAGCACATGGAAAGGTGTTCTGAGGTGCTTTATAAAATGAAATGAAAAGGAGTGGGAAAAAAGAACTTATTATAGGCAAAAAAGGGTATTGGTTATGACAAAGTCACTTTCTTTTGGAGGGTGACAGGGATTTATCAGGCAGATTACCTGATTAGTGCTGACTAGGTGATTCCCAATTGTCTGGTTTAAGGTTCCGTTTCTGGAAGAGCTGAAACTGTAAGTCTCAGTTTGGTTATGTGGGATTTAGCCACAGTGACTCCATTTGGGGTTTGCTGTCTTGTTTTTAGTAAATATATCCAAAAACTAAATACTATTAAGATAGCATTTCTCCTTCATGCAATCCCAATCCCAATCCCAGGAGATTTTTATTTATTATTTTATTTTTATTTTTTTGAGGACAGGGGATTGACAAGTTGATAATAAGATTTATGTGAAAATTCAAAGGATCTAGAATAGCCAAAAAGTTTTGAAAAGTAAGGATAAAGTTGAAGGACTTTAACTATCTATTTTTAAAGTCTTATTTTAAAGCTTCAGTAGTTAAGTCATCGTGATATTGGCATAGATAAGCAAATTTATCACTATAAAGAATCAGGTTGTTCAAAAATAGATCCTTACATATATGTTTAATAGATTTTTGACAAAAGTCAAAGGTAATTCAATGGATAAAGAACAGTGTTTTTTTTTTTTTTTTTTTCAGATAACGCTAGAACAGTTGGGCTTCCATATGCAAAACAATAAATCTTGATATCTTTTATACTGAAAGATTAACTCAAAATACATTGTATAAATAAATGTTAAACTATAAAACTCAAGGATACAACATATGAGAAAAAATTAGTAATCTCAAGTATTTTTTAGATTTCATTAAAATTCAAAATGTCCACTCTGCAAAACACTGTTAATAGAATATACGAAGAACAAAATGATAAAAAGTGCTTGCAAATAATATGTCTAATAAAGAACTTGTATCCAGAACATAGAAAGACTTGAATAGGTTCTTCCACAAAGAACATATACACCAGTGGTAGGAATGTAAAATGGTAAAAACACCTTAGACATAATTTTAGAGTTTTCTGAAAAAGCCAACAATTTTCTCTTCAAGGTATTTACCAAAGAAAACCAAATCATATATTCATACAAATACTTGCACATAAATATCAAAACAGCTTTATCTGTAATAACCTCAAACTGGAAACAACACAAATATCCATCAACAAGTGAATGGGCATACAAATTCTACTGTAGAAAGAAAACGGAATAATATGCAACAAAAAATAATGAACTATTGATACATGCAATAATGTATACACATCTAAACATGATTATGATAAATGAAAAGAGCACGACATAAAGCCCCATCGCAAATATTATACTCTAAATGATTAGTTTTAAATCAAGTTCTATACATCAGTGTCTCTTCAGTCTTTTGGACTCTGTGGGAGAGGAGGAGGGTGGGATGATTTGGGAGAATGGCATTGAAATACATATAATATATATAGAATGAGTTGCCAGTCCAGGTTCGATGCACGATACTGGATGCTTGGGGCTGGTGCACTGGGACGACCCAGAGGGATGGTATGGGGAAGGAGGAGGGTTTAGGATGGGGAACACATGTATACCTGTGGTGGATTCATTTCGATATTTGGCAAAACCAATACAATAGTGTAAAGTTTAAAAATAAAATAAAATAAAAAAAATAAATCAAGTTCTAAAATATTCAAACCTTATCTATCATAACAGAGAGAAAACAGGTCAATTGTTATCCAAAGGTTGAGTGAAGACTAGTTGGGCTGGAAAGACAAAAAGGCTTACAAAGAAGCATGAGGGAATTTAGCGGGGGGTGAGAGGAAGATGAGGAACATGCAAATTAATGGCATTATGGTCATGATTTTGTGGAGTTTATTTCAAACATCAGATTGTACACTTTAAAGATGTGAAGTTCAATATATATGAATTACACCTCAAGATGATAAAGAATCTGCCTGAAATGCGGGAGACCAGGGTTTGATCATCGTAAGAAATGCTGGGCTGGATGAAGCACAAGCTGGAATCAAGATTTCTGGGAGAAACATCAATAACCTCAGATATGCAGATGACACCACCCTCATGGAAGAAAATGAAGAACTAAAGAGCCTCTTGATGAAAGTGAAAGAGGAGAGTGGAAAAGTTGGCTTAAAGCTCAACATTCAGAAAACAAAGATCATGGCATCTGGTCCCATCACTTCATGGCAAATAGATGGAGAGACAGTAGAAACAGTAGCAGACTTTATTTTTGGAGCTCCAAAATCTCTACAGATGGTGACGTCCACCATGAAATAAAAAGGCGCTTACTCCTTGGGAGAAAAGTTATAAACAACCTAGACAGCATATTGAAAAGCAGAGACATTACTTTGCCAACAAAGGTCCATCTAGTTAAGGCTATGGTTTTTCCAGTGGTCATGTATGGATATGAGAGTTGAACTATAAAGAAAGCTGAATGCCAAAGAATTAATGCTTTTGAACTGTGGTGTTGGAGAAGACTCTTGAGAGTCCCTTAGACTGCAAGGAGGTCTAACCAGTCCATCCTAAAGAAGATCAGTCCTGAGTGTTCAGTGGAAGGACTGATATTGAAGCTGAAACTCCAATACTTTGGCCACCTGATGCAAAGAGCTGACTCATCTGAAATGACCCTGATGCTGGGAAAGATTGAAGGCAGGAAGAGAAGGGGACGAAAGAGGATGAGATGGTTGAATGGCATCACTGACTCAATGGACATGAGTTTGAGTAAACTCCGGGAGTTGGTGATGGACAGGGAGGCCTAGCGTGCTGCAGTCCATGGGGTCACGAAGAGTCAGACATGACTGAGTGACTGAACTGAACTGAGGGTTTGATTCCTGAGTTGAGAAGATCTCCTGGAGAAGGAAATGGCTACCCGCTCCAATATTATTGCCTGGATAATTCATGGACAGAGGAGCTTGGAGGGCTGTAGTCCATAAGGTTGCAAAGAATCAGACCAGGACTGAGCAACTCACACAACATGAGTAGTTAAACTCAAATATCAAAAAAAGTATAATATATATTATCAAACATTAAATTTCTTTTCTACAATTTCAAAGTTTTTAAACATTCTAGTATAGGCATGAGACAGTAGAATAAAACAGTCCAGACAAAACTGAAATACACTTATCATATTATAATGGTTACACTGTAAATCATAGTTGAGAGAATTGTCTAATTGATAACAGTCTACCTTTAAGAATTAAATTAGAATCTCATTTCATTAAAAAGCAATTTTGAATAGATTTAAAGGTTAACTCTAAGTCAATAAAGTTAATAAATAAGTTTATTAAACATAAGTTAAAACATTCTGAAAAAGTTGAAGTTAATATTTATCTCTTTAAAAATAGATGAATAATTATATAAGCTCAGTAGAGAAGAAAAAACATGAGACATCAATGGCAGAAATAGTGAAGAAAGTGATTACTAATTCTGAATATATAAAAAATGGAAATTCATAACATGTTTATGAACAAAATCATAATAAGCATTATTAAAATGTTAACAGTAAATGAAAGAAGTAATTTGCAAGTATCTATTAGGAATACATTTAACACTCTTAGAATGTAAAGCGGAGAAGGCAATGGCAACCCACTCCAGTACTTTTGCCTGGAAAATCCCATGGATAGAGGAGCCTGGTAGGCTGCAGTCCATGGGGTCACTAAGAGTCGGACACAACTGAGCAACTTCACCTTCATGCATTGGAGAAGGAAATGGCAACCCACTCCAGTGTTCTTGCCTTGAGAATCCCAGGGAGGAGGAGGCTGGTGGGCTGCTGTCTATGGGGTCGCACAGAGTCGGACACGACTGAAGCAACTTAGCAGTAGCAGCAGCAGAATGTAAAGAGGTCTAACACTTCAAGTGAAAGTCACTCAGTCGTGTCCAACTCTTTGCAATCCTATGGAATTCTCCAGGCCAGAGTACTGGAGCTGTTAGCTGTTCCCTTCTCCAGGGATCTTCCAGAACCAGGGATTGAACCCAGGTCTCCCACATTGCAGGTGGATTCTTTACCAGCTGAGCTACCAGGGAAGCCCTTTAACACTTCAACAAGCAATTAAAGAAGCAGCTTTCTTATTCAAAAGCAGGCAAAGAACAGATATAGGCAGTTTCAAAACATGAAATAGACATAGAGATGAGTAGCATGTGAAAAGGTCGTGTTTCAATGTGTTGACAATCACTATAGCCTAGAATTCTATTAATAGTAGAGTGTTTGTCTTGGACCTTAAGACTGAATCCTGATGACAAGCTCAATAATCCCTGAGCTAGATGTGGATGTAGGAGGCACCCAGAGTCCTAAATAATCCCAACAGGGGTAGACTTTTTTTTTCCTGGGTTTGGAGAAGTTTCTATCCCAGCTGTCAACTTAAATGTGACAAGTTTTTCTTTTGATGTGGACATATCTTTGCCATCTCAGGAAGATATCTGATACCCACCTACATCAGTGGCATCTGTATTAGTCCGATCAACTCCTTTCTCTGGGATGGACATTTTTCTTCTTTTAACATTTTAAGGAACAGAATATTTACATTTACCCATGATCAAGTAAACTGTGTTCTTCAGTGTTTTGTTTTGTTTTGTTTTCCTCCCCTGAAACCTTTGCTGTGGCCAAAATATATAGTTTCATCTTTCTTAAAAAAAAAAAAAAACAAAACAAAACAGCCATTGTAGACTGGTGTTCATTATTCCTTACTTGTCATCTCCCTAGAAAAATGTTCTCAAAAGCTGAAATCGCACAGATCCTCCTGTTGTTTGTAGATTAGCTGTAATTTATTCAGTGCCCAAAGGGTAACATAAGAGGATTAGCCAGGGTAGAGGAGGAACAGGGACAGTCCTTCAGGCTTTGTTATGTTACAGCCATGCAGATGAAACCAAAACTGGGCCAAAGTGTCACCTCTTTTTGAGATTAACTACCTAACAAGTTTCCAACTTACTCCTCCCACTATCTTATTTAATGTGATTTCCTGATATTCAAAATCACTATGAAACATGACTGCCAGCTTAATTGAAAGCTAATTACTTCCTATCAACATTATTTTTCTAAATGCTTTGTCTAAATATGTTTCTTACCACGGTAACTATTTCAATAAAATGTTGAACAGAGCTGCGCATTGTAATTCTAATAACAGTAATGCCAGTTTATTAACTTTAAAATTTTTTTAATAAATTTATTTATTTTTAATTGGAATATAATTGCTTACAATATTGTGTTGGTTTGTGCCATTTTATTTATTACTTTTAAAAAATATTCAAAATATTTTAAAATATTTTCAATGTTTAAAGCTGTGAATATTCAAAAACTGTGCTTCAAGAGAGTTACTGTTCCTTTGTTCCCACTGGCTATGTTTCTCCCTAATTCAGACCAAGCATTCTATAAAAATGTGTTCAATGATTAAATGGTTAAATGAATGATAGACTGGTTCACTCAAACTGACATGAGTTCACTCAAACTCATGTCCATCGAGTCAGTGATGCCATTCAGCCGTCTCATCCCCTGTCGACCCCTTCTCCTCCTTCCCCCAATCCCTCCCAGCATCAGGGTCTTTTCCAATGAGTCAACTCTTCACACAAGGTGGCCAAAATATTGGAGTTTCAGCTTCAGCCTCAGTCCTTCCAATGAACACCTAGGACTGATCTCCTTTAGGATGGACTGGTTGGATCTCTTTGCAGTCCAAGGGACTCTCAAGAGTCTTCTGATTTCCACAGACTATGCCATTAAAAATACTGTATTTCAGGTTTTTTTTTTTTCACACTTTCATTTATCTAACATAAGAATTATTTTTAATCAGTATCGTTCAAACAGCAATCATGATTTAACAGCTTTGGTTCTGAGAGAGTCAATCCCTAGGTAGGTTGATAAGAACTCCAGGGTCCCCAAGGAGGAGAAAGTGATCCAGAGTCCCTGAGGAGGAGATAGGGGTCTGGAGTTCTCAAGAGAAAAGGACAAATGTTTTTGTTTGTTTGTTTGTTTGTTTTGTTTAAGCTCAGAGCGGATGATGGCACAACAAAACGACTCATCTTGCTCAAGGATATGCTTTTCCTTAAACTCTGTATCAATGATTATGTAACAACAACCTATATTGCTTGAGGACATGTTTCTCCTTCTTGAGAACTTTCTGACTAATCCTGTCTTCTTAAAATATATGTTGTGGGAGTGGGTCTAGTTCAGTTCAGTTCAGTCTTTCAGTCTTGTCCAACTCTTTATGACCTCATGAATGGCAGCACGCCAGGGTTCCCTGTCCATCACCAACTCCTGGAGTTCACTCAAACCCATGTCCATCGAATTGGTGATGCCATTCAGCCATCTCATCCTCATTCGTCCCCTTCTCCTCCTGCCCCCAATACCTCCTAGCATCACAGTCTTTTCCAATGAATCAACTCTTCACATGAGGTGGAAAAGTACTGGAGTTTCAGCTTCAGCATCAGTCCTTCCAATGAACACCCAGGACTGATCTCCTTTAGGATGGACTGATTGGATCTCCTTGCAGTCCAAGAGACTCTCAAGAGTCTTCTCCAACACCACAGTTCAAAAGCATCAATTCTTCAGCACTCAGCTTTCTTCACAGTCCAACTCTCATATCCATACATGACCACTGGAAACACCATAGCCTTGACTAGACGGACTTTTGTTGGCAAGGTAATATCTCTGCTTTTGAATATGCTATCTAGGTTGGTCATAACTTTCTTCCAAGGAGTAAGAGTCTTTTTATTTCATGGGTGCAATCACCATCTGCAGTAATTTTGGAGCCCCAAATAATAAAGTCAGCCACTGTTTCCACTGTTTCCCCATCTATTTCCCATGAAGTGATGGGACCAGATGCCATGATCTTAGTTTTCTGAATGTTGAGCTTTAAGCCCACTTTTTCACTCTCCTCTTTCACTTTCATCAAGAGGCTTTTTAGTTCCTCTTCACTTTCTGCCATAAGGGTGGTGTCATCTGCATATCTGAGGTTATTGATATTTCTCCTGGCAATCTTGATTCCAGCTTGTGCTTCTTCCAGCCCAGTGTTTCTCATGATGTACTCTGCATAGAAGTTAAATAAGCAGGGTGACAGTATACAGCCTTGATGTACTCCTTTTTCTATTTGGAACCAGTCTGTTGTTCCATGTCCAATTCTAACTGTTGCTTCCTGACCTGCATACAGGTTTCTCAAGAGGCAGGTCAGGTGGTCTGGTATTCCCATCTCTTTCAGAATTTTCCACAGTTTATTGTGGTCCACACAGTCAAAGGCTTTAGCATAGTCAATAAAGCAGAAATAGATGTTTTTCTGGAACTCTCTTGCTCTTTCTATGATCCAGCAGATGTTGGCAATTTGATCTCTGGTTCTTCTGCCTTTTCTAAAACCAGCTTGAACATCTGGAAGTTCATGGTTCACGTACTGCTGAAGCCTGGCTTGGAGAATTTTGAGCATTACTTTACTAGCATGTGAGATGAGTGCAATTGTGCCGTAGTTTGAGCATTCTTTGGCATTTCCTTTCTTTGGGATTGGAATGAAAACTGACCTTTTCCAGCCCTGTGGCCACTGCTGAGTTTTCCAATTTTGCTGGCATATTGAGTGCAGCACTTTCACAGCATCATCTTTCAGGATTTGAAATAGCTCAACTGGAATTCCATCACCTGCACTAGCTTTGTTCGTAGTGATGCTTCCTAAGGCCCACTTGACTTCGCATTCCAGGATGTCTGGCTCTAGGTGAGTGATCACACCGTCATGATTATCTTGGTCATGAAGCTCTTTTTGTACAGTTATTCTGTGTATTCTTGCCACCTCTTCTTAATATCTTCTGCTTCTGTTAGGTCCATACCGTTTCTGTCCTTTATCGAGCTCATCTTTGCATGAAATGTTCCCTTGGCATCTCTAATTTTCTTGAAGAGATCTCTAGTCTTTCCCATTCTGTTGTTTTCCTCTATTTCTTTGCATTGATCTCTGAGGGAGGCTTTCGTATCTCTCCTTGCTGTTCTTTGGAACTCTACATTCAGATGCTTATATCTTTCCTTTTCTCTTTTGCTTTTCGCTTCTCTTCTTTTCACAGCTATTTGTAAGGCCTCCTCAGACCTTGGTTTTTTGTTTTTTTACATTTCTTTTCCATGGGATGGTCTTGATCCCTTTCTCTTGTATAGTGTCAGGAACCTCCATCCATAGTTTATCCAGCACTCTGTCTATCAGATCTAGTCCCTTAAATCTATTTCTCACTTCCACTGTATAATCATAAGGGATTTGATTCAGGTCATACCTGAATCGTCTAGTGGTTTTCCCTTCTTTCTTCAATTTAAGTCTGAATTTGGCAATAAGGAGTTCATGATCTGAGCCACAGTCAGCTCCTGGAATTGTTTTTGCTGACTATATAGAGCTTCTCCATCTTTTGCTACAAAGAATATAATCCATCTGAGTTTGGTGTTGACCATCTGGTGATGTCCATGTGTAGAGTCTTCTCTTTTGTTATTGGAAGAGGGTGTTTGCTATGACCAGTGCGTTCTCTTGGCAAAACTCTATTAGTCTTTGCCCTGCTTCATTCTGTACTCCAAGGCCAAATTTGCCTGTTACTCCAGGTGTTTCTTGACTTCCTACTTTTGCATTCCAGTCCCCTATAATGAAAAGGACATCATTTTTGGGTGTTAGTTCTAAAAGGTCTTGTAGGTCTTCATAGAACCTTTCAATTGTTAGTTTTAATCTTGTTAATTTATGATATATGTTATGGGAGTGGGTCTTGTAAAAGTGTGTAAGATCTTGCTAAGACTAGAGAGTGGGGGCACTCTCTCTTCCCCTTCTGATATTATGTTAGAAACTTTCTCTGTCCCTTTTTATACTTAAAAAAAAATCTGCTACATAAAAGCTCTTGAGTTCAAGCCTGGTCCCTTGTCCTGAAGTTAAATCTTCTTCGGAGACCATGAATCCGACATAGTTCACCATAAACTATCAGTTCCTGTGCATATTTGTTAAGAGCTGTTCATGTGTTCATCACTAGAATAGAGTGCGGAGAAGGCAATGGCAACCCACTCCAGTACTCTTGCCTGGAAAATCCCATGGACGGAGAGCCTGGTAGACTGCAGTCCATGGGATCGATAAGAGTCGGGCATGACTGATCGACTTCACTTTCACTTTTCACTTTCATGCATTGGAGAAGGAAATGGCAACCCACTCCAGTGTTCTTGCCTGGAGGATCCTAGGGACGGGGGAGCCTGGTGGGCTTCCGTCTACGGGGTCGCACAGAGTCGGACAGGACTGAAGCGACTTAGCAGCAGCAGCAGCAGCAGCAGAATAGAGTAAGTACAATTATGTATACTATGCCAATTAAAGGTAGGTGAAAGTATCAAATCCCTTGGAGTAAATGAAAGAAATTTCAGAGCCCCTCGAAGTTGCTGTCTAATTTATGCATGGCTTAAGTCAGTCATTAGTGTGTCACACATCAGTTCATAAAACTTCATGCAAATTTTGAATGGAAACTGCTTGACTTCCACAGACTTATATTTCAATAGAAGAAAAAAAAAATCTCATGTTATTAAAGTACAAAAGTGCCAGATCAAAACTTACAGCATGAGTGAAAGAAAAAAAAATCACAGAAACTGGAGTGAAATACTTACAAGAAATAATGAATCATCAGTGGTAGCCATACTACAGGAAACATTATTGTGTGGAAAATGCAATATTAATTAATCTACATTTAAAAGTATTTACAGTTTCCAATTAAAGATTAGGAAATGTGATTCAATCGTTTTAGTAATGATAGCTAGAAAAAGATCATAATGTAATGACATTTGGGTGCTCATAAGCCAATAAATTCCAAAGGAAAAAGAAAACCCAAGGTGGTTAATTTGACTTTTGGGGTAGATTTTCCCTTGCAGAAGTCTGCAAGATTACTGAATATGTGACCCTGAGAAGTAAGCAGAGCTACTTGGGCCTCAGTGAATCTCTGGGATGAGGCAAAAATATTGGAGTCTAGGGTACACCAAGAATGGGTAGCTTGCTGCTGCTGCTGCTAAGTCGCTTCAGTCATGTCCGACTCTGTGTGACCTCATAGACGGCAGCCCACCAGGCTCCCCCGTCCCTGGGATTCTCCAGGCAAGAACACTGGAGTGGGTTGCCATTTCTTTCTCCAATGCATGAAAGTGAAAAGTGAAAGTGAAGTCGCTCTGTCGTGCCCGACTCTTAGCAACCCCATGGATTGCAGCCTTCCAGGCTCCTCCATCCACGGGATTTTCCAGGCAAGAGTACTGGAGTGGGGTGCCATTGCCTTCTCCATGGATAGCTTGCTGCATTGCTTCAGTCGTGTCTGACTCTGTGCGACCCCATAGATGGAAGCCCATCAGGCTCCCCCATCCCTGGGATTCTCCAGGCAAGAACACTGGAGTGGGTTGCCATTTCCTTCTCCAATGCATGAAAGTGAAAAGTGAAAGTGAAGTCACTCAGTCATGTCCGACTCTTAGTGACCCCATGGACTGCAGCCTACCAGGCTCCTCCATCCATGGGATTTTCCAGAAAAGAGTACTTGAGTGGGTTGCCATTGCCTTATGGATAGCTTAGTTAAACCAATAATCTTTCAATCCCCACTTCTAAAAGGCAGAATCCTAGGAGAAAAGGCATATCATCAATTACTTGCTCTTACAGGAAGGAAAGCCATACTTAAAAACATCTTAATCTCTAATCAAATTAAGGTATCCTATATTGCTATTGTCTGATCTGCCTGGTACGGGCAAATATAATTCCTTCCTGGACAAAGATGATAACATACCAAGCCTTCGTTGCTTCTACAAATTTTCAAATACAATATCTATGACTCAATCAAAACTCTGTAGATTAGCTAATTTAGGAAGGTGTACTCACACTCATGTGAGTGTGAGTATACCAAGAAAAACAATAAGTAATACATATAGACTCACAAAGTACCTAGAAAAGCAGATTTAAAAATAACTATGTTAAATAAAACTTAACAATTGTTTTCAGATAACTATAAAAAGAACAAAATGAAAATCTTAGACTGAAAAATATTATTATTGAAATAGAGAGCTCAATGAATGGGTTTAATAGTAAAGTAGTAAAGGAAAATTAATAAACTTGAATGTTCAGTTCAGTCTCTAAGTTGTGTCTGATTCTTTGTGGCCCCATGGACTGCAGCACGCCAGCCTTCTCTGTCCATCACCAACTCCTGGAACTTGCTCAAACTCATGTCCATCAAGTTGGTGATGCCATCCAACCATCTCATAGATTAGAAGAAATTTTCCAGAATAAAACATGGAGAGAATAAAGGATAGAAAATAAATATAGAAAGCAGATTAAAAGATGCAAAGGATCCTGCAGGAAGACTCTAACATACATGTCATTGGAGTCCCAGAAGAAAAGGAGAAAGAAAGTGAAGCAGAAGCAAGATAATAGCTGACAACCTCTCAACACTAATGAAAGAACATCACGTCATAGACTCAGAGAGTCCCAGGAATGTACTGACCAATGTTTGCAACTAAAACAAAATGACCTAAAAGACAATAGCATGATATCTTCAAGTCCTAAATGAAAATGACTGGAAACCTCAATTCTTTGTCCAAGAAAAATATCCTTCAAAGATGATTGCTTCAAGGCAAAATAAATATGTTTTTTAACATTAAAATCTGAGAGAATTAGTAACCAATAAAACTACATTAATATAAATGTTAAGAAGTATTACTTTCAGGGATAAGGAAAATGTTTCCTATGAAAAGATATTTGTTGATACAGAAAAGAATGATATTCTATAGAAAGGGTAAATACATGTGAAAATCTAAAGGCATATTGACTACAAAGATGATAATGTTCAGTACTGCATAAAACATATGGAAAATTAAAAATAATGTAACAGCATATAAGCTGAGTGGGATTGTTGAGTTAAACTGTCATGAGATTTTGTGTTTTTATACTGAAACCAACATCGGTTAGGAAAATAGAAAGTAAAAAACTAAAATGCACACTTGTTTGATTGCAGATTGATTAAAAGCTTTAAGTAAAATTTGAAGATTACCAAACTATGTTAAAAAAAAAACAAAACTGTATGCTGCTTCCTAAAGACACCTTTAAAACATAAGAATACAGAATGGTTGAAAGTAAAGGTAATGAAAAAATATACTATGTAAGTGCTAATGAAAAGTAGGCTGAAAAAGTAATAGATAATAAGGCAAAAACCATTACCAGAAATGAAGAGAAATAAAAATTCTTTAAGATAAAAGTATTCTTTCATAAAGAATATGTGTTTGTGGTGGTTTAGTTGCCAGGTTGTCTCCGACTCTTTGTAACCCCATGGACTGTAGCCTGCCAGACTCCTCTGTCCATGGGATTTTCCAGGCAAGAATACTGGAGTGGGTTGTCATTTCCTTCTCCAGGGGATCTTCCCCAACCAGGGATCAAACCTGGGTCTCCTGCATTGCAGGCAGATTCTTTACCAACTGAGCTACCAGGGAAGCCCCCTGGTAACAAATCTAAATCTATGTGGAAATCTAAGGAAAAATATGTTGATTATAATGGGATGATTAATACTCCTCTCTCTCAGAAACATACAACACAAAAGTCATTAACAACAAAAATATTGGAACTAAATGATTAATAAAATTATATGTGGAATTATTTGTCCAACTTTTACATAGTTATTCAAATATACTTGAAATATTTTCTTAATTGAACATAACTTGGGCCATGAAGTGAGTCCCAAAATTTCAGTTTTAGAAAACTTATTTTTCCAAGTATTCTTGGAAGCTTTCAAAACAGGTGAATAATACCGGTCTCAACATTTCAAGTAATTGACCTTTGAGAACAAATATTCTCATCACGATGGGACTGTTTGAAATTAGTAGCTAAATTTTAATGAATCTTTTCTTATATGCTTAGTAATTTACTTAGCAAGTTTCTACCTAAGCAATTGGTCCTGCAAAGAATAAATGAAAAATAAAATGTAGCATATATTTTGAAGAAAACCATTAATTAAAATATCATGTAGAAAACTTACATGCAGGTAAAAAGTTCTTAGATAAAAATCCATAACTTTAAATTCAAATATTAGAAAGGAAGATAACCTGTAAGTCAGTAATCTATAAATTCCTAGAAGTTATAAAATGAACAGAAAATTAAATCCCATCATGAACCAAAGAATAAAATAAATCATAAAGTTTATAAATTTGAGAAATTCTTGAAAGACCTGATCAGTGAAATAATTGAGATAAAGCATAAAAACCAATGTCAGTATTGTAAAGAGTGATATCATTTCTGATTTTTGTATTTAAAAAGTTAACTGGTTGAACAAAGTTGATTTAACATTTGAAGAGCAATCAATGTAACTTACCACATAATAAAAAGAGAAACCATATCATCATTACAGCATTACACTAAGTGAGATAAGTCAGAGAAAGCAAATAGTGTTTGATAGTACTCTATATATGGAATCTGAAAAAGTCAACTTGTCAAAACAAAGAGTAAAATGAGAGACTCCCCACACCAGAGACTGGGGTGGGGATATTAAAAAAATGTTGGTTAAAGGACCCAAAATTGGATGCAAGAGATGAAAAAAAAAAAAAAGAAAAGAAAAGAAATGTTGAGGAAAGGCAAATTTGTAGAAATGGAAACTAGGCTGATGTTTGAATGGGGTGGTGATAGTGGGGGCCTAGTGGGGATTAACAGTAATGGCAAGAAAGATCTTATTGGGGTGGTGACTATGTTCTAAAACTGACTTGTGATGGTTGCATGACTCAGAAAATTTATAAAAAACCATTGAACAGTAAAATTAAAAAGAGATTGTCCATTTTCAAATGAGTTTCGGAAAAAATGGTTAATAAAAGTAAAGCAAGTTTTGTTCATAAAACCTTTTCCTCATTACTACAGATGTATTAATGTAAGCCACGAATCTCTAAGGAGGGATGAAGTATATGTTTTTAAACATTTGTGTGTGTGTTATGCTGGAAAAGTATCAAGGAACTTAGTGGGAGACAGATTTATAGAGCAGTCTTTAATACTAACCATTCTTATACAAATATTTTTCGTCTTCAATAGCCAGGCACTATTCTAAGATACAACAGTGGAAAGAAGAGTCAAATATTTTTGCCCTCATTGAGTATACATTATGTGGGAACTCAGACAGACTCCGGAGAAGGCAATGGCACCCCACTCCAGTACTCTTGCCTGGAAAATCTCATGAACGGAGAAGCCTGGTGGGCTGCAGTCCATGGGGTCTCTAAGAGTCGGGCACGACTGAGAGACTTCACTTTCACTTTTCACTTTCATACTTTGGAGAAGGAAATGGCAACCCACTCCAGTGTTCTTGCCTGGAGAATCCCAGGGACGGGGCAGCCTGGTGGGTTGCCGTCTATGGGGTCGCAAAGAGTCAGACATGACTGAAGCGACTTAGCAGCCGCAGCAGCAGACAGAATCAAGGTAAATAAGCAACAGATAAAGTATGTTAGTCATTGATAAGTGAAGTGAAATTCGCTCAGTTGTGTCCAACTCTTTGTAACCCCATGGACTATACACTCCATGGGATTCTCCAGGCCAGAATACTGGAGAGGGTAGCCTCCCTTCTCCAGGGGATCTTCCCAACCCAGGGATCGAACTCAGGTCTCCCGCATTGCAGGTGGATTCTTTTATCAGCTGAGCCACAAGGGAAGCCCAAGAATACTGGAGTGGGTAAACTATCCCTTCTCCAGTGGACCTTCCTAGATATTGACAGGTAAGGCAAAAATAAAATATAGAAAGGATACAGTAATTTTTGAGGTTGAGTGGATGTTTTCAATAAGATTACCTGAGAAATTCTGAGAAAGTATCTTTAAAGCAAAGTTCTAAAGACTGAGCTCTAGAGATATCTGCGGAAGAGCAATCCAGGTAGAAGGAACAGGACTGTCTTTGTGATAGAAGTATGACTGACATGTTTAGGAACAAAGAGTCTATTATGAACAGAATGAGTCATTAAAAATTGCTCACAAAATTAACAGAAGAGACAGCAGAAGTCTATTCATGTGGGCCATTGTAAAGATGCTGGCTTTGACTCAGATGGAGAGTTGTTGGGGGATATTGAGAGAGGAAGAGCAAAATCTGATTTACATTTTGGTACACTTTACTTGTGTTGAGAATATACTAAAGGAGGTCAAGTCTGGAGGCAGGAAGATAAATTTGAAGTGAGAGGTAATGGTGAGTAGGATAAGAGTGATAGCAATTAAGCAGTAAGACATAAAATGTAGATTCTTAGATATATTTTGAAGGCAATCCCCACAGAATGACTTTTCATATACAGTGGAGACTGTAATTATATTCCGGTCCTATAAGAAAGGTATTGCTATCCTCTCCTTTTTGATCTCAACATTTTAAACCCTTCTGATTTGAAACACAAAGTGCTTGGCTCAAAATGGAAGAGCATACCACATTAGTTCTGCAATCATGTGCCAGGATACAGAGAAATTGTTCTCTAGAGTATCCCATCATTTACTGGAAAAATATTATTAGCTGCCAAATTTTATATAAAAATTTCCTATGTGCATAGAAATTGCTTTTTCCCCACTCAGATTCCATCTCTCTGACATGTATAATGACTTCTTCTGTGTGTACTAAAACTTTGCACATACCTCTATTTTCAATTATATCATTGTATTGTTGCTATTTTTTGATATATATTTCCCTTCCATCTGACTATGATTATCAGCTCACTCATTTTTAAGATTCCCTGGCCATAATCCACTGACTTACACTAGGTATTATTGAGTAAATTTTCAACTTACTGAACCAGTTCTTGAAACATTTAACATTATATAATTCAGCCCATATTCTACTGTAAAACATAGAACTCAGAGACCTAGTCTGATGATTTTAAATGCTGTAGTAGTATTGCCTCAAGTTTTAGTTTGTATCAGGATACTTAGCGAAGCCTTCTAAAAGTCAGACTTGTGGACCCCATTCACAGAATTCATGATTCAGTTGACTCAGTAAGTTTGAAGCTGACTTTAAGAATTTTCTAGTTGTGGTATATATATAGAGAGAATATATATAATAGAATATATGTATAGTAATAGAATATTACTCAGCCATAAGAAATGAGGAAATCCTACCATTTGTGACAACATGGATGGACTTTGAAAGCATTATGTGAAGTGAAATAAGTCAGACAAAGTCAATAATGTATGATCTTACTTATATGTGTAATCAAACAGAACAAAACACACAATTTATAGAAAAAGAGATCTGATGTATGGTTATCAGAGGCTGGTGGTAGGGGATGGGTGGGTTGAAGGAAGATGATCAAAAGATACAAACTTCAGTTGTAAGATAAAGAAGTACTAGGGTGTAATATACAACATGATGAATATAGTTAATACTGCTGTATAATATATAGGAAACTTGTTAAAAGAGTAAATCCTATAGGACTTCCCTGGTGATTCAGTGGCTAAGACTCTGCATTCCCAATGCAAGGGGCCCCGGTTCGATCCTTGGTCAGGGAACTAGATCCCACATGCTACAACTAAGACCCAGTGCAGCCAAATAAATAAATAAAAGTAAAAAAGAGTAAGTCCTAAAAGTTCTTATCTAAAGGACAAAAATATTTTACTTTATTCTTTTCTTTTTTATTGTATCTACATGAGAAGATGGATGTTATATGAACCTATTGTGGTACTCATTTCATAATATATTTAAGTCAGACCATCATGCTGTATACCTTAGACTTATACAGTGATATAATTTCATTATTTCTCAATAAAACTGGAAAAAATTGTACTTCTAATATGTTTCCAGGTGATGCTGATATGGCTGTTCCAGAAGCCATATGTCGAGAACCACTGCCCTAAGGATTTCCTTAGAACTGTCTATGCAAAAGGAATTGGAGTAGAGAATAGCAGGACTATACCAGGTAAAATGTCATTATATTCAATTTATTGATTTATAGGCACCACTAATAGATTCTCTGTGTGAAACTGTTTCTATCATGAGACAGAATCACACAGGTCTTGCTATGCTAAAAAGGAGAGTTTATTATAATGACTTATTACTTGTATAGATCAGAATAAGAAAGAGATCAAGATTCAAGGTAGCTCCAGGAATTTATCTCTCCTTCTCTCTCTTGCTGTTTCTTAACCTTCCTGCACTTTTTCACAAAATAAATCTATTTTTTACTTCATTCTTCATTCTCTATCTAGTAAGTGGAATTGTCCACTTATTTTTTATTCTTCAATGGAAATCAAGAAAGAGACTGTCTAAATAGTTCAGCTCATTGGCATTTTATTTCAAAAAACTCATAAGAGTGCATAGGTGGAGCCCTGCTGACCCATTCCTGGGTTACTCATGCATTAAGTTCAACTTAATTAACTTAATTAAGTTCACTGTTTCACTGAGTAGAGATCTGCAGGTAGGACTGCATCTGCTAGAGAAGGATGTTGGGCATTTTGGACCCGGTGACAGACATATCTGGAAGAATATTCCTAAAACCCAGATTTTAGGGGGAACAGGAAATCAAGCAGGAAAATTCCTGTTGAATTAGTGAGAGATATGGATATGAAAAGAGATGTCACAGTTCTTGGAGAAAGGATAAGAAAACAAACATATTCAGCTTTATGACATGTCCTTGTCTTGACAAACAAGATTTTCCTGTTCTATTTATAAATGATGTTGGAGTGCAGAGACAACACATAGATCTTATGTTCTTTCCCTTTACTTTTGAACTCACTTGAAAGTCACATGAGGAAGCACTTGTTATACACAGAAAAAAGAAACCTGTGAGGAGCCAGATGCTGTTAGGCGATATATTTGCCTACTGGGACTGCAGAATGTGGACCCCTAGCAAATCTGGCTCTAGAGTGTTAGTGTCTTTTTCAAGTGTAAATCATCCTATGATTCCTGCTGAAAAAAACTGACAGTGATTAGTTGATCTCTTTCTTGAAAAATAAGATTTTTGCACAGAAAATAAGTGTATGCAGTCTTGGTAGGAGGCCTATTGCAGATTCCATTGCATGTTAGGATGATGGGAAAGACAAGTGATTATATTCATTATAAACTTTTTTTTCCCCATAGGAGCCAGCTGCAAGAGGACAGGTGGCGGTTTGCTAAGGGAGCTCTAGCATATTTTTCTGTGTCTGTTAGAAAGATAACCATTGATTCTTTTCCTTAGGGAAGGTTTGTGATCACATTTGAACTTGGTGTCGTCTACTGGAATGGAACTGGACTTTGATTTCCTTTCACCTGTCTGAATAGTTTTGATTTAATGTTGATAGTAAAAGACAAATTGAATGAATCTTCCTCCTTCACTCTCTTGGAATCAATTACTTCTGCTCAAATAGCTTACTTCAGGAAGATTTAGGGCATCCGATAAATTCATTTACATACTCTCAAGAAATGATTAGCATCCTGGTGGAATAAGAGAACAGAAAGGACTGATTTACCTCAGTGTTTCTTTCCTTGTGGCTATCTGACCAGTAATAAGAGTTCATACGTGTTGAACTGGGTACAGTGGTCTCTCGCAGTCCCGTGCAAAGAAAACTTGCTGAGTTAATGAACTGTGGCTGAGCAGCAAAGAAAATGAGGATAGCATAATGAATGCAGCTAAGGATCTTTGTTCCTCTTTAAGTCACCTCTTTACCCTGAGACCACTCAGACTCATCTAGGTCAAGACCCAGAGAGAGCATACTGCTTCTGTTTAATTAGTATAGGTCAAGCTCATAGTATTTTCTTTTGAACCCGTGGCTCCTCAGGAAAAGATGAGCTGACCACAGTGTAGCCCTCTGGATATGAAATAGAGCATAATTATTTCTGATATTCCAAACATGTGCAACTTCTGCTTTGATTTTACACTTACTTTGTCCTTTTTTTCCACTTAATTTTCTAGTACACTGCACAGCTATGCTAATTTGGCACGGATGCTAAATATAAGGTCAGAGCATCTCACTTTGGTCTTTACTTGATTGCTTATCACCTTTCCTGAATGCCATTTCTATTTACTCTATGCATCTGATCTCATGTCGGCACTGCATCCCCTTGGCAGGCTGGTGTTCTTGTTTTTCTCTCTTTCCAAGCAGCTGTTCAATAATTTCACATGACATAATGTAAATGTATTTTCTATTCATGAGGGAAGAAAGTGAGTCCCTATAATCTCAGACCATCTTCCATCACAGATTTCTTTTATCCGATGATCAGAACAGGTTCTTTGCTTTTTGCTTTTATAATCTCTGTTGTATAAAAGCATTTTGAGGAGAATTATATAAATGTTTACATTTCCCTTTTTTCATCACATGGCTCTTTCCCAATACATTTTACAAGTCATTTCAATATTTATTATAAATCAATGGATCTGTTCCCTGGTTTCTCATTCACTGACACCTGCAAATAATCAGTGAAGATAATTAGACACATGAATAGACATAGTACTACATAAATTAGTTTGGGAGCATTCTTGTATGGGGTAGATTTGTAAAAATTATGTTTGTATGAGTAATGTTTATGTGAGGAAAAAACCCTCCAGGCTCTTAATGTAACTCTTGGTTTGTACAATTGATTTAAAAAAAAAATAGAGTAAAAGTCAAATATTAAGATGCTTTGGCTTCAGCTTTTGGCACACAAAGAAATCTCCCTGGTCCCAAATGGAGAACAGCATTAACCAGCATGCTCTGATTCTGTCTGTACAATTTCTAACATTACTTTGACTTGAGGTTTTAAATACCATATGGCAAATTCATAAACACTCTGAGTGAGCAGGTTTTTCTGAGAAATAATATGAGATTACCACCTACCTGAGACTTAGGGAAATCAAAAAAGACGTGCATTTTCTGGATGTGTGGCTTCTGTTAGTGATTTTTAGAAACTCTGCCAGGAGCTATTTAAGAATTCTTGTGTTGATGCCTGGCAAGTGAGAACCATGCAGAATGTAGGCAATGTACATTTCCTAAAGAAGTAATACATAGTTATAAGGGTAGATTTGATTATTTATTTATCCTTTTCTTTAAGTTAAAAATATACAAACCCATTGAAATAATCATGAGTTGATTGCACTATCTTTAGAGTTATATTTCTGAAAGATAAATATGATATTCTAATATCCCTAATTTAAACCAAATTCCCTACAGTGAAAATTCTAGTCTTTGTTTTGCCATCCAATTTTCTACATTTTGTATTTTTCTTTGTCATAGGCCTTATACTACAAATTAGTAGCTAGTCCCTAATGTGACCATTTATACTGTGGTATCTTTCCTCTTTTCTCAATATGGATCTCTTATTATAATTAAAATCCAGTTAAAAGTGATTACAGCCATGAAATTAGAAGATGCTTGCTTTTTGGAAGAAAAGCTGTGACAAACCTAGACAGTGTATTAAAAAGCAAAGACATCACTTTGCCGACAAACGTCCATATAGTCAAAGCTATTTTTTTTTCCAGTAGTCATATATGGATGTGAGAATTGAACTTTAAAAAAGGCTGAATGCTGAAGAATTGATGCCTTTGAAATGTAATGTTGGAGAAGACTCTTGAGAGTCCCTTGGACAGCAAAGAGATCAAACCAGTCAGTCCTAAAGGAAATCAACCCTGAATATTCATTGGAAGGACTGAAGCTGACGCATCAATACTTTGGCCATCTGATGTGAAGGGCTGACTCATTGGAAAAACTCTGATGCTGGGAAGGATTGAAGGCAAAAGGAGAAGAAGATGGTAGAGGATGAGATGATTAGATAGCATCACCGATTCAATGGACATTAACTTGAGCAAACTCCAGAGATAGCGGAAAACAAGGAAGCCTGGCATGCTGTGGTCCATGCAGTCACAGAGTCAGACATGACTAGGCGACCGAACAACAACAAAAAGAAAACAACTGTTGACATGCCTGTCTCTTATCTACCTCCTCAATGAGTTGTGCAATCAAAGATAGTTAACATCCCATCTCTAAATGCATCTACCAGTGCTTTCAAAAGTTTTGGGCACATAGTAGAATGTCAGTATATGTATGCTTAAGAAAGAGAATACAAGGATGAATTAACAGTATCTATTCTATATTTCATGTGTAAACATTTTATTTCCAGAGTATAGTTTGAAAACACTAAATCTCTTAAATACAATAACTTCTGAGGTCTAAGGTTTTAAGTAAACCCCCAGAAACAGCTAACATTTTTAGACTGCCCTTGCATTGGCAATATCTTTTATGACCTAAAGACAAACCCTTAGATTTTTAACCCAGAGCTAAATTTATTTTAATACACATGACACAAAAGTGAGATATAGTTTTCATATTACAGTGTATATATAAAGCCAAAAAAACTTGAAAGACACAGAGAAGGGTACACATAAAGAGGGATTAAAAAATGTTGGCTAGCTGAGAATGCTAAAACAAAGTATGCTTTATTATACATTTTAAAGCAGTCATTAAAGTTCACAGTGGATGCTCTGAGCCATCAAGTAAAACTTGGTGCACATCCTCCATTTAAGGAGAAAGGAGACAAATACATTATAAAACTGTATCATAATAATGGTTAAGGTAAGCAAAGTCTGCCTGCCTGAATTTTAAATGCATTTCTAGACAATTTGTGTGAAATACTTCATTGTTCTTAAGTTGCCAGAGATGCTGGGAAAATACAAACTGGGAGTTGCAGAAATTACTAACCAGGTATTGCTGGAATATCCTGAAGCACAGATGCTTCTGAACTTTTAGTGGATTCAGGAAGCCACAGGAACTTGGAACTTTTAGTGGATCCAGGAGCAGAATCAAGGCAGAGAGTTTTCTGCTCAGATCTAGTTTTAACTACTGCATGAGCTAATAATGCTCAGTATGGAAAAATCTGAGCTCTGGCCATGATGTGACAGGAAACAAACAAGTGCATGCAGATGGCTCCATCCACAGGGCCTGCAATAAGCCCCATTAACAGTGAGGCAATAGAAATATCTTTATGAATAACTAATGAATAAGCTGAATAACTTGAAATGTGCATTTTTAAATTTCTGGCTGGCTCAGAAGCATTTTGAGGGCAGGATTTATGTATGACTTGTTCAGCATGATATATACCTAATGCCAAGCACAAGACCTTGCACATAGCAGGTTATAAATAATACCTGTTGAGTGAATGGATGAATGTCACACATTGTTTCTAATGTGTAACAATGTGGTTACACATTGTTTTTACCATAAACTTTTATCCTGATTTTGTGTGTGTGTGTGTGTGTGGTGGTTTTTGATGTTGTGAATTGGAAACATGTTGTTCAAAGATAGACATCTTTATTCCTTTTGGACTAATGCAGGGCAAGTATACAGATGAGAAGACATAAGTTTTTAACTTAATTGGAGCTAACATTTGTTTATTTCCATAAGTGATCTTTTCTTTTTTCCTAATAAGGTATTTTTTTTTAAGAAAGTGCCATGTATGTCTTTTTTCACATTTGTATAATAAGACAAATAGCAAAAGGCATATTTAGAGATGTTTACAGGGTTATAGAAGCCAAAATGGCAACGACTGGAGGTAGTAATTTACTCAACTGATGAAGAAGTAATTTATTCCTGGCTTACTATGAAAACAATTACAGAACTTTTGATACATTAGCACTATATTTCCCTAATAAAGAACTTTTTTTTACAGAACCTAACATTTAAAAATCTTTGTTCAGTTTAGTTCAGTTCAGTCGCTCAGTTGTGTCCAACTCTTTGCGACCTCATGAATCGCAGCATATTTATCTTTTGTATTTATGAATTGATTTATTTGTAAGTTTTCTAAGGATGAGGGTTTTGTTGTGCTCATCATTATCTCCAAAGGCTACAGAAGTGCCTGGCACATCAGTTCAGTTCAGTTCAGTTGCTCAGTCGTGTCCGACTCTTTGCAACCCCATGAATAGCAGCACACCAGGCCTCCCTGTCCATCACCAACTCCCGGAGTTCACTCAGACTCACGTCCATTGAGTCAGTGATGCCATCCAGACATCTCTGTCGTCCCCTTCTCCTCCTGCCCCCAATCCCTCCCAGCATCAGAGTCTTTTCGAATGAGTCAACTCTTCCCATGAGGTGGCCAAAGTGCTGGAGTTTCAGCTTTAGCATCATTCCTTCCAAAGAAATCCCAGGGCTGATCTCTTTCAGAATGGACTGGTTGGCTCTCCTTGCAGTCCAAGGGACTCTCAAGAGTCTTCTCCAACACCACAGTTCAAAAGCATCAATTCTTCGGCGCTCAGCCTTCTTCACAGTCCAACTCTCACATCCATACATGACCACAGGAAAAACCATAGCCTTGACTAGACGAACCTTTGTTGGCAAAGTAATGTCTCTGCTTTTGAATATGCTATCTGCTGCTGCTGCTGCTGCTAAGTTGCTTCAGTCGTGTCCGACTCTGTGCGACCCCATAGACAGCAGCCCACCAGGCTCTGCCGTCCCTGGGATTCTCCAGGCAAGAACACTGGAGTGGGTTGCCGTTTACTTCTCCATTGCGTGAAAGTGAAAAGTGAAAGTGAAGTCGCTCAGTCGCGACTGACTCGTGGCGACCCCATGGACTGTAGCCCACCAGGCTCCTCCATCCATGGGATTCTCCAGGCAAGAGTACTGGAGTGGCTTGCCATTGCCTTCTCCAGAATACGCTATCTAGGTTGGTCATAAATTTTCTTCCAAAGAGCAAGCTGTAGCTAGCAAAACTTAGGAAGTAAAAGAAGTGAAAGGAGTCTGGATTGGAAAGAAGGAAGCAAAACTCTTTCTAATCACAGACAACATGATCTTTTAGACTGAAGATCCTAAATCATGCCAAAAACCTGTTAGAGCTAATAAACAAATTCAGGTAGACTGTGGGATATAAGATGGATATAGAAAAAATCAACTGAATTTGCATATGTGTGCAACAAATGAACCAAAAATGAAATTAGGAGAACCATTACAATTGACAGAACATTTCTAACATCATCAAAAAGAATAAAATAAATAAAAATTAATTTAACCAGGTAAATACAAGACTTAGACATTGCAAAATATTGTTGCATGAAATAAAAAGGATATAAATGCATAGACAGACATGCTATATTCTTGGGTAAGGAAAAATATTGTTAAGACGGCAATACTACCCAAAGCAATCTAAAGATGCAATGCAGTCTCTATCAAAATTCCAGTTGTCCTTTATTTTTTGAGAAGTGAACAAGCCAACTTTAAAATTCATTAAAAATTACAAGACAGCATGAATAGTTAAAACAACCTTAGAAAGAACAAAGTTGAAATATTACAACTTCCCAAATTTATTAATTTATAAATTTATATTTTATGTTCGATAGGATAGTATAGTGTCCAATATAACATGCTGCTGCTGCTAAGTCACTTCAGTGGTGTCTGACTCTGTGCAACCCCATAGATGGCAGCCCACCAGGCCCCACCGTCCCTGGGATTCTACAGGCAAGAACACTGGAGTGGGTTGCCATTTCCTTCTCCAATGCATGAAAGTGAAAAGTCAAAGTGAAGTCACCCAGTCGTGTCCGACTCTTAGTGACGCCATGGACTGCAGCCTACCAGGCTCCTCCATCCATGGGATTTTCCAGGCAAGAGTACTGGAGTGGGTTGCCATTGCCTTCTCTGCCAATTAACATAGTTGATTAATAATGTGCTGTAATAAAAAAAAAAAAAAAAAACAGTGTTAGTTTCAGGTTACAGCAAAATGATTCAGCCTGCAATGCAGGAGATGATCCCTGGGTTGGGAAGATCCCCTGGAGAAGGGAAAGGCTACCCACTCCAGTATTCTGGCCTGGAGAATTCCATGGACTGTATAGTCCATGGGGTCACAAAAAGTCAGACAGGTCTGAGCGACTTTCACTTCACTTCATTCTTTTTCAAACTCTTTTTCCCATGTAAATTATTACAGAATATTGAGCAGAGTTCCCTGTGCTATGCAATATGTCCTTGGTTATCTATTTTAAAAATAGTAGTGTGTGCATGTTAATCCCAAATTTCCAATCTATCCCTTCCCCTTCCCTTCCCCCTGGTAACCATAAATTCATTTTCTAAGTCTGTGAGACTTGTTTTTGTTTTATAAATAAGTTCATTTGTGTCTTTTTTGAAGATTCTGCACATAAGGGATATTATATGATATTTGTCTTTCTTTCTCTGACTCACTTCATTTAGTATGATAATCTAAGTGTAAATACAAACATATATATATACACCTCTCTAATTAACCATCAACACACTCATCTTTTTCAGTGACATACCTTGTATAGATAATTGGAAAGAGATTAGTAATTGTATTTATCTTTTAATATAAAATTGATTATATATTAATACTTTAAGAAATTCAAAATTGCATATGGATTTATTCCATATTAGATAATACTTATAAGAACATAATCACTCATGTACCTTTCTGAGAAGTACTGCTCATCTTTTAGATATGGATAAAGATTCCATCTTTATTGTTATAGTATATCAATAATATTTTATTATTAACAATCGTGTGCATAATCTGCATTGAAAATCCTTGTTTTAGAATCATTGTTCATGCAATAATTTGAAAAACATTTATTTAGCATGTAACATGTACAAGCAACTCTGGTGTATAATAGAAATATAAGAAAATTATATGTTTTGAGTGAAGATAAATGACATATTTTTGAAATCTAAATAGCACTGCAGAATGAATTAAAATTTAAATTCTTCCCAGCTCTAATTGTAACATAAAGTCTCCGTAATTAAAATTGTGCTGCTTATACAATGTAAATGTATGCTTCCCCAACATAATACAAAGTGGGTGGTTTTACTACTGCAGACATATTCTCAACAATTTAATACAAACATCTTCACTGAGGGCAAGTGTTGTTTGAAATCCACCTGATAAACATGATATACTTTTTAAAATTATCTAAAAATTCCATACCATTTTCAGCTAAGTCTGAATGGAAAGACAAATAACATATGATATCTCTTATTGATATATGTGGAGAAGGCAATGGCAACCCACTCCAGTACTCTTGCCTGGGAAGTCTCATGGACGGAAGAGCCTGATAGGCTGCAGTCCATGGGGTCGCAAAGAGTAGGACATGACTGAGTGACTTCACTTTCACTTTTCACTTCCATGCATTGGAGAAGGAAATGGCAACCCACTCCAGTGTTCTTGCCTGGAGAATCCCAGGGACGGCAGAGCCTGGTCGGCTGCCGTCTATGAGGTCACACAGAGTCGGACATGACTGAAGCAACTTAGCAGCAGCAGCAGCACTGATATATGACGAATTTAAAATATAACACAAATGTTATTATCTATGAAACAGAAACAGACACAGATATAGAAAGCAGATTTGTGGTTGTCAAGAAAAGGGGAGGGTGCAGGGGAAAGCTGGATTGGGAATTTGGGGTTAGCAGATGCAAACTAGTAAATGCTAAGTTGCTTCAGTCATGTCTGACTCTTTGCAACCCTATGGACAGTAGCCTGCCAGGCTCCTCTGTCCATGGGATTCTCCAAGCAAGAATACTGGAGTGGGTTGTCATTTCCTTCTCCAAACTAGTATATGTAGGATGCATAGACAGTAATGGGCTTCCCTGGTAGCTCGGATGGTAGAGAATCTGCCTGCAATGCAGGAGAACCAGGTTCAATCCCTGGGTCTGGAAGATCCCCTGGAGAAGGACATGGCAACCCACTCCAGTATTCTTGCCTGGAGAATTTCATGGACAGAGAAGCCTGTTAGGCTACAGTCCATGGGGTCACAAAGAGTTGGACATGACTGAGCAACTAACATGCTACAAGCAATAATGGGTAAGTGTGTGTGTGTATGCACCCACACGTCTCAATAACTTTGCTCTATGCCAGAAACTCATATAATATTGTAAATCAAATTTACTTAGATTTTTAAAATTCTACATTCAAAGCATAAAAACCCACCAATAAAATCAGTAGCTATTAAACCATAGTGCACCTTGTATCTGTATATTCTTAAATTTCTAGTACTGATTTAGTTACGTTTAGCATCAAGGAATCAGTTTTGAGTTGTGCTCAATATTTAGACTTCACCCCCACCAAATCATTTTTGAAAGTGAATGGAGAAATCATTTACAAAACGTGGAGTCCTGTAGGACTTCAAAGGTATTTGAAAGTGAAAAGGACTTTGAGAACAGCAGTACAGCAAGTACATGATATGCTGTTCCCTGTGGCTCAGTCATGTACTGGAGAAAGCCTTAAAAGCTGAGGTAAAATGTTTACTGTCTAGAATAGAACACTCTAATATTAAGCCCAATTATCAGCCTCCTTTTGTATTTTCAACCTTGTTGCAAAACTTGTGCAGTGCCAGTCAATATTAATCCTTGGTGGAAACCATGGAATTTGCTGAAAAGTCCCAAGGAATATAAATTTCTTTGAATAGATTGACAAGGCCATATTACATTATGATTTAGAGCCAAATGATTTAAGGCTTTGCATTTTCATGAACTTCTAGTGGTTGACAATGACACACTGAACTGATTGAAGTGCTGTGAGGGAAATAAAAATCATACAGTGCTAGGGGAGGAGTGTTGTCTGTATTAACTATTTCTTGGCTCTTACACTATACTGAAGATTCTGGTCAGCTTTAAAAAAATCAAATGAAAGCTACTGATTTTCTTTTTTTAATTTTAAGCAGCAGCTCTCTTGACAGTGCTGCTACTATAGAAGTTGAAAAAATAGTTTTTCTAGGCTCTTAAAAAAAGTTATGAATATTGCCTAGGGTGGAAACACACCTTTTACATATTTCATATAAATCTTTAAGCAATAAATGAAGAAGATCTACATAATCTCATCTAGTCATTTCCTGTGATAGGTAAGGATTTTTGTGTTATCCCTTCTATGGTTCAATACCAAAATGGGTGACTAGATTTCTTGCTGAGAATGAAAAGATAGATTTTGTACCTTGTCACCCTGTGGCTATCAGTTGACCAAGTATAAAGTAAATTTGGTAGGCATCAAGATGGTAGAGCAGGAAGACTCTCAGCTCATTCCTTCTATAGGTAATCCCAAATTACAATTGCTTACAGAGCAGCTATATCTGAGCACAACCTGAAGAGTAGCAGAAGATTTTCTACAGTTAAAAATAATGAAGGAGATACAATACTATGGCTAGAAGCAACAGAAATGCAGTTTAGTTCTCAGTGTAGGGACTGAGAACTCACAACTGGGAGGGAAATCACAATTGCAGAGATCCTCCCCAAGGACTGAGGGATCCCAGTCACACATCAGAGTCCCCAAGCAGGAGGGGGCCCTGCACTAGGAAGAGTAACCTCCCAAACATGAGCTTTGAGAGTCATCAAGGGTTATGTTGGGATGGACAGGGGGGTGCGGAAAACTGAGATCCTCCCTTTGTTGTTAGGTTGTGTATCTGAATATTCAGTGCCACCTCAACCAATTTTATAGTAATTTTAACTCCAATTAATAAAACTTACCTGAGTGAATTATCTTATTAGAGCTGTACATTAATCATGTTCTAGTTTGATCATTTCTTGGACATTTATTGTTGCTATTCAATTGCTAAGTTGCATTCGACTCTGAGACTCCATGGACTGCAGCACGCCAGACTTCCCTGTTTTTCACTGTCTCCTGGAGTTTGCTCCAACTCACATCCATTGAGTCAGTGATGCCATCTAACCATCTCATAGACTGTCACCCCTTCTCCTCCTGCCCTCAATCTTCCCCAGCATCACGGTCTTTTCCAATGAGTCGTCATGTTTATTAACTATTTATTTTTCTATATAAACCTATTTTTTTCCCCTTAGCAGCTTGGAATATTTGGTTACCATGAAATAAGTCCTACTAGAAGGTCAGTCAGTTCAGTTGCTCAGTCGTGTCCTACTCTTTGCGATCCCATGAATCACAGCACGCCAGGCCTCCCTGTCCATCACCAACTCCTGGAGTTCACTCAAACTCATGTCCATCAAGTCGGTGATGTCATCCAGCCATCTCATCCTCTGTCGTCCCCTTCTCCTCCTGCCCCCAATCCCTCCCAGCATCAGAGTCTTTTCCAATGAGTCAACTCTTCGCATGAGGTGGCCAAAGTACTGGAGTTTCAGCTTTAGCATCATTCCTTCCAAAGAAATCCCAGGACTGATCTCCTTCAGAATGGACAGGTTGGATCTCCTTGCAGTCCAAGGGACTCTCAAGAGTCTTCTCCAACACCACACTTCAAAAGCATCAATTCTTCAGTGCTCAGCCTTCTTCACAGTCCAACTCTCACATCCATACATGACCACTGGAAAAACCATATCCTTGACTAGACGGCCCTTTGTTGGCAAAGCAATGTCTCTGCTTTTGAATATGCTATCTAGGTTGGTCATAACTTTCCTTCCAAGGAGTAAGCGTCTTTTAATTTCATGGCTGCAGTCACCATCTGCAGTGATTTCTACTAGAAGGTAGACTATGTAAAATTTTTCTTTTTTTTTCTTTTTCAAAGTAGAACTTTGGTTATAAGTCATCTTAGATGACAGAAAGGTACTTTGTTGGGCAATCTCTTTTTGGAACATCCTTTTATACTTGCAAATATTCAGAGATTTAAAGCATTTCGGTCAATTCCATTCCTTGTTCTTCTGATTCTCAAATTATCAGTTTTTTCACTCTGGATCCCTTAAAGTTGGCACAAGGATTCTTCTAGTATGACCCAATTAATCTCTAACAGCTTATTTGTTTTCTGTCACAATAAACTATCCCAAGCTCTTGTTCTTTTTCTTATCAAAACCTAGCCATTTTTAGCTGTAAACGGTTTTGCAGTCCACAATGTGACTTTAGAGCCATTAATTAAAAGAAAATATAGTGTTAAAGCAATTGAAATGTTCAGAGCAAGAAATGTGAATTTAGAAGTCATGTTTTTAATATTTCTTGTTCAGTTTTGGCATATAACATAATTACTTTGATTTTACATTTTATTTTTTTCTTTTACTGAAATTACTGATTGTCAGTATCAAAGTATTTATTCTCTCTCACAATGTACAAAATATGACAATTCCTACAAACCTAAAAATTAGAATTTAAAAATGCAGAATGACATTAAAAATTATTGAAGTTTTTTTGTGTGTCTTTATAATGCAGCCTACTAAATATATAATATAGTTTTCTCTCATTTGCAAATTGCACCCTGGTTCAGTTTCTAATTCAATACATAGTTACCTTCATTCATTTTGGGAAATTCTTTTCTGTATAAAGGATTTCTTTATACTTGTATTTTTATCAATTGAATAGTTGTGAAATATTATTTTACTATTTTTAGTTTGTAGTTCTCATAGAATAACTGAGTTTGAACAACTTTTCATGTTTAATATTATTTGTATTTCTTTCAATGAATTTCTACAAATGTCAAATATCTCTTTTTGTATTGGGCTATTATCTCCTGTATTTCTAGCTCTTTTTATTTGGGGATGATTACTTTTTATCTGTGAAATGAATGTAAATATTATTTCCAAGATAGTCATATATTTTTTGATATATCAATATTTCCTGCTTTTGACAATGTAGAAATTTGGATTAAGCTAATCAAGTTAATTTATTTCCTAATGGATTCTGGACTTTGAGACCTAGTTAGAGAGACCATATGCAGTCCAGAGTTTAAAGGAATTAATTTATATTTCGTTTTACTATTTGCACAAATTTATTTATTTTCATTGTGTTGGATATGTGTGGAATTTATCTTGGTTTACAGTATATAGACCAAATTCATATTTTCCCAAATGGTTATCTAGTAATTTCAAAGTTTTTCATGAAGAAGTTCTTTAACTAGTATTAGAGGAGAAGGCGATGGCACCCCACTCCAGTCCTCTTGCCTGGAAAATCCCATGGATGGCGGAGCCTGGTGGGCTGCAGTCTATGGGGTCTTGAAGAGTCAGACACGACTGAACGACTTCATTTTCACTTTTCACTTTCATGAATTGGAGAGGGAAATGGCAACCCACTCCAGTGTTCATGCCTGGAGAATCCCAGGGCCAGCAGAGCCTGGTGGCTGCCATCTATGGGGTCGCACAGAGTCGGACACGACTGAAGCGACGCAGCAGCTGCAGCAGCAGCAGAGGTATATTAACCATGACCTCGATCGGACTCCACACTGCCTATCCAAGTGAGGATGATATACTAGCTGTGGCTTTTGATAGTTGCAATTAAAAATAATTGCCATTTTAGACTCAAATTTCAGAATTACACAAATGAACAGATTTTCAACCATAGCAAATTTTTGACCTACTTCTCTTAGTCCTTAGAAATTGTAGTACATATACACACACATTTAAAATACGTGAATATTTGTAAATGCAAAAATCATTTTCTGAAGATAAAGAAGAAGTAGAATATTTGGCTCATTTTTCCTCCATTTAATACATTTGGGTACGATTTTATTCCTGTAGAAACAGATATATATTTATATTACAATAAACACAAAATAAAACTATTTAAATATAATATATGCACATAAAGAATTTCTAATTTTAAATTATTTTTTGCCTAAAATTCTGGATCTATAAAATGTTTGCTTCATGTGAGAATGACTAAGAATGTTAATATTAGATCAGAATCTCTATCATACATTGGTAAGCCAAAAGTAAATAAGTTTCATTTCCAGAGAAGTATTAATTGAAAATACATTTAAGAAATACATATAGATTAAAAATAAAATGCATACTGGCCACACTTCATTAATTTGGAATTGTATTAAGTTAAACTAACCTTCCTGAAGGACTTTCTGAAAGTCATTTAATTCTTAGTTGTTGTTTAGTGACTAAGTTGTGTCTGACTTTTGCTGCCCCATGGACTGAAGCATGCCAACTCCTCTGTCCTCCACTACTTCCTAGAGTTTGCTCAAATTCACGTTCAAGTTCTTAGGTACCAGTTGCTAAAAATAGAAAGGTAAATCATTTAAAAAGGGTACTTGCATTTTTCAAAATCTTATTGGTGAAGGACTAAGTGGCCTTGATGTCAAGTTATCTTGTTTTAAATTGGTCAATATTATATCTGGTTTTATGGGATAATTATTTTAAAGTTGGTTTTTCAACTTTATTAATTATGGTCTTAGTGAAATAGATCTCAATTGGAATGTAATCAATGGGCATTTTATTGTTAAGGAATTAGCTGAGAGTTATATATATTTTTTTCTTGAGATTTAAGAGAACATGGACAACTTTCCAAAAGAATTAAGAGGAAAGACCAGGCTGGCATGTTACAAGAATTCTATGCTCATTTGTGTACTGGGATTAAAAGCATAAAGTAACATCTGTTTGCAAAATGATGTGTTGGAACGATGCCTCTCTGAATTTTGCAGTCAAGTTCATAGGAAAGTTATTAGTACTAATTCTAAGTTGAGGAACTGATTAAAGGGAAAATTAAAATCTACTTCTAGCATTTGAATAAGTATTCTGATTAAAAATCTAATATCCATAAGAAATTGTGGGATTCATAGTGCATACTTATACAAAAGACCTGATATTTTGTTTTCCCTTATTGTGTAGCTTTAAAAAGTAAATGGAACTCTTTGTTTCCAAATATTAAATAAATAAATGATTTGTATTTTCAGGTGAAGTATAGACCTGTAGGTTCATGAGAGATACAGTTTATCATTTCAAATTTTAGGAAGCAAAATAAAGTCATAGTGCTTCTTTAAAAATCTTGTTTATTATGGTGAATCAAAACACAAATTACTATAAACATTTGCAGAGATTTCTGACTTCAAGGCAATTTGAGGAAATGAGATAAATATGTTCATAACTATTTAATCCATTGCAGAATAAGAGAAAAACAATGGAAATGTGACTGCAAAAATGGAATATTTAATAATTACAGTTGAACATAAAGGATATACTTTTTATTAGGGTTTTTGATGCATAAGTGGGATTTCAAAAGCTGGGTGTGGGTTTGTGAAGAGGGGAAAAGCCTGGGTTCCTACATCAGGCATAAAAAGGACATGTCAGAAAAGGAAGAACATTAGATCCAGCAAAGACATGAATATAGGAAGATTGAGGATATAATTCCAGAGAATTATGCTGCACTTGTTATGACCACAAAACAGAATAAAGAAGAATCTTTTAACCATAAAAATGAGAATTCAGTGGTCTCAAAAGTTGACTTTATTGTTATTATTTTAAATATATAGATCTCAGAGTGCTGTAGTTGGAGTTCTCCTGAGACACACAACTAGGATGTGTATAAATTATAGGCATCCGAACCACACACAGCGTTGGGCAAAAAGTTCGTTCAAGTATATATATGAAGGGAGAGAGATATTTATTTTGTTAAAACATACACAGCATAAAATCTACATTTTTAAGTGTACAATTGAGTGGCATTAGGTACATTCACAATATTGTGTTAACATTACACTATTAAGTTAAATAATAACACTGTTACATATTTTAGATATTATCAACATTTTTTTGAAACCTTTTGGCTATGCTTCCAAGTCTGTTTTTACTTATAAAATTTACTTAGTTATGAGACGTCTTCACATATATTTTAAGAAAAAGCAACACAAAATTTATTTTGAAGTTTGGAATCTAGGATGTCCCATCTCCAAATCTTCTGTGATCTTTGGTGAACCATTTAGACTTTCTGGGTTTGTATTTCCTCATTTGTAAATTGAGAGTAGTAAAATACACAATCCAAAGTACACAATAACAAAATATAATTTTGTTAATATACAACAGGGTGTGTGATCTGTGAGTCCACATAAGGTTCTACAGTTAGAAGGACCCTGCAATTAAATTAATTCCATTTTGAAATTCTTAATAATTTGAATAAGGAATCTTGCATTTTAATTTTGCACTTCCTTCTGCAAATTGTGTAGTTACTTCTTTATGAAAATAGCTATGTTTTTAGGATTAAATGATGTGGGTGAAATCCTTAAGTATATCTTCCTTATTTTATTTACCATATTAAAGTAAATTTTCTAAAGGAAGACATGTAACGATAGAAAAAATCAGAAAAATTCAGTTCCCATATCTCTACTTCTATATACACAGCACTATATTCAGGACTGAAATTGTATCACCTTGATTGGCTACTGAGAAAAGTCAAGCGTTTTGATTTACCAGCTCAAGAGTTTTCCAGGTGTTCTTTTCAGGCAATATCTTTAAACAGCAATATGGTTGTGACAGGTTGGATTATAGCATTTAGCAATTTTCCAGAAGTTCTTAGATTTTACGTGCTTTCTATCTTTAAGAAAGATCTGTACCAAACATCTCAGATATGAAATAAATGTATTTTTATTGCATATTCTGGAGTATGTAATGTCACCCTAACATTGACAGGAAATATATTTTTTCCTAGCAGAAAGCTTGAATAGTCAAGTGATCTCAAACATTGAATACTCTCTCTAGTCATAAACACAGCAAAAGAGACACAAATGGATAGAACAGTCTTTTGGACTCTGTGGGAGAGGGAGTGGGGGATGATTTGGGAGAATGGCATTGAAACATGTATAATATCATATAAGAAATGAATCGCCAGTCCAGGTTTGATGCAGGATACAGGAAGCTTGGGGCTGGTGCACTGGGATGACCCAGAGGGATGGTATGGTGAGGGAGGTGGGAGGGGGGTTCAGGATTGGGAACATGTGTACACCCGTGGCAGATTCATGTTGATGTATGGCAAAACCAATACAATATTGTAAAGTAAAAAAAAAAAAATTAAATCAGGCTGGGAATATATACTTATTGGAAACATATAAAACAAATACATATTCTATATTTTGAAAGTTAGATGAAGGAAAGCTTTTGATAATTTATATCTTAGAATTGGTAATAAAAGAAACAGTACTAAGCTAATGAACTAATGAGTAAAAAATAGATTTTGCATGCCTTACTGAACAGAGAATTATCATGAGTTTCTCCTTATGATATGAAAGCTGCAGATAGTTAATTTCTATTAATACAGAAGGACTTGCCATAATAAACCTATTGTTATAAATTTCACAAACTTCTCCACATTGCTATAGTCACAATGTTTTGAAATAAGTTAGATCTAAGAACATTCAAAAACATGTTTCTACCAACTTACTTTGTCTTCTGATATTTCCACCATTTTGAGCATCTGAAATACAGAATAATCTAATATTATTTATAACAACTCCTCAAATTACCTCCTTCTCCTTAGAAAGCATGTCCTCAAATCACCTTAACCACGATTTTCCAGGTGACAACAGTACTCTTTCATTATATCTATAAAAGTTTATTGCGCACTGCCTATATGCATTATTTCATACTAAATATTAGAAAATAATGCTGTACAATGTAATTATAATCTCTCAGGCAGTTCAAGTCTGTTTTAAGCACAGACAAAATATTTCAAATAATGTCCACAATGTATATCTAACCCCTTGAAGACACTGTACAAAAGCCCATGGTAGATACTATACTTGATCTGAGCCAAATATCAATAATTACTTTAAATGTAAATGGATTAAATTCTCTAACCAAATGACACAGACTGGTTGAGTGGATACAAAAACAAGACCCATATATACGCTGTCCACAAGAAACCCACTTCAGACCTAAAGACACATATAGACTGAAAGTGAGAGGATGGAAAAATATATTCCATGCAAATGGGAAGCAAAAGAAAGCTGGAGTAGCAATCCTCATATCAGACAAAATAGACCTTAAAATAAAGAATGCTACAAGACGTAAGGAAGGACACTATCTAATCATCAAGGGATCAATCCAACAGGAAGACATAACAATTGTAAATATCTATGCATCCAACAACGGAGAAGGCAATGGCACCCCACTCCAGTACTCTTGCCTGGAAAATCCCATGGATAGAGGAGCCTGGTAGGCTGCAGTCCATGGGGTCGCTAAGAGTCTGACACGACTGGGTGACTTCACTTTCACTTCTCACTTTCATGCACTGGAGGAGGAAATGGCAACCCACTCCAGTGTTCTTGCCTGGAGAATCCCAGGGATGGTGGGGCCTGGTGGGCTGCCGTCTATGGGGTTGCACAGAGTCGGACACGACTGAAGCGACTTAGCAGCAGCAGCAGCAGCATGCATCCAACAAAAGAGCACTTCAGTACATAAGACAAACACTAACAGACATAAAAGGAGAAACTGATAGTAACACAACAATAATAGGAGACTTTAACACCCCACTCACACAAATGGGCAGATCATCAAAACAGAAAATTAATAAGGAAACACAAGTCTTAAATGATATATCAGATGAGGTGGATCTCATTGATATTGCCAGACATTCCATCCAAATGCAGAAGAATACACCTTCTTTTCAAGTGCACATGAAACATACTCCAGGATGGACCACATCTTGGGTCACAAGTCAAACCTCAGTAAATTTTAGAAAATTGAAATTGTATTAAGCATCTTTCCTGACCACAATGCTATGAGACTAGATATCCATTACAAAAAAAAAAAAAAAAACAACTGTAAAAAACGCAAACACATGGAGATTAAACAATACATTTCTAAATAACCAATAGGTTACTGAAGAAATTAAAAGAGAAATAAAAAAAATTCTAGACATAAATGACAGTGAAAACACAACTCAAAACCTATGGGATGCAGCAAAAGCAGTTCTAAGAGGGAAGTTTATCACAATACAATCCTATCTCAAGAAACAAGAAAAACATTGAATAGAAAGCCTAACTTTACACCTAAAACAACTGGAAAAAGAAGAAAAAAAAATCCCAAAATTAGCAGAATGAAAGACCTCATAAAGATTAGAGCAGAAATAAATGAAAAAGAAATGAAAGAAAAAATAGTAAAGATTAATAAAACTAAAAGGTGGTTATTTGAGAAGATAAACAAAATTGACAAATCTTCAGCCAGACTTATCAAGAAAAAATAGAGAATGAAATCAACAAAATGAGAAATGAAAAAGGAGAGATTACAACAGATAATGCAGAAATACAAAGGACTATAAGAGACTATTATGAACAACTATATGGCAATAAAATGTATAACCTGGAAGAAATGGACAGATACTTAGAAAAGTTCAATCTTCCAAGACTGAACCAGGAAGAAATAGAAATTATGAACAACCCAATTACAAGCACTGAAATTGAAGCTGTGATCAAAAATCTCCCAAAAACCAAACACCCAGGACCAGAGGGCTTCACAGGAGAATTCTATCAAACATTTACAGAATAGCTAATGCCTATCCTTCTAAAACTCTTTCAAAAAATTGCAGAGGAAAGAACACTTCCAAACTCATTCTATGAGGCCATCATCATCCTGATAGCAAAACCAGACAAAGCCAACACAGAAAAAGAAAACTACAGGTCAATATCACTGATGAACATAGATGCAAAACTCCTCAACAAAATTTTAGCAAACAGAATTCAGCAACACATCAAAAAGCACATACACCATGATCAAATTGGGCTTATTCCAGGGATACAAGGGTTCGTCAATATCCACAAATCAATCAATGTGATACACCATATTAACAAATTGAAGATAAAAATCATATGATCATCTCAATAGATGCAGAAAAAGTCTTTGACAAAATTCAGCACCCATTTATGATTAAAACTCTTTAAAAAATGGGGATAGAAGGAACCTACCTCAACATACTAAAGGCCATATATGATAAGTCTACAGCAAACATTATTCTCAATGGCAAAAAACTGAAAGCATTCCCCCTAAAATAAGGAACAAGACAAGGGTGTCCACTTTCACCACTAGTATTCAACATAGTTTAGAAAGTCTTAGCTACAGCAATCAGAGAAGAATAAGAAATAAAAGGAGTCCAGATTGGAAAAGAAGAAGTAAAGCTCTCAATATTTGCAGATGACATGATACTGTACATAGAAAATCCTAAAGATAGTATCAGACAATTACTAGAACTAATCAGTGAATTTAGCAAAGTTACAGGATACAAAATCAATACACAGAAATCACTTGCATTTCCATACATTAATAATGAAAAATCAGAAAGAGAAATTAAGGAATCAATGCCATTCACCATTGTAACAAAAAGAATAAAATACCTAGGAATAAACTTACCTAAGGAGATAAATACAGATAAATCACAATGGTGTGATCACTGATCTAGAGCCAGACATCCTGGAATGTGAAGTCAAGTGGGCCTTAGAAAGGATCACTACGAACAAAGCTAGTGGAGGTGATGGAATTCCAGTGGAGCTATTTCAAATCCTGAAAGAAGATGCTGTGAAAGTGCTGCACTCAATATGCCAGCAAATTTGGAAAACTCAGCAGTGGCCACAGGACTGGAAAAGACCAGTTTTCATTCCAATTCCAAAGAAAGGCAATGCCAAAGAATGCTCAAACTACCGCACACTTGCACTCATCTCACACGCTAGTAAAGTAATGCTCAAAATTATCCAAGCCAGGCTTCAGCAATATGTGAACCACGAACTTCCTGATGTTCAAGCTGGTTTTAGAAAAGGCAGAGGAACCAGAGATCAAATTGCCAATATCCCCTGGATCATGGAAAAAGCAAGAGAGTTCCAGAAAAACATCTATTTCTGCTTTATTGACTATGCCAAAGCCTTTGACTGTGTGGATCACAATAAACTGGAAAATTCTGAAAGAGATGGGAATACTAGACCACCTGATCTGCCTCTTGAGAAATTTGTATGCAGGTCAGGAAGCAACAGTTAGAACTGGACATGGAACAACAGACTGGTTCCAAATAGGAAAAGGAGTTCGTCAAGGCTGTATATTGTCACCCTGCTTATTTAACTTCTATGCAGGGTACATCATGAGAAACACTGGACTGGAAGAAACACAAGCTGGAATCAAGATTGCCGGGAGAAATATCAATAACCTCATATATGCAGATGATACCACCCTTATGGCAGAAAGTGAAGAGGACTTAGAAAGCCTCTTGATGAAAGTGAAAGTGGAGAGTGAATAAGTTGGCTTAAAGCTCAACATTCAGAAAACAAAGATCATGGCATCTGGTCCCACCACTTTATGGGAAATAGATGGGGAAACAGTGGAAACAGTGTCAGACTTTATTTTTCTGGGCTCCAAAATCACTGCAGATGGTGACTGCAGCCATGAAATGAAAAGACGCTTACTCCTTGGAAGGAAAGTTATGACCAACCTAGATAGCATATTCAAAAGCAGAGACATTACTTTGCTAACCAAGGGTCGTCTAGTCAAGGCTATGGTTTTTCCTGTGGTCATGTATGATGTGAGAGTTGGACTGTGAAGAAGGCTGAGGACCGAAGTATTGATGCCTTTGAACTGTGGTGTTGGAGAAGACTCTTGAGAGTCCCTTGGACTGCAAGGAGATCCAACCAGTCCATTCTGAAGGAGATCAGCCCTGGGATTTCTTTGGAAGGACTGATGCTAAAGCTAAAACTCCAGTACTTTGGCCACCTCATGTGAAGAGTTGACTCATTGGAAAAGACTCTGATGCTGGTAGGGATTTGGGGCAGGAGGAGAAGGAGACGACAGAGGATGAGATGGCTGGATGGCATCACTGACTCGATGGACGTGAGTCTGGGTGAACTCTGGGAGTTGTTGATGGACAGGGAGGCCTGGCATGCTGCGATTCATGGGGTTGCAGAGAGTTGGACACGACTGAGTGACTGAACTAACTGAACTGAAGGAGATAAAAGAACTATACACAGAAAATTATAAGATCCTAATAAAATAAATCAAAGATGACATAAACAGATGAAGAGATATTCCATGTTTCTGGGTAGGAAGAATCAATATTGTGAAAATGACTACACTACCAAGTGCAATCTACAGATTCAATGTGGTCCCTATCAAATTACCAATGGCATTTTTCACAGAACTAGAACAAAAAATTTCACAATTCATATGGAAACAGAAAAGACCCTGAATAGCCAAAGCAGTCTTGAGAAAGAAGAATGGAGTTGGAAGAATCAACCTTCCTGACTTCAGATTATCCTACAAAGCTACAATCATCAAGACAGTATGGTACTGGCACAAAAACAGAAATATAGACCAATGGAACAAGATAGAAAGCCCCCAAATAAACCCATGCACCTATGAGTACCTTATTTTTGACAAAGGAGCCAAGAATAAACAGTGGGGCAAAGACAGCCTCTTCAATAAATGGTGCTGGGAAAACTGGACAGCTACATGTAAAAGAGTGAAATTAGAACACTTCCTAACACATTACACAAAGATAAACTCAAAACAGATTAAAGATCTAAATGTAAGACCAGAAATTATAAAACCCTTGGAGGAAAACATAGGCAGAATGCTCAACGACTTAAATCAAAGCAAGATCCTCTATGACCCACCTCCTAGAGTAATGGAAATAAAGATAAAAGTAAACAAGTGGGACCTGATTGAACTTAAAAACTTTTGCACAGCAAAGGAAACTATAAACAAGGTGAAAAGAGAACCCTCAGAATGGGAGAAAATAATAGCAAATGAAACAACTGACAAAGGATTAATTTCCAAAATATACAAGCAGCTCATACAACTCAATACCAGAAAAACAAACAAGCCAATCAAAAAGTGGGGAAAGGACCTAAACAGACACTTCTCCAAAGAAGACATACAGATGGCTAACAAACACAGGAAAAGATGCACGACATGGCTCATTATTAGAGTAATGCACATCAAAACTACAGTGAGATATCACCTCACATCAGTCAGAATGGCCATCATCAAAAATCTACAAACAATAAATGCTGGAGAGGGTGTGGAGAAAAGGGAACACTCTTGCACTGTTGGTGGGAATGTAAATAGAAACAGCCACTATGGAACACGGTATGGAGATTCCTTAAAAAACTAGGAATAAAATCTCCATATGACCCAGCAATCCCTCTCCTAGGCCTATACCCTGCTGCTGCTGCTGCTTAGTCACTTCAGTCATGTCCGTCTCTGTGCAACCCTATGGACTGTAGCCCTCCAGTCTCCTATGTCCATGGGATTCTCCAGGGAAGAATACTGGAGTGTTGCCATTTCCTTCTCTGGCTTGTACCCTAAGGAAACCAAAATTGAAAGAGACACATGTATCCCATTTTTCATTGCAGCACTATTTACAATAGCTAGAACATGTAAGCAACCTAGATGTCCATTGACAGTTGAATGGATAAAAAAGTTGTGGTACATATATACAATATTATTCAACAATAAAATGGAACGCATTTGAGTCAGTTCTAATGAGGTGGATGAACCTAAAGCATATATACAGAGTGAAGTAAGTCAGAAAGAGAAAGATAAATATCGTATAATAATGCATATGTATGGAATCTAGAAAAATGGTACTAAAGAATTTATTTGCAGGGCAGCAATGGAGAAAGAGACATAAAGAGTAGAGTTATGGACATAGTGCTGATTCATGTTGAGGTTTGACAGAAAACAACAAAATTCTGTAAAGCAGTTATCATTCAATTAAAAAATAAATAAATTAAAAAAAAAAGCCCACGGTAAAATTCCATGTATTCCAAAAACTTTTTGTATCAAATATTAATGCTTTTCCTAATTATTTTGTACATAAATAAGAATATGGATTCACTGGATTTAAGGTTTGATTCAGTCAATAAATATACTTTTTGGTGACTGCTTAAAAATAGAACAGGGTACTGTGAAAAGAAACAAGTACATTATGATACTCTTGGGTCAGTCTCATTTTAAATAGCTTCCCACTGTGATAAAGTCAGTTTATGATAACTACAGTATGACCTAGGCATGTCGTAACTTCTCAAGGTATCTTCATTTCTAAAAGAGTTTAATGGTTGTTGTTAGTCATGTGATCAAAGGAAAATTTCATTGCTTTCCCACAAATTTTACTGATAATACATTCTCCAAGGATATCATTAAGTAGAACTATTCTTTCATTAACCCTGGAACTAATTCTAATCTGTTTCTAGTTCATTATTTTCTCTTGACCTTATTTTCATCATAGACTTGTATTAAAGGAACATACCCTATTTCATTTGTTCAGATATGTTAAAATAGTTTGTTAATAATATATATTGTCTAATATAATCACTATAAATTATAATTATTATACATAGATGTATTAAATTAACTCAATATGCTGCTGCTGCTAAGTCGCTTCAGTCGTGTCTGACTCTGCGACCTCAGAGATGGCAGCCCACCAGGCTCCCCCATCCCTGGGATTCTCCAGCCAAGAACACTGGAGTGGGTTGCCATTTCCTTCTCCAATGCATGTAAATGAAAAGTGAAAGTGAAATCGCTCAGTCTGTCTGACTCCTAGTGACCCCATGGACTGCAGCCTACCAGGCTCCTCTGTCCATGGGACTTCCAGGCAAGAGTACTAGAGTGGGTTGCCATTGTAAACAAACTTAAATTATATATACATTTAAACATAATATATATGTACAAAATTATATGTGTGGGTATATCATACTATTTTCTCAATAAATCATTTTAATAAACTGCCTCCTAAAAATGGTAGATCACACATATTTGAAGTTTTTCTCCAGAAACCTCACTCAAATGTAGAAAAAAAATAAGAATATTACCAACAAAGTAAAACAAAACGAAACAAGAGTGGATAGAAGAATTCAATATTTTAGAACAGGGAAACATTTTAGGTGAATCAGATCAGATCAGTCGCTCAGTAGTGTCCGACTCTTTGCAACCCCATGAATCGCAGCACGCCAGGCCTCCCTGTCCATCAACAACTCCCAGAGTTCACTCAGATTCACGTCCATCGAGTCAGTGATGCCATCCAGCCATCTCATCCTCTGTCGTCCCCTTCTCCTCTTGCCCCCAATCCCTCCCAGCATCAGAGTCTTTTCCAATGAGTCAACTCTTCGCATGAGGTGGCCAAAGTACTGGAGTTTTAGCTTTAGCATCATTCCCTCCAAAGAAATCCCAGGGCTGATCTCCTTCAGAATGGACTGGTTGGATCTCCTTGCAGTCCAAGGGACTCTCAAGAGTCTTCTCCAACACCACAGTTCAAAAGCATCAATTCTTCAGCGCTCAGCCTTCTTCACAGTCCAACTCTCACATCCATACATGACCACAGGAAAAACCATAGCCTTGACTAGACGAACCTTTGTTGGCAAAGTAATGTCTCTGCTTTTGAATATGCTATCTAGGTTGGTCATAACTTTCCTTCCAAGGAGTAAGCGTCTTTTAATTTCATGGATGCTGTGTAGGTGAATAGCAACTAACAAAACAGAGCAGAGCAAAGTGCAGAGTAAGTGACTGGCAAGAGGATTCAAAAGAAAAATCAGGTAATTCACCTTGATGAAACCCCTAGAAACTTTATAGAATATGCCAAGAGTATGGAAGGGCATGATACAAAGGCTGAAAACAGAATAGGTAAAATCTCACTATCCAGAATATGTTCCTATATTTAAATCTTCTACCTCACAAAGGAATAAAGGACAATTTATTTATTGCTTATTCATGAGAAATTTACCCTATTCAGATACATCAGCCATATGGTAATGAAAGAGCAAATATGCAGACTGAGAAAAAAGTCATTAAGTGAAAGTTTATATATTGAATTATGTGAAACCTCAGCTCTATTCTTTCTGCCTGATCCCATAACACTCTTTGCCAAACATATATCCTGTTTTCCTCCTTGCTCCAGCAGAGGTATTGCATGATTCTCTTGTGAAGAAGTAGAATGGCCTCAAAGAATAGTCATCTCTCTAAGAGTTCTACAGTTTTTGGTCTTACATTTAGGCCTTTAATCCATTTTGAGTCTATCTTTGTGTGTAGTGTTAAGAAGTGTTCTAATGTCATTCTCTTGCATGAAGCTGTTCAATTTTCCCAGCACCATTTACTGGATTAGGAAGATCCCCTGGAGAAGGGAATGGCTACCCCCTCCAGTATTCTGGCCTGGAGAATTCCATGGACTGTATAGTCCATGGGGTCACAAAGCATTGGACAAGACTGAGTGACTTTCACTTTCAAACCTACTGAGCTATATATCTGCCAAGATGTATGGGGACAGGAAGGAATGAGGGTCGTAGGCTACTTGCATTACCTATACTTATGATATTTTATGCACCTGTATGTAATCTTTAGGAATTTGGCCTATTAGCATGACAACCTTCTAATTACTGTTTGAGCATAGCCTGCTATTTGATGATTTTAATTGTTGAGGTTCGTGATCTGAAAGGTATATGACTTATCGGGATCCTATGGATTGCCTTTTCTACTGCTGTCACTACCTATTTCTCTATCTCCACAAAGGTCCTCATCCTCAAGGTTATAGGGGAAAATAAATGTGGTACCCCTGTGGCTCAGAAAAGGAGGTTCATTGAAATCCTATTTTGGCCCTACAGCCCTAAACACTGATAATGGGGGAGGCACCTAATCTTGACAATACCGATTTTAAGTCTCTAGAAAAGCAACTTATAAACACAGCAGAAAAGACCACTTTCACTACAAAGCATATCTAGTGTAGACTAAAAAGGAGGGGCAGGAGGAAAGAGAAAGAAACCTGGATAGTGGAGGAGAAAACAAACCACTGAAACTGAAGTGATAATTGAAATCCAAAATTTATTAATATAATTTATATGACAAAAATGGAAGGATGCTTATTGGCTTTTACATCTCTACAATATGACAACAGGTTGTGAATTAACTTTAATGTCTGCTAAAATATACCAACTGGCAAATATCTTGGTCTTAATTAAGATTGTGAATAAATTAATTTTATCTGGGGGTCTCATTTAATTTACAAAAGGGTACCCCTTATACCCTTAGGGGAATTACCAAATATAAAATAGAGAAGAAATAGATTTGCCTTATGTTAACCATAAGAAGTATTATTTTGTCTAAATTTTCAATGATCATAGCATCCATTGTGCTAAAATATCACATAGTGCACATGAATACTCTGACCCAATAAATAATACATTAAAATTAAATAGAGTCTTTACCAATTAAAAATTGGTTTGGTAAAATGGGACCCCATGAATATACCCTCTCTGCTTCAATTAGAATAACTAATGTGACACAATGTAATTAAACCAAGGCACATGAGGACTGAACTGATACAAAACTTGTAGAGAAAGTGTGATTATCCTCACTGCATCTCCATCTGATAGCTCAGTTTAGTCTACTCTTTAACCTACAAAGAAAGAGTACCATCTCCTAGTGGATTATCACCATTTTAATGATGTGGGTCCTGTTGAGGCCTCCTTACCCAATGTTTTTGAAATTTGAAATTACTGATTCCATTCAATCAGGCTTTAGTAATTGCTTTGCTCTTATAGATTTGGCTAATATGCTCTGCTCAGTGTCTGTTTCAGCAGTCTTTCAGTCATAATTTGCCTTAGCTTTTTTGCCAGCTTTACTGAGATCATTTATTGACATGACAAAAAAATCATTTATTGACATGATTTGATACAAGTTTCTGTTGCAAAATTCTTTAACTTCTGGAAGTTCCTAAATATACCTTCGCACACAAATGTTAACTGCATGTAAATTTCTCCAAGATCACAGATATGACACTGCATTGATAAGTTCCTCCTCTGAGGAGTTTCAAGGCTCACACAGAACATAAAAATACAAAGGCGCTCACACACAAAAAAAGTTGTATCATTAACTCACACACGGTGTGAACCTCTGCCATCTCTGTTAAGCTTCTGAAAATCATTTGGTCAGCTGAGGGCCTCTTCATCTCCGACACTGTCCAGAAATTTCTATGACTCTCATAGCACCCACAACATCTTTCAGGTTTTTCTGGGTTCTAGAGGCAGTGTATTCCACCATTATGTTTTCTGGAAGCCATCTATGCTGTTATTTGTAAATGAACCCACCTTGAATGAGACCCTCCAACAAAATGTTCTAGCATCTGTCCAAACTGAAATACAACAGGCACTCCTGATAGTGCTTGAAGGAGTTCCAGATACCCCTTCATTGTAGAGGCATGACCTCTCATGCCTTCTCTAGTCTCTGGACTTTCCATAATGGTCATGATTAGCAAATGGTCTTTGATGCAAGAAACTGTCCACCTTTGTTTCATATTATATGCTGTGCTATTAGGGAGAGCGTTGCTGTCCATAAAGTGGGTTCTCCTGGAAATGGAAGCTCTCATAGACCCTAGGCCTATAACTGCCCGTATCTAGTTGCCTATTATGCCTTGGGTCAGGGAAACAGCACACTGTGATCTCAGCATGGCTATCAAAACCTTCTTGCTACATAATGGAGCCAAACCTGGGCTCCTAGCTGCAGGAGAGGATGGTTTCCCTTATGTTTAGTCCTCTGCCAAATACTGTATTACTGGAGGACTCCTTGGCTAACTCCATGACTCCTTGGGATTTACTGAGTGAGTAGCAAGGGGAACTTATGGATAGTATAGCGCCATCACACGTGATGGAGCTCAGTAGAAAGTTGCTGCTTTTTACTCCTAAGATATCCCTGATAAAGAATGGGACTCCATTCAGCACAAATGGCCAAATGTCAGGCAGTCATCTTAGCAGTGAATGCTCTGGACAACAATAGGCCCCATACGCACAGTTTTACACCTGTGGGGCATTTCAAATAGTCTGGCTGTTGCCTGTAGCCAAATGTAGCAAAATAAATCCTTATCTAAGGTTCTCTGTTTTAGGGCAAAGACACTGGAAATCTCTTGCCTCTCAGACACCCCAAAGATAAATCAAGTCCACACGTGCCTCTGCATATCATAAAGCCATAATACAAGGACAGAGTAAGACACTCCTTATTGTCTTTGGAGTTCCAGACATTACTGATCACGACAAAGCCACTCATTTCACTGCTAAGAAAACACAACGTAGGGCTCAAACACAGAGTTCAGTAGAACGTTCTCCTCCTTTATAGGCTTCAGGTTATAGGTCTCCTACAGCATCATAATGGCTTACACAAGTTCAGATTTAATCATGAAACTAGGCCTATCTAGTCATCAGTTAACACCAGGAGCAAATTGTACTAAGGAATTTCTGACTCCATAATTTAAAGTTTGACTACCTACAGCTTTTCTCTTTCCTCTTCCTATTCTGCCTCACATCTAGGCAAAATGATTAAGTTTAATGTGCCTACTTTTTTGGCACAGCAGGATATTAAAGCCATCAAGCTTCTGCCCATGTGTGGTAACACACCTTGGTTTTGCCCCTTACCTCAATAAAAACCCCAAGCAAGTCTCATCTCCTTAGTCTTTCAAGCCATAAAGGACCTACTTGGGAAGACTTCTCTGATCACCTCAGAAAGCGTCATTATATAAATAATAAACTTTTTCACATACTCTTGGTCTTTGTGTGGCATTCTATGTGTCTCATGCAAACCACATTTGGGTGTTGGCCCATTCTGCCGCTGCAGAGTGGCCCAAATATCTACCAACTATAAACGCATAGTAGTTAAGTCTATGGCATTGATATATGACTTCCCTGGTGGCTCAGAGGGTAAAGCGTCTGCCTACAATGTGGGAGACCCGGGTTCTATCCCTGGGTCAGGAAGATCCTCTGGAGAAGGAAATGGCAACCCACTTCAGTGTTCTTGCCTGGAGAACCCCATGGATGGAGGAGTATGGTGGGCTACAGTCCATGGGATTGCAAAGAGTTGGACACGACTGAGCGACTTCACTTTCTTTTTCACTTTCACCATGTGTCTCATGCAAACCAAATTTGGGTGTTGGTCCATTCTGCTGCTGCGGAGTGGCCCAAATATCTACCAACTATAAACGCATAGTAGTTAAGTCTATGGCATTGATACATAGATAAACACTTAGAGCAAGTGAATAACAGAAGACCTATAAACAGACCCACACATATATGAATACCTAGCAGCTCTGGCACCCCACTCCAGTACTCTTGCCTGGAGAATCCCATGGATGGAGGAGCATGGTGGGCTACAGTCCATGGGGTCTCGAAGAGTTGGACACGACTGAACGACTTCACTTTCACTTTTCACTTTCATGCATTGGAGAAGGAAATGGCAACCCACTCCAGTGTTCTTGCCTGGAGAATCCCAGAGATGGGGGAGCTTGGTGGGCTGCTGTTTATGGGGTCGCACAGAGTCGGACACAACTGAAGCGACTTAGCAGCAGCAGCAGCAGCTTTGAGAGATAGTGGTGCAGAAAAAGATAAGATAAATTTGCAATAAATAGGGTAAATGTATGGAAAAAAGTAAAACTTGCCTCAAACTTCCTATCATAAGTAAAAAGTAAATTCCAAGTAAATTAAAAACCTTAATCGTGAATAGAAAAACTAGAAAGCATTTAGAATATAATGTGGTTGAATAAACATATGAGAAGATGCTTAACTCATTGTAATTAGGTGAATGCAAATTAAAATACAATGAGATGGCATTATAAACCTACCAGTTTGGCAAAGACATAAAAATCTAAGAAAATTAAGTGTTGGCAAAGTTGTGGAACACTGGGTACTTGCATAAACTATTGATTTTACCACATTATTAAATAAGAGCTTGGCAGTAGCTGAAACAATTGAAGATTCACATATTTTATGACCCAGCAATTTTACTCCAAAGTCCTCATATATGCAAAAAGTTATAAAAAGATTATGTATAAAACTTTGTATATCTAAATATATGTATATTTACATAAAATTGTATGTGTATGTTAATATAAGAATGCTCCTATCACTATTTTTATATGGAAAATCTGGAAAAACTGAAATTCTATAAACTAAATGGATAAAGAAATTGTAATATGTTAAAATGTATAGATAACAATTGAAAAGAACAGACTGTAAGTATATCTTTCAGCATGAATAAATCTCTAAACCCTAATTTTGAGCAAAAGAATAAAATATTCAAGTCACAAAAGACAGATACTTTATGATTCCCCTCTGAAAATCTGATAAAATTGAACTATAATCAGTAGCCATACATATATGGGCTTCCCTTTTGGCTTAGATAGTAAAGTATCTGCCTGCAATGCAGGAGACTTGGGTTTGATCCCTGGGTTGGGAAGATCCCCTGGAAAAGGAAATGGCAACCCTCTCCAGTATTCTTGCCTAGACAATTCCACGGACAGAGGAGCCTGACCGGCTACAGTCCATGGGGTTGCAACGAGTGGAACACGACTGAGCGACTAACACACACATACACATATGGATTATAGAACTCAAGAAAATCAAGAAAGTGATCATCACAAAATTTGATGGAATGCTTACCTCAGGGAAGGGGACATCAACGTTTCTGGGGTTCCTGGTGTTGAAAAGAGTATATACAACATGGCTCAGAGTAGGAATTCAATGCACTTTAAGTGAATAAAGTGAACATTTTAAGTGAACTTTCAGACTAGAAAGTTCAAGTGAGAGATGAGTTAAAAAGTGAGAAAAACCATAAAGTAGTGTGTGTGTGTGTGTGTGCGTGTGTGCGTGTGCGTGCACAGTCTCTTCAGTTGTGTCTGACTCTTTTCAACCCACAGACTGTAGTCCACCAGGCTTCTCTGTCCATGGGATTCTCCAGGCAAGAATACTGGAGTGGGTTGTCATGCCCTTCTCCAGGGGATCTTCCTGGCCCAGGGATGGAACCTGCATCTCTTATGTCTCCTGTATTGGCAGGTGGGTTCTTTACCACTAGCGCCACCTGGGAAGCCCAAAGTAATATATGTATTTTAAAAATATTTTTATTTGACTGCATGGTGTGTTAGTTGTGGCATGCGGGGATCTTCGATCTTCACTGAGACATGAGAACTCTTAGTTGCATCCTATGGGATCCCTGACCAGGGATCAAACCTGGGTCCCTTGCACTGGGAGAGTGCAGTCTTAGCCACTGGACTATCAGGGAAGTCCCTAAAGTAATATATAAATATATAAAGTCAGGAAAACAAATTGTGAAAAGATGTTGCAAACCTTGATTTACATTTGTAAAATGATAGCTGTCTTAATATCATAGAGTTCTATGGATTGTATTTACCTGTTAACTATGCTGAACTAAAACTAGGCTAGATAATGTTGCATGGACTGTTGTTAACTGTAGATAAGAGATGATATGATGAAAAAGGATATCCTAAATAATACCAAATTAAAGTTAAAATTAACTGAGTTCATATGAGCTTATTAACCATGGCTAGAGCAAAGATGGCTCAAGGATACAGTCATATTTTAGCAAAGTACATTAATTATGTAAAAGATAATTACTACTTAATTCTTGTCATCCTACCTAGAGGAGAAAAGTAATCTTTGAGTAGGGCAACAAGGAGATTGTCAGGCAAATATTCGCCAATTTATTTCCATAACATCATTTCCTATCAAAACCAGAAAACTCATTTTTTACTGTTTCTTTTGATTGACTAATCAAGACACATGTGTAAATTTGACTTAGTGATTTCAAAATAAAATGTGTATAGAGTCACATTTTAAGCTAGAGAAATACAAATTGTGCTTCAAGTCTGATTGCAAACCTCATTCAAATTATATAGATTATGGCATGTCTTGGCCTTGGTAACTCTTTTCAGGTAGTTTAACATGTTTGTCCCTAACATTTTTATTCTATAATAGGACATCCCTATTGTGGTTTAGACATGATAAATCAACTTTTTTTTTTTCCTTTTCAGTGGTTGGGAAATATACAACTTATTATGCATGATTGGTTCATTTATGGAATGAACCAATTAAAGGAAACACCTTGAATTTGATTGAAAATATAATAAATACATGTAGGAAGTATGTTCTTTGCAAAAAGGTAGAAAAGCATTTTATGGTGGGATGAATACAACATGCTGGCATGCCCTTCTGTGGCATGCTTTTCCTATGCTGGGCTCTTATTCAAATGCCATTTATTCAGAATATATATATATCACATGGTAAATCTAGGATTATATTATAAAACCTCAGCATGTGACCTAGGTGGTGGTGGTTTAGTCGCTAAGTTGTGTCCAACTCTTGTGACCCTTGAACTGTAGCCCTCCAGGCTCCTCTGTCCATCGGATTATTCCCTTTTTATAAGCATATATCTTTAACTGTTTCTTCTTATTTTAATGTCAGTATTTGAAGTGGTAAAGTTCAATTCCAGTTATATGACAACTTTTACATATATTTAAGGAACTAAGTTACATAGACCTGAATTTTCATGCAGAAGTTGAGGCTATATTTTGAATAAAACTCAGCCAAATCAATGGTACAAGTTTGCAGTATAAATCATCCATTATCTTGTCTTTTTCTTCTCCCATAAGTCTCCCTATCAACTCTAATTCTTGGAAGCCCATACTTGGAAACTAAGTACAATCTTAGGCACTAAAAGCTATTAAGGGGAAAAAATGTCTTGTAAGAGTGACAAGGTGATTGGCTACCTTAGGTTCAGATTTGTGTCCATTAGAACCCTATCTCACTCTGCTAGACCCTGTAATCTTGTTTCTAAAATAAACCTAAATATACTCTCAATATATTCAGAATCTTGAAATTTGTATTATCAGATCTACTCTCTGTGGCAGCTTGCAATTTACCCCAGGACAAGAAGTGTTGGAAATCTATTTCATAAAGCATTATTGTAACAAAATATAAAAAGTAACCAATAAATATATAACAAACTGAACACATTCTAGCTATTCCACAAAAAACAAATTTATTAGTAAATGTAAAAAACTTGATGAATAAATCTTTCTCATGCTGCAAATCAGAAATAGACCTGTTTTACATTGGGTTTGCCTTTCCCTTTTATGAACTCTTGGGTTGCATCTACTATAAAATTTGATGGGTTTCAACCTATTCTATATTCATACAACTGATTTGATATAGTTCATAGTTAATTAAATTAGAAAATTTAACTTGAATTTCATAACTAGAAAGACTTGTTTCATGCTTTGATTAATTTTATGCACCCCCAATATTCTTTTAATTATCTATTGCCTTGTTTTGCTTTCTGCTTTGACTTTTAAAAATTTCATTATTTTGGCTTGCTTTCCTAGCAACTGACATCTGGTACTGTCAGTATATCTGGAATCAGCCCAGAAAATGTAGCTGCTAGGAAAAAAAGAAAAAAAAGGAATATTCTCTTTCTTTTGTAAAGGTTAGGTTCTGATCCTTTCCAAAGCTAACAAACCTTTCCACAAGTTCTCTTTTAATGAAGTTCTTTATTGGTGAACATTTAATGAGTCCTCAGGTTCCTTTGAACCTTAAAAAACATTGGTAGAACATACATTTATTAATACTTGTTAAAAAGACATTTAAAATAGTATATATTGTTATACGAAATTTATCCATAGCTGCTAATTTATATTTAATGTTGTTAAACTATGCAAAACTACTATGTCTATCAATAGTATCTGATTTCAAATTCTGTGACTATTGTGATGATAGAAATAGAAAAATAAAAGTCAATTTCTTGTTATAATGACCCATCCATGACAGTTCACTTGCAAATCCAAAGTACTGAAGGAAATGTAGTTCCTTCAAGCCTTTGAGAATAATGCTAATATATATATATATAATTCAGGTATTTAGAATATAAGGGCATCCCTAGTGACACCAGTGGAAGATCCCACCTGCCAGTGCAGGAGGCATAAGAGACATGGGTTCAATAACTGGGTTGGGAAGAACCCCTGGAGGAGGGCATGACAACCCATTGTAGAATTATTGCCTGGAGAATCCCTTGGACAGAGGAGCCTTGTGGACTATGGTCCATAGGGTTGCAAAGAATTAGACATGACTGAAGCAACTTAGCACACACACACTTTAGAAAGCAGGTCTTTAGTTCTGCAAAATAAGCACAGACTCAAGAATTAAACTTGAGAAGCTCTGTAGCTGTCAGGAATTACTTCAGAAATCAGAAAGCATTGCTACAATTTTAAACAGAAAGTCTTTTGATATAAAGAATGATTATAAAATAAATGGAGGAGTGGAAGGAGGCTCTAGATTGGTCTTTCAAGAATACTCAGAAATTTGTGCTACATCTATCAGAGGAAAGTAGAACCAGTATTGGAACAGATTAGTTCAAGAACATCTCACTACAGCTACAATCCAGGTATTAGAAAACTACCACCACCAGGGCTATAGCCTCCTTTTGATACCCACATAGCCATTGACTGTTCTGTAGGAGGCCAAATCCTGCCGTGACCATGACTAAATGCTTTTCTTACCCGTGAAACTGAAGATTGGAACACTATGAAGAAATGAATGTGTCCACAAACCATTTTAGTAGCAGCAATAGATAAAGTTGGAGGAAGTTAACTCCCAATTTATTTTTGCCTTCCAAAGATTTTGTTCCACTATCTAATTAATGGGAACTAATTAGAATCCTGAAGCCTATCTGAAGAGGGTCCCAGAATTGTAGTTCTAAGCTATCTAATCTCAGAATTACCGAAATTCATACTGAAAGAAACTTGAGTAAAGAACTTGAAAAAGACTAAAATGTGTATCTGAGGTTCAAAGAAGACAAACAGTAGCTTCTCGGAGGATCTTGATGTTAAGCTAATTAATACAGATTGCTTGCAACTGCACCTTGCAATTAACCATGATTCATACAAAAACAATTTCCTGGTTATAAAGCTTGCCAATAGTTTAGAAGAGCTTTCCATGTTAGATAGACATTGTGAGGACAAAACAAAGATATGATGTTCAAGTAAACTGGATTAGCCAGCTATTTTAAACAGAACTTATTTTTTTCTGTACTAAAACCTGTGTGTTTTATGTGTGTGCACGCTTAGTCATTCAGTCGTGTCCGACTCTTTGCAACACAACGGGCTGTAGCCCTCCAGGCTTCTCTGTCCATGGGATTCTTCAGGCAAGAGTACTGGAATGGGTTGCCATTTCTTACTCCAGGAGATATTTCCAACCCAGAAATGGAACCCACATCTCCAGCATCTCCTGCTTTGGCAGGCAGATTTTTTACTGCTGAGCCACTGTGTGTGTTGTATACTTGGAATGAAAAAGAGTAAATTAGATTCATTAAACACCAAGTATGTATCAGGAAATGTGGTAGGTGCCTTTTCCTAAGTTATTTCTTAGTCCAGTGAAAAACAAACCAGATTTCTGAAATAACCAAAAGACTTGATTATATTTATTATATGGCAGTTTTTAAAGTTGAAATGTAAAATAGATATTTTAAGTCACAAGTGTGGAAACAAAAATAATTTAGTTAGATGTGGATTTTTTGGGAAATGCTTAGAGAATTAATACTTAACCTCCCTTTTCAATCATCTAGAATTTAGAACCAATTGACAGAAAGAGAAGTTAGGCAAATAGAAATCAAATGTACCTTTATTACCAAAACTGACTTTGTTTTGTTCTGAACACCATGGAGAATACCTGTTGGCCTGGCAGAGGCCTGGTCTGATCGGAGGAGTGTGGGGTTTTCTAGGGAAGCCAACAAGGTACAGGTAGAGGCTGCAGCGGGGTGCTCTGTGACTTTAGGTGTCTGTAGGTAGGATGTGTGGATCCTGATAGAGGAAGAGGATGGGCTGGGATGCCATGAGGGCCAGGACAACTCAGGGAACTGCCTGAGGTATTGCAGCTGCAACCTCTCTTCCCAGAGGAAGCCTGATCTCACGGGATTTCACGAGATTTACCAAGGCTGGCAGGGGAATCTTGGGATGGAGACACTTGGGTCCTGGGTGCCGGAGGTTGCTGTTCTGGACTTATCTCTAAAGAGTGGTGAGGAGGAATGAACTCTGGCTCAAAAGCTACACATAGGAGAGACCCACTGAGGTCAGGAATCATGTTCACCGGTGGGTTTGCTCTTCCTTCCTGATCCACAACTTTGGACCTTAAGGCAGCCATTGAAATGGAAAGATTGAGTGTGATAGCTTGTTGCTAGTGGAAGATGAATCAGCAAACAGAGAAGAACTCAGAGAGATCTCACCAACCAATCAGAAGACCACAGAGAAGTGAATTGAAGGTAAGTTCAGCTGAGAGTTGCTAAATTAAGTGGGATATGTACTGTATGAATAACTGCTTTCATCCATAAATGTGTTAATTAACCATGTAGGAATAGAAGGCTATAGTGCATAGGAAACAGCCAGTAGGACAATACAGGATATGGGTGGATTTTAAATTTTATAGTTTAAACTATCAAATATATGAAAGTTCAAGGATGGGAGAAATCAATGAAAAACAAAAATAATACTGGATTATAATGGAGATAGGTTAGTGACTGCCTACTATGTTAGATGATTTCTGTACCTTATTTCTGTCATTAAAACTAGAGCATTCTTTTTAATTCTCATGATAGCAAGGAAGCTGTTTTTCTATCCTCATTTTTTAGATGAAAAATAAGAACCTGAAATTGTAAATTAATTAGGAGACAACATAAAGTATCAATTAATATCTTGTGTGTAGATTCAGACTGCCCGGATTCACATCCCAGGTTTGTCATGTATATTGAGTCACACTGGAATAGTTAGTTCATCTCTTTAGGCTGTAGTTTCTTCATTTGTACAAGGGGGAATCTATGTGTTTTATAGCTGGAGTGAAAAAAATAAATTGTAACCCTTTATTATAAAGGAAATCATAATCGCAGTATCTATTTCATTAGTTATAAGGATTAAATGATATAACCCGTAGCCCAGTGTCTGGCAGTTAGTAACCTCTCAACACATATTATTATTATTAGTTGCAGAGCTTATTTAATGAATGCATCGAGGCATGGATAGAAGCCAAAATTTGAATCTGCACAACTAGTTACGCCACATTGCTGTTATACAAAGCTGCCTCAGTGTATGCTACATGGTAGATGAGCAGTATACATGTTTATTGAACGTTAAACTCAGGATTAAACTCAGGAGTCACTTGGAACATAAGCTGACCATTCCCTTGCAGTGCCTTTCCATAACGTTGTGAGTACAACTGAAGACAGCATCCACATTAGGGTCCCTTGCTCTGATAAGCTGCAGCCCTCTCTGAGTTGCTCTGTCTGTTGCCTCACATATGAGGACAAAGCAGGCAGAAAGGAATGATGTCTGATTCACAGTAAACCTGTGGACCGTTTTCTTCCATCTGTGTCAGTTTCCATGGAAAAGTGTCTTTTAGAAAACTTAGTTTTATCCAATGGTACATTTTGCACACTTTTGGGGACTTTTTCTAAAATATAAAGCCTTGTTAAGCATGCTTCTCCTTTATCCCTAAGTTTTGCCCCCAGGGCAGGTTTAAATTGCAGCTGTCACATTTACTTCCTTAAGTGCTACAGCTCTATTAATATATCTAGCATACTCATTGCCATACTGCCACAGGCTCAGAGAATTTTGAAGAAAAATGCCAAAGAGATGCCTTCTGCTTAGACAGTGGCCCTTAGACACTGTCACTCTCTGACTTCAACCGTATGTTCTGCCTCTAGCTATTGGTCCTTCTTCAAGACTGATGTCTCAGTGCCTCAAGGTCAATAGCTCTGTTGTATTGAATGAAACCACTGATTTATATTAGAGAAATTATTAATTACTCTAATTATTTTACATTAATGTCTAGTGGAATTAGCTTTCATTCCTCTTTTAATCCCCAAATATGTTTTGAATACCTATCATGTAGAAAATACTGAGTTAGTCTTGGAGTAAGTCATAGATTAATTGAAGACCCTACTTTTGGTCCAATAAAATCACAGTATACCAGTAAAGACTGAGAGAAATGATTTGATACCTTATTTTGCATCATAAGTAGCATGCATGAAATTTTCTCAAGTATTTATTTAGTGCTGGCTTTACTGTGCCTTACTATAAGGAAGGCATTTAATGTAAGAAAAGTATTGAATATTTTCAGCAAATGCCAAGAAGTATTTTTTAAATGTCACAAAGGATAATACTAGAAAGACAAGTTGGTGCCAAGTTATAAAGGACTATTCTAAAGAGATTGCTATAGGAAAAAGAGAATCACCATGAGTTGTTTCAGAAAATTCAAGAAGATAAGATTTTAAAAAATTTCAACAGCAGCAACACTTATCTATCTCTTCATGCATTTACTATTCCATAAATATTGGATGAGTACCTACTAGGTGATGGATATATAACAGTGGATTTAATAGACTTGGCTCTGCTCTTGTAGAATTTAAAATCTGCTGGCAGAGAAGGAAAAAAGTCAAGAAGAAGCAGAAAAATTATATCTTTTCTGAAAGTTGAATATAGTTTTTTTTAGCCCTTTTCAGTCTAATCAAATATTTAGGGGTAATGTTTTAATTTTGAGACCTTGAAATATTATGAGAGTATTTCTTAGTGAAATTCTTCCTGATAGAGGCTAAGAGGTAAGCTTTAAGGGAGTCCAAAGGTTATAAGAAGCTGTTAGTTCTGGTCCTGGTACCTGCTCGTTGGTGTCAGACAGGAGGACATTGACATTTTAGAGTGCTCTGGAAACTGTGACAACTGTCTATTCACCTAGGCTTGGTCAGTTGTAGGTATTAATGAATGACTTACATTATGAAACTTGAGCCCTCCCACCCAGTTGTCTGAGTTAAAATAAAACAATTTTATACTGTGGCTCAGAGGGTAAAGAATCTGCCTGCAATGCAGGAGAACCAGGTTCAATTCCTGGGTCTGGAAGATCCCCTGGAGAAGGAAGTGGCAACCCACTCCAGTATTCCTACCTGGAGAATTTCATGGACAGAGGAGCCTGGTAGGCTAAAGTCCATGGGGTCACAAAGAGTCAGATACAACTAACACTTTCACTTTTTTTCACTTGTTTGCTAGCTCTGGATTTGCATCCTGTTCACTGCTAAGATGGAAGCTGTAGCATGAACTTCAGCACATCTTTAAGATACTGACCCCAAGAAACCAATTCCTTACCAGTTAACTTCTGGGACTTGTTAATAATTATTTTTCCTAAATGATGGTTTGAGTGTGCATTTCCTTCAGTTTGGAAGAATTCCTTAAATGAAATCAATCTCAGCTACCTGAGTCCTCAATTCTACAGAAATTCTCTTTATGTCCCCATCTCACAGATTAGATCCTCTGTATATGAATTCTGCCCTTGGTTATATATACTCATGTGGACTTTGTAATGTGAATTTCTGATCTTGTCCTTGAGGATACACTATTTGTGATTAGGGATCTTTGCAATCTCCATGGGATAATGCTTTCTCCATGTTCCCCTTGATTGCCATTTGAGTTGTAAAGGAATCTGATCACTGAAAAAGTTAAGGATTTGCACTGAGAAGACCAGTAGTTCAGGAAATTTGTAGATTTTTATATCAATCTTTGAGCCTCCTCAAAAATCTGGAGAAAATAATGAACATTTATGGAATAGCATAAGTGCACCATTTACCATATGATTGGCTTGCATTACATGTTTTAATATACCTTAGATTTTTTTGAAAGGCACATAAACAAACATAAAAAAAATAAAATCATCATAGGCATTTGAAGCAACTTCTGAAGGTCATGTATTTCTTTTTGCTTTACCTTTAAATAGTGCATTATTGAAGCCATTAAAAAATATATTTCTTTGAACCACTGCAAGGTCTGATATTTGAATACCAAGTTTAGTAAACTACTTTAAATCAGTGAACATGGGATGTTTTGACCACGATTCTTCTTTGAAATAACTGTACTTGGTTCATTACCAATGGATTTCAATTGACACTGTTTAAAAATTCAATTTTATATAAGAATATATATAATTCATGGAGATTTAATTTTGAAGCGGTTATTTTCTCTGCTCAAGCCTCAAGGTTAAAGCTGCTGTTCCCAAGCAGTCTGATTCAATGAATACTGCTGTGTATAGTGTATGGTACGCAGTAGACCAATAAAAACAATCTGATTGATCTATCTCGTTATGGACTTGATGGCTTCCAAAGCACTAGCTATAAAATAAGCTAACTGGAAAATCAAAGCTTTAGTGACCTCAGAGGACTCTTCATCACACAGTGCAGTTTAAATCATGTTACTTTAAATTTAGATATCACATGCACAACACATTTTATATAACAAACCAGAGAAAACTTGTAAACAGCATTTTATTTTTTACCTTTCCAGGCTAGAACACTTGCACTGGTGAATAGCTTTCCAAGTACCAATCTTCTCTAAATGTTTAAACTTTAGTTTTGGCTGGATTTTCAGACTCTTGAGCCCTCTTTACTAACACCTCTACTCTTCTTTAAATGCCTGTCTCCAAAGAGAACAACTTGCCCACTGCATAGAGGTCTCCCTAGTCAATATATGTGAATGCAAAAATCTCACATTTAATTCCAAAATTCTAACTTGGCAAAATGATTAACAGATTTTTTTTTTTCTATTTGTAACTAAACATCTATAGGCTGGCAGAACAAAGAAAACAGTTTGGTGTGTGAGAGGACTGTAACTAATTGGTTTAATTTCTCAAGAAAGAAATTATTATTGCAACAACAAAAGATAGTTATTAAGGTCTTAGAAAGCTGAGTCCATTTAATCCTACCAAATGAAACTGTTAAATTTGCATTTGCATCATTTCTTAGCATCCCATTTTTAATGTATTCTTTTTCTTCTTCATAACATTCTAACCTTCATTCCCTTCCTCTTATATCCAGTGTCCTAATCGTAGCCTCTAGATATCTAAGAATTGCCTTTGCATCAACAACTAGATTCCCTATGCTCAGTGACTTTTTTCCTTTCTCTTTTTCAATATTCCTCTATTGTGGATCTCATTTTTAAGGATCGCTTTCTCTACAAGATAACCCTGAAACTGGGTTGTAATGAGATAGCAATAAATGATGGTGGTATTCATTAATTATAAAATGGTGGTGGCATTTATTTCATTAATTGATTATTTTAAAATGATGTACAAAGCATCCATTGTTACACACTACACCAGGATATAGACCTGAAAGATTTCCTCCTGTCAAGGAATTCTCGGTGTTAAGGGGAATATAAAACAAGGAAACATGTAAATATATAGCGGTATGGAGAGATCACTGTAATAGAGGGAGAACAGACTGATAAGCCACTAGTGGACACCAACATCAACAAGAGATTTCCTAGAGGTAGACAAAGTGGATTTTGTCAAGTCTTAAGGGATAAATAAGCTCTAGTGAAGTGAAGTCTCTCAGTCATGTCGGACTCTTTGTGACCCCATGGACACCAGGCTCCTCTGTCCATGGGATTTTCTAGGCAAGAGTACTGGAGTGGGTTGCCATTTCCTTCTTCAGGGAACTTCCTGACTCAGGGATCAAACCCAGGTCTCCCACATTGTAGACAGACACTTTACCATCTGAGCCACCAGGGAAGTCTTAAATAAGTTCTAAGTGGGTGACAAAGGCAAGAGAGGTATCACAGTCAAAGGTACCTCATGTAAATGTCATGGAAGATGAGCGTGTGATGCTGGCAAGGGACCTGCAATATATTTAACATAATCTGAGAGTATAGTATGAGAAAGATGTTTGAGAAAAGAGAGCTGAGAAGTTTTCAAAGGATAAGCCATGCAGAGACTTGTATGTTGTAGTAATAAGTTTGAATTTAGTCAGCACTGACTCAGGAGAAGACTCTTGAGAGTCCCTTGGACTGCAAGGAGATCCAACCAGTCCATTCTAAAGGAGATCAGTCCTGGGATTTCTTTGGAAGGAATGATGCTAAAGCTGAAACTCCAGTATTTTGGCCACCTCATGCGAAGAGTTGACTCATTGGAAAAGACTCTGATGCTGGGAGGGATTGGGGGCAGGAGGAGAAGGGGACGGCAGAGGATGAGATGTCTGGATGGCATCACTGACTCGATGGACGTGAGTCTGAGTGAACTCCGGGAGTTCGTGATGGACAGGGAGGCCTGGCGTGCTGCGATTCATGGGGTCGCAAAGAGTTGGCCATGACTGAGTGACTGAACTGAACTGAACTGAACTGACTCTAGAGTCAGATTAAGTTTAAATCCTAGCTTTGCCACTTGCTGGGGTGCTTCCCAGGTGGTGCTGATCATAAAGAATCAGGCTGTCAGTACCGAAGATGCAAAAGATGCAGGTTCAATCCCTAGGTTGGGAAGGTCCCCTGAGAAGAAAAGGGTAACCCACTCTAGCTTTCTTGCCTCAATCCATGGGTCACAAAGAGTCAGACATTACTGAGTACACACATACACACACACATATCACCACTCACTCCGGTGGTGTTACTCAAGTAACACTCAAGTAACTCACTCGGGGCAAGTTACTCAAGCTGTCTGTGCATCAGTTATCATATCTGTGAAGTGGAAGTAGTAATAGAACCTACCTCATAGTCAATATGCTATGCTATGCTTTGCTAAGTCACTTCAGTCGTGTCCAACTCTGTGCGACCCCATAGATGGCAGCCCACCAGGCTCCCCCATCCCTGGGATTCTCCAGGCAAGAACACTGGAGTGGGTTGCCATTTCCTTCAACAATGCATGAAAGTGAAAAGTGAAAGTGAAGTCGCTCAGTCGTGTCCGACTCTTAGCAACCCCATGGATTGCAGCCTAACAGGCTCCTCCTTCCATGGGATTTTCCAAGCAAGAGTACTGGAGTGGGGTGCCATTGCCTTCTCCAATAGTCAATATGAGAAATGGGTTAATATGTATATAGTTCTTATACCCAAAGGGTCCTATATCAATCACTCAATAAATCATCATAACAATTTTTATTACTATTATTAACCATCTTGGCAAAGGAGACATATTGGTGGAACTCCTGCATAGTCAAATATGTCTGAACATGAGTCACTTTTGATCAAATGAGTTTGAAAGTTTATTCTGGCATCTTTAAGCAAAATGGGCTGTATGGGGCAGAGCCAAAACTAGAAATAGGAAAATCACTGGTATTTTCAGTTGAGAGATTATGCAAAGAATGCTTGACCTAATGGTATTATAGTGTGGTGACAGGAAAGAGATGAATAAAAGAGATTTTAATGAGAAAATCTGACACAATATAGTCATTAATTAAATATTTAGAGTAACCATAGCTATCTACAAAGATTCTGACTGGAATGGTGTGATCTATCATTCACTAAAGCAGGGAATGTAGGAAGGGGTGCTGGTCTGAAGGAGAAGATGATGAGCTGAGTCTCTGCAGATATAAAGTGACTGTGAGACTGAGTTTGGAGCTGAGAATAGATCACGGAGAGTCACCAGGAAATACAAGTGTTAGATGAAACCATAGGTATATATGATCAAAGGAATACATGTAGTGCAGGAAGAGTAGAGGGTCTGTGATGCAATGCTTAGAAGGTATCAAAAGATTAGGAAAGTGAAAGTGATGTCGCTCAGTCATGTCCGACTCTTTGTGACCCCATGGACTGTAGCCTGCTGGGCTCCTCTGTCCATGGGATTTTCCAGACAAGAATGCCAGAATGGGTGGCCATTTCCTTCTCCAGGGGATCTTGTTTTTACCATGTTACTCTTTGGGCTTCCCAGGTAACTCAGTGGTGAAGAATTTACCTGCCAACCAGGAGACATGGGTTCAATCCCTGGCTTAGGAAGATCCCCTGGAGAAGGGGATCTTGTTTACCTTGTTTCCACTGGTAAACAAGACAGAGCATGTTCCCACTGGTAAACTGGTAAACTACAGCTGCTAGGAAGTATCTGATGCACAAAATAAGTTAATTGGATATTTTACAAATAAATGAATACATGAAGTAGTGAGAAGGGCAGGCAGTGGTGAGAGGAAAGCCCAGGGAAAAGTTATACTACAGCATTTAGAAGTCTGAAAACAATTGTTTTTATTGAATTTAACAGAAGAGTCACCAATGGCACTGGTAAGAGTAGTTTGAGTAGAATATTAGAAGCAGAATTCAAACACCTAGGCCTGAGAAATGAAAGAAAACAAATGAGTGAAGAAAACAAATTTATTCTTTCCTTTCAAGAAGCAGGACTGCACAGAAAGAAGATAAAGAAATATTTAGAAGAGTAGCTCTTTAAAAGTAAATACAAACAAGCATACAACCCAGAAACAACTTAGAGTGTTAGAGACACCTTCTGAAAGCTATAAGGTCAATGTTTTTGTTTTGCTTTCTTTTTAGTTTGAAACATTTTTGAACTTAAAAGGTTGCAAGAATGTTTCTAAGAACTCCCTTTTCTTGTAAAGACCTCATTCAAGTTTCAGTAATTATACTATTTAGTTTTAAGCAAAAAGATCCAGTCCAGGATCCTGTGTTGTACACAGCTGTCTAGTAATACTAAAATTTTTCACTTTGAAAGAGTTCCTAAGTCTCACATTGACTTTTATGACTTTGATATTTCTAAACATTGCAGTGCAGTCATTTTGTAGGATGTCCTTTAAATTGGTCAATCTGTTTCTTCATGACTAGACCCAGGCAATGTTATTCGGCTGGAATATCACAGAAGTGATGCTGGTTTCTTTCTCATTGTCTTCTACTGAGTGATATGTGACATTCACCGATCTCGTTACTGGAGATTTTAACTTTCATCATTTGATTTTGTAACTGTAAAATCACATTTTATCCAATGTAATCTCATATTTCATTAGTAAATATTTTATGGAGAGGTACTTTGAAATTATACAAAATTCTGTTTCTTATCCAACTTTCACCCACTATTTTGAGTATGTATTGGAATATATTTTTTCAATTATCATTACTGCAGTGGTGGCCAAATGGTGATTTTTCCAATTCCAGCTTTCTTTCTTCATTTGTTAGCTATCATTCTATTGTAAGGAAGAGCTAACTCTGCCTTCCATTTCTTTCTTTCTTTACATCTTGAATTGCTACTTTATTCATTTGATATAAACATCACTGTCATTATTTAACTTGATGCTTAAATTGTCACAGATTTGGACATTGCAGTGTTTTGTTTTTAATATAAAATAATTTTGAACGCTCTTGCGTTTTTGGAAAATAAACCGGTAGAACAGTGATGTTCAATCTTGGCTGTGATCAAATTCACCCAAGGAGCTTTAAAATATCTTAATGTCCAGGCCAAACACCGCACCAACTAAACAAGCATTTTTGGAATTGAAACCCAGCTATAAATATTTTTCAAGCTCTCCAGTGATTCTGATCTGGAATCCAGTTTAAGAACTTGATTAAGATCTGCAACCAAGTTTAAGAACCACTGAAGAGAGAGGGGAAGGGTATGAAATGCAGCAGAGATAAGAGATAAGTGATAAATGACATGTATATGAAGATTAGGGAAAGGAGGCTCTCTAAGGGCATAAGTATAAGAGCAGGATCCAATTTGTTTTCTGTAGGTGAGGAACTAAGAGGCTGAAGAATTTCCTATGTAATAATTCTTTTTGTTTCTGTGAAGAATCAGGTGAATTTGTATGTTGAGATTTAGAGTCAATGGTGATGGAGACCAGAAAGGATTAAAATAGCTGTTGTGAGGAGTTGAAAATATAATGTAACCATGCAACAGGTAGATTCTATTGAGATATTGAAGGTCTTTTCTTGAGGTGGGGAGGGGGGGTGGGTAACTCAAAATTAATGATAATTTCCCTTGAATTTGCATTTAGTCAAGTAGATGCAAAAAGATAAGAGTTTCAAAAACTGAAGGGCTGGGTTGAAATACAGGGGCTAGAATTGACAGAGAAGTTGACTATGCTGCTGCTGCTGCTGTGTTGCCTCAGTCGTGTCCAACTCTGTGCAACCCCATAGATGGCAGCCCACCAGGCTCCCCCGTCCCTGGGATTCTCCAAGCAAGGACACTGGAGTGGGTTGCCATTTCCTTCTCCAATGCATGAAAGTGGAAAGTGAAAGGGAAGTTGCTCAGTCGTGTTTGACTCTTCGCGACCCCATGGACTGCAGCCTACCAGGCTCCTCCACCCATGGGATTTTCCAGGCAAGAGTACTGGAGTGGGGTGCCATTGCCTTGGTCAAAGTGTGGGAATATGAGTAGTATCAGAGACACGAACATCTTCTAAACATCTTTAACAGCAGTGGTTGGATTTTCAGGCTCTGTGGCAGGAATTGTATTTGGGGGCACAAGAGTTATTTTTGGCAATGTTACATCATCTTTCCCTTCAATATATCAAAAGTGGAAAATCGGTGCCTGTTATTCTATTTTGCATATGTTGTGCTCAGGGGCTTGCCATGTTTAGGACACCTGACCATTCTACCTGAGCTTCTACCTGTATAACTTGTGATTTCTTGTTTTTGACACATAAGATTTCTTAGCTTTATCCTTTTATGGTTGCAGCTTGCCCCGACCCTGATTCTTCAGCTTTTGTGCTTCAGTGCCTCTTTGTTTTGTTTCCATCATTATTAGGTAGACCATTCCTGGTAGGTAGACCTCATGAGTAGGCTATTTTAGAGAAACTGTCATACAACAAGTTCTAATTACAATCCATTTGAAAAAAATATTCTGTTCAATTTTCTTTTTTTAAAACAAGCTTTTCAAAAGAAGACTGATTTTTATTTTCTTTGGTAGAAAATAGGCATTTCAGTAAAGCTCTGGGTCACAGTCTGTTATTCATAACCGGGATAAGATTCCAAGTATGAGTACAGCCATCACACTAGAGTTTTAAAATATTTCCTCATGAGTTTTCATTATTTGTGACTGTCATAAAATGATAGCAGTTTCATTGTGGTAAAATAGACTAGTTTTACGGCAAAACCAAGGCCACTTTAAAAAAATTTTTTAACTTGATAAATAGGAATAGACAGTGAATAATTATATATGTAACTAAATAAAGGAAAACAAAATTATTAAGATAAATATTGGGAAAAAAAACTTAAATTCAGCATTGAAGCATGTGATGAAAAAGTAATGCAGTAGTGAAGCCACAATACTGCAGGTTTAATAGAGCTGAAGCAGCAGGTTGCCCCATGTCAAGAATCTAGAGAACACAGCACGCTTAGGCATGATTCAAGTAGGAAGTTCAATGTGATAACCAAGGTACATCAGGGAAGAGTTATAATCAGGGAAACAATTCACAATCAGCAGGAAGACGGTGACCCAAGGAAATTCTGCCAATTTTCCCACAATTATCTGTCAATTCTCCCATCAGTGGGCAGGCAACAATAGCTTTGGGGAAAGAAAAAGGGTTAGATCCTTGTGTGGGGTTACCAAGGCCCTGGACTTAATTTTTTCCTTTAGAGCCTGGAGTACTTGGCAGTTCCAACTGAAAACCATGAAGCTTAGTTAAGATGTGAGCATCAAAGATCTCAAGCATTTCTCAGGAAAGGTGAGACTGAGAGAATTAATTACAAGAGCAGCTATATCTCCCTTGTTAATGCTGTCAGGATTGGTAGTGGTCTTGCATTCATGTGGAGACAAAGTGAAATCAAACTGGCAACTGTTGAGCTGATTTCAGAATTTTAAAAGAAGACTACAGAAAGTAATGAAGCTTTCAAAACAAATCTCTTCTGAGTACATGTTAAGACTTTGCTACCTTCCATGGGACTTCCCTGGTGGTCCAGTGGTTAAGAATCCACCTTCCAATGCACGGGATGTGGGTTCAGTCCCTGACTGGGGCACTCAGGGAACTGAGATCCTACATGCTGGAGGGCAGCTACTGAGCCCAAAAACCACAACCAGAAAGAAGGCCACATATGCAAATAAGACCCAATGCACCAATAAATAAATATATAAAATTTTGCTACCTGCACAAAATCTAAATTATAGATGCCTGACACAACTTACATTTGTATTTCACTAGTATTAATAATTCATGATTGCTGCTTGGAGTTGGTGCTTTGGAGGCACATTTTTAATACAGCAAAGTAAAGAACCCCGTAAGTTTCACTGTTGTATGGGACTGTGTAGTGTGGGAAATGATTAATTGCTCTAGCCTGGAATCAAAGACCCACTTTGCCTCTAATCTTGTCCATATTTTTCACACCTCCTTACCATTACCCTTCTAAACATACATCTACAAACACAGAGCTTTGAAACTAACAAAGGCAAAATATGATGTATTCTAAGTTACTCAGTTTTTAAGTACTTGACTTTCCTATTTTCTACCAATATTTTTAATTATTTAATACTGGGTTTAGTTTTAAAACTTGTTAATAAGATTGACATTTTTTTAGAGATTTTTCTTTCAGTCTTAGCATTTATTTTAGATTAGGAATCCATTTCAAAGAAAACAAGGAAATAGCATCTTCATATTATTTGCCTTGATTGATGTATTATCTTCCAGATTCTGCCTGAAAGTCACAGGATATTTTTTTTTTTTTGAGATTTATGTATTTGTGAGTTTTAGATTTAGATTAAGAAAATCCTATTTTTAATGAAAGCATAACTTACTGAAACACATCTTTTTATCTGAACACACTTCATTGATAAATTGAAATTCTAACTATTGATCTTTATATGTAAATCTTCTGGAGTGAAGTTTTTTTTAAAAAATGCCATTTTTCCATTTTATTTCTATTAGACTCCTTTCTTTGATATTTCATTTGTCAAATATCAGAATCATCTCAGGAAAATTATAATCATCGTTGGTGAATAACCAACTTCAACAGGTTTAGCAATTTTGTTTTCTGGGCCTATCTAGAGTGGTAATTGCAGAGGTTACAGTGTCAGTTAATCTGTAAACAACTTTGTTTTGGAAGTAGGCCATTGAATAGTCAAATATAATCTTATTTTTTATATTGTACTCCAAATACTAAAATCATAACAAGTAACAGTAGGAAATTTTCCCTTACTGGGGGTTTCAGCCACATATAAAAAAAGACTTTGAGGAAATACTTTGCTATGTTGTCTGACTTTTCTGTTTTATAACCCATTAGTTTAGTGAAGTTCAGAGAGATAACTTTATTTCTTTAGACTTTAATCAAGTACATCAACAATTGGCAGGGTAAATTTTTACCTCTTTTCCTGGTGGCTAAGTCAGTAAGAATCTGCCTGCAATGCAAGAGATCCAGGTTTGATCCCTGGGGGTAGGGGGTGGGGGGGACGTGGGGGAATTTCCTGGAGAAGGAAATGGCAACCCACTCCAGTATTCTTGTCTGGAAAATCCCATGAACAGAAGTTCCTCATGGGCTAAGGTCCATGGGGTCACAAGAGTCGGACATGACTTAGTGACTAAACCACCACCACAATGTATCAGATCTTTGAATAACATTCAGTAGCTAACACTAATATCATTTATTATGTGTGAGGTGGTGCTCTAAATGTTTGCTGAATATTAATTCACTTAATCTTCACTAGGTCCCAGTGAAGTATATGTTATTATCTTCATCTTACAATGAAGAAACTAAAGAATAGAGAGGTTAAATAACTTTCCCCTGGTCACAGAACCCAGGCTATTTTACATGAGATTCTATCCATGGGCTACAAATTGAATAGGTTTAACCATCAATGAAAAGCATCAGGCCATATATTGATTCTTTGATGTAAGAGATGCACTTGATTTTGGTTAACTGGCATTAAATTATATGTAACTTGAACACATAACTTTAAAGTGGTGCTTAAATTATTAACTGATATAATCACTCATAGTAGTGCAATATGCACGACTTTCCTCAAGACCTTTTTCTTCTTCTCCCGCTTTCAATTCAGCTAGTGCTGTAAACTGTGCTCCTCATCCCAACTAAAAGCAGATAATAGTGGATTTAAACTCAGCACACAGAGAGAAGGTCTTTATCACGTACCCAAGATTGGTTCCCACAAAGAATAAAATGAACTAACCAGCTTCACAATGATAGGAGTCTTTTGAATAAAGGAAGCAGCATGTACAGCTGTAGCTAATTACAAATTTGGGCTTCACTTTTGTTAACAGCAGACTAATGTTTGCATACAAAGCATTTGTGGTAAATAAATAGCTTTAATAAGTGGGGAAAAAAGACAGTAAGCAATACAATGCCAGGGGTAATTACAGCTATGTTTGCAAAAGCCACAAATGCAGTATATAATTATCTTAATATGAAAAATGGAGATTATCTCATATTTGGAGCTCTTTATTAGGAATAATTCTAACATTTGCATATTCTAGTATTTGAACAGTTGTCTGATTCTGACTTAATTTTCTTGATGTTCTACTTTATATAACACATAGAAATACCAAATAATGCAGCCTCAATGAATAAATCTCTGTTTATGAATAAGATATTTAAAACACACTTGATCAAAGATATATAGCTTTCAGCTTGGTATGATTTACTGATCCAATTAGGCATGGTATAGAAAGGGTAACAAGAGCTCACATAGCTCATCTAAAGTAAGGACACTCACAAACCGTTCCTTCCACTTCTCTCCCCTCCCAAATAAAGATATCAACCCTTTTTATTCTCCATGAAAACAGCAGTGTAGAACTACTGCATCACATTACAAGACTGATAGAAAAGCCAAAACAACAGATACAGGTTCTATGTCACCTGAATTAGACTTTGTCCTGAGAGGCAAATAAGGTTAATACAGAAGATAATTATACATTGACCTTCATGTAACAGTGATTGTAACTGAATTTGACATTCTGGTAAAAGATGGAAAGAAGAAATCATTCATAAAAAGCTTATATTTATCCACACAAAAACCTACACACAAATGTTTAAAGTAGCTTTATTCATAACTGCCAAATTTGGAAGCAAGCAAACTATCTCTCAAGAGGTGAATGAAGAAAGAAATTCTGGTACATCCTTACACTGGAAAGTTGTTCAACAATAAAAAGAAATAAGCTATCTTGTGATGAAAAGATCTGGAGGAACCTTAAATGCATACTACCAGGTCAAAGAAGCCAATCTGAAAAGACTATACATGCTATATGATTCCAACTTAGATAACATTTTGGAAAAGGCAAAGCTACAGTGACCGAGAAAGATCAATGTTTGCCAGAGGTTCAGGGAGGTGGGGAGAAGAATGAATAGGTGAAGCACAGGGGATTTTTAGTACGGTGAAACTATTTTGTATGATATTATAATGCTGGATACATGTCATTCTGTATTTGTCAGAACCTTGTAGAATGTTCAACACAAAGAGTGAAACCTGGTATAAATTACAGACTTTTGTTAATCATAGTGCATTAATATTGGTTCATCAATTATAACAAGTATCCCAAACTAATAATCCAAGATGTTAATAATGGAATCCTGTGTGTTTGCAGGGGTAAAGAGGGTAGAGTATATGTGAACTCTGTATTTCCAGTCAGTTTTCCTGTAAAGCTAAAACTGCTCTAAAAAATTGACTACCAATTAAAAATATATATATATGATATTAATGACAAATGGAAAGGAAGATTATTTAAAATTCAAGAACAGGAAATCTGAAGTTATCTTACTTTTAGCAAGGTAAGATCAATCAAAGATTTTTCTGGTGAGTAGGGCCGAAAATTTTCTCCTAAACTCATGTTAGAATGCCTCTTTTTTTAATTACAGAAAAATATTAACATTTAAAACACTGAAAGTATTGATTTGTCAGTATTCTATGATTCTGTTAACATTCTTCTATTACCAGAAGCTGTTATTCCTTTGTTAGGTAAAAACTCAGTGAAACTAAAATAAGAAAAAAGTCATATACATACTATATTTGCCTGGAAGTAAGGAAGCAAAGGAAAAGAGGCACTTAACTGATAAAAATAACAGGTATATTTTAAATTAGACACAAAAATCAAATAATATTTTTAAAGGGCCTTTAAATTATGATTATGTAAAAACACTGGATAATAAAGAGGGAAAAAATCTATACTCAGGGAAATAAAAGTGCCATTAAGCCAAACTAAAGTCTTGCCTCATTTTTTTTTTAATTAATTAATTTTATTTTATTTTTAAACTTTACATAATTGTATTAGTTTTGCCAAATATCAAAATGAATCCACCACAGGTATACATGTGTTCCCCATCCTGAACCCTCCTCCCTCCTCCCTCCCCATACCATCCCTCTGGGTCGTCCCAGTGCACTAGCCCCAAGCATCCAGTATCGTGCATTGAACCTGGACTGGCATCTCGTTTCATACATGATATTTTACATGTTTCAATGCCATTCTCCCAAATCTTCCCACCCTCTCCCTCTCCCACAAAGTCCATAAGACTGTTCTATACATCAGTGTCTCTTTTGCTGTCTCGTATACAGGGTTATCGTTACCATCTTTCTAAATTCCATATATATGCGTTAGTATACTGTATTGGTGTTTTTCCTTCTGGCTTACTTCACTCTGTATAATAGGCTCCAGTTTCATCCACCTCATTAGAACTGATTCAAATGTATTCTTTTTAATGGCTGAGTAATACTCCATTGTGTATATGTACCACAGCTTTCTTATCCATTCATCTGCTGATGGACATCTAGGTTGCTTCCATGTCCTGGCTATTATAAACAGTGCTGCGATGAACATTGGGGTACACGTGTCTCTTTCCCTTCTGGTTTCCTCAGTGTGTATGCCCAGCAGTGGGATTGCTGGATCATAAGGCAGTTCTATTTCCAGTTTTTTAAGGAATCTCCACACTGTTCTCCATAGTGGCTGTACTAGTTTGCATTCCCACATGGAACCTTCTCCAGGATAGATCACATCCTGGGCCATAAAGCTAGCCTTGGTAAATTCAAAAAAATAGAAATCATTCCAAGCGTCTTTTCTGACCATAATGCAGTAAGATTAGATCTCAATTACAGGAGAAAAACTATTAGAAATTCCAACATATGGAGGCTGAACAACACGCTGCTGAATAACCAACAAATCACAGAAGAAATCAAAAAAGAAATCAAAATTTGCATAGAAACGAATGAAAATGAAAACACAACAACCCAAAACCTGTAGGACACGGTAAAAGCAGTCCTAAGGGGAAAGTTCATAGCAATACAGGCACACCTCAAGAAACAAGAAAAAAGTCAAATAAATAACCTAACTCTACACCTAAAGCAACTAGAAAAAGGAAGAAATGAAGAACCCCAGGGTTAGTAGAAGGAAAGAAATCTTAAAAATTAGAGCAGAAATAAATGCAAAAGAAACAAAAGAGACCATAGCAAAAATCAACAAAGCCAAAAGCTGGTTCTTTGAAAGGATAAATAAAATTGACAAACCATTAGCCAGACTCATCAAGAAACAAAGGGAGAAAAATCAAATCAATAAAATTAGAAACGAAAATGGAGAGATCACAACAGACAACACAGAAATACAAAGGATCATAAGAGACTATTATCAACAATTATATGCCAATAAAATGGACAACGAGGAAGAAATGGACAAATTCTTAGAAAAGTACAACTTGCCTCATTTTTTTAAAGAGAAATATGGTAAAGAAAAGTTTCTTCTCAAAATAGCTTTTTAAACAAATAGGGTCACAGTATTAGTTTATAAGTTAGTATATGGACAGGCTGTTCTAGAGCTGCTTAATAAACTAAATAAAAGCAGTTTACCTGGGCTATATAATACCTTTCTTAAAGTTTTAAAGAAAATCTTTTTGCTTGATAATAAGAAATTCTTTAAAATAGGAAGAAGCATATTGGGCTACAGAATATCCACTTGTAGGACTGTTAGATAAAATTCAGGATGCAAAGTGAGATCTAGTTTCAGATAAACACCATGTTTTTATTTTTAATATAAATATGTTCCATAAAATATTTGGTACTTATTTGTATTAAAATTTATTTTTTAATTAAAATTTATCTGGATTTATTTTTGTTTTTAAATCTGGCAACCTGACATTTTGCCAGTCTTGCATTTTTATAAGCTTTGAAGAATGTAGAATTTAACTAGTTAACCTCATTTTCGCCCATATTTCTGGAATTATCAGAAATACAATCCCAAAACGACAATGGAATACGTAAATGAGCACTCATGTTTTAAATGCTTGCTTCTTGTAAGATTCTGGGCTAAGCTTGCTGCTGCTGCTGCTGCTTGCTAAGTCGCTTCAGTCGTGTCCAACTCTGTGCAACCCCATAGACGGCAGCCCACTAGGCCCCGCCGTCCCTGGGATTCTCCAGGCAAGAACACTGGAGTGGGTTGCCATTTCCTTCTCCAACGCATGAAAGTGAAAAGTGAAAGTGAAGTCGCTCAGTCGTGTCCGACTCTTAGCGACCCCATGGACTGCAGCCTACCAGGCTCCTCCGTCCGTGGGATTTTCCAGGCTAGAGTACTGGAGCGGGGTGCCATTTCTGCCTTTATAGAGGATATACCAGTGAAGCATAGGCAGATGATTATAACAGACCTAATGGACTATTATTTTAATTTGATGTAAATTTGCACATAAAGACATAACTATTGCATGTGATTGATACAGATGTTCAGGAAATCTTTTGATAAATATCCACAGCAAAAGCTATTTAAATAAATATAGCTGTCAGAAGCTAGAGGGATATCTTACAAAGAGCAATCAAATAGGATAAATAGACACTTCTGGCAGGAGCAGCATAAGTATCAACAGAGAAATTCACCAGAGATAAGAATTTGGCTAGTTTTATTTAGTATTTATATGCACTATCTGTTAGAAGAAGTGTACAATAAAATTCCCAACTTTGATTGAAATGCCAAGCTTATGAGGATAAACAGGGTATTTTCAGGAAACTGTGAATGTAGCCAAAACATGTGGTAAATGAATTCTAGTGTTGGCTATTTCAATGCAATGCCTTGCAGGAACACAGACCAACTGTATTTTTAAGTTGGTGGCCTCCAAATTAGTTGTTTTGCAAGGTTACTAGGGCTAGTTATTGCAATTCCCTAAAAAATTATCAGATAAGTATGCTACTGTGACCAGAAACATCCAATACAATTCTTAATAACATAAGGCAAATTACAAAGAAAATTAAAGCTATTATTGTATACCTTGGTTAATCCATAGTACATTTATGTCTGGATTTTTATGCAAACAAATGCATCTAGATAATAATTTAAAACTGGAATTTGTTTAGGAAACTGGTAATGATCAAAGAGTAGAACATTGTTGTTGCAAATAACTGGATTTTTCCCCTTTTAAAGGCTAACATTCCATTCCATTTTCTTTATTCATTCATCCCTCTATAGACATTTAGGATGCGTCCATGTATTGGCTATTGTGAATAATGATTTCATGAATATGGAAATTCAGATATCCATTCAAGATCTTGATTTCAATTATTTTGGATATATACCTAAAGGAGGGATCATCAGTTCAGTTCAGTTCAGTTCAGTTGCTCAGTCGTGTCTGACTCTTTGTGACCCCATGAATCGCAGCACGCCAGGGCTCCCTGTCCATCACCAACTCCCAGAGTTAGTACTATTTCCTGGATCATATGTGACAGTACTATTTTTCTGGATCATATGATAGTACTATTTTCTGGATCATATGATAGTACTATTTTCTGGATCATATGATAGTACTATTTTCTGGATCATATGATAGTACTATTTTTTTTGAGGAACTTCCATCCTGCTTCCCATAGTGGCTGTACCAATTTGCCTTCCCACTTTTATGTTCCCTTTTGTCCACATCCTTGGGAATGCACGTCATCTTTTGGTTTTTGATAATAGTCATCCTAAAACCACTGTCTCCTTTGCTTTGGATTTGCATTTCCCTGATGATTAATGATATTTGGCACTTTTTCAAATACCTGTTGGCTTTTTGAAGGTGGTCCATTGGTAAAGAATTCTTCTGCCGATGCAGAAGACACAATTCGATCCCTGGGTTGAGAAGATCCCCCCAAATAGAAAAATGGCAACCCATTCCATGGATTGTGAAGTCAGACATGACTAAGCATGCACAGATGCGCAGTTGACCTTTTGTGTGTCTTCTTTGGAGAAAGATCTATTCAAATCCTTTGCCCATTTTTTTAAATTGAGCTTTTTGTTTTTTCTATTGAGTTTTAGGAATTCCTTATATATTTTGGATATTAACCCTTTATCACATATATGGTTTGCAAATACTTTCTTCAGTTTCTTAGCTTGCCTTTTCATTTTGTTGATTATATCCTTTGCCGTACAAATGCTTTTTAGTTGATGTAATCCCATTCTTTTATTTTTGTTGCTGATGCTTTTGGCATTATATCCGAGAAATCATTGCCAAAGTCAATCTCAGGAAGCTTTTTCCCTGTGTTTTCTTCATGGAGTTTCACTGTTTCAGGTCTTACATTTAAGGCTTACTTTATTTGAGTTGATTTTTGTGTGTGGTATAAGGGTCCAAATTAATTATTTTGCAAGTCGATATCCATTTTTCCCAACACTTTTTTGAAGAGATTGTTATTTCACCATATGTATGTAGTCTTGGCACCACTGTCAAAATTCATTTTACCATATAGGTGAAATTTTAGTTGTGTGTGCTAAGTCCCTTCAGTCATGTTCAACTTTGCAACCCCATGGACTATAGCCTGCCAGGCTCCTCTGCCCATCATATTCTCCAGGCAAAAATACTGGAGTGGGTTGCCACTTCCTGCTCTAGGGGATCTTATTGACCCAGCGATCAAACTCAGGTCTCTTATGTCTTCTGCATTGGCAGGTGGGTTCTTTACCATGAGTGCTACCTGGGAAGCCTGAAGATTTATTTATAAGTTCCCGATTTTGCTTCATTAGTCTGTATGTCTATTTTTATGCCATAGTCATTCTATATTGATTACTGTGGCTTTGTAATATGTTTTGAAATCAGGGATTATGGTGCCTCCAGCTTTGTTCTTTCTCAAGATTGTTTTGGCTATTCAGGATTCTTTCTTGCTCCATACAAATTTTAGTATTGTTCTTATTTCTGAGAAAAATAACCATTGGAATTTTTATCAAGATTGTATTGAATCTACAGACCTCTATGGGTGGTGTGGACATTTTAATAATATTCAGTGGTCAATGCAAAATGTCTTTTAATTTATTTGTTGTAAAATTTCTTTGATGAATGTTCTGTACTTTTCAGGTATGTCTTTCACCACCTTGGTTAAGTTTATTCCTAAGTGTTTTATTTATGATCCTGTTGTAAGTGAGATTATTTTAATTTTCTTTTTAGAGTTCTTTTAGTTAGTACATCAAAATACAACTGATTTTTGTATGTTTATTTGTATACTACAACTTTACTGAGTTTGTTAGTTTTAATAGGCTTTTTTGGTATAATCTTTAGAAATTTTATGCATGTAACATCATGTTATCTGCAAACAGACAATTTGAATTCTTCCTTTAAATTTGGATGCATTTACATCTTTTTCTTGCTTAATTTCTCTGGCTAGGACTTCCAGTACTATATGAATAAAAGCAGCAAGAGACATCCTTGTCTTGTTCCTGATCATGGAGGAAAAGCTTGCAGATTTTCACTGGTAGTATACCTGTGGGCATGCTGTGTACGGCCTTTACTAGGTTGAGGTAATTTCCTTCTATTCCTAGTTTGTTAAGTGTTTTTATTCACATGATATTTAACTTTTTTCATTTGCTTTTTCTGCATCTATCGATATAATCATATAATTTTTACTTCTATTCTGTTAATGTGGTGTTTTACATTGCTCAATTTTATATGTTGGATCACCTTAGAGCCCAGGGGTACAACCCAGAGACTTGTTCATGGTGTTTGATCCTTTTAATGTGCAGTTGAATACAGTTTGCTAATATTTTGTTGAAGATTTTTGTGTTTATGTTTATCAGAAATATTTGCCTCTAGTTTTCTTGTAGTGTCCATATCTGGCTTTAGTATTAGGGTAATACTAGTCTTATAAAGTGAGTTTGGCAGTCTTCCCTGCCTTCAGTGTTTTTTCAACAGTTTGAGAAGTATTGGCATTAATTCATCTTTAAATGCTTGATGAAATTTACCTGCAAAGCCATCTTATCCTAGGATTTTCTTTTTTGGAAGGTTTTTATGTACTGATTAAGGTGATCAAATCACCTTACTAGTAATTAGTATGTTCGGACTTTTTAATTTTTTCCTGATGCTTGTCTTGATTGATTTTGGTTTTTGAAATTTATATATTTCTTCTATCTTGTCCAATTGTTGGTGTATAATTGCTTATAATAAGTTCATATGATCTTTTTATTAATTTAATGTCTCCTATTTAATTTATAATTTTATTCTTCTCTTTTTCTTAGTCTAAAGTTTCATCAATACTGCAGATAGTTTCAGAAAAAATTTCTAGTTTTGTTTATTTTTTTATTCTCTAATCTATTTCTGCTCTAGTATTTATCATTTCCTCTGTTCTGCAAGTTTGGGCTTAGTTCTTTTTGTTTTTTTTTTCAAGGCCTAAAGTTAAACTTTTATTTGAGGGAGTTCTTTTTTAATAATCCATTTACTGCTATAAAGAGCACTCAGTACTGCTTTTGCTACACCCAATAAATTTTGGTATGTTATGTTTTCATTTTTGTCTTGAGATATTTAAAATTTTTCTTTTTAAAGATGTCTTCTTTAATCCAATGTTTGACCAATAGAATGTTGCTTAATTTCCACATAAATGTGAATTTCCTAGTTTTCCTTATAGTATTGATTTGTGTTAATAATTTAATTCCATTAATGAATGAAATGATAATTGAGATATTTCAACTTTATTAAATTTATTAATACTTCTTTTGTGACATAATATGTGATCTGTCCTGTATAATTTTCTTTGTGTGCTTTAAAAGAATGTGCGTTCTGTGACTCTGGTGTGGAATGTATTATATACGTCTGTTAGGTCCAGTAGGTCTATAGTGTTGGACAAATTGTTCTGTCATTAATTTTCTATGTGGAAATCTCCCATGCTTATTGTGTTGCTGTGCACTTCTTTCAGATCTGTATACTTAGAAACTTTGATGCTGGTTTAGTCATTCAGTCATGACTGACTCTTGTGACCCCATGGACTGTAGCCCACCAGGTTCTTCTGTCCATGGGATTTCCCAGGCAAGAATACTGAAGTGGGTTGCCATCTATGATACTTATGTTCTATTGGTCTGACATGAGTATAGCCACTTCTCCCTTTTGATTATCATTTGCATAGCTGTCCTTAAATCTAAATTCTCTTGTAGACAACGTGTAGCTGGAGCTTGTCGTTGTCTCTTAGGTGCTCAGTGGTGTCTGACTCTTTATGACCCCATGGACTGTAGCCTGCCAGGTTCCTCTGTCCACGAGATTTCCCAGTGGGTTGCCGTATCCTTCTTCAAGACGGAACTCATTGTTCTATCTATTTAGCAACTCTGTGTTTTTGATTGTGAAATTCAATACATTTACATTTTAAATTATTGACAGGTAAGAACTTATTATTGACATTTTCTTAATTATTTTTTGTGAGTTCTGTAGTTCTTTTTACTTTTTTCATTTGGTGATTTTTTTATATTGATATGCTTTGATTTCTTTCTAGTTTTCTATTGCATGCACATATTCTTTGAGTATTTTGTCTATAGTTATCTGGAGGCATATATAAAAGATCTTATAACTTTTTTTTTAAGATGATAATAGCAACTTTCATTATAAACTAAACTCTACAATTTTACTTCTTCCTTCTTATAGCACTTTGTTAATAATATAACAATTTACATCTTTATTTTATACAATTATTATATTATATTCCAGTTTGTGTAGTTATAGTTACCATAAGTCTTACACTAAAATTAAAAGTACCTTCAGTTCAGTTCAGTCACTCAGTCGTGTCCGACTCTTTGTGACCCCATGAATTGCAGCACGCCAGGCCTCCCTGTCCATCACAAACTCCCGGAATTCACCGAAACCCACGTCCATCGAGTCGGTGATGCCATCCAGCCATCTCATCCTCTGTCGTTCCCTTTTCCTCCTGCCCACAATCCCTCCCAGCATCAGAGTCTTTTCCAATGAGTCAACTCTTCGCATGAGGTGGCCAAAGTACTGGAGTTTCAGCTTTAGCATCATTCCTTCCAAAGAAATCCCAGGGCTGATCTCCTTTAGAATGGACTGGTTGGATCCCCTTGCAGTCTAAGGGACTCTCAAGAGTCTTCTCCAACACCACAGTTCAAAAGCATCAGTTCTTCAGCGCTCAGCTTTCTTCACAGTCCAACTCTCACATCCATACATGACTACTGGAAAGACCATAGCCTTGACTAGAAGGGCCTTTATTGGCAAAGTAATGTCTCTGCTTTTTAATATGCTAAAAGTACCTTAAGATCCACCTTTACAATTTTACTTTATTCTATATTTGTGTGTATATTTGCCTTTAATTGTGAAATTTATACTTTCATATCTTATTTTGTTGCTTTCAGGATTATTTTCTTTCCACTTGAAGAACTTTTTTTTTTTTTTTTTTTTGATTCTTATAAAGCTGGTCTCATGGTTATCAACTCCCTAAGTTGTTGTTTCTCTGGAAAAGTGTATTTCATTTCATTTTTAAAGAATAATTTTTACTGAAAATAGTATTTTTGACTGTCTGCTCTTATTTCTTCAGGCATTTTGAATATATCCTCCTATTCTGTCCTGACTTGCAAGGTTTCTGCTGAGATACTCACTAATAGCCTTCTAAGGGTTTCTTCATATCTGCTGTCTCTTTTCTCTTGTTCATTTCAATTTTTTTCTTTGACTTTTGATTATTATGTATCTCAGTGTAGAGTTCTTTAGATTCAATTCAAAGTTTCTTGGAATGTTTTGCATTTCATGAATGTGAATGCCTATTTTGCTCTCTAGATTTGAGAAGTTTTCAGCTATTTTTAGAATTTTTTATTTTATATTGATGTATAGTTGATTAAGAATGCTGTATTAGTTTCAGGTGTATAGCAAAGTTCTCTGAGCTATTTAGTAGGTCCTTGTTTGTTATATATTTATATAATGTATTATTATTATTATATATTTATATATGTTATATATAAATTATATATGGAACCCCTTTCTTTTTCTCTTCTCCATCTGGGATTCATATAAAGCATATATTAGTTTGTTTATGATGTGCCATATGTTCTGTAGGCTTTCTCACTTTTTAAAATTATTTTTCTTTTTACTTTGATTGGGTTATTCCTAATGACCTATCTTCGAGTTGAATGATACTTTCTTCTGACTGATCAAGTCTACATTTAAACCTGTCTTGAATTTTTCAACTCAGTCATTGTGTTTTTCAGTACCAGAAATTCTGGTTCTCTTTTATTGTTCCTATATCTTTTTTGAAATTCTCATTTTGTTTTAGTATGGTTTTCTTGATTTCATTACTTGCCTATCTATTCTCTTGCAGCACACTGAACTTTTTAAAGATCATTCTTTTAACTTTTAGTTAATTTGTAGATCTCTATTTCTTTGGGTCTAGTTACTGAAGTTTATTTTACTGTTTTGATGAAGTTATGCTTCACTATTCTTTTTCTATAGCTTTGCATTGCTATGTGCATTTGAAGTAGTCACCTCTTAAAGTCTTTATGGACTGATTTCAGGAGGAAAAGACTTTCACAGGACAACCAAGCTAGAGATTATATGTATATATCTATATTATTTTTTCTATTATAGTTTATTATAAGATATTGAATATGCTCATTCACTTCAGTTTGTCGCTCAGTCGTGTCTGACTCTTTGCGACCCCATGAATCACAGCACGCCAGACCTCCCTGTCCATCACAAACTCCCGGAGTTCACCCAGACCCACATCCATTGAGTCAGTGATGCCATCCAGCCATCTCATCCTCTGTCGTCCCCTTCTCCTCCTGTCCCCAATCCCTCCCAGCATCAGAGTCTTTTCCAATGAGTCAACTCTTCGCATGAGGTGGCCAAAGTACTGGAGTTTCAGCTTTAGCATCATTCCTTCCAAAGAAATCCCAGGGCTGATCTCCTTCAGAATGGACTGGTTGGATCTCCTTGCAGTCCAAGGGACTCTCAAGAGTCTTCTCCAACACCACAGTTCAAAGGAATCAATTCTTCGGCGCTCAGCCTTCTTCACGGTCCAACTCTCACATCCATACATGACCACAGGAAAAACCATAGCCTTGACTAGACCAACTTTTGTTGGCAAAGTAATGTCTCTGCTTTTGAATATGCTATCTAGGTTGGTCATAACTTTCCTTCCAAGGAGTAAGCGTCTTTTAATTTCATGGCTGCAGTCACCATCTGTAGTGATTTTGGAGCCCCCCAAAATAAAGTCTGACACTGTTTCCACTGTTTCCCCATCTATTTCCCATGAAGTGATGGGACCGGATGCCATGATCTTCGTTTTCTGAATGTTGAGCTTTAAGCCAACTTTTTCACTCTCCACTTTCAGTTTCATCAAGAGGCTTTTGAGTTCCTCTTCACTTTCTGCCATAAGGGTGGTGTCATCTGCATGTCTGAGGTTATTGATATTTCTCCCGGCAATCTTGATTCCAGCTTGTGCTTCTTCCAGCCCAGCATTTCTCTTGATGTATTCTGCATAGAAGTTAAATAAGCAGGGTGACAATATACAGCCTTGACGTACTCCTTTTCCTATTTGGAACCAGTCTGTTGCTCCATGTCCAGTTCTAACTATTGCTTCCTGACCTGCATACAAATTTCTCAAGAGGCAGGTCAGGTGGTCTGGTATTCCCATCTCTTGAAGAATTTTCCACAGTTTATTGTGATCCATGCAGTCAAAGGCTTTGGCATATTCATTAAAGCAGAAATAGAGATTTTCTGGAACTCTCTTGCTTTTTCCATGATCCAGCAGATGTTGGCAATTTGATCTCTGGTTCCTCTGCCTTTTCTAAAACCAGCTTGAACATCAGGAAGTTCATGGTTCACATATTGCTGAAACCTGGCTTGGAGAATTTTGAGCATTACTTTACTAGCATGTGAGATGAGTGTAATTGTGTGGTAGTTTGAGCATTTTTTGGCATTGTCTTTCTTTTGGATTGGAATGAACACTGACCTTTTCCAGTCCTGTGGCCTCTGCTGAGTTTTCACAATTTTCTGGCATTTTGAATTCAACACTTTCACAGAATCATCTTTCAGGATTTGAAATAGTTCAACTGGAATTCCATCACGTCCACTAGCTTTGTTCATAGTGATGCTTTCTAAGGCCCACTTGACTTCACATTCCAGGATGTCTGGCTCTAGGTTAGTGATCACACCATCATGATTATCTGGGTCGTGAAGATCTTTTATGTACAGTTCTTCTGTGTATTCTTGCCATCTCTTCTTAATATCTTCTGCTTCTGTTAGGTTCGTACCATTTCTGTCCTTTATCGAGCCCATCTTTGCATGAAATGTTCCTTTGGTATCTCTGATTTTCTTGAACAGATCTCTAGTCTTTCCCATTCTGTTGTTTTCCTCTATTTCTATGCATTGATCGCTGAAGAAGGCTTTCTTATCTCTTCTTGCTATTCTTTGGAACTCTGCATTCAGATGCTTATATCTTTCCTTTTCTCCTTTGCTTTTCGCTTTTCTTCTTTTCGCAGCTATTTGTAAGGCTTCCCCAGACAGCCATTTTGGTTTTTTGCATTTCTTTTCCATGGGGATGGTCTTGATCCCTGTCTCCTGTACAATGTCACAAACCTCAGTCCATAGTTCATCAGGCACTCTATCTATCAGACCTATGCCCTTAAATCTATTTCTCACTTCCACTGTATAATCATAAGGGATTTGATTTAAGTCATATCTGAATGGTCTAGTGGTTTTCCCTACTTTCTTCAATTTAAATCTGAATTTGGCAATAAGGAGTTCATGATCTGAGCCACAGTCAGCTTCTGGTCTTGTTTTTGCTGATTGTATAGAGCTTCTCCATCTTTGGCTGCAAAGAATATAATCAATCTGATTTCGGTGTTGACCATCTGGTGATGTCCATGTATAGATTCTTCTCTTGTGTTGTTGCATGGGGGTGTTTGTTATGACCAGTGCATTTTCTCGGCAAAACTCTATTAGTCTTTGCTCTGCTTTATTCCGTATTCCAAGGCCAAATTTGCCTGTTACTCCAGGTGTTTCTTGACTTCCTACTTTTGCATTCCAGTCCCCTATAATGAAAAGGACATCATTTTGGAGGTATTAGTTCTAAAAGGTCTTGTAGGTCTTCATAGAACCGTTCAACTTCAGCTTCTTCAGCGTCTGGTTGGGCCATAGACTTGGATTACTGTGATATTGAATGGTTTGCCTTGGAAATGAACAGAGATCATTCTGTCATTTTTGAGATTGCAACCAAGTACTGCATTTTGCACTCTTTTTGTTGACCATGATGGTTATGAATATGTTGACCATGATGAATATGCACATTATCATATATGAAATAGATAAACAAGGATTTACTGTTTACCTTTATTTTCAACTCTGGGTGGTTGTTAAATTGGATTTCTGAGAGTGGATGTGTGCTGAGACCGCTTTTTCCATTATTTTTCTGATTTCACTGCTTACTCCTTTTCAATTGGGTTGCATTGATGCTTAATACATGTTATTAAGGCAAATGTTAATCACTTGCCTAGTATATATATTCTCTTAAATCTACCATTTTTGTTAATGAGTCATTTATAATTTATGTTGTTGTAATAAAGTTTTGGATTTATTAAAATCAAATTTATCAAACTAATATCAATTTTTTTGCTCCTTGTGCCCTACTGAGATCTTTTACTCTCCTGAGATATTAGTCTATAGGGCTGAATTTCTTTAATAAATCTAAAAATTTAGGTTTTCATTCACTTAGATTTTATTTTTGTGAACTGTGTGTCATAGAATATGCTGCATAATATAGACGTAACATAGACACCTTGTTAAATCTTCCTAGCAATTTATGTCATTTATTACTATCAGTTTTTAATCCTAAAACTGCTTTTGTATCTTGTCTGCATTAGCAACTGTGAATATACTTGCCACCATTTGTTTATAATTTTAACTTAAACTTGACTGAAAATAAGTTGATAATCTTGTCTCCCAAATAATATAAACATGTTAGAATTTTTAATTCCAATCTCCTCTCATACCGTCATCATAATCTTATCTGTTATTGTTTTGCAATATTTTATTTTCAATTTGTTTTCAAAACTGTTCAAGACATTATTATAATTTTATACAACTGACTTTTAGTTGGATCAACTCACATATTTACTGATCTACTTCTTCAAAATTTTTTTTTTATCTTATTTGTTCCTTCTGAGTTGAGATTCCTTCTTATTGGAGTTTATCCATTAGTAGTTACTCTAGAGAGGTTCTGTTAGTGGCAAATTATCTCTCCTTTTTGTTGTCTAATTATGTCTTTCATTTGCTCTCTACATTGAATTACTCTTCATCCGAACTCAGAATTTAGGTCAACAATCATTTTCTTTCATTACTTTGCTGTTATTATCCCATTATCTTCTGGTTTCTGCTTTTGTGGCAGTTATTTTTGTGAGGGGAGTGTGATTTTACTTTTAAAGAATTTTACTTTTAAAGATGCAATGGTTTAGCTTCAGTTCCCATAAAATACTCCTTTTTTGGTTTATATTTTAAAGTTTCAGTGTGATCATCTAATCATGGAGTTATTCTATGTATTCTGTTCAAGATGCTTTATAAATCCTAAATATGAAAACTCTCTGCTTTTTAAATATTAAATTTTTATATCTTTTCTTTGTTTTCTCCTTTGCAATATACTTTAGACAAAGGTTGAGTTCATCTTTGTCTACTCATCATGCCTCCTACTCTCCTCTCCTTAGCATGTTCTGCTTTATATAGTTGTGTTGCATTTGGGACAATTTTCTCCCATCTTTCTTTTAGTTTATGAACTTTCTCTTTAAACATCTAATTTATCATATAATGCACTTATTTGATTTTTAATTTCTGTGATTATATTTTCCTTGAAAGTCTGAATTAATTATATGTCTATACATGCCTCCTTTTAACTACTTATTGTCTTTGCTAATGTTTTCAGTGTTTTTCTGGAATGCTTTTGCTTTTTTGATGATCTGACGGATGTTGCCAATTTGATCTCTGGTTCTCTGCCTTTTCTAAATCCAGCTTGAACATCTGGAAGTTGACGGTTCATGTGCTGTTGAAGCCTGGCTTGGAGAATTTTCAGCATTACTTTGCTATCGTGCGAGATGGCAGTAGTTTGAGCATTCTTTGGCATTGCCTTTCTTTGGGATTGGAACGAAAACTGACCTTTTCCAATCCTGTGACCACTGCTGAGTTTTCCAAATTTGCTGGCGTGTTGAGTGCAACACTTTCACAGCATCATCTTTTAGGATTTGAAATAGCTCAACTGGAATTCCGTCACCTCCACTAACATTGTAATGATGCTTCCTAAGGTCCACTTGACTGCACATTCCAGGATGTCTGGTTCTAGGTGAGTCATCATACCATTGTGATTATCTGGGTCATGAAGATCTTTTTGGTGTAGTTCTTCTGTGCATTTTTGCCACCTCTTCTTAATATCTTCTGTTTCTGTTAGGTCCATACCATTTCTGTCCTTTAATGAGCCCATCTTTGCATGAAATATTCCCTTGGTATCTCTAATGTTCTTGAAGTGATCTATGTTCTTGAAGTGATCTCTAGTCTTTCCCATTCTGTTGTTTTCCTCTATTTCTTTGGATTGATCACTGAGGAAGGCTTTCTTATATCACCTTGCTATTCTTTGGAACTCTACATTCCTTTTCTCCTTTGCTTTTTGATTCTCTTATTTTCATGGCTGTTTGTAAGGCCTCCTCAGACAGCCATTTTGCTTTTTTGCATTTCTTTTTTTGGGGATGGTCCTGATCCCTGTCTCCTGTACAATGTCATGAGCCTCCATCCATAGTTTTTCAGGCACTCTGTCTATCAGATCTAATATCTTGAAACTATTTCTCACTTCCACTGTATAATCATAAGGGATTTGATTTAGGTCATACCCAAATGGTCTAGTGGTTTTCCCTACTTTCTTCAATTTAAGTCTGAATTTGGTAATAATGAGTTCATGATCTGAGCCACAGTCAACTTCAAGTCTTGTTTTTGCTGACTGTATAGAACTTCTCCATCTTTGGCTGCAAAGAATATAATCATCTGATTTCAGTATTGTCCATGTAGAGTCATCTCATGTGTTTTTGGAAGAGGGTCTTTGCTATGACCAGTGTGTTCTCTTAGCAAAACTCTATTAGCCTTTGCCCTGCCTCATTCTGTACTCCAAAGCCAAATCTGCCTGTTGCTCCAGGTGTTTCTTGACTTCCTATTTTTTTCATTCCAGTCCCCTATAATGAAAAGGACATCTATTTTGAGTGTTAGTTCTATAAGGTCTTGTATAGGTCTTCATAGAACCATTCAACTTCAGCTTCTTCAGCATTACTGGCTGGGGCATAGACTTGGATTACCATGATATTGAATAGTTTGCCTTGGAAATGAACAGAGATCATTCCGTCATTTTTGAGACTGCAAACAAGTACTGCATATCAGACTCTTTTGTTGACTATGATGGCTACTCCATTTCTTCTAAGGGATTCTTGCCGCAGTAGTAGATATAATGGTCATTTGAGTTAAATTCACCCATGCCTGTCCAGTTTAGTTTGCTGATTCCTAAAATGTTGACATTCACACTTGCCATCTCCTCTTTGACCACTTCCAATTTGCCTTGATTCAAGGCATGGACTTGAATGCACTTAACATTCAAGGTTCGTATAGAATATTGCTCTTTACAGCATTGGACTTTGCTTCTATCACCAGTCCCATCCACAACTGGGTGCTATTTTTGCTTTGGCTCTGTCTCTTCATTCTTTCTGGAGTTATTTCTCCACTGATCTCCAGTAGCATATTGGGCACCTACTGACCTGGGAGTTCATCTTCCAGTGTCCTATCTTGTTGCCTTTTCATACTGTTCATTGGGTTCTCAAGGCAAGAATACTGAAGTGGTTTGCAATTCCCTTCTCTAGTAGACCACCTATTGTCAGAACTCTCCACCATGACTCATGTAAAAAAGCAAGAGAGTTCCATAAAAACATCTATTTCTGCTTCATTGACTATGCCAAAGCCTTTGACTGTGTGGATCACAATAAACTGTGGAAATAACTTAAAGATATGGAAATACTAGACCACTTGACTTGCCTCTTGAGAAATCTGTATGCAGGTCAGGAAGCAACAGTTAGAACTGGACATGGAACAACAGACTGGTTCCAAATAGGAAAAGGAGTATCAAGGCTGTGTATATAAATAAGCCTGCTTATTTAACTTACATGTAGAGTACATCATGAGAAACACTGGGCTGAATGAAGCACAAGCTGGAATCAAGATTGCCAGGAGAATTATCAGTAACCTTAGGTATGCAGATGACACCACCCTTATGGCCGAAGGTGAAGAAAACCTAAAGAGCTTCTTAGTGAAAGTGAAAGTTGTGAGTGAAAAAGTTGGCTTAAAACTCAACATTCAGAAAATTAAGATCATGGCATCTGGTCCCATCATTTCATGGCAAATAGATGGGGAAACAGTTGAAACAGTGAGACACTTTATTTTTATAGGCTCCAAAATCACTGCAGATGGTGACTGCAGCCATGAAATTAAAAGACACTTACTCCATGGAAGAAAAGTTATGACCAAACTAGAGAGCATATTAAAAAGCAGAGATATTAATTTGCCAACAAAGGTCCATCTAGCCAAAGCTATGGTTTTTCCAGTAGTCATGTATGGATGAGAGAGTTGGACTATAAAGAAAGCTGAATGCTGAAGAATTGATGCTTTTGAACTGTGGTGTTGGAGAAGACTCTTGAGAGTCTCTTGGACTGCAAGAAGATCCAACCAGTCCATCCTAAAGGAAATCAGTCCTGAATATCCATTGGAAGGACTGATGCTGAAGCTGAAACTCTAATACTTTGACCACCTGATACGAAGGGCTGACTCATTTGAAAAGCCCCTGATGCTGGGAAAGATTGAAAGTGGGAGGAGAAGGAGACGACAGAGGATAAGATGGTTGGATGGCATTACCGACTCATGGACATGAGTTTGGGTACTCTCGGTCAGTTGGTGATGGACAGCGAGGCCTGGCCTGCTATAGTCCATGGGGTCACAGAGTGGAACACGACTGAGAGACTGAACTGAACTGACTGAATGTTTTCAGTTCTTCTCTTACATATTTAATCATTTCATGGTATACATGGTGGTTTAATGTTGATGTTACTTTTATCTTAGAATTCTCAATGCTAACAATTTCATTGTGTGTTTTTAGATTTTAAGTGGCATTATCTTCAATGGGGATTGAAGTAAGAATACAGGGCAACCAGTGCGGAGAGGGATTTTCCTTCCATAATAGTTATGCATTTACTTTTAAAAAATACTTAAAAATTTCCAGTAGTTTCTGCCTGAAATTTAGGTTTATTTCTTTTCTGGCCAGGCAGTGTTGAAAAATGTATCCCCAGATCTGTTGTGGTCAGGCATGTGGTTTCAGAACCTCAGGGCAAATATATCAGAGCATAGCCAAAGAGACCACCTTGTTTGTTATTCCATTTTACCAGAGTACAGTTATTTTTCTTTTTCAGCCTTTCATTAGAGTTCCACCCCCTTGAGTGGAACTTTATATGAGAATCTCAGTCCCAATTTTTTTGTTTTAACTTGCCTCATGTCTTCATCTCCTAAACACATCTTGACATTAGAAAGCTGCAGTGTTTCTTGGTCTGGTGATTCTCAAACACATTTGGTTGCACCTTGTAAGCAAGTTTTGGTTGACACAGTGTTGGAGACCATGTCAGGTACTTTGAAACTGTGAGCCAGGGATATTGACCATCCTAAATTCCTATGATATAGAGCCACAAAATGAATAGTTGGCCTGCCCTAAATACCACCAACTTCTCATGAAGAAATACTGACATCAGCTGGGATAATCACTATGTCAGCTCATGCACTTTTACCATCTTCACTTTTAGTTCTGTGTTCATTTTTGATCTCTAGTAATATCCAGTAATATTCCTTACTTTACTTACTTTACTTTACTTACTAATATTCCAAGCTCACCTAGTCTACAGAAGAAAATTTATGGTGTAATACTTATCATTATACAACTTAAGGTTTTTTTTTCCAACTTGTGTAATCTGTTATATTCCTAAAACCAGATTTCTGAATTTCTGTGTGCATTCATATTTATAGTGTGCATTTATATCTGTTAATCTACATATCTCACTATTTATATGTCATATTATTTTTCTATTTGTCTTTATTTAAATATGAATTGAAAATACATATACTTATATTGACCTTGCTGCTAAGTCACCTCAGTCGTGTCCGACTCTGTGTGACCCCATAGATGACAGCCCACCAGGCTTCCCCGTCCCTGGGATTCTCCAGGCAAGAACACTGGAGTGGGTTGCCATTTCCTTTTTCAATGCATGAAAAGGAAAAGTGAAAGTGAAGTCCACTCAGTTGTGTCCGACTCTTCACGACCCCATGGAATGCAGCCTACCAGGCTCCTCCGTCCATGGGATTTTCCAGGCAAGAGTACTGGAGTGGGGTGCCATTGCCTTCTCTGCCTTATGCTAATAATTATTATTTATGAGTTATAACTCTTGATGTGATTTCTTTGCGAATTTTGAAATTTTTTACAGTGCTTAAATTCTGTATAATATCATGCTTGCTTTCTTTTAAGACAACACTAGCTGAATGAATATATTTATTATACATGCATGCATGCTAAGTTGCTTCGGTGGTATTTGACTGTTTATGACCCTGTTAACTCTATCCTGCCAGGCTACTCCGTCCATGGTACTCGCTAGGCAAGAACACTTGAGTCGGTTGCCATTCCCTCCTCCAGGGAATCTTCCCCACCCAGGGATAGAACCCACATCTCTTTTACCTCCTGCATTGGCAGACTTGTTTTTTTTTTACCACTAGAGCCACTTGGAAAGCCCATACTGATTATAATTGAAGACAATAAAATCAGGAAAAGTTATGGTGAAATATGACTGTTTCTCAAATCTCAGAAGCCTAGTATTAAAGATGGAAGTGTAGCCTTTCCTTTAGAAACAGATGACAAAAGCAGAGTAGCTCTGTCTGTAGCCCAAAAGGCAGTCATCAAATTTGCCTCCCAAACACTATTCACATTAATTTTTTTCCTTGCCTTCCTCTCTAGGTAGGCTTGGAAACTGAAATTTCAACCTTCTATCATAGTTCAAAGCCAGGGGTCCTCATCTGATCTGCTTCTGGCCACTGAGATTTATGTGGAAGGCTGCCTGTTGGGATTGAGGGTAGTAGACAGATGTCTGTATTTAGAAGCTCAAAATTACCAGGTTTCAGGCTATGCCTTGATGATCAGTTTGGTTTTATTTACATGTTAAATGAGGGCCAGAAACATAAGAAATACAAGTTGACTGTATTTTTGACAGGAGAATTAAAAAAAAAAAACTCTGGCCCTGGCCAGCTACAGTTTGTTTTTTCAATCCCTAATACAGACACTGTATCTCTTCAGATGGATGAAAAATACTGTATCTCTTAAAATGAATGGAGGTGAAAAAAAAGTTGCTATAGCCATGCAGATTGCAGGAAGAATATCTCTATCCACTTTGTCCAATGTGCTGCCTTGATGGATAATGAAAAAAGATTTTTGCACTGAGGAGAGGTGAGAATTTCCAGCATATCTGATCAGGAAAATTATTCCATTGTAGGGCGGTGAGTCTCACTAATCCTATCAGCTAGTTCTGATATATATTGATTTAGATATGAGATATAGATTGAATGCAGCTGAATGATTTTCAAGCTTGCTTTTTCCAAATGGGATTTTTTATTGCAGTTCCTTTCTTCTCAACCATTGTATATTTTGGATGCTGGGGGGCAAATGAGTTATCTGTTAGGCATGCAATCTGAATTCAGTGACTGCATATACTTTGGAACTTTCTCTCCTGAGTAGTGAGTGAGAATGTTGTGTGTAATGGGGAAAAGGATATATATGAATTTTGAGTAGACAGGGGTAAATAATTGATCAACCTCCTTTGAAGTTAGAATTGGGCAGACATGTTTCAATTTAGTTGAAGTGAAAGTATCCTGAATGTAGTTTCTGTGAGAACTTGATATAAAAGGACAGTCTTAAGGGGTAGAGCCTTTGACTCTTCTGTCTTTTGCCTTCCTGTAATTAAGATATGATTTCTGGATAGACAGTAGTCCTGTTGTGAATTTTGGGTACTTCATGCAAAAATGGCATTATGATCTCTGATGTCACCACTGAGCCAACTCTGGCATCTCTATTTTTGGGTTGTTGTTCAAGTTTTCTACTACATGCAAAATGGAGAGTTTTATTATCTTAACCCCTTTAGGAGCTTACGGCATGAAGACAGAAAGTGTTTTCGGATTTCTAAGACCTGTCTTCATTATTCATATAATGTTTGACTGGGACAATTCCTGAATAGTGATCGAATCCACTTTTGTCTCCTTTGTCCTTTCCCTTCTTTCTTCTTTGTACAGTTCTTTTTTAATCAGTTGAAATATTTGTTCATTTAATGGTCACCTGTTACCATCCATTATGGTAAAATGGTATTCTATAAAGGCATTTTGCTGCACTGTAGCTCAGATTTGCTATGAGGCTCTTCATTTATAAAGTAATGTATCCAGTTACTTTGCATTCAGTTTGTGTTCAAATTTTAGTCATAATTTATTTTTGTTGTTAGACTTTCAAGATTACCGTATTATAATACCCTTCTTTAGTGTATGCCTAAAAATTTTATAGATGAATGATACTCTGAAAATATCACATATTCCAACTTTATTATTTACTTGTTGAATGCTACTTAATATGATAGAGATTTTGTTCACGTGACATCTTATTTAATGTATATAATAATCTGAAGGCTGATGTCATTGTTCTTGTATATATTAGGACAATAAAATTCAGGAAAATGTAACTTAATCAATATTCTATTCAGTATTATTGCAGTGTGCTAATCACTATGAGTATCTAAAGACTGATTTGGTCCATACCAAGTCAGGACTAATACTGATTAGTGTCTAATCAGTCTTGAGATACTCTGTTACAACTGGCTCAGACAGTCTATTATAGTAGGGAATATGAGGAAAAGAAAGAAAGGCAAAAAAAAAAAAGACAAAGGAAAAGGCAGAAGCCTTCGCCATGGCTATGAAAAAGTTCTTAAACAGCCTGAGAAAAATGCCCAGAGGGGCCCAGGTGAAAAGGGATGGGCTTGCTATTACTGTGGAAAGGAGGGGCACCTCAAGCGGGATTGCCCTCAGGCATCTAAGCCACCCCCAGCTCCATGTTGGGTCTGCAAAGGACCACACTGGAAGAGAGACTGCCCCCAGAGGCGTAGGTCTCCCGGGTCGGACTCTCAAGACAATCAGGACTGAAGGTGCCCTGGGGTCCCCACACAAGCTCCCGTCCTAATTACACCTGAGGAACCCCGGGTATTAATAATTGTGGGGGGCCAAGCCATCGATTTCCTTTTACATACTGGGGCAACTTATTCTGTGCTTACTGAAGCCCCTGGCCCACTTTCTTCCCGATCCACTTCCGTAATGGGACTGTCTGGATGAGCCAAAAGGTATTATTTCAGTTACTCTTTATCTTGCAACTGGGATTCTGTGCTGTTTTCACAGGAGTTTCTGATCATGCCAGAATCTCCCTCACCCCTTTTGGGAAGGGATATACTGAGCAAGGTCCATGCCTCTGTTTTCATGAATATGGAGCCCTCCCTTTCTCTCCCTTTAGTTGAACAAAACGTAAATTCTAGAGTATGGGCTGATGGAAAATCTGTGGGTTGAGCACAAAATGCTATTCCTGTAGTTGTTAAGCTCAAAGACCCACACGTATTTCCACATAAGAAGCAGTATCCACTGAAACCTGAAGTTAAGGAAGGGTTAAAACCCATCATCGAAAATTTAAAGGAGCAGGGACTATTAATTCTCAGTAACAGTCCTTGCAACACTCCTATTTTGAGTATAAAGAAATCAAATGGTAAATGGAGACTAGTTCAAGATTTACGAATTATAAATGAGGCTGTAGTTCCTTTACACCCCTTTGCCTAATCTTTATACTCTATTGTCTGAAATTCCTGAACAGGCCAAATATTTCTCAGTAATTGATTTAAAGGATGCTTTCTATTCAGTGCCTTTGGTGGAAGAAAGTCAATTTCTATTTGCCTTTGAAGACCCTACACAGTCAGCTTCTCAGTTAACCTGGACAGTTTTGCCCCAGGGATTTCGTGACAGTCCTCACTTTTGTGGACAAAGTTTGTCATGGGATCTACAAAACTTTAATAGCTCTGAAGCGGTGGTGTTACAATATGTAGATGATATTTTGCTCTGTGCTGAGACAGAGGAAGCTTGTTCGTGAGCCTCAGAAGATTTCTTAAACTTTCTGGCAGGCTGTGGTTACAAGGCATCAAGAGAAAAGGCTCAGCTTTGTCAACAATCAGTTAGATATCTGGGCCTAATCATATCAGAAGGGACTAGGGCCATAGGCCCTGAGAGAATTAAACCTATATTAAATCATCCCCTACCTATGACTTTAAGGCAATTGAGAGGATTTTGGGGAATCACAGGTTACTGTTGCATTTAGATTCCGGGTTATGGGGAACTTGCCTGGCCTTTATATAAACTTATAGTTGAAACTCACCAGGGCTTCCCTGGTGGTTCAGAGGGTAAAGCGTCAGACTGCAATGCGGGAGACCTGGTTTCGATCCCAGGGTCAGGAAGACCCCCTGGAGAAGGAAATGGCAACCCACTCCAGTACTCTTGCCTGGAAAATCCCATTGACAGAGATGCCTGGTGGGCTAAGTCCATGGGATCGCAAAGAGTTGGACACGACTGAGCAACTTCATTCAATCACTATGAGGACAAAAAAGATTTGTTCTCTGCTCCATGGCCTCATAGTTCAAAAGGGAAATTCATAGTCAATATGAGAGGTGTAGTGGAATCCCAGGGAAGGAGGACATGATAGGAAAGGATTTACAATGGAGGTGATATTAGAGTTGAGTTTTATTTTAGTTTTTTCATTTTATCATCTGTTTTTTTTATTTCAAATTTATTTATTTAAATTGGAGGACAATTTCTTTATAATACTGTGGTGGTTTTTGCCAGACACTGACATGAATCACCCACGGGTGCACGTGTCCCCTATATCTCAAACCCCTCACATGACCCTCCCCAGCCCATATTGTGTTACAGTTTTATTAGGTAGAGCAAGGACGGTTGCTCTCTACAGGAAGAAAGTCATTCACATGCATGACATATTCAATGAATTGTTAGTTTTTCTATGTAAATTAGAGCCATCTTTACAACCACTTGTTCTGCCTTTAATTACCCTGATGACTATTGTCAGATAATTCACCTACTACCTATTATTGGAATTTCCTCTCTGGACTTCTGAAAGTGGATAGAGGAAAAATTTGAATATTTGTATGGACTTCATTGAACATTCCCAGTAGAGTTTTAAACAGAAATAGGATTATTTTCTCAGGAAAATAATAAGTACAAAATTCAGCATTCATAAAATTTGAGTTGCTTGACCAGTTTTTCACACTATCTCAGTATAAGTTAATCAAGTTTAATCTTGTGGATCAATTCTTGAGTAAGAATTTAAACTAAGAACAGTTTCATACGAATTTCCCTTTTTGTTATCCTAAACGACATTTCCAAGGTATGAAACATGTGTTGTAAAGAATCAGTATTATTATTATTTTTTAAAATTTTACTTGTTTTAGTCTGCCTTGGGTCTTCATTGCTTTTTGTGTGCACTTCCATTTACTCTCGTTGCTGTGAGTGAGGGCTACTCTCCTTGCTTGCTTCTCTTGTTGTGGAGCACGGGCTCTAGGTACACGGTCTTCAACAGTTGCAGCATGTGGGTTCAATAGTCGTGGGGTGCAGGTTCTAGGCACACGGTAGTTTTGGCACACAGGCTCAGCACTTGCGGGTTGCGGGCCCCGAGCGCAGGTTTAGTTGTTGTGACACACTGGATTAGTTGCTCCACAGCACGTGGGATCTTCCTAGACCAGGAATCGAACCTGTGTCCCCTGCATTGGCAAGTGGATTCCGATCCACTGTACCCCAAGGGAAATCCAAGGAATGATTACTGATACATTTTAAACCTAAAATTGTGTTCAGTCTTTGATCTTCAAGTTTGAGATACTGAATATATCTTTAAAATGATATATTTAAAAATAAATATTAAGGATGTTGAGGGAATAGCATTAAAGATTCATATGGCCTTCTTTAATTTCCTTTTTGTTTAACATAACGGTATGAGTTGACATAAAAATCAATGTTTTCTCAAAAAGTCATGGCTTTAGCTGTATTTCTTCTGTCCACACCATATTATAAAGTACCTATGTTATGAAAAGCAAAGTTTTACCTATAAGTTGAGTTCAGTTCAGTCACTCAGTCGTGTCCGACTCTTTGCAACCCCATGAATCGCAGCACGCCAAGCCTCCCTGTCCATCACCAACTCCTGGAGTTCATTCAGATTCACGTCCATCGAGTCAGTGATGCCATCCAGCCATCTCATCCTCTGTCGTCCCCTTCTCCTCCTGCCCCCAGTCCTTCCCAGCATCAGAGTCTTTTCCAATGAGTCAACTCTTCACATGAAATGGCCAAAGTACTGGAGTTTCAGCTTTAGCATCATGCCTTCCAAAGAAATCCCAGGGCTGATCTCCTTCAGAATGGACTGGTTGGATTCCCTTGCAGTCCAGGGGACTCTCAAGAGTCTTCTCCAACACCACAGTTCAAAGGCATCAATTCTTCAGCGCTCAGCCTTCTTCACAGTCCAACTCTCACATCCATACATGACCACAGGAAAAACCATAGCCTTGACTAGGTGGACCTTTGTTGGCAAAGTAATGTCTCTGCTTTTAATTTCATGGCTGCAGTCACCATCTGCAGTGATTTTGCAGCCCCCCAAAATAAAGTCTGACACTGTTTCCACTGTTTCCCCATCTATTTCCCATGAAGTGATGGGACCGGATGCCATGATCTTCATTTTCTAAATGTTGAGCTTTAAGCCAACTTTTTCACTCTCCACTTGCACTTTCATCAAGAGGCTTTTGAGTTCCTCTTCACTTTCTGCCATAAGGGTAGTGTCATCTCCATATCTGAGGTTATTGATATTTCTCCCAGCAATCTTGATTCCAGCTTGTGTTTCTTCCAGTCCAGCGTTTCTCATGATGTACTCTGCATAGAAGTTAAATAAGCAGGGTGACAGTACTACTCCTTTTCCTATTTGGAACCAGTCTGTTGTTCTATGTCCAGTTCTAACTGTTGCTTCCTGACCTGCATACAGATTTCTCAAGAGGCAGGTCAGGTGGTCTGGTATTCCTATCTCTTTCAGAATTTTCCACAGTTTATTGTGATCCACACAGTCAAAGGCTTTGGCATAGTCAATAAAGTAGAAATAGATGTTTTTCTGGAACTCTCTTGCTTTTTCCATGATCCAGCGGATGTTGGCAATTTGATCTCTGGTTCCTCTGCCTTTTCTAAAACCAGCTTGAACATCAAGAAGTTCACGGTTCACATATTGCTGAAGCCTGGCTTGGAGAATTTTGAGCATTACTTTACTAGCATGTGAGATGAGTGCAATTGTGTGGTAGTTTGAGCATTCTTTGGCATTGCCTTTCTTTGGGATTCAAATGAAAACTGACCTTTTCCAGTCCTGTGGCCACTGCTGAGTTTTCCAAATTTGTTGGCATATTGAGTGCAGCACTTTCACAGAATCATCTTTCAGGATTTGAAATAGCTCAACTGAAATTCCATCACCTCCACTAGCTTTTACCTATAAGCTAATGCAAATTGAAGCAAGGTTCTCTTTAGATCTCACCTGGGATGAGGCGAAAAAAAAAAGTAATATTAGTCTGAATCCAAAATGCTAGGCAGAAATGTGAAGTCAAGTAATTAGGAATGAAATTTGAATAGTTACTCTGCTTAGGCTTAGAGCAAGTGTCTATTTCTATAATTTTCATTTTGGAATCAAGTTATTATCAGGTTAATTCTTTATAGGCAATTTTTAAATGTAAATAATTTCTTAAATAATAAAATAAATTCAACTATAATAGGTAGTAAAATTTTACTAATACCAGATTTGGCCTCACATTGGAAGCAAGCTATAGGATAAGATGATCTTTATATTTAAAAAAATATATTACCTCCTCTAAAGCTAGTAGGTTATGGGGAAAGTGTGCTGATGTGAATGAAAGGGAGAGAGAAGGGAAACTAAGAACAAACTATAAGAAATTAAAGCATAAGAATAATTTAATATATAATTTTCACTGAAATACAAATATGACTTTATAAAAGCCAGCAAACTCAGAAGTTAGGTGTAATTTAAAATTCCTCTTTTTATTTCTTCAAGGTGTTGAGACTTAATTGATCTACATCTTAGTCATTTCTATTGGATTTTGAATGCCACTAATATTTTAAGGAAGAATGCATCATAGAATTAGGGTAATAAAGACTTGTCTTAATGAACTTCTGTGTCCTTTCTAAATGCAATTTCATTTTGTCATTGATGACAATAGCATTTAAATGCAATACAATGATTGATTCAAAGCCTCTGGGACAAAGTCTTGGTATATATTGGAAAGTAAATAAAGGTTATTTGTATTATTTTTATTCTTCTCAAAAGGATGGATGGCAACAGGCAGTACTAATATATTGTCAGGTATAAGCTGAGGTGTGCGGTTCACTATCAATAAAAGTTCATGTATTTATAACAAATAAAATCAGAAGCCTTATATCCTGATTTATTCCAACTGCCTCATCTCACAAGATGAGTTAAATATATCCAGTGAGATTTCATTCTAGGAGATCAATTATGATATATAGCTGCTCATAATTTGTAGGGATTAGCTCTTCATAATAAGGTCAACAGGATATATTCACTAGAAAATTAATAGAATATGGGCAGCCATTTATCTTCTTATTCACAAATTCAAGAATGAATAGCAATTTCACAAAAAAAGGAATATTTTCTATTTTTGATTAGGAAGCCTAGGACATGAAACATCCACTTAGCCCCCGGGCCAGTGAATCTCTACCATCTTGTTTGGTTGTCAGTGAGCTTCTCCAAGGTCAGCTGGTAGAAAAAGAATTTAAAAAGTGCCCTATGATTCATTTATTCTCCATTTGTTGGGTGGGATTTTAAGTGAGGGTGCATTTCCAGGGAAAAACAAAGAAGGCAGGTGGCTAGGTCTATTCTTGTGAATATGATGCTGGGCCTCTGGGAAAACAGACTAATGAAATATGTGAGGAGAGGAGTCCTTATCTATACAGTGTTTTGTGCAGAATGTCCTAGATTTGGGATTGCTTGTGATAAACAATCTGTTGATTTATGAGACATGGCTCCCATACAATTCTCTGGGGGTATAAAAGAGTGACATTTCATGACTTTAATACTATCTGCTATCTGAGGGGACTCAAGTACTTCTTAAAAAACTTCTCTATTATTTTGGGCAAGGGAGTGCATTCCTGTAACCAGAAGAAAGGATGTGGGAGCCACAGGAGAGGAAGTCCTTGTCCTCTCCTTGCTTCACCCAGGCTTCTTGAATGTCTATATTCTTTAACATAGTCATTAGTAATAAGTAAATCTTGATACTAGGTAAGTTCTTTGATCTATGAGAGTCTGATTTGACAAGTGCATCTTTTGAGTTAGCTCAAATGTCAAAAGCAAAATGATTAGGAGCCACTCTTGAAGCGTAACTTATATTTATATGTTTACTGATGGAACAGTAGGTCTTTTAATAACAGTAGAACTTGTTTGGAACCAAAAAGTTAGCATCAGATTCACAACTAATGATACAGCACAGTTAATATTTAAAGACCCAGTGATAAAACATAAAAAAGCCTTGAAAAATCTGTATCCCCTTGCTGATTAAAATTTAGAGAGAAGTATATTATGGTCACTGGATATATGGTACTTCAAATTTAGCATTTTAATTTTAATGCATTTAAATTTAATTCTTGATGTTGGATGGTGCAGTACTTTCGAGAAGGAGGTAGAGTTCAGACCTTCTTACAGGGAGGAGGGTTGTTGCTCTTCCTCACTCCTGCCTCCCACCCCCTCCAATAATAATCCCAATCTTTCTTTGTAATATCTTGTTCTTTTTTATTTTTTTCCTTTACTCTCAAATTTTGCAACTATCAAGAGTAATTCTTTGAGTAAGATGTTCTGAAATCTGTCTGCACTCCGACAGTACAAGGTGAGGCAGGAGTCAATAGTGCAGGCGCCGTGCCTTAAGCAGGGACTCATTTATAATGTTTGCCAATCCTTGATTTAAGCCGATCGACACATGACAAGGTCAGCTGGAATTAGATAAGACTGTTTCTAAAAAATGTAATGTTACCTTCAAAGATAATCTATAAGCAGTTAAGGAATTCTTATTCTGATTTTCAAAGGCATAGTCCTCTCAAAGAATGAGAAAGGAGAGTAAAATAACCACTCTGACAGTGGAATTTTCAAAATAATTTATACAAAATGATTTGAAACAGCAAAAGATTTTTTTTTTTCCCTTTTCTCAAAGGCCAGATGTTTATACAGCAAATCAAAAGAAACATCTTGGGAAAGGAATAGTGCATATTATCGAAAAGGCCTTTCACTCAGCCTCAAGAGTCTGCTCAGATGAGGCCTGTGTTAGAAATTCCTTAAGAGGAGAGGCCTTTTGATGTTGGTCTCATCTTCTTAATTCATTGAGAGCAATCACTTCGTAATTAATTTAGAGCAAACCTCTTGGAACTGTAGCAAGGCACAGGATGGGGAACTTTATACATAGTTCTTGAAATTGTCTACAGCCTGCTGAATATGTACTTTAAGTGCTTTCTTCAGAAATTTATTTCCTTGGACTATTCTGAGGTACTTATCCAGAGATCTTTGATTTTTTTTTTTTTTTTTTTCCTTTCTGACTAAGTAGAAAAGTAACATCGTGTTCCTAATTGAATATTCTTTTCTAAATTTTTGTTTCAGGAGTTTTCTATTTATGAATTCTATTTAATATCAGAATAAGACAGACTTTGGTTTGAATCCCAATTTGACTGTTTGACTCAGAGTAAGCTACTTTATCTCCCCAAGACTAATTTTTCTCTTCTGAAAATATAGGCAGTTGAAATACTACATCATAAGTTTGTTTGAGGACTAAATGAGATAAATTAATAAAAGTAATATATCAAATACTTTAGCACATGGTAAGAACTCAGTGAACTCTAGCAGTTATTATTGCTACAAAAAATGCCTCTTAGATTTAGCACATTCAACAGAGAGTAGAAATACTGCAGAGAAGGCAATGGCACCCCACTCCAGTACTCTTGCCTGGAAAATCCCATGGATGGAGGAGCCTGGTGGGCTACAGTCCATGGGGTCGCTAAGAGTCAGACATGACTAAGCAACTTCACTTTCACTTTTCACTTTCATGCATTGGAGAAGGAAATGGCAACCCACTCCAGTGTTCTTGCCTGGAGAATCCCAGGGATGGGGGAGCCTGGTGGGCTGCCGTCTATGGGGTCGCACAGAGTCGGATACGACTGAAGCGACTTAGCAGCTTAGCAGCCCCAGAAATACTGTATTAATTCAGAGTATACTCAGATCTTGGAAAAGTAGCTTGTGCTAATCCCTTTGATTTCAGGGAGATGGTTTAATACAGCATAGCTCTCATCTATTATATTTTCATTTTTATGACAGTGCTAACAATCCATTGATTATCCCAGGTAAACAATGCTATAATTATGTATGTGTATAAATGTGCTGATGTGTCCCATACAAAGCAAAAGCAATCCTCTATAAGTATGAGCCTGATTTTTCCTACTCTGGGCTAAAGGATCTTGACCTGATATGAGTACAGACCATATCTAAAGGAATTTTTAAAGCAGGGAATTTATCTCAACAACTGCATTATTCATTTCTTTTTTTTTCCAGTTGACTATATATACCCTGCTTCTATTGTCAGTTTTATCAGAATTAGTGATTAACAAAACATACAAATAATTTGTTAAGGGTAAGTAAAACCCAAAACACCCTGACCGTTTTATTATATGTATGCAGGTATGCTCAGTTGTGCCCAACTCTTTGTGACCATATGGACTGTAGCCCGCCAGGCTCCTCTGTCCATGGGATTCTCCAGGCAAGAATACTGCAGTGAGTTGCCTGCGGGACAATCCTCCTCTAGGGGAATCTTCCCCAGCCAGTGATTGAATGCATGTCCTCTATGTCTCCTTGCATTGGCAGGCAGTTCTTTACCTAGGAAGCTACTTATTACATGCATATAGTATATATTGAATATACCTACATATACAATACACACACACACACACACATATATATATATATATATAAACACAAAGATTTTTTAATCAGTTTTTGTATATCCTTATAAGAATTTAATAATGATCTTCATCAGTGTGTTAGGAAATGGTGTTATGGGAGTCCCATTTTGACTCACTTTTGGGTTTGTTTTCCTGTGGCTTGAAGTAGTCCATTCTCAATTTGTGTAAAGCTTACCAACATTATCACCTTTTTTTCTGATCTCAAAGAGTTTTAGTTTTGTTTGCCATGAAAAATGCTGCATAAATGGGTAACTCTGACTAACCTATGAATGCTGTATCTGGAAATTGTGTATTCTAACTTGTGGGAATGTTTTGTGGTCAGAAAACTGCAGTATATGATTACAGTAATGTTGATTGTGGTCTTAAAGTCATGTTTATTGGGAAGGAATTATTTATTCTTAGGGTCTGAGCAAAAAATTTATTTCACCTTTATGAACTATGTAAGGTGACCAACAGTCCTGATTTTCCCAGAATTAAGGAATTTTCTGTGATATAGGATCTTCAGCTTTAAAACTGGGAGAATTTGGGGCAATGGAAATGATTTTGTTACAGAATCTTTGTGACACTTTTCAGCCAGTTCAGTTCAGTCGCTCAGCTGTGTCCAACTCTTTGCAACCCCATGGACTGCAGCATGCCAGGCCTCCGTGTCCATCACCAACTCCTGAAGTTTACTCAAGCTCACTTTTCTGTTACATTAAAAATCCTTCTGGATATGACAGATGTACAAAAATATAAATGTGTTATGCACTATATAATAAGAACTTTTCTGCTGTATCTCATAAAAACTTGAAATGACCCTGTGAGGTGGGTGTTAGCATATTTTTTAAATGAGGAAACTAAAGCTTTGAGAGATTAAGCAACTATCTAACATCTATCTATTATCAGCTAATACTATATATATATATATATATATATATATACATACACACACATACTATATATATCATATATAATATTTATAATAGTTATATATCACAGGCAATGTCTATCCATAGAATCATGATTTTATTATATTGTTACCATTTTCTTATGCCATTAGAAATTTTTGGAATATGTTTTCTTCTTAATGATTGAGTAAAATTTGACAAATCATGTTCTAAATTAGCTATCTTCTTCCCTTAATAAGCACAGTTTGCCTACAGAAAAGGAACTAGGGAGCCCCAGTTTTGTTGGGAAATTATTGGTCATAGAAAACCCTCTACCTCTTATTTTGATCAATCCTTCCTTTTTTAATCCCTGGTGGCTCAGATGGTAAAGCATCTGCCTGCAATGCAGGAGACCCAGGGTTTATCCCTGGGTTGGGAAGATCCCCTGGAGAAGGAAATAGCAACCCACTCCAGTACTCTTGCCTGGAAAATCCCATGGATGGAGGAGCCTGGTAGACTGCAGTCCATAGTGTCACAAAGAGTCAGACATGACTGAGTGACTTCATTTTCCTTTCCTTTCCTTTTTAAAATTGCCCCCAGACCACTTGATTGTCCCATTGCAACCAATTAAAGATCAACCATGTACCTGAAAACCAATTAGCAAGTCTCCGCCACTTCCAAAAATACAAATCCCCCTTGATAGAATGCTTGCCAGAGATTCAGTTTTCCTTTTTTTTAAACTTTATAAAACTTGCTGTGCTGTGCTAAGGGGCTTCAGTCATGTCTGACTCTTTCGACCTCATGGACTGGAGCCCACCAGGCTCCTCTGTTCATGGAATTCTCCAGGCAAGAATACAGGGATGGGCTGCCATTTCCTTTTCCAGGGGATCTCCCTGACCTAGGGATCGAACCTGCATCTCTTGAGTCTTCTGCATTGGCCAGTAGGATCTTTACACTAAAGCTTACTCTCCTTTATAACATCTTTGACGCCTTGCTGAAATGAAAGTGATGGCTGAAAGATTTCCTTGATGCAAATTTATAAATGCTGCTGCTGCTGTGTAGTCGATAAGTTGTGTCTGACTCTTTGCGACCCTATGGCCTGTAGCCCTCCAGGCTCCTCTGTCCATGAATAGTCTTTGTTAATTTTGTCTTGGACTTATCTTTGTCTTTAAGAAGTAAAATAAAAATGCATTAGCATTACACCGTTACACAGTTCTAACATCTACAGATTTCCATGATTTTCTGACATGGACGCAATGAGTTACATTAAAACAAACAAACCCCACCCTCACAGTTCTTTCTCTTCTCTCTACCAAGGTTCTTCCTGTCTCTGACCTTATGTTTCAGTTGATAAAACCTGTTTGATTCTTTGGGAGCACACATCTGCTAATGGTCATAGTAAGTGTGTTGTGGAGGAGAGTGATGAAAGAGTAGTCTAATGTTCTCAAAGGTGGTATTGACTCCAAGCAGGAAGAGTTCCGCAGTTTTTTATTGTTATGGGCTCCATTGACTATGTTAAAGCCTTTAAATGTGTGGATTACAGCAAACTGGGAAATCCTTAAAGAGATGGAAATACCAGGCCACCTTACCTGCCTCCTGAGAAACCTGTATGCAGATCAAGAAAGAACAGTTAGAACCAGAAATGGAACAATGGACTGGTTTCAAATTGGGAAAAGAATAATTCAAGGCTGTATATTGTCATCCTGATTATTTAACTTATATGCAGAGTACATCATACAAAGTGCCAGGCTGAATGAATCACAAGCTGGAATCAAGATTGCCAGGAGAAATATCAGTAACCTCAGATATGCAAATGACACCATCCTTATGGCAGGAAGCAAAGTGGAAGCAAACTGAAGAGCCTCTTGATGAAAGTGAAACAGGAGAGTGAAAAACCTGGCTTAAAACTCAACATTCAAAAAACAAAGATTATGGCATTTTGTCCCATCAGATTAGTCGCTCAGTCGTGTCCGACTCTTTGCGACCCCAGGAATCGCAGCACACCAGGCCTCCCTGTCCATCACAAACTCCCAGAGTTCACTCAGACTCACGTCCATTGAGTCAGTGATGCCATCCAGCCATCTCATCCTCTGTCATCCCCTTCTCCTCCTGCCCCCAATCCCTCCCAGCATCAGAGTCTTTTCCAATGAGTCAACTCTTCGCATGAGGTGGCCAAAGTACTGGAGTTTCAGCTTTAGCATCATTCCTTCCAAAGAAATCCCAGGCCTGATCTCCTTCAGAATGGACTGGTTGGATCTCCTTGCAGTCCAAGGGACTCTCAAGAGTCTTCTCCAACACCACAGTTCAAAAGCATCAATTCTTCAGCTCTCAGCCTTCTTCACAGTCCAACTCTCACATCCATACATGACCACAGAAAAAACCATAGCCTTGACTAGGTGGACCTTTGTTGGCAAAGTAATGTCTCTGCTTTTGAATATGCTATCTAGGTTTGACATAACTTTCCTGCCAAGGAGTAAGCATCTTTTAATTTCATGGCTGCAGTCACCATCTGTAGTGATTTTGGAGCCCAGAAAAATAAAGTCTGACACTGTTTCCACTGTTTCCCCATCTATTTCCCATGAAGTGATGGGACCGGATGCCATTATCTTTGTTTTCTGAATGTTGAGCTTTAAGCCAACTTTTTCACTCTCCACTTTCACTTTCATCAAGAGGCTTTTTAGTTCCTCTTCACTTTCTGCCATAAGGGTGGTGTCATCTGCATATCTGAGGTTATTGATATTTCTCCCAGCAATCTTGATTCCAGCTTGTGTTTCTTCCAGTCCAGCATTTCTCATGATGTACTCTGCATATAAGTTAAATAAACAGGGTGACAATATACAGCCTTGACGAACTTCTTTTCTTATTTGGAACCAGTCTGTTGTTCCATGTCCAGTTCTAACTGTTGCTTCCTGTCCTGCATAAAAATTTCTCAAGAGGCAAATCAGGTGGTCTGATATTCCCATCTCTTTCAGAATTTTCCACAGTTTATTGTGATCCACGCAGTCAAAGGCTTTGGCATAGTCAATAAAGCAGAAATAGATGTTTTTCTGGAACTCTCTTGCTTTTTCCATGATCCAGCGGATGTTGGCAATTTGATCTCTGGTTCCTCTGCCTTTTCTAAAACCAGCTTGAACATCACTTCATGGCAAATAGATGAAGAACAGTGGAAATAGTGAGATACTTTATTTTGGGGGGCTCCAAAATCACTGAAGATGGTGACTGCAGCCATGAAATTAAAAGACACTTATTCCTTGGAAGAAAAGTTATGACCAACATAGATAGCGTATTGAAAAGCAGAGACATTATTTTGCCAACAAAAGTCCATATGGTCAAATCTATGGTTTTTCACATAGTCATGTATGGATGTGAGAGTTAGATCTTCGTAAAGATGGCTGAAAGCTGAAGAATGATGCTTTTGAACTGTGGTGTTGGAGAAGACTCTCAAGAGTCCCTTGGACTGCAAGGAGATCAAACCATCCAATCCCAAAGGCAGTCAATCTTAAATATTCATTGAATATTCAATCAATCTTGAAAGACTGATGCTGAAGCTGAAGCTCTAACACTTTGGCCACCTAATATGAAGAGACAACTCATTAGAAAAGACCCTGATGCTGGGGAAGATTGAAGGCAGGAGGAGAACGGGATAACAGAGGATGAGATTGTTGGATGGCATCACTGATTCAATGGACATTGCTTTGAGCAAGCTCCAGGAAATGGTGAAGGACGGGGAAGCCTGGCATGCTATAGTCCATGGGGTCGCAAAGAGTCAGACACAGCTGAGTCAGTGAACAACAAATGGGCTCCAGGGAGCAGATACAATATATGTGTACAATTGGTAAATTTAATATAATCTACACTTTTTTTTTCTAAACCAAAAACATTTTTTTTATTAGGTATGGACGAGCCATTTACTTCCTTATGTAGAAACGAAATGAAAACAACAAAACGAAAACAAAAATTAAAAGTTGATAAGCAGCAAAGTATGAAGATATACCTTTCATTTCTTAAAGTTTTTTTTTTCTTCCTGAAATTGCATATTTTTAAGTTGGGTTAATGCTTTCTCATAAAGTCCTGGCTTTAGAGTTTTAAAGGCTTTAGATTTTTAAAGGAGAGGATTGGGGAGAAAGAGTTAAAGGGTGGAAAGCCACACAACATTTCGTACTCATTTGGTCACTGCTGCAAGTGACTGATTCTTTTTTTCTCTTAAAGTAGTTTTATTTTATTTATTTATTTTTGGCTATACTGGGTCTTTGTTCCTGCACAGGTTTTTCTCCAGTTGAGATGAGCTGCAGCTACTCTCTAGCTCCAGTGCATGGGCTTCTCATTGTGATGGCTTCTCTTGTTGTGGAGCACAGGCTCAGCAGTTATGGAGCATGGCTTAGATGCTCTGAGGCACATGGGATCTTCCTATCTTCCTGGATCAGGGATTGAACCCATGTCTCCTGCATGGCAGGTGGATACTTTACCACTGATCCACCAGGGGAGCCCAAGACTGATGATGGAGCCTGATGAATTGTCCACTCTGGGGGGAAATGGGGCAATATTTATTTCCCTTTATACATGAATGGTGTATAAAGATCAATGGCAGTCCTACAAATTTAGCTCCCTCAAATTTCTGTAATATATGAGTGTAAAATATTTCCCCACTAATGTATCATGCCTGTGAATCAGAGATTCCTGAGAAGAAAGGGACATATATGAGGCTCTGGCAAAGGTGAAACATAGACTTGATTTACCTGTCAGAAACTGGTTAAAACCTGTGTATAACTGGTGATTATAAGCCAGAGCTTTGAGTAAGAGGTAAAGCTGAGAAGATTCTAAGTGCTATATAAGATATATCTGATCATTGTCATGGATCAGGCAGTTCAATTACTCAGTCATGTCCTACTCTTTTTGACCCCAAGGACAACAGCATGCCAGGCTTCCCTGTCCATAACCAAATCCTGGAGCTTACTCAAACTCAAGTCAGTGATGCCACCCAACCATCTCATCCTCTGTCATCCCCTTCTCTTCCTATCTTCAATCTTTCCCAGCATCAGGGTCTTTTCCAATGAGTTAGTTTTTCGCATCAGGTGGCCAAAGTATTGGAGTTTCATATTCAGCATAAGTCCTTCTAATGAATATTCAGGACTGATTTCCTTTAGGATGGACTGGCTGGATGTCCTTGCAGTCCACGAGACTCTCAAGTCTTCTCCAACACCACAGTTCAAAAGCATCAATTCTACCATGCTCAGCTTTCTTTATGGTCCAATTCTCACAACCATACATGACTACTGGAAAAACCATAGCTTTGACTAGATGGACCTTTGTTGGCATATATGTCTCTGCTTTTTAATATGCTGTCTGGGTTGGTCATAGCTTTTCTTCCAAAGAGCAAGTGTCTTTTAATTTCATGGCTGCAGTCACTATCTGCAGTGATTTTGGAACCTAAAAAAATAAACTCTGTCACTGTATTCATTGTTTCCCTATCCATTAGCATGAAGTGATGGGACCAGATGCCATGATCTATGTTTTCTGAATGTTGAGCTTTAAGCCAACTTTTTCCCTCTCCTCTTTCACTTTTATCAAGAGGCTCTTTAGTTCTTCTTCACTTTCTTCCATAAGGGTGGTATTATCTGCATATATGAGGTTATTGGTATTTCTCCCAGCAATCTTGATTCTAGCTTGTGCTTCATCCAGCCTGGCATTCCACAAAATGTACTCTGCATATAAGTTAAATAAGCAGGGTGACAATATACAGCCTTGATGTACTCCTTATCATATTTGGATCCAGTCTGTTGTTCCATGTCCGCTTCTAACTGTTGCTTCTTGACCTGTATACAGATTTCTCAGGAGGCAGGTCAGGTGGTCTGGTATTCCCATCTCTTTGTTTCACAGTTTGTTGTGATCCACACAGTCAAAGGCTTTGGCATAGTCAATAAAACAGAAGTAGATATTTTTCTGGAACTCTCTTGCTTTCTTGATTATCCAATGGATGTTGGCACTTTGATCTCCGGTTCTTCTGTCTTTTCTAAATCCAGCTTGAATGTTTGGAAGTTCATGGTTCATGTACTGTTGATGCCTGGCTTGGAGAATTTTGAGCATTACTTTGCTAGGATGTGAGATGAGTGCAATTGTGCAGTAGTTTGAGCATTCTTTGGCTTTGCCCTTCTTTGGGATTGGAATGAAAACTGACCTTTTCCAGTCCTGTGGCCACTGCTGAGTTTTCCAAATTTGCTGGCATATTGAGTTCAGCACTTTCACAGCATCATCTTTTAGGATTTGAGAGAGCTCAACTGGAATTCCATCACCTCCACTAGCTTTGTTTGTAGTGATGCTTCCTAAGGCCCACTTGACTTCTCATTCCAGATGTCTGGCTCTAGGTGAGTGATCACATCATCGTGGTTATCTGGGTCATGAAGATCTTTTTGTGTAGTTTTTCTACATATTCTTCCCACCTCTTCTTAATATCTTATGCTTCTGTTAGGTCCATACCATTTCTGTCCTTTATTTTGCCCATTTTGCATGAAATATTCTCTTGGTATCTCTAATTTTGCTGGGAGAAATATTAATAACCTCAGATATGCAGATGACACTACCCTTATGGCAGAAAGTGAAGAGGAACTAAAAAGCCTCTTGATGAGAGTGAAAGTGGAGAGTGAAAAAGTTGGCTTAAAGCTCAACATTCAGAAAATGAAGATCATGGCATCCGGTCCCATCACTTTATGGGAAATAGATGGGGAAACAGTGGAAACAGTGTCAGACTTTATTTTTTGGGGCTCCAAAATCACTGCAGATGGTGATTGCAGCCATGGAATTAAAAGACACTTACTCCTTGGAAGGAAAGTTATGACCAAACTAGATAGCATATTCAAAAGCAGAGACATTACTTTGCCAACAAAGGTCCATCTAGTCAAGGCTCTGGTTTTTCCTGTGGTCATGTATGGATGTGAGAGTTGGACTGCGAAGAAGGCTGAGCGCAAAAGAATTGATGCTTTTGAACTGTGGTGTTGGAGAAGACTCTTGAGAGTCCCTTGGACTGCAAGGAGATCCAACCAGTCCATTCTGAAGGAGATCAGCCCTGGGATTTCTGTGGAGGGAATGATGCTGAAGCTGAAACTCCAGTACTTTGGCCACCTCATGTGAAGAGTTGACTCATTGGAAAAGACTCTGATGCTGGGAGGGATTGGGGGCAGGAGGAGAAGGGGACGACAGAGGATGAGATGGCTGGATGGCATCACTGAGTTGATGGACGTGAGCCTGAGTGAACTCCGGGAGTTTGTGATGGACAGGGAGGCCTGGCATGCTGCAATTCCTGGGGTCGCAAAGAGTCGGATACGACTGAGCGACTGAACTGAAGTGAACTGAACTGATCTCTAATTTTCTTGAAGAGACCTCTAGTCTTTCCCATTCTATTGTTTTCCTCTATTTCTTTGCATTGATCACTTAGGAAGGCTTTCTTATCTCTCCTTGCTATTCTTTGGAACTCTGCATTCAAATGGGTATATCTTTCCTTTTCTACTTTGCCTTTTGCTTTTCTTCTTTTTTCAGTTCTTTGTAAGGCCTCCTCAGACATTCATTTTGTCTTTTTGCATTTCTTTTTTTGGGGGGATGGTCTTGATTACTGCCTCCTGTACAATGGCATGAACCTCTGTCCATAGTTCTTCTGGTACTCTGTCAGATCTAATCCCTTGAATCTATTTCTCAATTCCACTGTATAATCATAAGGGATTTGGTTTAGGTTATACCTGAATGGTCTAGTGGTTTTCCCTACTTTCTTCAATTTAAGTCTGAATTTGGTAATAAGGAGTTCATGATCTGAGCCACAGTCAGTGCCTGTCTTGTTTTTGCTGACTGTATAGAGCTTCTCTATCTTTGGCTGCAAAGAATATAATCAATCTGATTTTGGTGTTAACCATCTGGTGATGTCCATGTATACAGTCTTCTCCTGTGTTGTTGGAAGAGGGTGTTTACTATGACCAGTGCATTCTCTTGACAAAACTCTATTAGTTTTTGCCCTGCTTCATTCTGTACTCCAAGGCCAAATTTGCCTGTTACTTCAGGTGTTTTTTCACTTCCTACTTTTGCATTCCAGTCCCCTATAATGAAAAGGATATCATTTTGGAGGTGTTAGTTCTAAAAGGTCTTGTAGGTCTTCATAGAACTGTTCAACTTCAGCTTCTTCAGCATTCCTGGTTGGGACATAGACTTGGATTTCTGTGATACTGAAAATTTTGCCTTGGAAACTAACAGAGATCATCCTCTCATTTTTGAGATTACATCAAAGTACTGAATTTTGAACTCTTTTGTTGACCATGATGGCTACTCCATTTCTTCTAAGGGATTCAAGCCCACAGTAGCAGATATAATGGTCGTCTGAGTTAAATTCACCCTTTCCAGCCCATTTTAGTTTGCTGATTCCTGAAATTTCGATGTTCACTCTTGCCATCTCCTCTTTGAACACTTTCAATTTGCCTTGTTTTATGGACCTAACATTCCAGATTCCTATGCAATATTGCTCTTTACAGCATTATACTTTACTTCCATCACGAGTTACATCTGCAACTCTATGTTGTTTTTGCTTTGGCTCTATCTCTTCATTCTTTCTGGAGTTACAGATGAAGTGAAGTGAAGTGAAGTCGCTCAGTTGTGTCTGACTCTTTGCGACCCCATGGACTGTTGCCTACCAAGCTCCTCTGTCCATGGGATTTTCCAGGCAATAGTACTGGAGTGGATTGCCATTTCCTTCTCCAGAGGATCTTCCCGACCCAGGGATCAAACCTGGGTCTCCCGCATTCTAGACAGACGCTTTACCATCTGAGCTACCAGGGAGTTATGGATAATTATATGTAAATACAATGCAGGAGACCCGAGTCGTGTGTTCAGTCCTTGGGTTGGGAAGATCCTCTCGAGAAGGAAATGGCAATCCACTCCAGTATTCTTGCCTGGATAATCCCATGAACAGAAGAGCTTGGTGGGCTACAGTCCATCGGGTAGCAATGGTCCAACATGACTGAGTGACTGAACAACAACAAATGTCATGCTATATCTACTAGGTTCCCCAAATCATTTTCATTTCACATGTTGGCAACTCAGCCCATTCTCATTTTGAAATTTGCAGTAGAAATCACAATAGTTTTCATGGAAATTCTTAACTCAAGAAATCATAATATTTGGCATTTTCATTGTGTGATTTTTCTAAATTTCAAAATTTATATCAAACATGGCTGTGCAAACTTTGATATCTCCAGTGAATTTGCTTGTTGATTTTAACTTACACTAAACTTATTTTGTCAGTCATCTGAAACATTCTACATTTCTTTGTTTCTCACTGACTTCTGCATATGCTTTTACTTTGCACAGGAGAGACAATGCTAAATTAGTATAGTGCTGCTAAGTATCAGAAAGTGAAGTCCTTCATCAATTTCAATTATAAATGTTTTATCTGACTAGAGATTCAAATTGTTAAAATCAGACAAAGAAAATTATCAGATCAAATTCTATATGCAAGAGGTAACCAAAAGCTTTATGTTCTATTAGTAATGCAGGTGCTTGACACTATTTAATGGAACACAGTGGTGTACCATAATGTCTTGACAACCTGAAGTGCACCTCCTGAATAGACTTGTGAAAGTTTAATTGGATAGGAGACTACTCCACGAGGGACCACTAGCACTTTAATAGCTAGTTGCAGACCCCCAGTGAGGTTGAATAATTACAATCAAGGAGCTATAGCCGTTTCCATGACTGCACTTATACTTCTGCAGAAAGGCCCATTTTCCTCTACATGACAGTTCACTTTGTATTAATTATAGATTACATGCTTCAGCCCTCTATCATTATGCTAGCATATTCTCATAAAGGATGGTACATTAACCATGAAACACTGTATTCATTGCATGTATGACTGTTCAGCTCCCTGCCCTGGGGGTGTGTGTGTGTGTGGAAGAAAGGGGGAAAAAGGGTCATTTTATAAATATCAGTGGCACCAGATGTGCAAATAACAAATCAAAAGGCAGCAAAGCAGAGGCTGGCACACTCTCAACCTAAAATGGAGCTATCACATGTACTTTCCCCTCTATTTCTATTTTCTAGCACATGTTGGTTAAAAATGGAGCAGGCTTGAAATATAGTTAACATTAAATAATTGAACTATTCATTTCACTAGAAGAATCACCTGCAAAACTACTTCTAACTATCACCCATCACTATTGCTCTCTTTCTGTGAATGGCAACCATAGGTCTTGGTCTGGAGAAGGGAACTCATAGCAGATAATCTGTGTGCCCATCACTGGGATAAAGCTTAAATCAACATAATTTCATTATGAAGAACTCTCTAAACTGGGACTTATACAGCAAAAGTAAACAGAAGCACTTTTAAGATAAACTAGGTAGGATTCAATTTCCAGACCATCTAATGGCAACACCTGTGCCCATTTAACCATCGGTCCTGTTTCCAGGGATAATAAAATTGAGGGAAGTGGGGCAATACTGACAAATTTTCCCTTAAGGCAGTAAAATACCTCTATTCATGATAAAATTGCATCATGATTTCTAAAAATAGAATTCAGTAGGTCAGTTGTGTTTTAACGCTGTGTCATATGTGTTTCAACTGTATCTTAGCTCTTTCAGTATAAAATGTATTCATATACAAATCTCAAACTTCTAAAAAATATTACCCTAATATTGCTTCCTTCTAATAACATATCATGGTGAGGAATAGGCAGGTTGCTAGATATTTTCTATCAAGCTTTCTATAACTGTCTTTGTCTTTCATGTTTCTGAATACTCATTTTCCAGAGAGATGTCAGAATCAGATATTTTAACTTTTAAGCAAAATGTTTGGTGGATCATTCGTTATAATGTTGTAGCAGATTTGTTTCTTACCTCTAGAAATTGCTGTAACTTTTTAGTATTTGCATAGTTGCTCAGTCATGTCCAACTCTTTGCGCCCCCATGGACTGTAGCCCTTCAGGCTCCTCTGTGCATAGGGATTCTCCAGGCAAGAATGCCGGAGTGGGTTGCCATGCTCTCCTCCAGGGGACATTTTAGTATAAAAAATTTCAAAAGCAGAGAGAGCATTTTAGTGTTGGTTTTCCCACTTAACACTTTTACCATTTTAAAAATGATGAAGTGATTCATTACTATATGAAATATAGTAATAAACTCATAGTGGTGGTGGTTTATCCCTAAGTCATGTCCGACTCTTGCGACCCCTCAGACTGTAGCCTGCCAAGCTCCTCTGCCCAGGGGATTCTCCAGGCAAGAATATTGGAGTGGGTTGCCATTTTCTTCTCCAGGGGATCTTCCCAGCCCCAGAATTGAACCCACGTCTTCTGCATTACAGGCAAATTCTTTACTGACTGGGCTATGAGGGAAGCCCCAAAGTGAAAGTGAAGTGGAAGTGAAAGTCACTCAGTTGTGTCCGATTCTTTGCAACCCCATGGCTTATACCGTCCATGGAATTATCCAGGCCAGAATACTGGAGTGGGTAGCTTTCCCTTTCTCTGGGGAATCTTCCCAACCCAGGAATCGAACCAGGGTCTCCTGCATTGCAGGTGGATTTTTTACCAACTGAGCTATCAGGGAAGCCCAATAAACTCATGGATTTATTCATATAGATAGATATATTTCTGTCCATTATAGCTACCTTTAATGTTGCTCAAAATGTTCTAACTTGAACCTGTGAAATCTTCCCAAATTCCATTAAAAGGCATTTGTCCTTAGAAACAATAGTCTTTCATAACTTCCTTGGTTTAAAATGGGGTCCAAGTTCATATTGTAGATTCTTGCCATAAACCTGGTTATCAGTCACTTCTTCTAAGAATCCCTGGTTCTTTTGAACAGAAAATGGTATGTAGAGACCACAAACCTCACAACAGAGATGATTTTTGATGACTGACTTATCAGTATTTCTTAAACCTTTCAATTGGACAATGATAGGAAATCTATAATTTTTTAAAGAAAAATGTGCCATGGGTTCCTACTTTTTTAAGTTCAAACTTAATTTACAGAGATTTTGCTTAATTCTTTTATTTTTCTAATTGCATTACTCTTCCTGTATCTGAAAAATTTTGTTTCTAATTGAATTGACATAATTTGTTAATATAATAAATATAATTTTCAGTACTAATGATATAACTGAAAAAACAAAGAATTTGACTCTTATTAACTTAAAAATCTCACTGTCTTACCACAACTTCTCTCTGTATGACTTGTCTACCAATTTTTAATTGGCTTATTTCATTTTTTTATAATTTTTAATGTATTTTATGTAGAGATGTATATGTGTGTGTATTTCATACATGGTTATATTTCACAAATATGTAGACTTTTGTAGGTTCCAAATTTAAATTCACAATGTTCGTTAAAAATTTAAAAGAAGTCTCACTTTTTACACCTGTTTCATACACCTATACCTTCCCATCTCTATAGGTAACTTTTTTTCAGTGTTCATGTATATTCACACTTTCTTAGATAAATGGTGGCTTACTTTAGCATACACTCATTCCCTCCACTCTGATGTGTTTCCTTGTTATATCCTAGAGGATCTGCATAGCACTAATTAGAGATATTTCTTATTTGTTTTACAGCTGCAGAATATTTTATTACATGGATGTTTCAGCATTAACTCAGTTTCTTATTGATGACCTTTTGGGTTGCTTTTAGTCCTTTTTTATAATGATTAGTTATCATAGCATATTTTAGTCATCAGTTTCTTGATGAATTTCTCAAAATTCATCCAATTGTCTTTATTAAGGCAATGTTATCTCTGTTGGCTTTATCTAGATGGTGTATATCATCATGGGTTAATTATGTATGATTAAGCAAAGAATGTTTCTGTAATCCTTGTTTGTTTTTACATTTGTATATTCAGCACATTTGGTAAGTAATATAGAAATAAAAGGGCTTACTTGGTGGCTCAATGATAAAGAACCCACCTGCCAATGCAGGAGATGTGGATTTGATCCCTGGGTGGGGAAGATCCCCTGTAGAAGGAAATGGCAACACACTCCAGTACTCTTGCCTGTCAAATCCCATGGACAGAGGAATATGGTGGCTATATCCATGGGCGTCACAATGAATCGGACCTGATTTAGTGACTAAACAACAACATAGAAATGAAAGCTTCAGAATTTATTGGGCATTCTTTCTTTATCATGATCAGAATTGCATAGATGATTGCTAAAAGAGTATGTCTCCATTTTTAATTACCTAAAGCACAGGAATACGAATGTCAGGGAGGAAGGCAATATGTCTCCTTGATACTGACAATGTTTTATTTCCTGAGAGAAGAGAAAAAGGATATTTCAAACATAAATGCACTTCTTCTTCAAGAAATTTTAGGTTAGGTATTTCCTCCAACAATAGATAGCTGAATACTAGGGAAGCTCTTCCTTTGTAAGATGATGTTTTGCACCAATGGGTTTTCAAACTGATGATCTGATGGTCTACAATGTAATTTGTGTAGCCAAATCCCATTGTCTTTGGCAGAGACATCCTCTTCATTAAGTCACAGCCCTTGTTCTTCCCTATTCCTTGCCTGTAAGGAATAGGCATTGTAAGTATCAGGCCTGTAAAGACATTTGAGTTTATAAAATATGCCTGATAGAGTTTTTGCTCAGAAAGTGTAAAGGTAAGAGATTATAAATTTAGATTCTACCCTTTAAAACTTGACCCAACTTGTTACATAAGACTTATCGTGGCACTTAAGGTATAATTGACCTTGTCTTTCACACAGTTACATCCTGAGGGTGGTTTTCCTTAAGTATAATGTACCACAACTAGAACATTCTCTGGTTATTTGTTTATTAGAATGACCAGGGCACTTACTTTCTAGTCAAATGTTATTTGTGAAATTGATTTTTTATAATACTGTCTGATATTATGTAAATGTGTATGTCAGTATGTCAGCCACTTTTCTAAGAGCTTTACCTAGCAACCCTATGAGGTATGTGCATGTGTGCTTAGTTGCTTAGTCTGGTTGCTCAGCTGTATCTGACTCTGCAACCCTATGGATTATAGTCCACCAGGCTCTTCTGTCCATAGGATTTTCCAGGTAAGAATATTGGAGTGGGTTGCCATTTCCTACTCCAAGTGTTCTTCCAGACCCAGGGATCAAACCCATTTCTCCTGTGCCTCTTGCATTAGCAGGTGGAGCCATTATCACTGAGCCACCTGGTAAGCCACCCTATAAGGTATTACTCTTTCCTTAAACAGGAGGATAATAAAGTATAAAGATCTTAATAAACTAGCTATTAGTTGACACTGCTAAATATTAATAGATTTTGAAGTCATCTAAACTTGGAAGTGAGAAATAGATTTAAGGGACTAGATCATGAGAAACACTGGGCTGGATGAAGCACAAGCTGGAATCAAGATTGCTGGGAGAAATATCAATAACCTCAGATATTCAGATGACAACACCCTTATGGCAGAAAGTGAATAAGAACTAAAGAGCCTCTTGATGACAGTGAAAGAGGAGATGAAAAAGTTGGGTTAAAGCTCAACATTCAGAAAACAAAGATCATGGCATCCGGTCCCATCACTTCATGGCAAATAGACGGGAAAACAGTGGAAACAGTGGCAGATTTGAATTTTTGGGCTCCAAAATCACTACAGATGGTGACTGCAGCCATGAAATTAAAAGACACTTACTCCATGGAAGGAAAGTTATGACCAACCTAGATAGCATATTAAAAAGCAGAGACATTAGTTTGCCAACAAAGGTCCATTTAGTCAAGGCTATGGTTTTTCCAGTAGTCATGTATGGGTCTGAGAGTTGGACTGTGAAGGAAGCTGAGCACTGAAGAATTGATGCTTTTGAACTGTGGTGTTGGAGAAGACTCTTGAGAGTCCCTTGAACTAACGGAGATCCAACCTCAAAGGAGATCAGTCCTCAGTGTTCATTGGAAGGACTAATGTTGAAGCTGAAACTCTGATATTTTGGCTACTTGATGCAAAGAGCTGACTCATTTGAAAAGACTCTGATGCTGGGAAAGATCGAAGGTGTGTGGAGAAGGGGACGACAGAGGATCAGATGGTTGGATGGCATTACCAATCAATGGACATGAGTTTGAGTAAAGTCTGGGAGTTGGTGATGGACAGGGAGGCCTGGCGTGCTGCAGTTCATGGGGTCACAAAGAGTTGGACACAAATGAGCGACTGAACTGAACTGAGACATGATCCAGAATCCATGCTCTTAGCACGTTCTACTTCTTCACTTATTTCATAGTCTCACTTGGGATAATTCTAGTCAATTCTGCAAACGTGCCAGTTTTCTCTTTATGACTCTGTTTTTGAAAACATTTCTATAGCAACTGTGAGGCATTTGATTGGAGAAGCCTCACAGATCTGACCCTGTTAATTCTTTCCTTATATTCATGGTGTTAAAATTTTAAAAATATTACCATTTAGAAAATATAAGTTTAGGGAAAATCAAAGAATGAATTTAGTTGCTTCACTTTCAGAAATTTGATTCTTTACAAAAGTTTCTTAGAAGAAACAAATTTTATTATGGGGTCTCCTGAGAAATCTCTTTAATCCATGGTACTTGCCATTGTGCTGAAACTTCAGCCTTCTCTCCAGGAAGCCCTGGCTCCTGATTTCCCTTTGAACTCACCTTTCTCATGTCTCTCCATGCCATCCACCAGACACTGCCTCAACCTTCCATGTCCTTTCCCTCATTTTTGTTTGCTCAGTCACTCAGTCATATTTTATTCTTTGTGACCTCATGGACTGTAGCCTGCCAGACTCCTCTGTCCATAGGATTTTCCTGGCAAGAATACAGGAGTGGGTTGCCATTTCCTCCTCTAGGGAATCTTCCTGACCCATGGATTGAACCTGTGTCTCTGGCGTGTCTCCTGCAACGCAGGCAGGTTCTTTATTTCTGAGCTATCAGGAAAGCTCATTTATATGTTTACTAATGTCTAAAACCATTTTTAAATTTTTAGTTTTATTTTTTAGCAGCCAATGAACAATGTTGTGATAGTTTTAGGTGAACAGCAAAGCAACTTAGCCATATATATATGTTTATCCATTCATCCCCAAACATCCCTCTTATCCAGGCTCACACATAACATTGGACAGAGTTCCATGTGCTATACAGTAGATTTTTGCTGGTTATACATTTTAAATATAAGAGTTTGTATATTGTCTTCCCAAAGTCCTAACCATCCCTTCCCCTGGCAATCATGAGTTTGTTTTCTAAGTCTGTGAATCTCTTTCTGTTTTGTAGGTATGTTCACTTGTATCACATCTTTTTAGATTCTACATATAAGGGATGTCATGTGATATTTCCCCTTCTCTAACTTAGTTCACTCAATGCAGTATTCTCTAGGTCTATCTGTGTTGCTGCAAATGACTTTATTTCATTTGTTTTGGCTGAGTAATATTCCGTTGTATATATGTACCATGTCTTCTTTATCCATGCCTCTGTCGATGGACATTTAGGTTGTTTTCATGTCTTGGCTATTGTAAACAGTGCTTCAGTGAGCATTGGGATACATGTTTCTTTTTGGGCCATGTTTTTCTCTGGATATATGCCCAAGAGTGGGATTGCAGGTTCATATGGTAGCTTTATTTTTAGTTTTTTAAGGAACCTCCATACTGTTCTCCATGGTGGCTGTACCAATTTACATTCCCGCCAAAAGTGTGGAAAGGTTCCTTTCTCTCCACACCCTCTCTAGCATTTGTTGTTAGTAGATTTTTTGATGATAGCCTTTCTGACTGGTGTGAGGTTTTAATTTTAATCTCATTGTAGTTTTAATTTGCGTTTCTCTAATAACTAGTGATGTTGAACATCTTTTCATGTGCCTATTGGCCATCGATATGTCTGCTTTAGGGAAATGTCTATTCTAGTCTTCTGCCCATTTTTTGAGTGGGCTGTTTGTTATGATGCTATTAAGTGTCATAGCTGTTTGTAAATTTTGGAGACTAATCCTTATTTGTCATATCATTTGCAAATATTTTCACCCAATCTGTGTGTTGTCTTTACATTTTGTTTATTGTTTGCTTTGCAAAAGCTTTTGAGTTTAAGTAGGTCCCATTTGTTTATTTTTGATTTTATTTCCATTATTCTGGGAGATGGATTGAAAAAAAAAATGTTTATGTGATTTATGTCAGAGAGTGTTCTGCCTATGTTTTCCTCTAAGAGTTGTATAGTGTCTGGTCTAACATGTAGGTCTTTAACCCAGTTTGAGCTTATTTTTGTGTATGAAGTTAAGGAATGATCTAATTTTATTCTTTCACATGTGACTGTCCAGTTTTCCCAGCACCTTTTGTTGAAGAGACTGTTTTTCCAACATTGTGTAATATCACCACCTTTGTCATAGATTAATTGATTATAGTTGCATGGGATTATTTCTGAGTTTTCTAATCTGTTCCACTAATCTTTATTTCTATTTTCATGCCATTACTATACTGTTTTGATGATTAGAGTTTTGTAATATAGTCTGAAGTTAAGGACCCTGATTTCTTCAGCTCTGTTTTTCTTTTTCAAGATTGTTTTGGCTATTCAGGGTCTTTTGTGTGTGCATACAAATTTTGAGATTTTTTTGTTCTAGTTCTGTGAAAAATGCCATCGGTAATTTGATAGGGATTGCACTGAATCTGTAGATTGCCTTGGGTAGTATTGTCATTTTGACAATATTGATTCTTCCAATCCACAAACATGGTATATCTTTCCATCTGTTTATGTCTTATTCGATTTCTTTTATCAGCATCTTATACTTTTTGAAGTATGGGTCCTTTGTCTTCTTAGGTAGGTTTATTCCTAGGTATTTTATTCTTTTTAATGCAGTGGTAAATGGAATGGCTTCTTGAATTTCTCTTTCTGATCTTTCATTGTTAATGTACAGAAATGTAGCAGATTTCTGTGTATTAATTTTATAACCTACAATTTTACCAAATTCATTGATAAATTCTAGAAGTTTTCTGGTATCATCTTTAGGATATTCTATGCATAGTATCATGGCATCCGCAAACAGTGACAGTTTAGCTTCTTTTCCAATTTAGATTCCATTTACTTCTTTTTCTTCTCTGATTGCTAAGCTAGAACTTACAAAGCTTTGTTGAATAAAAGTGGTGAGAGTGGGCATCCTCATCTTGTTCCTGATCTTAGAGGGAATGCTTTCAGCTTTTCACCATTGAATATGAAGCTAGCTGTAGGTTTGTTATATATGGCTTTATGTTGAGATATGTACCATCAGATAGTGACTGCAGCCATGAAATTAAAAGACGCTTACTCCTTGGAAGACAAGTTATGACCAACCTAGATAGCGTATTCAAAAGCAGAGACATTACTTTGCCAACAAAGGTCCATCTAGTCAAGGCTATGGTTTTTCCAGTGGTCATGTATGGATGTGAGAGTTGGACTGTGAAGAAAGCTGAGCGCTGAAGAATTGATGCTTTTGAACTGTGGTGTGGGATAAGACTCTTTAGAGTCCCTTGGACTGCAAGGAGATCCAACCAGTCCATTCTAAAGGAGATCAGCCCTGGGATTTCTTTGGAGGGAATGATGCTAAAGCTGAAGCTCCAGTGCTTTGGCCACCTCATGCGAAGAGGTGACTCATTGGAAAAGACTCTGATGCTGGGAGGGTTTAGGGGCAGGAGGAAAAGGGGATGACAGAGGATGAGATGGCTGGATACCATCACTGACTCAATGGACATGAGTTTGAGTGAACTCTGGGAGTTTGTGATGGACAGGGAGGCCTGGCGTGCTGCAATTCATGGGGTAGCAAAGAGTTGGACACGACTGAGCGACTGAACTGAACTGATGTACCATCTATGCCCACTTTCTGGAGAGTTTTTGTTATAAATGAGTGCTGAACTTTGTCAAAAGCCTTTTCTACATTTATTGAAATGATCATATGGTTTTTATTCTTCAATTTGTTGATATGGTATATCACATTGATTGATTTGCAGATGTTGAAAAATCCTTACATCCCTGGGATGAATCTCATGTAATCATGGTATATCATCTTTTAAATGAATTGTTGGATGCAGATTGCTAGCATTTTGTTGCAGATTGTTGTATCAATGTTCATCAGTGATATTGGCCTCTATTTTTCTTTTTTTTTGTGGTATCTCTGTCTGGTTTTGATATCAGGGTGATTGTGGCCTCATAAAATGAGTTGGGAAGTCTTCCTTCCTCTGAGACCTTTTGGAAAAGTTTCAGAAGGATAGGTGTTAACTCTTCTCTAATTGGTTGATAAAATTCACATACAAAGCTGTCAGGTCCTTGACACTTGTTCTTCGGGAGGATTTTAGTCACAGTTTCAAAATTAGTGCTTGTGAATGGTGTGTTCCATATTTTCTATTTTTTCCTGGTTCTATCTAGGGAGACTGTACCTTTCTAAGAAATTTTCCATTTCTTCCAGGTTGTCCATTTTATTAGCATACCATTGTTCAGTCTCTTATGATTCTTGGCCTTTCGGTGAAATCAGTTGTAACTTTTCCTTTTTTATTTCTAATTTTGTGATTTGAGTCCTCTCCCTTTTTTTTCTTGATGAGTCTGGCTAAAGGTTTACCAATCTTGTTCATCTTTTCATAGAACCAGCTTTTAGCTTCATTGATCTTTGTGATTGTTTTCTTTGTCTCTTTTATTTATTTCTCCTTCGATCTTCATGATTTCCTTCCTTCTAGTAACTTCAGATTTTGTTTATTCATCTTTTTCTAGTTGTTTTATGTGTAAGGTTAGGTTGTTTATTTGAGATTTTCCTTGTTTCTTGAGGTAAGATTGTATTGCTATAAAATTCACTCTTAGAACTACTTTTGTTGCATCCCTTAAGTTTTGGTCTGTTATGCTTTCATTTTCACTTGTCTCTTGGTATTTATTTCTTCTTTAATTTCTTCAGTGATCCAATGGTTGCTTAGCAGCATGTAGTTTAGCTGCCACATATGTATGTTTCTTAGAGCTTATTTCTTATAGTTTATTTCTAATCTCATAGAACTGTGTTCAGATATGATTCTTGATATGATTTCAATTTTCTTAAATTTACCAAGGCTTGGTTTGTGGCCTAGCATGTGGGAAATCCTGGAGAATGTTCAGTGTGCCCTTGAGAAAAATGTGTAGTCTGCTGCTTTAGGATGGAATGGTCTATAAATATCAGTTAAGTTCAAGTCATCTAAAGTGACATTTAAGGATTGCATTTCTTTATTGACTTTCTGTCTGGATGATCTGTCCATTGATGAAAGTTGGGTATTAAAGTCCCCCACAATTATTGTTACTGTCAATTTCTCCCTTTATATTTGTTAGTATTTGCCTTACATATTCAGGTGATCCTACATTGAGGGCCTATACAACAATTATAAAAATTTATAACTGTTGTGTCTTTTTCTTGGATTGAATCCTTGATCATTAATGTCGTTGTCTCTTATAGCAATCTTTGTTTTAAAGTCTACTTTAAATACTCATACTCTGTTATGAGTATTGCTACTCCAGCTTTCTTATGATTTCAATTTGTCTGAAATACATTCTACCATACCCTTAATTTCAGTCTGTAAGTGTCCATTGATAAGATGTGGATCTCTTGTAGACAGCATGTATATGGGTCTTCTTTTATTATCCACTCAGGTAGTTTGTGTCTTTTGGTTGGTATATTTAACCCATTGAAATTTAAGGTAATTGTTGATATCTATGTTCCTATTCAATTCAGTAGCTTAGTCGTGTCTGACTCTTTGCGACCCCATAAACTGCAGCATGCAAGGCTTCCCTGTCCCTCACCAACTCCCAGAGTTTACTCAAACTCAAGTCCATTGAGTCAGTGATGTCATCCCCTTCTCCCCCCACCTTCAATCTTTCCCAGCATCAGGGTCTTTTCCAATAAGTCAGCTTTTCGCGTCAAGTAGCAAATATACCGGACTTTCAGCTTCAACATCAGTCCTTCCAATGAACACCCAGGAGTGATCTCCTTTAGGATGGACTGGTTGGATCTCCTTGCAGTCCAAGGGACTCTCAAGAGTCTTCTCCAACACCACAGTTCAAAAGCATCAATTCTTCAGCGCTCAGCTTTCTTTATAGTCCAACTCTCACACCCATACACACCTACTGGGAAAGCCATAGCCTTGACTAGATGGACCTTTGTTGGCAAAGTAGTACCTCTGCTTTTTAATATGCTGTCTATGTTGGTCATAACTTTCCTTCCAAGGAGTAAGTGTCTTTTTATTTCATGGCTGCAGTCACCATCTGTAGTGATTTTGGAGCCCAGAAAAATAAAGTCTGCCACTGCTTCCACTGTTTCCCCATCTATTTGCCATGAAATGATGGGACCAGATGCCATGATCTTGGTTTTCTGAATGTTGAGTTTTAAGGTAACTTTTCACTTTCCTCTTTCACTTTTATCAAGAGGCTTTTTAGTTCTTCTTCACTTTCTGCCATAAGGGTGGTGTCATCTGCATATCTGAGGTTATTGATATTTCTCCCAGCAATCTTGATTCCAGCTTGTGCTTCATCAAGCCCAGCATTTCTCATGATGTACTTTGCATATAAGTTAAATAAGTAGGATGACAATATAAAGCCTTGATACCCCTTTGCCGATTTGGAACCAGTCTGTTGTTCCATGTCCAATTCTAATTGTTTCTTCCTGATCTGCATACAGATTTCACAAGAGGCTGGTCAGGTGGTCTGGTATTCCCATCTCTTTCAGAATTTTCCACAGTTTGTTGTGATCTACACAGTCAGAGGCTTTGGCATAGTCAATAAAGCAGAAATAGATGTTTTTCTAGATCTCTTGTTTTTTTGATGATCCAACAGATTTTGGCAATTTGATCTCTGGTTCCTCTGCCTTTTCCAAAACCAGCTTGAATATCTGGAAGTTCACAGTTCATGTACTGTTGAAGCCTGGCTTGGAGAATTTTGAGCACTAATTTGCTAGAATGGGAGATGAGTGCAATTGTGCGATAGTTTGAGCATTCTTTGGCATTGCCTTTCTTTGCATTAGAATAAAAACTGACCTTTTCCAGTCCTGTGGCCACTGCTGAGTTGTCCAAATTTGCTGGCATATTGAGTGCAGCACTTTCACAACATCATCTTTCAGAATTTGAAATAGCTCAACTGGAACTCCATCACCTCCTCTACCTTTGTTCATAGTGATGCTTCCTAAGGCCCACTTGACTCCACATACCAGGATGTCTGGCTCTAGGTGAGTGATCACACCATCGTGAATATCTTGTTCGTGAAGATCTTTTTTGTGTAGTTCTTCTGTGTATTCTTGCCACCTCTTCTTAATATCTTCTGCTTCTGTTAAGTCCATTCCATTTCTGTCCTTTTGAGCACATCTTTGCATGAAATATTTCCTTGGTATCTCTAATTTTCTTGAAGAGATCTCTAGTCTTTCCCATTCTATTGTTTTCCTCTATTTCTTTGCACTGATCACTGAGAAAGGCTTTCTTATCTCTCCTTGCTATTCTTTGGAACTCTGCATTCAAATTGGTATATCTTTCCTTTTTTCCTTTGCTTTTCGCTTCTCTTCTTTTCACAGCTATTTGTAAGGCCTCCTCAGACAGCCATTTTGCTTTTTAGCATTGCTTTTTTTGGGGGGTGGTCTTGATTCCTGTCTCCTGTACAATGTCATGAATCTCTGTCCATAGTTCATCAGGCACTTTATCTATCAGATATAGTCCCTTAAATCTATTTCTCACTTTCACTGTATCAGATCAGATCAGATCAGATCAGTCACTCAGTCGTGTCCGACTCTTTGCGACCCCATGAATTGCAGCACACCAGGCCTCCTTGTCCATCACCAACTCCCAGAGTTTGTCATACCTGAATGGTCTGGTGGTTTTCCCTACTTTCTTCAATTTAAGTCTGAATTTTTTAATAAGGAATTCATGATCTGTGTCACAGTCAGTGTCTGGTATAGTTTTTGCTGACTGTATAGAGCTTCTCCATTTTTGGCTGCAATGAATATAATCAATCTGATATCGGTGTTGACTATATGGTGATGTCCATGTGTAGAGTCTTCTCTTGTGTTGTTGGAAAAGGGTGTTTGCTATGACCAGTGTATTCTATTGTAAGAACTTTAGCCTTTGCCCTGCTTCATTCCGTACTCCAAGGCCAAATTTGCTTGTTATTCCAGGTGTATCTTGACTTCTTACTTTTGCATTCCAGTCCCCTATAATGAAAAGGACATTTTTTAAGGTGTTAATTCTAGAAGGTCTTGTAGGTCTTCATAGAACCATTAATCTTCAGCTTCTTCAGCATTACTGGCCGGGCATAGACTTGTATTACCATGATATAGAATGGTTTGCCTTGGAAACGAACAGAGATCATTCTGTCATTTTTGAGACTGCATTCAAGTACTGCATTTTGGACTCTCTTGTTGACTATGATGGCTACTCCATTTCTTCTCAGTGTTCTTGCCACAGTAGTAGATATAATGGTCATCTTAGTTAAATTCACCCATTCCAGTCCATTTTATATTCTTATTACCATTTTGTTAATTGTTTTGGGTATACTTTTTTGTAGATCTTTTCCTTCCCTTGCATTTCCTGCCTAGAGAAGTTTTTTTTAGCTTTGGTTTGGTGGTGCTGAATTCTCTTTTGCTTTTCTGGAAAGCTTTGGATTTCTCCATCAAATCTGAATGACAGTCTTACTGAGTAGAGTATTCTTGGTTGTACGTTCTTCTTTTGGAATATATTGTGCCATCCACTCTGGCTAGTAAAGTTTCTGTTGAGAAATTTTTGATAACCTTATGGTAGTCCCCTTGTATTTTTTTTTTCCCCTGTTGCTGTTAATAATTTATCTCTGTCTTTAGTTTTTGTCAGTTTGGTTACAATGTGTCTCAGTGTATTCCTCCTTGGATTTATCCTGCCTAGTACTCTGTGCTTTCTGTACATGGTTGACTATTTCCTTTCCCATGTTGAGGAAGTTTTCAGCTATTGTCTCTTCAAATATTTTCTCAGGTCCTTTCTCTTTTCCTTCTGGGACCTCTATGCAAATATTCATGCATTTTATGCTGTCCCACAGGTCTGTTTTGCTGGCTTCATTTCTTTTCATTCTTTTTTCTGTATTCTGTTTTGCAGCATTGATTTTCACCATTCTCTATTCCAGGTCATTTGTTGTTCTTTTGCTTTAGGGATTCTACTATTGATTCCTTCTGGTGTATTGTTCATCCTTTTTATTTGTTCTTTAGTTCTTCTAGGTCATTGGTAAACATTTCTTGCATCTTCTCAATCTTTGCCTCCATTCTTTTTCAGAAATCCTGAATCATCTTCACTGTCATTATTCTGAATTCTATTTCTGGGAGATTTCCTACCTCCACTTCATTTAGTTGTTTTCCTGGGCATTTATCTTGTTCCTTTATCTGGGTCATAATCCTATCTCTTCATTTGGAGTAGCTTTCTGTGATTGTTATATTAGTTCTGGAGGCTGATAGGATTGTAGTTCTTAATTTCTTCTGTCTGCCCTCTAGTAAATGAAGATAAGAGGCTTGTGCAAGCTTCCTGATGGGAGGGACTGGCTGTAGGGAGAACTGGGTCTTGCTCTGGTGGGCAGGGCCATGCTCAGTAAAACTTTAATCCAATTGTCTGCTGATGGGTAGGGCTTTGCTCCCTCCCTGTTAGTTGTTTGGCTTGAGACCACCCAGGCCTGGTGACTGTATACTGGGGCTATAATGACCTCCAAGAGTACTTATGCCAACACTTGAATCTCCTAGGACTCCTGTTGCCAGTGCCCCTGTCCCCATGGCAGGCTACTGCCAACCCACACCTCTGCAGGAGACCCTCAAATACTCACAGGTAGTTCTGGCTCCATCTCCTGTGGGGTCACTGCTTCTTTCCCCTGGGTCCTGGTGCACATAAGATTTTGTTTGTGTCCTCCAAGAGTCTCTGTTTCCCCCAGTACCATGGAAGCTCTGTAATCAATTCCCACTGGCTTTCAAAGTCAGATTCCCTGGCAATTCCCTGTCCCTTGGCCAGATCCTGAGCTGGGAAGCCTGATATGGGGCCCAGATCCTTCACAACACTGCGAGAACTTCTTTGGTATTATTGTTTTCCAGTTTGTGAGTCACCCACACAGTGGGTATAGGATTTGATTTAATTATAATTGTGCCCCCTGGTGGCTCAGAGGTTAAAGTGTCTCCTTCCAATGTGGGAGACCTGGGTTTGATCCCTGGGTTGGGAAGACCCCCTGGAGAAGGAAATAGCAACCCACTCCAGTATTCTTGCCTGGAGAATCCCATGGACAGAGGAGCCTGGTAAGCTACAGTCCACCGGGTCGCAAAGAGTCAGACACAACTGAGTGACTTCACTTTACAGTTTTGTTGTGGCTTCTCCTTTGTCCTTGGATGGAGGGTATCTTTTTTGGTGGGTTCCAGTGTCTTGCTCTCAATGGTTGGTCAACAGCTAGTTGTGATTTTGGTGCTCTGATATGAAAAGATGAGCACACATCCCTCTACTCTGCCTAAAACCATTGTTTGAAGTTTAGGGACAGTCTAAATGTCAATCTTTTCAAGTGTACATTATTTTTCCCCTTAAAAAAATTTGAATACATGCTGTTTACTTTATTAAATTATAAAATATATATACATTATTTATTTTATTCAATTATTTTTTATCTTGCAAATATCTTTCTTGCATTTTTATTCTGTATATGGATGTCTCATCTCCTCAAATACATTGCAGGCATCTTCAGATGATTAAATCAATTTTATGCTTGTACTTTATTTTCCCCTTACCCAGGACTAGTATTCTTACTGTAAGGAGGATGCATTCTCTAAAACATTAACTTTAATTGAAAGGAAGATTGTTTCTCAGTGAGTTGAATTAATTCTATTTTCAAATCATATGTGGGACAGATATAAACTTACAGTTATAATAAATAGAAGATTTGCTTTCCCAAAAGTGTATGTGTGTGTATGGACTTATTTGGTTATCATATATATGTGTATGTATGCATACACAGAAACATATATAAACATAATACTACATAAACATACATTCCTTCAGAAAAGATATATCTGTATATATACCTTTACCTACCAAACACTGTGTGTGTGTTTATACACACACACACATTCAAAGAGCAGTAAAGCAGAATAGGGATTATGCCAGAAAAAGTCCTGGCAATGGAAAAAAAAGAGTTTTTATAACCTCTTGTGTTGGCTATCAGAAATAACCCATCTCTTTCCACTCACAGCTGCATTGCTAATTAAATTGAATTGGTTCAATTTTAGCTGAACATTAATGGTATAATTGCATTGCTGTAAGTAATTAAAACCTTATCCTACTTACCCTGACAGATGGTTTGGTTGAAAGTTTCAACTGCAAAGGATAAAATTTATACAAGTGGATTCTAGAGAATAGACTCCTTCACTCATATTTTGTTTGCCTGAGAAATAATTCCATAAACATTTATCCCACTGAACTTTGCTATAGGAGATAGTAGATGAAAACTTGTTGATCAGTGAGACTCTATTGGTATTCATTTCTTTACCTGAATTGTTTTTACCTATTTTGATGATATTACTTACTATGATGGTTCAAAAATTAATGTATCATAACACTAAACTTGAATCTTAGAACTTAGTCTAAGGAAAATTTGTATTTAAAGGAACGGTCATTTTGTTTCACATTATAAACACTTCTTTGACTCAGCTGTTCTTTCAAACTTATTTTAAACATGCGGTAGCTCAGCTGATAAAGAATCTCACTCCAGTATTCTTGGGCTTTCCTGGTGGCTCTGATGGTAAAGAGTCTACCGGCCATGTAGGAGACCTGAGTTCAATCTCTGGGTTGGGAAGATCCCCTGGAGGATAGCATGGCAACCTACTTGGCCTGGAGAATCCTCATAAACAGAGAAGCCTGGTGGTCTACCATCCATGGGGTCGTGAACAGTCAGACATGACTGAGCGACTAAGCACACAAAGGAAGAGTAGGCCGGTATTGCATTAATAAAACTTTCCAGTCTCTTTGGAATTTATTCCTCAATTGTACATTGTAGCAAATTTGCAATACATTATTAACAATGTTGTTCTACTCCATAACACAGTTCTTTTACATAAGTCCTAGAATATTTTTAATAGGAGACATCTTCAATGAGGGCATGATTATATCAAATTGTATGAAACCTCAGAATTACTTCAATCAGTGTATTGTGAGGGGCTGCCATGTAACGGCAACTTCTCTCCTTTGCTCATTCTTTTGTCTTTTTTCTTGTTTTGTTTTTCCTCTGCCTTTCTTCCCTTCCTTCCTTCTTTCCTTGCTTCTTGATTTTCATTAATGTACTGCATCAGAATAAATACTGAGAAGAAAAATTCATGTTTTCTCCCAGAGGTTTCTAACTATGTCATAGAATTTGAAGTTTGTGTGAAAAGGTCTGCAAAGCAAAGACCATTGCAGGAATCTGGCCAAGCTGGATAAGCAGGAAGACTATAGAATTCTTTTCCAGATCATTTTACATTTTTTGTCCACTGAAATCTCCTCTATACCTGGATTCAGTTCTTGGAAAATGTTATACAATTTTCTTTTTCTTGTTTGTGCTATGCTAAGTTGTTTATCATGTGAATCCCCTCTTTCTTGTTTAGACAACTCTTAAGACTATCTGTTAGAAAAATGAATAACATTTTAGTTTCAGTTATCACCAGGAATATTAAGTTCAAATGACCTACAAAGAGTGGAGTGATTTTTAAAAAATATATAATGTTTCTCTTTTAGTGTCTTAAAATCTTACAATGTTATTATAAATGAGTCTCTTATAATTAACTATCTCAATTTCTGTATAGATAAAAAATGCAGCATTTTATACTATTTTGCTAAAATTATAGGATATTTCTGGGATATAATTTCATGTGATTGTCATCTGAAACATTTGAGAAAATACTGGTAGATATAACACAACATTTTGGGAAAACGAGTACATTTTCCCCAAAGTATTTGAAAATTTGGAATGCCTTCAGTTCTGTTGTGCTGTGCTGTGTTTAATTGCTGTCATGTCTAACTCTTGTCTGGCTTCTCTGTCTGTGGGGATTCTCTAGGCAAGAATACTGGAGTGGGTTGCCATGTCCTCCTCCAAGGGATCTTCCCAACCCAGGAATCAAACGGGGGTCTCCTGATTGCAGGCAGATTCTTTACCAGCTGAGCTACCAGAGAAGCCCTTAGTACTGCTAAGAATATATAATTTAATCTACTTCAATTGTGAATGATTGAACTTAAGCTTTTTTGTTTTGTTTTGTTTCCTATTGTGTTACTAAAGAATGAAGAATGAAATTCTGCCATTGGCAGAAATATGGTTGAACCTGAAGAATATTATGCTTACTGAAGTAAGTCAAACAGAGAAAGACAAATACTGTATGTTATTGCTGCTGCTAAGTCACTTCAGTCGTGTCCGACTCTGTGTGACCCCATAGACGGCAGCCCACCAGGCTCCCCCGTCCCTGGGATTCTCCAGGCAAGAACACTGGAGTGGGTTGCCATTTCCTTCTCCAATGCATGAAAGTTAAAAGTGAAAGTGAAGTGGCTCAGTCGTGTCCGACCCTCAGCGACCCCATGGATTGCAGCCTACCAGGCTCCTCCGTCCATGGGATTTTCCAGGCGGGAGTACTGGAGTGGGATGCCATTGCCTTCTTCGTATGTTATTACTTATGTATAAATATAAAACAAATAAAAGTACATAACAAAACAGAAACAAACTCACAGAGAAGATGAACTTTTACCTACCAAAGTTGGGGAGGGGTGCATATTAGGGGAATGGAATTATCAAATATAAGCTATTATATGTAAAATAGATAAGCAACAAAGATATATTGTATGGCACAGGGTATTATAGCCATTATCTTTTAATAACTTACAATGGAGTATATTCTGCAAAAATACTTATTCACTATGTAGTACTCCTGAAAATAACACAATATTTTATAAACCAAGTTTACTTCAATAAGAAAATTGCACCAGCATCTGAAAGATCTCCAACCACCTATTTATTATTTCAGTTATGCATGAACTGTTAAAATAGTCTTTCTTATAAGCACAAATATCATGCATACATGTGTTATGTTCCTGGAAATTTCAATTTTTTTGACTGCCTATCATGAATTAGAGTCTTCTTTCCATACTATTTTAACTATATGTGTTTACTTAAATGTTAGACTTTCAAACATGGTAGTCAAATTGCATTTGTCTTTGTTCTGAATGATTGTGCTACCATTTTTAAGGCAAATAGGAAGTGCTTTTTGACTTATTTTTCCTTGAGTTGAATTAACAATGACTATCCTCCTTTTCTCTAAACATGACTTGTAAAAAAAATTGAGTTTAATGAAATATTATGTACAGTCTTATGATTATTTTTCATCAATCAAAACAAGTATCTTTTTAATACTTAGTATGTGAAAACCCCTATCATTGTACTGGGTAATATGAAAATCAAGGCTTGAGCTGTTGCTTTTAAATTAATTAGATACTTCATTTGAAACCACTTCATTGAAATTCTTTTGCCACATGAATTTCACACATACAAAAATGACTATGATTATTTGGAGTTTAAAATTTATCATTTGAAATCTATAGTGCACCCACAGCATATGATGAATTATAAAAGAAGAGTGTTATTTCATTGCTGCCTGCATTCATTAATCCATTTAACAGATATTTGCCAAATACCTACTATCTGCCATAATCAGATGCTAAGAATAAAATTAAAAGATGCTTACTCCTTGGAAGGAAAGTTATGACCAACCTAGATAGCATATTCAAAAGCAGAGACATTACATAGCCAACAAAGTTCCATCTAGCCAAGGCTATGGTTTTTCCAGTGGTCATGTATGGATGTGAGAATAGGACTATAAAGAAAGCTGAGTGCCGAAGAATTGATGCTTTTGAACTGTGGCGTTGGAGAAGACTCTTGAGAGTCCCTTGGACTGCAAGGAGATCCAACCAGTCCATTCTGAAGGAGATCGGTCCTGGGTGTTTTTTGGAAGGAATGATGCTAAAGCTGAAACTCCAGTACTTTGGCCACCTCATGTGAAGAGTTGACTCATTGGAAAAGACCCTGATGCTGGGAGGGATTGGGGGCAGGAGGAGAAGGGGACGACAGAGTTTGAGATGGTTGGATGGCATCATCCACACAATGGACATGAGTTTGAGCAAACTCCAGGAAACAGTGAAGAACAGGGAGGCCTGGCATGCTGCAGTCCTTTGGGTCACAAAGAGTCAGACACAAAATAGCTACTGAAAAACAAGAATATTTCATTAGTTTTTTTTTTTTTTTTTCTTGTTTTCTATTCTCTGTCTTCTCATTTTGCTTAACTTTGTCTCTGTGAAATTAGGTGAAGCTTTTACCTATTCCAGTCTTGAAGGGATGTCTTTGTACAGGTGAGTCCCTGGATAGTCTGTCTGTGTCCAGTGGCTTTGGTGGGAGAGCTGGAGCTGAAGTGAACAGGAGGTACATCTTCCCTGAGGGTGTGCTGACAGCTACCACCTTCGTGGGTTGTGGGGTTGGAGAAAGAGGGGTTAAGTCAGGAGTCTGGTGTGCATCAGGGCTGTTTCTTTGCTCAATGGCTGACAACCTCTAATAGGGTTAGGGGTGGGTCCTAAGGTACTGAAGCAGAAGCCCTGTGTTTCAAGTTCAAGCCGATCCTGTTTTTTTAAATCTGTGCTTTACCCCTTCCCAGCATCAGTGACTTCACCCCAGAAGGGAGCAGTGATGGATCAAGAAGGGCTGGAGTGGGCACCTGCTGTTGCTCAGGCATGTGCTTGGGGCAGTCCTGGCATACCAGTCATAATTTGAGACCACTTCCAGTCTGCCTCCTCCAGGAGTGCCAGTAATGGCTGCCCTACCCTGTTCAGATGCTGTGCCAGGTCTGAGCCAGCTCAGTCCCCCACAGATGAGCACTCTTCTCAGCAATGGCAGCTTTCTCCCTTCCAGGGAGCTGTCCTGAAGAGCCAGAGGTGCAAGACTGGGTACTGATTTGGGCCAGTGCATATGCTGGGGCAGTCATGCAAAACTGGCCGGAGTCCTGTGCCATCTCAGTCTGCTTCTTCTGCCTTGTTTGGGGAGCAAGAAAGATTATGTGCACTATTCACAAGCAGAGTCCAAGTTCCACACAGTCCTACTGCTAATCCCACTGGTCTTCAAACCAGCCTAGGGGTTCATCTTCCTTGTGTTGAATTCCAGGACTGGGGTGCCCAATATGTGGTTCAAACCATTTACTCCCTAGGCCTGTGTGATCTGCCCCTGTCCCAATTCTGTGTCATCTTCTAGGGGATGGCTTCTGTTCCTTTCCTGTCTGAACCTGTGTGAATGTTTCTTTACAGCATTGGTTATAGAAAAGTCTTTCTGCCAGTTTCCACTTTTTCACTAAGAATTACTCCACATGCAGATGTATTTTTGATATGTTTGTGTGTTTGGTGAGCTCGGTATCCCCCTACTCTGCCATCTTGATCAAGCCCCATGAACTATGAGGATCTGTGCTTTAACTTGATTCACTTTGTGCATACATTAGCAAGAAATGTCCTAAGGTAACTATTTCTTCACTTTATGCCATTTCACCTTATGAAATGTTTCATAGAAACCCTCTACTTTCAAATAGTGGGGGGAAATCTGTATATTGCTTTGCACACAGTTGGAGTTCTGTAAAATTTCTACTAACTGTAGTTGTTATATCCTTTGATTTCCTAGCAAATATACATCTATGTGCTTAATAGTTCCTAGGTAATTTCATAGCATTTATGCAGCCTTAAATAGTGAGGAGGAAAATCAAAGGAAATAGTCCTCAGGATAAGTTCCTCTAAAGAAAAATATTATTTCTCCTTGAAATATAGATGCTTTCTTTCTCTTGGACCAGGACTGACTCATGTTTTATTGTAAGGAAAAAAATGAATACTGGGATTAATGATTTTTCTGCCAGTAAGATTTTTTTAAAATGCAAGGTAATGCTATCACTTTTTTTGACATCTCTGATTCCTCAATAAACAGAGTGCATTTGTTTTCAGAAAAAAAAAAAAAAAAAGTTAGTTCCCATTAAGTGCAGGATGTAAACAAGTACAGTCTTACAAATATGTCCCAAAGATAGAGTGAAAGATAAACTTACTTAATATATAGATAATAAATAAGCAACCAAGGAAGTAAATTTGTCCCCCTCACCCCACCTCTAATGCAGGAAAAGGGGAAAAAAATGCTTTACACATATCATTTAACTCTGCTTAAGCTCTAGTTGTACAGGTTTGCCTGGGACTGCAGTGATGAAGAGTGTTTTTGTGAAAACTGCAGCTGGACCAACTTGCTACTGTTGCATAATATCAACAAAGCATGAGTGGCATTCCACATTATATCCTTAATCTTTAATGGCGAGTATGCAGGTCAGCTTGGGTGACTCTACCTCAAGCTGTGAGTTTCTGGGTTTGGCTTACCTGTTTCAATCCAGAGTTTAGGCTAAAGAGGCAACAGCTACCTGGGGCATATTCATTTCATAGAAGAATTTGACTCTACCAGCAGACTAAGCAAAAATGTTATTCAGTTGCTCAGTTGTTGCAACCCCATGAACTGCAGCATGCCAGGCTTCTTTGTCCTTCACTATCTTCTAGAGTTTCCTCAAATTCATGTCCATTGAGTCGATAATAGCATTCAACCATTTCATCCTCTGTCATCCCCTTCTCCTCCTGCCCTCAGTCTTTCCCAGCATCAGGGTCGTTTCCAATGAGTTGGCTCTTTACATCAGGTGGTCAAAGTATTGGAGCTTCAGTGTCAGTCCTTCCAATGAATGGTGGTGGTTTAGTTACTAAGTCATGTCTGACTCTTATGACCCCATGGACTGTAGCCCGCCAGGCTCCTCAGTCCATGGGATTCTCTAGGCAAGAATATTGGGGTGGGCTGTCATTTCCTTCTCCAGGGTATCTTCCTTACCCAGGGATCGAATCCGAGTCTCCTGCCACTGCAGGCAGATTCTTTACCATCTGAGCCACCATGGAAGCTCTTCGAATGAATATTCAGGCCTGATTTCCTATAGGGTTGACTGGTTTGATCTTGCAGTCCAAGGGACTCTCAAGAGTCTTCTCCAGCACTACAATTTAAAAACATCTATTCTTCAGCAGTCAGCCTTCTTTATGGCCTGACTCTTACATCCATACAGTTCAGTTCAGTTCAGTTGCTCAGTCATGTCCAACTCTTTGTGACCCCATGGACTGCAGCACGCCAGGCTTCCCTGACCATCACCAACTTCCGGAGCTTACTCAAACTCATGTCCATCGAGTTGGTGATGCCATCCAACAATCTCATCCTCTGTGGTCCCCTTCTCCTCCTACCTTCAATCTTTCCCAACATCAGGGTCTTTTCCAATGAGTCAGTTCTTTGCATCAGGTGGCCAAAATATTGGAATTTCAGCTTTAGCATTAGTCCTTCCAATGAGTATTCAAGACTGATTTCCTTTTGGGTAGACTGGTTGGATCTCCTTGCAGTCCAAGAGACTCTCAAGAGTCTTCTCCAACACCACAGTTCAAAAGCATCAATTCTTCAGTGCTCAGCTTTCTTTATTGTCCAACTCTCACATCTATACCATGTGAAAAACCATAGCTTTGACCATACAGACATCAAAGTGATGTCTCTGCTCTTTAATAAGCTGTCTAGGTTTGTCATAGCTTCTCTTCCAAGGACTAAGCGTCTTTTAATTTCAAGTCTGCAGTCACCATCCAGAATGATTTTGAAGCCCAAGAAAATAAAGCCTGTCACTTTTCCCATTTTTTCCCCATCTAGTTGCCATGAAGTGATGGGATCAGATGCCATGATCTTAATTTTTGAATGTTGAATTTTAAGCCAGCTTTTTTACTCTCCTCTTTCACCTTCATCAAGAGGCTCTTTATTTCCTCTTTATTTCTTCTGCCTTTAGGGTGGTGTCACATGCATATGAGATGGTGATATTTCTCCCAACAATCTTGATTCCAACTTGTGATTCATGTAGCCCAGCATTTTGCATGATGTACTCTGCATATGATTTAAATAAACAGGGTGAAAATATAGAGCCCTGATGTACTCTTTCCCCAGTTTTGAACCAGTCCATTGTACCATGTTCAGTTCTAACTGTTTCTTTTTAAGACCTAGACTTGAAATTGACACACTATCACTTCCACACTTATAGAATAGAGCTAAGCAAGTTAACTGCTTAAGTCCAACTTCAAAGAAATGGAGACGTGAATATATGCTACACAATAATGGCAAAATTTATCTTTAATTTGAAGGTATATATCTTTTATAAGTGTTTCAATTTATTTTTTAATATGCTAATAAGTATACTAAAAAGGTTAGTATAAGAGAAATTGTTGTGCTTCTTTGAGCAGTAAATTCATGTTTTTAACTTGAGCGATTTTGTTCTTCCTTCAGTCCAGTTCAGTTTAGTTTAGTTCAGTCGCTCAGTAGTGTCTGATTCTTTGAGACCCCATGAATCGCAGAGGGCATTCCAGGCCTCCCTGTCCATCACCAACTCCCGGAATTCACTCAAACTTACGTTCATCGAGTCGGTGATGCCATCCAGCCATCTCATCCTCTGTTGTCCCCTTTTTCTCCTGCCCCCAATCCCTCCCAGCATCAGAGTCTTTTCCAATGAGTCAACTCTTCACATGAGGTGGCCAAAGTACTGGAGTTTCAGCTTTAGCATCATTTCTTCCAAAGAACACCCAGGGCTGATCTCCTTTAGAATGGACTTGTTGGATTTCCTTGCAGTCCAAGGGACTCTCAAGAGTCTTCTCCAACACCACTGTTCTTCCTTACATGCATTATTTCTAACTTAGAGTTGAATTTAAATGATTTCTGTGATGTAGTTATCCGAATTCAATTGCCTCAAAGCCATCTAAAATTTTTTCTTTTTCATTTAACAACAACACCAAATAAAATATAGAACACCTAATAAAATTTGAAATTAAGATAAACAGTACATTTTTCATATAAGTAGGACTTCCCTGGTGGCTTAGATGGTAAGGTGTCTGTCTACAATGTGGGAGACCTGAGTTTGATCCCTGGGTTGGGAAGATTCCCTGGAGAAGGAAATGGCAACCCACTCCAGTACTGTTGCCTAGAAAATCCTATGGATGAAGGAGCCTGGTGTCCATGGGATTGCAAAGAGTCAGACATGACTGAGTGCCTTCACTTTTCATATAAGTAAGTTCTACTTTTCATATAAGTAAGTTCTAAATTTGTGTTGAATATCTGAAATTCAAATGCAATTGGACATCCTGTATTTTTGTTTGCTAAATCAGGCAACATACACCTACTTAAACAATGTGTTTGATCAACATCCTTTGGATTGCTTAATAAGTTCTTACTGAGTCAGATACTTCCAATAATACAGAGCATACAAGCTCCTGACTCCAAGAAGCTTAGCATGGACTGAGAAATCCATGATTTATACTACTATGGTAAAGTCTGTGAGAAGGGAAAGGCTACCCACCGTATTCTGGCCTGGAGAATTTCATGGATTCTATAGTCCATGGGGTTGCAAAGAGTTGGACACGACAGACTAACTTTCACACACACACACACACACACACTTGGTAAAGTCTGTGAATGGCTTATGTATATTATGCTACTGGAACACATGAAGGGCTACTTGATCAGGAGTGGGAAAGTCAGATAAGAGGGATTTGGGGTATAAATATTTAGTGAAAATAATAGGTCAAATTAAAAATCAGTTATAGCAGGTACATGAGCCGAATAGGCAATTCAACTCTTCATGAAAATAAAACAGAATATGGTTTCTACTCTAGATGGTGTCCGGAGAAGGCAATGGCACCCCACTCCAGTAGTCTTGCCTGGAAAATCCCATGGATGGAAGAGCCTGGTGGGCTGCAGTCCATGGGGTCGCTAAGAGTTGGACACGACTGAGTAACTTCACTTTCCCTTTTCACTTTCATGCACTGGAGAAGGAAATGGCAACCCACTCCAGTGTTCTTGCCTGGAGAATCCCAGGGACAGGGGAGCCTGGTGGGCTGCCGTCTATGGGGTCGCACAGAGTCGGACACGACTGAAGCGACTTAGCAGCAGCAGCAGCAGATACTGTCACTAGGTGTCTATACAGCAAGGATATTTTATCACTAATTGTTATGGAGTGTGTTGAAGAATTTGACTGAGTTCCAGAAATCTCAATTTCTCCTTCTGTTTCTTCAACCATGTCATCTTCTTTAAACTATAGTTTTTATTACCATTAAAATTAGTCCACATTTTACAGAAGTCTAATATTTTAAAAATAATTTTTGTTTACATTTGTTGTTCAGTCACTAAGTTAGTATTATATTTTATGTTAAATGAATCAGAAGATCAGGGAATCTAAAATAATATATTTTTAGTCAGAAAACTAATCTGTGTTTAGTCTTGATTTTAACTCAAAGCATTTGACTCCATTTACTTTATACACTATCTTGCATTGTAATGTCTCAATTCTTGTTTATCTCATAGTGTGATAGACCTACAGATATGTTATACAGATATGGAAATATTAGGCAGTAAAGGGGCTTCCCTGGTGGCTTAGATGGTAAAGAATCTGCCTGCAATGTGGGAGGACCTGGGTTCTATCCCTGGGTTGGGAAGATCCCCTGGAAAAGGGATAGGCTACCCACTCCAGCCAGTAAGGAGAATGGACCAGAATTTATTTTCCTGAATTTGGTTCCACATACCAAACATAGTATGCAGCACTCATCAAAATAACTGAACTTTTATTTCCAGCTTTCAATCTCAAAGCAGCTTAGTTGGAACAAGTGTAAAAAAGGAGGGAAAAGAGTTTGTGATCTCATCAAATTTAATTCTTTACTGGGCCAGGATTATTACATTTCACCATCCCTACTGCCTTTCTTCCCCCTCCTGGATTTTTGCCTAATGTGTTTTATGACATTACTGGAGAAGCAATATCTAAAGAAATTATCAGAAGGCTACCTGTGAAAACCAATTTTGAATGGATTATGGTACTTTATCTTAAATTTTCATTTTAATTGCTATCTGCTTTTAAATGAAATTGAGTTCCTCAATTTACAGTAGTAAAAATCTAGAAATATCATCTAATGTGTTTAATATTCAGGATGCATATCCTGATTTAATCAGTTGTGAGTGCTAGACATTCAAATGAATAAACTGCACATACATAATCAACAATATATTATTTCTAATTGAGTTAAATGCCAAAATGAATTTAGTTTATTCTGCGGTGTTGAAAATGTTTGTAGTTAACATTGAAATGAATTATTCTTTACTACTGACAGAGATAAGAGAAACTAGATTTTGTTTAACCATATGGCACTTCTATTTTTTAGAGTGATTTAGTTAAGTAAGAAGAGCTAAATGGTGTAGAACACTTGTGTGGTACTTCTATCCATTAAACTGGTTACCTAACCAATAGCACACATTTTTATTAAGATTGTGATTAGTTCAAGAGAAATTGGGCCTCACAGAATTTTTTTCCTCCTTCTTTCTATTTCTCCTCTTCTATTTCCTTATCCTTCTCACCTCCCACCCCTCTTTTTTGTTTTCAAGATGTAGGATTTTTAAATGTGAAGTGACTCACCACAAATTGTGAGTTGGTTAAAGTTTATTATTCCATTGTTTGTTAACTTTTAAGATTACAGTATGTCCCTATAAAAGCACAAAAATTAGATGATTGAGTAGGTCTCCCTCTTGAGAAAAGTATAAATGTCTGTTAATACTTACCTTTTTATCATGTGCAATCATCCTAGAATGATTAAATTCATTTCTTAAGTTGTTTACAAAATAGTTATTATTGTTATATTGTGAAAGAATGATTCATTCATGTACAAAACGTTTTGAGCTTCACCAGTATACAAAGCACAGTGGGACACATTGTTATAAGGAACTTGAAAGTGAAGAGAACATAGTCTTAAATTCATAAAAATTCACATTCAGTATTCCAGTGTCTCTGCAGTTTGGAAAAGAAATGCAAGCATGGAAAAAGACCTAGTGTGCCAAGGGAAATGATTATTGACTTGGAAAAGGGGCTTAATGTAAAGGAGGTACCATATATAAGTAGCCTAGTGAATAAAATACACAGCATTTTTAAATTTACTGAGAATATTTCACAAAGTAATGGGTAATTATAATCAGAAAAAAAATTACAGTGATTTTTGAGATATTGGACTCCATTTTCAAGAAACATTGACATTTCCTTTCAGGAATTTTTGAAAGTTGATGTATGGCAAAACCAATACAATATTGTAAAGTAAAAAAATAATAATAATAAAAAACAGATAAGAGAAAAAAATAAAATAATAATTATATATGATATTTATAAATTATTTATTTTTAAAACATTTTTGAGTAGCATCAATTAGACACTTTGGGAGGTATAAGAGATTTACAAAAATGTCTCTTTTTGACCTTAAGGGGTTATGATATCATTTAACAAAAAAGAAAATTAAGAAAAATACAAAGTAATTTACAGTTGGGTTCCAGTACAGTGTGGGCTTCACAGGTGGCAACAGTGGTAAAGAGTCTACCTGCATGCAAATATAGGAAATGTAAGAGATATAGGTTCAACCCCTGGGTCAGGAAGATCCCCTGGTGTCCACGGCAACCACTCCAGGATTTGCTGCCTGGAGAATCCCATGGACAGAGGAGCCTGGCAGGCTATAATCCATATCGTTGCAAAGAACTGGGCAAGACTACTTAGCATGCATGCACAGTGTAGGAAATGCTACAGGAGATTACAGTATAGAAAAAAATGGAATATTATTCACAGTATACTTATTAAGGATATACTATGTGCAATCACTGAGATGGATGACAGAAAGCATTGTTAAGTTTTTCTAATGCACTGTTCTATAGATAATGGACTCAAAGATCTTATTCACAGGTTCTGTATGACAAAATACAACTTTTGCCTTTTGATATTAATGATTATATTCAGTCATATTCAGACTATCAAAATCTGTACTGGACCTAAAATCCTTGGATTAATTATTCTACCAGTCTTTCTTTCACGTAATGTGATGTGACAGGAGAAGGTTTCTATCAAAAATCTTTCCTATAGTTGTTTTCACAAAAAATATATAACTTTCTTGGTACAGCAAAAGCACTGAGACTATACCAGTAATGTGGTCAAACAGGATATACAACGGTAGTTCAACTTTGGCCTTGCGATTTGAGGGTTGGACGGAAACAGATCTCTTTTTAGAAATTTCAGGGAAAGGTAACATCAACAATCTGAAATCAAAATCAGTCACCTTCAGATCTCTAAATTTTTCAGATCTCTAAATTTTCTCTGACCAGATACTTACATACACTTACTTTTTCCACTGAGGTACTTTGAAGGCCTTGCAAGTTCTGTCTGGTATTCTGGCCTGAAGAATGAATCAAGTGAAGTGACATGTTTTAAGGATGGCGAGGTGAAGTAGTGATGTCGAATTGACCAAAAGGTAAACAGTGAGACTTATATTTGGTTTCCCTCTTTCCAGTGTCACCTTCATTCTTTGAAATAATGACACTTTAATGTTACTGTTACTATTTAACAGAATTAAAGCAAAAATGTGAAATGTCATCATAGTGCTCTTCCAGATGTAACACAGCTGTTTCTGAGATTCTCTCGTGTTCAGACAGCTTACCTGGGCATACTCTAGTTACTTCTGCAGTTTTTGTTACACTAAATTACCATTTTATGCAATTTACTGAAAGCTTGTCATATGACCATAGTGAAATAGAACTTAAAATAATGTTCTGCACCTGCACTTAATCAAAGGGGTATCCCTGGAATAGAATAACTGACATAACAAAGTAATTTCATCTGCCGTAATTTCATCTCACTCAAAGTTAGTGAGATTCAAAGGTAAGTATAGATCACTAGAGTCATAACTGGACTGGCTTCCAGCTCTTGCTAAATTTATATTGAAAAATTCCCTTAAGCTTCCACTTTCAACAAAAGTATTACCTGCATACCTCAAGGAATTCTGAATACCAAATAACAAATGTTTTAATGAATCTTGAATTTGTTTGTCAAGAGAAATTACTGAAATCTAAAATGTATGAACTCTTTATATTACAAATTCATCATCTGTATGCTAAAGTTGTCATCATTTTATTTTCCTGAAAATATTAGCTTCCTATCCATTGATAAAGGAAGACTATAGCTGAGTTCTGGGAAACAGATGCAGTGGAGAGGAACTTTCTTGGACTTTGTTTCTCTTGTTTTTAACACTATATAGTGTATTGAAAAAGACAGTGATTTACCCAGTATTGCACAGGAATAATTAGTAATGTTAGATAAGCTCTAAACCAATTACATTTCATTTTCTTTCTTGTATCTGGAGCCATATCCAAATTATACCACAAGCTTCATTATTGTCAGTTATAAACTGGGGTGCTTTTATGATTGAGTGGCTACACATAAACACACAAACACACACATGCCTTCATACATTCACATATCAAATATAAGTTTAAAATTTTAGAAAACATAAACATATAAACATAGCATCATATAAAGTAACAGTAAATGCACTGTTGTTGTTCAGTCTCTCAGTTGTGTCTGACTCTTGTGACCCCATGGACTGCAGTATGTCAGGTTTCCCTATCCTTCCCATCTCCTGGAGCTTGCTCAAACTCAAGTCCATTGAGTCAGTGATGCCATCAAACCATCTCATCCTCTGTGGTCCTTTTCCTGCCTTCAATCTTTCCCAGCATCAGGGTCTTTTCCAATGAGTCAGCTCTTTGCATTAGGTGACCGAAGTATTGGAGCTTCAGCTTCAGAATCAGTCTTTCCAATGAACATTCAGGGTTGATTTCCTTTAGGACTGACTGGTTTGACATCCTTGCTGTCCAAGGGTAAGTGAATTAAACAATACTAAAATCTCTATTAGATCAAAATTTTGGAGAAATTAGATAATTCACAACAATATTGTTTAATTTCCAAAGTCTGGTAGTGGTTCTTGAAATTCCCAACTTTGATGCCCAGATATCTTTCTTCCTATATGTACCTCTATCCTTGATCATTCCCTAACTTATCATGGTCCAAGGACACGAGCCCCCCTCCCCCCCCTTTTTTTTTTACTGTTTACTCTAGTGTATACTATGTCTTTAGATATTTAAAACTCTATCTTCACCAGTGAGTTATCTGCTGTCTTTCAGACCAATATGCTTCAAGTCCTTAGTATCTCTTTTATAGCACATTAACGTTTTGAGAATAAATGGACTAAATATCATTCTTTCTCTCCAAATTGTTTTTTCTTTCTGTATTCATATCTTCATAGATTAATCCAATGTAATAGTCTAGTATTTTGGATAGATTCATGGAACTCATGAAATAGTATGAATCCCTTTTCATCGTAGGGCAGGGGTTAATCAGATTCTTTAAAAAGTCTGTGACCCCAAAATGTTAACAGCTGGGTTATATAATAAACTAGAAACATTGAGATATTGTACCCTACTTCATATTAATAAATACCTATTCTATCAGATATTAATATGCACAGTTTAATATCCTAATGCTGTGCTTTATTCCTATTATCACGGCCTTAATTAAAACTGTTCTTTTTAAAAGTTTTAAAATTTATTTATTTTAATTGGAGGCTAATTACTTTACAATATTGTAGTGGTTTTGCCATACACTTACATGAATCAGCCATGGGTGTACATGTATTCCCCATCCTGAGCTTCCCTCCCCATCCCATCCCTCTGGGTCATCCCAGTGCACCAGCCCTGAGCACCCTGTCTATGCATTGAACCTGGAAAAAACAAAACAAAACTATTCTTAGTTCTCATTTGAACTTTTGCAAGTGTTTTCTGATCAATCTCTTTACTTTCTTCCCCCCAGTCCTTTATGCTGCATCTGAAACGCACTTTCTAAATTTGTATTTGTGTCATATCCCTGCTCATAATGCATCAATAGGCCACATTTATCTTTCTGAGAGTGTTCTAAGAACCAGAAGCTCTGCAGTGTCTGAGATTTCATCCTTTCTCTCACATTGTCAATTTTTAATCTTTGCTTTAATAGATGCAGGTACTAATAAGCACATATTTTTCAGGTCAGGTATACTGGGCAAAAACTAAAAGATAAAGTCATGTATTCAATGTATTATTGGCCTCTGCTTCTCTAGCTTTATTTCTCACTAGTCATTCTTATACATTCAGCACATTGAAATTAGTGAAGTTATTCAAATATTGACCATATTTTTCCATTGCCTTTCAATATGTTTTTTCCTCTGGCATGTCCTTCCCAAAATTACTTATCTACCAGGCTTCTAGTAGTTCTTTAAATGTCAGCTTGTGTTTTACTTTCTTCTCCAGTCCTCAGTATTATTTAGGGTACCAGTTTATGTGCTCCAAGAGTATTCTCTGCATACTTGTACCACTGCATTTATTGCTATGTTGTGATGATGAATTAATAATCTTTGTCCTTCAGTAGAATGCAAACTGAACAGAACAGAGACCTTTTTATCAACAGTAATGTCAACACTCAATAAATTTTTGCTGAATGAATGAATGAATTTATGTTCTATCATTTATCAGCTATGTGACCTTGAGTAAAAAATGACCTACATTCACTCAGTGTTTTATTATCTTTCTCAATGCTACTTTTCTTATCAATTGTATAGTAATAATAATAATGTGTACTTTAAAGAGTGGTTTTAAAACATATAAGATGATAACATCCTATTATGAGTTATGTCATGCTTTCTAATAATGTTCTAGAATTTCCAACTGATTTTTATTACAAATTAGAGAAAATGAAAGGTAGTCATTTGATATTATCACTCATGCTTATTCATGTTATTGTTATTTGAATATAGTGAAATGCTAGGTGTCCCTGAAATATACTCCAGAATGAGCCACATAGAAATTTCACCCCTCCCAAGCATTATGGCAGGAGAAAAATGGTAAGTGCTTATCTGCTCTGTTATTGTGCTCCTTAGAATATTGCATCCTCTCCTTTTTAGCCTTACTTCATTGTAAACATCAGTTTCTGGTTGTTTGTCATACATAACCTTCTCCACCCTCATAAATGCTACTGTTATCTTAATAATTGTTTGAAATAATTTCCTGTGCAGTGTTACAAACCTCCATCCACAGTTCTTCAGGCACTCTATCAGATGTAATCCTTTAAATCTTATTTGTCACTTCTACTGTATATCATAAGGGATTTGATTTAGGTCATACCTGTGTGGTCTAGTGGTTTTCTCTACTTTTTTCGACTTAAGTCTGAATTTTGTGATAAGAAGTTCATGATCTGAGCCACAGTCAGCTCCTGGTCTTGTCTTTGCTGGCTATATAGAGCTTCTCCATTTCTGGCTTTGAAGAATATAATCAGTCGGATTTCAGTATTGACCATCTGGTGATGTTCATGTTTAGAGTCATCTCTTGTGTTGTTGAAAAAACAGTGTTTGCTATGACCAGTGCATTCTTTTGGCAAAACTCTGTTAGCCTTTCCTCTGCTTCATTTGGTACTCGAAGGCCAAATTTTCTTGTTACTACAGGTGTCTCTTGATTTCCTACTTTTGCATTCCAGTCCCCTATGATGAAAAGGATATCTTTTTTTTTTTTGGTTTTAGTTCTAGATGATCTTGTAGGTCTTCATAGAACCATTCAACTTCAGCATTAGTGGTTGGGGCATAGACTTGGATTAATGTGACACTGAATGGTTTGCCTTGGAAACAAACCAAGTTCATTCTGTCATTTTTGAGCTTAAACCCAAGTACTGCATTTCAGACTCTTTTGTTGACTATGATGGCTAATCCAATTCTTCTTAGGGATTCTTGCCCACAGTAGTAGATTTAATGGCCATCTGAATTAAGTTCACCCATTCCAGTCCATTTTAGTTCACTGATTGCTAAAATGTTGATGTTCACTCTTGCCATCTCCTGTTTGACCACTTCTAATTTACCTTGATCCATGGAGCTAACATTCCAGGTTCTTATGCAATACTGTTCTTTACAACATCAGACTTTACTTTCACCTCCAGACACATCCACAACTGGGCATTGTTTCCGCTTTGGCTCAGGCTCTTAATTCCTTCCAGATCTACTTCTCTGCTCTTCTCCAGATGTGTATAACTCTTCAGTTACATACTTTAAATTCCAACACTTTGACCAAGTAAGGAGGAGCCTGAAAACTGTCCCAATGAGTTCTAAATATTTGAATTTTCTTATAGTTTTCAAAATCACCTTCAGAAACAATGAGCAACTTTCTTTCATCTTAAGTATAGAGACATAAAGAGAAGACAGGTAAAATGAAGGACCTGAGTGAAGTAAGATAAGAATAGGAAGAGAAAAATTGTGAGTCAACTGTGAAGCACTAATTCCTTGCATAGGCAATGGTGGATGTATTTATATTAAGAAAACTGAAAAATTCTAAAATAAAGGATTCCCTTTGTCTCTCCACGGAGAAGGCAATGGCACCCCACTCCAGTACTCTTGCCTGGAAAATCCCATGGATGGAGGACCCTGGTGGGCTGCAGTCCATGGGGTTGCTAAGAGTCGGGCACGACTGAGCGACTTCACTTTCACTTTTCACTTTTATGCACTGGAGAAGGAAATGGCAACCCACTCTGGTGTTCTTGTCTGGAGAATCCCAGGGACAGGGGAGCCTGGTGGGCTGCTATCTATGGGGTCGCACAGAGTCAGACACGTCTGAAGCGACGCAGCAGCAGCAGTTTCTCTCTCCAAGAGCCAGTTTACTAGCACTACCTTTGGCAACTGGGAGAAGTGGATGGGACGTTCTGAAGAGACAACCATGGCTAAATGCTAAAGAATCGGAATTCTAGCAAACTTTGTAATGCCAAAGAAATACTCATGGCTCTTCCTACCTAAAGATTTTTTGTAGAAGCTATATGAACTTTAAAATCAGCTGTTTGTCTAATAAAAATCCTAACTCAGTTAAAAATGCCTTTATGCATATGCATGGCAAATGCAAGTTATCATTTTCTGAAGAGTTATCTAAAAGGAAAGGGAAAAAAGCAATTACTTACCCTGATCTATGATGTTAGTAATTACATTTTCTTGTAAACTTAAGTTTTAGAGCAGTCTTAGGTTCTCAGTAAATTTGAGCTGAGAATATCTAAGTATTCCCTACCTCCACACAAACATAGCCTCCCCCATTATCCAAATCCCATACCAGAACAATACTTTGTTTCAGTTCAGTTGAGCGTATGTGTCATCATCACCAAAAGTTCATAGTTTTAAATTAGGGTAAAATAATGGTGTTTATTCTTGGTGGTGTATATTCTATAGATTTTATGCCTCATTATAATATTATACAGAATATTTTCACTGTCCTCCAAATGCTCTCTGTTGCATTTATTCATCCTTCTTTCCCCTACTAGGCCCCTGGAAATCACTGACCTTTTTTTTTTTCTTTTAACCATTTCTATAGCTTACCTTTTTCAGAATGTCACATAATTGAAATAATACACCATGAGTTCTCTTTTTAAGAATGCCTTCTTTCTCTTAATGCTGTACATTTAACTTTCCTCCATATGTTTCCATGGACTGATAGCTCATTTCTTTTTAGTGTAGAACAATATTTCATTGTTTGTACCACCATTTATTTATCCACTCACCTACTCAAGGACACCTTGGTTGCTTCCAAATTTTGGTAGTTGTAAATAAAGTTGTCATAAACATCTATGTTCCAGTTTTCGTGTGGACATATTTATGAGTTTCAGCTCATTTTGGTAAATACCAAGGAGGGCAAATGCAGGATTGTATGGTGAGACTATGTTTAATTTTCTGAGAAACAGTCGAACTGTCTTCCAAAGTGTCTGTACAATTTTGCATTCCTATCAGGAATGAATGAGAATTTCTATGGCCCCACATTCTTGTCAACATTTGGTGTTGTCACCGTTCTAGACTTTTACGGCATTCTAAGAAGTATGTAATAGTAGCTCATTGAGGAAAAAAAATTGTGGTACCCTAATTACCAGTGACTTCCCTGGTAGCTCAGCTGGTAAAAAATCTGCCTGCAATGGGAGACCCTGGTTCAATTCCTGTGTTGGGAAGATCCCCTGGAGAAGGGATAAGCTACCCACCCCAGTATTCTTGGGCTTCCCTGGTGGCTCAAATGGTAAAGAATCTGCCTGCAATGCAGGAGACCTGGGTTTGATCCCTGGGTTGGGAAGATCCACTAGAGAATGGCATGGCAACCCACTCCAGTATTCCTGCCTGGAGAATTCCCATGGACAGCGGAGCCTGGTGGGCTACAGTTCATGGGTTGCAAGGAGTCAGACATGACTGAGAGAGTAAGCACAGCACAGTGACCTGTGTGTGACATTAAACATTTTTTTCATAGACTTATTTGCCATCCATATATATTCTTTGGTGAGCTATCTGATCAGATATTTTGCCTTTGTTAAATCAAGTCTTTTTGTTGTGAGTTTTAAGAGTTTTTACATATTTTGGTTAATGATACTTTATCAAATATTGTATATGCTTCTGCTAATTTTTTCCCCAGTCTGTAGCTTATTATTTTAATCCCTAACACATTTTACACTGATTTCGAGAATTACATGTTTCTTCTTGTTACAAATAAAAAATGTCCAGAGGAAAATTTTTAAAGAATATTCAGTATTAGAGTTTTGAGCAAGTATTAATTTGAACCATAGGGAATTGTTCTTTGCACAGGTCAAAAAGTGACAGGAAATCTTGCTGTTCATGAATTTAACATTCTAAGGTTTATATTTTTGAATTTCTTAAATAGAGTCAATTTTAGGTTTAGGTCTAAGTGTTAAAGATAATAATATTCTAAGTCCAGAGGATCTCTCCCTGTTGGCACTATTTATCTTTGGACTGGACAATTCATTTTTATGCAGGGCTTCCCATGCATTGTAGGTTGAGCCACATCTCTGGCCTCTAGACACTGGAAACGTTCCATCCAAAGTTATGATAACCAAAAAATTTCTCCAGAAATTTCCAAATGTCTTTTGAGGGTTTAAAGCATCCCCAGTTGAAAACCATTGTTCTAACGATACTCTACCTTGATAATGGCTTACTTTTTAGAAAAATATACCTTCTATCATATACTCACAAGAGCATATACAGTTTGTTTGATCTCTTTCAGATCTTAAACAAGAACTCTCAATTTCTAGGAATAAACTGATTAAAACATTATCTCATCATTGTCTATAAATCAGAAAGAGACTAAAGCAGTTGCTAAAACTGGACAGTTATTTTTCTCATAAACATATTTTTACAACTTTATTGAGATGAAATTGACAAATAACATTGTAATGTGTTTAAAGTGTACAATGTGATGATTTTGATATATTTATGTATACATTTTGACAGACTCCCAAACATCAAGTTAATTAATATATCCATCAAAGTATTATCAACCATAGTAGCCATGTTATACATTAGATCCTTAGATCTTATCTTATAATGTGAAGTTTGTACACTTTTACTAGCTTCTCCCTATTTTTTTCACCCTGAAGACTGTGGTAGCTACCATTCTTATGCTCTGTTTCTATGTTTATATTTTTTAAAAAGATTCCACATATAAGTGATTCTTTATACTGTCTTTCCATGTCTGGCTTATTTCTCTCAGCATAATGCCCTACAGTTTTATCCATCTTGTCACGAATGACAGGATTTCCTTCCTTTTTTAAGCTGAATAATACTCCATAGTGTGTGTGTGTGTATGTGTAAATATACATACATATATATACCATATTTTCCATATATACCATATATATATATATATATATATATATATATACACACACATACACACACACACACACCATATTTTCTTTATTCATTCACTTATCACAGACTCGGAGTTTATTTCTATACCTTGGCTGTTGTGAATGATGCTGCAATGAATATAAGAGTATGTATCTCTTTGAAATAGTGGTTTTGTTTCTTTTGGATATAAACACAAAGGTGGGAATGCTATATCATATTATAGTTGTACTTTTAATTTCTTGAGTAACCTCGATACAGTTTTCCATAGTGGCTTTACTGTTTTATATTCCCATAAATTGGATACAAAATTTCCTCTTCTCCACATCCTCATCAGCATTTGTTATCTTGTTTGGTTGATGACAGCCATTCTAACAGGTGATCGGTAATATCTCTTTGTGGTTTTGATTTGTATCTCCCTGATGATTAGTGAGTGTGGGTGCCTTTCCATATACCTTTTGGCCATTTGTATGTCTTGTCTGGAAAACTGTCTCTTCAGGTCCCTTGCCCATTTTTCAATTGGGTTATGTATTTCTTTGCTATTGAATTGTGTGTTTCTTGTATATTTTTGACTGTGGCTTGTAAATGTTTTCTCCCATTCCATAGGATGCCTCTTTATTATGTTGATGGTTTCTTTTGATGGACAAGAGCTTTTTAGTTTGATATATTCCCACTTGTTTATTCTCACTTTTGTTGCCAAATCCAAGAAATCATCACCAGCTCCAAGGTTAAGGAGCTTCTTCCCTATGTTTCTTCTAAAATTATTATGATTTTGGATCATATATTTAAGTAATACATTTTGAGTTATTTTTGTACATGGTCTAAATAGGGATCTAATTTCATTTTTTTGAATGTCAATATGCAGTTTTTGCAACACCATTTATTGAAGAAATTACACTTTCCCCATTTTTATTCTTGTTGTAAATTAATTGAACATAGATAAGGAGCAACCCCACGCCAGAGGCCAGGGGCAGTGGCCGGGAGGACCAACCCCAAGTCCAGGGAGCTGTGGCTGCGCAGGCACAGGAGGGCCTAGAGGAGCTATCCCATGTTGAAGGTCAGGAAGGGCAGCAGTGAGGAGATACCTCTCGTCCAAGGTAAGGAGCAATGGCTGCACTTTGCTGGAGAAGCTGTGAAGAGATACCCCATGCCCAAGGTAAGAGAAACCCAAGTAAGATGGTAGGTGTTGCAAGAGGGCTTCAGAGGGCAGACACACTGAAACCATACTCACAGAAAACTAGTCAGTCTAATCACAGTAGGACCACAGCCTTGTCTAACTCAATGAAACTAAGCCATGCCCATGGGGCAACCCAAGATGTGAGGGTCATGGTGAAAAGAGCTGACAGAATGTGGTCCACTGGAGAAGGGAATGGCAAACCACTTCAGTATTCTTGCCTTGAGAACCCCATGAACAGTATGAAAAGGCAAAATGATAGAATACTGAAAGAGAAACTCCCCAGGTCAGTAGGTGCCCAATATGCTACTGGAGATCAGTGGAGAAATAACTCCAGAAAGAATGAAGGGATGGAGCCAAAACAAAAAGAATACTCAGCTGTGGATGTGACTGGTGATAGAAGCAAGGTCCAATGCTGTAAAGAGCAATATTGCATAGGAACCTGGAATGTCAGGTCCATGAATCAAGGCAAATTGGAAGTGGTCAAACAGGAGATGGCAAGAGTGAATGTCGACATTCTAGGAATCAGCGAACTGAAATGGACTGGCATGGGTGAATTTAACTCAGATGACCATTATATCTACTACTGTGGGCAGGAATCCCTCAGAAGAAATGGAGTAGCAATCATGGTCAACAAAAGAGGCTGAAATGCAGTACTTGGATGTAATCTCAAAAACAACAGAATGATCTCTGTTCGTTTCCAAGGCAAACCATTCAATATCACAGTAATCCAAGTCTATGCCCCAACCAGTAACGCTGAAGAAGCTGAAGTTGAACGGTTCTATGAAGACCTACAAGACCTTTAAGAACTAACAGCCAAAAAAGATGTCCATTTCATTATAGGGGACTGGAATGCAAAAGTAGAAAGTCAAGAAACACCTGGAGTAACAGGGAAATGTGGCCTTGGAATACGGAATGAAGCAGGGCAAAGACTAATAGAGTTTTGCCAAGAAAATGCACTGGTCATAACAAACACCCTCTTCCAATAACATAAGAGAAGACTCTATACATGGACATCACCAGATGGTCAACACCAAAAACAGATTGATTATGTTCTTTGCAGCCAAAGATGGAGAAGCTCTATACAGTCAGCAAAAAACAAGACCAGGAGCTGACTGTGGCTCAGACCATGAACTCCTTATTGCCAAATTCAGACTTAAATTGAAGAAAGTAGGGGAAATCACTAGACTATTCGGGTATGACCTAAATCAAAACCCTTATGATTATACAGTGGAAGTGAGAAATAGATTTAAGGGCCTAGATCTGATAGATAGAGTGCCTGATGAACTATTGAATGAGGTTCGTGACATTGTACAGGAGACAGGAATCAAGACCATCCCCATGGAAAAGAAATGCAAAAAACCAAAATGGCTGTCTGAGGAGGCCTTACAAATAGCTGTGAAAAGAAGAAAAGCAAAAAGCAAAGGAGAAAAGGAAAGATATAAACATCTGAATGCAGAGTTCCAAAGAATAGCAAGAAGAGATAAGAAAGCCTTCTTCAGTGATCAATGCAAAGAAATAGAGGGAAACAGCAGAATGGGAAAGACTAGAGATCTCTTCAAGAAAATCAGAGATACAAAGGAACATTTCATGCAAAGATGGGCTCGATAAAGGACAGAAATGGTATGGACCTAACAGAAGCAGAAGATATTAAGAAGAGATGGCAAGAATACACAGAAGAACTGTACAAAAAAGATCTTCATGACCCAGATAATCACGATGGTGTGATCACTGGCCTAGAGCCAGACATCCTGGAATGTGAAGTCAAGTGGGCCTTAGAAAGCATCACTACAAACAAAGCTAGTGGAGGTGATAGAATTCCAGTTGAGCTATTCCAAATCCTGAAAGATGATGCTGTCAATGTGTTGCACTCAATATGCCAGCAAATTTGGAAAACTCAGCAGTGGCCACAGGACTGGAAATGGTCAGTTTTCATTCCAATCCCAAAGAAAGGCAATGCCAAAAAATGCTCAAACTAACACACAATTGCACTCATCTCACACGCTAGTAAAGTAATGCTCAAAATTCTCCAAGCCAGGCTTCAGCAATACAATGACTCGATGGACATGAGTCTCAGTGAACTCCGGGAGTTGGTGATGGACAGGGTGGCCTGGCATGCTTCGATTCATGGGGTCGCAAAGAGTCTGACACGACTGAGCGACTGATTTGATCTGATCCTGATTTGATCTGATGCTGCTGCTGCTAAGGCACTTCAGTTGTGTCTGATTCTGTGTGACCCCATAGATGGCAGTCCACCAGGCTCCTCAGTCCCTGGGATTCTCCAGGCAAGAATACTGGAGTGGGTTGCCATTTCCTTCTCCAATGTATGCATGCATGCAAAGTCGCTTGAGTCATGGCCAACTCTGTGCGACCCCATGGACAGCAGCTCCCCAGGCTCCTTTGTCCACGGGATTCTCCAGGCCAGAATACTGAGTGGGTCGCCATGTCCTTTTCCCCATAGATATGCATGCATTTTTTATTCCATTCATCTATGTTTTTATTTTTATGCAAATATGCTATTTTGATTACTCTAGCTTTGTAATATAGTTTGAAATTAAGAAGTGTGATGCCTTCCATTTCACTTTTCTAACTCAAAATTTCTTTGGCTATTTGGAGTCTTTTTTTGGTTCCAAACATATAGTAAGTTTTTTTTATCATTTCTATGAAAAATGCCATTGGAATTGAATTCTCATAGACATTGTGTTGAATTTGTAGACTTTTGGGGGGGTAGTATGCACATTTCAACAATGTTAATTCTTCCTATGACCCTGATGCTGTGAAAGATTGAAGGCAGGAGGAGAAGGGGATGACAGAGGGTGAGATGGTTGGATGGCATCATTGACTCGATGGACATGAGTTTGTGTAAACTCTGGGAGATAATGAAGGACAGGGAAGCCTGGCATGCTACAGTCCATATGGTCTCAAAGAGTTGGACATGACTGAACGACTGAAATGAACTGAACTGAATATATCAACATGGAATATCTCTTCTTTTTTGTGTCTTCAATTTCATCAATGAAATTGAAGTCCCACTTTCATCAATGTTTTATAGTTTATAACATATAGATCTTTTACTTTCTAGGTTAAATTTTTCCTAGGTATTTTGTTTTTGGTGCTATTATAAATGAAACTCTCTTCTTAATTTCTCTTTCCATCTCTTCACCATTGAGTGTGATATTTGCTATGGCTTTGTCATACATGGCATTATTGAAATAATTTCTTCTATTCATAGTTTGTTGAGAGATTTTTTTTTTAATTTTCAATTATGAAAAGGTGTTTGTCAGATGCTTTTTCTGCATCTGTTGAGATGATCATATGATTTTTATCATTAATTTTTTTAATGTGTTATATCACTTTTATTGAATTGCATCTGTTAAGCCATCTTTGAATCCCAGGAATAAATGCCACTTGATCATGATGTATGACCATTTTAGTGTTCTGCTGAATTTGATTTGCTAGTATTTTGTTGAGAAATTTTCATAAATGGTCATAAGCAATATTGGCCTATAACTTTCTTTTTGTAGTGTCCTTATCAGGCTTTGATAGCAAGATAATGCTGTCCTTGTAAAATGACTTTGGAAGTGTTCCCTCCTCTTCTACTTTTTGAAGGAGTTTAAGTAGAGTCTTTTAATTCTTTAAATGTTTGGTAAATGTCATCCATGAAACTGTCCCATATGCTGGACTTTGCTTTGTTGGGGGGTTGGTTTTTTATAGCTGATTCAAAATCTTATTAGTAATTGTTCTGTTCAGATTTTTCTCTGTACTGGACCATATGTATAGCCTGGGGTGGTGGTGCTCCAATGCCCATTTAAAAACTGCCTCTTTATTTTCCATAATCTGGAGCAACTTGGAATGATCCTCCTGTTGCCTGTCAGAGCTAGGTGACTTTGGGTCCCATACCTGGAGTGGCAGTCATAAATGCTGGGGCTTAAGATGTGTGGGCAGAATCCTACAAAGGAGATACTGGCAACCTGTCTTTATTGTTGGAGTGAACCAGAGAAAGGCAGCAAAAGAAACCGTGAACTCGTTTGGATTCTGTGGAGCATGGCAGTCAGCACATAGATGGCATGCAAACTAGAATATGGGCCCTTAGACTACACTTGTAAAGTACTCATCAAATCCCCTCTGGAGATGAGTGCTTTTGCTTGCTTTATCTGTGCTGAGCCCTGCATGGATAGCCTTGGTAAGTGTACATGTCTCCATTTACAAGTGTTTGTTTACTATATAGTTGGATCTCAGATATACTGCAAGTTCAGTTCCAGAACACAGAAATTAAGTGAGTATCAAAATAAAGCAAGTAACACAATTTTTTTGTTTCTCAGTGCATATAAAAGCTATGTTTATGCTATAGTCTATGAAGAGCAATAACATTGTCTAAAACAACAATGTAAAAATATTTTATTGCTAAAATATGCCAACCATTATTTGATAATGCAAGATTGCCGTGAATCTTCAATTTATAAAAACTGCATTATCTGTGAAGCACAATTAAGTGAAGTGCAGTAAACCAGGTATGCCAGTGGTCCTGTGGGACCATGAATAAAAGGCCCAGTGGCTTTCAGATTTAGGTGTTTTGAGGGCTCATAGCCTTAAAAACTGGAGCACTAGATGTGTGGTCCAAACCATTTACTTCTCAGGTAAAGCTGGGAGTTGGAGGTTCCCTTCTGATTCTATGGTGGTGTGTTAGGGGTGGGGCCTACAGAGAGTGTGTATCACAGCCTTCTCTACCCATTTTCATGTGGATACTTTCTCATTTTATTTCTGTATAGGAGTTACTCAGCTAGTTTTTGGATTTCTTTCAGAGGAAATTGCTCTATGTATAGCTGTAACTCTGTCTCTATGGGAGGAGAAAATTCAGGAGCCTCCTATGTCGCCATCTTGGTCCAGAGTCCCACGGCTTTGGTAATGAGAGCTTGAAGTTTCTTGACGGAGAATATTCCTTACCTGGCCTGTTCCTTACTAATATTTCTGTAGACAATTTTCCATGAGTCTAAAGGAAGACATCAATACAACTAAACTGAAATAAAAACCTCTCACCTTTTAAAACTCCAACACTATAAGAATTTATTCTCGTCTTAATAGCAATCTAAATTTTCTCTCTCTTTTTTCTTCCTGTTTGATACATATAAGGAAAATGTGTGGTTTTTTCCCCCCTCATGGTTAGCAGTCCCGTATACTGCCATAGTTATTTCAACCTGTGTATTCCAGTTGAGCTATTCCAAATCCTGAAAGATGATGCTGTGAAAGTGTTGCACTCAATATGCCAGCACATTTGGAAAACTCAGCAGTGGCCACAGGACTGGAAATGGTCAGTTTTCATTCCAATCCCAAAGAAAGGCAATGCCAAAGAATGCTCAAACTACCGCACAATTGCACTCATCTCACACGCTAGTAAAGTAATGCTCAAAATTCTCAAGGGAGGCTTCAGCAATATGTGAACTGTGAACTTCCTGATGTTCAAGCTGGTTTTAGAAAAGGCAGAGGAACCAGAGATCCAATTGCCAACATCCGCTGGATCATAGAAAAAGCAAGAGAGTTCCAGAAAAACATCTATTTCTGCTTTATTGACTATGCCAACGCCTTTGACTGTGGATTACAATAAACTGTGGAAAATTCTGAGAGAGATGGGAATACCAGACCACCTGATCTGCCTCTTGAGAAATTTGTATGCAGGTCAGGAAGCAACAGTTACAATTGGACATGGAACAACAGACTGGTTCCGAATAGGAAAAGGAGTTCATCAAGGCTGTATATTATCACCCTGTTTATTTAACTTATATGCAGAGTACATCATGAGAAATGCTGGACTGGAAGAAATACAAGCTGGAATCAAGATTGCCGGGAGAAATATCAATAACCTCAGATATGCAGATGACACCACCCTTATGGCAGAAAGTGAAGAGGAACTCAAAAGCCTCTTGATGAAAGTGAAAGTGGAGAGTGAAAAAGTTGGCTTAAGGCTCAACATTCAGAAAACGAAGATCATAGCATCTGGTCCCATCACTTCATGGGAAATAGATGGGGAAACAGTGGAAAGTGTCAGATTTTATTTTTCTGGGCTCCAAAATGACTGCAGATGGTGATTGCAGCCATGAAATTAAAAGATGCTTACTCCTTGGAAGGAAAGCTATGACCAACCTAGATAGCATATTCAAAAGCAGAGACATTACTTTGCCAACAAAGGTCTGTCTAGTCAAGGCTATGGCTTTTCCTGTGGTCATGTATGGATGTGAGAGTTGGACTGTGAAGAAGGCTGAGTGCTGAAGAATTGATGCTTTTGAACTGTGGTGTTGGAGAGGACTCTTGAGAGTCCCTTGGACTGCAAGGAGATCCAACCAGTCCATTCTGAAGGAGATCAGCCCTGGGATTTCTTTGGAAGGAATGATGCTAAAGCTGAAACTCCAGTACTTTGGCCACCTCATGCGAAGAGTTGACTCATTGGAAAAGACTCTGATGCTGGAAGGGATTGGGGGCAGGAGGAGAAGGGGACGACAGAGGATGAGATGGCTGGATGGCATCACTGACTCAATGGACGTGAGTTTGAGTGAACTCCGGGAGTTGATGATGGACAGGGAGGCCTGGCGTGCTGTGATTCATGGGGTGGCAAAGAGTCGGACATGACTGAATTACTGATCTGATCTGATCTGATGAGACTTGGGGGTTTTAACTATTTTTTAAAACCATGTAATCTGCAAAATCTTTCAGAAATAAGGATACTGCTTTTTGGTCATTACTTTCAGTCCAAACTAGGCATTAATTTCCTTAAATTCCCTTTACCAAACACAAAAAGAAAATGAGAGAAAGGAGAATAATTTAAATGTTCCTGCGGTGCTTGTAGAACGGCAGTGCTGTGCATCCTTATTTCACTGCAGACAACGATTCTATATACCAAGAGGATAATTTTTTTTCTCAGTGGACTCCAGCAGATAAATTTTTATTGGTGTAAATAATTCAGCAGCTTGTTATAATGAAACCACTTCACATTAAGCATTTCCGTGCTCTGTCTTAAATGCACACAGAGATATTCCACTGGATACTACTAATATCTGATGCAAACTCAAGGTTTCCCAGTTTATGATACATTGTAGCTCTTTAAGGACCTGAGCCCATTGCTAAGGGACGTGGTTCAACATTTGCAAGAAAAAGAAAAGCTAAGCAGAGTGCAAAGTAAAGGAACAAAGAAAATAATACAGCTTTGCTGGTCATTATGTTGATCTGAGAGCTTTCATAGTCACAGCACATCTGGAGGTTAGTTTTCAAGCTGGTCCTTCAGAGACCATGAAGAAGATTAAAATTTATATAGAGCAGATATAATTCTCAATAAAATTTAAGGGGCAGTGACAAGTTTCCATATTTGGAAGTTCTCTTTTTTAATCCCCCGTAAGAATAGAAAATAAGATTATACACAATCTAAACTTTTTCTTTTTGAGATATAAAGGACAGTTCATTTAAAAGCTGAAAAAAACATTGGTTATGGGATTCTACAGAGTTCTTCCTGTCTTTGCAGCTTCAGTCTGTAAATCTTTTCTGATAAATTTTTCTTTTGAGGAAGAAATCCACTTGCCTGTTGGTGAGTTGTCCTAGGCTTGGGTTGCTCTCTTTGTGGTAGTGTTCAGGCACCACTCTGGAGGATCTACTGCCAAACTTTTCGCCACAAGCCTGCCTTCTCCCCACTTCACCACCAGTTTGGACTTATAACAGGCTTCATACTGATTTTTGGTATACAGCAATTTGGGTCTTGTTTAATATTTTTGTACTTGACTAGTATCAAAGGGATGAATTCCTAAGGGGGATATTTTAACAAATTCAAATGTAGCTTATAAATATTTTATTCAGCTTGTGATTTAATGTAATATCTGGCTTGCAGCTCTTGATGCCAGCTTCCTCAGCTTCCCATTAGAGTGTGTAAGAGAAAAGAGATCAATTTTCCCAGTCCTAAGGTTGACAGTTTACTTATGGCTAAAATCTGAGAGAAATATAAACTATATAGAATGAAACCAGATTGAGAAAAGCATGTTTAGACCACCTGAGAAAAGACAGACATCAGAATCCTCCTTTATTCCTTAAACCCTGATTCAGTGTCTTTATCAGCCATTGGGCAACTGTATCCAGGCCCCTCAGGAACCAGTTCCTGAAACGATCTGATTAATACGGCCTCCCTTCTGGCCATTATTTTTAATTGCATTAGCAAAAGACAAAATATATTTTCATTATAAATGCACACTGTACTGTAAGGGGAAAGACTCACTTGTACTCTATTCCATCACACTCTTCTACCTGAGAGAACCATTGATGCTAATTTGGTATGCCGTTTCAGATCATTTTAATATGCATTTGCATATATGTGAATATATGTACATGTATGCTATAAACATGAGAAGGTATGTTTTCATTATTTGTATACACACATATACACATTCTTTGTTGTTATAAATAAAACTGTACATTATGTATTACTTAGTATCTTTCTCTTTGCTGTTTTTTTTAAATTAATAACCTGTGTGTTGTGTCTTACACAATTGTTTTGCCTATAGAAAAGAACTTCTGCATAGCAGTCCATAATATTGATGGCCCATGGTTTCATTAACCACTTCCTTGTATACAGTGTTTCTATTTTTTTTTTTTTTGATTAATTATAAAGTGCCTAAGTCGTGTTTGCTCATATACCTGATTATTTCTCTAGGAAAAATATCTGTAAGCTGCTTTATCAGTCTACCTTCACATAAGAAATGGATGAAAATATCCATTTTTTAATATACTTGCCAAAATGAAATCCTATAGTTTCTCAATTTTGCCAGTCTAAAAGCAATAATGTCCTGTATTAATTTTCTGTCAATTTCTAACGAAGTTCAGCATCTGGTTTTGTATATTTGTTTTGTGATAGCCTGTGGTGTTCTTTGCCCATTCATTTTTTGAATTATCTTTTTTTTTTTTTTAGCATTTTTATTTGGATGGTTTTTTATATTCTGCTAGTTATTTTTTGTGCCAATCAGAAATAGTAAGTTTCAGAAAACAACAGGAAATGAGAATGAGAATTAACAGTGGCACATTATGCTCTGGAAATTTTAGCTTCACAAATAAGTCATCAGAAGTGGGGGCTCAGAAGAACCACAGTACTAATTGGAGCTAGGGGAAGAAATGTTTTATGACCTTAGTTTATTTAATATATGAGAAAGTCAAACAGGAATGAAGGGGAAGTTACAGCAGGTAAACCATATTCATACATGAGAATTGAATGAGGGAGGTGCTATATACATACAAATATATACACACACATACATACATACATATATATATATATGTTTTCCCTCTGGCCATTAATCTGAGTGGGAAGGTCAGCTTTCTTTACAAGTTGATGAGAGTAAAGCAAAGGACAATCCCTCTTATTTATAGATAGATAAAGAGAGAAAGATTGTGTGGGCGGAGAGTAAAAAAAACACAACATTCCAACAGGAATACGAAGAAGGACTTGTTTTCAAAGATAAAATTGCATTTAATGCAATTAATATATTTAAGGACTATATATATTATTGGCTATCATAATAAAATTAATGTCATCCATATGGAGGGAAAGCAGCATTTTTAAAAGTCATTTTTCATTTTTAAATGACAATGTGGAGAACTGTGATAAAGATGATAATGTCTAAGGAGAACTGCACTAATGATTGTGGTAATGATAAGAGGAAACAAAAGCTATACCTTAAATACATATGCTCAAAAGAACTAGTTTCCCTCTTGAGTCTGTTAGCAAGAAAAGAGATTCTCTAGCATTAGTGTGTATCAGAGTCACCTTAGAGTTAATAAACAACACAGAGACCCAGGCTCATTGAAACAGGATGGAGGCTGGATCTTTGCACTTTCAGTAAGTTCCCCAGGTGATCCCAACACTCACTTAAGGTTTAAGAACCACTGAACTAAGGGACTGTAGTTCTTCAACAATTATTCAAAAATGTTAAAGGAATGTGGCTGAGACTCCTGCTTTCTAAATTTCTCACGCATATCATTTAACCCATGAATTTTATATAGAGGCAGATATTTTGAAGTCCAGAGAAGCCCCACTGTATACATTTGGGGAGCTTTGAGTTTCTGTAAAAATAGCATAAGTTGGTAAAAAATAGCAAAAACAAAAAAAGATAAAGCCATACCCTTGTTTATGGTTAACCACATGCTTAGTGAAAGAACTTTTTGCTGTATGTTCATTTTCTGACTTTCGTGAAAGATGCTATTTCCACTTATACATTATGTGGATGACATCACAGGTGCTAAAACAGGCATAACTTAAAATAGTGAAAGCTGTAAATTACAGACTTGTAAATACTTTTTGCATAAGAATCACTGGAAAGATTATTAAAAATGCAGATTTCAGGATTCCCTTATCAAAATTTCCATTTAGTATTTCCAGAATATTCATGTAAAAGACAAAATAATCTGCAGATGATTTTCTACAGAAGCTGTTATAAGTGAGGAGCACCCAGAAACCAGAGTTTCAAGAAACACTGTAATAGCAATTCATCAATAAAAATGAACACTCCAAGATGATAACAGCAAAGTAATGTCAGTGACTTGCTATAAAGTTTTTTTAAAAACTGAGTTAGGAATTCTAAGCACCAGTTCAAGGAAGATGTGTTTTTTCTTTTCTTTTATTTTTGACATATGTAATAAAACACTGAGAAAGAAAAGACAATATTAAGACCCAGCTTCAGACTATTATCTTTTAATATAGAAGCTCTAGATCTAAACTGCCCAGTATGATATCCAATAACCACATGTGAGTATTTCAATTTAAATTCGTTAACATTGAATAAAATTTAGAAAGTAGTAACTAGTAGATTTCAGTTCAGTTCAGTAGCTCAGCTGTGTCCAACTCTTTGCAGCCCCATGAATTGCAGCACGCCAGGCCTCCCTGTCCATCACCAACTCCCAGACTTCACCCAGACTCACGTCCATGGAGTCAGTGATGCCATCCAGCCATCTCATCCTCTGTCGTCCCCTTCTCCTCCTGCCCCTAATCCCTCCCAGCATCAGAGTCTTTTCCAATGAGTCAACTCTTCGCATGAGGTGGCCAAAGTACTGGAGTTTCAGCTTTAGCATCATTCCTTCCAAAGAAATCCCAGGGCTGATCTCCTTCAGAACTAGTAGCTTTAGTCACATTTTAACTGCCATAAGTGATCAGTAACAATATTATGGGTACATTTCATTGTCACACACACTTCTGTTGGAAAGCACTGCAGAAAGAGAAAGAGAAAATAAATTTGAAAAAAATTCATTTTTTTTACCTTAAAAATTTTTTTTTTATTTAACACCAAAACGTTTTGTATTGGGGTACAGCCAATTAACAATGTTGTGATAGTCTCAGGTGAACAGTGAATGGACTCAGCCATACCTATACATGTATCCATTCTCCCCCAAATACCCCTCCCATTCAGGCTGGAACATAACATTGAGAAGAGTTCCACGTACTCTACAATAGGTTTTTGTTGTTCATCCATTTTAAATATAGCAGTGTGTGCATGACCTTCCCAAAGTCCTTAACTATTCCTTCCCCTTGGCAACCATGAGTTTGTTTTCTAAGTCTGTGAGTTTCTTTCTTTTTTGTAAGTTCATTTGTACCATTTCTTTTTAGATCCCAGATATAAAGGATGTCATACAATCCCTTATATCTGTCATACTTCACTTAGTATGGTACTTTCTAGATCCATCCATGTTGCTGCAAATTACTTATTTCATTTTTAATGGCTAAGTAATACTCCATTGTACATCTATATACCACATCTTCTTTATCCATTCCTCTGTCAATGGACATTTAGGCTGTTTACATGTTTTAGCTATTATAAACAGTTTCTGCAATGAACTCTGGGGTGCATTAATGGAAGAAAATTTGAGAGTTTCAAATCAAAGAAGTCTTACTGTTAGATATGATTAGGAAGATCTACTCTAAGTCAAAGCAGGATTTCTTTAATTAGCATTGTTTCTTTTGAAAAATGAATGTTCAGAACATAAAAAGACTCATTTACCATTAATATAAGAGATTAACTTTGTAACTGTGCATTATTTATCTTATAAAGTAAGATAATTTTTTAATTATTTCATTTTTTTCATTATTTGATTATGAAGTTGCATTATGAAGTAATGAAATCAAAGGCAACAAGCCACAGTAGAATTTGTCCTATTGCATTGTTTTATTGTTTTATATATATATCATAAATTTGTTTTTTGCATCATAGCAGACTCTGGTCAATTTTTTAGGAAACCTTTATTCTATATATGTCATAGAGAAAAGTGTACAAATCAAAGTATCAAAGCTACGAATTTTCATAAAAAGAACATATTCATGCATTAGCGCTTTGGTCAAGAAACAGAAGCATATCAGCAACAAGGAACTAATTCTCATCCACTTTTTCAGTCACTACCACAGGAAAAAGGGTCACCAATAATATCACTTTTAATGCCATTAGTTTTGGCTTTTTTATAATTTTCTGTAAATGTAGTCATTGTTTCCTTTTGTTTAATATAATGGAAGAAAAGCTATGATAGACCTAGACAGCATATTAAAAAGCAGATACATTACTTGGCCAACAAAGGTCCATCTAGTCAAGCTTATGGTTTTTCCAGTAGTCACGTATGGATGTGAGCATTGGACTATAAAGAAAGCTAAGCGCTGAAGAGTTGAACTGTAGCAATTGAATTGCTTTTGAACTGCAGTGTTGGACAAGACTCTTGAGAGTCTCTTGGACTGCAAGGAGATCGAACCGTCCATCCTAAAGGAGATCAGTCTGAATATTCATTGGAAGGACTGATGCTGAAGTTGAAACTCCAATACTTTGGCCACCTGCTGCGAAGATCTGACTCATTTGAAAAGACCTTAATGCTGCAGAAGATTGAAGGCAGGGGGAAAAGGGGATGACAGAGGATGAGATGGTTGGATGGCATCACCAACTTGAAGGACATGAGTTTGGACTAAGCTCCGGGAGTTGCTGATGGACAGGGAAGCCTGGTGTGCTGCAGTCCATGGGGTTGCAAAGAAATGGACATGACTGAGCAACTGAACTGAACAGAATCTTTTGAGCTTCCTCCATGGCATTGCTTATAGTAGTGGTTTGCGTATTCTCATTGCTGTATAACATTCGGTTGTATAAATATATCACAGTTTATCCATTCTGCTATTGATGACCATGAATGTTTGGGTAATCTTTCATCCTTAGCTCATATACATGGTCCTGGTATGAATATTCTGGGTCATGTCTTACAGCTATGAGTGGACTATCTGGGTCATAAATCATGAAGTTTAATTTAAGGTAGATATAATTACCAGTTTTCTGATGTTTACTCTCCCACTAACAGATAATTGGAATTCTTCCACATTCTTCCAATTATTTGATATTGTCTTTGCTATTCTCCATTAGTCTTGCTAGGGGATAAAAATTGTATCAATTTTGTTAAAGAACCAACTTTTTGCATTGTTAATTTTCTCTTTTTAAAATATTTTATTAATCTGTTGTTTATCTTTTTTCCTCCCCTCTACTTAACCTTATATGTAAACTACTCTATTTTCTAATAAAAGCATTTAAAATTATGAATTTATCCATAAATCCTTTTCTAAAGCCTACAACAATTGATATGATATCTGCTTTTTTCTTCAACTGATAATTTTCTAATTACCTAAAGGAATTTTTTATCCATAGATTGTCAGAAGACTACTATTCTATTTTAAAATATTTTTGGATTTAATTAATATCTTGCTAATATTGATTTTTTTCAATTAACTCTTGTGATCAAATAATGTTATCTGTATAATATCAATGTTTTGATTATACTGAGACGTGTTTCACAGCTTAGCATTTATTCTGTTTTCATGAAAATTAGATGTATACTTGAAAAGAAAATGTATTTTGCAGACATTGATTTTAGTGTACTAAAGTATCACCTGGCCCATTTTTTGATTGGGTCATTTATTTTTCTGGAGTTGAGCTGTAGGAGTTGCTTGTATATTTTTGAGATTAGTTGTTTGTCAGTTGCTTCATTTGCTATTATTTTCTCCCATTCTGAAGGCCGTCTTTTCACCTTGCTAATAGTTTCCTTTGATGTGCAGAAGCTTTTAAGGTTAATTAGGTCCCATTTGTTTATTTTTGCTTTTATTTCCAATATTCTGGGAGGTGGGTCATAGAGGATCCTGCTGTGATGTTTGTCAGAGAGTGTTTTGCCTATGTTCTCCTCTAGGAGTTTTATAGTTTCTGGTCTTACGTTTAGATCTTTAATCCATTTTGAGTTTATTTTTGTGCATGGTGTTAGAAAGTGTTCTAGTTTCATTCTTTTACAAGTGGTTGGCCAGATTTCCCAGCACCACTTGTTAAAGAGATTGTCTTTAATCCATTGTATATTCTTGCCGCCTTTGTCAAAGATAAGGTGTCCATATGTGCGTGGATTTATCTCTGGGCTTTCTATTTTGTTCCATTGATCTATATTTCTGTCTTTGTGCCAGTACCATACTGTCTTGATAACTGTGGCTTTGTAGTGGAGCCTGAAGTCAGGTAGGTTGATTCCTCCAGTTCCATTCTTCTTTCTCAAGATCGCTTTGGCTATTCGAGGTTTTTTGTATTTCCGTACAAATTGTGAAATTATTTGTTCTAGCTCTGTGAAGAATACTGTTGGTAGCTTGATAGGGATTGCGTTGAATCTATAAATTGCTTTGGGTAGTATACTCATTTTCACTATATTGATTCTTCCAATCCATGAACATGGTATATTTCTCCATCTATTAGTGTCCTCTTTGATTTCTTTCACCAGTGTTTTATAGTTTTCTATATATAGGTCTTTAGTTTCTTTAGGTAGATATATTCCTAAGTTTTTTATTCTTTCCGTTGCAATGGTGAATGGAATTGTTTCCTTAATTTCTCTTTCTGTTTTCTCATTATTAGTGTATAGGAATGCAAGGGATTTCTGTGTGTTGATTTTATATCCTGCAACTCTACTATATTCATTGATTAGCTCTAGTAATTTTCTGGTGGAGTCTTTAGTGTTTTCTGTGTAGAGGATCATGTCATCTGCAAATAGTGAGAGTTTTACTTCTTCTCCAATTTGGATTCCTTTTATTTCTTTTTCTGCTCTGATTGCTGTGGCCAAAACTTCCAAAACTATGTTGAATAGTAATGGTGAAAGTGGGCACCCTTGTCTTGTTCCTGACTTTAGAGGAAATGCTTTCAATTTTTCACCATTGAGGATAATGTTTGCTGTGGGTTTGTCATATATAGCTTTTATTATGTTAAGGTATGTTCCTTCTATTCCTGCTTTCTGGAGAGTTTTCATCATAAATGGATGTTGAATTTTGTCAAAGGCTTTCTCTGCATCTATTGAGATAATCATATGGTTTTTATTTTTCAATTTGTTAATGTGGTGTATTACATTGATTTGCAGATATTGAAGAATCCTTGCATCCCTGGGATAAAGCCCACTTGGTCATGGTGTATGATCTTTTTAATATGTTGTTGGATTCTGATTGCTAGAATTTTGTTAAGGATTTTTGCATCTATGTTCATCAGTGATATTGGCCTGTAGTTTTCTTTTTTTGTGGCATCTTTGTCAGGTTTTGGTATTAGGGTGATGGTGGCCTCATAGAATGAGTTTGGAAGTTTACCTTCCTCTGCAATTTTCTGGAAGAGTTTGAGCAGGATAGGTGTTAGCTCTTCTCTAAATTTTTGGTAGAATTCAGCTGTGAAGCCGTCTGGACCGGGGCTTTTGTTTGCTGGAAGATTTTTCATTACAGTGCTTGTGATTTTTCATTTCTGTGCTTGTGATGGGTCTGTTAAGATTTTCTATTTCTTCCTGGTCGAGTTTTGGAAAGTTGTACTTTTCTAAGAAATTGTCCATTTCTTCCACATTGTCCATTTTATTGGCATATAATTGTTGATAGTAGTCTCTTATGATCCTTTGTATTTCTGTGTTGTCTGTTGTGATCTCTCCATTTTTGTTTCTAATTTTATTGATTTGATTTTTCTCCCTTTGTTTCTTTATGAGTCTGGCTAATGGTTTGTCAATTTTATTTATCCTTTCAAAGAACCAGCTTTTGGTTTTGTTGATTTTTGCTATGGTCTCTTTTGTTTCTTTTGCATTTATTTCTGCTCTAATTTTTAAGATTTCTTTCCTTCTACTAACCCTGGGATTCTTCATTTCTTCCTTTTCTAGTTGCTTTAGGTGTAGAGTTAGGTTATTTATTTGACTTTTTTCTTGTTTCTTGACGTGTGCCTGTATTGCTATGAACTTTCCCCTTAGGACTGCTTTTACAGTGTCCCACAGGTTTTGGGTTGTTGTGTTTTCATTTTCATTCGTTTCTATGCAAATTTTGATTTCTTTTTTGATTTCTTCTGTGATTTGTTGGTTATTCAGCAGCGTGTTGTTCAGCCTCCATATGTTGGAATTTTTAATAGTTTTTCTCCTGTAATTGAGATCTAATCTTACTGCATTGTGGTCAGAAAGGATGCTTGGAATGATTTCTATTTTTTTGAATTTACCAAGGCTAGCTTTATGGCCCAGGATGTGATCTATCCTGGAGAAGGTTCCATGTGCACTTGAGAAAAAGTTGGAATTCATTGTTTTGGGATGAAATGTCCTATAGATATCAATTTTTCTCCAAAGAAGACATACAGATGGCTAACAAACACATGAAAAGATGTTCAACATCACTCATTATCAGATCAATGCAAATCAAAACCACTATGAGGTACCATTTCATGCCAATCAGAATGGCTGTGATCCAAAAGTCTACAAATAATAAATGCTGGAGAGGGTGTGGAGAAAAGGGAACCCTCTTACACTGTTGGTGGGAATGCAAACTAGTGCAGCCACTATGGAGAACAGTGTGGAGATTCCTTAAAAAACTGGAAATAGAACTGCCTTATGATCCAGCAATCCCACTGCTGGGCATACACACTGAGGAAACCAGAAGGGGAAGAGACACGTGTACCCCAATGTTCATTGCAGCACTGTTTATAATAGCCAGGACATGGAAGCAACCTAGATGTCCATCAGCAGATGAATGGATAAGAAAGCAATGGTACATATACACAATGGAATATTACTCAGCCATTAAAAAGAATACATTTGAATCAGTTCTAATGAGGTGGATGAAACTGGAGCCTATTATACAGAGTGAAGTAAGCCAGAAGGAAAAACACCAATACAGTATACTAATGCATATATATGGAATTTAGAAAGATGGTAACAATAACCCAGTGTACGAGACAGCAAAAGAGACACTGATATATAGAACAGTCTTATGGACTCTGTGGGAGAGGGAGAGGGTGGGAAGATTTGGGAGAATGACATTGAAACATGTAAAATATCATGTAAGAAACGAGTTGCCAGTCCAGGTTTGATGTGCGATACTGGATGCCTGGGGCTAGTGCACTGGGACGACCCAGAGGGATGGTATGGGGAGGGAGGATGGAGGAGGGTTCAGGATGGGGAACACATGTATACCTGTGATGGATTCATTTTGATATTTGGCAAAACTAATACAATTATGTAAAGTTAAAAAAAAAAAAAGAAATCGAATGGTAAATGGAAAAAAAAATAATAAAGTATCACCTGCGTCTAATTGGTTGTCGTACTGTTTACATTTTGTACATCCTTATTTGTTTTGCATATTTCTTCTATCAAAGTATGACCAAAACCTCCAACTATGTTTATGAATTTTCTATTCCTTCTTTTCTTTCCCTCAGTTTTTGTCTCATGTATTTTGAAAATCTTTTATTTATGTCTGTATATAATCAATCTCTGTATCTTCATGATTAACTGTTTAATCACTAGAAAAGTTCCCTTGTTATTTTTGGTAATGCTCTTTGGTTGACTTGTAATCAACTTTTTTTGGACAATAACAGATAGTCATGTCAGTTCTGTTCAGTCTCTCAGTCATGTCCGATTCTGTGACCTCATGGACTGTAGCACATGAGAATTCCCTGTCCATCACCAACTCCTGGAGCTTACTCATCTCATGTCCATTGAGTTGGTGATGCCATCCAACCATCTCATCATCTGTGGTCCCCTTCTCTTCCAGCCTTCAATCTTTCCCAGCATCAGGGTCTTTTCCAATGAGTCAGTTCTTTGCATCAGGTGCCCAAAGTATTGGAGTTTCAACTTCAGCATCAGTCCTTCCAATGAATATTCAGGACTGATTTCCTTTAGGATGGACTGGTTGGATCTCCTTGTAGTTCTAAAGACTCTCAAGAGTCTTCTCCAATGCCACAGTTCAAAAGTATCAATTCTTCAGCGCTCAGCTTTCTTTAATCCAACTCTCATATCCATACATGACTACTGGAAAAAAAACTTAGCTTTGACTAGACGGACCTTTGTCAGCAAAGTAATGTCTCTGCTTTTAGTATGCTATCTAGGTTGGTCATAGTTTTTCTTCCAAGGACCAAGCATCTTTTAATTTCATGGCTGCAGTAACCATCTGCAGTGATTTTGGAGCCCAAGAAAATAGTGTCTCTCACTGTTTTCATTGTTTCCCCATCTATTTGCCACTAAATGATAGGATGAGATGCCATGATCTCAGTTTTTTGAATGAGTTTTAAGCCAGCTTTTTCACTCTCCTCTTTCAGTTTCATCAAGAGGCTCTTAAGTTCCTCTTCACTTTCTGCCATAAGTGTGGTTTGATCTGCATATCTGAGGTTATTGATATTTCTCCCAGCAATCTTAATCCCAGCTTTTGCTTCATCCAGCCTAGCATTTCACATTATGTACTATGCATGTAAGTTAAATAAGCAGGATGATAATATACAGCCTTGAAGTGCTCCTTTCCCAATTTGGAACCAGTCTGTTGTTCCATGTCCTGCTCTAACTGTTGCTTCTTGACCTGCATACAGATGTCTGAGGAGGCAGGTTAGGTGGTCTATTCTCATCTCTTGAAGAATTTTCCACAGTTTGTTGTCATCTACACAGTCAAAGACTTTGGCATAATCAATAAGGCAGAATAGAATGTTTTTTGGAACTCTCTTGCTTTTTCGATTATCAAGCAGATGTCAGCAATTTGATCTCTGCCTTTTCTAAAACCACTTTGAAGATCTGGAAATGTGCAATTCATGTACTGCTGAAGCTTGGCTTTGAGAATTTTCAGCATTACATTGCTAGTGTATGAGATGAGTACAATTGTGCAGTAGCGTGTATATTCTTTGGCATTGCCCTTCTTTGGGATTGGAATGAAAATTGACCTTTCTCAGTCCTGTGACCACTGTTGCAATTTTGAAATTTGCTAGCATATATATTCAGAGAAGGCAATGGCACCCCACTCCAGTACTCTTGCCTGGAAAATCCCATGGATGGAGGAGCCTGGTAGGCTGCAGTCTATGGGGTCGCAAAGAGTCGGACACGACTGAGCGACTTCACTTTCACTTTTCACTTTCGTGCATTGGAGAAGGAAATGGCAACCCACTCCAGTGTTCTTGCTGGAGAATCCCAGGGACGGGGGAGCCTGGTGGGCTGCCATCTCTGTGGTCGCACAGAGTCGGACACGACTGAAGTGACTTAGCAGCAGCAGCAGAATATATATTGAGTGCAGCACTTTCACAGCATCATCTTTCAGGATCTGAAATAGCTCAACTGGAATTCCATCACCTCCACTAGCTTTGTTTGTAGTGATGCTTCCTAAGGCCTACTTGACTTTGTATACCAGGATGTCTGGCTCTAGGTGAGTGATCACACCATCGTGGTTATCTGCATCATGAAGATCTTTTTTGTATAGTTCTTCTATGTATTCTTGCCAACTCTTCTTAATATCATCTGCTTGTTAGGTCCATGCCTTTTCTGTCCTTTATTGTGCCCATCTTTGCATGAAATATTCTCTTGGCATCTCTAATTGTCTTAAAGAGATCGCTAGTCTTTCCCATTCTATTGTTTCCTCTATTTCTCTGCATTGATCACTGCCAAAGGCTTTCTCATCTCTCCTTGCTATTCTTTGGAACTCTGCATTCTAATGGGTATATCTTTCTTTTTCTCCTTTTCCTTTCACTCTCTTCTTTTCTCAGCTATTTTTAAGGCCACCTCAGACAATCATTTTGCTTTTTTGCATTTCTTTTTCTTGGGGATGGTCTTAATCCCTGTCTCCTGTAAAATGTCATTAACCTCCGTGCATAGTTCTTTAGGCACTTTGTCTAGCAGATCTAATTCCTTGAATCTATTTGTCATTTCCACTGTATAATCATAAGTGATTTGATTTAGGTCATAAATGAATGGTCTAGTAGTTTTCCCTACTTTCTTCAATTTAAGTCTGAATTTGACAATAAGCAGTTCATGATCTGAGCCAGTCAGCTCCTGGTATTATTTTACTGACTGTATAGACCCTCTCCTTCTTTGGCTGAAAAGAATATAATCAATCTGATTTTGGTATTGACCATCTATCTGGTGATGTCCATGTATAGAGTCATCTCTTATGTTGTTGGAAGATGTTGTTTGCTATGACCCATGCATTCTCTTGGCAAAACTCTGTTAGCCTTTGCCTTGATTCATGCTGTATTCCAAGGCCAAATTTGCCTGTTACTCCAGGTAGTCATATCAGCTTTTGTTTATCTTTTTCTTACATTTTGCTTGGCTTATCCTTTTCTATCTTTTTACTTTCAAAATTAGTTTAGTTTAGTTCAGTTGCTCAGTCGTGTCCGACTCTTTGCAACCCCATGAACGCACCATGCCAGGCCTCTCTGTCCATCACCAACTCCCAGAGTTCCCTCCATTGATTCGGTGATGCCATCCAACCATCTCATCTTCTGTCTTTCCCTTCTCCTCCTGCCCTCAATCTTTCCCAGCATCAGGGTATTTGCAAATGAGTCAGCTTTTCGCATCAGGTGGCCAAAGTATTGGAGTTTCAGCTTCAACATCAGTCCTTCCAATGAACGCCCAGGACTGATCTCCTTTAGGATGGACTGGTTAATTTCCTTGCAGTCCAAGGGACTCTCAAGGGTCTTCTTTAACACCACACTTCAAAAGCATCAATTCTGCTGTGTTCAGCTTTCTTTATAGTCCAACTCTCACATCCATACATGACCATTGGAAAAACCATAGCCTTCACTAGATGGACCTTTGTTGACAAAGTAATGTCTCTGCTTTTTAATATATTGTCTAGGTTGGTCATAACTTTCCTTCCAAGAAGCAAGCATCTTTTAATTTCATGGCTGCAGTAACCATCTTCAGTGATTTTGGAGCCCAGAAAAATAAAATCAGGCACTGCTTCCACTGTTTCCCCATCTATTTGCCATGAAGTGATGGAACCAGATGCCATGATCTTTGCTTGCTGAATGTTGAGCTTTAAGCCAAGTTTTTCTCTCTCCTCTTTCACTTTCATCAAGAGGCTCTTTAGTTCTTCACTTTCTGCCACAAGGGTGGTATCATCTGCATATCTGAGGTTATTGATATTTCTCCCGGCAATCTTGATTCCAGCTTGTGCTTCGTCCAGCCCAGTGTTTCTCATAATGTATTCTGCATATAAGTTAAATAAGCATGATGGCCATATACATACTCCTTTGCCTATTTGGAACCAGTCTGTTGCTTCCTGACCTGCATACAGGTTTCTCAGGGGGCAGGTCAGGTGGTCTGGTATTCCCATCTCTTCCAGAATTTTCCACAGTTTATTGTGATCCACACAGTCAAAGGCTTTGGCATAGTCAATAAAGCAGAAATAGATGTTTTTCTGGAACTCTCTTGCTTTTCCGATGATCCAGCGGATGTTGGCAATTTGATCTCTGGTTCCTCTGCCTTTTCTAAAACCAGCTTGAACATCTGGAAGTTCATAGTTCACATATTGCTGAAGCCTGGCTTGGAGAATTTTAAGCATTACTTTACCAGCATGTGAGATGAGTGCAATTGTGTGGTTGTTTGAGCATTTTTTGGCATTGCCTTTCTTTGGGAAAACTGACCTTTTCCAGTCCTGTGGCCACTGCTGAGTTTTCCAAATTTGCTGGCATATTGAGTGCAGCACTTTCACAGCATCATCTTTCAGGATTTGGAATAGCTCAACTGGAATTCCATCACCTCCACTAGCTTTGTTCATAGTGATGCTTTCTTAGGCCCACTTGACTTCACATTCCAGGATGTCTGGCTCTAAGTCAGTGATCAAACCATCGTGATTATCTGGGTCATGAATATCTTTTTTGTACAGTTCTTCTGAGTATTCTTGCTGTCACTTCTTAATATCTTCTGCTTCTGTTAGGTCCATACCATTTCTGTCCTTTATGGAGCCCATTTTGCATGAAATGTGCCCTTGGTATCTCTAATTTTCCTGAAGAGACCTCTAGTCTTTCCCATTCTATTTTCCTCTATTTCTTTGCATTGATCACTGAAAAAGGCTTTCTTATCTCTCCTTGGTATTCTTTGGAACTCTGCATTCAAATGGGTATGTCTTTCCTTTTCTCCTTTGCTTTCACCTCTCTTCTTTTCACAGCTATTTGTAAGGCCTCCTCAGACAGCCATTTTGCTTTTTTGCATTTCTTTTTCTTGGGGATGGTCTTGATTCCTGTCTCCTGTACAATGTCACGAACCTCCATCCATAGTTCATCAGACACTGTCTATCAGATCTAGTCCCTTAAATCTATTTCTCACTTCCACTCTATAGTCATAAGGGATTTGATTTAGGTCAAACCTGAATGGTCTATTGGTTTTCTCCACTTTCTTCTATTTCAGTCTGAATTTAGCAATAAGGAGTTTATGATCTGAGCCACAGTCAGCTCCTGGTCTTGTTCTTTCTGACTGTATAGAGCTTCTCCATCTTTGGCTGCAAAGAATATAATCAATCTGATTTCCATGTTGCCCATCTGGTGATGTCCATGTGTAGAATCTTCTCTTGTATTGTTGGAAGAGGGTGTTTTTCATGACCAGTGTGTTCTCTTGGCAGAACTTTATTAGCCTTTGCCCTGCTTCATTCTGTACGCCAAGGCCAAATCTGCATGTTACCCCAGGGCTTTCTTGACTTCCTACTTTTGCATTCCAGTCCCCTATAATGAAAAGGACATCTTTTTGGGGTATTAGTTCTAGAAAGTCTTGTTGGTCTTCATAGTACTGTTCAGCTTCTTCTGCACTACTGGTCGGCACATAGACTTTCAAAATATGTCCCTTATATTTTATGTGCTTCTCTTTTGAGCAGTAGATTGTTGGGCATTGATTTGTTTTTTTTCCCCTCAAATTCCAGTCTGATAGTCTTTGAATTTAAAATGAAATGTTCAGTCCATTATATTAATATTGTTACTTGTGACTGAAAATAAGACCACCATCTTGTTACTGTTTTCATTTTTTTCAGTATATTTTATAATCTGCTTTTAATTTTTTGAATTGAAATATGTTTAATTGGAGGATAATTGCTTTACAATGTTGTGTTGGTTTCTGCCACATCGCAATGTGAATCAGCCATAAGTATACATTCATCCCCTTCCTCTTGAGCCTTCCTCCTACCCAGCCCACATCCCACTCCTCTAGGTCATCAGGGAGCACCAACCTGAGCTCCCTGTGTTTTACAGCATCTTTCTATTAGTTACTTTTTTAAAACATGGTAATGCATATAAGTCATGTATATATTTCAGTGCTGTTCTCTCGATTCATCCTAGCCTCTCCTTCCCCCTGTTGTGTTCTCAGCTCCATTCCCTATGGCTGCATCTCTATTCCTGCCCTGCAAATAGATTCATCAGTAGTGTTTTTCTAGATTCCGTATATGTGTGATAATATACAATATTTGTTTTTCTCTTTGTGACTTACCTCACTCTGAACAATAGACTCTAGGTTTCAACATTCAGAAAACGAAGATCATGGCATCTGTTCCCATCACTTCATGGGAAATAGATGGGGAAACAGTGGAAACAGTGTCAGACTTAATTTTTTTGGGCTCCAAAATCACTGCAGATGGTGACTGCAGCCATGAAATTAAAAGACGCTTACTCCTTGGAAGGAAAGTTATGACCAACCTAGACAGCATATTCAAAAGCAGAGACATTACTTTGTCAACAAGGGTCCATCTAGTCAAGGCTATGGTTTTTCCTGTGGTCATGTATGGATGCGAGAGTTGGACTGTGAAGAAGGCTGAGTGCCGAAGAATTGATGCTTTTGAACTGTGGTGTTGGAGAAGACTCTTGAGAGTCCCTTGAACTGCAAGGAGATCCAACCAGTCCATTCTGAAGGAGATCAGCCCTGGGATTTCTTTGGAAGGAATGATGCTAAAGTTGAAACTCCAGGACTTTGGCCACCTGATGCGAAGAGTTGACTCATTGGAAAAGACTCTGATGCTGGGAGGGATTGGGGGCAGGAGGAGAAGGGGACGACAGAGGATGAGATGGCTGGATGGCATCACTGACTCGATGGACGTGAGTCTGAGTGAACTCCGGGAGTTGGTGATGGACAGGGAGGCCTGGCGTGCTGTGATTCATGGGGTCGCAAAGAGTCGGACACGACTGAGCGACTGAACTGAACTGAACTGAACTGAACTTGTTCATCTCAGTTCACCTGACTCAAATTCATTCCTTTTTATGGGCAAGTAATATTACCCAATTGTTTTTAACATTATTTAGTATTGTGTTTTATTTCATCATTTGATTTTTCAGTAATACCTGTTTGTATGTAAGTGGTAACACTAGGAATTACCATATATTCTGTTATTTAGATTTAAGACCACTTCTTTTTTTTTTTTTTTTTGTCTTTTTGACTGTGCCACATGTCTTGTGGGATCTCACTTTCCAAACCAGGAATCCTAACCACTGTGCCACCACAGAACTCTCTACTTTGAGTTAATATTGGACCACTTCACATAAAATGGAGGAATATATGAACACACACTTCTATTTTAAACCCATTCTTTTTTGTTGTTGGCAAATGTTTTTACTTAAATAAATGTTATGATCCTCACAATGAGATATCTTTGCTTTAGACAGTCTATTGAAGAACTCGAGAGTGGGAAAAGCAAAAGCAAAGATAATCTTCCATAGTTATGTAGGATTTACTCTGTTTGGTATTCTTAATCTCTTTCTGTACATCTTATTTTGCTTCTGGCATCATTTCTCTTCAGTCTGAAAAGCTTCCTTTTGCACCTGTTACAGTGTACATCTGCTGACAATGGATTATGTTAGTTTTGCATATTTGAAAAGGTCTATATTTTGCCTTCATTTTTGAAAGATGTTTTTTGGCTATAGATTTCAGAGCAGAAAGATTTTGTTTTTCTTTCAGCACTATACCTGCTTGTCTTACTGTTGTTGGTGTTTAGTTGCTAAGTTGTGTCTGACTTGTTTGCAACCACATGGACCACCAAGGTCCTCTATCCACGGAATTTCCTGAGTAGGTTGCCGTTTCCTTCTCCAGGGGATCTTTCCAACCCAGGGAATGAACCCGTGTATTCTGCTTGGCAGGTGGATTCTTTACCACTGAGCCATCTGGGAAGCCCATGTTTGCCTTATAGGTTGCCTCATTTCTCAATAGAAGTTAGTCATTATATTTAGAGTTGTTTGCCTACATAGTATATGATGTATTCTTCTGATTGTTTTATAATTTTTCCTTTATCTTTTCTTTCCAATAGCTGAGTGGCATGTATGTAATTCTTTACTCTTAGGGTTTACTTCTTGGATCTACAAATTGTTTCTCCCAACTTTGGGAATTTTTCAGCAAATGTTTTTTCAGATACTTATTTTTTCTAATCCTCTCTCTTCTGAAACTCTGAGTAGCATTTGTTAAAACTTTTCACTCTATTTATTGCTCCTGTCCTTTATGCATTTTCTGAATGTTCTGATTTTGTATCCTTGCTCCAATTTACCTTTTTTAAAATCGATCTATCTTCTGTTAATATTCATATAATCCACTCATAAACACACCAAGTCATTTCTAATTTTATATATTATATTTTCTTGTTACATAATATCCATACTGTTCTTTTGTCTTTAGTATTTTAACTGAGGTATAATAATATACAGTGAAATACACAGATCTTAATATACAGTTAAATGAGTTTTGGCAAGTCCACATATTCATGTACAATCAAAATATAGATTATCATCTTAAAAAGTTCCCATCTGCCCTTTCCCATACATTTATGTCCATGTGGGTTAAGGCATGTAATTTTCTGTTTATTTTTATAATACAGCTCCCTTTTGAAAATTTCCCACTTTTCCTTTTTATTGTTAATTTTCATCTATTTTCTTTAATAATTCTATTAATATACTTTGCTTAGTCCTATATCTAGAACCACTGCAATCCATTTTTAATGTTTATTTCTTTTACTTTATATGATTCTGTCTCTTGACATCCATTAAACTTATTGATGTTAGATATATGTTGTATATAATAAAAAGTAGAGGCTTCAGATGATTTCCTAAATTTTACTACAGAGTATTCATCTTTTACTGTGCTAGGAAGATAGATAGAGACTCATTATTTTAATTCATTTAGAAGTGGAACTGATTTGATATTGCCTTGCAGGTTTGGTAAGACTCAAATTTATCTCTGATATAATCTTGTACTGAGGACATAGCCCCACAGGCCTTTCAACTGAAATCCTGGTGTGTTCACTGGAGCTCTTTATTCTGGCACATCCTAAATCTAAATCCTTATTTTAAATAGCACTACAAGATTGCCAGAAGTCTCTAGGAGGGAAAATGTTCATGGATTTGAGAACGTCATGTCTCCAATTTTATCTTTATCCTCATTAGAATGTCCATATCTCTTTTCTGTCCTTCACAAGTTACCCACTATTTGGTCAAAGCTTGGTTTCTCAGCCTGTTTTGCTCAGAATTTGCAAATACTCCCAGAAAATAATTACAGAATATGAGTTTACTTTTCACATTTCTTCACTATCCAGAATCTTGTTCTCTGTAGTTCTTATTATATTTCAGCCTTAAACAAAATATTTTGTCTTGTACCTTGGGGAATGTTGGTCTGCTACAAAGCATTCTGTCCTGTGTTCTTCAGTTGAAATATTAATACGCAGATTAAAAACTATTGTAAGTTATTACAGTATTATAAGTAATTAAAATTACTTACAAAAATTACATAGATGAATATGGCATTGGCAACAGAATTTTGCTCATTGACATAAATTCTTGAAAATAGCTTTCTGAGAGATATGAATTATGGGTATAGAACTGTAAATATATAGATTTTTTAACAACATATGAAAAAATATTTTAACATGCAGAGATCCAGAAAAATATGATTGAGAGTGTACTATCTCTAAGGAGAAAAAAATTAGGAGACACTCTAGTTGAATGAAAAGGAAAGAATGAAATACTAAAACAGCAGTATGCTAACAATATTAATGAACATAAAACTATCACAACATAGAATGTATGTAGTGGACTTTGTTATGATTTTATTTATTTTTTAACTTTTGGTTGTGCTGAGTTTTTGTTGCTGTGTGGGCTTTTCTCGAGTTGCAGTGAGCAGGGGCTACTTTGTAGTTGCAGTGAGTGGGCTTCTCGTTGCGGTGTCTTCTCTTGTTATAGAGCAAGGACTCTGGGGTGCCTAGGCTTCACTAGTTGCTCTCCCCCAGGCTTTGAAGCACAGATTCAACAGTAGTGGTGAATGGGCTTAGTTGCTCCATGGCATGGGATCTTCCCAGATCAGGAATTGAACCCATGTCTTCTGCATGGGCAGGAGAATTCTTTACCTATGAGCCACCAGGAAGGCCCTATGTAGTGTTTCAATGATATAAATGTAAAAGTAAAAGATGGTTGAGATCATTTTTAAAAGTAAAAGCATAATTAGAATATTTTTTATAGTATCAAAACACAATTTTATAATATAAAAGATGTAGAAGTCAAGAAAGAGTGTAAGTTCAGTTAAATTGTGTTTGAAGTATTGTTTGTTTTCCAAAAGAAAAAGAAAGGCTTCAAATGTAGTGACTATTCACAGTAATAAGAAATAAAGGCAGTTATTGTCATTAAAATTATAAACAGGACAAATATACTGTCTTCTACCTCCTCCTTCTCTATCTCCTCCACTGATTATTATGATTTATTATTATTATTTCTCTTGGAGATTTTTGTTTATCCTAACAGGGAAAAACCAATTGTCTCTAATTGTGGGAAAAAATAAAGCATTCAGTTTTTTGTTGATATATTATTTTCCTTAATAAGAGTCAACTGAAAACTTATTGGAAATGATAAAATAAGATCAGTACAAACAGATAAAAGATTGTTTAAACATGGGGAAAACATACAAATTAATGGCTTTGTAATATATAAGAAGTAAATCAGTAATATTAATTGGAAGAAATGCTAAGCATTATAGAAAGAAAAAACAATTAGAAATAAACTTTATAATAAATGTAACATAATTACTACATACTTTTATTATACAAATTTATTGAAGTATTTACAGTAAACATAGATAAATGGAGAGACCTACTATTTTGCTGAAAAACTGTATAAAGTCAATATTGTGGAGAGAAATCAGTTCATGACTGATTGATCCATATAGTCAGTTCAAGAATTTGTTATATAATTTGAGAAACTGATTTAAAGTTCATCTATAATTTATCGTCCAGCTGTTGAGTGTTTATGTGTTCAGTCATATCTGTTTTTTTGTGACCCCTTGGACTGTAGCCCTCCAGGCTACAGGGATTAACCTGGGTCTCCTGCATTGTGGTGTCTCCTGCCTGCCAATGCAGGAGACATAAGAAACATGGGTTCAGTCCCTGGGTTAGAAAGATCCCCTGGAGAAGGGCCTGGCAACCTACTCCAGTATCCTTGCCTGGAAAATCCCATGGACAGAGATGCATGCAGGCTGCAGTCCATAGCGTCACAGTCAGACATGACTGAATCAACTTATCACCATGCATGATTTATCAAGAATACCCAAGATATTGAAAAGAAAGTCTAATTAAGGAAATGAATGGAGTATCATTAAAACTTTAGTTAAAAATTTACTAAAAAAGCCCACTACATGCAATAAATTAAAAAAAAAAAAAGAGGATTTTAGTATGAAAATGCAGTGTGAAAATGAAAAAGACCAAAAACAGTTGAAAATTTGTTATGTGAAAAGGATGGCATTCTGAATCATGTGGAAAATGTTGGCATTCCCCAAAATGTGATTTATAGCAAAGGTAAACAACATTATTTCATATGGTTCAGTTCAGTTCAGTTCAGTTCAGTCGTTCAGTCATGTCTGACTCTGCGACCCGTGAATTGCAGCACGCCAGGCCTCCCTGTCCATCACCATCTCCCGGAGTTCACTCAGACTCACGTCCGTCCATCGACTCAGTGATGCCATCCAGCCATCTCATCCTCTGTCGTCCCCTTTTCCTCCTGCCCTCAATCCCTCCCAGCGTCAGATGGTTCAGAGGAGACCAATTTAAAATGATAAAACTACTTATTTTAGCTGATATATAAGAAATTTATAAAACAAGTCACATATCACACCTGTTCCCTCCAAAATTATGAACATATAATTTAGGGCAAGAGTATATTAAGAAGGGAGTTAAGACAAATTTAAAGAAAATATTAGACAAAATAATATTATCTTAGACAAAAATATATTAGACAAAAAATAATAATATTGTGCAGATGGCATACAGATACAATAAAGTGATGAAAATGTATGTAATAATGATTTTTAGAATACTTGCATTATTTATTAAAAGATGCTATGATAAATAGCTATTCATCTGGAGAAATATTGAGTTAGGTAAATAATTCATAGTCTATAAAAAATAAGTTCCAGAAGCAATAAATTTCAAAAAAATATTAATAATACACTATATTATCAGCTAACAAAAATTTTAGAAGACTTCATTATAGTCCTGGGAAAAGGCATTATTTAGAAACAAATCTGAAACTCATAAGCCATAGAGAAAAATATTGCCAGAATTTATTCCAAATCATTTAAGCACATTATCTGAGTAAAAAAAGTAAAAATAAACAAAGTACAATAAAAAAATATATAAAACATGGATACAATAATTGCCACACCACATGTAAACAGAAGAATAATTAACTGCTGCACTATATGCTATATGAAGTGTTCTACAAATGAAGAAATAGATAATTAAAAGAATGGAAATATGGACACACCCTATGAAGAGGGTGTTTTACCCCAAGAAATACAAATGACAATAAGCATACAAAAGATATTCTGCCATACAAATGGTAGAAAATGCAAACCAAACCAGGAAGATACTACTTTTACTAACAATATTAGGAAACCTTACATTCTTAACAAAACACAATGTGAGGAATGGTGTGGAAACAGGCATTCTAATGCAGTGTTGATAAGATAGATTGTAACATGCAGAGTAAAAATAAATGTATGAAATTGCATTTGGAAGCTGGAGTGGATGTATAAACACAGAGATTTAACTTTTTACTTAATATATTCTGTTTCAAGGTAGTTTTAAAAGAATTTGCTTTTTGTAATTAAAAATGTTAAATCTGACAAAAGTTTAGGAAAAAATGTACATGAATAGATTAGTACCAACAGTTAAACTTGGTAATGAATATGTGAAAAGGGGCTAAATCTCACTGAAGATCAATTGAAAGCAAATTAATACAATTGAATGTAACTCTCAAATACCAATCTCAAGGACCTATGAAATCAAGAATATGAAATATTGCTATCTTGGAGGAAAGAAAGTAATTTCGTTAAAATAAAAGAGTAAGCTGTGTCTTGATTTCAAAAAGGCAGTTGGCAGTATAGATAAAAAGGATTATTTTTACGTTGAGTTTTAGTCCAAACTGGCTCATATATAAGAGTGCTAGGAAAATACCAGGATGTCTAGTGTAGCATTTTTTTTTCTTTCTGGATTATTACATAATGACTTAAAAATTAAATGACATAAAGTCACATTTATCCATTTTATTCATTTTAAAGTATACAGTTCAATGAGTTTTAGCACATTCAAAGTATAAAATCACCATTATTTAATTCCAGAATATTGCTCTGTGTGTGTGTGTGTGTGTGTTAGTTGCTCAGTCGTGTCTGACTCTTTGTGACCCCATAGACTATAGCCCACCAGGCTACTCTGTCCTTGGAATTCTCCAAGGAACAGTACTGGAGGGGATTGCAATTCCCTTTTCCAGGGTATCTTCCCAACCCAGGGATTGAACCTGGGTGTCCTGCTTTGCAGGCAGATTCTTTACTGTCAGAGCTACCAGGAAAGCCCCCCAGAATATTGTGATAATCCCCCAGAAAAAAATCATTTCAGTTAGCATTCAATACTAGTTTCCTCTTCCCTTTGTTTCCTGGGAGCTACTAATCTACTTTCTGTCTATGGTTTTGTCTATTTTTTACATTCATAAAAATGGAATCATACAATATGGTATATCTGTGTCTAGCTTCATTTATTTAGCATAATGTTTTCAACTTCTTTTTGTAATGTGGATTGTTTCAAAGCTTCATTCCTTTTTATGGCTGAAGGCTTCAGCAATATGTGAACCATGAACTTCCAGATGTTCAAGCTGGTTTTAGAAAAGGCAGAGAAACCAGAGATCAAATTGCCAATGTCTGCTGGATGACCAAAAAAGCAAGAGAATTCCAGAAAAACATCTATTTCTGCTCTACTGACTATGCCAATGCCTTTGACTGTGTGGATCACTATAAACTGTGGAAAATTCTGAAAGAAATGGGAATACCAGACCACCTGACCTGCCTCTTGAGAAATCTGTATGCAGGTCAGGAAGCAACAGTTAGAACCAGACATGGAACAACAGACTGGTTCCAAATAGGAAAAGGAGTACGTCAAAGCTGTATACTGTCATCCTACTTATTTAACTCATATGCAGAGTACATCAGGAGAAATGCTGGGTTGGAGGAAGCACAAGCTGGAATCAAGATTGCCAGGAGAAGTATCAATAACCTTAGATATGCAGATGACACCACCCTTATGGCAGAAAACTAAAGAGCCTCCTCATGAAAGTGAAAGAGGAGAGTGAAAAAGTTGGCTTAAAGCTCAACATTCAGAAAACTAAGATCATGGAATCTGGTCCCATCACTTCATGGCAAATAGATGGAGAAACAGTGGAAAGAGTGGCTGATTTTATATTTTGGGGCTCCAAAATCGCTGCAGATGGTGATTGCAGCCATGAAATTAAAAGACATTTACTCCTTGTAAGAAAAGTTATGACCAACCTAGACAGCATGTTAAAAAGCAGAGACATTACTTTGTCAGCAAAAGTCCATCTAGTCAAGGCTATGGTTTTTCCAGTGGTCATGTATGGATGTGAGAATAGGAGTATAAAGAAAGCCGAGTGCAGAAGAATTGATGCTTTTGAACTGTGGTATTGGAGAAGACTCTTGAGAGTCCCTTGGACTGCAAGGAGACCCAACCAGTCCACCCTAAAGGAGATCAGTCCTAGGTGTTCATTGGAAGGACTGATGTTGAAGCTGAAACTCCAATACTTTGGCCACCTGATGCGAAGAGCTGACTCATTTGAAAAGTCCATGGTGCTGGGAAAGATTGAGGGCAAGAGGAGAAGGGGATGACAGAGGATGAGATGTTTGGATGGTATCACTGACCTGATGGACATGAGTTTGGGTAAACTCCGGGAGTTGGTGATGGACAGGGAGGCTGGCGTGCTGCTGTTCATGGGGTCACAAAGAGTTGGTCATGACTGAGTGACAGAACTGAACTGAACTGAATATTCTACCAATTGAAAATAGCACGTTCTGTTTATTCATTTTCAGTTGATGGACATTTGAGTTGTTTCTGCTTAGGATTATGAACAATGATGCTATGAACATTCAAGGAACTGTTTTCTATAGCAACTTCACCTTTTACATCTCCACCAGCAATGTATAACGGTTTCTATTTTATCATATCCTTGCCAACATTTTCTATATTGTTTCTTTATTATGATTATCATCCATTGAGTGTAACGTGTTATCTCACTGTGATTTTGATTTGCATTTCCCTAATGTAAAAAGATTTATATTTTTTCATGCTCTTATTGTCCATGCATATATCTTCTTTGAAGAGATGTTTATTCATAAACCTTTGCTCATCTTATAAGCTAGGTTGCTTGTCTTTTTATTGTTGTTGTAAGAGATCTTTATATAATCTAGATACTAGACCCTCATATGAATTATAAATATTTTATTCTATTCTGTTGGTTGTTTTTTTCACTTCCTTGACAGTATTTAGACACACAAAAGTTTTAATTTTGATGAAGTCCAAATAATAATTTTTTTTATTATGTTGGTTGCTTTGGTGTTATAATGAAACTTTTCTCTAAGGTAAAATTATAAAAATTTACATGTATGTTTCTGAGATTTTTACACTTTATCTCTTATATTTACCTATTTAATCCATTTGAGTTAATTTTGGTAGCAGATATGATGTAGTTATCCAATATTATTATTTTGTTATGTGAGGTCCATTTGGTCCCCCAACATTTTGGTTTGAAGTCAACAGTTTTAATTTATCCAGTTATGTTCTTCATTTCCAACATTGTTTTGACTATCTGGGGTCCCTTGGATTTGTGTTTCAATAATCAGTTTGTTATTTTTGCAAAAGGCAGTTGGAATTTTGATAGAGATTGGATTGAGTCTGCAAGAACAATTTGTTCTATTGCCATCTTAAAATTTTGAGTCTTTCAATCCATGGACATAGTCCGTCCTTGCATCGATTTCTTCCAATAGTACTTCATATTTTAGTGTACAGGTGTTTTACTGATTAAATTTATTTCTGTGTATTTTATTCATTTTGTGCCATTTTCAATGGAATTGATTTCCATACATTATTGGACTGTATGATGCTAAAGCTTAGAAATTGAACAATTTTTGTTTATTGTTCTTATGTTTTCAACTTTACTGAAATAATTTATTAGCTCTAAGCTTGTGTGTGAGTATGTGTTTTATGTGGTGTGTGTTTGGTTATTTACAATTTCTCTATAAAAGACATATCATTTGTGAAGAAATTTTAATTCTTTCCATCTGAATGACTTATTTTAGAGCCTAATTGCCCTGGTTAAATCTCTCAGTATAATGTTGAATGAAACTGACAAGAACAGATATCATACCATTTTCCTGATCTCAGCAGGAAATTTTTTCTCTTTTATCATTAATTCTCACGTTAGCTGTAGGTTTTTCATAGATGCTCTTTATCTGCTTTTTATTGGGATAAGGCAGCTTCCTTATATTCCTAATTTGTTCAGTGTTTTTTATCATGAAATTATGTTGGATTTTGTCAAATGCCTTTCTATATCTATTGAAATGATTGCTTTTTCTTCTTGTATCAGTATCCATAAGGAATATTTATCTGTCACAGTTGTTTTTCTAATATCTCTTGTGAGTTATTGACACATTCATTATTCAAGAATGAGTTATAGGATGAATAATACCATCACAAAGAAGGTATGCTGAAACTCTAATATGCACTTTTACAAAATGTGACCTTATTGGGAAATAGGGTTTTTGCAGAGGTAATTAGTTAAATTAAGATGAGGTCATGCAGGAATAGTTGTTGTTCAGTCACTAAATCAAGTCCTACTCTTTGCGACTTCAAGGAGCAAGCCAGGCTTCCCTGTCCTTTGCTATCTCCCGAAGTTTGCTCAAACTCATGTCCATTGAGTTGGTGATGCCATCCAACCATCTCAACCATTATTGCTCCTTCTCCTCCTGTTCTCAATTTTTCTCAGCATCAGAATCTTTTCCAATGAGTCAGCTCTCTACATCAGATTACCAAAGTATTGGAGCTTCAGCATAATGAAGTGCTTCCCTGGTGGTTCAGCTGATAAAGATTCTGCCTGCAATGCAGGAGCCCTGGGTTTGACCCCTGGGTTGAAAAGATCCCCTGGAGAAGAGTTCCTAATCCAAGGTGACCAGTGTCCTTAGAAGAAGACAGCCATATGAAGACAGACTCACAAAGAGAATGCTGTGTGACAATCAGACATTGACATTATGTAACTTCAATTAAAGAAACACCAAAGATTGCCAGGAAAGCACCAATCCCTACAAAGAGATGAGGAAAGATTCCCTTACTGGTTTCACAGGAAATATGGCCCTGCCAACACCTTGATTTCAGACTTCTAGCCTCTAGAACTAGACTAATTGTGAGATAATTATTTTTGTTGTTTAACAGGCTGTTACAGCAGCCCTAAAAAGAAAGCATTGACTATTTTTTGATTTTTATGTCTTTATTAAGGAATAATTAACAAATATAGTTGTATATACTTACAGTGTGTAATGTGATGATTTCATAGATGTATATGTTATAAAATAATTACCAAGATGAAGATAGTTAATACATTCATCACCTCACCTAGTCACCTTGTGTATTTGTGTGTGTAGAGAATGTGAAGTGTTAGTCCCTCAGTCATGTCTGACACTTTGCAGCCCTGTGGTCTGTAGCCCTCCAGGCTCCCTCTGTCCATGGCATTCTCCAGGCAAGAATACTGGAGAAGGTTGCCATTTCCTTCTCCAGGGGATCTTCCTGACCCAGGGATCAAACACAGGTCTTCTGCATTGCGGGCAGATTCTTTACTGTCTGAGCCATCAGGGAAGCCCATAATTAGGACTTATTCTCAACATCTTTCCAGTATAAAATACTGTGTTACTAACTATTGTCATCCTTCTCTATGTTACATCATCAGAACTTACTTTTCTTATAAACTGAAAGTTTGTACCCTTGACTAACACTTGCCCATTATACCCTCTTCCCAGCCCCTGGTAACCACCATTTTATTCTGTTTCTATAAAATGGGTTTGTTTGGGGGATTTTTTGTTTGTTTGCTTGTTTAGTTTTTGTTCAGTGGGTTGGGCCTAGAATCCACATATTGTAACACCATACTATATTTCTCTTTGTCTGTCTGACAATTCATTTTCCAGTGTTACAAATTTTGATGTATTCACCCTTTATAATTATATAATGCCATCTTTTGTTCTCATAACAATTTCTTTCCTAAAGTCATTTGTTTGATATTAGTATGACCACACCTTTTCTCTTTTAATTACTGTTCACATAGAATATCTTTTCCCATCATTTTACTTTCAGCCTCTTTGTGCCATTGAAAATATACTGAATCTTTTATAGATGGCATATAGTATGTTCATCTGATGGTTGCAGTGAATACAAATTACTCAAGAGCATTTTATATTCAATTTTATGTCTGCATATTTATCTTAATCAGCATTAGATACCTTTATAGTAGGAAAAATAAAGATATTTTTGTTAAAATCAATAACTTGTAAAACACAAGAGAAGATGAAAGCAAAATAACACAATACAGAAAGCAAATGTTTGGAAAAAGAGTAAAAGCATGGATGCAGGGTGAGAGCAGCAAAGTATATGACAGATGTTGGGACCAAGTGTTCACATAAAAGCAGGCATATTCTGCCTGCCAAGGGGAGCCCTTTGTGGGGGTCTTCAAAAGTAAAATTTTGGAATGTGAACAGACTTACCACCTGGCCAATGACAATGAAAACTTACTAGTTACAATGATTTAAATGATGGGCATATGCATTCTATATCTATAATATATTATTACTGATGTTAAAAACTCTGTTGTGCCTCTGTATAGTTTTGCCATTCCCTTTCATAATGACTAAAGATCTTAAGGATATAGGTAATCTTTAAAGCTTGTGAAAAATTTGGTATTCTACATGGGGAGAATTGAGTGGATATGCGTTTCTAACATTTCCTCATTAATCTCCAGAAAAAAATTGTAGTAAAGGAATATACCCAAAGGACAAAGGTAATGTTAATTATGGTGATAGCAGAGGACAAGCCAACAAACATGAGTTTGAAGCTGATAGATGCATGGTGACTAATCTAGCAAAATGGAGAAAGCCTAAACCTAAGCCTGTTGATGACAGATGAGGGGGAAAGTCAAAAGAAATGCATTTAATAAGACAAACTCCTAGTACTGTGTATCTCTGTAAGTAGGCATTCAAGTTGAAAATGAGAAAACAGCATTTCTAAAATTACATGTATACTAGGATTTAACAAATTAGTAAATAAATTGTAAGTGATGTAATTAGTAAATACATTGTAATTTCCTTGAAGGTTTCTCACCTTCAGGAAAAGGGAGAAAGGCTAGAATGAACCACAGACTAAGGTTGACTAAATCAAAGTTGGAGATTCCAATATGAACTCATGTTTATTTTAATATCTATACAAATATATAAATAATTACTGATATGTATTCATGGGTTAGTAAACATCATATATTTCCAAGGTCTTTCAACTGAGAAAATTGAGAATCAATTATTTCTTACAGAAATAGTTGAGTCTAGCACTGTAGAAGGTAAAATACAGATATTTTGAGATATCTTGTGCTGACAAAAAGGAAATGCTCTTTTAAAAAAAGGCACAGAACCAATCAAAAAGACTTCCCAATGATAAAACCTGGGACAATTTGGTCAATAAGCCAAATAAAGACAATATTATATCTCAAATTATAAAACAATATCCATGAATGAATACATAATATAAATGATTGAATAAATAAATGATAAAGATAGATATTCCTTACAGAAATCCAAATCATATACATAATACTCTTTACCTTTTCTTATAAGAAAACCACATCCATGACCTCAACCTAAGTATGAGGAAACTGTAGTCAAATCTAAGGGATAGTTTGCAAATACCTGATCAGTATTCTTCAAAAGTGTCAAGGTCACAGAAAATGTGGAAAAACTAAAAATAGTCATAGAGAAGAGGACATCAGGAGACCAATGCATGACTGCATGATGACTAAAGGCAGTGAGGTGTCCCAGATTAGATTCTGGAAGAGTAAAACAGAATCATGAAAAAACTGGTGACATCTGAATAAAGGCTGTGGTTACTTAATGGCACTGCATCAATGTAATGTAATGAATGGAGAAGGCAATGGCAACCCACTCCAGTACTCTTGCCTGGATAATCCCATGGATGGAGGAGCCTGGTGGGCTGCAGTCCATGGGGTCGCTAGGAGTCAGAAACGACTGAGAGACTTCACTTTCACTTTTTACTTTCATGCACTGGAGAAGGAAATGGCAACCCACTCCAGTGTTCTTGCCTGGAGAATCCCAGGGATGGGGGAGCCTGGTGGGCTGCCGTCTATGGGGTCGCACAGAGTTGGACACGACTGAAGCGACTTAGCAGCAGCAGCAATGTAATGAAAAATTTAGCACCAATGATAAGGGGACTTTCCTGGTGGCTCAGATGGTAAAGAATCTGCCTGCAATGTGGAGACCCAGGTTCAATCCCTGGGGCAGGAAGATACCCTGGAGGAGGAAATAGCAACCCACTCCACTGTTCTTGCCTAGGAAATCCCATAGATAGAGGAACCTGGCAGACTACAGTTCATGAGGCTGCAAAATCAGATACAACTGAGTAACTAACTAATACTTTTACTTTTTTATTTTACCAATGAAAATTTTCAATTTGGGGAAATATATTATGGTTATATGACATTAGTATTAGAGGAAACTGGATGAAGGGTAGACAAAATGTCTCTATACTACCTTTGTAATTTTATTGTAAGAACTCTAAAATTTATCAAAATTAACATGGGTGCAAATATCTAAAGTAGTGGGGAAAAAAGCAGTGCTGGGAAATTAGGTACTTACCATGAAGATGGTCAAGGCTGTATGTTGTCACCCTGCTTATTTAACTTATATGCAGAGTACATCATGCAAAATGCTGGGCTGGATGACGCACAGCTGGAATCAAGATTGCTGGGAGAAATATCTATAACCTCAGATACACAGATGACACCACCCTTATGGCAGAAAGTGAAGAACTAAAGAGCCTCCTGATGGAAGTGAAAGCGGAGAGTGAAAAAGCTGGCTTAAAACAACATTCAGAAAACTAAGATCATGGCATCTGGTCCCATCACTTCATGGCAAATATATGGGGAGACTGTGGAAACAGTGTCAGACTTTATTTTTGGGGGACTTCAAAATCACTGCAGATGGTGACTGCAGCCATGAAATTAAAAGACACTTGCTACCTGGAAGAAAAGCTATGGCCAACATAGACAGCATGTTAAAAAGCAGAGACATTACCTTGCCAACAAAGGTCCATCTAGCCAAAGCTATGGTTTTTCCAGTAGTCACGTATGGATGTGAGAGTTGGACTATAAAGAAAGCCGAGTGCTGAAGAATTGATGCTTTTGAACTGTGGTGTTGGAGAAGACTCTTGAGAGTCTCTTGGACTGCAAGGAGATCCAACCAGTCAATCTTAAAGGAAATCGGTCTTGAATATTCACTGGTCCTGAATATTCATTGCTAAAGCTGAATCTCCAATGCTTTGGCCACCTGATGGTAAGAACTCACTCATTGGAAAAGACCCTGATGCTGAGAAAGATTGAAAGCAGGAGAAGAAATGCATGACAGAGGGTGAGATGGTTGAATGGCATCACCAACTCAATGGACATGAATTTGAGTAAACTCCGGGAGTTGGTGATGGACAGGGAAGCGTGGTGTGCTGCAGCTCATCAGTTCACAATGAGTTGGACACAACTGAACAACTGAACTGAACTGAACCATGAAGATGAAATTTACATGAAGACCTGTTTGAGATAAAGGAATGAGTCATAAGAGAAGCCAGAGAAGATAAATGTCAGGAGAGTAGCAAGAAGATCTGTATGTCTGGAGTGAATTGAGAAGGGGAAGAGCGATATTAAATTGTATCTATGAATAAGAGTGGGCACAGTGACTGGGAGCAGATTATGTAAAGCTTTATAGGAGATAGTTATTTCTTGGGATTTTATCTTGAGAGATAGCAAGTAGTACAGGACTTTAATATGACTTGACTTTGTAAAGTACAGTTGACCCTGAACAAGAAGGGTTTGAATTGCTTGGGTTCATTTATATGTGGATTTCTTTCAATAGTAAATTTGACAGTACTACACGATACTCAGTTGGTGGAATCCAAATATATGGAACTGTGGATACAAAGGGCGCACTCTAAGTTATACACCCTCAATTTAGTGGAGGGTGAACACCAATAACTCCCATTTTCAAGGGTCTACTATATTCTTCTGACTTCTTTGGTGAGAATAGAGTATTCAGAGGCAAGAGTGGAGGAGAAAAATCAGTTAGGAGGCTATTGCAGTAACTCAGATGAGAGATGATATTGTTTGGGAAGTGGTTATAGTAATGTAGTTCATAAGAAGTGGTCAGATTTCATACATATTTTAAGGGTGGAACCAACAGAAGTAATTTTTGAATAGAGGTTGCAAAAAGAAATGAGAGGCAAAGGATGATGCCGATATTTTTAGCTTAAATAATAAAGAGTCTTTAAAGACTTGTTGTTCAGTAGCTCAGTCATGTCTGACTCTTTGTGATCCCATGGACTGCAGCACGTCAGGATTCCCTGTCCTTCACTACCTCCCAGAGTTTACTCAAACTCATGTCCATTGAGTCAATGATGCCATCCAACCATCTCATCCTCTGTTGTCCCCTTCTCTTCCTGCCCTCAGTCTTTCCCAGCATCAAGGTCTTTTCCAATGAGTTGGCTCTTTGCATCAGGTGGCCAAAGTACTGGAGTTTCAGCTGCAGCATCAGTCATGCAAATAAATATTCAGTGTTGATTTCCTTTAGGATTGACTGATTTGATCTCCTTGCTGTCCAAGGGGTTCTCAAGAGTTGTGTCTGACACCATAGTTCAAAAATATTAATTCTTTGATGCTCAGCTTTCTTCATGGTCCAACTATCACAACTGTGCATGACTGCTGGAAAAACCACAGCTTTGACTACACGGACCTTTGTCAGCAAAGTGATGTCTGCTTTTTAGTACACTGTCTAGGTTTATTATAGTATTTCTTCCAAGGAGCAAGTATCTTTTAATTTCATGGCTGCAGTCTCCATCTACAGTGATTTTAGAGACCAAAAAAGTAAAGCCTGCACTGTTTCCCTTTTCCCCTCATCTATATGCCACAAAGTGATGTGACCAGATGTTACAGTGTTAGTTTTGTGAATGCTAGAGTTTTAAGCCAGCTTTTTCCACTCTCCTCTTTCACCTTCATCAAGAAGCTCTTTAGTTTCTCTTCACATTCTTCCATAGGGTGGTGTCATCTGCATATCAGAGGTCATTGATATTCCTTCCAGCAATCTTGATTCCAGCTTGTGCTTTATCCAGTCAAGATTTTGCATGATGTACCCTGCATTTAAGTTAAATAAGCAGTGTGACAATATATAACCTTTATATACTCATTTCCCAATTTAAAAACAGTCTGATTTTTAATGTTCAGTTCTAACTATTGCTTCTTGATCTGCATATAGGTTTCTCAGGAGGTAGGTAAGGTGGTCTGGTATTCCATATCTCTTTTAGAATTTTCCCACAGTTTGTTATGATCCACACAGTGAAGGGCTTTAGCATAGCTGATGAAGCAGATGTTTTTTCTGGATTTCCCTTGCTTTTTCTATGATCCAATGGATGTTGGCAATTTGATCCCTGGTTTCTCTGCCTTTTCTAAATCCAGTTTGTACATCTGGAAGTTCTTGGGTCATCTATTGTTTAAGCCTAGCTTGAAGGATGTTGAACATTACCTTGCTAGCATGTGAAATGAGCACATTTGGGCAGTGGTTTGAACATCCTTTGGCATTGCCTTTCTTTGGGATTGGAATGAAAAGTGACCTTTTCTAGTCCTGTGGCCAGGCTGAGTTTTCCAAAGTTGGTGGCATACTGAGTGCAGCACTTTAACAGCATCATCTTTTAGGATTTGAAATAGCTCAGCTGAATTCCATCACCTCTACCAGCTTTGTTCCTTAAAATTTGCCATTCACCAAAACAGGAAAGTCTGGAGTGTACCAGGAATCTGAGGCAATATTTTAGATTACCTTTGAACATGGTACACTTGAAACAGTTATTATACTTGTTTTTTATTTTTAATTTCTTTCTTTCTTTTATTTATTTTGAGGCTAATTACTTTACAATATTGTAGTGGTTTTTGCCATACATTGACATGAATCAGCCATGGGTTTACACATGTTCTCCATTCTGAACCCCCCTCCCAACTCCCTCCCCATCCCATCCCTCTGGGTCATCCCAGTGCACCAGCCCTGAGTACCCTGTCTCATGCATCGAACCTGGACTGGCAATTCATTTCACATATGATAATATACATGTTTCAATGCTATTCTCTCAGATCATCCCACCCTCGCCTTCTCCCACAGAGTCCAAAGGACTGTTCTATACATCTGTGTCTCTTTTGCTGTCTCACATATAGGGTTATCCTTACCATCTTTCTAAATTCCATTTATATGTGTTAGTATACTGTATTGGTGTTTTTCTTTCTGGCTTACTTCACTCTGTATAATAGGCTCCAGTTTCATCCACCTCATTAGAACTGATTCAAAATGTTTTTTTTTTTTTTTTTAATGGCTGAGTAATATTCCATTGTGTATATGTACCACAGCTTTCTTATCCATTCGTCTGCTGATGGACATCTAGGTTGCTTCCATGTCCTGGCTATTATAAACAGTGCTGCGATGAACATGGGGGTACACGTGTCTCTTTCAATTCTGGTTTCCTTGGTGTGTATGCCCAGCAGTGGGATTGCTGGGTCATATGGCAGCTCTATTGCCAGTTTTTTAAGGAATCTCCACACTGTTCTTCATAGTGGCTATACTAGTTTGCATTCCCACCAACAGTGTAGGAGGGTTCCCTTTTCTCCACACCCTCTACAGCGTTTATTGTTTGTAGATTTTTGTATCGCAGCCATTCTGACTGGTGTGAGATAGTACCTCATTGTGGTTTTGATTTGCATTTCTCTGATAATGAGTGATGTTGAGTATCTTTTCATGTGTTTGTTAGCCATCTGTATGTCTTCTTTGGAGAAATGTCTGTTTAGTTCTTTGGCCCATTTTTTGATTGGGTCATTTACTTTTCTGGCATTGAGCTGTAGAGTTGCTTGTATATTTTTGAGATTAATTCTTTGTCAGTTGCTTTGTTTGCTATTATTTTCTCCCATTCTGAAGGCTGTCTTCTCACTTTGCTTTTAGTTTACTTCGTTGTGCAAAAGCTTTTAAGTTTAATTAGGTCCCATTTGTTTATTTTTGCTTTTATTTACATTACTCTGGGAGGTGGGTCATAGAGGATCTTGCTGTGACGTATATCGGAGAGTGTTTTGCGTATGTTTTCCTCTAGGCGTTTTATAGTTTCTGGTCTTATGGTTAGATCTTTAATCCATTTTGAGTTTATTTTTGTGTATGGTGTTAGAAAGTGTTCTAGTTTCATTCTTTTACAAGTGGTTAACCAATTTTCCCAGCATCACTTGTTAAGAGATTGTCTTTTCTCCATATGAGACTGAACTGACCTCACACTGCCCTCAAGAGCTCCAGAGAAATTCCTAGATATAGTTTTACTATTATCATTTTTTTAACTAAAAAAATTTTTTAAGTCCTCTATTACTCCTTTAATTTTCATTTTTATAACCTATTACCTTGCAAAAAAAAGACCTATTTTTAAAGCAAACTTCATATATATTTCTTATACTTTTTGTGATTTTTAAAATAATATTGTATTTCTGAGGGTCTAACCTCTACTCTAGATTTTTAATATTTGCTTTTTGGTATTTGTTATCAATTTTGTACCTTTAAGAATACAATCTTCAGTACCCATTTTTACTTAGGAGTGTTATTACTGGCTTGATTACTCTCTCCCCCTTTTGACTCTCCTTTTTCTCCCCCAGGTCACCTCTATCTCCTCCCTCCCCCCTCTCTTCTCTGTGAATCTCTGTGTGTTCTGGGCTGTGGAGAACACTTAGGGAACAGAGTACTGCCTAGATCTCTCTCTCTCCTTTTGATTACCCCCTTTTTCTTCCTGCTCACCTCTCTCCTTCCTACTTCTTCTCTTCTCTATGTAACTCCGTGAACCTCTCTGAGGGGTCCAGACTGTGGAGAGCACATAGGGAATTGTTTACTGGCTAGATTGCTCTCTCCCCTTTCGATTCCCCCTCTATATCAATAACCTCAGATATGCAGATGACACCATCCTTATGGCAGAAAGTGAAGAGGAAGTAAAAAGCCTCTTGATGAAAGTGAAAGTGGAGAGTGAAAAAGTTGTCTTAAAGCTCAACATTCAGAAAACGAAGATCATGGCATCTGGTCCCATCACTTCATGGGAAATAGATGGGGAAACAGTGGAAAGAGTGTCAGTCTTTATTTTTCTGGGCTCCAAAATCACTGCAGATAGTGACTGCAGCCATGAAATTAAAAGACACATACTCCTTGGAAGGAAAGTTATGACCAACCTAGATAGCATATTCAAAAGCAGAGACATTACTTTGCCAACAAAGGTCCGTCTAGTCAAGGCTATGGTTTTTCCTGTGGTCATGTATGGATGTGAGAGTTGGAATGTGAAGAAGGCTGAGTGCAGAAGAATTGATGCTTTTGAACTGTGGTGTTGGAGAAGACTCTTGAGAGTCCCTTGGACTGCAAGGGGATCCCTGGGATTTCTTTGGAGAGAATGATGCTGAAGCTGAAACTCCAGTACTTTGGCCACCTCATGCAAAGAGTTGACTCATTGGAAAAGACTCTGATGCTGGGAGGGGTTGGGGGCAGGAGGAGAAGGGGACGGCAGAGGATGAAATGGCTGGATGGCATCACCGACTTGACAGATGTTAGTCCGAGTGAACTCTGGGAGTTGGTGATGGACAGGGAGGCCAGGTGTGCTGCAATTCACGGGGTCACGAAGAGTTGGACACGACTGAGCGACTGAACTGAACTGAACTTCTTCTCCTGGACCTCTATCTCCCTTCTCCTCCTTCTTTTCTCCATGTAACTCTGTGAACCTCTCTGGGTGTCCCTCACTGTGGAGAATCTTTTCACCATTAACCTAGAAGTTTTATCATTGGTGCTGTATGGATGGAGAAGTCTTGAGGCTACTGTAAGAATAAGACTGAAAAGCAGAGGCAGGAGGCTTAAGCCCCAAACCTGAGAACACCAGAGCACTCTGGACTCCAGGGAACATTAATTGATAAGAGATCATCCAAAAACCTCCATATCTACACTGAAACCAAGCACCACCCAAGAGCCAGTAAGTTCCAGAGCAAGACATACCACACAAATTCTCTAGCAATGCAGGAACACCGCCCTGAGCTTCAATACACAGGCTGCCCAAAGTCATACCAGGCCCACAGACATCTCACAACTCACTACTGGACACTTCTTTGCACTCCAGAGAGAAGAAATCCAGCTCCACCCACCAGAACACTGACAAGCTTTCCTAACCAGGAAACCTTGACAAGCCACTCGTCCAACCCCACCCATAGGGAGGAACCTCCACAATAAAGAGGAACCACAAACTGCCAGAATATAGAAAGGCCACCCCAAATACAGCAATCTAAACAAGGTGAAAAGATAGAGAAATACTCAGCAGGTTATTATACTTGTAACTGGAGAAGTAGAGTAGCCTGCAATTGATATTTCAGGGGGAGTTCCAAACTTAAGACCTATATTCTCAAGTTTACAATATGTGTATGTTCATGTCTGTATAATTTTAAAGGCTTTTATTGAATGTGTTGACCAATACATTCAATTGGTGAGAATGAGTAAAGAAAAGAGGTTTTAATACTTAGTCCTTGTGTATACTGAATTTTTGATGATAAGGGTTTAAAGAAGAACCAGGAAAAGTGACTAAGAGGAAACAAGCACAGTAGGAGAGAAAGAAGAGGGAATGAAATATTTGAAACCAAGTGAAACATGTGATTCCAGGAAGGAAAGAGCTACTCTGTTCAGTAGTATCTGACAGGTTTGTGTACAATGACCACTGGATTGTGGGAGTCCCTGCTGACCTAGACAAAATTTATTTCAGTGGATTAGTGTGGGATAAATGTAATTAAATTGAGTTCAAGAGAAAATAGAAGAATTGCAAATAATGAGTATAGAAATCTCTATATCCACTATTTACATAATTATATTAACCGTAATGCCACATTAACACCATTATTTATCTCAAATAGCAGTAGAGAATGTCTAAAAGTACTTTAAGTGCTTTCTAAAAAATAATGGTACATATTTAATGAAAACATTGAAACCAGAAGTGATTCAAAATTCTCTAAATGAACTAGGAGGATTTGAAACAATCTTACGTTTGAGTTTATGGTTGATACTTAACTTTGAAACTGTTATTTAAGCAGAAGTTTCCCTCTTCAACCCCCCTGGACTAATGATAAAATTGACAAGAGATAGATTAAAAGGAAAAACATATAATTCTTGAACATGGAAGTCTCATAGAAACAGGACCTAGGAAGTGGCCAAAGCAGGCAACTTTTATACTTTTTAGGCAAAGAAACAATAAACATGAGAGGAACTGACAGGACAAAAACCTAGGTTTGAGTGCTTAATTAGTGAGGAATTTAAACAAATTTTGGGCTTGAGGTAGTAAATTCAAGAAGTAACAAGGTTTGTTTCTATAGGCTTCTTGACCCCAAATTGTCTCTCTCTCACTATAACAGTGTCCTATCTCCAAATGCAAGGAATGCAATTTTCACATGAGAGAATTATTTCCTGCTTTCAGGGAGACAAATTGTCCATGTTCCATCAGCTCTTTTTAAAGTAACATTAAAGTAAACAATATGCCATTGAGGCATACATGGGGCTGGCCTGCTCTGGGCCCCAACAAAGTTCAAGTTAAGAAGCATTTTTATTGAAGTAGATTGTTTTGGTCCAATTCACAAATTATATATTCCTTTGATAGCCTGGCCACTGTAGTAATGGAAGAAAAAGAGTAGAGTGAAAATAGATAAACTTGGAACAGTCAATAATTAAGTTTTGTAAATAAGATCAGACACTGATGCGAAGAGCTGACTCATTTGAAATGACCCTGATGCTGGGCAACATTAAGGGCAGGAAGAGAAGGGGATGGCAGAGGATGAGATGACTGGATGGCATCACTGACTCAATGGACATGAGTCTGGGTGAACTCCAGGAGATGGTGATGGACAGGGAGGCCTGGTGTGCTGCGGTTCATGGGGTCACAGAGTCGGACGTGACTGAGTGACTGAACTGAACTGAACTGACTGATTATATGCGACAGTTATGACGTTTAATTTCAGTCACATACCTATTTTATATACCTCTTACATCTTTATTTAAAAATAGTGACTCAAAAACAATTAAATATTTCAAAATCAATTCAAATGATAGCTTTACTTTTTTGGGGTGCTTTTTCCTCAATATTTAAAAATAAAACCAATCCTTCCATTTCTTCCACCCTTCACCCTCATCCTCTGGCAGCCATCAATCTGTTCTCTGTGTCTGTGACCTTGTTTTTTGTAATATATATATACATTTTTAGGTTCCACATATAAAAGATTTCAAATGGTATTTGTCTTTCTCTGACTTTTTTCACTTAGCATAATGCCCACAAGATTCACCAGTGGTATTATTGCAGTTAGCACAATTTCATTTTTTAATGGTTGAATAATATTCCACTATGTATGCATATATACACAGCAATAATTTATCTATTCATGCATCAATGGACACTTAGGTTGTTTTCATATCTTGGTTATTACAAATACTGCTGTAATGAATATGAGGGTGCTCATTCAATTTATTCTATTTTTAAACTTTCATTAGTTTAGAAATCATATAGTATATATAAGCCTCACAATATTGATCAAATCAAGGCTATCTCTTTTTCAGATGCAAAGTATGATATTATTCCCCAGTATCATGGTGTTAATGCATTCGGTATAAGTTGAAAGTGAAAACATTTCATGAAGCATTAAAATTAATAATATAACAATTTTAGGGCATTAACAGTATTCAATCTTTAACTTTTACATTGAAAATGTATATAAGATAAATATAGTAAGAGCTTTGAGTAAACACCTCTTGTTGCTAAAGCATTACAAGACACATTATAATTCTGATGTACTCATTTTTAGCAAGAAAAGCTGGCTTTTAAAGATTTATAAATGGCTAAACTACTTTACCAGCTAAGTCTAATTAATATACAGTTGTGCACATTTTAACTCTTCCATGTTCAACCTAATGACTCATTTACTTAACTAGAGTTTACTTACAAAGTGAGACAAGGAAAGTTTTTCATGCCTTGGCTATTCTGAGAAGACTAGCTTCAAATGCCACAATGAGCTAATCCTTCTACCAAATTCAGTAGATGTTCTGTATCCATAGGTGTAAAACCAACAGCTGGAGGGCTAAGTGTATTCATTGCGCTATGTCATTTTATATAAGGAACTTGAGCATTCTCAGTATTTGGTATTTTCAGGGAATGCTGGGATTAATTATCCCAGCATTAATTATCCCATGAGGATACCAAGAGATGACTGTTTAGAGGCACACCTCATTTAATAGCTCTTCCCTTTACTGAACTTCACAGATACCATGGTTTTGTTTTTACAAATTGAAGGTTTGTGACAACTCTGTTTTAAGTAGTCTATTAGTGCCATTTTTCAACAAAATTTGTGTCTGTATCACATTTTGGTAATTTTCACATTATTTAAAACTTTTCACTATTACTATATATGCTTGATAATCTCTGATGAGTGATTTTCAATGTTACCATTACAAAAAGATTATGACTCATGAAGGCTCAGATGATGGTTAACAATTTTTAGCAATAAACTTATTTTTAAATTAAGGAATATACATTGTTTTTTTTTTTTCAGACATAATGCTATTGCACACTCAATAGACCTGAACATATAAACGTAACATTTATATCCACTGGGAAACCAAAAAAGAATTCATGTGGCTTATTTTATTGTGATACCTGTTTTATTGTGGTGGTCTAGAATTTAGCCTACAGTATCTCCAAGCTATCCCTCTACATATACAACCATTCTCCAAAAGGCTGAATGCTGGACAATTCCTTTAATCTGGGTGTGAGTCAGGTTTGTGATTGCAATATGTTGGGAAAGGATAGGCAAGTCAGGAGAAGAAATGCTTTAACAACATATTGACCGACATATGAAATTACTATAGTGTTTTAGTAACCACAGAGAGATTCTTAATATTATGTATGCCTTATTACAAATGCTTTTGTAATTCCAAATGCACAAAACAAGTACTGGAGGCTTGTCAATGCTCAGCTGAATTTTAAAATTATTTTTGCAAAGCAAATTTAAATTTGTGGATTATTGAAAATTATCATTATAAATAGAAAAATGTACAGCTTTGTAATGAAGATCATACACACACACACACATTTTCCCCTCAGAAAATTCAAGAAATGATGGAATAAGAAAAGCTTCTTTCATGAAATACACATTATTTTGGCATCAATGCTTCAGTAATTCCTGATGTTTCTCCTGACAATAACTCAGATTGTTGCAATGAAGACTGTATGTTTGATTATTTGGATACCTGTCATGCATAACTGGAGGGTGGCTGTAAAAAACAGGATTAATCAAAGTAGGATTATAATTTTCTACAACACCTGTTTCGACCAGCTGCCTCTGATTGTAGATTCTATTCCTCTAGTCCTCCCAAATTACACAATAAAGCAATTTAGAAATCAGTGGAGAGTCCAGTGTCACTGTGCCAGAATGGAAGTCAAACATTAGAGCAGAAGAACCTCTGAGCTACCTGATTTAATTTGTTTAGACTATTCCAGAAAGAGAAGAGAAAGCAGATGAAATAATATATTGGAATATGGCCTTAAGAAGCTTTTGTTTAAAAAAATTTCTATCATCTGCTTATATTTTTTTGTTTGTCATTAAATTCAGTTTGATTTAAGTAACTTTGATCACTTGTGAAGTACTAGGAGGATATAAAAGTGAAATATATGACACAATTTCCATACTGAAGAACCTTACGGTAGTATTACTAGGGATACAGTAGTTTAACAGATGTATCAAATGTTTGAGTTCACATGTACCCAGAAATGTCAGAAGAAAACAATGAGCGATGAAGATAAGTAAGATTTCTTAGGTAAAGAGCACATTGTTGTGTTTGATGGGTCCACTGCAAAGGATGCAATGTCATAAGGAGCAACTCTTTGGTTCTTGATGTATGGCATAAAAGCAAGAGTTCACTGTCACAAAGGATTTAAACTATATCAAATTATAATTTCTGGAATATATATACGTGATCTATGATACATAATTCATATTTTATATATGTGTATGTAAAAAGAGAGATACATGTATGTACAAGAGGCAGAAGAAATGTTCATATGTTTTAATTTAAAAACATTTATCTATATTCATTTAAGAAGCTTTTAAATGTCATAATGTTAAAATGTCAAACTTCAATTTATCTTGTATTGAGTTTCATATCTCAATTTAATTTGGAAGTAAACAAATATTCTCAGGTGCCTAAACCTACTTTTCTTTTGTTTTGAAGTGAACTACATTCATATTCTTCCCTATACTTTGAAATATAGACTCATATAATTAAGACTCTTAATGTGATAAAAATGCTAATTATCCAGTTAACAAAAACAATGATTGGCAAAGAAATAAATATATTCAGCCACTGAGGTAAGAAGATTTACTTTAGCTTATTAGATTAGTATGCAGCATGGCTTCTACTATAAAACTATCTTTCTTTTTCTTAGCCTCAAAGGATGAAAATGAAGAATTGTCCTAAGCATAAACACATTGAGTATTCTTAGTTGCTTCTCATAGTCACAAGTACTGTGGACGGTGAATTTAGTTGTGGAATTGAAATCATAGGGTTTCCATTGAAAAGATAATTTAAATCAAATTCAGAAAACTCAATTTTCAGCTCTTTTAAAAATTAAATGAATGATATGATTTTAGTTATATACATTTTCTAGTTTGCTTTTAATATGAATAATTTGGACTCCATATAAACTGGGCTTCCCTGGTGGCTCAGATGGTAAAGCATCTGCCTGCAATGCAGGAGACCTGGGTTTGATCCCTGGGTCAGGAAGATCCCCTGGAGAAGGAAATGGCAACCCACTACAGCTTTCTTGCCTGGAAAATTTCATGGTCGGAGGAGCCTGATAGGTTACAGTCCTTGGGGTCGCAAAGAGTCGGACACGACTAAGTGACTTCACTTTCACTTTTCACTTCCATATAAACTAATATATTAAAAACTTTTATAAATTATTTAAAAATATCAGTACGAGTAAGAATATAACGGAGACTAACTTTCCTCAACTGGGAGTCAGTAACATAATAAGTTCGCACCTGTTTAGGCAGTGGATATACTGTCTGACAGATTCGCCCAGTCTTGCCTAACTCTTTGCGACCCCCAGACTGCAGCCTGCCAGACTCTTCAGTCCATGGAACTCTACAGGCAAGAATACTGGATTGGGTTGACATTCCCTTTGGCAGGAGATCTTCCCCATCCTGGGATTGAACCTGGGTCTCCCGCATTGCAGGCAGATTCTTTACCGTCTGAGTTACCAGGGAAGCCCAATTTATACTCTGGCTGTTAATTATATAATTGTTGTAGGGAAAATCCTTTATAATGAAAATGAAACTGCACCCAAAGTTGTAAAACCTCTATTCTTGGCTTTTACCTTGATATTCATTCAGCAGACATTCCACAGATATTTGAGATATTGGGTGAATGCCTTTCAAGTGCAATGCACTTTTAGGGCAATTTGCCCCTGTGTATGTGTGTGTGTATTAACTCCAGTTTCTACACATTTAAAAAAAAAAAAAAAGGATTGGATTTGAATTATTTTGAGGTTCCATTTATTGTATAATGGTGAACTCAATAAATAGTAATTTTTGAAATCTTGTTGACAAATTGAATCACAATAATGTACTATCTAGATATACCTTGCAAAAACACTTATCCTCTATTCAGGGATTCATGAAAAAAGTTAAATGAGTTTCCAGGGTGATATATAAAGGAAATGAAATGTAGAATATCATGTGTGTTTGTATGTATACATATGCATGTATAGTTTGAAACACATCATTTCACTGATATATATTTCTTCTTCCTATATATTTATCATATATTGCCTGTACCCATAGTGTTTGGTCTGCTAAATACAAATGAAAAAGCACCTCAGATTGGCTCAATATGTAGACTTCAAAACAGGAGGAACTCAACTGTGATGGACCCATCTATTAGATCTTTCCTATATTCTTAAAGAGAGTTACTCCAAAATTTCTCTGCTTGTAGGTTTCTTACCAACATACACTCTCACTTCTTCACACTCTCAGCAAATCACATTTTTTTCCAGTTTCAGTGAAAATTAAGATCTGTAAGGCAAGCTTCCTAATTTGAGAAATCCTAATTTGAGAAAATGATTAGGATTTTCAATGTTCTGTTGATGTAATAATATTTCTGTAAATGCCATGTTTTCAAATTATTCAAATTAATCTAGTATAGATTCCCCTTTTTAAAAAGTACCCTAATAATGGAAAAGATCAATCTTCTTCATTTCTTGAAAATATAAGATCCTGGTCATACTCTTTTCAATGCTTTCTATTTTATTGTTTACTTATATGTTTTAAATTTATGATAGTAAAATATACATGACAAAATCTGTCATTTTAACTATTTTAAGTGTAGAGCTTAGTGACATAAATTCATTCATGCTGTTGTTCAATCACCACCACCATCCTATCCATCTTCAGAACTATTTCATCTTCCCAGACTGAAATTCTGTACCCAGTAATTCCCCATTCTCTTCTCTCAGTCCCTGTGAATCACCATTCTACTTTCTGTTTCTTTGAATTTGATTACTCTAGGTACCTCTTTATGTGGAATCATGCAATATTTGTACTTTTGTATTTGGATGAATTTCACTTGGCACAATGTCTTCCATGTTCATCCATGTTGTAGCATGTGTTAAAAGTTCTTTACTTTTTAAGGCTGAATAAAATTCCAGTGTAAGTATATACCACATTTTGTTTATTCACCCATCAATGGATACTTGGGTTGATTCTACATTTTGACTATTGTAAATAATGCTACTACAAATATAGGCCTACAAATATCTGCTCAAGTCCCTGTTTCATTTTGGGGGAAATACACCTTGAAGTGGAATTGCTGGATTATATTAATATAGTAATTCTATCTAATTTTTTGAGGAAAAGTGAAAGTGAAGTCTCTAAAGTTGTGTTCGACTCTTTGCGACCCCATGGACTGTAACCTATCAGGCTACTCTGACCTTGGGATTTTCCAGGCAAGAATGCTAGAGTGGGTGGCCATTTCCTTCTCCAGGGGAATCCTCCTGACCCAGGAATCGAACCCAGGTCTCCTGCATTGCAGGCAGACGCTTTACCATCTAAGCCACCAGGGAAACCCAATACAGCTGAGAGAATTTGTTACACAAACCTGCCTTGCAGGAAATACAAAAGAAAATCCCTATTCCTCACATGTTCTTACCCCAGATATCCACACCACTTTCATTAAGTATTTTTTCAAATGTCACATTCACTGTGAGGCCTTGCCTGGAAAACCCAGTTAAAATGACAATATCCAATCTCTGACATTTCCTGTGCCCCTTTCTTCCAGCATTCAATCATGTGCCCTGGTCACCATCTTGCATACTGTATGTCTGAAGACTGTGTTCCCAATCAGAATATGCACACCATGCTGACAAGCATTTTGTCTTTTCTTTTTCACTTCTCTACTACATTCTCTTTCTTCCCAGGAAGGAGAGCTACAAAAGAATTTTTTTGTAAATTTGTGTATTTTGTCTATTCATGGGTAGGAGTCATGCACTAGAAGCAGATGTCATACTCAAAAAGGTTAAACTGAAGATGATTTGATAGGATAAACTATAGTGGATGGGGGCTTCCCAGGTGATGCTAGTGGTAAAGAACCCACCTGCCAGTGCAGGAGACGTAAGAGACAGAAGTTCTGTCCCTGAGTAGGGGAGATCCCCTGGAGCGAGGTATGGCAACCCAATCCAGTATTCTTGCCTGGAAAATCACGTGGGCAGAGGAGCCTAGCAGGCTACAGTCCATAGGGTCATAAAGAGTTAGACATGACTGAAGTGACTTAGCACATTGTGGGTGAATCACATTTAAGAGAAGAAAGGGATGATGATCCAGAGATTAGTAACATTAGGAAGCAGTTACCTCCCTTAGGGCTAAAGGACAAGGGAGAGAAGGATGTTACTGAAGCAGTGTGGGAATTTTAGGTATGGTATGCCAACAGCTTCCTTCTCTTTCATCCATCTCCAACTGGTGACTTTCACTGGCAGAGCCTAATTAGAAACTTAATATGGGTGAAACACCCCTCCTTGTCATGGAGAAGGCAAAGAAAGGTACATAATGAATTTGGGGGAACAAACCAAATATAATCAAACTATCACTTCATCATTCTAAGAGATAAATATGGTCTTATTGGCCAAGTACGGCATTAAAAAACTGGCATCTTGAACTTTTGATTTAAAACTATATTGTATAACTGGTTTCTCCTGTATTGGCAGGCAGGTTCTTCACAGTGAGACACCGGGGAAGCCCTATTTGCTATTTGTATAAAACATTACTTTGCTTAACTTTTTATTCCTACGGTTGCTAGTTGATTTACCATTTCCTCTATACCACTATTTGTATTTACCTTTTTATTATTCATTTGTACCCTTTGCTTAACTATCTGGGTATGTTGATAATTTTCCTCTTAATATGAACACTTAATAAATTACCACTTTCTCTTCAAAAAAAAAAAAAAAAAAAAAACTATATTGTAATAAATATATCAGATTTTTAAAATGAATATATCAGAAATTATACATCTGAATGAATATTAATGGCTTCAAAGTAACTGTCTTCCAAGACTATATTCTTTTTCATCTTTTCCCACAATTTTTGAAAATTTCCTTTCTTGTACAATATTTTTTAAACATAATTGTATTTATTGATTGATTTTTGGTTCTGCTGGATCTTCAGTGATGTGTGGGCTTTTCTGTAGTTGTAGTGAGTGGAGTCTCTCTCCTCTCTGGTTGTGGTGTGTGGGCTTCTCATTGCTGTGGCTTCTATTGTTGCTGAGCACAGGTTCTAGAGCTCTCTGCTTTCAGTATTTTGCAGCTCATGGGCTCTAGAGCACAGACTCAATAGCTGTGGTACACAGGCTTAGTTGCTCCATGACATGTGGGATCTTCCTGGACCAGGAATTTAACCCATGTCTCCTGCATTGACAGGCGGATTCTTAACCAGTGAGCTACCAGGGAAGCCCTCTTATACAGTAACTTTTAAAAATCAGTTTATTTCATTGAATGTTTTAAAAGCATTGATTTGAAGGATGCTACATATTTTCTAAACAAAGTCATAACAAAGCTAATTGATAAAATGGGTGCTCAATCTAGGAAATTTTATATGGAAAAAATCAGGGAAACTGTGATAATACTGATTCTTCAAACCCCATGTAAAAGAGGTCATTGTGTTTATAATTAAAGTACTCTATATTATATAGTCATACTACGTGAGACAGTATAGTATTCAGAAAAAAATAACTAAAATTATAATTTAATGTATATTGACATGGCAGAGAACTCTAAAGATATAAAGTATATTTATAGTAATGTAAATTTCCAGTTTCCATATTCATGAAATTTTGACCAGTATCCTGACTTGAAGTGTCTCTTGGTGGTAACAAGTAGAAGCACCTTATTAACCTTTTGGAATTCATTAATGAGATAACATAATTAAGCTGTTTTGATAATTAATTAAATATGTGTTCTCTTGGTGGTTTAAGAACCCTTATAAAAGGTGAAACATTATATCCCTATTATAAAAATACATTATTTTCTCTGTACTACTCTTAATAAGGTAAAAAGTAATATTTATCATATGATAAAAAATTAAAAAGACAATGAGTTTATGGTTGAATACCATTTCTGCCTTTTTTAAGCTATATGATTTTGGTTTTGTAACTTAACATGCTCTAAAATTCATTCTACTTATCTGTAAAATGAGAATAATGAGATTTTATGCCTTAGAGTAGTGTGGGGATTAAAGAATATACTAAATGTAAAACTCTCAGAGTATTGTCTGATTTTAATTTTGTCTTCATTTTGTGCAATGAAGGGCAGAATGGCAAATATATCCGACTCCAAAGATTTTGGATTATACAATGCAATCATAGAAATGCTTGGTGTGCTGCAGTCCACGGGGTGGCAAAGAGTCAGACATGACTTAGATTGAACAAAATCAATATAGCATTTTAAAAATAGCCATGGGGTGGGGGAACCACTTGATTTCTAATTTAAATTTTGTTCTCCTCTTACTTGACCTTTGATAAGTTAACTGTGTGGATCACAAAAAAATGTGGAAAATTCTTAAAGAGATGGGAATACCATAATACTTTACCTGCCTCCTGAGATATCTGTATTCAGGTCAACAAACAACAGTTAGAAACAGACATGGTACAACGAACCGGTTCCAAATTGGGAAAGGAGTACATCAAGGCTATATATTGTCACCCTGCTTATTTAACCTATATGCAAAGTACATCATGTGAAATGCTGGGCTGGATGAAGCACAAACTGGAATTAAGATTGCCAGGAGAAATATCAATAACCTCAGATATGAGCAACTGAACTGAACTGAACTGACTGAAAACATCCCAGGATTGTGTGAAATGGTAAGATGATTTCTAAAGCTTTTTTCACTGCTAACATGGAGAAATGGGTTTTAGCTGTCAAAATATTCTAGAACTGTTACTGATTTAAGTAATTTGTAACAAGTGACTTAACATACCTGTCTAAGCCCTGGGTTCTTCATTTGTGAAATGTGATCAGTAATATCTTCTATCACATAGGTTTGAGGATTCAGATGGATAATATATATGGAACATTTAAAATGGTTCATGAAACTTAACTGTTTTAAAATACCCATTATGATAATGTCAATTCTCTGGCAAAGGGAATGGCAACCCACTCCAGTGAATACTGGAGAATCCCATGGACAGAGGAACCTGGTGGGCTTCAGTCCATGGGATCACAAAGAGTTGGACGTGACTGAGCAACTAACACACACATGATAATGACAATATATTGATTCCACTAGCCATGACTTTTGCCTTCATTGTTTCTGTTCTCAAAAGAAGATAAATAAACACAGAAGTGTTCATTTTTTCAGATAGCCCAAGTGTAAATGAAGTTAGAGAGTTACCTTTACAATAGAGTAGATAGGACAATTATAAAGTGTAGTATTCAAAGTGAAGAGTGAAAGTGCAGTCGCTCAGTCGTGTCCGACTCTTTGCGACCCCATGGACCATAGCCTATGAGGCTCCCCCATCCATGGAATTTTCCAGGCAAGAGTACTGGAGTGGGTTGCCATTTTCTTCTCCAGGGGATCTTCCCAACCCAGGGATCGAACCTGGGTCTCCCTCACTGCAAGCAGACGCTTTTACTGTCTGAGCCACCAGGGAAGCTAAGTGTAGTATTAATGGCCCTCAAATCCTGGTTTCTTTGGATGGTAATGGTAATGTTGATCAAATGTATTTAACTTGATAGCTGCTTTTAATTTCTTATTTCTAATGACTATATTTTTAGAATTGCATGCTTTCATCAAATTCATTTAAAAAAGACATGAGGAAAGAGAAGTAATAGCAACCATTCTTTATGAAGCTGCATAGTTAGGGAGATACCTGCATTACCTCACCCTGACACCAAGATTAGTAACTCAGATGACTCTGTTGAACGTATGCTATAGTGTTCATGTCTCTGTTCATAGACAATAATAAAATTAGCCGAAATAATGCAGAAAATTTACTTATTCCCATGAAATGCATAACAATTTCACTCTAAATTTTCTATAAATTATGTCATGTCTTTTTATTCTAATGACATTATTATCACAAGTCTATAGCTACATAATAACCACACAGCTTTAAGACATGTATGTCATTTTCATTCATCATTCACAACACGCCTGAAAAATACAAATAGCAATAAGTTAGTTAAGAGATTTATCATCTAGAGACACACTGAATATATTCTGACATACATACATACATCATTGTTGTTATTCAGTCACTAAGTTATGTCTGACTCTCTGTGATTCCATGGACTGCAGCATGAAAGCTTCCCTGTCCTTTACTATCTCCTGGACTTTGCTTTGACTATACAGACTTTTGTTGGTCAAGTGATGTCTCTGCTTTTTAATATGCTGTCTAGGTTTGTCATAACTTTTCTTCCAAGGAGCAACCACCTTTTAATTTCATGGCTGCAGTCACCATCTACAGTGATTATAGAGCCCAAGAAAATAAAACCTATCCCTGTTTCCACTTTTCCCCCTTCTATTTGTCATGAAGTGCCACACTGAATACCATGATCCTAGTTTTGTGAAGGTTGAGTTTCAAACCAGCTTTTTCACTCTCTTTCACCTTCATCAAGAGGCTCTTTAGTTCCTCTTCACTTTCTGCCATAAGTGTGGTGTCATCTGCATATCTGAGGTTATTGATATTTCTCCCAGCAATCTTGACTCCAGCTTGTGAGTCATATAGCCTGGCATTTCACATGATGTATTACTCTGCATACTTGGACTTTCCTGGTGGCTCACAGGGTGAAGAATCTACCTGCAGTGGGGGAGATCTGGGTTCGATCCCTAGGTTAGGAAGATCACCAGGAGGCAAGCATGGCAATCCACTCTAGTATTCTTGCCTGGAGAATCCCCATGGGTAGAGGAGCCTGGTGGGCTACAGTCCATGGGGTCACGAAGGGCTGGACACAATTGAGTGACTAAGCACATCACATCATCACACTGCATATAAGTTCAATAAGCAGATTGACAATATATAGCCTAGATGTACTCATATCCCAATTTTGAAACAGTTATTGCATGTCCAGTTCAAACTGTTGCTTTTTGGCCTGCATACAGGTGTCTTAAGAGGCAGGTAAGATGGTCTGGTATTCCTATCGCTTTAAGAATTTTCCACAGTTTGTTGTGATCCACAAAGTCAGAGTCTTTCGGGCAGTCAATGAAGCAGAAGTAGATTTTTTTTTTAAGTCCCTTTCTTTTTCCCTGATCCAAAGGATGTTGGCAATTTGATCCCTGGTTCCTCAGCCTTTTCTAAATCCAGCTTGTACATCTGGAAATTCTAGGTTCACATACTGCTGAAGCATAGTTGGAAGGATTTTGATTATTACCTTGCTAGCATGTGAAATGAGTGTAATTGTGCAGTAGCTTGAACATTCATTGGCATTGCCTTCCTTTGGGATTGGAATGAAAATTGACCTATTCCAGTCTTATGACCAATGCTGAATTTTCCAAATTTGCTGGCATATTGAGTGCAGCACTTTAAGAGCATCATCTTTTAGGATTTGAAATAGCTTAGCTGGAATTCCATCACATTCTTTAGCTTTGTTTGTAGTAATGCTTCCTAAAGCACACTTGACTTCACACTCCAGGATGGCTCTAGGTGAGTGATCACACCATCATGGTTTTGCTTTTGTTAAGTCCATATAGTTTCTGTCCTTTATTGTGCTCATCTTTGCATGAAATATTCTCTTGGTATCTCCAGTTTTCATGAAGAGATCTCTAGTCTTCCCATTCTATTCTTTCCCTCTATTTCTTTGCATTGTTCATTTAAGAAGGCCTTCTTATTGTTCTTTGCTATTTCCTGGAACTCTGTATTCAGTTGGGTATATCTTCCCCTTTCTCTCTTGCTATTTCACTTCTCTTCTTCAGCTTTTTGTAAAACCTCCTCAGACAGCCACTTTGCCTTCTTGCACTACTCTTTGTTTGGGTTGGTTCTGGTCATCACCTACTGTTGTTGTTCAGTGGCTCAGTCATGTCCGACTCTTTGCAACCCCATGCACTGTAGTATGCCAGGCTTCCCTATCCTTCACAATCTACCAGAGTTTGCTCAAACTCATGTCCATTGAGTCAATGATGCCATCCAACCATCTCATCCTCTGTTGTCCCCTTCTCCTCCTGCCTTCAATCTTTCCCAGCATCAGGGTCTTTTCCAATGAGTCGGCTCTTTGCATCAGGTGGCCAAAGTATTAGAGTTTAAGCTTCAGCATCAGTCCTTCCAATGGATATTCAGGACTGATTTCCTTTATGATTGACTGGTTTGATCTCCTTGCTGTCCAGGGGACTCTCAAGAGTCTTCTCCAGTAATACAGTTCAAAGACATCAATTCTTTGGTGCTCAGCCTTTTTTATTGTCCAGTTCTCACATCTGTACGTGACTACAGGAAAAACTATACCTTTGACTAGACCAACCTTTGTAGGCCAAGTAATGTCTTTGCTTTTTAATATGCCATCTATGTCAGTCATAGCTTTTCTTCCAAGGAGCAAGCGTTTTTTAATTTCATGGCTGCCGTCACCAACCACAGTGATTCTGGAGCCCAAGAAATAAAGTCTGTCACTGTTTTCATTGCTCCCCATCTATTTGCCATGTACTGATGGGACCAGATGCCATGATCTTAGTTTTTTGAATGTTGAGTTTTAAGCCAGCTTTTTCACTCACCTCTTTCATCTTCATCAAGAGGCTCTTTAGTTCCTCTTCGCTTTCCACCATCAGATCAGATCAGATCAGTCGCTCAGTCATGTCTGACTCTTTGCGACCCCGTGAATCGCAGCATGCCAGGCCTCCCTGTCCATCACCAACTCCCAGAGTTCACTCAGACTCACGTCCATTGAGTCAGTGATGCCATCCAGCCATCTCATCCTCTGTCGTCCCATCTCCTGTACAGTGTTATGAACCTCCATCCATAGTTCTTCAGGGAACACACATATATGTATTACTTTCCTCCCCTCATATCTACTACTATTATAGCCAACAAAATCTGTTCATCTTACAAAGGAGAATTTTATGAGATATTTACTATTCTTTCTAAAAACAAAAATAATCAAATTTTAGAAGTTTGAGTCCAAGGAACTGTAAGCTTTCATTTGGTTATATATTAGATGAGCCTCACCTTTATTATGATTCCTATTTATTTTGTGCATCCTTCAGTGTAACTTCTGGGAATCAGGCTTTTTTATTTTCTATCCTCACTTTTCAAATTAATATAAGGTTAATAAAGATGTTCACAAAATCCCAGTTCTAATTATTTAGTTATCAGTACCACTGATTTCCTTAGAGGCTACCAAGCTATTTCCTTTATTTTTTCATTAAATATCATTACAGTTTTTTTAAACTCTAAACTGTAGTTTGAACAATTTCTAGCACTTCATCTATTCTTTTTCAAAAGGTTTGGAACTTACATGTAAAGTTTAATGATCTTATTTTAAACTAGTCTGAATATTTTAGTTAGAAGCGCACCACATGAACCTAAGAAATTTAACTAATTATAATATTAACTAATTATAGGGTATACAAATTAGAATAATTTTCTCTCCATGTAAAAATTTCAATTTGAATACCAAGTGTACAATGCATTTTATGTCAAAATATTAAACATCTTCATAAAACTATTATTCATATGTTATGCTTCTACCTAAAATATTCAGACTGGTTTAAAATAAGATCAGTAAACTTTACATGTAACTTCCAAATGACTAAGTGACTAAACACAGCATAGCACCTCTAAGAAGAATATATTTAGTACATACTTACTGATTATTTACCGATATTGATTAAATTGGATAATCCAAGCCCAAACATTCATGGTAAAGTCTTATATTGCTGTAATTATTCATATACACATACATTTGTCTGCCTGATAATCTCATCCTATTTTCAGTAGGTTGTGGATACCTGGTAAATTTCTTTCTTTGACATCTACTTAGGTATAAATTTTGGACTTCCCTGGTGGCTCAGACGTAAAGCGTCTGTCTATAATGTGGGAGACCTGGGTTCGAGCCCTGGGTTGGGAAGATCCCCTGGAGAAGGAAATGGCAGTCCACTCCAGTACTATTGCCTGGAAAATCCCATGGACAGAGGAGCCTGGTAGGCTACAGTCTATGGGGTCGAAAACAGTCGGACACGACTAAGCGACTAAACTTTCACTTTAGGTATAAATTTAGCGACTTCAGCTTTCTTTGATGAGGGTTTGCATACTTTTGCCAACAAATAGGGGAGAAGGCAATGGCACCCCACTCCAGTACTGTTGCCCGGAAAATCCCATGGATGGAGGAGCCTGGTAGGCTGCAGTCCATGGGGTCGCTAAGAGTCAGACACAACTGAGCGACTTCACTTTCACTTTCCACTTTCATGCATTGGAGAACGAAATGGCAACCTACTCCAGTGTTCTTGCCTGGAGAATCCCATGGACAGAGAAGCCTGGTAGGCTGCAGTCCATGGGGTCGCACAGAGCCGGACATGACTGAAGTGACTTAGTAGCAGCAGCAGCAGCAGCCAACAAATAGGGTGTCTCTTAGTCATCTCATTAGCACCAGTTGGAAGACCATTAACAAAAGCTCATAAATTTCACTTCCGGGCTCCTCAGGTTTCACAGCTGTCATGCTAGTCCATATTCTACTTCTTCTTTTTTTTTTCATTTGTCTCTCTACTAAAATTCAGTTTAATTAAAAAAAGTTAACATATTCCATAAAATATTTATTAAAAATCTTTTGTTTTTTTTTCACTTTTATTTTTTTTAATTTATTTATTTTAATTGGAGGCTAATTACTTTACAATATTGTATTGGTTTTGCCATACATCAACATGAATCTGCCACCTTTAAGGAGTTCCTAAATTTGAGTTGCTATTGTCTGGACTACTTTTATAGCTTCCACATTCTTCTCCCATGCTCTGACAGTGGTGAAATAGTTTTCAGTTCTATCACTCTTCAGAGGGTTTTATCACCCTTTAGAATCCTATTCATATGTCTGCCTCACCAGCTTATTTCTCTAATGGGCTAAAATTTTATAATTTGTAGATTATAGATGTTCCTTTTATCAGTAAAAGAATCGTTTTTGTGTGTATGTATTTTTACATCCATACTGGAAGCAAAGACACAAAAAAATTCTTTCAAAATAAAATTATACTATTATGTAGTAAATTTGAATCAAGCATGTTTGCTCAGTAATTTCCATTTTTCATATATTAAAAGGTTGAAGATACTGACAGTAAAACTTGTTCCTAAGAATTCACTCGTCAGCACCTTCAATCTATTTGTTAATAATAGTAACAACATTTCTGAAGTGCTCACTATTTTATGACACACTGTGCATGTTACATTAACTATGATATCTCATTTTATACCATTTAAAAAGTTCCTGTTATTATCCTTGCTTGATATATGAGACACTTAGAATTATCAAACATCTTGCCTATTCAGTCATTAAGTGGCAGAGCTGGAATTTTAATCTGAAGATCTCCAGATTCTAAATACAAAATAGATACTGAGAAGCATACAGAGGTAGAATTTGGAAAAGGAAGTTTTTGAATCAGGATAAAGTAGTGTGAAACGAAGATATATTTATATAGTTACTTGAGCACCATACTTCTCTAGCAGTGCAATATCTGAGCATCTAACTTCATGTCTGTTTTTCACAGATGCCCGAAGCAGTGGCATAAAAATACAATATTCTCATGGATAAAGGAAAAGAGTTGTAAGAAAGCTTACTCTTTATCTTATTTAATGTTGTGGGTATTTGGCTTATAATCCTTTGTTTTTGATTCATTAATAGAACTACTCAAGTTGTTTACCAAACATGGTCAAATAAGGGTTTGTTTGTTTTTGTTTTGGTCTATTTTCATTTTTTGTCTGCTACCTAAGATACATATTGATATTTTTTACTCATGATCCACTTCTCCTCTAAACCTGTAAAAACATGTACAATAAAGGCTTCTGGAAATAAGAGTTCACCTTTCATATACAATGCATCATTCTGCTCCATTGCAGTTTATTTTAAAAGTGCTTATTGCAACCCACTACATTTATTTATTTGACATAGAATTGACCAGTAACATTGTATACATTTAAGGTTTACAACATGTTGATTTAATGCATTTATATATGGCACCACAGCATTAGCTAAGGCCTCTATCCTCTTACATCATTATTTTTTGTGTGATTAGAACAATTTATACCAAGTCTTGTCGCAACTTTGACATTTATAATATTGTTCAATATGATAACTATGCAGTACATTAGATCTCTGGACTTGTTTATCTACCAGTTGAAAATTTGTAACTTTAATGAACATCTTCCCAATTCCCTCAGCCCAAGTCCCTACCAAACACTATTCTACTCTCTGATTTATGAACTCAACTTTTTTGATTCCACATATAAGTAATATCATACAGTATTTGTCTTTCTCAGTCTTAATTATCTCACTTAGCATTATGCCCTCAAGGTCCATCCCTGTGGTCACAAGTGGCAAGATCCCCTTTTTTCTCGAAACTGAATTAATATCCCATTGTATGTACAAAGCACGTCTTCTTTATCCACTCATCCATTGATGCACCCTTAGTTTGTTTCCATATCTTGGCTATTGGGAATAATAGTACAATGAACATGGGTTATATATATCTTTTCAAGTTAGTGGTTTTGTTTTCTTTGAGTAAGTACCCAGAAGTGGACTGCTGGTAGTTCATATGGTAGTTCTGTGTTAAAAGAATAAAAGGAAACTGTGTATTTTTCAATACTGACTGAAACAATTTACTTTCTCACCAACAGTATGCAGGAACTCCCTTTTCCCCACATCCTTGCCAGCAATTGTTATTTCTTGTCTTTTTTATAAGAGGCATCCTAATATGTGGGAGGTGATATCTCATTGTGGCTTTGATTTTTATTTCTCTAATGATTGGTGATGTTTACCATCTTTTCATGTACCTGCAGGCCATTCATATGTCTTTTCTGGAAAAATGTCTATTTAGTTCTTTGGCTCATTTTTTAAAACACAGTGTTTTTGTTTTTGTTATTGAGCTGTGTGAGATTTTGTTATATATTTTGATTATTAACCTTTTATAATATGATTTGCAACAATTATCTCCCATTCTGTTGGTTGCCTTTTCATTCTGTTGACTATTTCATATGCTGTGCAGAAGACTTTCACTTTGAGATAGTATAGCTTGTTTATTTTCTATTTTTGTTTCTTCTGTTTTTCAGGTTATATCCAAAAGAATCATTGCTAAGACCAGTGACAAAAATTTCGCCCCATACTTTCTTTAAGGACTTTTAGGGTGTCAAGTCTTAGGTTTAAAACTTTGAGTTAATTTTTGTGAGTGATGTAAGATTACAGATTCAATTTTATTTTTCTGCATGTGCCTGTCTAGTATTACCAACAATCTTTCTTGAAGAGACTATCCTGTCCCAATTGATTGTTCTTGGTTCCCTTGTCAATTATTCAGTTCAGTTCAGTTGCTCAGTTGTGTCCGACTCTTTGCGACCCCATGAACTGCAGCTCACCAGGCCTCTCTGTCCATCATGAACTCCCGGAGTTTACGCAAACTCATGTCCATTGAGTCGGTGATGCCATCCAACCATCTCATCCTCTGTCATCCCCTTCTTCTCCTGCCTTCAATCTTTCCCAACATCAGGGTCTTTTCAAATGAGTCAGCTCTTTGCATCAGGTTGCCAAAGTACTAGAGTTTCAGCTTCAACATCAGTCCTTCCAATGAATATTTAGGACTGATTTCCTTTAGGATGGACTGGTTGGATCTCCTTGCAGTCCAAGTAACTCTGAAGAGTCTTCTCCAACACCATGATTCAAAAACATCAATTGTTCTGCACTCAGCTTTCTTTATAGTCCAACTCTTACATCCTTACATGACCACTGGAAAAACCATAGCCTTGACTAGACAGACTTTGTAGGCAATGTAATGTCTCTGCTTTTTAATATGCTGTCTAGGTTGGTCATAACTTTTCTCCCAAGCAGTAAGCGTGTTTTAATTTCATGGCTGCAATCACCGTCTGCAGTGATTTTGGAGCCCCAAAAAATAAAGTCAGCCACTGTTTCCACTGTTTCCCCATCTATTTGCCATGTCAATTATTAGTGGACTGTAAATGTGGAGCTGTATTTTTGGGCTCTTTATTCTGTTCCATTTTATTTTAGTGTTATTTATGTCATATAACTACCCTTAAAAATGGCTCATATATAATAATTAACTTTCTTTCCTCCCTCCCTTCCTTCCTGCATTCATCTTTTCCTTTCTGTGCCTACTATATGTTGTTAATGCTATCCAGTTTACTAGCTTGGCTAATTTAGGTGGTATTACTAGAGAGGTGCTTTTGCTTATTAGAGAGAGATAGGTGATTTTTTGCTTTTTTTTTTCTTTCTATCTTTGTATCCTCTCCAACATTTTCCTTCTCTCAATTTTTGTTCATATTGTTAAAAACAGGAAAAAAAAAAAGACTGCTTTCTTTTTGTAAAGTGACCATTCTTTTGTCAACAACAGAATATAACAAATTTAGTTGCCAACCATGTTTTATTTTGTTCATATCACTGAAAAATATGCTCTATTTAAAATTTTTTAATCCCCAAAATATTGAATTTATATTTGTTGAGTTATTCTTAAAGATGAATGTCACAGAATATAGTTTGCTATAATTTTGTAAAATTTTGGTGAACCATACTTATGCGTGACCTTCAATAATATGGTAATTTATTTAAATGTGCTTTACTAATTAAGAATATTTAAAATAGGAGTACACTTAAATTACTCTTACCAATTATCTATATAAGAAATTATTGAGATGATCATTAACATAATCAACAATCATTACTGAAATAAGATAATAAGCATCTTCAAAACACGGCTGCTTAAATTTTTTGAATGTTCTTCTTTGGGGATTTAAATTCACTCTCTAAGCATTTCCCTTTAGAATATTTATGGACCATAATGTCTATACCATAACACAAACCTAATATCCTACTAATGTCACTATGCAAAATAATAAACATGTCAGGAAGGAGAATATACATTTTCTATGTCAAGTATGAGTTTTACCCTCATGCTTGGACAACAGAAATTGAGAAAGTATCAGGGAGTAAAGTCCCATAATCTCCTTCATGAAATCCTAGTAATTAAAGGCAGGTTATTGAGAGCTTTTTTCTGGCAGATCTTCAGGGACCCAAAGTTTATGACCTACATCATTAGCCACTTAGCTTTTTTCTATTCATCAATGACTTGAGGTCCTTTTCTAAATATTTAATAGAATTTCTCTCCCTCTCAATGCATTATGTTCCATTACTCAGTGACTATCATTACTATTAACAGAACAAGCAATCTTTCATGTATTTCAAAGCAGTTATCATATTGCCAACTAACCTTACCTAGTCTGAGCTAACCAATGTATCATGTATTTTCCTATCTCATGGCTGTTACATAAGCCATTTACCCATTTTTTTTTAAGCTTTAATGAGCATTAATAACTCAATAGTATATAATGCATGAACAGGGCAGAAAACAGGTATTATTGTAGATATTTGAAACAACACAACTCCAGTGATAGAAGACAGTAATCCACAACTCCAGTGATAAAAGCAATAATTGTTGCTTCCACAATTATTGGAAAGGAGCAGAAGCCATGGGTTATTACTGAAGAAAACAACTGAATACTGCAAACAAGAGCTCAAAAACATTCCAAAAATTGAAATCGTACAAGCTTCTTTTCCGACCACAGTGCTCTGAGACTAGAAATCAACTAGAATAAAAAGCCTACAGGAAACTTAAAAACCCGTGGAGGCTAAGCAATATAATTCTAAACAACAAATGGATAACTTAAGAAGTCAAAGAAGAAATCAAAATTTACCTGGAGATAAATGAAACTGAAAACATAACAATCCTACATCTATGGAACTTGGCCAAGGAAGTTCTGAGAGGGAAGTTTATAGTGACAGTAGTTTACCCCAGGAAACAAAAACATTCTCAAATAAACAATCTAGCCTTAGGAGTCTAAAGGAGCAGGAGAAGGAACAAGCAAAGCCTACATTTAGTAGGGAGAAAGAAATCATAAAAATCAGAGCAGAAATAAATGAAACAGAGACTAAAAAGCAAAATAAAAGGTTAATGAAACTAAGAGTTGATTCTTTGAGAAGGTAAACAAAATTGAAATGCCTTTGAGCTAAAATAGTCAAGAAAAAAGAGGGTGAAAATGAGTAAAACCAGAAATGAAAAAGAAGTTACAACTGACACTACAGAAAAACAAATTATTCTGAGACTACTACAAAAAACTATCTGCCAGTCAAAGGAACAATGTAGAAGACATTTAAAAATTACTAGAAATGTGCAATCTCCCAAAACTGAACTGGAAGAAATAGAAAATATGAGCAGACCAAATACAGTAATAAAATTGAATCAGTAATAAAAGAATTCCCAACAAACAAGTCCAGTACCAGGTGGTTTCACAGGTGAATTCTATCAAACATTTAGAGAAGAGCTGACCTATCCTTCTCATATTCTTCCAAAAAACTGCAGAGGAAGAAAATTTCCAAACTCACGCACTGTATGAGGCTGCCGTTTCCCTCATACAAAATTCACAGACTAGACAATTCACAAAGAAAATTACAGGGCAATATCACTGAGGAAGGTTATGGCACCTGACTCCAGTATTCTTGCCTGGAAAATCCCATGGACAGAGGAGCCTGGTAGGTCACAGTCCATGGGGCCGCGAAGAGTCTGACACGACTGAGCGACTTCACTTTCATGCATTGGAGAAGCAAATGGCAACCCACTCCAGTGTTCTTGCCTGGAGAATCCCAGGGATGGGGGAGCCTGGTGGGCTGCTGTCTATGGGGTCACAGAGAGTCGGACACGACTGAAGCGACTTAGCTTAGCTTATCACTGATGAACATAGATTCAAAAATCTTAAGAAAATATTAGCAAACAGAATCCAACAATACATTAAAAGGATCATCATCAGGATCAAATGGGATTTATTACAATGATGTAAGAATTTTTCAATACCTGAAAATCAATCAGTGTAATATATCACATTAACAAATTGAAAAATAAAATCATATGATCAGGTTAATAGATGCAGAAAATGCAAAAATGGGCACAATAAAAGACAGAAATGGTATAGACCTACCAGAAGCAGAAGATATTAAGAAAAGGTGGCAAGAATACACATAAGAACTATGCAAAAAATATCTTTATGACCCAGATAACCATGATGGTGTGATCACTCACCTAGAGCCAGACATCCTGGAATGCAAAGTCAAGTGGGCCTTAGGAAGCATCACTACGAACAAAGCTAGTGGAGGTGATGGAATTCCAGTTGAACTATTTCAAATCCTAAAAGATGATGCTGTTAAAGTGCCACACTCAATATATATGCCAGCAAATTTCAAAAAATGCAGCACTGATCACAGGACTGGGAAAGGTCAGTTCTCATTCCAATCCCAAAGAAAGGCAATGCCAAAGAATGCTCAAACTACCACACAATTGCACTCATCTCACACGCTAGCAAAGTAATGCTCAAAATTCTCCAAGCCAGGCTTCAACAGTATGTGAACTGTGCACTTCTAGATGTTCAAGCTGGATTTAGAAAAGGCAGATGGACCAGTGATCAAATTGCCAACTTCTGTTGGGTCATAGAAAAAGCAAAAGAGCTCCAAAAAACATCTAATTCTGCCTTATTGATTATGCCAAAATTTTTGACTTTGTAGATGACAACAAATTGTGGAAAATTCCTGAAGAAATGAGAATACCAGACCACCTAACCTGCCTCCTGAGAAATTTGAATACAGGTCACAAAGCAACAGTTAGAACTAGACATGGAACAACAGACTGGTTCCAAATCACGAAAGGAGTACATCAAGGCTGTATATTGTCACCCTGCTTATTTAACATATGCAGAGTACATCATGAGAAATGCCAGGCTGGATGAAGCACAAGCTGGAATCAAGATTGCTGGGAGAAATACTAATAACCTCAGATATGCAGATAACACCACCCTTATGGCAGAAAGCAAAGAACTAAAAAGCCTCTTGATGAAAGTGAAAGAGGAGAGTGAAAAAGTTGGCTTAAAACTCAATATTCAGATAACTAAGATCATGTCATCTAGTCCTGTCACTTCATGGAAAATAGATGGGGAAACAGTGGAAACAGTGACAGACTTTATTTTGGGGGGCTCCAAAATCACTGAAGATGGTGACTGCAGCCATGAAATTAAAATACGCTTACTCCTTGGAAGAAGAGTTATGACCAACCTAGACAGCATAGTAAAAAGCAGGGAGATTACTTTGCCAACAAAGGTTCACCTAGTCAAAGCTATGGTTTTTCCAGTAGTCATGTATGGATGTGAGAGTTCAACTATAAAGAAAGCTGAGCACTGCACAATTGATGCTTTTGAACTGTGGTGTTAGAGAAGACTCTTGAGAGTCCCTCGGACTACAAGGAGATCCAACCAGTCCATTTTAAAGGAAATCAGTCCTGAATATTCATTGGAAGGACTGATGCTGAAGCTGAAATTCCAATACTTTGGCTACCTGATGGGAAGAACTGACTCATTTGAAAAGACCCTGATGCTGGGAAAAATTGAAGGCAGGAGAAGTGGATGACAGAGGATGAGATGGTTGGATGGCATCACCGATTCAATGGAGATGAGTTTGAGTAAACTCCAGGAGTTAGTGATGGACAGGGAGGCCTGGCATACTGCAGTCAATGGGGTCCAAAGAGTCAGACATGACTGAGCGGCTGAACTGAACTGAACTGAATAAGTTAAATTGAAAGAAAACTATGACAAACCTAGACAGCATATTAAAAGGCGGAGCCATCACTTTGCCAATAAAGGTCTATATATTCAAAGCTATGGTTTTTCCAGTAGTCATGTGCGAGTTGGACCATAAAGAAACCTGAAGGCTGAAGAATTGATACTTTCGAACTGTGGTGCTGGAGAAGACTCTTGAGAGTCCATTGGACAGCAAAGAGCTCAAACCAGTCAATCCTACAGGAAGTCAATCCTGAATATTCGTTGGAAAGACTGATGCTGAAGCTGAAACTCCGATACTTTGGCCATGTGATGTGAAGCACCAACCCATTGGAAACTACCCTGATGCTGGGAAAGATTGAAGGGAGGAGGAGAAGGGAGCAACAAAGGATGAGATGGTTGAATGGCATCACTAACTCAACAGACATGAGTTTGAACAAACTCCAGAAACACTGAAGGACAAGGAAGCCTGGCATCCTGCATCCATGGGGTCTCAAAGAACAGACACAACTTAGTGACTGCACAGTACAATACAATGTTAAATTAAGCAACTGACTCAGAGTCCTTTAATTAAAACAGTTTGAATGTAGAAGAGGAAAAAGAGAAGCACTCTGGGAGATAACATAGACCTGGGTTGGAGAATACTTGGTTATATTCCACTGAATAAACCTGGACAAATCATACATCCTTTCCATGCTCAGTTATTTCAGTAGAAAATCAGAGTTACATTAGACTGTTGGTTTTACAATTGAGTTCTCAGAGTTCTGAGAGATACGTGATTCTAGATTAGAGTAAGAACAACTGCCTTGTTATGTGTGTGGGTGGGGTGAAGTTGGTATGAGAGAGTAACTGAGGTTTCCATTCCCACTTCAGCCAAGACAAGTTAACTTTTAGTAATTTTATATAACACATGTATATATTCAGTTCAGTTGCTCAGTCATGTCCGACTCTTTGGGACCCCATGAATCCCAGCATGCCAGGCCTCCCTGTCCATTACCAACTCCCGGAGTTTACTCAGACTCACATCCATTGAGTCGGTGTTGCCATCCAGCCATCTCATCCTCTGTCGTCCCCTTGTCCTCCTGCCCCCAATCCCTCCCAGCATCAGAGTCTTTTCCAATGAGTCAACTCTTAGCATGAGGTGGCCAAAGTATTGGAGTTTCAGCTTTAGCATCAGTCCTTCCAGTGAACACCCAGGACTGATCTCCTTTAGAATGGACTGGTTGGATCTCCTTGCAGTCCAAGGGACTCTCAAGTCTTCTCCAACACCACAGTTCAAAAGCATCAATTCTTCGGTGCTCAGCTTTCTTCACAGTCCCACTCTCACATCCATACATGACCACTGGAAAAACCATAACCTTATATATATTTATATATTTTATTACATATATATTAATATATATAGGGTGGTTTTTTTTGGATGGTCTGTCCTTCCTGAATATAATAGGCAGAAGTGCAATGATGAAGATACTAACTAGAGTTTTCACGAAGGAACAATTTTTATTAGCTTTTGAAAGTCATTATTATAGCCTATTTCACTTCCACTCTAACAACTTACCATAGCTTGCTGAGCCAAGCCTGCTGACACAGGACCACTTATATTTTTACAATTCTTTCTTATGTTTTCTTGAGTTCTCACCCCCTTTCCCTCCATTTCTATTGACTCTTTTTTTTTTTTTTTTAGCACAAGAGAAGATAACTGGACTTAGAGTTTTTCCTCATTTAATAACATAGTGAGATCTAAAGTTCAGATATATTACCTCTTTGAATCTATTTTAGTAGATTTTCCTTCATCCTTCATTCATTCTCTATCTCCTGTAATACTCTGGAGAAGGAAATGGCAACCCACTCCAGTATTCTTGCCTGGAGAATTCCATGGATGGAGAAGCCTGCTGGGCTGTGGTCCATGGGGTCACAGAGTCGGACATGACTGAGTGACTAACACACACGTAGTAATACTCAGGTTTTCCTGGGTGGCCCTAGTGGTTAAGAACCTGCCTGCCAACACAGGAGATGTAAGATATGTAGGTTTTATCCCTGGGTCAGGAAAATCTCCTGGAGGAAGGCAGGCAACCCACTGCAATATTCTAGCCTGGAGAATCCAATGGACAGAGAAACCTCGAAGGCTACAGTCCATAGGGTCACAAAGAGTCGGACACGACTGAAGTAACTTAGCGCACATGGTAATAAGAATCTAACTAGCTTAACCACTATCCAAAGTTCCTTCTTAACCTCCCTACCTTTATCCAATTAATTGTATCACAATTTTTAAAACAAATATATAGTGTTTTCCTTACACTGACTATAACTACCTTAAAACAATGATATGCTGTTTCCCTTCCCTTTGCTTCCAAAGATTAAAGTCTTTTTCTCTCTCTCTCTTTGCTTACTTTTCTATGTAATTTTTTTCTGAAACTTAGAAGATAATTGTAAAATCTCTAAATATTATCTTACACATAAACACATCAAGGACTCAGCAAGTTTTGCTTTTGTTTTACTTTTCTTGAAGAACTTTTTCAGTTCAGTTCTGTCACTAAGTCATATCCAACGCTTTGCAACCCCATGGACTACAGCATGCCAGGCTTTCCTGTCCTTCACCATCTTCCAGAGCTTGCTCAAACTCATGTTCATTGAGTCGGTGATGCTATCCAACCGTCTCATCCTCTGTTGCCCTCTTCTTCTCCTGCCTTCAGTATTTCCCAGCATCAGGGTCTTTTCCTCCTTCTAATTCTGTGATTTGGGCTAGTTATTTAACATTAAGTCCTTCTCTTTCTTGGTTTACATTAATACCTGTTTTGGGGAGAAGAACATACAGAATTTCTGAAGGTAGATTTATCATAATTCCCTTATCAAAAATCATGTTTACTAAACTCATACACTCAATTATTTGCCTGTTTTTGGAATCCTAAGTAAAATTTCCTCTCAAAATGAGAAGGCATTGATATATTGTCTTCCACCTTCCAATGTTGGTATTCTGAATTTTAATCCTTCTATGTAGTCTATTTTGTTCTCTCTGGCGGTTATTATGATCTTCTCCATGTCCCTATTACCTGAAATGTCATGATAAGATGTCATAGTGTAGGACTTCAGGGATAATTTACAAACCCCTTTAGTCTGAAAATTCATATCCTTAAATTCTATGAAATTTACTTAAACTCTTTTACTAATAATTGCCTCTCCTTTGTTTTTATATTTTCTTCAATTTTTGATATTTTTGGGCTGATGCTATAATTTCAATTTTCTTTCCATTGACTTAATTTTTATTCTAATTTTAAATAGTTTTCTCAAGTCCACCTTCCATTCCTCAGGGTGTATAACAAGGCTTCCGAATGGAAGTTTTTATCTCTGACCCTTTTCACTGGGAGTTCTAAGATTTCACTATCTTCTTCAGAATGAAATCTCCAGTTCCCACTTAAAAGATATAAGTTTGGCTTTCAGAATTATTAGAACATGGTGGGGTAAATGGCTGCTGCTGCTGCTGCTAAGTCGCTTCAGTCGTGTCCGACTCTGTGCGATCCCGTAGACGGCAGCCCACCAGCCTTCCCCAACCCTGGGATTCTCCAGGCAAGAACACTGGAGTGGGTTGCCATTTCCTTCTCCAATGCATGAAAGTGAAAAGTGAAAGTGAAGTCGCTCAGTTGTGTCTGACTCTAGCGACCCTATGGACTGCAGCCCACCAGGCTCCTCCATCCATGGGATTTTCCAAGCAAAAGTACTGGAGTGGGGTGCCATTGCCTTCTCGGTATTACTATTGGGGGAGATAGAAAATGGGTGAACTTTAAATTCCAGCATTCTTTGTCTCCAAATAGTAAAGCTAGGTGATGATGGAATGAAACTACTCATAGTAAATATGAAAATTAGAAATTAGCTACTTGCAAGCAAGAGCTATGCCATTTACTGTTGAATTTGATGTTGAGAAATCAAGTGTGAATATCAATCAGCTGGAAATAAGCATGGCTGTTACTTAAGTAGGACTAACTTTAAAGTTTAAAAGATGTTATGTTCATCATTAATTACTTAAGATTATCTCAAGCTGTATGACTAGTTTAACTTCTAATTGTGTTATTTTTCAGTGTACAGTGATGTCTTAAAATAACATGCCTAGCCTATTTCACCTCTTAAATACACACATACACACACACACACACACACATATATATTTTCTGAAGGTGACTAAGTGGATATTAACTTATAGTATTTTATCTTAATTATACCAAGACAATGAAAATAACAGAAACAAGTTTTAAGATAGAAATCCACTGGCAAATTAGTGCAAAGACTTATCCATTTAAGCTATTAATATAAAGACTATGAAGCCTTATTTTCACATGAAATGTTTAGTAGAATCAGAACATCAGGGCAGCAAGCACAGAGGGCATTCTTCCTCAGCAATGAGGATTATCCTCTGCTTTTGGCCACTGCTACAGTTTAGATGTTCGCTGTGATGCCATCTGTTAAGGTTGATTGTGCAGTGACCTTAGGCAGTCTGAAACCTGTTCAATTGAGCCCATATATAGAGTTCTGGTTGGGAACCAGGAGGACAGATGGTAGGGTTGGAGATGGGGAACTTGTTTGTTACAGCTGATGAAAATCATTTTTCTTGCCAAAGCCATTAAATGTGATATCCTTGGCACAGCATTTCTCAACAAATAGAGTGTCCCACTTGGTGGGTTAGCTGCAGGTGAATTGAAGCATTCAACAGTCTCTATTTAGGTTTACCTAGTTCTTTACTTTTACATCTCTGACAGCCTAAGTCAATGTTCCAGCAGCAGGGCACTCTGCTCAGTAAGTACAGAATTTCACACATGTAGTTTTCAAAATATACATATACAGTGGGCAGTGCAAAGTGGACTATAATTGTGAAGCCAGTTAAAAGAGTTTATAAATAGCTTTAATTGAATAGCACGTATAGAGAAGAAAAATTCTTGTAATACTGAATAACAGCTTCAAGTACATCTACTCATTTTTCATATCCATGGAAAGACTTCTCAGTTACCATTGTTTAAGAAACTGTATTAAAATCATTTTATGGGAAATAATTATGTCTACGATCAGACAAGATAATTATTGCAAAGTGGTTTTTGCAACTTGGAAAGCAGAAAATTTTGCCCACCCACAGAGACTTTCCCTCTCCATATTTGACAGCCCCCAAAATGCTACTCGTAGAATTCATATCTAAGCTATGTAAACAAAAGAGTAATTTTAAAGTCAAAATTCAATATAAAAAAAGTGAACAATATAGGCTCTATCAACTTTTAGAGTTAAAAAAGTAAAGTCTGAATGGAAGTGCAGTTTACTAATCAAATCTATTTCCTTAGAAGTTTCACCTAAAACATATCAGACACTTTATTTTAAATATGTTTATAGAGGTAGTATGACAGCAGTCTGTAGGTAATATATTTCAGTAGTTTGTATTTTAAAACATACATATAAAGAAATACATCATTTTATTATTGTTTATGTAAATACCTATGTGTACATTGTTAAGCAACCTATTTTCCCTTTGGTTAATATATCTTGTAGACCTTCCTGTTAGCACATTGAGTTCTTACTTCATTCTTTTGAAAGGCTGCATAAATAGCAGCCATATGATAGATATCATGTGATTTATTTAGTCAGGTCCACATGAATGGGCATGTTGGTTGGTTTTAGTAATTTACCTCTTTTTTTGGTTATTGACCATGTTGCAGGAATATTCTTATAAATGCTTATTGTGCCCATATTCAAATACTTTCTAGAGAAGATACATGGAAATGTCATTTCCTGTGAAGGAATAGGTGAACATTGAAAGTTAATATTTCCATATCTCCTGCCAGAGTGACTCTACCAGTTTAAACTCCTAGCAGCTATGTATGAGATTACCATTTTCCTGCAAAGTTGAAAACAACTAATCTCAAAATATGTTTTGATTTTTACTAACTAGAGGTTTAAGGAATATCTGTATCTCTCTCTATATATATACATACACACACATTGTTTTCATTTTTATTTCTCTAAGAATATGGTTATGTTTTTCCTTCTTTAGTTTATTAACATGAGGGACTACTCATTTATTCATTGTTATGTGTTTATGTTCAATAGATAACTACTGACTATTTTGTATTAGGCATTCATTATATAATGGTGAGTAGTGAACACAACTCCTGACTTCTCAGACCTTATAATACAATGAAAGTTTTAAAAATAAAACAATTTTATTGGTAATTATTATTTTATTTATAGTAATCTGCAAATCTATGGTTATTTAAATTTATTAACTTATAATTGTGATTTTTCCCTTGATTTTAAGGTATTATATGATTTTATGATGCTTTTGAAGGAACAACCTATTTTATATTTTATTAATATATTAATTATATGTGTATGTGCTGTTTTAATATTTCTTTACAATATAAGTTTATGCATTTTATGTTGTTCTTCTCTAGATTCCCTAATTGAATACTTGATTTCTTTCTTGATTTTGTTTTTCACTCTAAGTTTACTATTAAAAACTGTTTACTGTTAATGGGATTCCCAGGTAGCTCAGCTGGTAAAGAATCTGTCTGCAATGCAGGAGACCCCAGTTCAATTCTGGGGTCAGGAAGATCCGCTGGCGAAGGGATGGACTACCCACTCCAGCATGTTTGGGCCTCCCCAGCAATTCAGCAGGTGCTCAGCTCCTGTAATGTGGGAGACCTGGATTCGATCCCTGGTCTGGGAAGATCACCTGGAGAAAGGAACAGCTACCCACTCCAGTATTATGGCCTGAAGAATTACATGGGCTGTATAGTTGGGTACAACTGAGTAACATTCACTTCACTTAGTATTAAAAGTGATTTTTTCAATCATGAATTTCTCTTTGAAAATTTGATTATGTAGTCTGCTAGACTTTATTAAATTTTGTGCTCATGAGGTTTCTGGAGTTTGCTCTTTATTTTATTTTTTAACTTTACTCTTATTATATGTGCCTAGGCTGCAGTCTGAAGGGGCTGGAGGATCAGCTACTAGAAAAAAAGAAGAGAGAAGAACACATACCAGAGTTCTGCCTTATTCTAGTCCTCAGAAGCAAGTCACAAGATCCAGTTTACTAAATATCAAGAGGCAAGAATTACGAGACCCATCCTTGAAGCTACCTTCCAAAGTGTATATTGAAATTTTGGTTTTCTGAGTCTTATGAGAATTATTTCATGGGAAATAGATGGGGAAACAGTAGAAACAGTGGCTGACTTTATTTTTCTGGGCTCCAAAATCACTGCAGATGGTGACTGCAGCCATGAAATTAAAAGACACTTACTCCTTGGAAGGAAAGTTATGACCAACCTAAATAGCATATTGAAAAGCAGAGACATTACTTTGCCAACAAAGATTCGTCTAGTCAAGGCAAGGCTATGGTTTTTCCTGTGGTCATGTATGGATGTGAGAGTTGGACTGTGAAGAAGGCTGAGCACCGAAGAATTGATGCTTTTGAACTGTGGTGTTGGAGAAGACTCTTGAGAGTCCCTTGGACTGCAAGGAGATCCAACCAGTCCATTCTGAAGGACATCAGCCCTGGGATTTCTTTGGAAGGAATGATGCTAAAGCTGAAACTCCAGTACTTTGGCCACCTCATGTGAAGAGTTGACTCATTGGAAAAGACTCTGATGCTGGGAGGGATTGTGGGCAAGAGGAGAAGGGGACGACAGAGGATGAGATAGCTGGATGGCATCACTGACTCGATGGACATGAGTCTGAGTGAACTCTGGGAGTTGGTGATGGACAGGGAGGCTTGGCGTGCTGCGATTCATGGGGTCACAAAGAGTCGGACACGACTGAGCGACTGATCTGATCTGATCTGATGAGAATTACAGACACTGTGCTCCTTCAGCTCTAAGTATTTCAGCATGTAATTCCAAAGAACAAGGATATTCTCTTCCATAATAGTGGTGATACTTCAAATATAGAAAATTTGATGTTAATACACCAGTGTTAACTTATCTATGAAAGTGAAAGTGAAGTCGCTTAGTCATATCTGACTCTTTGTGACCCCATGCTCTGTAGCCTACCAGGCTTCTCCATCCATGGGATTTTCCAGGCAAGAGTACTGGAGTGGGTTGCCATTTCCTTCTCCATACTTATCTTCATCCAATATTCAGATTACATCAACTGTATCAGTCATTTCCTTTACAGTTTTTTGAAAAAAAAATCTAAAATCCCATAAAGTCTAAAGAAGCAAAACTCTAAGATGGAAATTCATTATATCTATGTGTCTTTTGTTGCTAAGTCACTTCAGTCATGTCTTACTCTATGTGACCCCAGAGCTGGCAGCCTACCAGGCTCCCCCGTCCCTGGGATTCTCCAGGCAAGAACACTGGAGTGGGTTGACATTTCCCTCTCCAATGCATGAAAGTGGAAAGTGAAAGGGAAGTCTCTCAGTCATGTCCGATTTGTCTCTCTTTATCTAAATACCCTTCAATTTGACCTTCTTGACATTGACATTTGGAGGAGTGCAGGCCAATTATATTGTATACTGTCCCTCAGTTTGGTATATATTTCTTTTTTTACTGAATTCAGGTTACTTATTTTGGCAAGAATATCAGAGAAATGGTGTTGTTTCCATTTGAAGACATGTGGTATGATTTGTCCCAGTAAAATAATGATATTAATTTTCTGCATATTCTTAAGGTGGATATTTTCAGGTTTTTCTTAAATTTTTTTTCTGTAATAAACAATTTGTGGGTAGATATTTGAGACTATGTAAGTATACTTTTGTCCATTAATTAAACTGTCACAGATTTGTTTTATTATCTTTTTAAAATATTTGTGTCATTATTTTTCATATTTTGCTCTATTATAGTTTAAGATTTTACATATTGTTCCCTGTGCTATATAGAACCTTGTTGCTTATCTATTTTATATATAGTAGTTTGTATATGGTAATCCCAAACTCCTAATTTAAAACTCCCCTATTATCTTTTAACGACTAACTTCATCTCCTATATTTTTAAACCAACATTCTACAGTACAGAAGAGTGTTCATTTCACCCACATTTAATTGATATTTTGTGCATTTATTTATATCAAGGTGGATTCATGCATCTCTATTTTGTACACTGGGTTATCATTCATTGGATGAATATTTATTTTGATCACATTTTCCCAAATTTAGCCACAGGGAGCCACTTTTAGTTACTTTTATGTCCTCTATATATTTCCAGATCATTTGGGGAATGTTTTCTAACTGTCACATGCAAAATTTTCCAGGCTTATCTTATATTTACCTTTTCTCCCAGCCCTAAAATCAGCTGGTTCTCAAAGAAATACTGATTCTTTTTAGTGAAATGTGGTATTTTTTTTAATTTAAAAAGCAATTAATCTAAACTAAAAAAAAAATCATGTTGAATTTTCTCCAAAGCTTTTTCTACATCTACTGATATTATCACATGATTTTTATCTTTCAGTTGGTTACTATGGTATATCACATTGATTGATTTGCCTACATTAAAGAATCCTTGAATCCCTGAGATAAATCTCACTTGATCATGGTGATGATTCTTTTATCATGTTGTTGGATTCTGTTTGCTAGTATCTTGTTGAGGTTTTTTGCATCTATGTTCATCAGTGATATTGGCCTGTAATTTTCTTTTTTGTGATATCTTTACCTGTTCTTTTGCCAGGGCAAAGGTGGCCTCATGGGATGAGTTCGGGAATGCTCCTCCCTTTCCAATATTTTGGAGGAGTTTGACAAGGATAGGTGTTAGCTCTTCTTTAAATATTTGATAGAATTTGTCTGTGAAGATATCTGACCCTGAGTTTTTGTTTGTTGGGAGATTTTTTATCACAATTTTGATTCTACTTCTTGTGATAGGTCTGTTCATAATTTCTATTTCTTCCTGGTTCAGTTTTGGAATGTTGTAATTTTCTAAGAATTTGTCCACTTCTTCCAGGTTGTCCATTTTAATGGCATATAGTAGCTTATAGTACTCTTTTATGATCCTTTGTATTTCTGCATTGTCTATTGTAACTTTTCCTTTTTGATTTCTAAATTTATTGATTTGAGTCTTCTCCCTTATTTTTTTCTTGATAAGTCTGGCTAAAAATGATTTGTCAATTTGCTTATCTTCTCAAAGAAACAGCTTTTAGTTTTACTGATCTTTACTACTGTTTTCTTCATTTTCCTTTTCATTTATTTATGCTCTGATCTTTATGATTTCTTTTCTTCTACTAACTTTGGGGTTTTGGTTCTTTTTTCTCTAGTAGCCTTAGATGTAAGGTTGCTGCTACTGCTGCTAAGTCACTTCAGTCATGTCCGACTCTATGCGACCCCATAGATGGCAGCCCACCAGGCTCCCCTGTCCCTGGGATTCTTCAGGCAAGAACACTGGAGTGGGTTGCCATTTCCTTCTCCAATGCATGAAAAGGAAAAGTGAAAGGAAAGTCGCTCAGTTGTATCCGACTCTTAGCGATCCCATGGACTGCAGCCTACCAGGCTCCTCCATCCATGGGATTTTCCAGGCAAGAGTACTGGAGTGGGGTGCCATTGCCTTCTCTGAGGTGTAAGGTTAGGTTGTTTATTTGAAATTTTTTCATTTCTTGAGGTAGGATTGTATTACTATAAACTCCACTCTTAGAATGACTTTTGCTGCATCCCACAGTTTTCAGCTTGTGTTTTCATTGTCATTATTTTCTAGATGATTTTCTTATTTCCTCTTTGATTTCTTCAGTGACCTCATCGTTATTTAGAAGTATATTGTTTAGTCTCCATGTGTTTGTGTTTTTTTTTTTTTAATAGTTTTTTCCTTGTAGTTGATACTAATCTTATAGTATTGTGGTCAGAAAAGATGCTTGATATGATTTCAGTTTTCTTAAATTTACCAAGGCTTGATTTGTGACCCAAGATGTGATGTATCCTGGAGAACGTTTTGTGTGCACCTGAGAAAAAAGTTTATTTTGCTACTTTTGGATGCATACAGATGGTTTACAAACACATAGAAAGATGCTTAACATTACTCATTATTAGACAAATACAAATCAAAATTACAATGAGTTATCACCTTACACTGGTCAAAAGGAACATCATCAAAAAATCTACAAACAATGAATTCTGGAGGGGATGTAGAGAAAAGGAAATCCTCTTGCAATGTTTGTAGGAATGTAAGTTGATACAGCCACTATGGAGAACAGTATGGAGACTTCTTAAAATCTAGGAATAAAACTACCTTATGATGCACCAATTCCACTGCTGGGCATATACCCTCAGAAAACCACAATTGAAAAGACACATGAATCCCTGTTTTCACTGCAGCATGATTTACAATAGCCAGGACATGGAAGCAGCCTGGATGTCTATCAACAGATGAATGGATAAAGAACATGTGGTACATGTATATAATGGAATATTACTCAGCCATAAAAAGGGACACCTTTGAGTCAGTTGAAGTGAGGTGGATGAACCTAGAGCCCATGATACAGAGTGAAGTATATCACAAAGAAAAAATAAAATATTGTATATTAATGCAAGCATATGGAATCCAGAAAAATGGAGCTAATGAACCTATTTGCAGGGCAGGAATAGAGACACAGACACAGAGAATGGACTTGTGGACACAGCAGGGGAAGGAAAGTGTGGGATGAGTTAAGGGAGTAGCACTGAAATATCTGCATTACTATGTGTAAAACAGATAGCTAGTGGGAAGTTGCTGTATAATAAAGGAAGCTTAGCCCAGTGGTCTATGATGACCTGGAAGGGTGGGATAAAAACTATAAAATTACTGTTAAAAAATAAAAAATAACAAAAAATAAATGCTTTTAAAGCTTTTCTATTTAACAGACAATGAAATTATTTCTTGTTAGTCTAAAACTATTTGAATATTTTTTTTTCTTTAGAGTCATTTATGTGTGTGCATGTGTGTGAGTGTGTATGCACACAGCCTAAGACAAATTAAGCTAAAACTTTAAAAACCCAACAGTGAAAATTTAAGGTAGTGTGAATGTGTATGTATGAATGACATATGATATCTTGAGTATACTCTCTGAAAGTTCTCCATCACTCAGTGATAAATGTGGTTAATAACTGAAAATTGTTAATGTTTCTGGGAAATAAACACAATTGAAGTTATAAGTGTTTTTTTTTTTTTTTAATGTGGTCCAAACACTTTATCACATATAAATGTATGGCCAATTAAATAGTCAGGATATGTGCTTTCTAACAGTTCTTTTCAGTTCAGTTCAGTCGCTCAGTCGTGTCCGACTCTTTGCGACCCCATGAATCGCAGCATGCCAGTTATGTCATTCCCTTTAACAATAAAAAATCTAGGTATGGTAGCAGAGGTTTTTTTTTTTTTTTTTCCCAACTTTTTTTTGGTAGCAGAGTTTACTTTAAAAAACCACCAGGCTTATGTCCATTACCTGGCTCAGCCATTAGCTGAAAGAACTTGGTCAAATTACCTAACTTGTTTTCCCCTGGAATCTAAAATAAAGAAAGTTAACTGAAATAACAGTATTGTTATTAGGATTAAATGTTAACACATGTCAAACTATTATGATGTCACTTAGTATACAATAGATTCAGACTAAACAATACTTGATATATTACAAAATAAGCCATTTCCTTACCCTATTATTTTTAACTTAATGTTTGTATAACATTGTAGTCTATGAGTTAAGCTTGATTTATTTCTATCTTTCTCAAACCTTTTTACTAGTGAATCACACAAGGTAGGGAAGAGTATAGTAATGTTTCTTGAGAGTCTCTGAAAAAGTTGGTTTAAAACTCAATGTTCAGAAAACTAAGATCATGGTATCTAGTCCCATCACTTCATGGCAAATAGATGGGGAAACAGTGGAAATAGTGGCTGACTTTATTTTTTTGGTCTCCAAAATCACTGCAGATGGTGATTGCAGCCATGAAATTAAAGGATGCTTACTCCTTGGAAGAAAAGTTATGACCAACCTAGACAGCATATTAAAAAGCAGAGACATTACTTTTCCAACAAAGGTCAGTCTAGTCAAAACTATGGTTTTTCCAGTAGTCATGTAAGGATGTGAGAGTTGGACTATAAAGAAAGCTGAGTGCTGAAGAACTGATGCTTTTGAACTGCAGTGTTGGAGAAGACTCTTGAGTCCCTTGGATTGCAAGGAGATCCAACCTAAAGGAAATCAGTCCTGAATATTCATTGGAAGGACTGATGTTGAAGCTGAAACTCCAATACTTTGGCCACCTGATGGAAACTTGTTACTTCAATTTGTTACCTCTAAAAATGTTCTCTTCATTTTTTAGTTAAAAGGACAGTTTATATTTTTCTCTTGCTAGGTAATTGAGGTCTCATGTTTTTATACACATTTAAACAACCTCTAACAAAAAGGAAAGAAAAATTCTCATTACTATGTAAGTAGCTGTATTTCTATCGTAGCAACTTTATTCAAATTTTGAAAGTCAATTGGTAAGCAAAAATGTAGTATCACGTGTGATTCTATTTGTTATTTCTCTCTTTGTACCTGTTTGCACTTTGCCTTTACTTCAGGCAGTCTCCTCTATTTCTGTATTGAGAAATAATTGGCCTAGAACTTTGTATTTGTTTCCATTTAGAAAACCTCATTTTATAGGGCTTCAGCATTATTGTGTTTTGCAGATTTAGTTTTTTTTATAAGTTGAAGGTGTGGCACTTTGTATCAAGCAAGCAAATCTATTTGTGCCATTTTTTCCAACAGCATTTACTTATTTCATGGTAATTCCTGTGCTATTTCAAACTTTTTAGTCATTATTATATTTGATATGGTGATACGTGATCAGTAACTTTGATGTTACTATTGCAAAAAGATTGCAATTTACTGAAGTTCTGATGATGGTTAGTCATGTATGGATGTGAGAATTGGACCATAAAGAAAGCTGAGGGGCAAAGAATTGATGCTTTTGAACTGTGGTGTTGGAGAAGACTCTTGAGAGTCCCTTGGGCTGCAAGGAGATCGAACCAGTCCATCCTAAAGGAAATCATCCCTGAATATTCACTGGAAGGACTAATGCTGAGGCTCCAATACTTTGGCCACCTGATGCAAAGAACTGACTCATTGGAAAAGACCCTGCTGCTGGAAAAGATTGAAGGCAGGAAAAGAAGGGGACAACAGAGGATGAGATGGTTAGATGACATCACCAACTCGATGGACATAAGTTTGAGCAAGCTCCAGATGTTGGTAATGGACAGCAAAGCCTGGCATGCTGCAGTCCATGGGGTCGCAAAGAGTCAGACATGACTGAGTGACTAAACTGAACTGATATACACTTTTTAGATGTAATGCTATTGCATACACAATGAACAATAATATATAAATAACTTTTGTATACAAAAACTTGTATGAATCACTTTATTATGATATTGCCTAATTGTGGTGGTCTAGAACCAACCCACCCTCAATATCTGCAATGATTCCACACTTGTATATTTTGTGAGATTATCACCACAGGTCTATTAACATTTGTCATAGTTACATAGTTACAAGTGTCATAGTTACACACAGTTTTCTTCTATTAAGAACTTTTAAGATTTACTCTCTTGCTGCTGCTGCTAAGTCGCTTCAGTCGTGTCCAACTGTGTGACCCCATAGACGGCAGCCCACCAGGCTCCCCCATCCCTGGGACTCTCTTGTTGCTGTTGTTTAATTGCTAAGTCAAGTCCAACTCTTTTGCCACCCTATGGACTGTAATCTCTTAGGCTCCTCTGTCCATGGGATTTCCCAGGCAAGAATACAGGAGTGAATTGCCACTTCTTTCTCCAGGAGATCTTCCTGACCCTGGGATGGAACCCACATCTCCTGCATTGACAGGCAGTTTCTTTACAACTGAGCCACCAGGGATGCCCCTTTATTCTCTTAGCAACTTTCTAATATGCAATACTGTATTATTAACTGGTCATTATGCAGGATGTTACATCCCCATGACTTATTTACTTTATAACTGGAAGTTGGTACTTTTTGCTCACACCCAGCAAACTCCAATCCCCAGACTCTGGTAACCACCAGCTCATCTTCTATATCTATGAACTCAGTTTTCTTTCGTGTGTTTTATTTTTCTTAGACTTCACATATAAGATTGTAAGGTACTTGTCATTCTCTGACTGATTTCAATTAATATAATGGCCATCCATGTTGCAAAAGGCAAGATTTCCTCCTTCTTTATACTTGAAAAATATTCCTGTCTGTGCTGTTGTTGTTTCTGTTGTTGTTGCTTAGTCACTAAGTCGTGCCTGACTCTTTGCGACCCTGTGCACTGTAGCCCTCTGGGCTCCTCTGTCCTTGGGATTTCCCAGGCAAGAATACTGAAGAGGGTTGCCATTTCCTTTTCCAGGGAATCTTCCCAATCCAGGGATCAGATTTGCAACTCCTGCATTGGCAGGTGGTTTCTTTACCACTGAGCCATGTGTATATGCCTACAAGCCATATTTTCTTTACCCATTCATCCATTGATGCACACAGGTTATTTCCATGTCTTAGCTATTGTAAATAATGATGCAGTGAACATAGGGGTGCACACAATTTTTGAGCTAGTGGTTTTGTTTTCTGATAAATACCTACAAGTGGCATTGCTGGAGGGTAGCTCTCTCTTTAATTTTTAAGTAACTACGAAGCCATTTCTGTAGGGGGTGCAACAATTTACATCCCACCAACAGTGCAGAAGGGTTTAATTTTTCTACATTATTTCCAATTCTGTTATTTCTTGTCTTTTTAACAATAGCCTTCCTAAAAGGTGTGAGATGATATATCATTGTGTTTTTGATTTGCATTTCCTTATTGGTGACATTCAGCACACTTTTTCTCATACTTCTTGGACATCTGTATGTCTTTCTTTGGATACATGTCTATTCAAATCATCTGTGCATTTTTTTTTCTTTTTATTATTTTTTTTAACACCAAAAACATTTTGTTTTGGAGTATAGCCAATTAAAAATGTTGTGATAGTTTTAGGTGAACAGTGAAGGGACTCAGCCATACATATACATGATACATTCTCCTCCAACCACTACCCCCCACCCCCACTTCCATCCAGGCTGGTACATAACATTGAACAGAGTTTGATCTCTGCATTTTGAATAAGACATTCTTCGGTATTAAGTTTTATAACTTCTTTATATTTGGATATTAATCTTATATTATGATTTGAAAATATATTTTCTCCCAATTGGTAGATTAGCATTTCATTTGGTAGATGGTTTCCTTTGCTTTTCAGAAGCTCTTTAGTTTGATGTATTCCCATTTGTTTATTTTGGCTTTTGTTGCCTATTCTTTTGATGTTGAATCTAAGGCATTATCACCAACACCAATGTCAAGGAGCTAATCACTTATGTTTACTTCTAGAATTTTTATGGTTTCATATCTTACATTCAATATTTAATATATTTTGAGGTAGTTTTTGTGTATGCTGTAAGATAATGGTTCAGTTTCATTCTTTTGCATGTGTCTGTCCACTTTACATGATTTATTGAAGATACTGTGTCTCCATTTTATATTTTCGGTCCATTTTTGTAGATTGTCTGTGTATGTGCAGTTTTATTTCTGGGCTCTCTACTCTGTTACAGTGACCTGTATTTCCATTTTTGAGACAATATCACATTGTTCTAATTACTACAGCTTTGTAATATGGTTTGAAATAAGGGACCACCATTTACCCCATTTCCCCACCCCCCTTAACATTGGCTTCACTGTCTGGAGTATTTTGGGAATCCATAAAAATATTAGGATTGCTTATTCAATTTCTGTGAAAAATCATTGGCAATTTGATATAAATTGCATTGAATTTTTTTAAATTTTATTTTTAAACTTTACATAATTGTATTAGTTTTGCCAAATATCAAAATGAATCCACCACAGGTGGATAGAATGGGCAGCAAGATCTCTTTGGATCCTAGAATAATGAATATAAAATCACAATAAACAAATAGGACCTAATTAAACTCAAAAGCTTTTTGCACAGCAAAATAAACCACAAATAAAATGAAGATACAATCCATAGAATGGGAGAAAATACCTGCAAATAAAGTGAGTGGCAAGGGATTAATCTCCAAAATATACAAACAGCTCATGCAGGTCTATGTCAAAAAAAAAAAAACAAAACACACAATGAAAAAATGTACAGATGATCTAAATAGACATTTCTCCAAAGAAGGTATACATATGTCCTAAAGGCACATGAAAAGATGCTCAACATCATTATGAGATGTAAATCAAAACAACAGTGAGGTAGCACTTCATGCTGGTCAGAATGGCCATCAAAAAATCTATAAACAGTAAATTCTAGAAAGGGTATGGAGAAAAGGGAACAATCCAATACTATTGGTGGTAATGGAAATTGGCACAACCACTATGGAGAATAGTATGATGTTTCCTTAAAAAAATCTAGAGGTAGAATTACCATATGAGCCAGTAACCCCACTCCTGGGCTTACAGTTATAGAACACCATAATTTAAAAAGATTCATGAACCCCAGTGTTCATTGTAGTGCTATTTACAGAAGCTAAGACATGTAAACAGCCTAAATGTCCATCTATGGAAGAATTGATGAAAAAGGTGCAGTTCACAATGGAATATTAGTCATAAAAACAATAAAATAATGCCATTTGCAGCAATATAGGTGGACCTAGAGAGTATTGTGAAATAAGTGAAATAAGTCAAATGTCATATGATATCACTTGTGGAATCTAAAATAATATATAAATGAATTTATTTACAGAATAGAAACAGATTCACAGACTTCAAAATCAAATTCATGGTTACCAAAGGGAAATGGGGTATATAAATTAGCATCTTGGGATTAACCCATACACACTGCTGCTGCTGCTGCTGCTAAGTCGCTTCAGTCGTGTCCGACTCTGTGTGACCTCATAGACAGCAGCCCATGAGGCTTCCCCGTCCCTGGGATTCTCCAGGCAAGAACACTGGAGTGGGTTGCCATTTCCTTCTCCAATGCAGTAAAGTGAAAAGTGAAAGTGAAGACGCTCAGTCATGTCCGACTCTTCACAAGCCCATGGACTGCAGCCTACCAGGCTCCTCCGTCCATGGGATTTTCCAGGCAAGAGTACTGGAGTGGAGTGCCATTGCCTTCTCCGACATATACACGCTAGCATACATCAAATAGATAAACAAAGACCTACAGTATAATGTGGAGAACTCTACTTAATATTCTGTAATAACCAATATGGGAAAAGAATGTGGAAAAGAATGGACATATGTATATGTGTAACTGAATCACTTAGATGTACACTTGAAACTTACTCAGCATTGTAAATCAATTATACTCCAATATAAAATAAAAATTAAGTTAAAAAAATTCACTTGCTATCAATTACTCTCATTATCACTAAAATTAAATTTGATCATTTGCTTAAGGTTGTACCTGCCAATTTTCTTCAATGATAATTCTCACTCTTTGACATCAATAAGCATATTTTGAGGAGATACTTTAAGACTATATAATATCCTGTTACTCTTCAACATTTACTCATAAAGATTGTATCCACTGGTGACTCTTACATAAATTATGATGATGATGTTTCAAAATGGTATTATGCTGTCTATATTTTTTAGTTGATTTTCTATGGTTAGGAGGAGCTTTCTTTTTGCTGTTATTTTTGACTAATACTTGTGTAGACTCATGGGTTCTAATTATTTTATATAAGGTAGAGTGTATTATTATATTTTATAATCTTGTTGCTCAAGCTATCTCACATTTGGCCAGTTATTACCTGTTTTAACTGGCCTTGTTTTCAAGTTTACATGTCCTTATTCATGTCCTTACTTTGTAGCACAGCAAAGCATTCCAGGATTATCTTATTCTTTCTGTTCCAGGCTCTGAAATCAGTCTTTGCTCCAAGAAGCTGTGATCATTTTAGTAGAGGTTGGCACATAGAAACCAAGGTATGTGAACACTTTATATACTCATTACTACTGGATGTCAGTGTTTCTAGACCCTCTCAGAGTACAGAGCATACACATACGTAACTTTTTCTTTTTGAGATTCATGCCAATATCTCTAATTTCCAGTTGAACACTGCTGTGTTCTTTCAATTCTTACTCATATGCAAATTTGTATTCTTTTCTTCAATAGTATAAAACTTGTACTCATTACACAATACAGTTTATTTATTTGCTTATCTTTAAAGTGTATAAAAAATGTTTTCTGAATTGCCACTGCATACTACTGGGGAAAAGAAAGGAAGAAAAAGAAGAAAACCTATGAATTAGAGTCACTATTTGTTCACAGTGTTTTTTGGCTTAGCCAGAGGACCTATTGTCCACATATTTCTTTATAGTTATTTGAATTATTCTTACTTATTTTTCTATACTTTCAATTTTGTTATGCTATTTATTGGAAATAGTTTTCACATATTCATGTTTATATTCATTTTTTTCTATTTTTGTCAAGTATGTGAATGGGTATACAAATATATGAATAATACTACACATGAGAATTGGTGATTGAGACTAAGTTTAACTTTTGTCCCCAACGTTTTTATCTTTTTTTCCTACTTTCAAGCTTTTCCCTATTCTACAACTAAAAAGAAGAGATACTGCTGTTATAGTAACAACAAAGAAAGATGAAAATTTGAAGACGACAATGGTTATCCGCAGAAGATCTAGGTAAAGTCATATAACCTTCCTGTACTTTAGTTTCAATAATGAGGGTTTTGAATTTCAATTTTTAAAATTGTAAAAAGCATATAGAATAGTTATGAAGAGGGCAGTTTATAGTACTAAATGGATTGGCTGTCATTGTTTCTTAGTTGTCTTAGATAAACTATTGAGCCTCTCATTGCTTCAGTTTTATTATCTATACAAGGGGTGAATATTAGAGCATATCTTACAAGGTTGATAAGCTAATCCTATTAACAGCAACCAACACAGAGACTAAAACAGGCCCACCTGTGCTTGTGCCCATGGAGACCCCTGATGACCAGGCAATGGCCATTGCTGCTGCTCCAAACAAGCAGCAGAATGAGCTGTGGGAGGCTCCACACATCCCAGGGAGGCCCAGTCCATCCTAATGAACTTGAGGAATGTCCTAAGCGAGCAAACATTAGAGGCATTGTTAAGTGATTACTGGAATGGCTCATGCACAGAATTTCAATGACAATCTCTGAGGGAAGCAGGCATTGAATTTCACTTTTAATGGGTGAGGCTGTCATATTATTAAAGTAATTTTCTGAAATTTCTTGGCCCAGAGTGCTATACTGGCAGCCAGAAAGCTTCTACAACCGAGAGGGGTAAAATCTGTAGGAGTCACAAACATTTTCTTAATAAGTCCACATGGCTTAGAGAAAAAAAGTGGATTCTTGCATTTCTTCACATCTATCAGTGTTAATTACCGAAATGCTTACACCAGGCTGGGTGACAAAATTGGTGCTGAGGCAGCTTGGAGGAGCTCTTTACCCAGACTAAGCTCGAGGCAGAGTGAAGACAGAGATGGGTCTAATCATGACCTACAGGAGCATTCTCTCTGGTGAATATTTTCATTGACGAATTGCTTTTGATCAGCTGGCTAGAACAGAGCTATTGTGAGGTCAAAAGTCATGGGGTCAACACCATTGTGATCATCTTACTATCACACAGTTACAGGTTGTAACCTAGCCTTGGCCAACTATTTTGAAAATAAGTTCTATGGTCATTGATTCAATACGAGGAAACCTATGTCAAAACAGGAGAAAAAAAAAAAAAACCCTTCTATTTTATAGTTAATAAAAAGCTCCCTGTTTACAGAAAAGTGTTTTACATTCTTCTTTCCAATAGTTGAAGATATCCTCTTTTCTTCAATTCCATACTGGCATGGTTCTTACCTAGATTTTATTCTAGTGGTAGATTTTTCATTTAATTTTTGGTCACACCATTAAGCATGTGGGATCTTAGTTCTCCAACCAGGGTTCAAACCTGTGCCTCCTCATTGGGTGCACAGTCTTAATTGCTGGATCATCAGGAAAGCCCTCTAGTTATAGATTTAACAATAATATTGTTCCACTGGAAGAGTTTGCTGGGAGGCAATGGCAGTAGTCTAGGGCAGAGACCATAAAGATAGGAACTAAAGCAGAGACGGCAAGGTGAGAGAGAAGGGACACACCTGGGAGATACTTAGGAGGTGAACTGCCAGACCCTGGCATCCAGGATCCATTAGCGTCATAACATGTTGATGGACGTGAGCTTGGACTAACCATACCATAATAATGGATGTCAGTTGTCAACTGGAACTCAGACTCTCTAATAAACAAAAGCCCTGATTTGCAGGGCTTGCTTATTTCCCTGGAATAACTATTCCTACCAGTTTCAAGCTGCTGCTGCTAAGTCACGTCAGTCGTGTCCAACTCTGTGCGACCCCATAGACAGCAGCCCACCAGGCTTCCGTCCCTGGGATTCTCCAGGCAAGAACACTGGAGTGGGTTGCCATTTCCTTCTCCAATGCACGAAAGTGGAAAGTGAAAGTGAAGTCGCTCAGTCGGGTCCGACTTTTAGCGATCCCATGGACTGCAGCCTACTAGGCTCCTCCATCCATGGGAATTTCCAGGCAAGAGTATTGGAGTGGGTCGCCAGGGCCTTCTCGGAATTTCAGGCTACAAAGGACTTAACAATCAGCTGTACAAATTCCTGAAGTTTTAAACGCTGCTTGTGTGGAGTGGAACAAGAGAACTGGCATACCACTGGCCTGCATTCAGTGTCAAGCTATCCAGTTTTCAGGTCACTGAAATTTTCTTCTATCTTTCTTTCTTTGAACCTATTGACTATTCATTCTTTGCCATTTTTTTTTAAGGATGACTATAACAGCCATTCATAGGATTTTATGGACATGGAGAAGATAAGCACAAAGACCCTCAACATACACTGGACTTTATACTGGACATGCATTTGACTGTAAACTAGACAAATACTGGTGTATATTGGGCTGCACACTGAACTGTATATTGGGCTGTACACTGGATTACAGGAGTGTATAGTGGACGGTATACTGAAATGTACACAGGGTTGTACCTGGGATATACACTTGACAGTACTCTCGACTGCACACAGGATGGGCAGTACACAGGATGTACACTGGAATGCACACTGCATTGTACACTGGGATGTACCCTTGGACAGCACACTAGGTGTGCATTAGACTGTATGCTAGGTGTGTCCAGATGTGTCCAACTGTGTTCCAGATGTTTTCAGATGTGTCCTGATGTACACTTGGAGTATACACCAGATGTGGTCCAGCTGTGTTCCATGTTCCAAATGTGCTGGAGCTGTGTACAAAGGTGCCCCAGATGTATCCGACTGTTCCCTAGATGTGCACTGGACTGCACACTATAGTGTACACTGGACTGTACACTATACTGTAAACTGGATTGTGAAGACATTGGAACAAGACCAGCATGGTGTTTCCTGGTATATCATGGACACATGTCCTTTGAAAAAAAAAAAAAAAAAAAATATATATATATATGCCAAGCTTTAAAGATTTCAGGATTTAGTTTCTTCTGACTTTTCCTTGAGGTCCAGGTAGACAACATCAGTCTGTTTTCAATTTCAAGATGCAAGGAAACTTTAAAGGTTAACTTGCTTTCATTTTGTTACAACCAAAAAGTGACTGATTCTAATTATATAATGTATACCTCAAAAACAAACAAACAAAAAAAAAACAAAAACTCAACAACTGAACATGGTATACAGATGCATGTATGTTTTTTACCCATAACTAATGTTTTACAAGGAGAAAGTTTAAATAGTTGTAAAGAAGTTTTCATAATGCAGTTCAAGGAACAATACTTCTGAATCCCTTGTGTTTCTATCAATTTTCTGACACAGGGCCCCAAAGTAAAGCCATTGGGAAGCAGATAATGTCAAAACTAATTAACAATAAAGATATGATTTCTATTCATCTACATGATCAACCAATGATTACCTTGTTAACAGCAATAAGAACAGTTTTTAATCTTACCATGAGAGGAACTGTTATTTAAGTGTTAATTTTATCTGGGTTGAGACAACAATTAGATATGTACAGGCTTGTCCACACAAAAACAAATATTCTTGTCTTTTAAACTGGTATTGGGAAGAACAGCGTTCCCAGCGGGAGGGAGATAATGCAAAGTGCTCTGTTCCTGGCTGTCCAGCACGAGTGCGGACCCATGGACAAAGGCACTGGCACCGGCCCCAAGAACGAGGAGAAGCGAGAGAAGATGAAGCGAACCCTATTAAAAGATTGGAAGAGCCGTTTGAGCTACTTCTTGCAAAATTCCTCCTCTCCTGGGAAGCCCAAAAAAATAAATAAATAAATAAATAAACTGGTATTGGACTTAAATCCTGTTTAACAATAATTAAAGTAAAAATAAAATTGAAGGACAAATGGTCTTTCCAAAATGATAGTAATAATGAGACTAGTTCAAGATGTAAAGTAGGAAGATCCTGAACTCACTTTCCCAAATGGACACACAAAAAAATATACAAATAATTTGAAATGATGTCCTTTGTAAAAATACAAAAATTAGGTAAGCAACACCTACACATTGGACAAACAAGAAAAAAAAATCAATAAAATGGGTGAGAGGGGCTGATATATAATCTTACCATAAACTCTACCTTCAACATGGCAACCAATAATCAGGAAATAATTCAAAATCCAGAGTTTCATCTTGATGGGTGAGGAATTAGAATCCCATATCAGACACTACAAATTTTAAAACTTGCACCTGAAAGACAAAGACTCCAACATTTAACCTTTAATGCCAACATGGTTTTCATCCACAATCCCCACAAGGCTAAACCAAACAAAAAAACAGTTGTGAAAGGAGTCTAGCATTGACTCAGCCATTCCCCTTAAAGATGGGAAAGTGGAACTTACCAAATCAGAATAGCAGAAAGAATTTTAAAAATCAAAAAGAGCTTAAGTGATTTAAGACATCAACTGAGGGAACATTTGCATTGTAGGGCTCCCAAAATTAGAAGATAGAAAGGGGCATAAACTTATTTCAAGAAACATTGGCTGACAACTTTCCTAACCTCAACAAAGTAATAGGCAACCAGCTTCAAGAACCCCAGAGAGTACAACAAACAAGATGACTCCAAAGACCCACAATAAAACATATCATATTAAAATGCAAAAATTAATAATAAGGAGAGAATCTTAAAAGCAGAAAGAGAAAAACATCTTGTTCTATACAAGGAAACTCCCAAAAAACTATCAGCAGATTTTTCAGCACAAACTTTACAGACCAGAAGGGCATGGCATTTTATTTTCAATGTACTGAAAGAGAAAAAGTTTTCCAACCAAGAATACTCTACCTAGCAAAGTTGCCATTCAGATGGAAGGAAAGACAAATAGTTTTCTGACAAACAGAAATTAAAGGAGTTCATCAAAACTAGACTGGCCTTAAAAGAAAAGATAAAAGGACTGCTTTAAGCTGGAACAAAATGGCACTAATGACTAACACAAAATGAATGAAAGTATGAATCTCCTGAAAAAGGTAAATAAATAGTAAGATTCAAAATAATTTATTGTAAAGTATTTGATAATCACTTATAATGCTACTTTTAAGGTTAAAAATAAAAGCAGTGAAAACAGCTATAAATACAATAATTGACTAAGTGAGAAAAAGAGATGTGGATTATGTTTCAAAAACATAAAATGTGGGAGAAAAAGTATAGAGTTTTAGAATGCTTTCATACTTAGTCTATCAACTTAAAATATCCTGTTATAAATGTATTGTTATAGGGGTTGGTCCTAAGATGGCAGAGGAATAGGACAGGGAGAACACTTTCTCCCCCACAAATACATCGAAAGAACATCTGAACACTGAGCAAATTCCACAAAACAACTTCTGAATGCTGGCAGAGGACATCAGGCACACAGAAAGGCAGCCCATTGTCTTTGGAAGGAGGTAGGACAAAATATAAAAGATAAAAATAGAGATAAAAGAGAGACAAAAGAGGTAGGGGCGGAGATCCGTCCCAGGAAAGGAGTCTTAAAAAAGAGAGAAGTTTCCAAACACCAGGAAACACTCTTACTGGTGGGTCTGTGGCGAGCCTTGGAATCTCAGAGGGCAACATAACTAGGAGGAAAAATGAATAAATAAATAAATAATTAAACCCCACAGATTATGTGCCTAATGGCAACTCCCAGCGGAGAAGCAGCTCAGATGCTCGCATCCGCCATTAGCAAGCGAGGACTGGACAGGGAGGCACCAGCTGCATTGCTTAGGGTAAGGACCGGGTCTGAATGCCCAGAGGGCAATCTGAGAGAACTAACTTGAGATAGCAACCCGGACTGTGGGATAGCTATCCCGCGAAAAGCTTCCCTCATAGCTCAGTTGGTAAAGAATCTGCCTACAATGCAGGAGACCCGGGTTCGATTTCTGGGTTGGGAAAATCCCCTGGAGAAGGAAATGACAACCCACTCCAGTATTCTTGCCTGGAAAGTCCCATGGACAGAGGAGCCTGGCAGGCTACAGTCCATGGGGTCACAAGAGTCCGACATGACTTAGCGACTAAACCACCACCAACACACTTCCAGGCCTGATCACAGAACAAAGGACTGAGCAGAGCTAGCTGGCTGCGGATTGGCCCATCCACCACTGGAGACAAGCAGGCAAGGGCAGCCAGAGCTGGAAGGGGGCAATTGCAGCCCCAGAGAGGCATCCTATACCAAACAGCAAGCAGGCTTCATTGCTAACCAAGACTTCCTGGGATTCTGGACAGTCAACATCTTCTGGGAGGGTCGCAGCCAGAGATCAGCTCCCTAGAAGAGACACACAGTACACCTGAGAAGGCACGCCTGTTGTACACCCAGAAAACTGAGTGGCTGGGACGGGGAGGTGATAAGACACAGCCTCCAACTGGGGGCTACTGCACTCACCAAGCACCTGGTCACCTGAGCTGCTCAGACCTGGAAAGGGCACAAAACACAGGCCCAACCAAGTCTGCACCATTGTGGAGTACCCAAGAATCTGAACCTGAGCAGCTTAGACCTGGGAAGTGCATGCCACCCAGGGCCCGCCTTAGACAGTTCCCAGCAGAGCAACCTAGAGCCTGAGCAGTGTAGACTGGGAAAGCACAGAGGTCAAGAGCGGGGGCAAACCCAGTGTGGCCGAGACCCTGTGAGCACTCCCCACACATGCCAGTGGTATTTGTTTGCAGTGTTCCTCCTTCCCCACAACACGACTGAACAAGTGAGCCTTAAAAAAGTGACCACCACTGCCCCCTTGCATTAGGGTGGAAATTAGACACTGAAGAGACCAGCAAACAGAAGAAGCTAAAATAAACAGAGGGAACTGCTTTGGAAATGACAGGTGCAATAGATTAAAACCCTGTAGTTAGCACCAACTACATAGGAAGGGGCCTATAGATCTTGAGAAGTATAAGCCGGATCAAGGAACTATCTGAAAATGAACTGACCCCACATTGTCCGCAACAGCTCCAGAGAAAGTCCTAGATGTAATTTTACTATTATAATATTTAAAATTCTTTTAATTTTTAAGTCCTCTATTACTCCTTTAATTTTCATTTTTATAACCTACTATTACCTTGTGAAAAAAAAGACCCTATTTTGAGAATCTAACCTCTACTCTAGATATTTAATCTTTGCTTTGTTGTTGTTGTTGTTATCAATTTTGTACCTTTAGGAACCCTATCTTCAGTACCCATTTTCACTTGGGAGTGAGATTACTGGCTTGTTTGCTCCCTCCCCCTTTTGACTCTCCTTTTTCTCCACCAGGTCGCCTATATCTCCTCCTTCCCCTTTCTCTTCTCTACCTAACTCTGTGAATCTCTTTGTGTGTTCTGGGCTTGGAGAACACTTAGGGACCTGATTATTGGCTGGATCTCTCTCTCTCCCTCCTTTTGATTCCCCCTTTTATCCTCCTGGCCACCTCTGTCTCCTTCCTCCCTCTTTTCTTCTCTGTGTAACTCCGTGAACATCTCTGCGGAATCCAGACTGTGGAGAGCACATAGAGAGGTAATTACTGGCTAGCTTGCTCTCTCCCCTTTTGATTCCCCCTCTTCTCCTCCTGGTCATCTCTATCTCCCTCCTCCCTCTTCCCTTCTCCATGTAACTCTGTGTACCTCTCCAGGTGTCCTTCACTGTGGAGAAACTTTTCATCATTAACCTAAATGTTTTATCATCAGTGCTGTATAGATGGAGAAGTCTTGAGGCTACTGTAAGAATAAGACTGAAAACCAGAGGCAGGAGGCTTAAGTCCAAATCCTGAGAACACTAGAGAACTCCTGACTCCAGGGAACATTAATCAATAGGAGCTCATCAAAAGCTTCCATACCTACACTGAAACCAAGCACCACCCAAGGGCCAACAAGTTCCAGAGCAATACATGCCACACAAATTCTCCAGCAACACGGGAACATAGCCCTGAGCTTCAATATACAGGCTTCCCAAAGTCACACCAAACGCACTGACATCTCAAAACTCACTACTGGACACTTCCTTGCACTCCAGAGAGAAGAAATCCAGCTCCACCCACCAGAACACTGACACAAGCTTCCCTAACCAGGAAACCTTGAAAAGCCACCCATCCAACCCCACCCACAGCAAACCTCCACAATAAAGAGAAACCACAAATTGCCAGAATACAGAAAGGCCACCTGAAACACAGCAATGTAAACAAGATGAAAAGGAGAGGAATACTCAGCAGGTAAAGGGACAGGATAATTGCCAGTAAAACCAAATGAAAGAGGAAGAGAGAGGGGATCTACCTAATAAAGAATGCTGAATAATGATAGTGAAAATGATCCAAAATCTTGAAAACAAAATGGAGTTACAGATAAATAGCCTGGAGACAAGGATTGAGAAGATGCAAGAAATGTTTAACAAGGACCTAGAAGAAATAAAAAAGAATCAATATATAATTAATAATGCAATAAATGAGATAAAAAACACTCTGGAGGGAACTAACAGTAGAATAACGGAGGCAGAATATAGGATAAGTGGGGTAGAAGATAGAATGGTAGAAATAAATGAAACAGAAAAGAAAAGAGAAAAAAAATTAAAAGAAATGAGGACAACCTCAGAGACCTCTGGGACAATGTTAAACACCCCAACATTCGAACCATAGGCATCCCAGAAGAAGATAGAAAGACCATGAGAAAATACTTGAGGAGATAATAGTTGAAAACTTCCCTAAAATGGGGAAGGAAATAGTCACCCAAGTTCAATAAACCCAGAGAGTCCCAAACAGAATAAACCCAAGGCAAAACACCTCAAGACACATATTAATCAAATTAACAAAGATCAAACACAAAGAACAAATATTAAAAGCAGCAAGGGAAAAACAACAAATAACATACAAGGGGATTCCCATAAGGATAACAGCTGATCTTTCAATAGAAACTCGTCAGGTCAGAAGGGAACAGCAGGACATACTTAAAGTGATGAAAGAAAATAACCTACAGCCCAGATTACTGTACCCAGCAAGGATCTCACTCAAATATGAAGGAGAAATCAAAAGCTTTACACACAAGCAAAAGCTGAGAGAATTCAGCAACACAAAACCAGCTCTCCAGCAAATGCTAAAGGATCTTCTCTAGACAGGAAACACAGAAAGGGTGTATAAACTCAAACCCAAAACAACAAAGTAAATGGCAATGGGATCATACTTATCAATAATTACCTTAAACTTAAATGGGTTGAATGCCCCAACCAAAGGACAAAAACTGGCTGCTGGCTGAATGGATACAAAAACAAGACCCCTATATTTCTTGTCTACAAGAGACCCACCTTGAAAGAGGGGACACATACAGACTGAAAGTGAAGGGCTGGAAAAAGATATTCCACGCAAATAGAGACCAAAAGAAAGCAGGAGTAGCAATACTCATATCAGATAAAATAGACTTTAAAAAAAAAGGCTGTGAAAATAGACAAAGAAGGACACTACATAATGATCAAAGGATCAATCCAAGAAGAAGATATAACAATTATAAATATATATGCACCCAACATAGCACCACAATATGTAAGACAAATGCTAACAAGTATGAAAGGGGAAATTAACAATAACACAATAATAGTGGGAGACTTTAATACTCCACTCACACCTATGGATAGATCAACTAAACAGAAAATTAACAAGGATATACAAACGTTAAATGCTACAATAGACCAATTAGACCTAATTGATATCTATAGGACATTTCACCCCAAAACAATTAATTTCACATTTTTCTCAAGTGCACATGGAACCTTCTCTAGGATAGATCACATCCTGGGCCATAAATCTAGCCTTGGTAAATTCAAAAAAACTGAAATCATTCCAAGCATCTTTTCTAACCACAATACAGTAAGATTAAATGTCAATTACAGGAGAAAAACTATTAAAAATGCCAACATATGGAGGCTGAACAACACCCTGCTGAATAACCAACAAATCACAGAAGAAATAAAAAAAGAAATCAAAATATGCATAGAAATGAATAAAATGAAAACATAACAACCCAAAACCTATGGGACACTGTAGAAGCAGTGCTAAGGGGGAGGTTCATAGCAATACAGGCTTACCTCAAGAAACAAGAAAAAAGTCAAATAAATAACCTAACTCTACACTTAAAGCAACTAGAAAAGGAAGAAATGAAGAACCCCAGGGTTAGTAGAAGGAAAGAAATCTTAAAAATCAGGGCAAAAATAAATGCAAAAGAAACAAAAGAGACCATAGCAAAAATCAACAAAGCCAAAAGCTGGTTCTTTGAGAAGATAAATAAAATTGGCAAACCATTAGCCAGACTCATCAAGAAACAAAGGGACAAAAATCAAATCAACAAATTTAGAAATGAAAGTGGAGATATCTCAACAGACAACACAGAAATACAAAGGATCATAACAGACTACTATCAGCAATTATATGCCAATAAAATGGACAACTTGGAAGAAATGGAAAAATTCTTAGAAAAGTACAACTTTCCAAAACTGAACCAGGAAGAAATAGAAAATCTTAACTGATCCATCACAAGCACAGAAATTGAAAAACTGTAATTAGAAAACTTCCAGAAAACAAAAGTCCAGGACATACGGTTTCACAGCTGAATTCTACCAAAAATTTAGAGAAGAGCGTACACCTATCCTACTCAAACTCTTCCAGAAAATTGCAGAGGAAGGTAAACTTTCAAAGTCATTCTATGAGGCCACCATCAACCTAATACCAAAACCAGACAAAGATGCCACACACACACCAGACAAAGATGTCACACACACACAAAAAGAAAACTACAAGCCAATATCACTGATGAACATAGATGCAAAAATCCTTAACAAAATTCTATCAATCAGAATCCAACAACACATTAAAAAGATCATACATCATGACCAAATGGGTTTTATCCCAGGGATGCAAGGATTCTTCAATATCCTCAAATCAATCAATGTAATACACCACAATAACAAATTGAAAGAGAAAAACCATATTATCTCAATAGATGCAGAGAAAGCCTTTGACAAAATTCAACATCCATTTATGATAAAAACCCTCCAGAAAGCAGAAATAGAAGGAACATACCTCAACATAATAAAGGCTATATATGACAAACCGACAGCAAACATTATCCTCAATGGTGAACAATTGGAAGCATTTTCCCTAAAGTTGGGAACAAGACAAGGGTGCCCACTCTCACCACTACTATTCAACATAGTTTTGGAAGTTTTACCCACAGCAATCAGAGCAGAAAAAAAATAAAAAGAATCCAGATTGGAAAAGAAGAAGTAAAACGCTCACTGTTTGCAGATGACATGATCCTTTACATAGAAAACCCTAAAGACTCCACCAGAAAATTACTAGAGCTAATCAATGAGTATAGTAAAGTTTCAGGATATAAAATTAACACACAGAAATCCATGGCATTCCTATACACTAACAATGAGAAAACAGAGAAATTAAGGAAACAATTCCCATTCACCATTGCAACAAAAAGAATAAAATACTTTGGTATATATCTACCTAAAGAAACAAAAGACCTATATATAGAAAACTATAAAACATTGGTGAAAGAACTCAAAGAGGACACAAATTGATGGAGAAATATACCATGTTCATGGATTGGAAGAATCAATATAGTGAAAATGAGTATACTACCCAAAGCAATCCATAGATTCAATGAAATCCCTATCAAGCTACCAATGGTATTCTTCACAGAACTAGAGCAAATAATTTCACAATTTGTATAGAAATACAAAAAACCTTGAATAGGCAAAGCAACCTTGAGAAAGAAGAATGGAACTGGAGGAATCAACCTGCCTGACTTCAGGCTCTACTACAAAGCCACAGTCATCAAGACAGTATGGTACTGGCACAAAGACAGAAATATAGATCAATGCAACAAAATCGAAAGCCCACAGATAAATCCATGCACCTATGGACAACTTATCTTTGACAAAGGAAGCAAGGATATACAATGGAGAAAAGACAATCTCTTTAACAAGTGGTGCTGGGAAAACTGGTCAACCACTTGTAAAAGAATGAAACTAGAACAGTTTCTAACATACATAAAAATAAACTCAAAATGGAATAAAGATCTAACCATAAGACCAGAAACTATAAAACTCCTAGAGGAAAACATAGGCAGAACACTCTCTGGCATAAATCACAGCAGGATCCTCTATGACCCACCTCCCAGAGTAGTGGAAATAAAAGCAAAAATAAACAAATGGGATCTAACTAAACTTAAATGCTTTTGCACAACAAAGGAAATTATAAGCAAGGTGAAAAGACAGCCTTCAGAATGGGAGAAAATAATAGCAAACAAAGCAACTGACAAAGAATTAATCTCAAAAATATACAAGCAATTCCTACAGCTCAATTCCAGAAAAATAAATGACCCAATCAAAAAATGGGCCAAAGAACTAAATAGACATTTTTCCAAAGAAGACATACAGATGGCTAACAAACACATGAAAAGATGCTCAACATCACTCATTATCAGAGAAATGCAAATCAAAACCACAATGAAGTACCGTTTCATGCCAGTCAAAATGGATGCTATCCAAAAGTCTACAAGCAATAAATGCTGGAGAGGGTGTGGAGAAAAGGGAACTGTCTTACACTGTTGGTGGGAATACAAACTAGAAGAGCCACTATGGAGAACAGTGTGGAGTTTCCTTACAAAACTGGATATAGAACTGCCATATGACCCAGCAATCCCACTAATGGGAATATACACTGAGGAAACCAGAATTGAAAGAAACACATGTACCCCAATGTTCATCACAGCACTGTTTATAATAGCCAGGACATGGAAGTAACCAAATGTTCATCAGCAGACGAGTGGATAAGAAAGCTGTGGTACATATACACAATGGAATATTACTCAGCCATTAGAAAGAATACATTTGAATCAGTTCTAATGAGGTAGATGAAACTGGAGCCTATTATACAGACTGAAGTAAGCCAGAAAGAAAAACATCAATACAGTATACTAACGCATATATATGGAATTTAGAAAGATGGTAAGGATAACCCTATATGCGAGACAGCAAAAGATACACAGATGTATAGAACAGTCTTTTGGACTCTGTGGGAGAGGGTGAGGGTGGGATGATTTGGGAGACTGGCATTGAAACATGTGTATTATCATATGTGAAATGAATCGCCAGTCCAGGTTCAGTGCATGAGACAGGGTGCTCGGTGCTGGGGCACTGCTGCTGCTGCTGCTAAGTCACTTCAGTCGTGTCCGACTTTGTGCGACCCCATAGACGGCAGCCCACCAGGCTCCCCCGTCCCTGGGATTCTCCAGACAAGAACACTGGAGTGGGTTGCCATTTCCTTCTCCAATGCATGAAAGGGAAAAGTGAAAGTGAATTCGTTCAGTCGTGTCCTACTCTAGCGACCCCATGGACTGCAGCCTACCAGGCTCCTCCATCCACGGGATTTTCTAGGCAAAAGTACTGGAGTGGGGTGCCATTGCACTGGGATGACCCAAAGGGATGGGATGGGAAGGGAGGTGGGAGGGGTGTTCAGGATGGGGAACACATCCTGATTCATGTCAATGTATTGCTGAACCACTACAGTATTTTAAAGTAATTAGCCTCAAATTAAAATAAATAAATTTATATTTTAAAAATGTATTATTATATAAAAGCTTCCTGGTATCAACAAAGTAAAAATATAAGGTAGACACAAAGAAATACAGAGAAAGAAATCTAAGTATACCAATACAGGAAATCATCAAACCACAAGAGAAAGCAGAAAAAAAGTATAAAACAATTAAAAATAGTAATATATACATATCTATCAACAATTACTTCAAATATAAATGGACTAAATTGTCTAATCAAAGGACATAGAATGGCTAAATGGATAAAAAGTGAAACCCATCTATACGCTTCCAGTGAAAGACTTATTTCAGCTGTAAGGACACACACACAGAACACACACAGAAGTCGCTCAGTCGTGTCCGACTCTTTTCGACTCCATGGATTGTAGCCCACCAGGCTCCTCGGTCTGTGGGATTTTCCAGGCATGAATACTGGAGTGGGTTGCCAGTTTCTTTTCCTGCTGTAAGGACACACAGAAACAAAGTGAATCTATAGGAAAAGATATTCCACTCAAATGAAACCCAAAGAAAGCTGGTGGCAATATTTATATCAGACGAAATAGACTATAAAACAAGTACTGTAATAAGACACAAATATGAGCATCACATAAGAATAAAGGGGTCAATAAAATGAGGATATTGCATAAAAATGTAAATTTTTACCCACCTAAAATAGGAGCACTTAAATATAGAAGGTGAAAATTCACACAAAGTGTGAAAGATAGATGGCAATACAATAATAGTATAGGATCTTAATGCCCACTTACATCAATACATAGATCATCCAGACAGAAAACAAGTAAGAAACATCAGCCTTAGCAGACATGATAGTCTTAATCAAATATGTACAGAGGGACAAGATGAGCCTAACAGATATATATATATACAGTTCATCCAAAAGCAAAGACTACACATTCTTCTAGAGAGAACATTCTTTGGGATAGCTCACACAGCTCTAAAACAAGTCATAATAAAGTTAAGAATACTGAAATCATATCAAGCATCTATTGCAACAGTAAAAGTGTAGAAACTACAAATCAACTGGCTTTAGAGTACAAAATGAAGCAGGGCAAAGGTTAACAGTTTTGCCAAGAGACTGTACTGGTCATAGAATACAGCCTCTTCCAACAACACAAATGATGACACTACACATGGATATCACCATATGGTCAACACAAAAATCAGATTGATTATATTCTTTGCAGATGAAGATAGAGAAACTCTATACAATCAGCAGAAACAAAACAAGGAGTTGACTATGGCTCAGATCATGAACTCCTTATTGAAAAATTCAGACTTAAACTGAAGACATTTGGAAATTTCCAAATTTGGAAACTTGGAAAACTCAGTAGGGACCACAGGACTGAAAAGGTGCTTACATTCCGATCCCAAAGAAGGGCAATGCCAAAGAATGTTCAAACTACTGGACAATTCACTCATTTCACATGCTAGCAAAGAAATGCTGAAAATTATCCAAGCTAAATCCCAACATCCAGATGCTCAAGCTGGATTTGGAAAAGGCAGGGGAACCACAGATCAAATTGCCAACATCCACTGGATCATAGAAGAAGCAAGAGGAGTCCAGAAAAACACCTACTTCTGCTTCATTGTCTATGCTAAAGCCTTTGACTGTGTGGATCACAACAAACTAGAAAATTCTTAAAGAGGCGGGAATACTAGACTGCCTTACCTGCCTCCTGCAAAACATGTATGCAGGTCAAGAAGCAACATTTAGAACTGGACATGGTAAACAGACTGGTTCAAAATTTGGAAAGGAGTACTTCAAGGCTGTATATTGTCACCCTGCTTATTTAACTTATATGCAGAGTACATCAGGTGAAATGCCAGGCTGGAAATCAGTCCTGAATATTCATTAGAAGGACTATGCTGAAGCGGAAACTCCAATACTTTGGCCACATGACACCAAGAACTGACTCATTAGAAAAGACCCTGATGCTGGGAAAGATTGAAGGCAGGAGGAGAAGGGGGTGATGGGGGATGAGATGGTTGGATGGCCTTACTGACTCAATGGTAATGAGGTTGAGCAAGTTCTGGGAGATGGTGAAGGCCAGGGAAGCCTGGCACGCTGCCATCCATGGTGTCACATCAGGTAGTCAAAAGAAGTACTTCAGGTTCATCCTCGGTCCTTCCTGATGCTGAATATTCCTGAATGAATATTCAGGACTGATTTCCTTTAGGATTGACTGGTTTTATCTCCTTGCGGTCAAAGGGATTCTCAAAAACCTTCACCAACGTCACAGTTCAAAAGTATCAGTTTTCAGCTCTCAGCCTTCTTTATAGTCCAACTCTCACATTCATACATGACCACTGGAAAAACCATAGCTTTGACTAGACGGACCTTTGTTGGCAAAGTAATGCCTCTGCTTTTTAATATGTGTCTAGGTTGGTCATAGGTTTTCTTCCAAGGAGTAAGGTGAGGTAAGGTGAAGTCGCTCAGTCGTGTACGACTCTTTGTGACCCCACGGACTGTAGCCTATCAGGCTCTCCCATCCATGAGATTTTCCAGGCAAGAGTACTGGAGTGGGTTGCCATTTCCTTCTCAAGAGGATCTTCCTGACCCAGGGATCGAAATCAGGTCTCCCTCATTGTAGGCAGATGCTTTACCATCTGAGCCACCAGGGAAGTCTTTCCAAGGAGTAAGCATCTTTTAATTTCATGGCTGCAGTCACCATCTGCAGTGATTTTGGAGCCCAAGATAGTAAAGTTTGTTGTTGTTTCCATTGTTTCCCCCATTTATTTGCTGTGAAGTGATGAGAGCAGATGCCATAATCTTCATTTTTTGAATGTTGTTTTAAGCCAGTCTTTTCACTCTCCTCTTTCACTTTCATAAAGAGGCTCTTTAATTCCTCTATGCTTTCTGGCATTAGGGGAGTGTCATCTGCATATCTGAGGTTATTGATATTTCTCCTGGCAATCGTGATTCCAGCTCGTGATTCATCCAGTCTGGCATTTTGCATGATGTACTCTCCATATCAGCTAAATAAGCAGGGTGACAATATACAGCCTTGATGTACTCCTTTCCAAATTTTGAATCAGTCTGTTGTTTCATTTCTGGTTGGTTGCTTCTTGACCTGCATACAAGTTTCTCAGGAGGCAGGTAAGGTGGTTTGATATTCCTACCCTTTAAGAATTTTCCACAATTTGTTGTGATCCACACACTCAAAAGCTTTAGCATAGTCAATGAAACAGCAGTAGATGTTTTACTGGAATTCTCTTGCTTTTTCTATGATCCAATGGATGTTGGCAAATTGATCTATGGTTCCTCTGCCTTTTCTAAATCCAACTTGAACATCTGGAAGTACTCATTTCACGTACTGTTGAAGTCTAGCTTGGAGAATTTTGAGCATTACTTTAAAAACTAGTATATGAAATGAATGGAATCATCTGGTAGTTTGTAGACATTGTTTGGCATTGCTCTTCTTTGGGATTGAAATGAAATTCAAAATTTTGCAATCCTGCGGTCATTGCTGAGTTTTCAAAATTTGCTTGCATATTGAGTGCAGCACTTCCATAGCTTCATCTTTTAGGATTTGAAATAGCTCAGCTGGAATTCCATCACTTCCACTAGTTTTGTTCGCCATGATGCTTCCTAAGGCCCACTTGACTTCACACTCCAGGATATATGGCTCTAGGTGAGTGATCCCACCATCATGGTTATCGAGGTCATTAAGATCTTTTTTGTATAGTTCTTCTGTGTATTCTTGCTACCTCTTCTTAATATCTTCTGCTTCTGTTATATCCATACCCTTTCTGTCCTTTATCGTGCCCATCTTTGCATGAAATATTCCCTTGGTATCTCTAATTTTCTTGAAGAGATCTCCAGTCTTTCCCATATTATACATAAAAAGATCATATATCATGACCCAGTGGGATTTATTCCAGAATGCAAGGATGGTTCAACATCTACCAATCAATATGATACATCACATTAAGAAAATTAAAAATAAAATACATATGGTAATTTCAATATAAAATTATCTGACAAATTTAAGCATCCTTTCATAATAAAATTCTAACACTAGGAATATAAGGAATTACTTCAACGTAATTAACACCATATTTCACTGATTTGATGGACGTGAGTCTCAGTGAACTCCGGGAATTGGTGATGGACAGGGAGGCCTGGCGTGCTGCAATTCATGGGGTCGCAAAGAGTTGGACACGACTGAGCGACTGATCTGATCTGATGACAAGAGCTCAGCTAACTCAATACTTAATGGTGATAAGACAGACGCTTTTCCTTTAAGATTCAGAACAAAATGAAAGTATTCATTATTACTACTATTCTACATAATACTAGGAATTTTACTCAGAGCAATTAGGCAGGAAAAAATAAATAAAAAGCATGAAACTCAGAAAAGAAGTACAACTGTCACTATTTTTAGATGGCATGACATGATATGTAGAAATCTTAAAGATCCTACAAAAAAAGTGTTAGAACTAATAAATGAATTCAGTGAAGTTTCAGGATACTAACACAATCCATATAAAAGTATTGCATTTCTCTACTCTAATAAACAGTCAGAAAGAGAAATTAAGAATAACATCCCATTTACAATTGTATCAAATAGTAAGATATCCAGGAATCAGTTTATCCAAAGTGGTAAAAGACCTGTACTCTGAAAATTATAAGACATCGATTAAGATGTTAAAGAAGACATAAACAAATGGAAAGTTATTCCACCCTCATGAACTGGGAGAGTTGATAAGGTGTTAAGGTGGATGCCCTTCAAATCAATCTACATATTTAATGCAATACCTGTTTAAATTTAAAGAGTGTTTTCCACAGATACAGAGCTAGGAATTTTTAAAATTTGCATGGAGCCACAGAAAAATCCAAATAGCTAAAGCAATCTTGAGAAAGAAGAACAAAGCTGAGGGTATTACACTTCTTGATTTCAAAGTGTATTGCAAAGCTTTAGTAATCAAAACAGTGGTATTGGCATAGAAACATACACAAAAATCAATGTAACACATTAGAAAGCCCAGAAATGAACCCACACATACAATCAATTAATTTATGACAAGCTAAGAATATACCATGGAGAAAGAATAGTCTCTTCAACAAATTGTACTGGGAAAGTGGACAGCTATATGGAAAAGAATTAATTTAGATGACTCTTACAAATACAAAAATTGACTCAAAATGGATTAAAGACTTCAATGTAAAACCTGATGTCATAAAACTCCAAGAGGAAAATAACTCCTTGACGTTAGTCTTGGTGATGATGTCTTGTATTCAACAATGAAAGCAAAGGCAATGAAAGCAAAAAGAAACATGTGGGACTACATCAAACTAAAATTCTTAAATTATTTAAAAATCATATGTCTGATAAACTGTTGATCTAAAATATAACAGAACTTCTACAACACAGTATTAAAAATAAACAAATCTGATTAAACAGTGGTCAGAGGATCTGAATGGGCTTCTTTTCCAAAAAAGAAATACAAATAGCCAAAAGATTAATGAAAAGGAATTTAACATCATTAATCACCAGGAAATGCAAATAAAAACCACAATGAGAAATCACATCACACCTGTTAGAACTGCTAATATCCAAAAGACAAAAAATAACAAATGTTGGTGAGGATGTAGAGAAAAGGGAATTCTTATGCACTGTGGGTGGAAATTTAATTTGGGGCATCTACTACAGAAAACAGTATGAATGCTCCTTAAACAATTTTTAAAAAAGAACTGCCATGTAATCCAGCATTCTACTTCTGGGTACTGAATTTGAAGAAAAGGAAAACTTGAAAAATTGTATGCATCCCCATGTAAATTGCAGCATTATTTACAATAGCCAAGACATGAAGAAATGTTTGTGTCATCTGTGGCTGAATGGATACATGTGTATACATACACAGACCAGAATATTGTTCAACCATAGGAAAGAAGGAAATCTTGCAACTGTGACCACATGGATGGGCCTGAGGGGATTATGCTAAGTGAAATAAATCAGAAAAGGAATGATAAGTACACTTGATCTCACTTATACATGGAATCTAAAAAACAGCCCCCGCCTCAAAAGCTCATAAATTCAAAGACCAGAATGGTGGTTTTCAGAGGCAGAGGTAGAAAGTAGGTGAAATGTGTGAAGGTGTTTAAAATGGTACCAAATTCTAGTTATAAAATAAGTAAGTCATGGGAATGTACTGTACCCAGAGACTATAGTTAATAGCACTATATTTCTTTTTGAAAGTTGCTAAGAGAATAGATCTTAGAAGTTTTTTTTTTTTTTTTCCCCACAAGAAAAAAATGGTAGCTATATTGTGATAGATGTTTATTAGACATTATGGTGATAATTTCACAATATATACAAATATAAAATCACTCATATAATAATATAAACTGAAACTACTAGGATGTCAATTGTACCTCAATTTATATTGAATAAATAAAAACAAAAGCCAGACATCTGATTCAAGATGGCAGAGTAGAAGGACGTGTGTTCATCTCCTACTGAGAGAACACCAAAATTGCAACTAGCTCTTGAACAACCATCAACAGGAGGGCACTGGGACCTACCAAAAGAGGATACCCCATGTTCAAAGACAAAGAAGAAGCCATAGTGAGATGGTAGGAAGGACACAATCATGATAAAATGAAATCCCATACCTGCTAGGTGGGTGACCCACAAACTGGAGAACAATAATAACAAAGAAGTTCTCCCAATGTTGTGGTGGTTCTGAGCTTCTCAGCCTGGAGATCAGACAAAGGAACTGGGAATCCCCAGAGACTCTGACCTTGAAGACCAGTGGGATTTGATTACAAGACTTCTACAGGACTGGGAGAAACAGATTCTAGTCCTGGAGGGCCAAACAAAATTGGTGCACCGAGACCCAGAGGAAAGGAGCAGTGACAGGAGATGGAACCCAAAACTCCTGTAATTTTGGAGGATCTCCTGTGGAGGCCTGGGTCAGCAGAGGCTAACCACATGGACGGGGACACTTACAGCAGCATTCCTGGAAGGCTCCCCTTGGCATAAGCCCTCTTGGAGGTCTCCATTAACTTTACTATAGAGCCCATAGATCCCAGGGCTAGGTCACTTCGGGCCAAGCAACTAACAGAGGAGCAAAACCGCACTCATTAGCAGATAATTGGATTAAAACTTTACTGAGCAATGTCTTGCCCACCAGAGCAAGGCCCAGTTTTTCCTACCTAGTCCCTTCAGTCAAGAAGCTTACACAAGTCTCTTAGCCTCAACCACCAGAGGGCAGACAGAGGAAGCAAGAAGAACCACAATCCCAGGATGGCTAGAACAAAAATCACATTACAGAAAGTTAATCAGGATGAAAAAGCAGAGAGTTATGTCCTAGATGAAGGGACAAGATAAAATCCCCAAAAACAACTACATGAAGTGCACACAGGCAAACTTCCAATAAAAGAATTCCAAATAATGATAGTGAAGAGGATCTCAGAAATGGAGATCTCAGAATGGAAAAGATGCAAGAAATGTTTATCAAAGACCTTGAAGAATTAAAGAACAAAGAATCAGAGATGCACAATACACTCGAAGGAATCAATAGCAGAATAACTGAGGCAGAAGAACAAATAACTGACCTGGAGGACAGAATGGTGGAAATCTCTGTGGCAGGACAGAATATAGGAAAAAGAATGGAGGGAAAAAAAAAAACAAAACAAAAAACAGCCTAAGAGACCTCTGGAACAACATTATACACACCAACATTTACATTATATGGGGTCTCAGAAGGAGAAAAAAGACAGAAAGAACCTGAAAAAATATTTGAAGAGATAATAGCTGAAAACTTCCCTAACATGGGATAGGAAATAGTCAACCAAGTCCAGGAAGCACAGAGTCCCAGGCAGGATAAACCCAAGGAGGCACACACCAAGATACATAATAATCAAACTGAAAAAAATTAAAGATAAAATATTAAAAGCAACAAGAGAAAAATGACAAATAACATACTAGGGAACTCCCACCAGGTTATCAGCTGATTTCTTAACAGAAACCCTACAAGCCAGAAGGGAATGGCACAATATATGTAAAGGGATGAAAGGGAAGAACCTACAACAGGAGTACTTTACCCAGCAAGATTCTCATTCAGATTTAATGAAGAAATCAAAAGCTTTCCAGATAAGCAAAAATTAAGAGAATTCAGCACCACCAAACCAGTTTTACGACAAATAAAAAAGGAACTTCTCTAGGTAGAAAACACAAAAAGAGGATAATACCTACAGAAAATAACCCCCAAGACAATTAAGGAAATGGTAATAGGATCATATATATTGATAATTACTTTAAATGCAAATGGATTAAATGCACCAACCAAAAGACATAGACTGGTTGGGCAGATGAAAATATGTGCATGCATGCACTTCCACTTACCACATCACTTTGCTTGACCCTTCAAATTGTATGTAATTACTTTATATGGATTTTCCAGGATTCATGTATGGATGTGAGAGCTGGACAATAAAAAAGGCTGAAGGCCAAAGAACTGATGCCCTCAAACTGGTGCTGGAGAAGACTCTTGAGAGTTCCTTGGACAGCAAGGCTATCAGACCATCAATCCTAAAGGAAATCAGTCCTGAATATTCATTGGAAGGACTGATGATGAAGCTGAAGCTTCAATACTTTGTCCACCTAATGTAAAGAGCTGACTTATTGGAAAAGACTCTGCTGCTGGGAAAGATTGAAGGTAGGAGGAGAAGGGGATGACAGAGGATGACATGGTTGGATGGCATCACTGACTCAATGGACATGAGTTTGAGCAAACTCCAGGGAATGGTGAGAGACCGGGAGGCCTGGCATGCTGCAGTCCATGGGTTGCAAAGAGTCCAGCACGACTGAGCGACTGAACAACAAACAACTTTATATTGTTAGGTTAATCACGTTCCCATTATGGTTTGCAACTATATCTTGTATTTTTTGTCTGGCTATTGTCTGTGAAAACTCATAAACAAATTTTACTATTGTGATTATATAACTATTACTCAGTACTTTTGTATCATGATTGGTCAACAGAAAAATAATAGAATTCTATATCACCGAGACTACAATTTAATAGAAAAACCTGAGATCAGTTTTTAAAATCCAGATGCATATCAGAATTTATCTTGGAATTTTTTGAAGAATACAAATGCTCAAGTATTGCCTTTTTTCTCTAAAGCTCCAGATGTGTTTCTAATGAGCAGCCATATTTAGAAACAACTGGACTCTATGATGATCTTTTAACCTAGTTCATTTCACTTTTTCTATTTCATATTCAGTACTCCCATTTCATTTATGTTTTCCAATTTCTCCATTTCTTTTTTTTTTTTTGATGTTCTTTCTCAAGCCTTTATCAAGTATTTGTAAACTTTTATTTACAAATATATAAATAGTATACATATACACAAATTCCATACATATAGACTAATATTAGTTAGTTAGTTAGTTCAGTCGCTCAGTCGTGTCTGACTCTTTGCCACCCCATGAACCGCAGCACGCCAGGCCTCCCTGTCCATCACCAACTCCGGGGGTCTACCCAAACAGACTAGTATGCATATGCATAAATAGTGAGAAGCACTACATGGTGCTAGTGGCAAAGAATCCACTTGCCAATGCAGGAGAGGTTAAGAGAGAGATTTGGGTTCAATCTCTGGGTCTTGAAGATAACCTGGAGTAGGAAATGGCAACCCACTGCAGTATTCTTGCCTGGAGAATCCCAAGGACACAGGAGTCTGGTAGGCCACAGTCCACAGGCTGGCAAAGAGTTGGACACAACTGAAGCGACTAAGCACAGTTGCATATAAATGGCACGTATAACATACATATTTTAGAAAACTTATGAATTTTTCCTAAGTAAAAAGTTTATGATAGTTTGAGTCCACTTGTTTGACTTCATATGAATAGAATGCTATTTTTCTAATAAAAAAAATAGACATAAAATAAGCAACAAAGATATACTGTCTAGCACAGGGAACTATAGTCAGTACCTTGTAATGACCTATAATGGAAAGTAATCTGAAAAACAATATATGTGTATATATAACTGAATCACCTTGCTGTGCACCTGAAACACTTAAGTCAACTATACTTCAATAAAATATATATATTAAGAAAAAAAAGCCAGTGAAAAAACCATATAGATAATATTATTGTTCTCTAAATTTTCTAATTATTCTGACAATAATTAGACTCTAACATCTTTATAGACCCTAATTTACTATGTTTCTATATTCTGATAAAATAAATCTTTCATAAGCATTAATGAATAACATATCAGCATACCAAATATGGAAACATAAATAAAGCAAAATAAAAATGAAAGGAAAAGATAGTTATGTGTTTAACACCAAAATTATGTGCCTGTATATTTTTCTAGAGGAAATTAGAAGATTTATATGGAATTGATTTAATAAAAGCTGCACATGGAAGAATTTTGTATGGCATTTTGAAGGGAAGGTAGAGATATGAATTTGCAGAAGAGGGAGACCAAAATGTGTTTTATTGGGCTTGTGGGCAAGGAAAATACATTTTGTTGGGTAGATAAACAACTTGAGCTGGAACTTATAATTATACACCAGAGTACTGTAAGTGTATATATTTGTTTAACATGTAACATATGATTGAAATGCTATGTGCATTTTATGTGTTCATAATTTTTTAAAATTATTTTTATCCCTACTGATGGATTCTTTCCTAGTTAACACAATCTTTTTAAGAGCTAATTTTCTGTTTCTAGGAAACAAACCAAGAAATTCCAACTGTAAATAAAATGTAGAATTATAATTGACTATGTTTAAATTTGAAGCTGAAATTAGCTTTTCAGCCCTTCTGATTTTCATTTGCTTTTCACTATGCTTTTGGGGGGCATCCATGCATTCAAATTACAAAAGTTATCAACAATTTGAGGAGAGTTTATTTGCCAATTTTAGGCCTTCATTCCCTGAACTACCTGCTTCTCTGAGCATTTTCCTCCTAAATTTCCATCCTTCTAGCAGCCCCAAATTCTTTCCTCTAAAGCATCAAGTCAAAAAGTCTAGAGTTTTCTGCTTGATTTTGGCTGACCCACTCCACGGGGACAGAGGACTGTGCCCTCAAAACCATTTAAATATACCGGTTGCCTCTTTTGCTTCCTTATCTCAAAGTTCAAATTAATTCCCATTTCTCCAAGGCTTTTCCTTCAAGTAGTTGAGTTTTAAAGTACTTTATTTGAAGTTTACAATTGTTATCAGAGAGCAGTTTAGTCTGATATAAGCTATTCTTTTACCAGTACTTGAAATGACTTTTAATGCTGAAGATACAGAGTTGCCTTCAGGATTCTATTTTTGATAATGAGCAATATACTTCAGTATATCATTTTTATAGGTAAGTTCTGACTGATTTTAGTTGCTCTCCTTTTCATTGGTTTTCTTCAACTTCCCTAAAATGTGTGTAGCTTTAAGGTGTATGTGTGTGTGTGTGTGTGTGTGTGTGTGTGTGTGTATGTGTGTGTGTGCTGTCAGAGGAGGCCAAGAGGAGAGACAGGTGACTTGGTTTGCTGCTTCAGTTTCAGGACTCATTACTTAATTTTGCAATGTTCTTAATTTATCTGCTCTGAATATTACCTCTCCTAATTTTCACTATTAATTATTTTTGGATTGAATTTCTGAAAATAGCCTTATTAACGAGTTTTGAAACTTCTACCTTCCTTCTCTCAGTGGTCTATTTCCATTATACCAGGCTAGAATTATCCTATAACATAAATCAGTTCTCAGATTTCAGCCCTTTGATTATCAAGAACCACAATGTCTCCATAAATGACTGAATCCCTTTATAATTCTTACAGTTCCCTACAATATATGGTATCTAACCCCATCTCTCTCTCTTTTTTTGGGGGGGAGGGTGTTAGTTCTAAAAGGTCTTGTAGGTCTTCATAGAACTGTTCAACTTCAGCTTCTTCAGCATTACTGGTTGGGGATAGGTTTGGATTACCATGATATTGAATGGTTTGCCTTGGAAATGAACAGAGATCATTCTGTCATTTTTGAGATTGCATCCGAGTGCTGCATTTCAAACTCTTTTGTTGACAATGATGGCTATTCCATTTCTTCTAAGGGACTCCTGCCCACAGTAGTAGATATAATGGTCATCTGAGTTAAATTCACCCATTCCAGTCCATTTTAGTTCACTGAACATTTCATGCAAAGATGGGCTCAAAAAGGACAGAAATGGTATGGACCTAACAGAAGCAGAAGATATTAAGAAGAGGTGGCAAGAATACACAGAAGAATTGTACAAAAAAGATCTTCATGACCCCGATAATCATGATGGTGTGATCACTGACCTAGAGCCAGTCATCCTGGAATGTGAAGTCAAGTGGGCCTTAGAAAGCATCACTACAAACAAAGCTAGTGGAGGTGATGGAATTCCAGTTGAGCTCTTTCAAATCCTCAAAGGTGATGCTGTGAAAGTGCTACACTCCATATGCCAGCAAATTTGGAAAACTCAGCAGTGGCCACAGGCCTGGAAAAGGTCAGTTTTCACTCCAATCCCAAAGAAAGGCAATGCCAAAGAATGCTCAAACTACTGCACAATTGCACTCATCTCACACACTAGCAAAGTAATGCTCAAAATTCTCCAAGCCAGGCTTCAGCAATACGTGAACCATGAACTTCCAGATGTTCAAGCTGGTTTTAGAAAAGGCAGAGGAACCAGAGGTCAAATTGCCAACATCTTCTGGATCATCAAAAAAGCAAGAGTTCAAGAAAAACATCCATTTCTGCTTTATTGACTATGCCAAAGCCTTTGACTGTGTGGATCACAGTAAACTGTGGAAAATTCTGAAAGAAATGGGAATACCAGACCATCTGACCTGCCTCTTGAGAAACCTATATGCAGGTCAGGAAGCAACATTTAGAACTGGACATGGAACAACAGACTGGTTCCAAATAGGAAAAAGAGTACATCAAGGCTATATATTGTCACCCTGCTTATTTAACTTGTATGCAGAGTACATCATGAGAAACGCTGGGCTGGAAGAAGCACAAGCTGGAATCAAGATTGCTGGGACAAATAACAATAACCTCAGATATGCAGATGACACCACCCTTATGGCAGAAAGTGAAGAGGAACTAAAAAGCCTCTTGATGAAAGTGAAAGAGGAGAGTGAAAAAGTTGGCTTTATTTTATTGGGGCTCCAAAATCACTGCAGATGGTGACTGCAGACATGAAATTAAAAGACGCTTACTCCGTGGAAGGAAAGTTATGACCAACCTAGATAGCATATTCAAAAGCAGAGACATTACTTTGCCAACAAAGGTCCGTCTAGTCAAGTCTATAGTTTTTCCAGTGGTCATGTATGGATGTGAGAGTTGGACTGTGAAGAAAGCTGAACTCCAAAGAATTGATGCTTTTGAACTGTGGTGTTGGAGAAGACTCTTGAGAGTCCCTTGGACTGCAAGGAGATCCAACCAGTCCATTCTAAAGGAGATCATTCCTGGGTGTTCTTTGGAAGGACTGATGCTAAAGCTGAAACTCCAGTACTTTGGCCACCTCATGCAAAGAGTTGACTCATTGGAAAAGACTCTGATGCTGGGAGGGATTGGGGGCAAGAGGAGAAGGGGATGACAGAGGATGAGATGGCTGGATGGCATCACTGACTCGATGGACGTGAGTCTGAGTGAACTCCGGGGGTTGATGATGGACAAGGAGGCCTTGCATGCTGCAATTCATGGGGTCACACAGAGTTGGACACGACTGAAGTGACTTAGCAGCAGCAGCACCCTCAAATATAGAGACATGGTAAATAGATAACTAGCATCAAGTAATAGGAAAATCAAGCTCTTTTCATTTTAAATACAAAGATACTGGTTACCTTCTCCAGTGATAAATTTGTCTCATGGGGAAATTTAACTTCACCTTAAATGGATCTCTTGCTCTAGATGAATAATGAAATACTGTGTCTAGGTACAACATGTTTCACGAAGTATTCCTAGGCAACCAATGTAAGTATACATTTCATTTCACATAGTAAACTCAGAGTTAAAAGGGAAAACTTTTGATTAGGTTAGACATATCTCAATGCATAATATCATACACATAATAAAGACTGACATGTAGGCTAATGAATGATGAAAAAGGGTTATATCTACTGTGCACCCAAGCATTTCCATAGAGTAGCATCAACTTAAATATCTATACGAGGGCATTTTGTCAGTTTATGAAAAATTACTAGTAGTGAATTTCTTATCAATTAAAAGCCATTTTAGTCAAATATCTCTATATTACACTTATCATATATTGTTAAATTGCTATATATATGTGTATGCTTGTGTGTGTGTATATATATATATATATATATATATATATATATATATATATATATATATAAATTATGCACACATACATACACAGAGTAAAATCATTAACTCAGTTTCAGGAAGGAGGAGAAGCAAAGGTGGCTATCTCCTCCCCACTTCCAAACAGATCTCAGGCTTATAAGCAGTGAGACACTGAGATGTTAGACTGTCTTTAAGACCATCTTGGAGCATTTGCACGGGGCTTTCTCCTGAGAAAATACATATTATTCTCAGGCACATATGGAATATTTTCCAGGAAAAACTGTGTGTTAGGTCATAAGTCTTAATTAAGATTAAAATCATATCAAGCATCTTTTCTAACAAAATGGCATGAAACTAGAAATCAATCTTTATCAAACTCTTGCAAATAACAGAAGAGGAATAAATACTTCCAAATGTATTTTACAATGTTAAAACAAAATCAGACATGTATACCATAAGAAAATTACAAGCCAATATCCATGATGATGATGATGAACAGAGATGCAAAAATTCTCAGCAAACATTATCAAACTTAATTCAGCAATACATTGAAAGGATCATACACAATGATCCAGTGGGATTTCCTCCAGAGATACAAGGATGGTTTGACACCCACCAATCAATCAATGTGATATACCACATTAACAAATTAAAGATAAAAATCCTATGATCATCTCAATAGATGCAGAAAATGCATTTGACAAAATTAAACATCCTTTTATCATAAAAATTCTCAACAAACTAGGAGTAAAAGAAATTACTTCAATGCAATTAATGTCACATTATGACAAGCACACAGATAACTTAGTGATAACAAGCTAAAAGCTTTTCCTCTAAGATCAGGAACTAGATAAGGGTGCCCACTATCCCCACTTATATTATGCATAGTATTGGAAATCTTACTTAGGACAATTAATCAAGAAAAATAATAAAAAGCATGAAAATCAGAAAGGAAGAGTAACAACTGTCACTATTTGCAGATGGCACAATATGATATATAGAAAACCCTATAAAGACTATGAAAAAACTGTTTAATAAATGAATTCAGTAGTTGCTAGATACAAAAGCAATATAAGAATGTATTGCATTCTACACATTAATATCTAATTATCAGAAAGAGAAATTAAGGAAACTATCCCATTTATAATTATGTCCAGAAGAGTAATACATTTAGTAATGAATTTCACCAAGATGGTGAAAGACCTGTACTCTGAAAACTGTAATACACTGATGAAAAAAATTGAAGAAGTCTTAAATAAATTGAAAGCTACCCCAAGCACATGCACTGACAGAAATACTATGATACAAATTTGTATAATATCCAAATCAATCTACAGCTTCAATGTAGTTCCTGTAAAAATGTAAATGGTATTTTTAAAATACCGAACAATTTTAAAATTTGTATGGAACCACAAACCCCTCAAATATACAAACCAGTCTTGAGATACAAGAACGAGCCTGGAGGTATCATACTCCCTGATTTCAAAGAATATTATAAAGTTTTGTGAAGTGAAAGTGAAAGTCACTCAGTCGTGTCCGACTCTTTGCGGCCCCCAAAACTGTATAGTCCATGGACTTCTCCAGAATACTGGAGTGGGTAGCCATTCCCTTCTCCAGGGGATCTTCCCAACCCAGGAATCAAATCCAGGTTTCCCAACATTGCAGATGGGTTCTTAACCCATTGAGCCACCAGGGAAGCCCAAGAATACTGGAGTGGGTAGCCTATCCCTTCTCCAGTGGATCTTCCCAACCCAGGAATTTAGTAATCAAAAAAACAGTATGGTGTCACATTAAAACAGACACATAAGTCAAAGTAAATGAGTAGAGAGAGTCCAGAAATAAAAACACATGCTTACGATCAATTAATGTATGAAAAACTGCCAATAACACACCAGAAAGAACAATTGCTTCAATAAATTATGCCTGAAAAACTAGATAGCCACATGCAAGAGAATGAAACTAGATCACCTATTACACAGTGTCAGATAAAAATAAACTTAAACTGGATTAAAAACTTGATATAAGACTTGAAGCCATAAAAATCTTAGTAGAAAAAATAGATGGTAAACTCCTTGACATTGGTCTTGGCCAAAGAAAGCCATGAACAAAATGAAAGGCTATCTATGGTAGGGAGAAAATCATATATCTGACAATTGGTTAATGTCTAACATTTATAAGGGACTCATAAAACTCATCAGTAAAAGTAAATGTGATTACAAATGTGCAAAGCATCTGAATAGACATTTTTCCAAAGACGATATACAGATGGCAAACAGATACATAAAAAGGAGGCTCAGCATCATTAATCATCAGGTAGATGTAAATCAAAGTGACAATGGAGTAGCACCTCTCACCTGTTAGGATGGCTATTATCAAAAAGACAAGGAATGACCAGTGTCAGCAAGGATGTGGATAAAGGGGGATTCTTATGCACTGTCAGTTGGAATATAAATTATGCAACTATTATGAAAATAGCATGAAAGCTCCTCAAAAATTAGAGAACTACCACATGACTCAGCAAATCTACTTCTGGGTATTTATTCTAAGAATATAAAACACTAACTTAGAAGATGCTCTCCTCCATGCTCAATGCAAAATTATTTATAATAGCCAAGATATGGAAGCAATCTAGATGTCCATCCATGAATGAAGGGATAACAAGAATGAACATGTATGCAAAGGAATGTTATTCTGCCATAAAAATTTAATGAAATCTTTCCATTTCTGACCAAATGGATATATTTTGAGTGCATTACGCTAAGTGAAGTAAGGAAGACAGAGATATCTGCCTTATATGTGGAATCTAAAAATAAATAAATGATAAGCACAAAGATACAGAGAACAAATTGGTAGTTGCCTGAGGTAGGAGGATTGGGGTGTGTTGGGACAAAGTGGGTTAAGAAGGTAAAAGGTATGAACTTCCAGTTCAATTGCTCATCATGTCCAACTCTTTGTGACCCCAGGGACTGCAGAACACCAGGCTTCCCTGTCCATCACCAACTGCTGGAGCTTACTCAAACTCATGTCCATCAAGTTGGTAATGCCATCCAACCATGTCATCCTCTATTGTCCCCTTCTATTAGCCACCTTCTATCATTCCCAGCATCAGGGTCTTTTCCAGTGAGTCAGTTCTTCCCATCAGGTGGCCAAAGTATTTAAGTTTCAGTATCAGTCCTTCCAATGAATATTCAGGGTTAAATTCCTATAGGATTAATTGGTTGGATCTCCTTGCAGTCCAAGGGACTCTCAAGAGTCTTCTCCAACACCACAGTTTAAAAGCATCAATTCTTTGGCGCTCAGCTTTCTTTGGACTTCTTTGGTGGCTCAGATGGTAAAGCATCTGCCTGCAAGGCAGGAGACCTGGGTTTGATCACTGGCAAGGGAGGATCCCTTGGAGAAGGAAATGGCAACCCACTCCAGTATTCTTGCCTACAAAATTCCATAGATGGAGGAGCATGGTAGGCTACAGCCCATGGGGTTGCAAAGATTCGGACACGACTGAGCAACTTCACTTTCACTTTCAGCTTTCTTTATATTCCAAATCTCACATCCATACATGAATACTGGGAAACCACAGCTTTGACTAGAGGACCTTTGTTGTCAGAGCAATGTCTCTGCTTTTTAATAGGCTGTCTAGGTTGGTCATAGCTTTTCTTTCAAGGAGCAAGTGTCTTTTAATTTCATGGCTGCATTCACTATCTGCAGTGATTTTGGAGCCCCCCAAAATAAAGTCTCTCACTCTTTCCACTGTTTCCCCATCTATTTTCGATGAAGTGATGGGACCTGATGCCATGATCTTAGTTCTCTAAATGTTGAGTTTTAAGCCAACTTTCTCACTCTCTTCTATCACTTATATCAAGAGGCTGAACAACACGCTGCTGAATAACCAACAAATGACAGAAGAAATCAAAAAAGAAATCAAAATTTGCATAGAAACGAATGAAAATGAAAACAAAACAACCCAAAACCTATGGGACACCGTAAAAGCAGTGCTAAGGGGAAAGTTCATAGCAATACAGGCATACCTCAAGACAAGAAAAAAAGTTAAATAAATAACCTAACTCTACACCTAAAGCAATTAGAAAAGGAAGAAATGAAGAACCCCAGGCTTAGTAGAAGGAAAGAAATCTTAAAAAATTAGGGCAGAAATAAATGCAAAAGAAACAAAAGAGACCATAGCAAAAATCAACAAAGCCAAAAGCTGGTTCTTTGACAGGATAAATAAAATTGACAAACCATTAGCCAGACTCACCAAGAAACAAAGGGACAAAAATCAAATCAATAAAATTAGAAATGAAAATGGAGAGATCACAACAGACAACACACAAAGACAAAGGACCATAAGAGACTACTATCAGCAATTATATGCTAATAAAATGGACATCTTGGAAGAAATGGACAAATTCTTAGAAAAGTACAACTTTCCAAAACTGGACCAGGAAGAAATAGAAAATCTAAACAGACCCATCACAAGCATGGAAATTAAACTGTAATCAGAAATCTTCCAGCAAATAAAAGCCCAGGTCCAGATGGCTTCACAGCTGAATTATACCAAAAATTTAGAGAAGAGCTGACACCTATCTTACTCAAACTCTTCCAGAAAATTGCAGAGGAAGGTAAACTTCCAAACTCATTCTATGAGGCCACCATCACCTAATACCAAAACCAGACAAAGATGCTACACACACACAAAAAGAAAACTACAGGCCAATATCACTGATGAATATAGATGCAAAAATCCTTAATAAAATTCTAGCAATCAGAATCCAACAACACATTAAAAAGATCATACACCATGACCAAGTAGGCTTTATCCCAGGGATGCAAGAATTCTTCAATATCCACAAATCAATCAATGTAATAAACCACATAAACAAATTGAAAAATAAAAGCCATATGATTATCTCAATAGATGCAGAGAAAGCCTTTGACAAAATTCAACATCCATTTATGATAAAAACTCTCCAGAAAGCAGGAATAGAAGGAGCATACCTTAACATAATGAAAGCTATATATGACAAACCCACAGCAAACATTATCTTCAACAGTGAAAAATTGAAAGCATTTCCCCTAAAGTCATGAACAAGACAAGGGTGCCCACTCTCACCACTACTATTCAACATATTTTTTGAAGTTTTGGCCACAGCAATGAGAGCAGAAAAACAAATAAAAGGAATCCAAGTTGGAAAAGAAGAAGCAAAACTCTCACTGTTTGCAGATGACATGATCCTCTACATAGAAAACCCTAAAGACTCCACCAGAAAATTACTAGAGCTAATCAATGAATATAGTAAAGTTGCAGGATATAAAATCAACACACAGAAATCCCTTGCATTCCTATACACCAATAATGAGAAAATAGAAACAGAAATTAAGGAAACAATTCCATTCACCATTGCAACAAAAAGAATAAAATACTTAGGGCTATATCTACCTAAAGAAACTGAAGACCTATATATAGAAAACTATAAAACACTGATGAAAGAAATCAAAGAGGACACTAATAGATGGAGAAATATATCATGTTCATGGATTGGAAGAATCAATATAGTGAAAATGAGTATACTACCCAAAGCAATCTATAGATTCAGTGCAAACCCTATCAAGCTACCAATGGTATTTTTCACAGAGCTAGAACAAATAATTTCACAATTTGTATGGAAATACAAAAAACCTCGAATAGCCAAAGCAACATTGAGAAAGAAGAATGGAACTGGAGGAATCAACCTGCCTGACTTCAGGCTCTACTACAAAGCCACAGTCATCAAGACAGTATGATACTGGCACAAAGACAGAAATATAGATCAATGGAACAAAATAGAAAGCCCAGATATAAACCCACGCACCTATGGACACCTTATCTTTGACAAAGGAGGCAAGAATATACAGTGGAGAAAAGACAATCTCTTTAACAAGTGGTGCTGGGAAAACTGGTCAACCACTTGTACTACTCAACCAATGAAACTAGAACACTTTCTAATGCCATACAAAAAAATAAACTCAAAATTGCTTAAAGATCTAAACATAAGACCAGAAACTATAAAAATCTTAGAGGAGAACATAGGCAAAACACTCTCCGACATACATCACAGCAGGATCCTCTATGATCCACCTCCCAGAATATTGGAAATAAAAGCAAAAATAAACAAATGGGATCTAATTAAAATTAAAAGCTTCTGCAAAACGAAAGAAACTATAAGCAAGGTGAAAAGACAGCCTTCAGAATGAGAGAAAATAATAGCAAATGAAGCAACTGACAAACAACTAATCTCAAAAATATACAAGCAACTCCTTCAGCTCAATTCCAGAAAAATAAATAACCCAATCAAAAAATGGGCCAAAGAACTAAATAGACGTTTCTCCAAAGAAGACATACAGATGGCTAACAAACACATGAAAAGATGCTCAACATCACTCATTATCAGAGAAATGCAAATCAAAACCACAATGAGGTACCATTTCACGCCAGTCAGAATGGCTGTGATCCAAAAGTCTACAAGCAATAAATGCTGGAGAGGATGTGGAGAAAAGGGAACCCTCTTACACTGTTGGTGGGAATGTAAACTAGTACAGCCACTGTGGAGAACAGTGTGGAGATTCCTTAAAAAACTGGAAATAGAACTGTTATGACCCAGCGATCCCACTAATGGGAATACACACTGAGGAAACCAGAATTGAAAGAGACACATGTACCCCAATGTTCATCGCAGCACTGTTTATAATAGCCAGGACATGGAAACAACCTAGATGTCCATCAGCAGATGAATGGATAAGAAAGCTGTGGTACGTATACACAATAGAGTATTACTCAGCCATTAAAAAAATATATTTGAATCAGTTCTAATGAGGTGGATGAAACTGGAGCCTGTTATACAGAGTGAAGTAAGCCAGAAAGAAAAACACCAATACAGTATACTAATGCATATATATAGAATTTAGAAAGATGGTAATGACAATCCTGTATGCGAGACAGCAAAAGAGACACAGATGTATAGAACAGTCTTTTGGACTCTGTGGGAGAGGGAGGGGGAGGATGATTTGGGAGAATGGCATTAAAACATGTGTAATATCATATAAGAAACAAATCGCCAGTCCAGGTTCGATACAGGATACAGGAAGCTTGGGGCTGGTGCACTGAGATGACCCAGAGGGATGGTATGGGGAGGGAGGTAGGAGGGGGGTTCAGGATGGGGAGGGAGGTAGGAGGGGGGTTCAGGATGGGGAACACGTGTACACCCGTGACTGATGCATGTTGATGTATGGCAAAACCAATACAATATTATAAAGTTAAAAAAAAATTAAATAAAATGATCAAGTCTAATTGCAAAAAAAAAAAAAGTGGCTCTTCAACTCTTCTTCGCTTTTTGCCATAAAGGTGGTGTCATCTGTGAATCTGAAGTTATTGATAATTCTCCCTGTAAACTTGATTCCAGTTTGTGCTTCATCCAGCCCAGTGTTTCTCATGATGTCCTCTGCATATAAGTTAAATAAGCAGTGTGACAATATACAGCCTTGAAATACTCCTTTCCCGATTTGGAACCAGTCTGTTGTTCCATGTCCAGTTCTAACTGTTGCTTCTTGATGTGCATACAAATTTCTCAGGAGGCAGGTCAGGTAGTCTGGTATTCCCATCTCTTTCAGAATTTTCCAAAGTTCGTTGTGATCCACACAATCAAAGGCTTTGGCATAGTCAATAATGCAGAAGTAGATATTTTTCTGAAACTCTCTTGCTTTTTCAACCATCCAATGGATGTTGGCAATTTGATCTCTGGTTCCTCTGCCTTTTCTAAATCCAGCTTGAACGTCTGGAAGTTCATGGTTCACATACTGTTGAAGCCTGGCCTGGAGAACTTTGAGCATGTGAGATGAGTGTAATTGTGTGGTAGTTTGAACATTCTTTGGCATTGCCTTTCTTTAGGATTGGAATGAAAACTGACCTTTTCCAGTCCTGTGGCCACTGTTGAGATTTCCAAACTTGCTGGCTTATTTAGTGCAGCACTTTCCCAGCGTTATCTTTTAGGATTTGAAATAGTTCAACTGGAATTCCATCACCTCCACTAGCTTTGTTCATAGTGATTCTTCCTAAGGCCCACTTGATTTTGCATTTCAGGATGTCTGGCTCTAGCTGAGTGATCACATCATCGTGGTTACCTGGGTCATGAATATCTTTTTTGTATAGTTCTTTTGTGTATTCTTGCCACCTCTTCTTTATATCTTCTGCTTCTGTTAGGTCCATACTATTCTGCCCTTTATTGTGCCCATCTTTGCATGAAAGTTTCCCTTGGTATCTCTAATTTTCTTGAAGAGATCTCTAGTCTTTCCTATTCTGTTGTTTTCCTATATTTCTTGCACTGATCACTGAGGAAGGCTTTCTTATCTCTCCTTGCTATTCTTCAGAACTCTGCCTTCAAATGGGTATATCTTTTCTCTTTTGCCTTTAGCTTCTCTTCTTTTCTCAGGTATTTGTTTGCCTCCTACAACAACCATTTTGCCTTTTTGCATTTCTTTTTCTTGGAGATAGTCTTGATCACTGTCTCTTGTACAATGTCACAAACCTCCGTCCGTAGTTCTTCAGCCATTCTGTCTATCAGATCTAATCCCTTGAATCTATTTGTCACTTCCACTGTATAACTGCAAGGAATCTGATTTAGGTCATGCCTGAATGGTCTAGTGGTTTTCCCTACTTTCTTCAATTTAAGTCTGAATTTGGCAATAAGGAGTTCATGATCTACACTACAGTCAGCTCCCAGTCTTGTTTTTGCTGACTGTATAGAGGTTCTCCATCTTTGGCTGCAAAGAATATAATAACTCTGATTTCAATATTGACCATCTGGTGATGTCCATGTATAGAGTTGTTTCTTGTGTGTTGGAAGAGGGTGTTTGCTATGACCAGTGCATTCTCTTGGCAAAACTGTTAGGCTTTGACCTGCTTCATTTTGTACTCCAGGCCAAATTTGCCTGTTACTCCAGGTATCTCTTGACTTCCTACTTTTACACTCCAGTCCCCTTATAGTGAAAAGGACATATCTTTTGGGTGTTAGTTCTCAAAGGTCTTGTAGATCTTCATATACACACACACACATACACACACACACACACACACACATACTGAATCATGTTATACTAGTATACATCAATTATATCTCAATGAAAATGAAAATAATTAATATTTAACGTATCTATGACTCTGGATGGATTTAGTTTTAATTGTTGCTTGTTTTCTATTTGACCCCTTTTTTTGGTCATCCTTTATTTTGATGTTTTAAAAAAATCTAGCTTGCTAATTATGTCTATTTGTTTTCTATTGCATTGATTTCTACTCTTTATTGTTTTCTTCCTCCTAATCACTTTGGGCTTGCTTTAATATTTTTCTACGGGCTTAAAATAACTTTCATATTTGAATAACTTATTTTTTAATATAAATGAAAAATATATATGGTTATTGAGCATAGTCATGATAGTTCCTTCAAAGTACTTGTCTGGGTCATCTCAGATCTGGCCCTTATTGACTACTGTTTTCCTTGAAAATCAGTCTTATAATTCTGGTTTTATATACAAAGTATTTTTGAACTGTACTGTTTATATCTTGAATGTCTTCTTTGGATACTCTGGCTTCCTACTCCTTCAAAGAGTTTAGACATTTTAGTTTTAGTAGGTGATTAACTTTCTTTTTTGGAACAAGCACTTTTTAAGATTGACATTTAATTTATAATATATTAGTTTCAGGTGTACATCTTGTGATTCAGTATTTTTATAGGTTATATTCCATTAAAAGTTATTACAAGATAAAGGCTATAATTCCCTGGGATATACATTAGATCCTTGTTACTTATCTATTTGATACATAGTAGTTGTACCTCTTAATCCTATTCCCTTATTTTGCCCCTCCCCTCTTCCCTCTGTAACCTCTAGTTTGTTTTCTACCTCCATGAGTCTGTTTCTGTTTTGCTGTATACAGTGATTAACTTTCTTAAATTAACTTTGCAGCCTCTGTCTTTTCTGTGATAGGTAGCAGTTCAAAGATCAATTTTGTCATTTTTGCCTTGGGTCAAGCCAGCTTGAGACTGCTTCAACACTGCATGATTTTCAGCTCAGTTAGAGTTGAAGAAGAATTTATACACAGAATTTGGTGCTCTTCTTCCCTCAATCTCTTTTTTCAGGTCACTCCTTTTTTTTTGTCTTTCCAGCTATTCTGGTTGCCCTGATCTCTGTGCTCTAGGTTTGTAGCTCCAAAGCATATGTCATTTATTAGCTGAATCTTAGTACCCTGCACCATGCTACAATAGTTATTCACCCTCAGGAAAAAGGCCAGACTTGGGAAACACCATGTAATAGGCTCTTTTCCAAAATTTTGACTGCTCTCCAAATCTACCAGATTTTTCTAAGACACTATGAAATTTTGTTTTGTATTGTTTTCACAGTTTTAACTTTTTGTCTTCTAGATAATTTCACTGGTAAGAGTTTACTACACAATACTAGAAGCCATAATCTGGGAGCATTTGCTCAAAACTCTTTTTTTTTTTTTTAAAGGAATGTGACATTTTCCCACATAAATTACATAGGACATAGTAATATGTACGCATCTAATACAAATTTAACTTTTCATATCTATTGTAAGGTTATCTGTATACTGATTTTTTTTCCAAAGTGGCAATAAGAAATATTAAAGCAGTGCAACCTGGAAAGATGAAGGGTTTGCTAATTCATTTGCTATTGGAATGAATATAATTATCATCTCTGTGCTCTCTGTATTTCTTTGGAGCAATGTTGAAATTCTCATTTTTCCACAGTAGCTTAAATAGCAATCTTTAAGATGAAGATCACAAACATACTGCATTTTGGATAGTCTATTATTTACACTACTATAAATTACATATGGAGCTGGTGTCAATATATGCAATAAAATATATAGTAAGGAAATATGCAATGTGATATAAGAAAGGGTATCTGGTGTATTAACATGTTCTTTCATATTTAGACCCTGTAAATATAATTTGATGATATATTCTAAAGTATCTAAAAGATAGATATAATTTTCAATAGTCATATAAAAGTGCATAATTATTAATAAATATTATTTGAGAACTGTTTTATTTTAGTGAAAATTTTATCTAATAATGACTTTTACATTTATATACCATGGACTGAGCTTAAATTTTACATAGCTAAGAATTTTCAGTTTTATGGCAAATTATTCCTTATAATAACTTCATCACAATTTAATAAAATGAATCAAGATAAAAAAAGAAGAAATGATAGCTGTATTGGGGCACAAGGGATTAAACTGAATTATAAAGTTAAGCTATTTTAATGCAAACATTTTCAATAAGCATTTGAAGTACAAAATGGTATCTAGGAAGTATCAGATGGCTTAGAACCATTAAGTGGGAAAAATAGTCTGTTTACTTTTACTTTAGATCGGGATTTTTAAATCTTTATTTAAAATGAAAATTTTATTTAAATATGATTTCTAATATTATGAGCATGGGAATAATTTAGACAAGATCTCCACAGAAACCATGAGGTTGGGTGAAACACTATTACTTTTAATAAGAGCTTTCTAAAGAATAGGAGCCTGCAAAAAGAAGGGTGGACTAACTGAGCTAATTGTGTTATTATCCGTTCAGATATTGACTGGGCTTCTCTGATGGCTCAGATGGTTAGGAATCCACCTGCAATGCAGGAGACCCAGGGTTTAATACCTGAGTGGGGAAGATCCGCAGGCATCTCAGGTAGTGCTAGTGGAAAGAAACTGCTTCCCAGTGCAGGAGACATAAGAAGTGTATGTGTTCAATCCCTGGGTTGGGAAGATCCCCTGAAGGACAGCATGGCAACCCACTCCAGTACTCTTGCCTGGAGAATCCTATGGACAGAGGAATCTGGAGGACTTAAGTCCACAGGGTCGCAAAGAGTAGGACACAATTGAAGAGACAGCACAACACACAGCTGATACATTGACACATGGCTACAGGGCCACTGAGTGTTAAGACCAAGGGTTAAATACTCCATATATAAAATGGCAATGTATTGTTTTAAGACATAATTGGAATGAACTGTACAATTTAATAATTTTCAGGGTTTCCCTGGTGGCTCAGGAATAAAGAATTCTCCTGCCAATGCAGGAGATATAGGAGATGTGGATTTAATCCCTGGGTTGGGAGCATGGGTAATCCCATGGACAGAGGAGCCTGGCAGGCTGCAGTCCATGGGGTCACAAAGAGTCAGACATGACTGAGGGACTGAGCAGGTATCCCTGTATTGTAAGGTAGAGGAGGCATACAATTTATGCCATCTTTCTTCAAGTGGTGGTTTTAGTTATTTCCCAAATGTGGCTGTTGAATTTAAAACTTTTTTTTTAATTGCATAAATAAGCCCTTTATTCCACCTTGCCATTTCCCTGCTAGTAATGTGAAGAATTTTTCAGTTCCATAGGAATAGAAATAGAAGTCTCAAAATAGGCCTTTTTGTTGTAGTTTCTTGCAGATGAAAAAAATTAAACAACTCAGCAATGAAAATAAATTGGTAGGGTTGGCCACATGGTAACATCAGCACAGAGGGGAATAGAGAATACAAATGTCTGGTCAAATTGATATAATAGGAAAGGCTTAATAGGCAGATAAACTTCATCTCCACTATAAGCATGCTTGCTAATTGGAAATGGAGTTTAAGTTGCCTGGAATAAGGTCAGGTTATGTGATCCAAACATTATGGTGTCTAACACTTGGTTTAAAAAAAAAATCTGCTTTCTAACATGACAAGAATGATTTGCAGTTAATAATAGAGGGGAAAAGGCCAGTCTTTTCAGATACCCTTGACTTCATCGAGGACAAAAAAGAAATCTCTTCTGCTGCTGTGAGCTACTTACTTTCTTCCTGGTCATTATTGTTTAGTTATATTTTAGTGATGAAATCTATCATTACTGACTTTATTGACATTAAAGTTGATTTATTTGTGTCCCTGGTGAATAAAAAGAGCATTATGTCTGCATTCATATTGCTGAGTACTTGAGAAAGCAAGTGTAGCTTCGACTTAATTGTCTTTTGCTGGTTCACTTACCCTCTAATCTCAGTTTGAAAACAAAAAGTACCAAATCAAGTGATAATGAAGAACTGCTGGCCCTAAAGTGTGTGTTTGCTCATTGTGGTGGTGGTGGTTTGATGCAGATCAAGGAATTTAAGTTCACTTATAATTTTCAAACATTACCACCAGATAGTCATATTTATTTAAAACAGAATTCTATATTTTAACATTTTACCAATTGTTCCTTGGATATCAGGGCTTCAGAAACTGGTAGAAGATAAATACCAAATGGTGAGCAAACATTCAAATTTATAGTCAATGTTTTTTTCCTTCCATATGCCAAAAAAAAAAAAATTTGAGGTTTCAATTTCTATTCTTTGTATAAATAAATAAATACATTAACAAGAAGTTGGTGAATTTTTCACTGTTTAGAATGGAATTGTTAAAATGTCGGTATTTGGTTTATTGGGTAACTGGATATTTTATTTCCTTCTATGACTTTTTTTTTTGTGGGATCAAAGAAAAGACACTGGGATGACTGATAGCTATCCTAGTCATCCCAGCTCCCTCCCAATTTATTATACAAGCAACTCCTCTATTAAAATATATTCAAATGTAATTTTGTCTTGGCATCTGCTTTTTGATGGACTAGGACCAGCTCATCTACCATCCAATATTGATTTCAAAATTCCTAAGGGAAATCATAAGACTAGAAATGATATTTAAAAAAAAAAATTTAACAACTAGTGCAGTACAGGGATCAGTGAGTTAAAGTGGATGCCAACCAATCAAAATAAACAGTAGCTGTAAAAGATTCTGAAGGCTGAATTGTAAAGAGTGCCTTAAAAAGGAATGCATATAACTGTGAGTTTTTAGAGTAAAAAGGAGCAGGAAATACTGAACTAGATGATTTCTAGTATTCAAGTCATAGAATTTTATGAGCAATACCAATGTTAGTTTCACATAATATTAATAAATTTCAAGGAAACACTCCTTGACTGTAACTTGACTTTCCATACCTTCATTTTATACTGTGCTTTAAAGGATTTCATATTTGGTGACTTATCAGCAACTTCCCCATGCACTCAAATCTTTAATATTATATGGGGGAAAACAGAGAAAGAAAGAGAGCAAGAATTAATTAGAGAACTAAATCAACTGCTTAACTGACATTAAAATTCCATTCTCTTAAATCTTTATTTAGTTCTCAGAACAAAACTGCCTGAATTATATACATTCTTAATATAATTTCAATTTCTTGATGAAATTTCATTTCTCAGGTCATGAAACCTGAGAATCAAGTATTCACAGTATTCTATAATAATACAAAGACCATGTTGTGAAATTAGACAACACCCAGTGGCTAGTCTTATTTGGTAAATATGTAGCCCATGGCAAATTATGTAGCATTGCTATGCCTCAGTCTCCTGTCTATAAAATGGGGAAATACTATTACACATTTAGATCTGTTTCAAAGACTAAATGCAGTATTGTATGCAAAGTGTAGAATACAAAGACACATGTGTTTAATGCTAGCTGTCATCATCATCAACATTATCATCAATCATTGCATTAAGCCATCTACCTGAAATATGACAAAGAGTATGAGTCATAGTTATCAGAAATCTAAAAGTATGAACAAGAAGCAACATTCTTGCCTGTATCTGAGAAGAATAAGGAGAATAGCTACTTTCAGTCTATAACAGGAAATAAAAGTTTCATTTATTTTTTCATTATTAAATGAACACTTTTTTTTTAAAGTATTCTCCATTTCCAGATAAATGGTATAACAAACTTCTATTAATGATGGTTTAAGCTTAAAAGTTTTCCAAGTGACCTATGTCTAATGAGACACTGTACTTTTATAATGAACTTTTTTAGGTAATTCAAAAAAACTTTGGCAAATGTATTAGTTCACAGTAGCCAGAATACTGGAAAATACAATCTTTCTCAAGAAAAGGGTTCATAGAAAATTATTTTTATGAAGCTGGTGCTTTGTAGTGCTATCATCTATAAATGGTAATTATTATTGAATGTCTAGGAGGCATGGGTTTTTAAGGAACAACATAGAAAAAAGACAAATTTGAATATGGAATATGGGTTTTTTCTGTACTTGTAAAGGTTTGATCTATTGTCTTTTACAATACTGTTTCTGCTTTTGTGTAATTAGTAGTCTTCATTACTTGACAAGTGCTAACCTATGATCAAAACCCTGTTTAATCTTGAGCCAAACCTAAAAGGCATAATCATCTTCTAGATCTTACCTTTAAATTTAAGGGAAGTTATAGACTGTTTTATTATAGAAGGGTATGGTCTTATAAATCCTAAGCTAAACAGAACCAGTATTAGCCCACGAGGAGACTGCAAAATCCAGAGTGACAACTAGTTTACTAGATCTTTTCACTACTGTAACATAACTAAACCACTCCAAATCCCCAAAAGTTGACTTAATACTGCCTTAACCTTTATGGAACAAATTATCATTTTCCCTGAAGTAGTTTCATACTTGGAAAATGAGAAGCTAGGCATGTCAGTGAATAAGGCACTTGAAACATGCATAACAAAACAATCGATATTAACATTTTTATTAATGTATTATTTAATTCAAATAATTATGGATCTTTTATATGTGAAAGGCATTGTGTTGGGCATTGATGTATCTTGGTGATGAAACTGATCTATTTTGTGTTGCTAAACAAATATGAAAACATAATATGTATGAATTAAACAATACTATGCATTCAATAAATATTTATCAAGCATCTTTCACATTAGGTCCTGGAGTTGGTAAAAAATTTTAATATAAATTAGATATAGATTCTGCCCTCCAGAATTTAAAGACAAGTGAATGATGACGTAAGACAAATATACTGCAAACAACACAAAATAGGCAGTTATATGTACTGTAAACAGGGTACTACAATGATTAAGAAGCAGAATACATATCAAGAAGATTTATAGGAGATACATAAGAAAGATAAAAAGGTAAATATGGAAGAAAGTGTAGTCTAGGTTGTGAAATATTGATGATATGGATGCTCGTTCACATGTATACACAAGAAATGTTATTTGATTGAAGTATAGAATGCATGACACTATTACTGATCTTTAAGGATTTCATTCAAACTTCACCATCCTGAAATATCACAAAAAGTATATTAAAAGCCATGAAAGAATTCTGTATTATATATACTGGCAGTGAGACACAATTTTTTTTTTTTTTTTTTTTTTTTATTAATTACAGCTTGACCCTTCAAAGGATGGAGATACTCTAAAAGGCAGGCTGCTTCAAAGCACACTGTTGTGGAAGATGGTGGGCTCGCAGACGGACACCCTCGCCTGACCGAACCTCGCCACCTCAGACTTGCCGCGCAAACCCGCGACGCATGCGCAACGCGGTCTGCGCGTGTGCACTCAGACACAAAAATTTTTACAGGCAGTATTAACTTATGCTCAGTAAGATATACTTTGGAAAGATTAAACTGGTAGCAGCAGGTTGGAGGAAACTGGAAAGCACAGAAATTAGAGGGAAGAAACACAAGAAAGTAATTATTGTCAAAACAAGGTTTACACTTGGTGGCAATAGTTCAATGTTTCATGAATTTACATTGTAACATTTCTGAAGTAATAATGAAGCTGTTTTTCAAAGCTATAAAAAACAGCTATCATCATATAAGAATAGGCATTTAGAGTAATGGTATACATGTCTGTATCTCCTAGAAGCAAGAGTCTCTAAACACTGGCCCATTCTCAGCCATTTCACCTTGGTTACAGGAGGAAGTATTAGTTGCCCAGTCATGTCTGACTCTGTGACCTCCATGGACTGTAGCCCTCCAGGCTCCTCTGTCCATGGAATTCTTCAGGCATGAATATTACAGTGGGTAACCATTCCCTTAAACCCAGGTCTCCTGCACTGCAAGCAGATTCTTTATCATCTGAGCTAACAGAGAAGCCCAAAAGGTCCATAAGATCCTTCTATTTCTTTCTAAGCAACAGTAAATGGATAAAGCTGGAGGAACAATATTGACATGCAACTAACTACAAGACTTAGATTAAAATGCATTGGAGAAACAATAGAGATTGTTATTCTGAGGGGCTAATATACATATTTGTTGTTTTCAGCTGTTCAGTTGTGTCCAACCTTTTGCCACTTCATGGATGGCAGCCCTCCAGGCTTCTCTGTCCTTCACTATCTCCCAGAGTTTGCTCAAACTCAGATCCATTGAGTTGAGGATGCCATCTAACCATCTCATCCTCTGTCTTCCATAGACCAACTTTAAACATCTCGTAAGTGATTCAAATTATGGTCTCATCTTGTCTGTGTGACTTAAAATGCACCTACCAAATCCTTTTAGATTTCCCATACCCCAGGTTCCCTTCTAGGCAAATCTTGACTGTTGCCTGATTTTCATCATTCCACATATTGTTCTCATTGTTATATCATAATTATGTAAGGATAGAAAAGGTAATAAGCTATGCCTGTTCAGTCTTGGCGCAATTCTGCTTCATTGTGTCAAAATCCAATTCTGTTTTTGTTTTATGCAATGATTGAAGCAGGAATAATATACACATTCCCCTCATTTTTCTCTATCTACACATGGTCTTAGTGACTTGTGTAACTCCCTGCAATTCATGGATGTCAAAAAGACTAATCCATTCCCCCACTTTAATATGACATGTTCAAGTGTGTACCTGACATTCTCCTATTTTAATATATATTTAAGAAAGGAGCCAGTTTTTACTTTCATTTATTTTTCCTCATTTTATTGTCATATCTGATTACTAGCACAAAAGTGATGTTAATACCCTAGTTTAGAATTATTCAAAATAAATTATAGAAAATATATTCCAAAAAATTCCCTTGATACCTCTGGAAACAATATCTTTTGATTACCCTAAATAATTTTGATCTACATTTTTTCTCTCATTGTTGTCAGAGTGTCAGTCACATTCGCTCCAAATTTCCTCTAAATTTATACTTTCTTGCCACTCTGCTTTAGTGGATATATTGTATCACTTACTCATTGTTTTTGGTTACTCTGAAATGCCAGAAAAAATGGTTTTAACAAGGACAATTAAAATGTCCTATCTTTGGATAGGAATAAAAACAATTTTCAGGTTGAACACTTTGCAATTTATCACATTATATACTTCAATTACCTCTTCCTAAGAGTACCTAAGTAAATTTCAATTAAACCAATAGAAAGTATACTGGTGCTGGAAAGCACCATTTGGGAACCCTCCTTCTAGTTCATTAGTGCAAGGACCTAATCCCCCTCACCAGTCTCTCACCCCTAGTACTTGGGTATCTCACGTCAAACCAAGCAGCTATCCAGATAGGGACATAGCCCCACTCATCAGCAGATCTGTTGCCTTAAGACCCCCTGAGACCAGTAGAATTAAGTCCCACCTATGCCCACTAATATACCAGTACTATCCTCCTATCCTCAGGACCCAGATCCACCCAAGAGAGGCCAGCACTGGGCCTGGAATTAGCCTCACCAACCAGTGGGCAGGCACTAGAACAAGGACATTCTCAGCCCCAGCCTGACCACCACAAGCCTAACACAGTTCTGGGGTCCCCAGCACACTATAATTAGATACCTTAAAAGACAACCCTCAGAATGGGAGAAAGGCAATGGCACCCCACTCCAGTACTCTTGCCTGGAAAATCCCACGTATGGAGGAGCCTGGAAGGCTGCAGTCCATGGGGTCGCTGAGGGTCGGACATGACTGAGCAACTTCACTTTCATTTTTCACTTTCATGCGTTGGAGAAGGAAATGGCACCCCACTCCAGTGTTCTTGCCTGGAGAATCCCAGGGACGGGGGAGCCTGGTGAGCTGCCATCCACTGGGTCACATAGAGTCGGACACGACTGAAGCGACTTAGCAGCAGTAGCAGCAGCAGCAAATGAAACAATTAACAAAAGATTAATTTCCAAAATATATAAGCAGCTTATGCAACTCAATACAGGGAAACAAACAACCCACACAAAAAGTGGGCAAAGGCCTAAACAGACATTTCTCCAAAGAAGACATACAGATGGCTAATAAATACATGAAAAGGTGCTCAACATTGCTCATTATTAGAGAAATGCAAATCAAAACTACAATAAGCTATCACCTCATACTGGTCAGACTGGTCATCATCAAAAAATCTACAAACAATAAATGCTGGAGAGAGTGTGGAAAAAAGGGAACCCTCTTACACTGTTGGTTGTAATATAAATTGATACAGCCACTATGGAAGACATTATAGAGATTCCTTAAAAAACTAGGAATAACACTACCATATGATCCAACAATCCCACTACTGGGCATATACCCAGAGAAAATCATAATTGAAAAAGACACATGTACCCCAATGTTCATTGCAGCACTATTGACATTAGTTAGGACATGGAAGCAAGATAGGTGTCCATTGACAGATGAATGAATACAGAAGCTGTATTCTGTACAGAAGCTGTACATATATACAATGGAATATTACTCAGCCATAAAAAGGAGCACATGTGAGTCAGTGCTAATGAGGTGGATGAACCTAGAGCCTCTTGTGTAGAGTTTAAATAAGTCAGAAAGAGAAAAACAAATATCGTATATTAATACATATATAAGAAATCTAGAAAGACGGTACTGATGAACCTATTTGCAGGGCAGCATCAGAGACACAGACACAGAAAACAGGCTTATGGACATCGGCAGGAGGAGAGGAAGGAGAGAGTAACATGGAAACGTATACACTACCATATGTAAAACAGAGAGCCAATGGGAATTTACTGCATGAATTAGGAAACTCAAACAGGGACTCTGTAACAACCTAGAGGGTTGGGATGGGTTGGGAGGTGGGAGAGAGGTACAAGAGGGAGGGTAGATAGGTATACCTATGGCTGATCCATGTTGACATATGGCAGAAACCAATACAATATTGTAAAGTAATTATCCTTCAACTAAAAATAAATAAATTTAATTAAAAAAGAAAACTAGCTCTGCCAATCAGTGAGAGAGTATTAGCCACAGAATCCCCTAGGCCTTGACCCTGTCCACCCACCAGTGGAACAACACAAGTCTAGGGACACCCTAGTCCCTGAAACCGGCTGTGTAAATCAGTCCCAACCACTAGCACTAGCAGACCAACACTAGTTCCCCTGTGCCCTATAGCCAGAGACGCTAAGACCCAGTTCTGATGATCAGAAGACATAATGATCAAGTAATAAATCCAAGAAGATACAATACTTGTAAATATCTATGTGCCCAACATAGAAGCATCAAAATACATAAAACATTAACAGACAAAAAGGACAATTACAGTAACAAAATAATAGTAAAGGACTGTAAAATCCCACCTACATCAATAGACAGATCATCCAGACAGAAAATCAACAGGGAAATGCTGGTTTTAAACACCACATTAGTCCAAATGTACTTAATAAATACATATAGATCATTCCATCCAAAAGCAGCAGGATACCACACTCTTTTCAAGAGTACAGGGAGTGTTCTCGAAGATGGATCACATGTTGGCCATGAAGCAAATCTTACTAAATTTAAGAAGACAAATTACATCAAGCATATTTTCTAACCACAACACTATGAGATTAGAAGTCAACTACAACAAAAATCTCCCAAAAAAAACCCCACAGAAGTGTGGTGGCTGAACAATATGCTACTAAACAACAAATGGGTTATTGAAGAAATTTAAAAAAGAATACTTGGGAACGTGTAAAAACAAAAACAAAACAATCTAAAATCTATGGGATGCTGCAAAAGTAGTTCTAAGAGAAAAAAATTTCTCAAGACTAAACAGGAAGAAATATAAAATATGAACAGCTACCTGTAAAATAATCATATTCAAATACTGTCCCATGCCACACACAAAAATAAATTCAAAATAGGTTAAAGAATACATTTGAATCAGTTCTAATGAGGTGGATGAAACTGGAGCCTTTTATACAGAGTGAAGTAAGCCAGAAAGAAAAACACCAATACAGTATACTAATGCATATAATATGGAATTTAGAAAGATGGTAATGATAACCGTGTAAGTGAGATAGCAAAAGAGACAGATGTATAGAACAGTCTTTTGGACTCTGTGGGAGAGGGAGAGGGTGGGATGATTTGAGAGAATGGCATCGAAACATGTATAATATCATATATGAAACGAATCGCCAGTTCAGGTTCAATGCATGATACTGGATGCTTGGGGTTTATGCACTGAGACGACCCAGAGGCATGGTACGGGGAGGAAGGTGGGAGGGGGGTTCGGGATGGGGAACACATGTACACCTGTGGTGGATTCATGTTGATGTATGGCAAAACCAATATTGTAAAGTAATTAACCTCCAATTAAAATAAATAAATTTATATTAAAAAAACAAAAACAAAAAAACCCAAAATGGGTTAAAGAATGTAAGACCTGAAAACTTAAAATATCTAGAAGAAACCCTAGGCAGTAGACTTTCCGACATTGTTCTTAGCACTATTTTTTTTGGATATGTCTCCCAGACGAGAATATCCACACATATTCCACACATAGTGGAATATTACTCGACCACTGAAAAGAATGAAATGTTCCAATTTATGACAACATGGGTGGACCTAGATGGTATTATGCGAAGTGAAAAAGTCAGGGAAAGACAAATAGTGTATGATTTCACTTAGATGTGGAATCTAATGAACAAACAAAACGCAACAGAAGCAGAGCTATATATACAGAGTACAATAGATGGTTACCAGGGAAAACGGGGTCGGGGTAGAAAGAAGTTGGTAAGGAAGATTAAGATGTAAAAGCTTTCATTTAGTAGTAATAAATGAACCAGTATAAAACGTACAGCGAGGGAACAGAGTCAATGACTAGGTAATATCTTTGTGGTGACATAACTAGGCTTATCACAGTGATTATTTTCAAATATACAGAAATGAGTATTTGAAATCAAACAAAGTGTATAGAAAATAATCATTGTGTTGTATAATACAATTAAACTTACATAAAAACCATACAAAAAAAAACCAAACTGTACAAAAATACATACAAACAAACTCATAGAAAAATAGAATAGAGTTAATTAAATTTCAAAACCAAACATACATACAAACAAATTCATAGAAAAGTAGTACAAATTTGTGATTATCAGAGGCAGTGTGTCTGGGACGGGGAACTGGATGAAGGCAGTCAAAAGATACAAGCTTCCAGTTATAAGTACTACAGATGTAACGTACCTGATAAATATAATTAATACTTTTTTCTGTTATGTATGAAAGTTGTTAAGACAGTAAATCCTAAGAGTTCTCATTACAAAGAAATTTTAAAATTTTGTATCTAGATGAGATGATGGATATATACTGAACTTGTAATCATCATTTCATTGTGTATATATCTTAAATCATTACACTCTACATCCTAACTTTATACAGTGTTGCATGCCAATTATTTCTCAATAAAACTGGAAGAAAGAAAGTTTATGTCTGGAAGATCAATAAGTAGTTAAAACCACAAAACAAAAATACAATTATATTTAAATCACAATGGAAAACATAAGACTCAGATACAGATTCAGGAGATTTACCACGTGAAAAAGAAAGAACAAGAAGCAGATTATAGTGGAAGCCATATATAACAAAATGTAATTTTTCTGTGCAAAACTTTCTTAAAACTGAGTTTATAAATCAAAATGGCTCATGGAAATTCAGGAAATGTTGATTGATAGACATGTATGCCTCAGGATTTTCTGGTATAATTCTGGTATATGTTTGCGTATCTATTATATGTATATGTATGTGTATACCTAACTAGCACACATTTCCTACAAATTAAGAGTAGATAGTCTCAGGCTTTGGAGAAGGCAATGGCACCCCACTCCAGTTCTCTTGCCTGGAAACTCCTATGGAAGGAGGAGCCTGGTGGGCAGCAGTCCATGGGGTCGCTGGGGGTCAGACACAGCTGAGCGACTTCACTTTCACTTTTCACTTTCATGCATTGGAGAAGGAAATGGCACCCCACTCCAGTGTTCTTGCCTGGAGAATCCCAGGGACGGGGGAGCCTGGTGGGCTGCCGTCTATGGGGTCGCACGGAGTCAGACACGACTGAAGCGACTTAGCAGCAGCAGTCTCAGGCTTCTTATCTTCAAATCCAGAAGACAGTTTGAAGCAATAATGGACTACTGAAGGAATACCATATACAGTCCATGTATCATTCATTCATATCGCCAAAAGAAAAGGTGTTCACAGACATGTGAGGGTCCACAGATTATCTCATCTATTTCATACAGGAAAATTCTTAATAAAGAATTCTAACCTAACTACACATGAATTTGACCAGACAGTTTGAAGTAGGAAAGAAGGAGATAAACACTGGTGAATAATATGTTGTTTGTTTAGTTGCTAAGTCATATCTGACTCTTTTGGGACCCCATGGCCTGTAGCCTGCCAGGAAATCCTCTATAGGATTTCCCAAGCAAGAATATCAGAGTGTGTTGCCACTTCCTCCTCCAGGGGATCTTTGCAACTCAAGGATTGAACCTGTGTCTCCTGTATTGGCAGTTGGGTTCTTTACCACTGACCACCAGGGAAGCTGGTGGACAATATAGGTATATCTAAATCTGTAAGAGTATGCCCTTTTAATTCAAGATTCTTAAAAGGAAAGAAACATATTTTAAGAAAAATTCTAATAGTAATAAATAACACACGAAATTGTCTCATGATCATAGGGAAAATAACATTCTTCAAACATCTCATTTACAAAGTCTTAGAGTAAAGTAGGAATAAGAATGTATTTTAGAAGGCTTATCTTATTTGAGGGGAGGGAAGCAAGAAAAATAAAAATTTAGAACACCTGTATGGGGGAAATAGTATCTTCTCACTAGGAAATGAGAGAGATATATGTAACTTTATAACAAGCATCATATAGTTCTCCTCATTAACAAGGGAAAAATTCAAGGGAATGGCAACTTGATCATATAAGTAAAGAAAAGAATAAAGGAGTAAAAAAAAAATCCTAATAATAATAATAAAGAAATACTAAAAGCAATAAGAAACAGTAAGAAGAAAAAAGTTTTCTTAAAGTAAATAAGAGCTGAAATCTCCAATTGAAATATGTAACATATTGAGTTAAGTTTAAAAACAACTCAGCTATAATTAACAGACTTAAACAGATAGAGAAAAGTTGAATATGAAGATGTGGATACAGAGGTACCAGTTAAATGCAAACAGAAAAAGCAGCAGCAGTGATATTAGTGTTAAATGAAATCACACAGAAAGATAAATGTCATTTTAAAGATATATAAATCTTTTAAATTAGCAATAAACATTATAATTATTTATTCAATATTTACTAAGCATATATTTTGTCTTAAGTTATTTTCTTGGCACTGTATAGACCTTTATGAGAAAGATTAAAAAAAAAAATCCATGTCCTCCTAGAGTTCACATCATAATGAGTATCACCTGAAATTGGACTAAAGACTGCATAGAGTTTTGTCTGGTTTTATAACAAAATCTGGAGAAAGGTGGAGCTGGCATTGTGTTTTAGTAGCTCATGTTAAAAAATCACATTATCATAATAGATACAGAAAAGCATTTGACAAAATTAAATAGCCTTTTGTAATAAAAACTCTTAACAAAATAGCATTAGTAAAGACTACCTCAACAACATAAATAATATATCTGCAAACCCACACTCAATGATAAAAGTCTGAAAGTTTTCATCTAGAATGAGGAACAAGATAAAGTTGCCCACTCTCACCACTTTTATTCTACCTAATACTAGAGATCCTAGACAGAGTAATTAGGAAAAAAGATTAATGGAATCACATTTGGAATGAAGGAAATAAAGCTGTCATTGCAAATGACATGACCATTTCTATAGAAATTCCTAACGACTCCTCCAAAAATTTCTGAAAACTAACAACTGAACTAAATAAAGTTGCAGGATATGAAGTCAACATACAAAATAGTCAGCTAAGCTTATATACACTAACAAAGCACTGTCAGAAAAAGAAATAAAGAAACTCCCATTTTCTTTATTTAGAATTGAATCAAAAAGTAAAATACCTAGGAGAGGCTGACTTAAAACTCAACATTCAAAAAATGAAGATCATGGCACCTGGTCCCATCACTTCATGGCAAATAGATGGGGAAACAAATGAAACAGTGACAGACTTTATTTTTCTGGGCTCCAAAATCACTGCAGGTGGTGACTGCAGCCATGAAATTAAAAGACTCTTGCTCCTTGGAAGAAAAGGTATGGCTAACCTAGACAGCATATTAAAAAGCAGAGACATCACTTTGCCAACAAAAGTCAAAGCTTTGGTTTTTCCAGTAGTCATGTATGGATGTAAGAGTTGGACTCTACAGAAAGCTGAGTGCTGAAGAATCGATGCTTTTGAACTGTGGTGTTGGACAAGACTCTTGAGAGTCCTTTGGACTGTAAGGAGATCCAACTAGTCCATCCTAAAGGAAATCAGTCCTGAATATTCATTGGAAGGACTGATGCTGAAACTGAAACTCCAATACTTTGGCCATCTAATGCAAAGAGCTGACTCATTTGAAAAGACCCTGATGCTGGGAATGGTTGAAGGTGGGAGGAGAAAGGGATAACAGAGGATAGAATGACATCACGGACTCAATGGACATGAGTTTGAGTATACTCCAGGAGTTGGTGATGGACAAGGAGGCCTGGAGTGCAGCAGTCCATGGGGTCACAAAGAGTTGGACAAGACTGAGTGACTGAACTGAAATGAAATTTAACCAAGGAGGTAAAAAGTACTGTTCTCTGAAAACTATAAAATTATGGAAGAAATTGAAGACATAAATAAATGAAAATATATCCTATGTTCTTTTGGGAAGAAATGACATTATTACAATGTTCTTATTACCCAAAGTCTTCTATAGCTTCACTGCAATACCTATTAAAATTCCAATGACCTTTTTTCACAGAAATAAAATTCACATGGGACCGTAGAAGACTCTTGTTACCTAGGGTGATCTTGAGAAAGAAGAACTAAGCTAGAGGTACCACATACTGTGATATCAGACCAGATTAAAAAACTATAGTAATCAAAGATTGTGATATTGGCATAAAAATAATCACATAGATAAATGAAACAGAACAAATAGCCCAGATATAAACCCACACTCATATATTAGCTAATTTTTGACGGGGCTTCCCTCAAAGCTTAGTTGGTAAAGAATCTGCCTGCAGTGCAGGAGACCCAGGTTCGATTTCTGGGTCAGGAAGATCCCCCAGAGAAGGAAATGGCAACCCACTCCAGTATTCTTTTTTTTTTTTTATTTATTATTTTATTTTATTTTTTTTTTATGAGTTTGTTTTTAAAGTATAATTGTGTTTTTTTTTTTTTTTTTTTAATTTCAGGTATACACGTGCTCCCCATCCTGAACCCTCCTCCCTCCCCCCTCCCCATTCCATCCCCCTAGGCCGTCCCAGCACACCAGCCCCAAGCATCCAGCATCGTGCACTGAACCTGGACTGGCATCTCATTTCATACATGACATTTCACATGTTTCAATGCCATTCTCCCAAATCTTCCCACCCTCTCCCTCTCCCATAGAGTCCATAAGACTGTTCTATACGTCAGTGTCTCTTTTGCTGTCTCGTATACAGGGTTATCGTTACCATCTTTCTAAATTCCATATATATGCGTTAGTATACTGTATTTATGTTTTTCCTTCTGGCTTACTTCACTATGTATAATAGGCTCCAGTTTCATCCACCTCATTAGAACTGATTCAAATGTGTTCTTTTTAATGGCTGAGTAATACTCCATTGTGTATATGTACCACAGCTTTCTTATCCATTCATCTGCTGATGGACATCTAGGTTGCTTCCATGTCCTGGCTATTATAAACAGTGCTGCGATGAACATTGGGGTACACGTGTCTCTTTCCCTTCTGGTTTCCTCAGTGTGTATGCCCAGCAGTGGGATTGCTGGATCATAAGACCAAGTGGGCTTTATCCCAGGGATGCAAGGATTCTTCAATATCCGCAAATCAATCAATGTAATACACCACATTAACAAATTGAAAAACAAAAACCATATGATTATCTCAATAGATGCAGAGAAAGCCTTTGACAAAATTCAACACCCATTTATGATAAAAACTCTCCAGAAAGCAGGAATAGAAGGAACATACCTCAACATAATAAAAGCTATATATGACAAACCCACTCCAGTATTCTTGCCTAGAGAATCCCATGGACAGAGGAGCCTGGCAGGCTACTGTCAAAGGGGTCACAAGAGTTGGACACGACTTAGCAACTAAACCACCACCACTGATTTTTGATCAATGAAGCTAAGAATACAGAACAATGGAGAAAGAAGAGTCTTTTTGATAAACGGTGTTAGAAAAACTGGAGAACTACATGTAAAAGAATGACACTGGAACACTATCTCACAGCACTCACAAATGTTAACTTGAAGTGGATTAAAGACTTAAATTTCAGCATAAAACTAAAATTTTCAGCATAAAATTCCAGTATAGAATTCAGTATAAAATTCCTAGAAGAAAAATGTCTTTGCCATTGGTCTTGGCAAAGATTTTTGTGTACATTGAAAACACATGCTAACAAAATAAAAAAAAAAAATAAGTGGGACTACATCAAATTAAAAACCTTCTGCATAGTAATGGAAACAGTGAACTAAATTAGAAGATTCCTATGGAATGCACACCATATTTCTAATAAGGGTTTGTTGTTCAGTCACTAAATCATGTCTGACTTTTGTGACCCCATGGACTGTACCACTCTAGGCTTCCCTGTCCTTCACTATCTCCTGGAGTTTGCTCAAACTCATGTCTATTGAGTCAGTGATGCCATCCAACCATCTCATCCTCTGTTGTTCTCCTCCTGCCTTCAATCTTTCCAAGCATCAGTGTCTTTTCCAATGAGTCAGTTCTTCCCATCAGGTGGCCAAAATATTAGAGCTTCAGCTTCAGTTCTTCCAGTGAATATTCAGGGTTAATTTCCTTTAGTTCCCTTAAGACTGGTTGAATCTCTTTGCTGTCCAAGGGACTCTCAAGAGTCTTCTCCAACACAATTCTAAAGCAAAAATTCTTCAGTGCTCAGCCTTCTTTATTGTTCAACTGTCACATCCATACATGACTACTGTTAAAACCATAGCATTGACTGTGCATACATTTGTCAGCAAAATGCTTCTGCTTTTTAATACACTGTCTAGGTTTGTCATAGCTTTTCTTCCAAGGTGCAAGTGTCTTTTAATTTCATGGCTGCAGTCACTGTCTACAGTGATTTTGGAGCTCTAGAAGATAAGTGGTTAATATCCAAAATGTATAAAGAACTCATAAAACTCAATAGCAAATGGCTAACAGATATTTGAAAAGGTTCTTGTTATATCACTAATCATAAGGGAAATGCAAATCAAAGCCACAATGAGATAGTACCTCATATCCGATAAGATGGCTATAAAAAAAGTAGCAAAAATTGTCAAGGGTGTGGTGAAAAGGATACCTTCTACACTGCTGGTTGGAGTATAAGTTGGCAAAGCTATTGTAGAATATAGTCTGAAGTTTCCTCAAAAATTAAAAATAGAACTATCACATATGATTCAGAAATCTCACTTTTGGGAATATATCCAAAGGAAATAAAAATCAATACCTTTAAGAGATACCTGCATTCCTATGTCATTGCAACATTATTCACAATAATCAATACATGGAAACAACCTAAGTGTCCATTAATGGATGAATGGATAAAGAAAATATAATAGATAGGTTGAATGATGGATGGATGAATGGACAGACAGATAAGGAATGTAGATCCATGTATTATAGAACATTATCTTGTCATGAAGAAGAAGAAAGTCCAGTCATTTGCAATAGCACTGATGCAGCTGGAAGACATTATGATAGATGAAATAGGCCAGGACAAAAAGACAAACACTGTATGATTTCACTTTCATGTGGACTCTAAAAAAAGTTGAACTCATAAAACAAACTAGAACTGTAGTTGTAAGGGACTAGGGGGAGAGGAAATGGGGACTTGCTGTTCAGTGGGTACAAACTCAGTTGTAAGATGAGTAAGATCTGGGGAGTTAATACACAGGATAGCAAATGACAAAGCACTCCAGTATTCTTGCCTGGGAAATCCCATGGACAGAAGAGAATGGTGGGCTATACAGTCCATGGAGTCACAGAGGTTTGGACACGACTTAGTGACTAAACGACAACAACATGGTGGTTATAGTTAATGATATTGCATTCTATACTGGAAAGTAGTAGCTAAGGAAGTAAATTTGAAGTGGTCTCATCACACACAAAAAATGTGGTAACTACATGAGGTAATGGATGTGTTAATTAAATTGATTGTGCTAATCATTTCCAATGTATATGTATAATAAAACATCACATTGTACACTTTCTAAAAATCACATTGTAAAACCTAAATATATACAGGTTTTATTTGTGTATCATACTTCAAAAAAGCTAAAAAATAGAGTATCTTTCTTGTTACATATTTTAAAAAACATATATTTAGAACTATGAACAAAGAACACATTTTTTGTTGAAGTACAGGTGATTTATAATATTGTGTTGGTTTCAGGTGTGCAGTGAAGTGATTCAGTTACACATATATTCTTTTACAGATTATTCTCCATTATGTGCTATTATAAGACATTGAATATAGTTCCTGTACTATATAGTAAATCCTTGTTGTTTATTTTATATATAGTAGTGTGCATCTGTTAATCCCATATAAAACAAATTTATAGTTGCCAGTGGGAAAGGAGAGGATGCATTAGGAGTATGGGATTAACAGATACACTCGTTTTTAAAGTAAAGATTTCATAGCCCCATTCTCTGAACACAGCTGCATGCAATTAGTAATACATAATAAAGATAGACACAAAACTCTTTACTGATTGGAAATTAAAAGCAATCTCATATAATACTTGGTTCAAAGCAAAAATCAAATGAGAAAATGGCATATCTCTAGAAAGCCCTGAAACAAAAATTTATAAAACAAAGAAAAGCCTATTAGTCAACTGATAATGTTTCATTTCAATGCCTTCATTATTAATAATGGGGAAATCTCAACATAAAGAATACTGATATTTGTCTTAAAATTACAGCAAACAAGCAAAGAACAGTGATTTAATACCTTTAGAAAAAATAAGCTGAAAACAGTAAAACAGGTAGGTAAAAGTATTACATATAAGAGAGTAACTGGAGAAGAGAAAATGAGGACTGCAAATATTTTAGAAATTGGAAGTAAAGGAAAAGTCTGAGCAGTATCATAGAAATAAGAGAGAAATAAGAGCAAAAATCAGAAAGTCAAAGCCAAAAAAAGGTGAGGGTGAGGAGGAGGAGAGGACAAAAGAAAGGCAAGGATGCAGAAGAACTGAGTTTCCTGGGGGAGGTGGATAAGAGAATTTAGGGATATTTTCCAGAGAAAATTATAGCTTATTGGAAAGAATCCATAGCGTAAAGCTTATGGTAATTTATTAAATACATTTATACTAGTAGTTACTTTATGATGGGTTAGAAATATATTTTTAATAAAAGTATTAACACCATTTTTACAACTTTCCAACTTAAACGTTTAGTACCATTTTTATAACTTTCCAACTTAAACAGTTGGAGAAGGCAATGGCACCCCACTCCAGTACTCTTGCCTGGAAAATCCCATGGATGGAGGAGCCTGGTGGGCTACAGTCCATGAGGTCACTAAGAGTCGGACATGGCTGAGCAACTTACTTTCACTTTTCACTTTCATGCATTGGAGAAGGAAATGGCAACCCACTCCAGTGTTCTTGCCTGGAGAATCCCAGAGCCGGGGGAGCCTGGTGGGCTGCCATCTATGGGGTTGCACAGAGTCGGACACGACTGAAGCGACTTAGCAGCAGCAGCAGCAGATAACCTTAGATCCTCTTTCCACTCCAAAGTATATTTTGTTTTGTGTATTGACAAGAATTAGTGTGATAGTTATAGTGCCTTTACTTTGGGATACAGGATATTATATTAGAAAATTCACTGAAGAAAGATTTAGAACATAGTGATAATGCAAGGCAATTACACAAAATAGGTATATTTCATAAAACTAGCATTCCCTTATCAACTCATCTATTATGAATATTTTCCAGTGTTTCAGAAAAATCAGCACATTCCTGATTCTCTAACTACAACCAGAGTAGTCAAGGGAGGAAATGAAATTATCATTAAACATTCACTGAGCAAAATCAATTAGTCCACCTACCACATTAATTAAATGACTGGCCTTGTGCAGTCAGCAGTTCTTGGTACCTACAATGTCAGAAGAGTGAGATATAGTGAAAAAATATGGACTTTGATGTCCAGATAAACTGCTGAAAATGCTAGCTTAGCCTCTGAAAAATTGAACTTGAACAACATGTATAATTTATGAGTCCTGTTTTCCTTCTCTTAAAAGAAGGATAATGACCACATCATAGAGCAACTGTAAAGATTCAAATAACTGACCTCTTTTCTCTAGCACATGAAAGTGAAAATGAAAGCCACTTAGTCGTGTCCGACTTTTTGTGACCCCATGGACTACAGAGTCCATGGAATTCTCCAGGCCAGAATACTGGAGTGGGTAGCCTTTCCCTTCTCCAGGTGATCTTCCCAACCCAGGGATTGAATCCAGGTCTCCCACATTGCAAGCAGATTCTTTATCAGCTGAGCCACAAGGGAAGTCCAGGAATTCTGGAGTGGGTAGCCTATCCATTCTCCAGTGGGTTTTCCCAACCCTGGAATCCAATCAGGGTCTCCTGCATTGCAGGTGGATTCTTTACCAACTGAGCTATCAAGGAAGAAGGTGCCTAATAGAAGGTAATGGGCTTTTTCCCTCTGATGTCTTAGATAATGTAGATGAGTTCCTTCATACAGATTGGGTATTCATAGAAAAGGAATTTTACATTGAAGGAGAATCTACACCTTTTTCCTATGTAAATTTCTATAAGTAAATATTGTAAATATTAACAAAACACACAGTGTCTGAATTTTTGTGGTATCATGGGCTTAGAGTCCCTTGGACAGCAAGGAGATCAAACTCATAAATCCTAAAGGAAACCAACTCTGAATATTCATTGGAAGGACTGATGCTGAAGCTCCAATATTTTAGCTACCTGATGCAAAGAGCCAACTCATTGGAAAAGAACCTAATGCTGGGAAAACTTGAAGGCAGGGGGAGAATGGGATGACAGAGGATGAGATGGTTGGATGGCATCACTGATTCAATGGATGTGGGTCTGAGCATACTCTGGAAGATAGTGAAGGACAGTGAAGCCTGGACACCAGGAGACTCGAAGGACAGTGCTGTAGTCCATAGAGTCACAAAGAGTCAGACATGACTGAGTGACTGAACAACAACACTGGGCTTCCAGGGTGGCTCAGTCAGTAATGAATCTGTCTTCAGTGCTGGATACCCAGGTTCAATCTCTGAGTCAGGAAGGAAGGAATGGCTATGGCTATGTACTCCAGTATTCTTGCCTGGAGAATTCCATGGACAGAGGAGCTTGGTGGGCTACAGTCCATGGATCGCAAAGAGTCGGACAGGACTGAGTGATTAACACTAAGGGAAAAAGCGATTTGGTTTTCCATTGCCCTTATCAGTTCTAAGTTTTCTGAGTTCCTCTCTTTGCTTATTTTAATACTTCATTGTCAGTCAACAAAACCGACTTCCAACCTTTTTGTCTTTGAAAGCATTGCCCAAGAATGCTCGAAACCCCTGCCTGCCCTAACTTCATTTAGTGTGAGAGTTATCTTAGCATCAACTGTGCTGTGATTCTTCCTCCTAGCCTGACCATACAAAAATCCTTTAACTGCACTTATTAGACATTTGCTAATTAAATACTCTGTGGGAAAGGATCTTGCCTGACATTTTGTTCTCTGGCTTGGTGCCTTCTTTAAGCAATTATTCACCCAATCTCCTTTATCTTTCAAGAGTTGAGTGGGGACTCTGAATAAAAGAAAGTCTATATAAAAAAAAACTTGACATTGTAATTCAACTGCGTATCTTCTGTTAGTCTTTCTAATCTGATCTTAAAGGGAGGGTTTACTTTCTAATTCATGTGGACCTTTCAAACAATATTGTAAAGAGACTTGATCAAAACTGGTTTAAATTAAAAGAATGAAGCAGTTTCTTACAATAACTTTTCCAGAAAGTTAATTTCTGTAGGAATTCAAAATCACTCACGAAGATGCTAGGGAGGGAAAAGAATTCTTTGCCAGTAGCACAGAGATATTAACAGATAACTGTTTCCAGGGTCAAATATAAGAGTCTTACAAGATTGTCATTGTATTTATATATTGGCAATGGTCCTATAACAGAGGCTATCAACCGCATAGACCACTTCATAATCTCAGGTCTGTGATACTCACCAGGCATTATTCATCGGCAAGTTAGGATGTTGGGTGAAGTGCTGATGAAAATCCACAGTAATAAAAATCTCACAGATGTGAAGTCAATTACGGTATCAAGTGAAGTTTGTTATGAAGAGATACTTGTTATTAAAGTATCCACGCCTCAACAAGGCTGACCTTCTCAAATGCTAGTATGTCACAAGGCATGCGATTTAAAAAAAATCCAATAACAAGTTTCCCCACTGTGGTTTCAATTGCCTTTTCAGATCTCCCACAGTGTACTGTTTCAGGCTGAGATAATGCAGACAGTTCTGGACTTCAGAGGGTCAAAGTAGCTTGTAGTTACACTAGAGTAATCATGGAAAGAATTTCTACCTTGATCAAATTATCTTGATATATTTTTACTCAACTCTTCACTCCATTTGGCTTCCATAGACAAAGATTTAAACAAAAATCTTTATTTCTGTATTTTTCCTAATAAAATGCCTCATGTTTGCTACGGGATCAGAAAACAATGGTTGTGCCATTCTGTTGAAGAAGTTCACAAGAAGACTTGGGTCATTTGGTACTTCATAATATCGCATTAAAATAAACATATGTATACAGTAAAATGGTTGGTTGCATGATGTTGTTTCACCTGTTTGAAAATAGCTTTCTTACATAAGCAGTGCTAAACAAAGAAATCTGAAAGGGTATTCTTTGAAAACAGAAAGTTGGTAGGTATCACATAGAACACCATGACCTTTACCCATTAGCACTATCTACATGCTCTTTTTCAGTACCACCACTGGTGTGCTGCAGTCCATCGGGTCGCTAAGGGTCGGACACAACTGAGCGACTTCACTTTCACTTTTCACTTTCATGTATTGGAGAAGGAAATGGCAACCCACTCCAGTGTTCTTGCCTGGAGAATCCCAGGGACGGGGGAGCCTGGTGGGCTGCCGTCTATGGGGTCGCACAGAGTCAGACACGACTGAAGCGACTTGGCAGCAGCAGCGTAACAAACAAGTGCATCTCTTTACTATAATCTTTGTTCTTTACTGTAATCTTGACATACTTTATAGAACTCTTATGATCCCCAGCTATTTTCTAACAATTTGGAAGAGGGCAAATATTTGCTTTTCTTATATTTTCAAAGTATCATGCCTATCCCACAATAGTCACTTCAACTTTAAAAATTAAGCATCTTAATTCTTAAAACATAGAATACCATTTATCTTGGTGAATTTGGGCTGACACCACCCAAGATACCATATACTGGGAGGCTTAAACAATAGACATTTATTTCTCACAGTTCTGAAGGCTGAAAATTCCAAAGTCAGGGTGCTTGCAGAGTAAGTGATGAGAGATCTCTTCCTAGTTAATAGACAACAACTTCACAGCCTCCAAAACAAAAACCACAATCACAGAAAGCTAGCCAAAATGATGACACGGATCACATATCAATGAAACTATAAGCCATGCAGTGCAGGGCCACCCAAGATGGACGGGGCATGGTGGAGAGTCCTGACAAAACGTGGTGCACTGGAGAAGGGAATGGAAAACCACTTCAGTGTCCTTGCCTTGAGAACCCCATGAACAGTATGAAAAGGCAAAGAGGTATGACAGTGGAAGATGAGCTCCCCAGGTCAGTAGGTATCCAATATGCTACTGGGGAAGAGAGGAGAAACAGCTCCAGAAAAAATGAATAAGCTGGGCCAAAGTGGAAACAAAGCTAAGTTGTGGATGTGTCTGGTGGTGAAAGTGAATTCCAATGTTGTAAGAACAATATTGCATAGAAAATTTGAAATATTAGGTCCTTGAATCAAGGTAAATCAGATGTGGTTAAGCAGGAAATTGAAAGAGTGAATAATGACAATTTAGGATTCGGTGAGCAAAAATGGACCAGAATGGGAGAATTTAATTCAGATGACCATTATATCTACTACTGTGGGCAAGAATCCCATAGAAGAAAGGGAGTAGCCTTCGTAGACAGCAAGAGTATGAAATGTAGTACTTGGGCGCAGTCTCAAAATTGACAGAATGATCTCAGTTCACTTCCAAGGCAAACCATTCAAGCGTATGCCCCCAACCATTAATGGCAAAGAAGTTGAAGTCAAATGGTTCTATGAAGACCTACAAGACTGTCTAGAATGAACACCAAAATAATATGTCCTTTTCATCATAGGGATTGGAATGCAAAAGTAGGAAGTCAAGAAAAACCTGGAGTAACAGGCAACTTTGGCCTTGGAGTACAAAATGAAGCAGGGCAAAGGCTAACAGAGTTCTGCCAAGAGAATGCATTGGTCATAGAAAACACCCTCTTTCAACAATACAAGAGATGATTCTACATATGGACATCACAAGATGATCAATACCAAAATCAGATTGACTATATTCTTTTCAGTCAAAGATGGAAACACTCTATACAGTCAGCAAAAACAAGACTGGAGCTGACTGTGGCTAAGATCATGAATTTCTTATTGCAAAATTCAGGCTAAAATTGAAGAAAACAGGGAAAACCACTAGATCATTCAGGTTTGGCCTAAGTCAAATTCCTTATGATTATATATTGGAGGTGACAAATACGTTCAAGGGATCAGATCTGGTAGACAGAGTATGCGAAGAACTATGGATGGAGGTTTGTAACATTGTAAAGAGATGATGATCAAAACCATCCCCAAGAAAAAGAAATACAAAAAGGCAAAATGGTTGTCTGAGGAGGCCATATAAATAGCTGAGAAAAGAGGAGAAGTGAAAGGCAGACGACAAGGGAAAGATATAACCAACTGAATGCAGAGTTCCAGAGAATAGCAAGGCAAGATAAGAAAATCTTTTTAAGTGAACAATGCAAAGAAATAGAGGAGCACAACAGAATAGGAAAGACCAGATATCTCTTCAAGAAAATTGGACATACTAATGGTATATTTCACACAAACATGGGTACAATAAAGGACAGAAGAGGCAAGGACATAGCAGAAGCAGAAGAGATTAAGAAGAGGTGACAAAAATACACAGAAGAGCTACACAAAAAAGATCTTAATGACCTGGATAACCACGATGGTGTGGTCACTCACCTAGAGTCAGACATTCTGGAGTGTGAAGCCAAATGAGCCTTAGAAAGTATTACTATGAACAAAGTTAGTGGAGGTGATGAAATTCCAGATGAGCTAGTTCAAATCCTAAAAGATGATGCTGTTAAGGTGCTGCACTCAGTATGTGAGCAAATTTGGAAAACTCAGCAGTGGCCACAGGACTGGAAAGGGATTTTCATTCCAACCCCAAAGAAAGGAAATGTCAAAGAATGTTTAAGCTACCTTACATTTGTGCTCATTTCACATGCTAGCAAGGTAATGCTCAAAATCCTTCAAGCTAGGTTTCAACAGTATATGAACTGAGAACTTCCAGATGTACAAGCTGGATCCAGAAAAGGCAAAAAAAGCAGAGATCAAATTGCCAGCATCTGTTGGATCATAGAGAAAGCAAGGGAATTCCAGAAACACACACACACACACACAGATCTACTTCTGCTTCATTAACAATGTGAAAGCCTTTGACTGTGTGGATCACAGCAAACTGTGTAAAATTCTTAAAGAAATGAGACTAACAGACCACCTCATTTGCCTCCCGAGAAACCTGTATGTAGTTTAAGAAGCAATAGTCAGAACGGGACATGGAGCAACAACTAGTTCAAAATTGGCAAAGGAGTATATCAAGGCTGTATACTGTTACTCTGCTTATTTAACTTATATGCAGAGTACATCATATGAAATTCTGGGCTGGATTATTCTCAAGTTGGAGTCAAGATTGCTGGGGGAATTACAAACAACCTCAGATATGCTGATAATACCACTCTAAAGAAAGAAACTGAAGAGGAACTATAGAACCTCTTGAAGAGGGTGAAAGAGGAGAGTGAAAAAGCCAGCTTAAAACTCAACGTTCAAAAAACTAAGATCATGGCATCTGGTCCCAGCACTTGATGGCAAATAGATGGGGAAAAGGTAGAAATATGACATACTTTATTTTCTTGGGCTCTAATGTCACTGCAGATGGTGACTACAGCCACAAAATTAAAGGACACTTGCTCCTTGGAAGAAAAGCTGAGAAACATAGACAGCATATTAAAAAGCAGAGACATCACTTTGATGACAAAGGTCCATATAATTAAAGCTATGGGTTTTCCTGTAGTCATGTACGGATGTGAGTGTTGGATCATAGAGAAGGCTGAGAGACAAAGAATTGATGATTTCAAATTGTGGTGCTATAGAAGGTTCTTGAGAGTCTCTTGGACAGCAAGAAGATCAAAGCAGTCCATCCAAAAGGAAATCTACCCTGAATACTCACCAGAAAGACTGATGCTGAAGCTCCAATACTTTGGCCACCTGATGCAAAGAGCCAGTTCATTGGAAAAGACCCTGATTCTGGGAAAAATTGAAGGCAGGAGGAGGTGACAGAGGATGAGATTGTTGGATGGCATCATTTACTCAATGGACATGAGTTTGAGCAAACTCAGGGAGATACTGGACAGGGAAGCCTGGAGTGCTGCAGTCCCTGGGGTTGCAAAGAGTCGGACACAATTTAGCACCTGAGCAACAAATAACATATCCTTGTTGTATCCTAAATTGTAGGAGGTGAAGTGGGGAGACAGCACTAATCTCTTTCTTTTTAACAAGTGCATTGATCTCATCATGAGAGTTCTACTCATGAGACTTCATGAAAACCTGATTATTTCTCAAGGGCCCTAACTTCAAATATTATCATTGGGGTTAGGTTTCATCATATGAATTTGGTGTGGAGGGATACAGATGTGCAGTCCATAAGTTCAGTTCAGTTCAGTTCAGTCGCTCAGTCGTGTCCGACTCTTTGTGACCCCATGAATCGCAGCTCGCAAGGCCTCCCTGTCCATCACCAACTCCCGGAGTTCACTCAGACTCACGTCCATCAAGTCAGTGATGCCATCCAGCCATCTCATCCTCTGTCATCCCCTTCTCCTCCTGCCTCCAATCCGTCCCAGCATCAGAGTCTTTTCCAATGAGTCAACTCTTCACATGAGGTGGCCGAAGTATTGGAGTTTCAGCTTTAGCATCATTCCCTCCAAAGAAATCCCAGGGCTGATCTCCTTCAGAATGGACTGGTTGGATCTCCTTGCAGTCCAAGGGACTCTCAAGAGTCTTCTCCAACACCACACTTCAAAAGCATCAATTCTTCGGCGCTCAGCTTTCTTCAAGTCCAACTCTCACATCCATACATGATCACTGGAAAAACCATATCCTTGATTAGACGGACCTTTGTTGGCAAAGTAATGCCAAAGAATGCTCAAACTACCTCACAATTGCACTCATCTCACACGCTAGTAAAGTAGTGCAGTCCATAATACCACTAAATTAGTTAGAGTAGGTTACAGTGGGATTTGTGTATGTATGCATATGTTTCTGTGCTATTGTTAGTAAATTATATAACATGGAGTAGACACCCCCTCTATCTCGTAGTAGACAGTTAACATGTAGCCAGTTTGAACTCACAGGATAATGGGACTTGATTCTCTCCTCTAACTAAATCCAAATGACTTTTTAAATTCTGTCAGGGCAATAGATTCCAGAAAGCACTAACTAAGCCTGATAAAGTCTAACCTGCAATTGTTTAATATCACAACAGTGCTTTTCTCTAGGTTATAGTTTCATTGCTGCTACTGTGCACTTTCTTGTGCTCATTCTTCAATTTTTCTACAATGACATATTCTTTACGTTTAACCATAAAAATTGAAGGTAATATATTTAGTCATACAAAACTATCAGTAATTATCTTGTATTATATGATTATTATATCTATGAGTATAAAGATAAAATTCAATTTTTAAATGTCAGCGATTTTTTGAGTCTAAACTCTTTTTCTGATCAGAAATAAGGAACATATGCTTGCCATTTTGGAGTATGCCCAATCTGATTCAGAGGTATTTTACTATTTGGATATTTAAAAGATAAAGATACTTTTTATTTACTAGCAACTTTGCAATTATCAATCTTCTTTGAGCCTTTGATGCAAAGTAAAAGAAAAAAAGTTTTTTTTTCATAAGCTTTCTGTGGAACTCCTAAGATTTGATTTTAAATAGAATACAGTAAATGAAGAAAATTTCACAATAAAAAAAGTTAGGACTTCAGAAAAAAAAGAAAATCAAGGTTGGAATGCAACCTTGCAAATACCTCCTACCTAGTAAAACTAATGACTTGTGCCAGACGAGGAATAAAGAATTTCGACTTCATTTATTACTGCAGTTTACCTCCTAAAGGGATGGCAGGCTGGTTTAACATGCAGTCAGTTATGAATGTAACATCTATAAACAAAACTTGAATTTTCGATGAGACATTCAGATAAGGATGCAGGTGGAGACTATGAGGAGATATACGGAGTGAGTAGCTTCTAACTCAAAGCAATTGTTTTGCAGAGAAAAAAAAAAAAAATCCCCTTCACATACAAAAGAAACTAGTGTTAAGAGAAAAAAAAAAGGAGATATATATATTTTTCTGTCTCTAGAGATATTTAATAGAAAAGCACTTCTATATGTTTCTAGGAATTGAGAAACAAGTTGTGTAGAAGTTAATATTGCATGTATTAATAAAATAAAGTGGATCTTAGAGACTTTTGTATACAATTTAATCCCTGGACATCTTCAGTTTATATAGCTATGTAGTTGGTATTTTGAAACTAATGTTATAAACTTGGAAGGAGTTTCTCGTCAGGTATTTTTAAATGGCTACAATTTGTTTTTAAAGAAAAGAATAATCATGTTAGTAATTCTTGTGATTTGATACACATTAAATTGTAGAATTAATTAGGTAGTAAAACTCATCTCTATCATTTATTTTTAAGGGACAAAAAAATTGCAGACACCTGGATGAAGAATTTGGAGAAGGCAATGGCACCCCACTCTTGCCTGGAAAATCCCATGAATGGAGGAGCCTGGTAGGCTGCAGCCCATGGGGTCACTAAGAGTCAGACATGACTGAGCGACTTCACTTTCACTTTTCACTTTCATGTATTGGAGAAGGAAATGGCAACCCACTCCAGTGTTCTTGCCTGGAGAATCCCAGGGACGGGGGAGCCTGGTGGGCTGCCGTCTATGGGGTCACACAGAGTCGGACACGACTGAAGCGACTTAGCAGCAGCAGCAGGATGAAGAATAAAGTTTATTTCTGATCCAGACACTGAAGGGGGAAATAGACCAAAATCACAGCAGTTTTATTAGCTGTGATCCTCAAAATTGGGAGGAATAAAAGTATATATACGTATGTGTGTGTATATGTGTTGTATATCCATGTGTGTGTGTGTATATATATATATATGTATATATATACACACACATATACATAAATGAATCATTTAATATCTTACAAATAATAAAAATAGTTTTAGCAGATTTGTTTTTTAGCACTTTTTAAAAAGGGAATATCCAATTTCAAATCACTTAAGAACTCTGTTTCATAAATTAGGCTAACTCTGTACTCATACTTTCCTATATTTCTAAAACAGTAAGACATAGTTAACTATATGTCCCTAAACTCATACTTGGTAAGTTTGAAGGAAATGGTAAGCCTCAGATAGACAAAGGCTGTCAGTCATGGATTAAATTGGGTTGAGGTCAGCAAAGTTTTTGGTGAGGAGAGTTTTTGAAAAATATAGAGCTGTTCATCTCCAGAAACTACCAGGCCACGTTGACACCCAACAGGTCAGGACTCACAGATGTCTCTGAAGAAGCCCCTGGCTGTGGGAGTGAGTTCGTTGAGTCCAAGGTTGTTTTACCCTGAAACTAAGATGCTTTTGTTTCATTCTAGCTGAAAGAAGCTGAGTGTTCTTTCTAATAAAGGTGGATGTTAAACTCAATTAGGCAGATAGTAAAAATCAATTTGGGAGAGAAGAATTTGACCAGGTAGTTTTCAATGAAAGTATGAGGTCGTTAACTGTGGAGTAAACAGGAACCTAAGGAATAAACATCCTCAGATCGATTTCTCTAACCTACCAACCAAGTATATCTCTTCCATGCATTTCTCAATCTACAGAAATAAAAATGAAATGGAGGAAAAATTGCATAAATAAGCATTTGAGTTCTATGTTATACTTCTGCAGAAAATGTATGTGGTCTATTTTTAATAGGTATCTTACATGTTTCTTGTATATTTTTTAATGCTAAAAGAAACAAGATGTTGTGCTTCTGTTAACACTCTAAAGTTTGTTTGTGAAATAGTTTTGATATTTAAGAGCATCTTGAATGTTGATGTACAAAGCATGTTAGTGTAGTCAGTCAAAAAAGAGGAGTCTGTGGAATTTCTTCAAATTTTACATCCAAGGTAGAGAAAGCAGCCTATTTATTCTACAGCACTGTTCGCATCACTCTTTGCTGATTTGTATGCTGCAGAAGTCCTGCATTACAGACCTCAGCATTTGGTGAATCACAAAGCCCCTTACCTAATCAATCTTATTTTCATCAGTGGTCAAGAGAATAGGAAAATAAGTCATTTTTACCAAAATTCTGAAGGGACCCAATTTGGAAAACTAGCCATGCAGCATACCGCCACAAGGTGGGAGTAAAACGTTTGATTGGCTTAAGAACTGGCCTCTGCTTTTTTTTTTTTTCCTTCCTCCAGTTCAGTGTGAACAAAGACATAAAACAGGCTTGCTTTAAACTTGAATGAAATTACATTGGTTATTTATTCCTTGTTGCTAATGTGCATTCCTTGAGATCTGGAATGTCTTTTCACTAAAATCTGAGGATCAAATATAGCAAATATCGATGAAGAAAGTGCTCTATTAGCTATGTCGTTCTCTCCTTTATTCCTTGCCACACTTAATGCCTTTTCCAAACTGTATTTTAGGGACTATAAGTAAACCATTTGAACCTAAGCTATACTAAAACATTCCTCATTTTTTTACAGATGATAATGAATATTAGTAATTCTCTCTGCTAAAGAATATTTTGAAGATAGCCTCCCTCCACAATTTTTTCCTATCATTTTATATCTGCATAGTAATGAATGCAGCTGTGTAAATGGGAACAACTAATTAAACAATACTACAAAAATATATAATGATCATGACCTTTCAAAGGAGCTGGATGATTAAAGTGAGTTTTTAAATATTTCTTATTCTAGAATAAATACAATGCAGGGCTATAGCATACAGTTCTATTGCTTTCGCTTGCTTTGCATCCAAACAGATTGTCCTAGTTATGCTTTGGGTGGTATGTGATTATTGGATTCACTTTGAAATACTGGATTCAAACTTGCCAATATTATGTGTTTATGTTGAGGCTGTAAATATTCACAAACACACGTGTCCTTTGAGACAGAGTATCTGACCCTTAGGTTAGCAAGATGAGCTATTGCAAAGCAGTTGAGAGATACTAAGGTTAACAGTGACACACCCATGGGATCCAGACTGGTGCTAAATGGAAAGGCCTGCCATACTCCTTGAATGATACAGAGATTGAGAAAAGACAAGTTGGCTTGCCAGTTTCTTCTTCCTGTCTCCTGCTGCATATGAAAAAAGAATGGGCTAATGGATGGCATGCTTCTCATTGCTACTAATGTTAGATTTTCTGGAAACTTTTACCCAAGCTAGTCTTTTTATACTACTGAGATCTGAATACGTAACAAATTGAGAAACACATGACTGACTTGTTCTTTTTTTTTTTTTTTTCCAATTTTACCCCTGATGATAACGATGGTACGAAAAACAAAGTAGTGCCTAAAGCCATGGAATTGATGCTTTGCTAAATGGATGTAAAGAAATGCAAAAAAAAAAAAAAAGCATAAATCTCAAGCATAAAGTTTGCTCTTTAAAGTCCAAAAGAATGTTACATTTATATATTAAGAAGGATTTTTTTTAACTGGGTGAATTTTTTAAAAAATTGAGATATATGGATAAAATATATTTACATAATGAAATACCACTAGACCATATACTAAGCAATTTCAGATATTGTATTATAAAAATGCATGGAAAGATCATACTTTTTAAGCAAGTTTGTTTTACAAGTTTTTAATGTTTTGAACAATACTACAAAAAAATGGCTTTCCTGGTAGCTTAGCTGGTAAAGAATCTGTCTGCAATGCAGGGGACCCTAGTTCAATTCCTGGGTCAGGAAGATCCTCTGGAGAAGGGATAGGTTACCCATTCCAGTATTCCTGGGTTTCCCTAGTGGCTCAGATGGTAAAGAATCTGCTTGCAATTCAGGAGACCCAGGTTCAATCCCTGGGTCGGGAAGATCCCTGGAGGAGGACATGGCAACCCACTCCAGTATTCTTGCCTGGAGAAGCCCACGGACAGAGGAGCCTGGCAGGCTACAGTTCATGGGGTTGCAAAGAATCAGACATGACCGAACGACTAAGCATAGCAAAGCACATTATATATAAACTGACCAATGGGTTCTTTGAAAATTCAACGTGTTCTTCGGTACCTACTTATCATGTTTATTGACCCTAAGGTGACATTAATAATAGGATGTATCAGTCTTTTGTGTCAACTAAGAAAAATACTATTTATTAAAGTGTGATCCAACATTAATTGTAAGATTCATCTACATTTCAGATACATTAATATGTAAAAAGAAAGAAGAAAAGGAAGGAAGGAAGGAAAGAAAAGGAGGGAAGGAAGGAAGAGAGGTTTTGGAAACCATGAAATCAAGTTACTGATACAGCCTGGCATTTTCCTGAAATCTCCCATTTTTTATATGAGGCACCTCACTGGATAGAAGCTAGAATGGTTCTTGGGTTAAAGTTTGTGTGAAATGGTGGAGACAGACTCTGCAGTGAGATTTATATTCATTTTAATTAAAAAGATTGCCATCATAGCTTTAAAAATAAAATTTAAGTAATATAGTGAAATGTCCAGGTATTTAAACTTTCTATACAGGGCTTCCCTCGTGGCTCAGCTGGTAAAGAATCTGACTGTAATGTGGAAGACCTGGGTTTGATCCCTGGGTTGGGAAAATCCCCCGGAGAAGGGAACAGATACACACTCCAGTATTCTGGCCTGGAGAATTCCATGGACTGTATAGTCCATGGGGTCGCAAAGAGTCAGACATGAGAGTGACTTTCACTTTCACAGGAATCTCATTTTATATAACTAAGTAAAAACTCAATTATAAAGCACAATTGTGAAAAACATTATGGTCCTGGAGTCAGGGAATCTCCCATATAGAATTAGCCACAAAAGAATACTACTGGTCATATTTTGGTTTATTCTAAAGTCTCTTTTAGTGCTACTTTTTACATGAATGCATGATCTGTTTAAGCTGTATTGCCATTTCTCTTACACCAATTAACATCTATTATTTACATTTTAAAATCCCAATTACTTATCAGGTAATGTATTACTTACTAAAAAATATTTGAGAAAGAAGAAAAAGGAGAAAAACACATACACAGACACTTAGCTCTTAAATTCCATGTCCTGACATAAAATTGCATTACACATCCCAGAGGAAACTTGTACTAGACTAATCTGTAAACTGCAGCAAATTACAGATGATTTACTGTTATGAATAAACTCCTTAGCAAACTACCAGAGCCCTTGCATCCTCCCTGTTACAGCTAAGTGAACAGTCATAAGAGGAAGAACCTAAGTAGTTGAGTTAATCTGATATTTACTGTTGGTTTTCACTTGGATTTTCCTAAGGTTAAAGGAAGAACCCAATATTTGTCTCAAGATGTCAGAGGAAAAATAACCTCCATTTTTCATCATTTATATTAGTGTTTTGATTATTTTTTGTGAAATAAAAGATATTCTTTACAGTTATATAAATTCCTATAAAGATATTAGGTTACTTTACCTAGTATTATAATTGATTCATCCACCAGAGGTTGCAATAGGGCTTTCTGCAGATGAAAGACAATGAGAAATAGCAAGTCTGGGCAGAATATGAGGGAGCTAGCCATTCATCTATTCTCTGTTGTATATCTGTCTATACAGATTCGTATATAGAACAGATCAGCTAATAATTAAAAATCAAGTGACAACTCTCTTAGATATTAGATTTGCCTTAATCTAAAACTGCATGGAAAATGAATTAGCAAAAAAAAATCACCACATGCTTATTTTAAGATCCATTTCAGATACCATTTCTTTTATGGCCAAGCCTGACTTCCTAAAAGTACTTTTACATTTTTCACTGCTCTTTTAAATTACCAAAGATGTAATTTTTATACAAGCAACATTTTGTCTCACCAGTAATGTCTGGCCCCTGTGGTCTGAATGTGTGAGACATTTTTTGCACCATGAGGACAGGAGAGTATTTTCAGAGTACCCTGGGAAGACACATTTAAAAGAAGTCCATTTTTATTTCTTCTAATGTAAAGTATTTGTGAATAAATAAACATGCATTTGCTAAAAAGAAAATCAAGAATTTGGTCCCAGCCCACACTCTCAAGTCATTTCTTTATTGTGAATTATCATACAGATGGAGTTGTTGGTATCAAAGCCTATTCGAATATTTTTTGATAGAAAGCTCACATCCAATTCAATAGGAGATATGAGATACGTTTTGTGTTTTGTACTTAATAGCATTTCTTTTTAAAAGTACAACTGTAATGAGCAATGGAATGAGAAGACAGAAGAAAAAAGCTATCAAGTATTACAACAACCAGACAAAAATTAATCAAAAATACTGCCACAGAAAAAGAAGAAATCTAAGACCAGAAGCATTAAGTTTATACATGTATACAATAACACTTTTGGAAAGCTCCCAAAGGCATAGGGTTTACTACTTTCAAAAAGTACCCACTACTAAGGTGACAGAGGTCTTGTCCCTTGAGCCTCCTTATAGAAACAACAACTGTTCGGTAGCAGCGTAACAGATGTTAAAAAGAATCATTAGCAATCTAATGTTTTTTGAGCAGATGTCCCACTTCTGCTGTGGCTAACTTTGGGGGGCGTGAAGTGGGATGCAGTGAGAGTGGGGAAAAGGATGAAAAGTTGAAAGGAATCAATAATAAGTAGATCTTCATAAGAATTACTCATCTAATTATATCAAAAGGAGGATTGAGGTGCTGTGTTTTGTAACCGCTGCTGTTGATGAAGAATGAAGATAAATAAGCCAAGGGAAGAATTAAACTCACTTTGCTCCACTGACTTGCTGCATAGTTTTGGATCAAAGAGAAGAGACAAGCAGTATTATAGAGAAATTTAATGTTAAAATTGCAGTTGTACACTTTTCAGTAAATATCAATGGGGAATCAGAGGCTAAAAAAGAATCAGTGGAAAGAATGAAAATGAGGGAAAACAGTCCACCTACAACATGAACCTATGGATGGAATGAGAGAAGTTACTAGATGAGGTGACTGTTGTGGTTAACTTTATTTCCATAGGTACAAAGATAGGAAGATTTTTCTCAGGCATTTTTTTTCCTCTCTCTCTCTCTGAAATACTTGAACTGGAAAGAATTCTGTGTAGAGAAACTGTCCTCAACCAAGTCTCTCCTTATTTTGAAATTTGCTTTCTTCCTAACAAAGACAGAATGTGCTGCTGCTGCTAAGTCGCTTCAGTGGTGTCCGACTCTGTGCGACCCCGTAGACGGTAGCCAACCAGGCTTCCTGTCCCTGGGATTCTCCAGGCAAGAACACTGGAGTGGGTTGCCATTTCCTTCTCCAATGCATGAAAGGGAAAAGTGAAAGTGAAGTTGCTCAGTCGTGTCCGACTCTTAGCGACCCCATGGACTGCAGGCTACCAGGTGTCTCCATCCATGGGATTTTCCAGGCAGAAGTACTGGAGTGGGTTGCCACTGCCTTCTCCGAAGACAGAATGTAGATATATGTTAATTCTTTATCTGCACCTTCAAAGGACCATTCTTTTAGTGTTTAAGAGTAAAGGGGAAGAGATACTAGATGAGTACAATCTTTTTATAATTTTATCTTTCAAATGAGTAAGCAAAATAATTATAGCCTGTAGTAAACTCACGGTCATTAATAATACAGGAAACTCAGTGAAAATAGAAATTATGCATTTGATATACTTTATACATCATGAAATGCATTTAATAACAGGTTGACTTTGTCCATATATAACCAGATTGCTCATTCAATCATTTTAACAAAAGATTTTACAAGACAAAATTATATAGCAGCAACGGAAATTCCTTCCAGGATTAAACAGACATTTAATACATTAAAAATGTGAATTTATGTTGCATTTGAAGAACCTAAAAGACAGGTTCCGATTCTGTAACATAAATTCATATTTAGTAAGTTATATGCTGCTATTTAACTTTTTTGGCTCAATAATATGAGGAGTGAGGGACGAGAACCATGCTAACATTCTATTGAGGGAATGAGTGGTTTAAAACGTCAATTTTAAGTGACAGATAATATTTCCTCATGCATTTATTCAACAAATACTTACTGAAAACCTATTCTACACCAAGCAGTGTATTAGATGCTACAAATTACACAGATTAAGAAAAAGTTACTACAGGAAAGTGGTTCACAGTCTAATGAATGAGAAGCTTAGCCCCTAAATAAGATTACACCATGCATAAATTATGCACTTGAGGATTAGTAAAGTCTGAGAATGCAATGCAAGCCATATTTCTACTAGAGCCAGTGAGGAAGGACTCAGAGAGGAAATGAAGTTTCAGTTCTGCTGCTGCTGCTGCTAAGTCGCTTCAGTCGTGTCCGACTCTGCAACCCCATAGATGGCAGCCCACCAGGCTCCCCCATCCCTGGGATTCTCCAGGCAAGAACACTGGAGTGGGTTGCCATTTCCTTCTCCAACCTGATAGTCAACTGAATTTAATTAGTGGAAGTGTGGAAAGTTCTTGTAAATCATCATATATTATGTATCAATTTAATTAAAATATATCCACCAAATTCTTCAAAATATAATATTTTAAAGCCAATTGGATCTTGTTTATTCTCAACATCAATGTCTCAAATAACATTATCCACAGTTTTTGAGAAGTACCATGATACAAGAGAAGGAATGGTGGCATACACAGGCCCCTCAGCAGGCAAGATAACTTCACTTCATTGTTCATATTACAAAGTCCTAAGATTTGCAACTTCCCTATTTCTCCAACATTACCATCCATAACTTAGAAAGGATAATGCAAAACTACTTTTACTCATCTAACATGGCAATACTTCTGAAACTGATATGTATATGTGTATGTATGTGTGTGTGTATATGTACATTAAATATACACTATATATTACACATTATATATACATTATATATATACACACATTATATATACATTATATATATATACATTTTATATATGTGTGTGTGTGTGTGTGTAATTAAAGAATAGCACTCTAAAGAATAGTGCATTTAATAAGAACTGCTGGGAACTCCCTGGTGATTTAGTGGTAAAAAACCCACCTTGCAATGCACATTCCCACATTCCCCAGAGCGACTAAGCCCATGTACCATAATCACTCAGCCCCCCGCCACAACTAGAGAATCCATGTGCCAAAACGAAAGATCCCACATGATGGAACAAAGATCCCGCCTCACACAGAAGACCGGACAGAGAAGCAAATACTCATGCAATATTTAGCATTTGTCAGGTATCTTTCTAAAGGTTTTACATAAATTAACTAATTTTACTCTTAAAACAGTCTCATAAGGTAGGTGCTGCTATTATTAGGTTGGTGCAAATGTAATTATGGTTTCCGACCATGAACTTTTTATTTATTTTTTTTGAGAGTGTTCAGATAATACTTCAAAAACTTTTAATTTTGAAAAATTTCCAGACTTACAAAAAAGTTATGAAAGTGGTGGAGTTCCACTTAGCCTTCACCAAGCATCCTTAAATGTTAGCCTCTTGTATAACCATAGCACAATGATCAAAACAAGGTAAATAACATTGAGAAGTGCATAATCTATGACCATGAACTTTAAATCATTGTAACTAGGCTCAAACACATCGTTAGTCATCAAAATAGAAACCATTGCAATCAACACATTTTTGCCAACAACAAATAAGCTTGCTTATTCCTGTACATAAAAATCTGTGTTTTGGGATTCAGCGAATTCTTGCAATGCATTTTCTGCATCCTGTTGGTTGGGGAAGCATTTTCCCCGTGAAATGTTGTCAAGGTGCTTGAATAAGTGGTAGTTGGTCGGTAAAAGGTCAGGTGAATATCATGGATGAGGCAAAACTTTGTAGCCTAATTCGTTCAACTTTTGAAGCACTGGTTGTTCAATATGCAGTCAGGTGTTGTCATGGAGGAGAGCAGGGCCCTTTCTGTTGACCACTGCCAGCGGCAGGCACTGCAGCTTTTGGTGTATCTCTGATCTGCTGAGCACACTTCTCAGATGTAAAGGTTTCGCCAGGGTTCAGAAAGTTTTAGTGGATCAGATGGACAGCAGACCCCCAAACAGTGACCCTGACCTTTTTTGGCCCAATTTGGCTTTGTGAAGTGCTTTGGGGCATCGTCTTGGTCAAACCAATGAGCTGATCATTGTTGATTGTCATATAAAATCCATTTTTTGTTGCATGTCATAATCAGATGAAGAAATTGTTTGCTGTTGTGTAGAATAAGAGAAGATGACACTTTAAATTGATGATTTTTTTGATTTGCGGTCAGCTCATGAGGCACCACTTTTTGAGCTTTTTCACCTTTCCAATTTGCTTCAAATGCCAAACAACTGTAATATGATAGACCCTGAGTTCTTTGGCAACTACTTGTGAATTTGTAAGAGGATCAGCTTCAATGATGGCTCTCAATTGTCATTCTCAACTTCTGATGGCTGGCCGCTAACTCCTCATCTTCAAGACTCTTGTTTCATTTGCAAAACTTGTTGAACCACCACTGCACTATATGTTCCTTAGCAGTTCCTGGGCCAAATGTGTTGTTGCTGATGGCCAGTGGAGAAAGTTGTCTCCACTGCTTTACGACCCATTTTGAACTCAAATAAGAAAATCACTTGAATGTGTTTTTCATTTAATATCATTTTCATAGTCTAAAATAAATATAAAATAAACAGCAAGTGATAATTCAATAGCAAAAAGAACATAAAGCAAGAAATGCACATTAAAATGATGTATAATGTAACCACATTTAAATTAGAATGTATTCCAATATAAAATGGCAAATTTCAACAACTGCAAAAGCCACAATTACTTTTGTACCAACCTAAAATCTCCATAAGGGAGGTGGTGTTATTTGGCTAATGTCACATGGTTAATAGATGGTACGATTATAAACACAACCTGTTTTAAAGTATGTGCTTTCAACAAATGCACTGTATCTCTCTGCTGACTACAAGATCTAGAAACAGAAGAGGAAAAGTCTTCCATTTCAGGTGAAGTAGATGTTAGGAGGAAAAAAAAGGGGGCAAGAGGAAACCATCATCCTATTAATATAAGTCCTAGAATATCTCTTAATCATTATCATTATTTAAAAAATAAATACAGCAATGCAATATATCAGTAAAGGAAGCTTGCTTTTAGAGATTTTAAGTATCTTTTAGTTCACCAAAAGAAGAACATATTAAAATAGAAGTTCTTTTAAAGTTAAAAATTTGTGGACAGGCCCTAAACACTGTTTCTGCTCTCTAATCACTATTTCTTGACAAGAAACTTTGGATCTTGAGATGAAAAAAGATCTATTAGGTCATCTTGTCCATCTCACTGCCAGTAGAGAATTGCTTCCGACAGTAAAGAAGTTAACTTATTGACAGCACTCTTTAAGCAGCAATTTACCAGGTGAATCCCTAAAGGCAAGCATGACTTCTCTGGTTTATCTGTGCCTTCTTATCATCAGTAGAGTTAGGAGACCCATTCAATCTTCTCTGCTGGATGAGGAAAGGGACAGGATTCCTGAAAATGTTTCTAAACTGCAGCAGATTAAACATATAGCTACTGCAGCAGATTAATCACATAGCTAATAGCACTTTGATAGTTTCATCAAGGATCACTGCTCTTCCTTCATATTTAGGGTAGCATGTTCACACACGTTTGTGCATGTTTGTATAAGAGATATTTGACAATGAAATTGTACACTATCAAAATTTATTTTATAAAGACATTTAATATTCTGTTTAATAAATAGGAAAATAAGTAACAAGCTAACAAAGAATACACTGGAAAGTGAATGACCTTCAACACATTCTGAGTAAAGAAATCTCACTCCAAACTGTGGATTTTAACTAACTTCCTAGTTTTTTAGAATGATATACTTAAAAGGTAAGAAATATACCCAGGTTCTTTTTTTCAGTTCAATGTTGGTGCTGCTCTCATCACTTATTCTATGCATATTCTATAGGATTATTTTATACAAAGTAGTTGGAATCAAGATTGCCAGGAGAAATATCAATAACCTCAGATATGCAGATGACATCACCCTTATGGCAGAAAGTGAAGAGGAACTAAAAAGCCTCTTGATGAAAGTGAAAGAGGAGAGTGAAAAAGTTGGCTTAAACCTCAACATTCAGAAAACTAAGATCATGGCATCTGGTCCCATCACTTCATGGGAAATAGATGGGGAAACAGTGGAAACATTGTCAGACTTTATTTTGGGGGGCTCCAAAATCACTGCAGATGGTGATTGCAGCCATGAAATTAAAAGATGCTTACTCCTTGGAAGGAAAGTTGTGACCAACCTAGATAGCATATTCAAAAGCAGAGACATTACTTTGCCAATAAAGGTCCGTCTAGTCAAGGCTATGGTTTTTCCAGTGGTCATGTATGGATGTGAGAGTTGGACTGTGAAGAAAGCTGAGTGCTGAAGAATTGATGCTTTTGAACTATGGTGTTGGAGAAGACTCTTGAGAGTCCCTTGGATTGCAAAGAGATCCAACCAGTCCATTCTGAAGGAGATCAGCCCTGGATTTCTTTGGAAGGAATGATGCTAAAGCTGAAACTCCAGTACTTTGGCCACCTCATGTGAAGAGTTGACTCATTGGAAAAGACTCTGATGCTGGGGAGGACTGGGGGCAGGAGGAGAAGGGGACAACAGAGGATGAGATGGCTGGATGGTATCACCGACTCGATGGACGTGAGTTTGGGTGAACTCCAGGAGTTGGTGATGGACAGGGAGGCCTTGCGTGCTGTGATTCATGGGGTCGCAAAGAGTCGGACAGGAGTGAGCGACTGAACTGAACTGAGTTTCAAAGAAGTAGGTGCGTTATGAACTGTTCAACTAATACTAGTCTCCTTAAATTTCATGGCACATTAAAAAAGGAAATGAACACACACACATACATAAGATAAAAAAATAAAAAAGGAAATAGTACTTCAGTCCTCTGACTGGATGGCCTAATCTCAGTGTCACTGCTTAGCTATGTCTGGTTTTAACTTTCACTCACTCACTCCTCTTGAGAAGTTGTGTTGACAAAAGAGCCATTGGTCTATATAGTGGAACAAGCAGCTATCCATCTATCGTCAGTTCAGTTCAGTTCAGTCACTCAGTCATATCTGACACTTTGTGACCCCATGGACTACAGGACGCCAGGCCTCCCTGTCCATCACCAACTCCCGGAATTCACTCAGACTCACATCCATCGAGTCGGTGATGCCATCCAGCCATCTCATCCTCTGTTGTCCCCTTCTCCTCCTGCCCCCAATCCCTCCCAGCATCAGAGTCTTCCAATGAGTCAACTCTTCGCATGAGGTGGCCAAAGTACTGGCGTTTCAGCTTTAGCATCAGTCCTTCCAAAGAACATCCAGGAGTGATCTCCTTTAGGATGGACTGGTTGGATCTCTTTGCAGTCCAAGGGACTCTCAAGAGTCTTCTCCAACACCACAGTTCAAAAGCACCAATTCTTCGGTGCTCAGCTTTCTTCACCATTACATTATAAATATTTCAGATCAAGTTTTATTAGTAAGCATTCGGTTTCAAAGGAAGAACACATAGAGGCTATATTTGGCAATTTCAGTAACTGGCAGGTTTTTATAATTTTTTTTTTTAAAGATTACCTATAATTCCTTTTAAAAGTCACACATTCAGTAAAATTTCTTCCAGTGTTTATGATGCAAAAAGGGAAAATCACAGTCATGTTACTTATGCCGCTTTTTGTGACTAATAGGACTTGGTGTATCTTTTTCATTTGGAAGAGTGACAGGACACACCATTGTGCTTTATTTAAAATCATTGAAAATTCACATATGCCAAGTCAGTTTGCAAAAACCCCATGGGTGAATTCTCCATGTGACAAACAACATGGGGAAGGAAACTTGTGTATGTATTGAGATGTATGTGTGTGTGTGTGTGTGTGTATGTGTGTTTATGTGTGAAATATAATATCATCTAGGTTAAACGTGGAAGAATGGTGAAGTCCTCATTGGTCAGTAATATTCTTGAATGAGACATAAACTGGCAACAGACATCTGGTATGGCTCATTTTGTTCATCTTGTTCTAATCTCCACACTTGGATTAATAGATGACACCACCCTTATGGCAGAAAGTGAAGAGGAACTAAAAAGCCTCTTGATGAAAGTGAAAGAGGAGAGTGAGAAAGTTGGCTTAAAGCTCAACATTCAGAAAATGAAGATCATGGCATCTGGTCCCATCACTTCGTGGGAAATAGATGGGGAAACAGTGGAAACAGTGTTAGACTTTATTTGGGGGGGGCTCCAAAATCAATGCAGATGGTGAGTGCAGCCATGAAATTAAAAGATGTTTACTCCTTGGAAGGAAAGTTATGACCAACCTAGATAACATATTCAAAAGCAGAGACATTACTTTGCCAATAAAGGTCCATCTAGTCAAGGCTATGGTTTTTCCAGTGGTCAGTATGGATGTGAGAGTTGGACTGTGATGAAAGCTGAGTGCTGAAGAATTGATTTTGAACTGTGGTGTTGGAGAAGACTCTTGAGAGTACCTTGGACTGCAAGGAGATTCAACCAGTCCATTCTGAAGGAGATCAGTCCTGGGATTTCTTCGGAAGGAATGATGCTAAAGCTGAAACTGCAATACTTTGGCCACCTCACGTGAAGAGTTGACTCACTGGAAAAGACTCTGATGCTGGGAGGGATTGGGGGCAGGAGGAAAAGGGGACGACAGAGGATGAGATGGCTGGATGGCATCACTGACTCGATGGACATGAGTCTGAGTGATCTCCGGGAGTCGGTGATGGACAGGGAGGCCTTGCATGCTGCAATTCATGGGGTCACAAAGAGTCGGATGTGACTGAGTGGCTGAACTAAACTGAACTGAACTGAATTAGCATTATTAAAAACCTGCTTGATTAGTTCATGGAAGAAAGTAAAAAATTGTGCCCAGTAGTATAACTGCTTAAAAGTGTGTGAATAGAATTAAAGATGGACATCCTAAACCACTGCTTCAACTTTCATACTGTAATATCACTAATACAAAGGACATGACATTTCACACGTTCACAGTTAGACAAGCTTTAGATTTGTATTTTAAGTTGTCAATCAAATGAAAGAGCTTTCTAATAATTCAGTATTTTCCATATTGAGTTCCTTCTCCTCCTTAAAGCAGACTTTTTTAAATCTTAACTTTTGTAAACCCTAACATGTACACCTGACATATTAAATGTGAGCACATCATCTATGTTTCAGCTAACTTGTATATACCTAACAGTAACCAAGGAAATGTCTATATTTATCCACTTCCTCTAAAAGAGAAAGAAAAATGCATATTTTAAGATGTATCTATTTCTCATCATTTTTATAGATGTAAAAATGAGACTATACACTCAAGCCAATAATTTAAGATTCTGTTCAAAATAATTACCCAAACTAAAACATTTTTATAAAAATTCTATTTGGTCAATTTGCAAATACTATGAGAGTGAAAGTCAATTGTATTAAATTTTGTATTTGTGTTATACTTGGCAAATACACATTAATAATAATTAATCATAATAAAAACCCAGTTATCAAAGCTGTTGATAATTAACTGAATTTGAATATCTGGAATGTTTGAGATTCACTAGCACATTTCATATTTGATTGAAGAGAACTTCTTATGATAACTCTGGACATTATGAGTATACAGACTGTAAACTACTTTTTTTTTTTTTTTAATTTTATTTTATTTTTAAATTTTACATAATTGTATTAGTTTTGCCAAACATCAAAATGAATCCACCACAGGTATACATGTGTTCCCCATCCTGAACCCTCCTCCCTCCTCCCTCCCCATACCATCCCTCTGGGTCGTCCCAGTGCACCAGCCCCAAGCATCCAGTATCGTGCATCGAACCTGGACTGGCAACTCGTTTCTTACATGATATTTTACATGTTACAATGTCATTCTCCCAAATCTTCCCACCCTCTCCCTCTCCCACAGAGTCCATAAGACTGTTCTATACATCAGTGTCTCTTTTGCTGTCTCATACACAGGGTTATTGTTACCATCTTTCTAAATTCCATATATATGCGTTAGAATACTGTATTTATGTTTTTCCTTCTGGCTTACTTCACTCTGTAAACTACTTTTTTGAAAAAAAAAGAAACCTTTATCATTTTTCTCCTTACTAATTAATCTGACAGTTTGTGTGGAAGAGGTAAAAAATTTTTTCTATAGTCTTTATCCATACACTTTTGTGGTACAGATATTTTTCAAAGAAGATCATTTTTATATTTATTTCTTTTTATAAGATGGGGGTTGCTTAATAAGAATCATTTTTGTCACTGAGCAAATGTGTACCAGGGAATCCAATATGGAGTGTAAAGAAGGAAGAGCACAAAAGGGAGAGAATATAAAACATATCTGTGTGGAGCAGAGGACAATCAATTAGATTCATTATCTGTGCTACATTCCAGTCACTTCTTTAAAAGAAAAGAAGTACGTAATACCATGGCAACAGTTAGACCTGCAGTCTGTTATGGTATATAATCATTAAGAGGTCTTCAGCCTCCCCTGAAAATAGATATGAAAAAAATTCACAGTAGTTGTACAAACTCCCTCCATTTATGCTGATTAAATGACAAGTTTGTAATTTACAGGTGTCTTATTGCCATGGGAATGCAATCATACAATTCCATTTTAGAATTCAAGGGCTTTTGAAACATGCTGCATGATTGTTAGCCGGGCTGCAAGCTAAGATTAAATTCAAAGGGTGGCATGTAGATTTTAGAACATGGTGTTGACATTTACTGGCCAATCACATTTTGCAGCACTCCTGCATGACGGCAGATGTTGACCTTTCAAGCTTTCCCTATCTGCTTTCACGCATTACCTGCAGAAATTAACATAACTCTGCTTCCTGCTCTATGCTGCTATTAATGTCATCTGGGAATTGAGATTCATGAATTCAGTTATTACCCAGGCTTGAGACCCGTTTTATACTCTAAGCACAGAACTAACAGCTCCTGGGAGCTGATATTTTTGGATGTTGCTTCAACTACCTTTGTGGTTGAGGGATAGCTGGAAGCTATGGAGTGAAAAATGTCACAGGGAACAAGAGGAGAAACAGGCAGAGGAGGACAGTTTCAAGGAGAAAGCTAAGGGCCATAATTGCAAATATATGGGATAGGAGAGCTTAAAACACAAAAAGGCTACATTTTAAGTAAGTCAAATAATGGCGTGTTTCACTTCTCTTGTTAACCTAACCATGAAAATGATATCCCTTAGAGTCTGTGTGCAGTGAGCTTCAGGGTTTACTTCACAATGCCTCAGGCCTCTATTATAGATGATTTAGGAGAGAAACAATCTGAGGTAAAGATGTCATAGGTAGCCCTTAGGACTTCTGTGCATAACTGTGAGCCAAATTCTGTACTGCCTCCTTTTAAATAAAAGTCCTATAATTCTCTGTTGTCTTCTCAGGTGTTTTCATTTGTTTGTTTGTTTTTCCTCAGCTCTACTTCCTAAATATTTTGAGGGGACTATTAAACAGGGAAATAAAATTCTGTCATATGTTATTTTCTGGGACAGGAATTAGCACCTCTTGTAAGTCCAGTTAACATAGCATTACAATAAATCACAGCTCTAGAAGTTGGTAGACAAAATTATGACATTATCAAAATTTGCAGACTGTGAAGGAAGATTTTGAATTTTGCTTAACCTTTTCTTCAGGTTAGCTGTATGGATTTACTAAATTTCCTGCCGTTCTGTCTTTTAAAGTCCTTGGAGAGCATCCATGAAATATCTTAGTCACGGTTCTGTGAATCTAGTCTTTTGAGATACAAGCAGATGCATTTATCTCAAATAGAAATTGATTAACAGAGCTCAAGATGTCACCAATGAGATATGCATATATAGGCTTCTTCAGTGGCATTGCTCTGACTTACCCCCCAGCAAACATTCTGCACTGATTTGCATGTTTCAGCCACAGTGAATTTTCCAGCAGTTTCTCTGAAACCAGCACCTCTTACTACATATATGAAATATACAAGCAGCATGATTTGAAGGGCTGAGACCTACCCTTAAAAAATATCTTTCCAACTTAACTCTGCTCTGTTTGATGTTTTGAAATTTATATGTATGAATGAGTTGTTTAATACAAAGAAATGCTCTTGGGATAAGTGATAACAATGTTACTAGTATTTTCCTATGAATAAATTGGCCTGGTTTCTTTCTCGAGAGGAGGGACCAGTGAAGATATATATATATATATATATATATATATATATATATATATCCAAAGATACATATCCAAATGTCAGATAGACATCTCCTAATGTGTATCCCATAAGCACCCAAATTAAGGATTTCCAAATCTGACCTAGTCGCTTTAGCCTGCAACCACTGAATTAATTCTTCTCCTATACCAGAGAATGTGAGGTACACTTTCATCTTTGTTATACATTATTACACCATTTGGATTTTAACCTGAGAGGAACTGAGAAGGACTGTAAATAGGGGAGTCACAAAATCAACTTTAAAAAAATCATTCTGAGTTACAGGATGAAGAATTGGATGGACATGGGCAATGGCACCCCACTCCAGTACTCTTGCCTGGAAAATCCCATGGACAGAGGAGCCTGGTAGGCTGCAGTCCATAGGGTTGCTAAGAGTCGGACACGACTGAGCGACTTCACTTTCACTTTTTACTTTCATGCACTGGAGAAGGAAATGGCAACCCACTCCAGTGTTCCTGCCTGGAGAATCCTAGGGACGGGGAGCCTGGTGGGCTGCCATCTATGGGGTCGCAGAGTCAGACACGACTGAAGTGACTTAGCAGGGCTGAGCTTGAAAACAGTACAAGGAAGGGAGGGACATCTGGGCTGTTACTGTACTAATCTAGAAGTGATGATTTTTTTTTTTAACAACGAGTGGTGATCATGAGAGGTATCCAGGCTTGAGAATTCTTAAAGAAATCTGAATAGAAATTTACAGTATATACAAAGGGTGATATGGGTGGGGGAAGAGTCAGAAATGACTTTCTAGTCTTTGCTTCTAAAATGCAGTAACTGCTGGTATTTATCATGGAGGAAGAGGACATATAGCAAAAAAGTTTGGGGAAATGTGCTGACTTCATTTTTAGACATGCAATTTTAAAATCCCGTAAGCTAACCAGCTGGACCTATTGCTTTCAGCTTCTGTAGCCACATATGTGTTTTCCACAAAATACCACATAAAATGAAATCTCTAGCATTTTTTTTTGTTCCTGATCCATATTTGAATATACTTATTCCAGGGCCTTCTAGAGGAAAGCCAATGTGGCAAACAAGAAAGATTTGGTTCGAACTAGCTAGGCCCAAGTGTCTGCTCTGTCTTTTGCTTCCTGGATGATCTTGGATGAAAAAACGTTGCATTTAAATTTATTTATTTTAAAAATGAAGCTGTTAGAACCCACACTGGCATACAATAAACACTCAAATATGGTCGTTTCTATTTTTTAATACTCACTTTATATTTACTCATTTTTTTTTTGTCTTATGGTTACCTTTTCTATTTTTCCACTAAGTAATACTGAGAATAGAGATAACATAATTTTATAAGAGAGTAAAAAGTTATTCTTATAATTTATGAATATTGACCAATTTTTGATAAAGGCAAAATTGGCAATTCACTTTTAGAAGCTTCTAAAATGTTTCTTCAAATGAAAATGAACCTCTCTTTACTTCTCTATACCCATTAATCAAGATTGTCTTGCAAGAGAACCTGAGTTTGGAAAGCAAACAGTAAAGCATATCTATATTAAGGCAGAGCTTTAGATAGGTCAATGTTTCCTTGGATAAGAAACAGCTAGGTTTGCATGATCTATATTCAGAGTGTAATATTATTAAGAAGCATCTATGAACAAAAGTCCAAAGAGAGAAACTTCATAAAGTTCTTGAGTTAAATTTTCAAAGGTGAGTTAATTTTTGGAAATGCATTTCCAAAATGTCTCATATATACAAGTGTTGAAATATGTCAAAAATGATTTATATGTAACAAATATTTATTCAGTGTCTGTTATATGCCAGGTGGTGGAGAAGGTAAATTCCATTCATGCTACCCACATTTTTTTCAATTTTCAGCAGAAGACACATTTCACACTTGCATTCTCTTTCTCATGCTTCTTATAATATTCACTCAAAACCTGATCTCTAAGATTAGCCATGTTTTACTTTGCCTTAAATATCAAAGCATATATGCAGTCTCTCTCCTGTGCTTTATGTCCCCCATAGAGCCAGCTCACTTGGGCAGAACCTGACCATATCCTATCCTTTTCTTTGTTCTCTGTCATTTACCCACAACAGAGTTAAGAGGTGATGCCAGAGTTTGCTTAGATGACTTGGCTATATACCCTTTGTTAGAGGAAGGGGAAAAGGAAAGCAAAGAAATCCCCATTCAGGTGTTCCGTGGTGGTCCATGGTTAGGAATCTGCCTTGCAATGCAAGGGACACTGGTTCAATCCCTGGTCCTGGAAGATCCCACATGCTGTGGGGCAACTAAGCCCATGCACTATAACCACTGAGCCTGAGTTCTGGAGCCCCCGAGCCACAACTACTTAAGCCTGCATGCCTAGAGTCCATGCTCAGTAACAAGAGGAGCCACAACAATAAGCCCATGCATGGCAACTAGAGAATATCCTCCTACTCTCCGCAACTAGATAAAGTCCACACATAGCAATGAAGACCCAGTGCAGCCAAAATTAACACAAATACATAAATAGAAATTAAAATAATAATGATATTAAAGTTGGAGAAGACTCTTGAGAGTCCCTTGGATTGCAAGGAGATCCAACCAGTCCATTCTAAAGGAGATCAGTCCTGGGTGTTCTTTGGAAGTACTGATGCTAAAGCTGAAATGCCAGTACTTTGGCCACCTCATGCGAAGAGTTGACTCATTGGAAAAGACTCTGATGCTGGGAGGGATTGGGGCAGGAGGAGAAGGGGACGACAGAGGATGAGATGGCTGGATGGCATCACTGATTGGATGGATGTGAGTCTGAGTGAACTCCGGGAGTTGGCGATGGACAGGGAGGCCTAGCGTGCTGCAATTCATGGAGTCACAAAGAGTCAGACACAACTGAGCAACTCAACTGAATATTAAAAAAGAAATTGCCATTCCAACTTTAGGTAAGCTCTGCATTAGGAGTGATTGAATAATTTACCAGTACTTATGAAATGGCATTTTGCTTCCATTTGAATATGGTTTATTTGAAAATATCTTTCTCAGTAGGGAACTCCAAAAATAAAATGGTTGAGTGGTAAGGTCATGAAACTTCTCCTGAAACTTTTATCCACTTTATTCTATTAGGTGTTAGATGGAGACATCCAGGTATAGTTAGGAATAGAATGAGAGCTTATTTGCAAATTTGCCTACTTCCTTGTTTGGAAATTACAGAGAACCACACATAAAAAGTGGAAAAAAATACAAACTATTTTTTCAATAAAAGTATGTGAGGAGACCCACTCTTTAATGTGGGTCAAAACCAACTAAGTCCTGGACTGCCAGCTAAGTCCAGGACAAATGATGTGGGCAGGCACACTTGCATGGTAGTTTGCTAGGAAGATCAGGGTGTGCACAGGGGCTTAAGTTTGATAGGAAATATACTGTCCTGGAAAATATGTAATTTTTGAGCCTCAAGTATTGTTGAGTCAGATTGAATAAACAGGGTTCAATCCCCAAAGAAATAAAAGAAAAAGAAGAGGTAGTAAGAGTCTGGGGTCCAAGGTTTGACTTATGGTAGAAAGAACACTTTGAAATGAAGGGAACACTTGGAAAATATCTCCTTAGTTAGGCCAAGGCTAGAGGTAACAAGAATGGAAGCTTCCCCATCCAGATCGGATCCTGAATGAGAAGTAAAGGTCACATGGTCACACGGAACAGCCATTTTTTAAAAAAAGAACTTTAATTATAGCAAAAGAATTGGGAGTCCTTAAACAGATAAACATGACAGAGATCACCCTTCACTCTTCCAAAGACATTTTATGAATATGTGACCCAGGGAAATGCAATTATTTCAAATACAGGTGACAAAAAGTATAACTATAGTATTTCTTAAAAATATAAGAAAATGGAAAAATAGCATCTGTGCACCAATGAATAAAAGCAAAACCTACTAGAAGACTATTTTATACACGTGTGCATACTCAGTCATGTCTGACTCTTTGCAACCCTATGGACTGTAGCCCACTCGGCTCCTCTGTCCATGGAATTTTCCAGGCAAGAATACTGGAGTGGCTTGCCATTTCCTACTCTGAGGAATCTTTCTGACACAGGGATCGAACCTGCATCCCCTGAATTGTAGGTGGATTCTTTACCACTTGAGCCTTGGGGGAAGCCCAATTTTATATGAAAGGCATTTAAAAATTACAGGCCAACTGTTTCAACATGACCTTAAATATATCTATATATTGTACTTATTTATTTAATATTTAATATAACTATCAATAAATATATTTTATTTAATTAATAAACATTAATGTTTATTATTTAATTTAAATATCAATTTATTTTTTATTTCTTATATATATATTGTAAATGTACACACACACACACACACTGTATATGTCCCCTACATATGAACGTTCAAGGTGCAAACTTTCAAAGATGCGAGTGTGCATTTACATATCCAATCACACAAATAACTTCATGTGTCTAGCATACACTATCATGTGTGTGCATCCTATACACGTGGTTGTGTTTTTGTGTACTTTACTTCACAGTACTGAATACTGGAGTGGGTTGTCATTTTCTTCTTCAGGGGATCTTCCCAACCCAGGGATTGGACCCTCTTCACCTCTCCTGTATTTGGCCGGAGGATTCTTTACCACTGAGGCACCAGGGAAGCCCCAAATACAGTGTACAATACTTTATTTCAAGCCTAGATGTTCAGAAGCAAGCATAAAAGCAGCAAACCTGGATGTCCAGAAGCAAGGATAAGACTTGGTACTGCTAAGAAGTGCCAAAGGCCAAGAAGGATAGAGAGAGACAAGCGGAAAAGGAAGTAACTGAAGAACTGAAGAAACTCCTGATGTTGGAAATGGCAAGGAGATTTTCTTTATTTGAGGAGGCACTGTTAGTTTTTGAGGCACAGAACCCAAATGTAGAATGGTACACAAAGGTTACAGCAGCCATTCAGAATCCAATCCAGTTCTACCAAGTCTTCTAAGACACAAAAAAGAGCTACTACCTGGGTATCACAGGGTTGTCTTGTCAAGAGGGTAGATAGAAGGGAGTCCAGCAAGGAACCAGACCCTGTATCATCAATATCAGTTTAATTCTGTTCAATCGGTCACTCATGTCTGACTCTTTGTGATCCCATGGACTGCAGCACGCCAGGCCTCCCTGCCCATCACCAACTCCCAGAGCTTTCTCAAAGTTATGTCCATTGAGTCAGTGATGCCATCCAACCATCTCATCCTCTGTCATCCCCTTTTCCTCCCACCTTCAATCTTTCCCAGCATCAGGGTCTTTTCAAATGAGTCAGTTCTTCGCATCAGGTGGCCAAAATACTTGAGCTTCAGCTTCAGCATCAGTCCTTCAATGAATATTTAGAACTGATTTCCTTTAGGATTGAGTGGTTGGATCTCCCTGCAGTCCAAGGGACTCTCAAGAGTCTTCTCCAACACTACAGTTCAAAGGCATCAATTCTTCAGCGCTCAGCTTTCTTTATAGTCCAACCCTCACATCCATACATAACTACCATACATAACTACATAAAAACTATAGCTTTGACTAGATGGACCTTTGTTGGCAAAGTAATGTCTCTACTTTTTAATATGCTGTCTAGGTTTGTCAAAGCTTTTCTTCCAAGGAGCAAGCATCTTTTAATTTCATGGCTGCAGTCACCACCTGCAGTGATTTTGGAGTCCCCCAAAATAAAGACAAGAGTGTATTCATAAGTCCAATTTATTTGCAAATCCAACAAAGTTAGCCTAGGTACCCAACTAACACAATTAGCTATATATGACTGTACTGTAATAGATTTATAATAGCTTTCACACAGATAATACATAAAAAACAAACACAAAAAATAAAACATTTTTAGTCATATAATATAGTACCTTAAATGGACTTCCTTGTAGTTCAAATGATATAGAATCTGCCTGCTATGCAGGAGACTTTTCTTGGGCTCCAAAATCATCAACATCAGGAGAGTACAGTTGCAGTTTGCCCTCCATCTCCTGTTGCTGATGATTGTTCAGCTCTGTCATTTCTCACCTCCTCTCCTTCCTCCAGTCAGTAAGTCTTGCCAGCCCCAGTATCCTAGCTGTTGTCATGTATTACTGTATTTTTCAAGGTACTATGTATGTGTTAGTCGCTCAGCCGTGTCCAACTCTTCACAACCCCACGGACTGTAGCCCACCAGGCTTCTCTGTCCACGCTCTGTCCATGGGATTCTCCAGGCAAGAATTCTGGAGTGGGTAGCCATTCCCTTCTCCAGAGGATCTTCCCAACCCAGGGATCGAAACCTGGTCTCCTGCATAGCAGGCAGATTCTTTATCATTTGAACTACAGGGAAGTCCCTTTAAGGTCCTATACTATATGACTAAAAATGTTTTATTTTTTCTGTTTGTTTTTTATGTATTATGTGCACACATATACGTACTTTAGTGAAATCATTACTAAGAAATAAGTTTTCGAAATAGAATTGTTAAGTGTTCAGAGAAGATATGGCTAGATAGCAGAAAGAAGAAAATATTAAAATTTAGTAAATAATTCTAAAAAATAAAATGGTAAAATTGCTTCAGAAATTGTCTAAATTAAAAGGGGCAAAATGGATAATTGACTCCTGAAACCACAGGAAAGAATGTGTATAGTAAAATTGAAAGGAAAATAAAATGAAGCAAAATAAGTTATATAAATAATTAAGGGTTAGGAAGAATATGAAATTCAGTATATAGAATTCAAAGAATATCAATCTTACACATGGAATTCACAAAGCAGAAGTTAAAACAGTGAAATAGTGAAATTAACATGGTGAAAATGACACACATAATTCAAACATTTCCTTAAAGAATGAATGTACATAATAAAAGGTCACAAAACATTAACCAATATGAAAAATATTCTCATAAATTTATTAGGCTGATAAAAAGAAAGAATCCCTTGGATAGCCAGAAAAAAAATTTACTTTAATTAAAATTATCCTGATTTCAGATTTCTTCATAGCACCATTTAATATTATAAGACAATGAAACAACACCCAAAAGATACTAATGAAAGAAAGAAAAGTCATGAAAAAGATTTCATAACTAGGCAATCTTTTCTTTAATATAGGCCACAGACAAATAGTGCTAGCCTGGAAAAAGTGGGATACGTATGACAAGATACAGTGCAAATACTATTCACTCTGCCAGATGAGTAATTATGCCATTAATATGTGGAGAAAGAAAGGGTAGGAAATTTATCTGATTTTGAGTAACTGATCATCTATGGTGTAAATATAACAATGTATAATCTGCATATAATTAAATTGAAGATACAATTTAGAGCTGAAAAACAAGTGGTAAAATTTTAGAGATCTATAAGAGTAAACACTAGGAATAATTAGATTATTAGTGCTAAAATTACATGATAAAAGAGAGAGTTACAAAAGGATTCAAGCTATTATTGTTGATGATGTTTAGCCAATAAGAATATAGTATTGCCTCAACACAATAAAGGCTATATATGACAAACCCACAGCTAACATCATACTCAGCAGTGAAAATCTGAAAGCCTTTCCTCTAAGATCAGGAACAAGACAAGGATGCCCACTCTCACCACTTTTATTCACCACAGTGTTAGAAGTCATAGCTACAGCAATCCAAGAAGAAAAAGAAATAAAAGGAATCCATATTGGAATAGAAGTAGTACAAGCTGTTATGGTTTGCAGATAACATGATACTGGACATATAAAATCCTAAAGACTCTACCAGAAAACTACTAGAGCTCATCAGTGAATTTGATAAAGTGTCACCATACAAAATTAATACACAGACATCTGATTCATTTCTACACACTAGCAATGAAAGCTCAGAAAGAGAAATTAAGGAAGCAATCCCATCTACTATAGTATCAAAAGAATAAAATACCTAAGAATAAACCTACTTAAGGAGGCAAAAGACCTATATTCTGAAAACTAGAAGATGCTGATGAAAGGAACTGAAGAAAACACAAACAGATGGAAAGATATACAGTGCCCTTGGATTGAAAGAATCAATATTGTCCAAAATGACTCCTACCCAAGGCAGTCTACAGGCTCAATACAATCCCTATCAATTTACCAATGGCATTTTTCACAGAACTAGAACAAAAAATTTAAAAACTTCTGAAAACACAAAGAACTCTGAATAGCCAAAGCAATGGTGAGAAAGAAAAATGGAGCTGGAGGAATCAGGCTCTCTGACTTTAGACCACACTACAAAGCTACCATAATCAAAACAATATGGAACTGAAACAAAAACAGACACATAGATCAATGAAAGAGGATAGAAAGCCCAGAAATAAATCCACAGCATCTATGGTCAACCTATGACAAAGTAGCAAGAAAATAATATACAACAGAGAAAAGACAGTCTCTTCAATAAGTGGTGCTGGGGAAATTGGATGGCTACATGTAAAAGAATGAAACTAGAACATCCTCTAACACCATATATAAAAATAAACTCAAAAGGATTAAAGACCTAAATGTAAGACTGGACACTATAAAACTCTTAGAGGAAAACAGGGAAAACACTCTTTGATATAAATCCCAGTAGTATCTTTTTGCAACCATCTCATAAGGTAATGAAAATAAAAACAAAAATAAACAAATGGGACTAAATTAAACTCAAAAGTTTTTGCATGACAAAGGAAACCATAAAGAAGACAAAAAGATGACCTACAGAACAGAAGAAAATCCTACAAGGGAATAATTTCCAAAATATACAAACAACTGATAAAGCTCAATGTCTAAAAAAAAAACAAACAAGCTAATCAAAATAAGGGCAGGAGATCTAAATAGATATCTCTCCAAAGAAGACATATATTAATAGATGGCTGTACAGCTGAAACTAACACAACATTGTAAGTTAACTATACCTCAGTTTAAAAATAAGAATACTGAATGACAGAAGAAAGAAGGGGTCAAGGATATTATATATAGAAAAACACAGAAAACCAACAGAAAGCAAAATATATCATAATAGAACTAAATTCAAGCATTATCTGTTATATAAATAAATATAAATGGGTTTAATTTATATTTGGGTTTAACTTATATAGTAAAAGATTTAAGACTAAACTAAAACTAAACTAAAAATCAAAATTTATCTCTGTGCCAAAGATGAATGATAAAATAAATAATGCAATTTATAAATGTTAAAAATTAAAAATATATACCCAGTAAATACAAATAAGGGCTTCCCTGATAGCTCAGTTGGTAAAGACTTCGCCTGCAATGCAGGAGACCCTGGTTCAATTCCTGGGTCAGGAAGATCCACTGGAGAAGGGATAGACTACCCACTCCAGTATTCTGGCCTGGAGAATTCCATAGACTGTACAGTCCATGGGGTCACAAAGAGTTGGACACAACCTAGTGACTTTCACACACACACAAATGTAAATAAAAAATAAGTTGGGGCTGCAAATAATAGTTATATGTAATAACTATTTAATAATATGTAATAATTATCCACATGCTAAATAATACAGCAGAAATACTAAGTTCTAAATATTTGATAAAAATATACAACCATTAGGTTGTGGGTGGAAACAAGCCTTTTCATATACTATGGAAGTGAATGTCAAATATCACATTCTTTATTGGAGATAATTTGACAAAACTTTTTTTATGTAGCTAGGCATTTAATCTGCAAATATGTATTTACACATGAAATAGCATTATTTATAATATTCATTGCTATATTATTTATAATAGCAAAGGACTGGGAATAATTCAAGTATTTATCTATTTGGAACTGGTTAAATAACCCATGACACATGGGGAATTCTCTACGTTGTTTAATTGAACATTGTATAATATATATGGTTAAGTGAAAAAAAGCAGGTTCAGAATGGTATTTGTGTATATGTATGTGTGTGTACATATAATAAATATAAGGAAGAGGAGGACTAGAAATACATGTTCCTAAACACTCACATACGCTTTAAGAGACTCCAGAAGGATGTACCCATAAACTAACAAAATTGGTATGAATGGAAGTGGAAAATAAGTGAGAAACAAATTGGATGGTGCAGGATGAGACTAAGACTTTGCAATATATACTGTTCTTATGTCATTGTGCTTTTTAAACCATATACCATATTACATATTTTGAAATTAATCTTAAAAAAAAAAGTATTACACAATTTAGGGGGAATCAATGAAACATGTCCTCTGCTCTCAGATAGGATGGATGTAATTATGGAAAGAGGTTATTACAATTTTTATAAGACCTGGTAAAACAAAAGAACAAAGTGTTATGAGGTTTCATAGGATCGGCAGTGTGATATGATAAGGATAATAAAAATATCCTTATAGGAAAATTAGCATTTGAGCAGCTCCAGCTTCATAGACACAAGACTTGTGTTATTATTCAGAAGAGACTTGCACTTTGGTTTAATGTGTCATTTTTGCAATCTTGAAATTCTATTTTTTAATAAGCAATCCTATATTTTCATTTTGAACTGGGTACCACAAATTATGTAGCCAGTCCAACACTAGAGATAGAATTTGGGATTAATGTTTCTTCATTGTTATTCTCTGAACTCTAAGGTTTCTCAAAAAACCTCTGGATCAATGGACAGGTGTGATATAAAGGGAAAACAAGCATATGAAATATTATAATTCACATTTTTTTGGTAATTCTGATTACCATGATTTACATTTTAATGCCTGACTCCTATTTTTAAGTCTGCCTTATCCTATTCTACACAATACTTACATAATATGATGTCATATTAATAAATGACTATGCACAAAATACCTAGAGGAAACTGTCACTCTAACAATGGCTATTAAAAAGCAGGGGCTTCAAAATTTATATTCAGGTGAGACACAGGCACAACAGTAGATTGAAGGGGGGTGGGTCTCCTGGATTTCTTTAAAATTTACACTTGCCTGTGGCCAAGCTCATCTTCAAGTTTCCATCAGTTTAACTAAACTTTAGACAGGTTTCTTCCAGACTGTGGACCACTGACTTTCCTTTTCTTAGAGAATTTACTTTAGAAAGGCTGAAATTATTAATATAATTTCTTTCTCTACTCCTTTGAGAGGTACGTCTTTTTAAAAGCTTCTTGCCAGTCTTGAACCCAGAAATGTCTTTCTCAAGGGTCCCTTGGATTTCCCTTTGAAATACAAACATCAAGGAAAATAGAGCCCCATTTCCCAGTTTCTTTTGGAAGATAGGAGCCTACCTTCTATGGGGTATCTTGTTCCAAGTTGTATAACTTCTTACTATTGTGAAGATATAAGGAAGTTTTCTTTTCCTTTAAGTAAAACCCATGGCCACACAGATGACCTGTGATCCCCTGACACCAGCTATTATAAACTCTCCAACTTTTTGTTTCAGTGGAATTGGGTTCAGACTGACTTCTGATCTCTAAGCCCTGATGGCAACATGCTTGAGAAAAGTCTTCCTCACCTCCTTAACTTTGTCCTTTGTCTCAGTGATTTTTACTTTGATGTTAGCATTTTATCAGGTCAGGTCAGATCAGTTGCTCAGTTGTGTCCGACTCTTTGCGACCCCATGAATCACAGCACGCCAAGCCTCCCTGTCCATCACCAACTCCTGGAGTTCACTCAGACTCACGTCCATTGAGTCAGTGATGCCATCCAGCCATCTCATCCTCTGTCGTCCCCTTTTCCTCCTGCCCCCAATCCTTCCCAAAATCAGAGTCTTTTCCAATGAGTCAACTCTTCGCATGAGGTGGCCAAAGTACTGGAATTTCAGCTTCAGCATCATTCCTTCCAAAGAATCCCAGGGCTGATCTCCTTCAGAATGGACTGGTTGGATCTCCTTGCAGTCCAAGGGACTCTCAAGAGTCTTCTCCAACACCACAGTTCAAAAGCATCAATTCTTCAGTTCTCAGCCTTCTTCACAGTCCAACTCTCACATCCATACATGACCACAGAAAAAACCATAGCCTTGACTAGACGAACCTTTGTTGGCAAAGTAATGTCTCTGCTTTTGAATATGCTATCTAGGTTGGTCATAACTTTTCTTCCAAGGAGTAAGCGTCTTTTAATTTCATGGCATAAATGTGAAGAAAATGTCTGTTGTCCATGTCAAGAATGAAGTGCTGATAAAGATTATGATTCTGTAGAGGAAATGTGGAAATTGGCAAAATTGCATTCCCATACCTGATAAATCATCTCTTTGAGGGCACTGGGGTGAAATGCAATTTTAATGGATTTCTATGCTAACAATTAAGTAAACATTTTATTAGTATTAACATTAGCATCCACAGTGTTTGTGATTCAAAGTAGACTGGAAGTAAAATGGGATTAGAAACATTGTCTCAGCCTTTAAATAGACGGCTCCTTTTCTGGTCCTTGCTGCCTTAAGATAGATCAATGAGTTTTTGTTTCCTGGCCTTCTCTCTGCCAGCAGTTGCCTGGTGGTGATTTAGCTTTCTTTTTTGTGCTTGATGTGGTGTCATATTTTTCTTAAGATCCTCTGCATCTCAGATGTGATGTTTCAAAGCATTCGTTTTTCATTCAGTGCTTCTGCAGGTCCCTCCTCCATTTTAAAATGCTGAGTATTATCCTCGCTGCTCCAAAGAAATGGACCTCATATTTTAACACCTCATCTAATAGGATTTTTGTTTCTGCTCTGATGAAATGTGGCTTAGATATATTTATTTTCTATACTCCTCTGCTTGCTGGCAAAGTGCATACCAAGTAATGTGAATGCATTCTTTGTTTCTGAATTGAAGAGTGTTTACAAAGAAAAAAAAAAATGAGGGATTCTGTATGCAAATGAAATCTTTGGCACAGAGTTCCACCTAGTTAAACACCTAAATATGCCCCCTGCAGAAAATTAGGTGCTGAATTGTGCACCAATGTCCTTAAAGGCATTAATTAGACCTTTAATTTTATCATGTGGGAAATGCGCTCCAGTCAAGAAACACCTGGTGAAGACAAACATGAAAGGAAACAATCAAATTAAAGTGTCTCGATAAACAGCACCGAAATATTAAACAAAATGCATTGAGATTAAACAAATAGGAACTACAGACATAGAGGAAAAGGAAAGAACACTAGTACCTGGGCTTCTACCTTCAGGGATGAAATTAAAACGTGAATTGCATTTTCAAAATAAATATTCCCAGAAAGGAAAAATGTTGCCCTGATTTTTAAGGCAAAAATCACCATGGACTCATTTGAAAAACATTAATACCTGGTATTGAATAGATTTTTGTGTATGCCTTCGTTTAAATGGCCTTTTAAAAGAAAAATTTACACAAGTATATAAATCATTCCTACTGAACTTACTGATATAGGAATTTAAGAAATCCTTCAAGACAAAAACATTCATGGTAAATTCAATGCTTCTAAATACAGTAACTATTCTGGATATGAATAGTAAAATATTTTCTAATGATAAGCATATGCAAATACATACCTCTAAGTATACTACATATAGCATATGTGTAATACATGTGTGTGCTCAGTTACTCAGTCAGGTCTGACTCTGAGACTCCATGAACTGTAGCCCACCAGGTTCCTCTGTCCATGGAATTTTCCAGGCAAGAATACTGGAGAGGTTTGTCATTTTCTACTCCAGGGTATGTCTATATAATTATTAATGGCTTTTTCTGAGGAGAGAGATCATATATCCACATGTTCTTTGATGCTCTAAGTCCCCCACTCCCTTCCCATCTACACATCATTTGGAAAACATTGCTTAAAGGTAGACACAGTTCCAATACGGGGACTCTCTGAGTTACTTTCAACTGTTGTTAGTAAGGAAAGAACACAGCCATGAATCATCAAGTTCCCCCTCAGAACACACATTTAGAACTCTGAAATATAGGGCCATCACATGTCTTAGAAAAACAGAATTCCTTTTTGAACTTAAGATGTGGTTTTGTTCATTTTTTATTTCATTTTCTGAACTTTCTTCATTCTTTCAGAAACCATTATTCTTTTTGTTAATTTATCTAAAATAGTGACTTCAGAAAACTCTTTTTTTGAGAGTACTACCATAGCATTGCAGAACAAATAAATGTAGAAAACAAAGTTAGAAAACTAACTTCTTACAGTTGTGTCATATTTAGTAAAGGGAAAAAAATACTGCTAAAACAGTAACAGTCAAGTTTTTTTTTTTTTTTTAAGGGTCAGATAGTAAACACTTAAGGCTATGAAACAGGCATCCATCCCTAGACCTGCTATTTGCTAGCCTCGGTTCCATTGGGTCGGGGATGTGATCACCACAGATGAGGGGAAATCAAGTGATTAATTGCTTCGGTCAAGTTGCTCTCCAGAAGACAAATCTAGCAGAAATGGGCTAAAATCTAAAGGTACTGGATTTAGGACTAAACACAAGTATAAATCTCTTATGAAAGAAGGCTGTAGCTTTGGTTTTTAACTGGAAATACATTGTCTTCCCTGACAAAACTTCCCCAACAAAGTCCAGTAGCCTTACAGGACTCTGTCCCTTCCTATCCTTTTATGTAGTACTCTCACTGACCCCGTGTGTTTCACGATTCTGTCTCATTTGCTGCTATTTATATTGCTCTGTTTTAGCTCCCACATGCCAACCCATGTGTTAATATTCTCTCCACTTGGAGTACCATCAGAACTGACATAATTCACTTCTTTTCATCCCATAATATCCTTTTATAAGCAAACTCCACTGAAAGATGTGAAGTTTACAAACTTCCCCAACTGGAATAGGCACTTCTATTGGCTCCCCCAGCAGATGATTTATGTCTTTACATCACACAAGCTAGCAAACAAAAAGCTTTTAATTTTGGAACGGTTTGAGATTTATAGAAAACCTGTGGAGGTAGCACAAAGAGTTTCCACATACCCACACCAAGTTTCCCCTATTACCAACATCTCAGGTTAGTATGGGCATTTGTGAAAACTAATGAACCAATATAGACACACTATTATTGACTGAAGCCCATATTTCATTCCTTTGTCTTATTTTTTTCTAGTACCCATTTTTTGTTCCAAGATTTCATCCAGGATATGCATTACATTTATGTTTCATATTTCTTTCCTTAGCCTCCTCTTGGCTATAATACATACTCAGATTTTTCTTGTTTCTGATGACTTTGGTATTTTTGAGAAGTACTGATGAGGTATGTTGTAGAATGTCCCTCAGTTGGGATCTGTCTAACATTTTTCTTATGACTAAACTGGGACTATGTATTTTGGGGAGAAAATCCATAGGGGTAAAATGTCATTTTCATCATACAAAATCAAGAATATATACCGTCAGCATGACATCACTGTTGATGTTAACTTTTATCATGCCACTAAGGAAATATGATTGGGTTTCTCCAACAGTAAAGTTACTCTTTTATCCTTCTTTCCAAGACACTCTTCACAAGGAGTAGGGAGTAATACTCCATCTCCTCAAAGGATGAGAGGTCAAAACAGCCTGCCACAGCTATATACGTCCTAATCTCCAGAACTGTAAATATATCACTTTATATGACAAAGAGGAATTAAAATTTAAATGAATTACACACTTATAATCAATTGATTTCAAAATAGGGAGATTATCTTGGATTACCTAGGTGGGCTCAAGTAATTACAAGTATCCTTAATTAAAAGTGGAGAAGCATCAGAGAGATGTGGCTTTAGGGGAATAATGACTGAGACGCAGAGCTCCTTGCTCTGGTCATAGTTAAAGGATAATTAACCAAAGTATGTGAGTAGCTTCTAAAAGCTGATGAAGGCAAAGGAAAGGATTTACCCCTAGAACCTCAAAAATTGATTGCAGCTTTATTTACACTTTGTTTTTACCCAGTGAGATACATGTTGAATTTCTACCCTGTAGGACTATAAGACTGCTGAAGTATCTATCTAATATAAGTTGAGATTTCTTTGCATGAAGAATTAGCACTTCTCCAGTTATTTATGTATTCAGCTCCCTATATGAGGATGGGCTTATTTATATTTTAGGTAATAGACCAAAATTATTTTGTTTGTCAATCTGTTCCAGTTTTGATCATTGGGTGCTCTTATCATTGGCTCCTGTGTCCCTTTTATATACCCTCATTAGTGTGTATATGTGTGTGACTGAGAGAGAGAGAGAATGTGTGTAAGTGTGTGTGTAGTGGGTGGAGGGAGGTTTCAGTACTTATGTCAGGCAATCCAAGATGTTTCAGGTTCATCTTATATATTTACTATCTGAATCCTAGAATCAGCCATTTCTACAAAGAACCATGGTTCATTTTATTATAGAACAGCATCAGAGATCAAGATCCAGAAGTAGATATGCTTGTTGGTACTGGGGTGTCCTTCCTTCTGTGTTCTCTGCCTGGCAGAGCAAGGGCTTATATGTGTATATACTAACCTGGGTATATAAACATATCCATAAATATTTCTATATATAAGGTGAACATGAGTTCATACCAATGTCTTCAACTTAGACATATTAACACATGATCTTTCTAGACTTTTCTCACTCCAACAGTGAGAAACCTGAGACTCCCACCAGTGAGACTCCCACCATCCATCATCCATTCACTGACTCATTTAATTTCAATATGTAAGTATATTGGTATCAGAATCATTAACCTATATTCTCAGGGAAAACAAATACACCAACTAGACACAGTCTTTATGTGCAGTTTATTTTGCACTGAATCTTAGAGATTCTACCCACTTCCAAAGCTACTTAGCTCAGCACTGTGTTTTTCCCACCCTGTTCCATGACGTGGTCTCAGACATACGTAAATGAATGAATTGTTCAGGTCCCGTATTATATGTGCATCAAACATAGCATGGTAAAAGTGTATGAGATATACTAAAATAGATACCATTCACTGTTTATCTGAAATTCAAAATTAATTTGCCCATGTTTTTAATCTGGCATTCCTACATCTTCTGTTCTGGAAATGCTTCATGTGTTTTGGTCATACTTTCAATCTCTAACCTGAAATTCTAATCCCAGCCCTGGTAATATCTATAAAACATTAAATTTTGTGTACATACTGACTGACTGCATCAAGGAATCTTGACTAAAGGCAGAGAAATTCCTTAAATGTGGCTTCTCAAAGACTTACAGAACTAGACTTTTAAAAAACCAAAAATAACATACCCAACTGTAATTTTATGTACTTAGATGTAAGATAATTAACAAGAAAATTAAATAATTGTTTTCTTGAGCAAAGGATTTCAATGGTGTATATTGGTTGAGAAATATCCCAAAAGTATATAATAAATTAATGTCCCTAGGTGAAGTTTAAGCACAGCATAGGTTATTAGAGTTAAAATCATTAACATACAAACTTCTCAAAGCATAAGTTGATTGGTGGAAGTATCTTCCCATTAAATAAAAGAAAACTAATAAAGTTCCCAAAGTTTTTGAAAGCTTATTTTAGCAAACATTTTGAAATAGAGTGATTACAACATAAATCCTTTTGAAAGTGAAGGGAATCAGGCTGAAATAGGGAAAGTTATTATTTTTTAATGATGTTAAAATGGTGTTTTCAATTCAAAGCAGTCTCTGGTGGCTTTGTTACTATTGTTCTAAGAAATTTGCTGCTGTCATACGACTTTTAGATATTATTTCAGACTATTCCATGAGGTAATTGATCTAAGACTCCTAAGAAAGAATGTAGGTGACTAGAAAATATAGAATTGCTTACTAAATTTCATTTTTTAAAAATACTAAAATCAATTAAATCAATGGATATACCTGATTCGTAAAGCTCTAAGCAAAAGGCATTATACGCATAAAAAGTAGGAAAAGCAACTGAGTAGCAGTGATGAATTTAGTAGATGAGATAACAAGGAAACAGAATTCATTCTGGTTGGGGTAGTGTGGGTGGATGAGTGGGTATTGTTGAATTTTTTTGTTTCAAATATATTTGAAGCTAAATAGAAAATCTGGAGAAGGAAATGGCAACCCAGTCCAGTATTCTTGCCTAGAGAATCCCGTGGACAGAGGAGCCTGGTGGGCTGCTGTCCATGGGGTCACACAGAGTCGGACACGAGTGAAGCAACTTAGCATGCATGCATGCATTGGAGAAGGAAATGGTAACCCACTCCAGTGTTCTTGTCTGGAGAGTCCCAGGGACAGAGGAGCCTGGTGGGCTGCCGTCTGTAGGGTCGCACAGGGTCGGACATGACTGAAGCGACTTAGCAGCAGCAAATAGAAAATCGCTAACGTATCATGGATATCCAAAAGTTTTATCTGACTACATACTTTCATTTTTTTCCAATTGCATGTTCTTATCTAAAGGTGATTATTCATTTTCTGTTGTTTTGAATTTTTTTTTTAATATAACACTTAAAAATAATCAAATTGGGCAGTCATATCCAAAGCTTTAAACATGTTCTATTTGAAATAACCTTTTCAATAATTCACTTACTTATCTTTCCCATAAAATTCCAATATCTTTGCAGAACAAACTGCTCATATATCTGTCCCAGATGGAAGGTTGAGAGAAGTTATTATTTAATGGCAGAATAACAGCACTTTAACTTTTCTCTTTGACCTCATTATCTGTGGTGAGTCAGTAAATAGGTTTTTTTTTTTTTTTTTTTTTTTTAATCCCTGCCTTGTGTTGTTTGAGACAGGTACTATGTCTTTCAGATTAATAGAATGCAAGTGAAGGCAGCTAAGGACCATAGATTCACGCTACTGACAAATGTTCACTTTTAAACCTTAAGGACACTCACTAGATTTCCAAACTAGCCATACTCTTTAAATATACTGAGTATGTTTAGCAAATTTTAAAGAATGTTTTGAATATTATTATTAGGGGCTGAATTAACCCCTCCAGATATTCATAGTTGAAGTCCTAAGCCCCAACGCTTCAGATCATCTTTGGAAAAATGATCACTGCAGATGTAATGAATTTAGATTAGGTTATACTGACCTGAAACTATCACAACACTGTTAACCAGTTATACTGAAATATAAAATGTTTTTGGTGTTAAAAAATGGAAAAATAGATAAACAATAAATAAATTTTAAAAATAAAATACTTTGGACACTAAGAACAAATGATGAATTATACTGGAGTAGGATGTGGTCCTGGTTAGAAAACTTAACTCGGGCTTCTTTTGACTTCCATTGGTCAATAAAATGTAAGTAAAAGTGACTTGTCACTTCTCACCAAAAGTTTTCAGAGCAAGATCATAATTTGCCTGATCTTCCTCTCCTGTCACAATAACCAGCAATGTTACAGACTAAAGCTGTTCCATCAGCCTAGGTCCCAGGAGGAAGAAACCCTGGATGCAAACCACACTGTCCATGCAGTGTGAGTAAGAAATATATCTCCACTCATATAAGCCAGCAGGAGTTTGAGTTGATTTGGTGCTACCATATAACCTAGTCTATCTTGACTGATACAGAGACTAAGGCCAATAAAGAGGCACATTGGGATGAGTCTTGTTACTCTCATGCTATGATTCAGAATTATTTCATCTAAGTACGATAGTTTTTGAGAAGATTACTCCCTGTGTCTTGATGCTATGTCTTAAAATGGGGCTCTTGGGCATGATTTATAGAGTCTAGGCAGGCTTTTAAAGCTTGGAGAACTGCCCTGCCTCTCCTGAGTGGTGGCTCACTAATACTTAGCTCAAAAAACCCTCTGAATCTTCTTGCATTCCTTAAGGCAGAAGAATAAAGCACAGAAAATGTCAATTACTTCCCCATGAAGCAAAAAGACATTTGTAATCATATTTCCTAACTTTTTGTATAATGTCTAAAGCTGATAACCATCCTTGAGGAGTAATGTCTAAACTTTATCATAAAATATTCATTTTTCTTCATGTAAGTATACCATTTCCTAACACAATATTCTTTACGTCTCTAATTTAAATGAAAGTCTTTGGGAAAATTATTTTTGTAAACACAAGCATAAAATATGAACGTCATTTATGCTCAAGACATAAGGGGCCTTTCCACTTAGGGGCTAATTCATTTTTATTCCTATCTTTTCCTTTGCATCTATAGCAACAGAAAGAAAAGTGTCAATATAGAAAATATTTTTTCTTTTGTCAGTGTCATGGCCTCCTTTTATAAAAGGTACATAATACCTAGAGTCTGAAGGACTATGCCAATCTGTGACTTCCATTCAGGTCAGTTTTGGGGATGCTTTATCCAGATGGGTTTTTTGAATTCCAACAGGCAAGTTGGCACCCAGCCAGTACAAGTCTTTTTAACTGCAGCATTAGGCACTGTCGCCAGCTGTAGAATCAGGATGCTTGTGTAGAAGCTGTCAACTGTCACCTGATCCTAAGACCACTTCCCATCTTGCTTTTGTTAGCAGAAAAAATAAAATTCTAGCCTGTTAAATATAATTAAAATTAAACAAATGACTACAGTGTTGTAATGAAAATGTCTGCTTCGTGACCAGTACTGGAAAAGAAGAAAAACTACTTGAGAGGCAGGGGCTGAATCCATGTTTGTGAAAGCACCTCACTATTTTTTTTTTAAAATCTGTGTCAATGGGGCAATTAACTTAAAAATTAACGAAATTGGAAGCAACAATTCTGAAGGAAATAGTGTGAATGTTACCAATCATTACAGTGTAAGATATAGAAAAACCCTATGCTCCTTTTTTTGTTTAGATAAGCTAAATAGGTACTGCTTGCTGCTTAGTCGCTTCAGTCGTGTCCGACTCTGTGTGACCCCAAAGAGGGCAGCCCACCAGGCTCCCCCATCCCTGGGATTCTCCAGGCAAGAACACGGGAGTGGGTTGCCATTTCCTTCTCCAATGCATGAAAGTGAAAAATGAAAGGGAAGTCGCTCAGTCGTATCCGACTCTTAGCCATGGACTGCAGCCTTCTAGGCTCCTCCGCCCATGGGATCTTCCAGGCAAGAGTACTGGAGTGGGGTGCCATTGCCTTCTCTGAAATAGGTACTAAATAAAGCTAAATCATTCATTAGATGATGAAATGAATAAAATATGAACAGAAATTTAATTTCTAGGCTTAGAATTTTACATAGAGTTTTATGATTTCTTCATTTAAGATGTGTAGCTTTCTTAGTTCTAGATTCCTACAAAAAGTTGTTTATATATAATCACATCTATCTATCTCTATATATTGATATATATATTCAAATATTCAGCAATAATAGCTACCAATTCTTTAGGTTTTATTGAGTGTCAAACATTGTACCAAGCATTTTATAGTTCTGTGTTTGTGGAGAGATTCTGAAGCCTACATAAACTTTATCAAATAGTTTACTTAGAGTGATCACCATATATGATATACTATGATAGCTGGTATATACTATGATAGCTGGCTGTTAAAATTATAGAGAAAATAAAAATGAGCCACATAGAAAAAGAATATGCTTCACAAATATTTCCTTTTGTTATTATGAAAGACCATTTCTATAGACACTTTATTGTCATAATAGTATTTGAAAATTCTTTTTCAAGTACTTATTCTGGAGTTGAGATTTACATAAGGAAAATCTCCCAAGTAGACTAACTTTTTGCTTACAGGTTAGCAAACTATCTACCTATGATTTGCATTATAATAATATTAACTAGCTTCAGAATAACTGAATATAAAGCAGTCAGTTAATTTTAACTCTTCTCAGAATTTTTAACAATGTAGAAAAGTAAAAATTTCTTAACTCTCTCTAAAATGGTACATTCTTGATGAGCTGGAGCTTATTCATTTGTGTCAGGGTTGTTATCAGTTCCATACAAAGTTGATGTTGGAAAAATAAAAAAGTGTGTTCTTATAAATGTAAAAGTTCTACTTAGGATGGCATATGGTGACCAAATAATACCTATTTAGGCAATTGCAGTGGGACAAGAAGTTTTGTCTTATTTGTAATTCTATCTCCACCATCCAACCCTATTTTGGATGGTATTAATACTAGGAGCTGGTATACCTGCCAAGTATACAGATGAAGCAATGCCAGGAGATGCTACATCTGTCAAAATGGCAACCAATATTCATTTGGCTATCATCATTAACTCTGCCAACTTTCATCCTTGTCATTCTTCAGATTATAGCAGCTTTCCTAGGAAATTTATTGCTCTGTTTCTCTGCTCAGTAGGGTAAAGAAAACTGCGAAGTGGCATCAGAAGAACCACTTTAAGGCTGTAGCTAAAGAAGTGGTGCTACGTGCGTGCTAAGTTGCTTCATTTGTGTCCACCTTTTTGCAACCCTATGGACTGGAGCCTGCCAAGCTCCACTGTCCATGGAATTCTCTAGGCAAGAATACTGGAGTGGATTGCCATGCCTTCCTTCGGGGGATCTTCCTGACTCAGGGATAGAACCTTGTGTCTTATGTTTCCTGATTTGCAGTTGGATTCTTCACCACTAGCACCTCATTCTAGATTTTGGAGTCTATTTGTATTCAAATTCCTGTTCTCACACTTTTTAACAAAATGTATGTCTCTGTTTCTAGCTGTTTTAACTATTGGTACCTCGATTCCCTCATCTGTACAATGAGAAAACACCTTTAATTCACAGTGTTTTCGTGAGAGTTAAAAAAGCATATGTACATAAAAATAACTGACAGGCAAAACCTGCAACTCTTTCACAGCAATCGTGGAACCGGTTCTCTAGTATGTCCCACTTGTGAGCTGAATTAGTATCAACCAAAGGTAGATATTTGATAGGACATATATTAAGGAAAAATTTGTAAATTCCCTTACAAAATAAGATAGGGATTTATGGGGTTTTTTGGTTCTGTCCTGTGGTTTCTTTCTGGAAAAGAAGTGTGACAGAAGAGTGAAAATGTGGCAAAGATCTGGCAGGACATCAGAAGATGGATTGCAAAATACATGAGGAAAATCAGTGATTTCTCTTTAAATAAAATTGTCAAGTGTTCATTTGCTATACATCTTTATTATATAGGTAGGTATTCAATAAAGTTTAAGACTCAAATGTCTTCCATGAGTATATCCCTCTGTGTGTATATCTACATGCATATGTTTACAAAAAAGGAAAAGGATTTCATTCCATATCTGTGTTTAGGCAGTAAGGAACAGTGACAACATATGTGGGATGATGAGATCCCGCTAAACTGAGTTACTGAGACAAAGGGAGACCTTGGATCTAGAAGAAAGTGTGAAAAGAAAATATTCACAGAACTCTTATGTGAGTACTGGAATATCCTTACTCTGTAGATAAAGGGAAGATTTACGTGACTTTGACACTAGAATCACAATAGCTATCTCTAAAGGAGTAGTTAAAAACATGGTTATCATTGAATCAATTGAAGAGCTATTTCTAAATACATAATCGAGGCCTCAACTCAATTATCATAGCTATTTGCAAGTAGAATCTAGGAATATATGAAAAAATATATAAATATGCCCTCTTATGATTTATTTACTCAGCAGAATTCAGTATTACCAATGAAAAGATGCTTAAAATCTCTAATAGAGAAATTGCAAATCAAACAATGACATATAAGTTCACACCTGTCAGAAGAGCTATTATCAAAAACAAATCTATCTACAAATAACAAATCTTGATAAGGATGTGAAAAAAAGGGTACTCTATTGTGGGAATGTGTCGGGGGAGGCCTTACAAATAGCTGTGAAAAGAAGAGAAGTGAAAAGCAAAGGAGAAAAGGAAAGATATAAACATCTGAATGCAGAGTTCCAAAGAATAGCAAGAAGAGATAAAAAAGCCTTCCTCGGTGATCAATGCAAAGAAATAGAGGAAAACAACAGAATGGGAAAGACTAGAGATCTCTTCAAGAAAATTAGAGATACCAAGGGAATATTTCATGCAAAGATGGGCTTGATAAAGGACAGAAATGGTATGGACCTAACAGAAGCAGAAGATATTAAGAAGAGGTGGCAAGAATACACAGAAGAACTGTACAAAAAAGATCTTCATGACCCAGATAATCACGATGGTGTGATCACTCATCTAGAGCCAGACATCCTGGAATGTGAAGTCAAATGGGCCTTAGAAGGCATCACTATGAACAAAGCTAGTGGAGGTGATGGAATTCCAGTTGAGTTATTTCAAATCCTGAAAGACGATGCTGTGAAAGTGCTGCAGTCAATATGCCAGCAAATTTGGAAAACTTAGCAGGGGCCACAGGACTGGAAAAGGTCAGTTTTCATTCCAATCCCAAAGAAAGGCAATGCCAAAGAATGGTCAAATTATCGCACAATTGCACTCATCTCACACGCTGGTAAAGAAATGCTCAAAATTTTCCAAGCCAGGCTTCAGCAATACATGAACCGTGAACTTCCAGATACTCAAGCTGGTTTTAGGAAAGGCAGAGGTACCAGAGATGAAATTGCCAACATCTGCTGGATCATGGAAAAAGCAAGAGAGTTCCAGAGAAACATCTATTTCTGCTTTATTGACTATGGCAAAGTCTTTGACTGTGTGGATCACAATAAACTGTGGAAAATTCTGAAAGAGATGGGAAGACCAGACCACCTAACCTGCCTCTTCAGAAACCTGTATGCAGGTCAGGAAGCAACAGTTAGAACAACAGACTGGTTCCAAATAGGAAAAGGAGTACGTCAAAGCTGCATATTGTCACCCTGCCTATTTAACCTCTATGCAGAGTACATCATGAGAAACGCTGGGCTGGAAGAAGCACAAGCTGGAATCAAGATTGCTAGGAGAAATATCAATAACCTCAGATATGCAGATGACACCACCCTTATGGCAGAAAGTGAAGAGGAACTAAAAAGCCTCTTGATGAAAGTGAAAGAGGAGAGTGAAAAAGTTGGCTTAAAGCTCAACAGTCAGAAAACGAAGATCATGGCATCTGGCCCCATCACTTCGTTTGAAACAGATGGGGAAGCAGTGGAAACAGTATCAGACTTTATTTTTTTGGGCTCCAAAATCACTGCAGATGGTGAGTGCACCATGAAGTTAAAAGATGCTTACTCCTTGGAAGGAAAGTTATGATCAACCTAGATAGCATATTCAAAAGCAGAGACATTACTTTGCCAACAAAGGTCCGTCTAGTAGTCAAGTCTATGGTTTTTCCAGTAGTCATGTATGGCTGTGAGAGTTGGTCTATGAAGAAGGCTGAGCGCCGAAGAATTGATGCTTTTGTACTGTGGTGTTGGAGAAGACTCTTGAGAGTCCCTTGGACTGCAAGGAGATCCAACCAGTCCATTCTGAAGGAGATCAGCCCTGGGTGTTCACTGGAAGGACTGATGCTGAAGCTGAAACTCCAATACTTTGGCTACCTCATACGAAGAGTTGACTCATTGGAAAAGACTCTGATGCTGGGAGGGATTGGGGGCAGGAGGAGAAGGGGACAACAGATGATGAGATGGCTGGATGGCATCACCCACTCGATGGACGTGAGTCTGAGTGAACTCCAGGAGTTGGTGATGTACTGGAGGCCTGGAGTGCTGCAGTTCATGGGGTCACAAAGAGTCGGACACGACTGAGCTACTGAACTGAACTGGACTGAAACTGGCACAGCCACTATAGAAAACAGTATAGAAGTTTCTCAGAAAACTTAAAATATAACTACCTTATGTTATAGCAATCCCACTCCTAGGCATACATCCAGACAAAATTATAATTCAAAAAGATACATGCACCCCTATATTCATAGTAGAAATATTCACAATGGCCAAGATATGAAGCCAACCTGAATGTTTTCCAACAGAAAAATGGATAAAGGAGTTTAGGTACATGGAATACTACTCAACAATCAAAAAGCACAGAATAATGACATTTGCAGCAAAAAGGGTGGAACTGGAGATTACATAATAAGTAAAAGTAAGTCAGAAAGAGAGACAAAAATACCATATAATATCTTATTTGTGGAATCTAAAATATGACATAAATGTCATATATGTATATGTGGTATCCTTAGTTCCTTGACCAGGAATTCAATCCATGGCCCCTACCGTGGAAGGGTCTTAAACACTGGACTGCAAGAGAAGTCCCTTCAAGCCTTTCTTTGGAGAGAGTAATGAATTTGATAAATAAAATGTGTAAAAACTAAAGAAACTCAAGGTATCTAAAAGTTTATTCCTTTAGAAAGATTTATATATATAGATATAAGAAAGATTAATCATAATTATATGATTATTATTATAATTATATAATTTAGAAAGATTAATATACATATATTAAGATATCTAAAAGTTTATCCTTTTAGAAAGATTAATTAATTTAATAAATTCAGCCAGACTCACCAAGCAAATCAAAATCTCAAATTAACATATCAGGAATAAAAACAAGGTAACACATCCTACATACACTTTAAACAAAAACAAGAGGTTAATATGAAAAAAATTATGCCAAATATATTTCACAATGTAGAGAAAATGGATATATTATTTGAAAAACAGAATCAGTAAAACAAGCACATGAAGAAATAGACTATCTAAATAGTACTAAGTCTGTAAAACACATTGTATCTTTAATTTATACCACACAATGATATCTCTCTCCATGACTCTATTACTTCAATGCTGAATTTTCCCAAATATTTAAAGAAGTATCAATATCAATTTTAAATATATAATATATATATGCAAAATAAAAATTTTCTACAACATTTTATGAAGTCATCATAATCTTGTACCTAAACCTGACACGAGCAGTGCAAGAAAGGAAAATTAAAGATATTTCTATAAGAAATATCAGTTCAGTTGCTCAGTCATGTCCAACTCTTTGTGACTCCATGGACTGCAGCACACCAGGCCTCCCTGTCCATCACCAACTCCTGGAGCTTTCTCAAACTCATGTCCATTGAGTCAGTGATGCCATCCAACTATCTCAACCTCTGTCGTCCCCTTCTCCTCCCGCCTTCAATCCTTCCCAGCATTAGGGTCTTTTCCAACGAGTCAACTCTTCACATCAGGTGGCCAAAGTATTGGAGTTTCAGCTTCAACATCAGTCCTTCCAATGAATATTCAGGACTGATTTCCTTTAGGATTGACTGGTTTGATCTTCGTGCAGTCCAAGGGACTCTCAAGAGTCTTCTACAACACCACAGTTCAAAAGCACTCAGCTTTCTTTATGATCCAACTCTCACATCCAAACATGACTCCTGGAAAAACCATAGCTTTGACTAGATGGACCTTTGTTGGCAAAGTAATATCTCTGCTTTTTAATATGCTGTCTAGGGTTGTCATAGCTTTTCTTCCAAGGAGCAACCATCTCTTAATTTCGTGGCTGCAATTCACCATCTGCAGTGATTTTGGAGCCCAAGAAAATAAAATCTGTGAGTTTCCATTGTTTCCCAATATATTTGCCATGAAGTGATGGGATGGGATGCCATGGTTTTAGTTTTCTGAATGTGGAGTTTTAAACCAACTTTTTCACTCTCCTGTTTCACTTTCATCAAGAGGCTCTTTAGGAATATAAAAGATCCTAAATAAGATATCAGCAAATTGAATCTAGTGATGTACAATAAAAGATGATATATATGTCATAGTGAGATTTATCTTAGGAAAGGAGATATATAACATTTAGAAATCAATCATAATTCAACATATTAATAGAAAAAAGGAGAAATGTCGTATTTTCTGTGGAGTAGCAAAAGCATTCAAGATAATTAAAATTTGATTAGAAAAATGACAGTAACAAACTCCTCTCAGCAACCTTAGAAGAGTGAGGGACTTACTTGATTTAACAAAGATATCTAAAAAAGAGAAACATTTTTTACAAAGGAACTAGTACTATGCTTAAGGGTGATATGTTGAAAGCTTCCCTCATTGGAGTCTGGAAGAATAAAAGATTATTAACTATTCTTTTTCTAGTCAACATTATCTTGGAAGCAAGTAAAACAAATGTTAAAAATTTGGAAGGAAGAAGGAAAACTGTACTCAAGGAGGTTATGATTCTTTTAGGCAGAAAATTTTAAAGCAACGTTATACATGCAGTTAGAATTAACAAGTAAGGATAGTAAGGCATTTTGATATAAGATAATCAATATAACTTTTGTATGTCAGAAACAATAAATTTGAAATAAAATTAAGTAAATATTTTCTATAGTACAAGTTACATCAAATTTCTCAGAAAAAAATCTAATGGAAGATATGCAAGTTCTCTATCAATAAAATTGAGTATTGAAATTAAAAACTGAAGACCTAGATAAATGAAGATATTTGATATGTTAATGGCTATAGCACTTTAAGATGTCAGTTCTCTCCAAATTGATCTGTATATTCAATGTAATACAGATAGACTATTCCATCAGGATTTACTTGTGAATATTGAGAAGGTGATTTACATTTATATAAAATTTAAAACACCAGAGAGGCACCAAGATAAACTTAAAAAAGTGACTTGAAGACTTATACTATAAAGTATCAAGACTTAATAATTCTCCACTAAATAATATGGTATAGTTATTGACTTATTAATAGACACAGAGAATACTGGCATAGTCTAAAATATGATTCTATATAAAGAGTGACTTTACTTAAGATAATAAGAGATGCCTAGATTCATAGTCAAATATGTTCATTACAACAAGCATTTCCGGGTCAACTGAATGCTTCATTTATAAAAGCATCTTGACTGCTATCTTATTTAAGGCACAAATGAACACTTGGTGAATTCTGAATCTACGTGTGTATGATAAGACAATAAAGATTCAATCTAAGTGTTAACACTTAAAAAGATTGTAATCTTGAGTTATGCAAATGCATTTCACACTAGTATATGACGACAATAATGAAATCAAAGAAATTGTCGACATTATTAGATTTGCAATTTGAGTTATCAAACACATTATTAGAGTATAAAAAGAAACAGAGCAACAGAAATTATTCGTATTACATATGCTTATAAAGAGCTTGTATCTAAAATGTATTTGAAAATATTTTCCTACAAAGCAGTAAGATAAAAGCAAATGTTTAATTTTAAAAATGAATCAACATCTTTAATAAGGATAACATGAAAGCCACATTAGTCAGCAAAGAAATATAAATTAAAAGCATATATATTATCACAATATCAAAATGGCTTTTTTTTTTTTTTTACAAAACATGAAAACTTACAGTGTTAAATATTCATGAGAATGTGAAACAATTGAAATGTTTAAGTTTTTCTAGTGAGAATATAAACTGGTACAACGACTTTGAAAAGCTTTTTGTTACTATCACTAAGCTAAGCATGAACATGTCTCATGGTCAGCAATTTCACACTTTAAGTATATTCTCAACAGAAATTCATTCATGTTTACCAAAAGGTAAGTATTAAAGTGCTTGTAGCGGTACTATTCAAAAATGCCAAAAACTTAGGGAAAAATTAAAATCCACTGAGTTTAACAGATAAATTCATTGTGGTATAATCAATTAACAAAATAATAATGAACAATACAATTAATAAACCACAACTGCACACAAAATAGATGAATATCATAAAATTAATTTTTGGTGAAATAATCCAGATACAAAGTAGAACATATTGTATAATTCAATTTATAAAAGTATCAAGTTAGGCAAAGCAATCAGATGAAAGAAGGACTGAGAGAAGATAAATTGTGTTCATTCTGATTTTAAGGGAAATGTAAGAGAAAACAATACATAAGAGGCATGCTTCTTTATATAGATAATTTCCATACATTTCTATTTCCTTCTTAACTACTCCTTAAGCAATAAGAGGTTATCAGTCTGACTGAAGTATTGTAAAGATATTCTTTAAGCCATATTTCGCTAGTGAATTTGATGACAGAGAATTAAAATTTCCTTTATTATAGATGGCTTCTCTTACAGTTCCTGTGCCATGTGTTAAGGAGTACTAGGCAGGGTCTGACAGCTTAATTTCACAAATTGGTCAAGTGCCACCCTTGCTTCTTTATCAACTCTTGCATACAGTGGTAGATAAATAATGAAGACCATATTTATTAGCTGTGCCAAGTGAAACAGGATTTTGCTCAATAGACTATGTGCTCAGAGAGATATTAACTTTCTAACCTTACAATTTGCAGTATATCCTTTGTGATGAGCAGTTGAATTACAGATAATTCGGAGCTAGAGTCAACAAAATTTCTACCAGATAATAATATGGAATATGAGAGGAAACATAATCAATGATGCTAAAAAGTTGTTGAAATAAAACACTGGAAGGCTGATGTTGTCAATAACTGTGATGGAGAAGAAAATGAGTAGTTTGGAGAAAAAAATAGGTGTTCCTTTTCCACATGTTAGGATTGGGATTTTAATTATCTAGCTAAGTGGAGATGAAAAGATATATGAGTCTGGAGTTCAGAAAGGAGGATTGAAACCTGGGGATTTCACCATCAACAAGTTAAGAAGATGAAAATTCAGGAAAGGAGATTGAAAAAACTGAATAGTAAAAATAGGGAAGAAAAAATAAGATATGGTATCCTCAAAATCACATGAAGAAAGATTATCAATGATTCAAGAATCATCAATTGTGTCTAATGTTTTGTGGAAACAATAAGGTTGCTGCTGCTGCTGCTGCTAAGTTGCTTCAGTCATGTCCAACTCTGTGTGACCCCATAGATGACAGGCCACCAGGCTCCCCCGTTCCTGGGATTCTCCAGGCAAGAACACTGGAGTGGGTTGCCATTTCCTTCTCCAAGGCATGAAAGTGAAAAGTGAAAGTGAAGTTGCTCAGTCATGTCCAACACTCAGCAACCCCATGGACTGCAGCCTACCAGGTTCCTCCATCCATGGGAGTCTCCAGGCAAGAGTATTGGAGTGGGGTACCATTGTGGAAACAATAAAGTTAGGACAGATAATTTGTCCTGAGAGCAAAATGGAGGCTATAGATCATCTTTTGAAGATAAGATTCAATGGCCTGGCAAATGCAAATACCTGATTAGAGTGGAGTTTTAGAAAAAATAAGAATTGAGAAGTTTGCACAACAGTCTCAGCAACTTTTTTGGAGAAGTTTGATACAAAGGGAAAAAGGATAGGAGAAAGCAAACCAGAGAAGCAAGCCAAAAACAACTTCTCTGTTATTGTGCTTTAATATATTTCAGATAGGGTGAATGATAGTATATCCATAAACTAATGGGATGATTCAGTAGACAAGGAAAATTTTATGAAGATAGAAAAAATGAAGAAAAAACACCAAAGCATAGGATTTTCACGGTAGCTCAGCTGGTAAAGAATCAGCCTATAAAGATGACGACCCGGGTTCTATTCTTGGGTCAGGAAAATCAGCAGGAGAAGGGATAGGCTACTCCAGTTTTCTTGAGCTCCCTGCTGGCTCAGACAATAAAGAATCCACCTGCAATGCAGGAGACCCCGGTTCAAACCCTGTGTTGGGAAGATCCCCTGGAGAAGTGAACAGCTACCCATTCCAGTATTCCTGCCTGGAGATTTCCAGGGACTGTTTAGTCCATGGGACCACAGAGAGTCAGATATGACTGAGCGATTTTTTATCTTTGAGTAGATAAAAAGATAATGGATTAAAAGGGAGATTATTTTTAGATAAGAGATTGAATAAATTCATTTATTGAAACAGACATATCTAGGTATAGATTCTTGCAGCCAGGAGATAAGGTGGCAGAGTCTGTAAAAGTTCTCTCTTGATTATTAATCCTCAGTCAAGTAGGAAGCAAAATCAGCAGCTGAGAATAAGGGGATAATGAGGTGTCAGATTTGAGGACAGAAGTGTGAAACAGTCATTTTTGTGGAAAGCATATGAGAACATTAGTACATCAGTACATTAGGAATATATAGTATGATTGCCAGCTACCACAAAGGCGCCTTTGAGGCTTGTGTTCATGAATTTAATTGAAGAGCAAGCCATGTAGCTATGTGCTTTCTCTAACTCCATTTAACTGGATGAATGCAGAAACCCTGTAGAAGGAGTTGGGTTGTGTTCTGCTCAAGTAAGTAGCATGCAGTAAAAGATGTATAAAGAGTGTTTGCATTGATTTGAAATTTTAAGCTAGGGGGAAGAAAAGGAAAGAGGAAAATCACTGCAGATGGTGATCACAGCCATGAAATTAAAAGATGCTTACTCCTTGGAAGGAAAGTTATGACTAACCTAGATAGCATATTCAAAAGCAGAGACATTACTTTGCCAACAAAGGTCCGTCTAGTCAAGGCTATGGTTTTTCAGTGGTCATGTATGGATGTGAGAGTTGGACTGTGAAGAAAGCTGAGTGGGCAAAGAATTGATGCTTTTGAACTGTGGTGTTGGAGAAGACTCTTGAGAGTCCCTTGGACAGCAAGGAGATCCAACCAGTCCATCCTAAAGGAGATGAGTCCTGGGTGTTTATTGGAAGGACTGATGCTGAAGCTGAAACTCCAATATTTTGGCCACCTCATGCGAAGAGTTGACTCATTGGAAAAGACCCTAATGCTCAGAAGGACTGGGGGCAGGAGGAGAAGGGGTGACAGAGGATGAGATGGCTGGATGGCATCACCAACTCAATGGACATGGGTTTGGGTGGACTCCGGGAGTTGGTGGTGGACAGGGAGGCCTGGCGTGCTGTGATTCATGGGGTCACAAGGAGTCGGACATGACTGAGTGACTGAACTGAACTGAACGGAAAGGGTGATAGAATCAAGGCATTGGATATTCTTGTAGATTGAATGATTGCTGGGACAGAGAAAGTGAGTTCTGCATAGGAGGTGGTGATCTGAGAGAGGGATGTAGGAATTCCTGATTATGCAGGGACTGAACTCACTGAAAAATAACAAGACTAGGGTAAAGACATGGCTGAAGTGAGATGGAAGGCAGAGTCATTGGAAGCAAAGGGTTCAAGGCATAAATAAGCAAGCAGTCTATATGTGAAAATCAGCAGGAATTGCAAGGAAAATCATGTTTAAAAGACTGTGATCGAACTAGGACCATGCTAGTAGGTAGATGACAATAATAAAGAAGTATAATTATTGGTAAAATGTTTGTACAGGACATTCAGTGTATGTGTGTGCAAGGATTGTGCTCTAGTATCAAGATCTAAAATTCAGTGCCACTGGATCCCTTAGTCACACTATGGATGATCTGATAAGTCTGACAGTGGGTCTGGCTTGACAGTCCTTTGATTATTTTATTGGCCATTTTTATTTCCCATGCCAGAGCACAGAAGTAACTAACATAGTGTTCCAATGCTATGTTGTATCTTATAAAAGATTACAAAGTTTAAAAACGTCCTACACTGTAATAATTATTATATTCGTCTTCTGGTTCAACCCCATTTTAGCTAACATTGGGGAGCTCATAATTGGCAGGGGAGGCTCCTATTCAGAGAACTGAATATTCTAAGTTTTGTTGCTTATATTTGGGGTCTTATACAGAATTCCTGCTAAAATATAGGAAATACAAAGGGAAAAAAGAACTACTTGAGGAGGACAAATTTAGGCTAAACTAAAAAGGCAGTTCACTTATTGCTGAAGCGTAGCTTGGAGAATTTTGAGCATTACTTTATTAGTGTGTGAGATGAGTGCAATTGTGCGGTAGTTTGAGCATTCTTTGGCATTGCCTTTCTTTGGGATTGGAAAGAAAACTGACCTTTTCCAGTCCTGTGGCCACTGCTGAGTTTTCCAAATTTGCTGGCATATGGAGTGCAGCACTTTCACAGCATCACCTTTCAGGATTTGAAATAGCTCAACTGGAGTTCCATCACCTCCACTACCTTTGTTCTTAGTGATGCTTTCTAAGGCTCACTTGACTTCACATTCTGGCTCTAGGTGAGTGGTCACACCATCGTGATAATCTGGGTCATGAAGATCTTTTTTGTACAGTTCCGTGTATTCCTGCCACCTCTTCTTAATATCTTCTGCTTCTGTTAGGTCCCTACCATTTCTGTCCTTTATCGAGCCCATCTTTGCATGAAATGTTCCCTTGGTATTTCTAATTTTCTTGGAGAGATGTCTAGTCTTTCCTATTCTGTTGTTTTCCTCTATTTCTTTGCACTGATTCTGAGGAAGGCTTTCTTATCTCTCCTCGCTATTCTTTGGAACTCTGCATTCAGATGCTTATATCTTTCCTTTTCTCCTTTGCTTTTTGCTTCTCTTCTTTTCACAGCTATTTGTAAGACCTCTCCAGACAGCAATTTTACTTTTTTGAATTTCTTTTCCATGGGGATGGTCTTGATCCCTGTCTCCTGTACAGTGACAGGAACCTCAGTCTATAGTTCATCAGGCACTCTATCTATCAGATCTAGTCCCTTAAATCTATTTCTCACTTCCACTCTATAATCATAAGGGATTTGATTTAGGTCATACCTGAATGGTCTAGTGGTTTTCCCTATTTTCTTCAATTTAAGTCTGAATTTGGCAATAAGGAGTTCATGATCTGAGCCACAGTCAGCTCCTGGTCTTGTTTTTGCTGACTGTATAGAGCTTCTCCATCTTTGGCTGCAAAGAATATAATCAATCTGTGTGGATCACAATAAACTGTGGAAAATCCAGAAAGAGATGGGAATACCAGACCACCTGACCGGCCTCTTGAGAAACCTATATGCAGGTCAGGAAGCAATAGTTAGAACTGGACATGGAACAACTGACTGGTTCCAAATAGGAAAAGGAGTACGTCACGGTTGTATCTTGTCATCCTGCTTATTTAACTTCTATGCAGAGTACATCATGAGAAACGCTGGGCTGGAAGAAACACAAGCTGGAATCTAGATTGCCGGGAGAAATATCAATAACCTTAGATATGCAGATGACACCACCCTTATGGCAGAAAGTGAAGAGGAACTAAAAAGCCTATTGATAAAAGTGAAAGAGGAGAGTGAAAAAGTTGGCTTAAACCTCAGCATTCAGAAAACTAAGATCATGACATCTGGTCCCATCACTTCATGGGAAATAGATGGGGAAACAGTGGAAACAGTGTCAGACTTTATTTTGGGGGGCTCCAAAATCACTGCAGATGTTGATTGCACCCATGAAATTAGTTTCCTTACTCCTTGGAAGGAAAGTTATGATCAACCTAGATAACATATTCAAAAGCAGACACATTACTTTGCCAACAAAGGTCCGTCTAGTCAAGGCTATGGTTTCTCCAGTGGTCATGTATGGATGTGAGAGTTGGACTGTGAAGAAAGCTGAGCGCTAAAGTATTGATGCTTTTGAACTGTGGTGTTGGAGAAGACTCTTGAGAGTCCCTTGGACTGCGAGGACATCCAACCAGTCCATTCTAAAGGAGATCAGTACTGGGTGTTCTTTGGAAGGAATGATGCTAAAGCTGAAACTCCAGTACTTTGGCCACCTCGTGCGAAGAGTTGACTCATTGGAAAATACCCTAATGCTGGGAAGGATTGGGGGCAGGAGGAGAAGGGGACAACAGAGGATGAGATGGCTGGATGGCACCACTGACTCGATGGATGTGAGTTTGAGTGAACTCTAGGAGTTGGTGATGGACAGGGAGGCCTGGTGTGCTGTGATTCATGGGGTCGCAAGGAATCGGACATGACTGAGCAACTAAACTGAACTGAACTGAAAGAGGCAGTTTATTTTTTTTTAATCACTTAGTTGTTACCACTCCCTTTATCTCTGTCACACCTCTTTTTCAGAGAACCAAGTTATTCTACGAGCTTAACTGTGACATAAATATGAATGATTCTTAAGCCAACATCTCTAGTGTTGACCCAAAAACTCTGGCCCTATAATCTCTGATTTTTCACAAGATTTTCACTCTCATGTATTAGTCACTTTCCTATTAATATAAAGAAAGTCAAATTAATCACATCATTTCACTCTTTTCAAATCAGTCATCTATTTCCCTGTAAATTGCTTATTTCTCTCAGTGGCCCTCTCATACAGTAACTGAGGCTAATGGTCTTATGATAACTTTTGGTTTTAAAAGTGTGATTATTTTAAAGAAAAAAGTTGGTAGGATAGTTAACTTTCATTTGTAGAAAAGTTAAACCTCCATTTTAATGAACTTTGAACATTCAGATAAATCATCTATTACATTAAAATTTAAGTACAGAAGGAGTACCTCATTTAAAGTGAAGAAATAACACATTTGATACATTGCATTTTACAATAAATGCTATCTGTTGAAGGGCAGGGGGAAAATAGTGTCACAGAGCAAAATAGATACCCTGCTGAAAAGAATATCTAAATTCAGAAATGCCAGGCTATAGAGCAGTGAATACCCTGAAAAGACAATTACATATAATTTAGAGGTATTTTCTGGTTTGTTGTGTAGATCACGCAGTAACAGAAGCTTTGTGTGCATTTATAACTGCTTGGAGAATAGACTAGAGTAGAGTGGTAATGTGTGTATATAATAATGAGCAATTCTTTTGATAAACCTGGGGAGGAAGATGGAGAATTAGAGAGGCAAATGAGAGGGCTTCTGTGTGCTGGGAATAGCAGTTGAGCAGCGCCTCTATTGCCTCCATTTGGATAATGGGGCTATCTCTGACCGCTGTTATCTACTCTCCGGGCAGCTGGAGAGCAGGACAAAGGTAAAACTATTCTATTCCTGCATGACAGAAAAGTCTCTGTAAGCTCTTTCTCTAACAGCCATTGAGTCTTTCCAAATTGCAGTGAGAAACATCACTCATCTAGTACAAGCCTGCTTGCCATACACAGTAGCTTTGAACAGTTCCAAATATATTCTCCTGAAACACACAGACATGTGCTCACTTCTTCACAATGCTCTATCATTAAAGGAAAGTCATGGAAGATAAAATGCAGAATAGCTGGACCTATAATGTATAATAGCAGGCATCTCTATAATAGCCAAAGTGCTTCATGTATTAGAAGTCATTTTCTGTAAGAGCTCACAATGAAAAGGAAGGGAAATTATAACATGAAAATGAAGGTGTAAAGCGGGTGATGCTTTAAAGCAGCGATGTGCTGTTACATGTCATTGGCTGACCTCACCTGTTTCTTTTTCAATGCAGAGTGAAATCTTAAAACATTTAATCAAAGTGACTGAAATGAATTCAAATTTTTTCTTTTCTTTTATTTCCCCCTGCAGCCTATAATTCCTTCCTCCACAATCATATAGAGTACCATATTTGGGAAAAAGAGAAATACTAATTCCCGTCCTTTTATATATATACATGTACATGTACACACACTTATGCATACATTTATATACATGCACATCGATACTTCACATGCATTTTACATACACACACAGAGATAATTTTGTGATTTTAGGAAAAAGTGCCACAAAGTAAACTGAGCCGAGTTAAAACAACTTGACATTAGATATTTTTATATTTTAATTAAAGGGAATAATAAAAGAGAAGCTACTACTTATAGGGTAGTAAATTGAAAGTGCTTAATAAATTTGAGGGTGAGTGAACAAGCACACTTAGCACTACTTTTTTTGAGGAAGCAATGTGGCCCCAGGACCAATTCAGACTCTGTCATCTAAATCAGGCAACTGGTAGATACAATGTCAATGAACTGTGTATGGAAGTTCACAAGATGCAAGGTTAGAAGATACAAATAGGAATCTATAAATTTATCCTTCTCTATACTTTTTATTTATGGCTTAAATATGTTATAGTCACCTTGATTTTATTTCTATGTAGAAAATGCTGAGGATTATTACGATTCCAACCATAATATGGAAGAAAATATGGGAGATTGAGACCCCAGGGTCCTATATATTTGAATAACTATCTGTTTATATACTATGGGCAACATCATCTCCAAAATAAATTTTTAGCATTTTAAAGCAATCTAACTTTTATTTTATATTTATACTGTATCTATCTATTGCCTGTTGCTGAGAGATTCTGTTTTATATATCCTCTTCTATGTTTCTTGATTTCATTCTTTATGGAATAGAAACAAATAATCATGCAATCAGTTGCTTTTGACATTGATCTTAATTTACATTCTCCTTAGTCAATCAAATTACTCCATGTCATGGGTCCAGTGAGAACTGTGTCATAAAGCAGAGCAATGTGAGTGAAGCTTACAAATATATTTTTCATCTGAAAACTTTGTGGTACCTCTGAAATACAACCTTTCAAATACTATACAAGCTCTACATTAAGAGCAGGCAAGTATTTGAAAATATATATTCTTTCAGAAATAGAAACTTACCTTACAGTTTTGCTCTTGCTTAAACTTGGTTAAATATTAAGAAACCTCAGTTATTAGAGAAGAGTTATGTTGTGGCCCAGCTTCATCAATGAATGATTTAGTTACCAAGAAAAAAAAAAAAAGACAGTTTTCCAGTGATTTTTAAAAAATCACTTTACCAAAAAAAAAAAAAAAATCAAATCAGTCAATACTAACATACATAGTGGATCAGTGTCTAGTTGATACGTGTTCAGGTAATGAGCTCACAGAGTGGTTTGAGAGTGAAAACAAGGATCCACTAGGCTAGCTAAAGAGAATCTGTTGTTTAGTCACTGCTGCTGCTGCTGCTAAGTCACTTCAGTCATGTCCGACTCTGTGTAACCCCATAGACGGCAGCCCACCAGGCTCCCCTGTCCCTGGGATTCTCCAGGCAAGAACACTGGAGTGAGTTGCCATTTCCTTCTCCAATGCATGAAAGTGAAAAGTGAAAGGGAAGTCGCTCAGTCGTGTCCGACCCTTAGCGACCCCATGGACTGCAGCCCACCAGGCTCCTCCATCCATGGGATTTTCCAGGCAAGAGTACTGGAGTGGGGTGCCATTGCTGTCACTGAGTTGTGTCCAATTCTTTGTGATCCCATGGATAGTAGCCCCCCAGCCTCCTCTCTGTCCATGGAATTTCCCAGGCAAGAATACTGGAGTGGGCTGCCAAAAGAGAATCTGTACTCTTTAACAGTTACCCAGTTTAACACCTTCACCCTGAAATCAACCAGCCAATTCACAAACCTGGCACCATCAGTCATACTTATGTATCAGATTCCTGTGCCTTCTTCCACTTTTGGTGCATGCCCCAAATACTTTTCCTATTCCACCAAGAGAAAGGAGATGACTGGATCAGACTAAAGGCTATTGGTCACTTTCAAAGCAAATTAGCAGCAGTTAGTAAACATAACTGGGCAACACAATGAGGTCAGATATTTACCTGTGTGTGTAGTAGGGTTGTACCACTAGAAAGAAAACATATAGTATGGTTTACACACCTGCCCCTCTTCTTTCCAGAGAGACAGAGGGAGGGAAGGAGAGACGTTTATTTTGGAATATTAAGGGTCTCTACTCTGGAATGTGAGCAAACAATGTCTCTCCTGGAAGGAGGTCTCTAAATCTCTTGGAGCAATATCTTATCTCTAACTTTCAAGACATGGCTGCCATTCAGTCATCCTTTGTTTCCCAGTGATCTTTGCTCAGAAATCCTGAACTATGTAGAAATGTGAAAATATTTGTGGAGAACTGTCTCCCAGCAGATGCCATCTGGGCAAAGACATGGACGCTTGAAGTGCTGTATTTAATGAACAGAAAATATTTAAATACTGACACAAATAATCCACATGGGTATTACTCCACTGTGGAATAATATTCAAAAAGAAGAAAATTTTATTTGACTTCAAATTAGGGAATGTTTCCAATAATGCCATATTTTTTTTTATCCTTTCAAATGAGTCAATTGCTGTATATATTATAGACATAATTATCTGAAATGATGCTTTTACCGTTGTGCACCTAATAATTTAAGTTTACTTTTTTATTTAATGATAATAATTTTCTTAATATAAGAATGTTTTAATGTGACATCATTTTAGTTAAAATTTGAGGAAGGGAGAAACTCAGCCTGTGAACATTGGCTGCGGTAACTACCATTAAATTGATAGAACTTGTATTCACAAAGTTGTCAGGGTAAATGTGGGTACAAACTGTTATCCTGGACTCTTTGATGTTCTTAGATCTGCCTTTCTTAGAAGAGAAGGATAAGATGTGAGCTATGTTACTAGAAGCATTTCCTAGACCCAAGCCATATGTTAAGAAGGAAGTGATGTTAGAGGTAGGAAGCAGGGCAGAATTATGATGCTAAAAACTGGTATAATCTGACCTGGGGCATTATAACAGATAAGGTTATATAAAGGAAGTCATATCTCTGGGCAACAAGGCAAAGAGTAAAAGCTTAATCTTTATAGCTCTCTCTCTCTCTTTTTTTTAACCCATTCTGAATTTTCTGTTCCTGATTCCATATGCTATTCCTATTTCCTTTTATACTGAGATGCCTCCTATTCCTAACTAGTTGATCCAAAGGTAAATTAATGTTACATGAAGAAACAGTAAAGGAAATAAGAATTCATTACTGTATACTTCTAATATGACAAGAAATATTCCATAGTCATCACTTATAGAAGTATACCCAGGGCAAGTTAATGCTTCAGTAATTAGCTTTTGTCCTTTCATAGCCTTTCATTCAAAGAAAAAGTATTTTTCTTTGAACTATTTCCAATTTATATTTTGAAAAGACAAAAAGTATATTAGAAGATGAACAAATAAGAACAAGGTTGATATCAAGTTACCTTTAATATTCACTAAATTGTGTTTGCAAATCTGTTAGTGGGAAGTCAGAATGGGGTGAGGGCATAGAGCAGAAAACAGTGAGAAACAGAGAATAATTAGCACAACCACAAATAAGACTAACATTATTGACCACAAAACTGGTCTTCATACAAATATTCTTGTTCCTTTTTGCAGGTATTTTGTTGGTTTGTAGCATTTGTCTGTAATGTAAGTTAGTTCAGTGGTTAAAAGGAAGAAAGTATTATGGAAAGGAATGTCTATGAACTTGTGAAAAAGATATAGATCTTATATTTATGTAATTTATTCAAAGGGTCCTTATTCTCTCCAGGAATATAAGAAAAGTCACATAAATATGTAAATTATACAACTATTTTATAATTTATTTTTCCTTAACCTCTCACCCCCAATTAAGAGTTCTTTACATACTACTAAGAACTTATTTCTAGTTTCATTGCTCTTGAAATCAGTGATACTTTGTACATGTTAATAAGTACTGTGAGTTAATAAGTACATGTCATTGTATCATATTAACTATTCATATTGTCACTTTATAATTTTCTATTGTCAATATTTCAAGAGTTTCTCATTTATTTTGTTAGTTTTCTTTTGGTGGATTTTTGCTGTCAAGGGTATTACGAGACAAAGTGAATGGTTATTTAATTCATCACTTGAAATGTTGTGGATATATAATTGACTATTGAAATTACACTGAGATAATAAGTAAACTCAAATGCATTTTTTCGCTTCCTCTTAGATGAATAGGAAAGAAGACCTAAAAGCTAAGCATCTGTCAAGTTTGTATCAGCATCAGTTTAATTATGGATATTTTTTGCTGGTGTTATCCTCTTGTTATTCTCCAACTTGAAGATCAACAATCAATAATTACCCAGTGCAGAGTGTGTGGAGTAACACTTTTGAGTATAAGCACACATCTCCCCTTGTCTGGGGATGTCTCATTGGTGTCCAAGAAGAAAGTGTGAACATCAATGCAGAACTCTCAGTCTCACCACTCACAACTCATTGTGCTCCCCTTTAACTAGAGAAAGAACTTTGCCCATGTTAACAGTAGGGTATTGTTTTGTGTTACAAATAGCCATGGTGAGGAATACTCTCATTAGGTCTTTATAGCCATCTTTAAAAAGAGCAGAGGAGGTCCTATTCCTTCTATTACTCTATCACCACTGATTTATAGACATATGTTAAATTTAAAAATATAAAAATTTTAAATTATCTATTAAATATTATTTTCAGAATTGACATATGGATAGTTTGTTTAAAAATTAATTCTATCACTTATCTTTTGGACAAACCAAACAGAATCATGCTGCTGCTGCTGCTAAATTGCTTCAGTTGTGTCTGACTCTGTGCAACCCCATAGACGGCAACCCACTACGCTCCCCTGTCCCTGGGATTCTCCAGGCAAGAACACTGGAGTGGGTTGCCATTTCCTTCTCCAATGCATGAAAGTGAAAAGTGAAAGTGAAGTCGCTCAGTCGTGTTCAACTCTTAGCGACCCCATGGACTGCAGCCCACCAGGCTCCTCCGTCCATGGGATTTTCCAGGCAAGAGTACTGAAGTGGGTTGCCATTGCCTTCTTCAAAACAGAATCATATGAATGCTAATAAGAATTGTGTTATATATAAAGTGAAGATGAAAAGATACATTTAGTTTTAAATATTTAAAGAATGTAGCTGATTATTACCCATTTGACTGCTAGCAAGTAAAAGTCAAAGTCCAAACCCATGTTTCAGATATGTCACTAAATGTTTGGTCTTCTACAATATTTCATAAATATAAAAACGCTTTTGGGATGAACTTTCTTGGCCCTAAACTTTTATTCTCCTTGTGGTAAATATTCCCAAAAGATGTCTATTTTTCTGTAGAACCAGGCTAATCTTAGGAAGTAAGGATGCGTGTATGAAGAAAATTATAATTTAATAAACTGGTATTAAATGCATATCCTAATACTTATCTTCAACTGCCCAAATTTTATAAACACAATTCCTCAGTGGGAATCATGTAGATAGTGTGAGTTTATGTAAATTATATTTAATGGCTACTTTGTTTCAGTCTAGGTTTAAGGGATACAGCAGTAACAAAATAAATGTAACTGTTAAAGCTTTTGATGCTAATAGTAGAGAATAGAAATAATAGTGGCTTAAATAGAACAATCTTCTTTTCAAAATAAATCTATAAATACATATATATCTATATTTTTCATTTTACAGATGAGAAACTGAACCTTAGAGATATGCTTTTGGCTCTATCTACTAGTAATACTACTCTAAAAGTTTTGTGTGTTGACTTTTCTCACAAAATGAGAAGTTAGGAAGCACACAGTTCAGAGGTTCCTGCCCTTGCTTGAGGCAGTCCTCAAGGTGGTCATCTTGTTTTTCTCTCTGTTCGCCACTATCTCAGCATGCAGTTTTGTCTTCATAGTTGTGAAACTTTGTCGTTCCCTTAGATATAAGACCAACAGTATAGGCAGGAAAATGAAAATGAAAACAGATAGAAACAGAGCCCCTATCAAGAGCTTGAACAGGACTTCCCTGGGGTTCGGCGGATGAGAATCTGCTTGCCAGTGCAAGGGACAAAGGTTCCATTTCACATACCATGGAGCAGTTAAGCCCATGCACCACAACTGCTGAGTCTGTGCTCCACAACAAGAGAAACCACCGCAATGAGAAGCCCATAAACGCCATGAAGAGTAGCCCCTGCTTGCCACAACTAGAGAAAGCCTCCCACACAGCAATGAAGACCCAGTGCAGCAATAAATAAATAAACTATATATATATAAAAAGAACATTTTCCAGAAAGCATCTAGCTGACTTCTGCCACTGAGCTCATTGATTATAAATGCATTACATACTCCTATCTGGAAAATCCCATGGACGGAGGAGCCTGATGGGCTGCAGTCCACAGGGTTGCTAAAAGTCGGACATGACTGAGTGAGTTCACTTTCACTTTTCACTTTCATGCATTGGAGAAGGAAATGGCAACCCACTCCAGTATTCTTGCTTGGAGAATCCCAGGGACGGGGGAGCCTGGTAGGCTGCTGTCTATGGCATAGCAGAGTCGGACACGACTGAAGCGACTTAGCAGCAGCAACATCTGCAAGGGAGTCTGGGAAGTGGAGATTTGAGTACACTGATGCTTTAATTAAAATCAGCATCTATTAGCAAAAAGTGGGGAATAATGTTTGGTAGGCAATAGCAGCATTACAGTAATGCTTTGGGAGATTAAGAAGTATGCTTCTGGCATGAAACTGTAGAGCTTAAAAGTTGTCAACAGTCAAACAGCCAAAAAATGTGGAGTCAAACTCAGTGTTACAAGGAGTGATCCAGTTTCTCCACACCCTCACCAGCATTTGGTGTTATTGCTTTTTAATTTTTATTTTATTTTAAGCATTCTGATGGGTTTGTACTAAGATCTCATTGTGGTTTAATAATAGCACATGATGTTGAACATTTGTATGTGCTTACTTGCCATCCTTATTTCCTCTGTTAAAATCTCTATTCTTGCCTTTTCTTCATTCTCTGATTAGATTGTTTCAGCATGTATTTTTTAATGTATTTAAAGTCTGCAAGAAAACACAGGGATATACTTGCAGAGCCAAATACAAACAGTGAGGATTAGAAATGTATTCACTATTTTCTCCCAATTTTAAATATATAATGTGTCAGTTTTAGTGATAGGCTCAAAAATTTACAGTTTCAAGAACAGTCTTCAGTGTGAAAAATCCCCCATGCTTTCAATCTAGTAAGTTCAAACTACCTTATAAATCTGCTGAGTAATGTTGGTATTCCTTTGATCACTAGTCCTCTTACTACACCTTCTGGTTTGGCTTTTTTTCCATTGAGTAATTTTATTTAATTTTTTGCAGCTCTCTTGGATGCTATAAGAATTGATGCCTTTGAACTGTGGTGTTGGAGAAGACTCTTGAGAGTCCCTTGGACTGCAAGGAGATCCAACCAGTCCGTTCTGAAGGAGATCAGCCCTGGGATTTCTTTGGAAGGAATAATGCTAAAGCTGAAACTCCAGTACTTTGGCCACCTCATGAGAAGAGTTGACTCATTGGAAAAGACTCTGATGCTGGGAGGGATTGGGGGCAGGAGGAGAAGGGGACAACAGAGGATGAGATGGCTGGATGGCATCACTGACTTGATGGACGTGAGTCTGAGTGAACTCCGGGAGTTGGTGATGCACAGGGAGGCCTGGCGTGCTGTGATTCATGGGGTTGCAAAGAGTTGGACATGATTGAGCGACGGAACTGAACTAAACTGAACTGGATGCTACAGTCCTTGATAGTCTCTATGTTTGAAAATGATTGTTTGTATCCTTTTCTAGTTTACTGACATCTTGCCTGGGTACAATACAGTGAATCATACTTTTTTCTTTAGCATTTTATACACTTTAACCTATTAACTTCAGATAGTTAATGTGGTTCTGAGGAAGTTTCAGGTTATCCTGTTTTTTTCCCTTGAATTTGTCAGCCTGTATACCTGAAGATTTTATACTTTTGAAGCTGATTCACCCAAATAGGTGAAAGGATCATTTTGATGCAATATTTTCCAGCAATATTTAAGATATTGTGTTATCTGCCATTTTGACCTCTTGAATTTGGGGGAAATTACCTGCTATTTTAACTGGGGATTTATTTTTACTTTTAGCTTGTGGAACCCTCTTCAGAGATTTCAAGAAAACTTTCATAAATCTCTTTTGTACTTCACATTATCTTATTATTTTAAAAAATCTTTTACCACTGTGTTATGCTATTTGCCTCAAAACTTTCTTCATTTTAAGTAATTTGCTTAAGTTGTATCTATTTACTTATTGCTTTTCATTCTGTTTTTTAGCTTTTTATTTCTTTATTTTTACATACATTATAAACATCCAAGGGCATCCATTTTTTGTCTCATATTCTTTCATTTAATTTTGAATTGTTTTAATTGGAAACATTTTCATAAATTCTTTCAGCGTACTTAAAATTCTTGGAGATGCTTCTTATTTGAGTTGTATTTGCTTCCATAATACACTCATAACAAATAAACTTTCACTATTTTACATACTTTGCTACTTTTTCTCTGCTTTAGTATATTTGCATAGATGCCATGTCACTTTTCCCCCATATTGCTCATGTATAAAATGAACAGTCTCTTCCAAAATTTTCTTTTTATTAACCTATCACATATTTTCACTGGCTTCCTAATTTTTCTTTATAAATTATTTATTTACTCTTAGAGATTAAAATTTGAGCAAGGGTACCTGGGTCCTGAGACCATGAATATGGTGAGGAAGAAGACTCAACGTGGTCTCTGTGCTTACCTTCTCCTACACAGTGTACAAACTGTTTTTTTTTTTCTGGATGCCTAAGTTCATCTTATTCTCTTTGCATGTATCCTTCTACATGGAACATTCTTGGCTTTAAGACTTCCTAAAAAGGTTAGTTGAGATGATGGAATACCAGTTGAGCTATTTCAAATCCTGAAAGATGATGCTGTGAAAGTGCTGCACTCAATATACCAGCAAATTTGGAAAAATCAGCAGAGGCCACAGACTGGAAAAGGTCAGTTTTCATTCCAATCCCAAAGAAAGGCAATGCCAATGAATGCTCATACTACTGCACAATTGCACTCATCTCACATGCTAGCAAAGTAATGCTCAAAATTCTCCAAGCCAGGCTTCAGCAATATGTGAACCATGAACTTCCTGATGTTCAAGGTGGTTTTAGAAAAGGCAGAGGAATCAGAGATCAAATTGCCAACATCTGCTGGATCATCAGAAAAGCAAGAGAGTTCCAGAGAAACATGTATTTCTGCTTTATTGACTATGCCAGAGCCTTTGACTGTGTGGATTGCAATGAACTGTGGAAAATTCTAAAAGAGATGGGAATACCAGACCACCTGACCTGCCTCTTGAGAAACCTATATGCAGGTCAGGAAGCAACAGTTAGAACTGGACATGGAATAACAGACTGGTTCCAAATAGGAAAAGAGTATGTCAAGGCTGTATCTTGTCACCCTGCTTATTTAACTTCTATGCAGAGTACCTCATGAGAAATGCTGGGCTGGAAGAAGCACAAGCTGGAATCAAGATTGCCAGGAGAAATATCAATAACCTCAGATATGCAGATGGTACCACCCTTATAGCAGAAAGTGAAGAGGAACTAAAAAGCCTATTGATAAAAGTGAAAGAGGAGAGTGAAAAAGTTGGCTTAAACCTCAGCATTCAGAAAACTAAGATCATGGCACCTGGTCCCACCACTTCATGGGAAATAGATGGGGAGACAGTAGAAACAGTATCAGACTTTATTTTGGGGGGCTCCAAAATCACTGCAGATGGTGATCGCAGCAATGAAATTAAAAGACGCTTACTCCTTGGACGGAAAGTTATGAGCAACCTATATAGCATATTCCAAAGCAGAGATATTACTTTGCCAACAAAGGTCCATCTAGTCAAGGCTGTTTTTTTTCCAGTGGTCATGCATGGATGTGAGAGTTGGACTGTGAAGAAAGCTGAGCGCTGAAGAAGTGATGCTTTTGAACTGTGGTGTTGGACAAGACTCTCGAGAGTCCCTTGGACTGCAAGGAGATCCAATCGGTCCGTTCTAAAGGAGATCAGCCCTGGGTGTTCATTGGAAGGACTGATGCTGAAGCTGAAATACTTTGGTCACCTCATGCGAAGAGTTGACTCTTTGGAAAAGACTCTGATACTGAGAGGGATTGGGAGCAGGAGGAGAAGGGGACAACAGAGGATGAGATGGCTGGATGGCATTACCGACTCAAAGGACATGAGTTTGGGTGAACTCTGGGAGTTGGTGACGGACAGGGAGGCCTGGCGTGCTGCGATTAACGGGGTCGCAAAGAGTCAGACATGACTGAGCGACTTAACTGAACTGAACTGAACAATCTCTGTAGCTACCTAGAACACGCAGCTTGTACCTACAGTACCCTATTTGTCTGACCCTCCTCTTCTTTTCATGCTTCTCTTGTTTCTTTTCACCAGCAACTTCCACATACCAAAGCAGAAGATAAATGTTAATGAATGGTTATTTCTACCTTTATGTTAAAACTTCAGGAAGGGTTAACACACACATATACATAACCTATTGCATGCACACCAGGGCTAATCAGAGTTTATTTTGAAACACAGAGACCAGAGCAGTGGCTGGTAAACAGTTTACTACTGTACCTTGCACTCTGGAATTTTCACTTTGTTTCATTCTGGGGGCAGGAAGGCGAGAGAGCAGAGAAGGTCCAGATGCTTCCAGTTGTCTCTAACTCTGCAAATAGCCCTCCCTCAAGGATCAGGGAACCAATATAGGGATCCCATCAGTTACCAAGTATATCCCTTTGGTATTTATATTCTGGGGGTGAAAACACACACACAGAGAATGAACCAGTGATCCCCCTGGACCAAACATGAGGCAGACTAAGGTCAAGACTTTATATATTTCCTGACTTCTATAAGTCCTTATTCTAACAGGCCATGGTGATATTTATTTCTCCAAGGATTAGCATCAGTTTAGAGCAAGTATGTAATACAGTCCAAAGATCTGGATATTTTCTAAATCTAGTGAGAGTTACATGTCATTTTGGGGAAAGTTGAGGGAACAGTCAAGATACATTGATGATTCCTTCCTTATACACATTGCTGCTGCTGCTGCTAAGTCACTTCAGTCGTGTCTGACTTTGTGCGACCCCATAGCCAGCAGCCCACCAGGCTTCCCTGTCCCTGGGATTCTCCAGGCAAGAACACTACTATGTATAAAATAGATAATCAACAAGGGCCTAATGTATAGCACAGGGAAGTATACTGAATATTTTGCAATAACCAAGAAGAGAAAATAATATGAAAAAGAATACATACTTTTACACAAATGTGTGTGTGTGTGTGTGTATCGCTGTGTTGTAAATGTGAAACTAATACAGTATTGTAAATAAACTATACTTCAGTTAAATTTTTTTTTAATCCCTTCCTTATAGGAAGAAACCTGTCCTCATGTTTCAATCTGTAAATAATTTATATTGAGAAACTGGATACAAGATCAGGAATTCCCATTCTGGCAATGGAGTCAGTTGTCTGTCCATCAAATGTAGACATTTTCTGCATATGTATGCTAAATTAAACTTTAGTGATCTGTCCATCTATTTTATTTCTATGTACCTCTTGTCAGTTAGTCTTCACTATAGATTCTTTTGGGTCGGAGTTTCTCAACCTCAGCACTATTGACATATAGGACCATATAACTCTTTGCTGTATGCCAGGAGTCCTATACATTGTAACATATTGTAGTAATATGCTTGACCTCTGTTTACTACATGCCAATAGCACTCTTCACCATTGTGATAACCAAAAATGTCTCCAGATATTGCCAAACATTCTTTGAGGACAAAAAACTCCAGATGAATACTACCACTTTAGGTTAAAACACTGATTAATGCCCCATTCTTTAAAGTATACCATCCCTGCCTCTAAGAATGAACAACCACCCACTTGGCCTCTATCGTTATGGGATCACATCATTTCCTCTGAAATATGGAAAACCAATTAACTTGCAGACTCTTCCACAGATATCTCTTGCCTAGAAGAATGTCATCAGCAAGAATTTTCAGTATGCTAGTGCTTTCTTTGCTGTTATATTTCTTAATAACTTGGTGAAGGGAGTTTACTTTGACCCATCTCTTATGGGAGAGAGCAGATTGCTTAGGATGTAACTATGTAAATTGCAGTGGATATAGTCCAATACTCCCATCTTTCTGAGTCTTCCCTCATTCCTCTACTGCCCACCAGGGAAGTCTTTATATCCCAGCTTCTCTAACTGTTGCAATCACTGAGGCCAGGATTCATTTAGATAGCCAAGTGAATCTAAAGGGTCAAAAGACAACATCCAACACAGCAATCAAAGGAGAGGTTATCTTGGATGGACCTGACCTAATCAGTCAACCCTTGAAAAGAGACAATTAGCAACAGACACTTTCCTTGTGGCCTGGTAGAAAGCAGATGCCTACTTGTAAACTGCCTATGGAGTGGACAGGTAGTGAGGACCTGAAATTAGCCTGAGGGACTGAGAGCAATCCCTACCCATAAGTCATCAAGGAAACGGAGTTGAGTTTTACAACCACAAGGTACTGAATTCTGCCAACAACATGAATGAATGTGGAAGAAAAATCTGAGCTCTGGATAAGAATGCAGCCCTGCTAAACCTCACTTCAGCTTTGTGAGAAACCCTGAGCAAAGAACCCAGTTATTCTGTGCCCAGATTTCTCAACTTCAGAAATTGGGAGATAATAAATGGGTCTTATTTCAAGCCCCCCACCTCAACACACATACAAAGAATCATCTTGGATAAATTGTTAAAAATACAGATTCCTGAGCCATTTTTCTATAGATCCTATGACCTTAGGATTCCTTAGTTTGAGAGAGACCCAGGAAACTCTGGGCTTCCTTAATGGCTCAGCAGTAAAGAACCTACCTGCAATGCAGGAGACCCAGGTTTGATTCCCTGAGTCAGGAAGATCCCCTGGAGGAAGACATGGCAACCCACTTAGTACTCTTGCTTGGCGAATCCCATGGGCAGAGGAGCCTGGCGGGCTACAGTCCATAGGGTCACACAGAGTCAGACAGGACTGAAGCCACTAAGCAGCAGCAAGAAATTCTATATTTTAATAAACATACCACATGACTCTGAGGCCCATGGTTGAGGAAGCACATTTTCAAATGCTTTTTATCATTTTAATATTAAATCTTATTTTCTAAAATATTATGCATGTGGTTCACATTTAAGTTAGAGTCTTTGAAGTTTAGGAACTGGGACTCAGTTAAAGACACATAAAGCTTCCCAGGTGGCCCTAGTGGTAAAGAACCCACTTGCCAATGCAGGAGACGTAAGACTTGGGTTTGATTCCTGGATCAGGAAGATCCCCCTGGAGTAGGAAACTGCAACCCACTCCAGCATTCTTGCCTGGAGAATCCCATGGATAGAGGAGCCTGGTAGGCTATAATCCATAGGGTCATAGAGAGTCAGAAATGACTGAAGCAACTTAGCATGCATGTGAAGGAAATACACATTAGAGATAAGAGGAAAGCAAGAGCTTTCTCTGGAATCTTATTCTCCATACTTTACAAGTTGCTACCAAGGCTGGATCATGAGGGACATCAATTCTGACATATTTTATCCTGTGTCATTTCTGAGTAATCCCTCATTCATATTTCATTCCCACTAGACCTCAGGCTTTCTGAGTCTGGAAAACTGGTGGGAAACAGAAGGAGGTGATCCCTGAGTATGTCCTGCATCTCAGGCCTTTGGTCTGATTTCTGAAGCTGAACTTCCAAGTCTCATCTATTATTACTAACCCACAAATCTTCTTTTCCTTTCCCTTTTTTTGCCATGTTTTTAAAGGACTTTTAATCTATAGCTGTTATTTCTCATTGGCTTATTCTCTCCATGTTTATCATTTCAGGTTTCATGGAGAGATATCAACTGATCAGTTTTATTTTTTTTCCTTCCTGGAAATATCAGCTCATTGTTCTGCCTGTATGTCTTCTATTTTTGTGTCAAGAGCCCAGGGATAATATAATAAAATCCAGTGGGGGCAAAATACTCACAAAGGGGCCACACTTTCCATAGGGGATGTGGATGGGGATCTTCACTCAGAAACCACCAGCATACCAAGCACTGTGACCTAAAGTCTAATTTACTCATGAAATAAGAGGAAAAGAATATGCAATATTTGATCAGTTTTCCCCAGTTCCTTCTTGAAGTCAAGGTTCAATGTCAGAAAAACATTCTGATCTAAATTTAAATAGAATAAGAGATCCTGTTAGTTACTGAAAGAGTCCAAAAATTTCCCACAATCTCAAGATCCAAAATCAGATAACTGTATGTGAATCTGGAATCAGGCAAGGGAAACAAGCTGAAAGCAAGTATGTATACAATTACCAGGCATTTTTCTTTTCTGAGTGTGTGTGTTAGTCATTCAGTCATATCCGACTCTTTGGGACCCCATGGGCTATAGCCTGCCAGGCTCCTTTGTCCATAGAATTCTCCAGGGAAGTATACTGGAGTGAGTTGCTATTTCTTCTTCCAGGGAATCTTCCTGACCCAAGGATTGAACCTGAGTCACTTGCATTACAGGCAGATTCTTTATCATCTGAGCGATCAGGGGAAGCCATTTTTCTTTTCTACCCTGAGCTACTGGAAAACATTTTTCATTTTTCTCTTCTACCCACTTAAAATTGGCAGATGAGAGGAATAAGTGATTTCAGATGAATATTTAGGAAGATATCTGTAATTTTTTCAGTAGAAGAAAGCAGGTAGGGGAAGCGGGGGAGAAAAACAAAAACCAGAAGCAAAGAGAAATCAAATGTCTTATAATAATTTTTTTTCAGATAGGACTAACATGAATGATTGTTTTATATTATGCTGATTAGAATACGAAACAAAAGTATATTTGAAATAATTGAGGATTAAGTTTTTAGAGTAAGAATCTACCACATTCAGGAGATTCCATCCATTCATGATTAAATTCTGATCTTACTAGTCAATGAAATTTTTGCACAAGCCTGTAAGGATAGTGTTTATATGAAAGCATTTAAAATCTTCAAAGACATTTTGTGGTCTATCTTGAGAAAAGAACAAATCAACATTTAAAATTGCAGAGGCATTCTCACTGATAACATTTCTCAGTTCAAATGGAAGAGAATTAATGAGTTTGACAAGCTCTTCCTCCATTGATAAGGGACAAGCAGGAGAAAGAGATTAGAAACAAAGTCAGAATATATCAAGTCTCCAAAGAGGAAATATTTTCATCTATAGATTAGATTATGACACTGATATGGTGTTACTCTACCACATGGGTTTGGTTGGTGGGCCAAGGGAATCTTTTGAGTCCAGAGCCTTTGGGAATGAAATGCAGGAAAGTGGCTATGACAACTATCTCTCCCTTTTGTAATCTGTTCTTTGTTATTGTGTTCAGATTGATAGTGTTCTTTCTGCCAGACCAGTGGCCTATGTCAACAGGCCAGGGAGATAACACTAGAATGAGATTCTGAAGACAGGCAAACAAATGTGCAGCAGACGAAAATGACAAGGCAGTGCTGATAACTGGCATAGTAAAATGAAATCCACTCCCAATGTCCCTTAACAATAAATGTAGTATCAAAACACTCTATTCCACAGGCATGTTGGTCAGAGTCGATGAGAAAAATCCAAAGCTCTGATAATCTTTCCACTAATAAACTCATAGGTGACCTTACAGCCCTAAATGAGGTTCTCTCTTTTTCTCCATAAATAATGTTTCTCTTTTTCCCTATAATTTATATGAATGCCAATTAAGTGTTTCAGCAAAATAAATTTCAATTTTATAACATGTGATACATATGTTCATGCAAGAGAGTTACATATTGATAAGGATTTTGTTGCAAATATTTAAGAAAGCCTTTCAAAATTCACACTTTCAGTTATATAAGTTTCTCAATTTTAATCAAAATGGAAAACCATCTCATAGTTGTTAACTGATCACCTACCATGTATAGAATACTGTGCTTGCTAATGTGAAGGCTGTAAAGACAGGCTCAGGAAATTAATTCTTCCAGTATTTACAGAATTATTTATTTGTGTTAAAAATAAAACTTGTCAGTGCACTTCAATATACCTGCACTTCAATATACCTTCAGATACTCTTGTGTATCTGAAACAAATTGCTACCATGTATATACATCACACAGCAACAATTTGAGAAAATAGCTATATAGTCTAGGTTTAAAGATAGGCAAATGTGAAGAAAATAAAGAGGAAAGGAAAATCTCCAATTTAATAACTGGTACTTATTTTTAATTGAATTTGAACTAATGATCTTACAAACCTAAATTTTTATTTGCTTATACAGAAGAGAATTGGTTCCATTTTTAAATATAATACTTAATTATGACAGAAAATATTCGTCTCATTTTTGTTGTTGTTAGTTGACCTTTCAAAATATTCTATTATGGAAAATTTTACTTTAAAATTTCTTTAAATATCACATTTTATTAAGTGCAAACTTCTCTAAAATAGTGTGAGCTACTCTTGGTTATAAAAAGTGCTCCATGAATTGAGTTGTGCTCTAATTCTTCTTTCAGAAGGAGGAATTCTTCTTCTCCATTTCAAGTGTGCACAGGGTATACATATATATTTTTTTTTATTCTCTGGTTCTTTCCTCTTGTGCTATTTTCATTAATACTGCTAACATCAGAGAACGTTTGCTCACTTTTGTAGTTACATTGGGGAGTTTTGTCACTCCGTATACATCTTGTTCTGGATTAGGAACATGGTTTGTGGGCACTGAAGGTTAGGAAGACAACCCACTGTTCATTCTCTTTTCTCTAGCTACTTGAACTATTACACATGTACATGGGTCTCTGACCTAGAGATTTTAGAAAACCACAAAATTAGAAGGACAGTTCAGTTCAGTTGCTCAGTCGTGTCCGACTCTTTGCGACCCCATGAATCACAGCACGCCAGGCCTCCCTGTCCATCACCAGCTCTTGGAGTTCAGTCACACTCACATCCATCGAGTCGGTGATGCCATCCAGCCATCTCATCCTCTGTCGTCCCCTTCTCCTCCTGCCCCCAATCCCTCCCAGCATCAGAGTCTTTTCCAATGAGTCAACTCTTCGTATGAGGTAGCCAAAGTATTGGAGTTTCAGCTTCAGCATCAGTCCTTCCAGTGAACACCCAGAGCTGATCTCCTTCAGAATGGACTGGTTGGATCTCCTTGCAGTCCAAGGGACTCTCAAGAGTCTTCTCCAACACCACAGTACAAAAGCATGAATTCTTCGGCGCTCAGCCTTCTTCACAGTCCAACTCTCACATCCATACATGACCACAGGAAATTTTTAACAAAGTGAAATCTAAAATAAAGAGTATTTCATGCTGAATTTGTAGCTGAAATCAATATGCAGAAAAGCTGAAGTGATTTGACATAATATTGTTTGAACAATAAATGCAAGCATCAAGAGTAATAGAAAGACAGAGCCTAAAATATTATCCAAGAAAATCTTCAAAAACTTTAGAACAAAATCTCTATGGGTCTATTTGAAAGAGCCTTGGAAATATCTCAGACTGCAAAAAATATTCATTGCTGTACTGCCTTTATTTTATGTCTACCTCATTCCCAAATTCCTGATTCTAACAAAGAATAATCTGATCCTTATTTTAATCATGCCTCAGTCTCTGTGGGCTTGACATTTGAATTTTTTCTCATTATGATTTGAACCTAGTTTCATACTTCATTAACTTGAACCTTCAACCCTCCCCGCACAGCATGTGCCATTGTTTGAGCAACAGTTTCAAATCTCACTAAGCAAAATCTGTTGACCACAACCCAAAATACATATATGAAGGGGACTTATAATATTTATTGCCAAGGGAACTAATGAGTAACTGTGTAGTTTTTCCCATAAATATATAGCAAATGTATTAAATGCTTCTTATCCTAGGTGCTAGGATCATAAACATTGATACCTTTATCAGTTAAAATAATTTTGATTGAAAATAACCTCAGCAAAGTGTGATTTTTTTAATAATAAGGGGAGATTATTGGCTCACATAATATAAAGCCTGTATATAGAAATAACTGATGGGGAGAGTTGATCTAATGGCCCATCATGGACCAACTTTATCTCTCTCTGTTCTTTGAAACCTTAGTATTAGTTACTGTCATAGTTTGACTTCTTTGATAATTTCAAGACAGTTTCCAGTAGCTTTCAGGGGTAAATGTTTCCTTTTCCTGGCAGAAGAATGAAAAGCTTTTTAAGTCATCACTGCTAGTAAAAGTCCTGTGTCTGCTGACAGTGCCTTAGGTCATATTACTTTATGGGGATCACTAAACTACAATCCTTGCATAAAATTCAGCCAGTGATCTGTTTTTCTATGGGGAAATAAGAATGATTTTTACATTTTTAAATGGTTGTAAATAAAAATCAAGAAGGATATGCAACAGAGAGTTTTTCGGTCTGCAAAGCCTAAAGTATTTATTAAGTGGCACTTTTCAGAAAAGATTTTCTGACTGTTACCTTGAACAATCAAAGTGTTTAGATAAAGTGGTGGTGTACTCATTGGCTTAAAGTTGGGGCTTATGTAAATCCTTCAATAACTAATGTTGATCACAGGGATGATTTACACTGTTGGGGATTAGAAATCAATTCCATGAAGTGGCCAAATTAGGGGGACAAGTACATTTCCAGGCTAAAAGCAAGCACATGGATGAGAGAGAGAAAATAAAAATTTGTCCACCATGCCACCCTTGGAAGCCATGTAGTGGTCAAGACAAACACAACAAGTAAAATATGACTAACAACATGCTACAAGTAAAAAACAAGAGGGATAATTTTAAAATACAAAGGAAGTAAAAATCAATTTCATGCAGAGGACACAAGCAGATTTAATCTGGGGAGAGAGGTAGTTCAGAATGCAGCCTGAATAGATAAACATAAGGAAAATTCAAACGAAATTTTGAGAGATATGTAAGATAGAAAATATTTGTTGTTTAGTTACTAAGTTGTGTCTGACTCTTTTGAGACCCCAAGGACTGTAGTCCACCATGGTCCTCTGTCCGTGGGATTTCCCCGGCAAGAATATTGGAATGGGTTGATATTTCTTTATCCAGGGTATCTTCCCGAGTCAGGGATCAAACCCACATCTCTTGTGTCTTCTGCATTGGCAAGCGGATTTTTTACCACTGAGTCATCTGATAAGGCCTACATTTTATTACAGAGAAGGCAATGGCACCCCACTCCAGTACTCTTGCCTGGAAAATCCCATGGACGGAGGAGCCTGGTGAGCTACATTTTATTAGAAGAAATTTCTTTTGACGTTCTTTGCCCACTTTTACTTGGATTGGTTATCTTTGTTGTGAAGTTATAATTCTCTATATACTCAGGATATATCAATGTTTAGCAGATGTATGATTAAATATTTTCTCCCATTACATAGATGTAGGTGCTCCTACATGTTGTAGGGAATTTAGAAGGCCATGCATAAATCTGGACGCATGCTTAGAAAAGACCTGTGAAACATTATGTTTCCACCTTTATCCTGAAGAAAGTGGATGACACCTTTACAGTACTGACAAAGGAAAATTGTTAAATAAGGATTTTATACCTGGCAAAACTACCCCCCAAAATTAAGGAAAAATTAAGTTCCTGCTTCCCTGGTGGTGCTACATACTGAACTACCTCTCTCTGCGATGAAGTCTGCTTGTCTCATCTGTATGAAATTTGTTCTTCCTTCATATAAATTTTGGGATTCCATATGACCCAATTAATGGACCGATCCATATTTAAGTATCTGTTCATGAAATTAAAAAAAAAAAGTTTAATTACATGTACTATGAACTTTGAAGAATTATGTAGCTCTTTACTGATTTTATCCTGTACAAGTCCTGCTGGAGGGCAGAGGGATTCAGAGAGAAACACAGGAAGTTTCCTACAAATCTTCAATAAGCTGTTTTCTATTTCTGGTATTTCCCAGTCAAGAAAACTGCCGGAAATCTCTTCTGTGTTCTCATCCATGGGGTTACCATATTGACATATCATTCCGTTCCTTAATTCCATTTATGCCTTCATGAGCCACACATTTCTTCCTCCATCTGGATGTGGCCAGAGACTTTTGATTTCTATGACTTCTCTGCCCCTATCAATTTAGGCCTACCAGAGATTTGATTAAAGACCATTCTATTATCTTTTTTACATTCTTCATAATGTGCTACTAAAGACATTGGGTCATTTAAACTTCCTTCCTTAATTTCTTGGAGTTGGAGAATGGAATAAAAAACTGAGTGCAAATATTTACTATTAAAATTTATCACCTCGACATCGTGGATTTGCGTTTCCTATAAATTGAGGCTTATTCTGTAGCCACTGAGTTCTTTCCTTTAGGGAAGGAACCACAGTACTTTAAGTTCCCTCAAGGGACTTGTATATAATTTATTTATTTAGGTGGTTATCCCCAGTGGCACAGTGTGTAAAGGAGGAAAGTAAGAAAGAGAACAGAGAAAGACAATAAATATGTATTAATAATCAGATTGCTACTCAGGGTCACTGAGACAGAATTCTACTGGAAACCCTCAGAGAAACTTTGTACTTCTTTGTAACTCTGTAGGTCTCATAATTTTCCTACAAAAGCAAAGGGAGAGGACTCAAATAAATAAAATTAGAAATGAAAGAGGAGAAGGCACCACATAAATGCAAAGGATCATGAGACTACAAACAACTGTATGCTAATAAAATGGACAACATGGAATAAATGGACAAACTCTTAGAAAGGTATAATCTCCCAAGACTGAACCAGGAAGAAATAGAAAATATGAACAGACCAATAACAAGTTCTGAAATAGAAACTGATTAAAACTCCTCCAACAAACAAAAGTCCAAGGGCAGACAGCTTCACAGGTGAATTCTAGCAAACATTTAGAGAAAGCTTAACACCCTAATCTGGGCAATAATACTGGAGTGGGTTGCCATTCCCTTCTCCAGGGGATCTTCCCAACCCAGGGTCTCCTGCATCACAGGCAGATTCTTTACTATCTGAGACAATGGGGAAGCATGCTCCCCCAACACCCACCCTTCTGAAACTCTTCAAAAAAAAGAAAAAAACTGCAGAGAAAGGAGTACTCCCAAGCTCATTCTACAAGGCCACTATCACTCTGATACCAAAACCAGACAAAGATACCACAAAGAAAGAAAATTATAGGTCAACATCACTGGTGAACATGCAAGTAAAAATCCTCAACAAAATACTAGCAATCTGAATCCAACAATACATTAAAAAGATCCAACAAAAACCCATGAGTAAGTGGGTTTTATCCTAAGGATGAAAGGATTTTTCAACAGCTTCAAATCAATCAGTGTGAGACACTGTATCAGCAAATTAGGGGGGGAAAACAAAAAACAAAAAACATGATCATCTCAATATATGCAGTAGCACTATTTATAACAGTCAAGACATGGAAGCAATCTCAGTGTCCATTGACAGAGGTATGTATAAAGAAGATGTGGTACACGTATACAGTACAATATTAACCTTAAAAAAAAGAATGAAATAAAGCTACCTATAGCAACTGGTTCAACCCAGAGATTATCATACTAAGTGGAGTCAGATAAAGAAAGACAAATATCATATGATATCACTTTATATGTGAAATCTTAAAAAAAAGTTACACATATGAATTTATTTACAAAAAAGAAACAGACTTAGAAAACAAACTTATGGCTACCAAAGGGTAAAGGTGGTGAAGGAGAGATAAATTAGGAGACTGAGATTAACATATACATACTACTATACATAACATCAACAAAGACCTAGTGTATAGCACAAGGAAATAAACTCAGTACTCTGTAATAACCTATATGGGAAAGAATCTGCAAAAGAATGGGTACATACACACACACACACATAAATATGACAATTAACTTTGCCGTACAACTAAAACTAACACAATATTATAAATCTATTATACTCCAATATAAAATTAAAACAAAACTGTGACACACACGCAATGGAATATTCAGTCAGTTCAGTTCAATTACTCAGTCGTTTCTGACTCTTTGTGAACCCATGAATCACAGTACGACAGGCCTCTCTGTCCATCACCAACTCCCGGAGTTCACTGAGACTCACGTCCATCGAGTCAGTGATGCCATCCAGCCATCTCATCCTCTGTCGTCCCCTTCTCCTCTTGCCCCCAATCCCTCCCAGCATCAGAGTCTTTTCCAATGAGTCAACTCTTCACACGAGGTAGCCAAAGTACTGGAGTTTCAGCTTTAGCATCATTCCTTCCAAAGAAATCGCAGGGCTGATCTCCTTCAGAATGGACTGGTTGGATCTCCTTGCAGTCCAAGGGACTCTCAGGAGTCTTGTCCAACACCACAGTTCAAAAGCATCAATTCTTCAGCGCTCAGCCTTCTTCACAGTCCAACTCTCACATCCATACATGACCATAGGGAAAACCATAGCCTAGACTAGACGGACCTTTGTTGCCAAAGTAATGTCTTTGTTTTTTATTATGCTATCCAGGTTGGTTATAACTTTCCTTCCAAAGAGTAAGTGTCTTTAAATTTCATGGCTGCAGTCACCATCTGTAGTGATTTTGTAGCCCAGAAAAATAAAGTCTGACACTGTTTCCACTGTTTCCCCATCTATTTCCCATGAAGTGATGGGACCGGATGCCATGATCTTCGTTTTCTGAATGTTGAGCTTTAAGCCAACTTTTTCACTCTGCTCTTTCACTTTCATCAAGAGGCTTTTTAGTTCCTCTTCCCTTTCTGCCATAAGAGTGGTGTCATCTGCATATCTGAGGTTATTGATATTTCTCCCGGCAATCTTGATTCCAGCTTGTGCTTCTTCCAGCCCAGCGTTTCTCATGATGTACTCTGCATAGAAGTTAAATAAACAGGGTGACAATATACTTGACGAACTCCTTTTCCTATGTGGAACCAGTCTGTTATTCCATGTCCAGTTCGAACTGTTGCTTCCTGACCTACATACAGATTTCTCAAGAGGCAGGTCAGGTAGTCTGGTATTCATATCTCTTTCAGAATTTTCAACAGTTTATTGTGATCCACACAGTCAAAGGCTTTGGCATAGTCAATAAAGCAGAAATAGATGTTTTTCTGGAACTCTCTTGCTTTTTCCATGATCCAGCAGATGTTGGCAATTTGATCTCTGGTTCCTCTGCCTTTTCTAAAACCAGCTTGAACATCAGGAAGTTTACGGTTCACATATTGCTGAAGCCTGGCTTGGAGAATTTTGAGCATTACTTTACTAGCATGTGAGATGAGTGCAATTGTGCAGTAGTTTGAGCATTCTTTGGCATTGCCTTTCTTTGGGATTGGAATTAAAACTGACATTTTCCAGTCCTGTGGCCACTGCTGAGTTTTCCAAATTTGCTGGCATATTGAGTGCAACACTTTCACAGCATCATATTTCAGGATTTGAAATAGCTCAACTGGAATTCCATCACCTCCACTAGCTTTGTTCGTAGTGATGCTTTCTAAGGCCCACTTGACTTCACATTCCAGGATGTCTGGCTCTAGGTGAGTGATCACACCATCATGATTATCTGGGTCGTGAAGATCTTTTTTGTACAGTTCTGTGTATTCTTGCCACCTCTTCTTAATATCTTCTGCTTCTGTTAGGTCCATACCGTTTCTGTCCTTTATCGAGCCCATCTTTGCATGAAATGTTCCCTTGGCATCTCTAATTTTCTTGAAGATATGTCTAATCTTTCCTATTCTGTTTTTTTCCTCTATTTCTTTGCACTGAACGCTGAAGACGGCTTTCTTATCTCTTCTTGCTATTCTTTGGAACTCTTCATTCAGATGTTTATATCTTTCCTTTTCTCCTTTGCTTTTTGCTTCTCTTCTGAATATTATTCAGCCATAAAAACTAAGGAAATCTGTCAATTGTGACAACATGGATAGACATGAAGGGTATTATGCTAAACAAAATAAGGCATAATAGAAAGACAAATACTGGATGATTCACTTATATCTAGAATCTAGAAAACAAAACAAATAAAAAAAATTGAAGCAGAATCATAGATACAGAGAACAAACAGGTGATACCAAAGTGGAGAGAGCTAGAAGAATGAAATACATTTTTGGTAGATTAAGCAGTACAAGGGCTTCCCTGGTGGCTCAGTGGTAAAGAATCCATCTGCCAATGCAGAAGACATGGATTTGATCCCTGGGGTGGAAGGATCCCTTAGAGAAGGAAATAGTAACCCACTGTAGTATTCTTGGCTGGGAAAGCCCATGGACAGAGGAGCCTGGAAGTCTACAGTTCATGGGGTCTCAGAAGAGTCAGACATAGCTTAGTGACTAAACAACAACAAAGAGTTACAAACTTCAGTTCCAAAATACATGGGTTAAGGGGTGGTCCCACGTTGAAGGTCAGGAAGGGCGGCGGTGAGGAGATACCCCTCATCCAAGGTAAGGAGCAATGGCTGCACTTTGCTGGAGCAGCCGTGAAGAGACACCCCACGCCCAAGGTAAGAGAAACCCAAGTAAGATGGTAGGTGTTGCAAGAGGGCATCAGAGGGCAAACACACTGAAACCATACTCACAGAAAACTAGTCAGTATAATCATACTAGGACCACAGCCTTGTCTAAATCAATGAAACTAAGCCATGCCCGTGGGGCCACCCAAGATGGGTGGGTCATGGTGGAGAGATTTGACAGAATGTGGTCCACTGGAGAAGGGAATGGCAAACCACTTCAGTATTCTTGCCTTAAGAACCCCATGAACAGTATGAAAAGGCAAAATGACAGGATACTGAAAGAGAAACTCCCCAAGTCAGTAGGTGCCCAATATGCTACTGGAGATCAGTGGAGAAATAACTCCAGAAAGAATGAAGGGATGGAGCCAAAGCAAAAAGAATACCCAGCTGTGGATGTCACTGATGATAGAAGCAAGGTCAGATGCTGTAAAGAGCAATATTGCATAGGAACCCGGAATGTCAGGTCCATGAATCAAGGCAAATTGGAAGTGGTCAAACAAGAGATGGTAAGAGTGAATGTTGACATTCTAGGAATCAGCGAACTGAAATGGACTGGAATAGGTGAATTTAACTCAGATGACGATTATATCTACTACTGCAGGCAGGAATCCCTCAGAAGAAATGGAGTGGCCATCATGGTCAACAAAAGAGTCCAAAATGCAGTACTTGGATGCAATCTCAAAAATGACAGAATGATCTCTGTTTGTTTCCAAGGCAAACCATTCAATATCACAGTAATCCAAGTCTATGCCCCAACCAGTAACGCTGAAGAAGCTGAAGTTGAACGGTTCTATGAAGACCTACAAGACCTTTAACAACTAACACCCAAAAAAGATGTCCTTTTCATTATAGGGGACTGGAATGCAAAAGTAGGAAGTCAAGAAACACCTGGAGTAACAGGCAAATTTGGCCTTGGAATACGGAATGAAGCAGGGCAAAGACTAATAGAGTTTTGCCAAGATAATGCACTGGTCATAACAAACACCCTCTTCCAACAACACAAGAGAAGACTCTATATATGGACATCACCAAGATGGTCAACCACCGAAATCAGGTTGATTATATTCTTTGCAGGTCAACCAAGATGTTGACCACCAAGATGGTCAACACCGAAATCAGATTGATTATATTCTTTACAGCCAAAGATGGAGAAGCTCTATACAGTCAGCAAAAACATGACCAGGAGCTGACTGTGGCTAAGACCATGAACTCCTTATTGCCAAATTCAGACTTAAATTGAAGAAAGTAGGGAAAACCACTAGACCATTCAGGTATGACCTAAATCAAATTATACAGATTATACAGTGGAAGTGAGAAATAGATTTAAGGGCCTAGATCTGATAGACAGTGTGCCTGATGAACTATGGAATGAGGTTCATGACACTGTACAGGAGACAGCGATCAAGACCATCCCCATGGAAAAGAAATGCAAAAAAGTAAAATGGCTGTCTGGGGAGGCCTTACAAATAGCTGTGAAAAGAAGAGAAGTGAAAAGCAAAGGAGAAAAGGAAAGATATAAGCATCTGAATGCAGAGTTCCAAAGAATAGCAAGAAGAGATAAGAAAGCCGTCTTCAGCGATCAGTGCAAAGAAATAGAGGAAAACAACAGAATGGGCAAGACTAGGGATCTCTTCAAGAAAATCAGAGATACCAAAGGAACATTTCATGCAAAGATGAGCTCAAAAAAGGACAGAAATGGTATGGACCTAACAGAAGCAGAAGATATTAAGAAGAGGTGGCAAGAATACATAGAACTGTACAAAAAAGATCTTCACGACCCAGATAATCATGATGGTGTGATCACTCACCTAGAGCCAGACATCCTGGAATGTGAAGTCAAGTGGGCCTTAGAAAGCATCACTACGAACAAAGCTAGTGGAGGTGATGGAATTCCAGTTGAGCTATTTCAAATCCTGAAAGATGATGCTCTGAAAGTGCTGTACTCAATATGCCAGCAAATTTGGAAAACTCAGCAGTGGCCACAGGACTGGAAAATGTCAGTTTTAATTCCAATCCCAAAGAAAGGCAATGCCAAAGAATGCTCAAACTACTGCACAACTGCACTCATCTCACATGCTAGTAAAGTAATGCTCAAAATTCTCCAAGCCAGGCTTCAGCAATATGTGAACCCTGAACTTCCTGATGTTCAAGGTGATTTTAGAAAAGGCAGAGGAATCAAAGATCAAATTGCCAACATCTGCTGGATCATGGAAAAAGCAAGAGAGTTCCAGAAAAACATCTATTTCTGCTTTATTGACTATGCCAAAGCCTTTGACTGTGTGGATCACAATAAACTGTTGAAAATTCTGAAAGAGATGCGAATACCAGACCACCTGATCTGCCTCTTGAGAAATTTGTATGCAGGTCAGGAAGCAACAGTTCGAACTGGACATGGAACAACAGACTGGTTCCAAATAGGAAAAGAGTATGTCAAGGCTGTATACTGTCACCCTGTTTATTTAACTTATATGCAGAGTACATCATGAGAAACGCTGGACTGGAAGAAACACAAGCTGGAATCAAGATTGCCGGGAGAAATATCAATAACCTGAGATATGCAGATGACACCACCCTTATGGCAGAAAGTGAAGAGGAACTAAAAAGCCTCTTGATGAAAGTGAAAGTGGAGAGGGAAAAAGTTGGCTTAAAGCTCAACATTCAGAAAACTAAGATCATGGCATCTGGTCCCACCACTTCATGGGAAATAGATGGGGAAACAGTGGAAACAGTGTCAGACTTTATTTTTCTGGGCTCCAAAATCACTACAGATGGTGACTGCAGCCATGAAATTAAAGGACGCTTACCCCTTGGAAGGAAAGTTATGACCAACCTAGATAGCATATTCAAAAGCAGAGACATTACTTTGCCAACAAAGGTTCGTCTAGTCAAGGCTATGGTTTTTCCTGTGGTCATGTATGGATGTGAGAGTTGGACTGTGAAGAAGGCTGAGCGCCGAAGAATTGATGCTTTTGAACTGTGGTGTTGGAGAAGACTCTTGACAGTCCCTTGGACTGCAAGGAGATCCAACCAGTCCATTCTGAAGGAGATCAGCCCTGGGATTTCTTTGGAAGGAATGATGCTAAAGCTGAAACTCCAGTACTTTGGCCACCTCATGCGAAGAGTTGACTCATTGGAAAAGAATCTGATGCTGGGAGGGATTGGGGGCAAGAGGAGAAGGAGATGCCAGAGGATGAGATGGCTGGATGGCATCACTGACTCGATGGACATGAGTCTGAGTGAACTCCGGGAGTTGGTGATGGATAGGGAGGCCCGGCGTGCTGCGATTCATGGTGTCGCAAAGAGTCGGACACGACTGAGCGACTGATCTGATCTGATCTGAAGGGGCTGTCCTAAGACGGTAGAGGAATAGGATGGGGAGACCACTTTCTCCCCCACAAATTCATCAAAAGGTCATTTGAACACTGAGCAAATTCCACAAAACAACTTCTGAACGCTGGCAACGGATACCAGGCACCCAGAAAGGCAGCCCATTCTCTTCAGAAAGAGGTAGGACAAAGTATAAAAGATAAAAAGATAGAAGAGTTAGGGATGGCAACCCATCCCGGGAAGGGAGATGTGAAGGAAAAGTTTCCAAACACCAGGAAACCCTCTCACCAGTGGTTCTATGGGGAGTTTTGGAATCTCAGAGGGCAACATAACTGGGAGGAGAGAAAAAAAAAAAAAAAAACACCCCACAAATTATGTGCCTAACCACAACTCCCAGCAGAGAAGTAGGCCATATGCTGGCATCTGCCACCAGCAAGCAGGGGCTGAACAGGGAGGTGCAGGCTACACTGCTTAGGGTAAGGACTGGGCCTGAATGCCCTGAGGACAATCTAAGGGAGTGAGACAACAACCCAAACTGTGGGATAGCCAGAGAGAGAGAGAAAAAAAAAAAAAAAATGAGAGAAAAAGAGAGAAAGAACTTTCCTGAAAAAAGCTCCAACCTAAGGCACTGCTGGGCCCGGAATACCAGAGGAGAGCTAGTCGGCTGCACACTGGTCCATCCACTACCAGAGGCAGAGAGGCAGGCGGGTGACAGCCAGAGCCAGAAGGCGAGGGGGAATCTCAGCCTCAGAGACAGTACCCTCTACCAAACTGCCAGCAGGCTCCCAGTTGCTAACCAAGTCTTCCTGGGATCCTAGATGGTTGATATCTGCCAGGAGGGCCACAGCCAGAAACCAGCGCCCCAGAAGAGACACACGGCACACCTGAGATGGTGCACCTGCTGTGCACCCAAGAAACCCCATGGCTGGGATGGGGAGGTGATAAGACATACCATCCACCTGGAGAGAGTGCGCTCGCCAAGCATCTGGTCACTTGAGCTGCTGGGACCTGGGAAGGTCACAAAACTCAGGCCCAACAGAGTCTGTGCCTTTGTGGGGTACCTGGGAACCTGAACATGAGTGGCTTAGACCTAGGAGGTGCATGCAACCCAGGGCCCACTTTAGACAGTTCCCCTGCAGATCAGCCTGGAGCCTGAGCAGTGTAGCCTGGGAAAGCACACACAATGTGAGCAGGGGCAAACCCAGTGTGGCCCAGACACTGTGAGAACTCCCCCCACACACCAGTGATATCTGTTTGCAGTGTTCCTCCCTCCCCAAAGCACAATTGAACAAGTGAGCCTAAATAAGTGACCACATTTGCCCCATGTGTCACGGCTGAAATTGGACACTGAAGAGACTTGCAAACAGAAGAAGCCAAAATAAAGAGGGAACCACTTTGGAAGTGACAGGTGTAACAGATTAAAACCCTGTAGTTAGCACCGACTACATTGGAAGGGGCCTATAGACCTTGAGAAGAAGTGTAAGCTGGAACAAGGAACTATCTGAGACTGAACTGACCCCACACTGCCCTCAACAGCTTCAGATAAATTCCTAGATATATTTTATTATTATCATTAAAAAAAATTTGTTAAGTTCTTTGTTACTCCTTTAATTTTCATTTTTATAATCTACTATTACCTTGCCAAAAAAAGACCCTATTTTTACAGCAAATTCCATATATATTTTTTATAATTTTTGTGATTTTGTTTTGTTTCTTTAATATTATATTTTTGAGAGTCTAACCTCCACACTAGATTTTTAAATCTTTGATTTTTGGTATTTGTTATCAATTTTGTACCTTTAAGAATATGATATTCAGTACCCAATTTTACAGAGGAGTGTGATTACTGGGTTGATTGCTCTCTCCCCTTTTGACTCTCCTTTTTCTCCCTCAGGTCACCTCTAACTCCTCCCTCACGCTTCTCTTCCCTACCAAACTCTGTGAATCTCTTTGGGTATTCCTGGCTGTGGAGAACACTTAGGGAAATGATTACTGGCTAGATCTGTCTCTCTCCTTTTGATTCCCCCTCTTCTCCTTCTGGTCACCTCTCCTTCCTCCCTCTTCTCTTCTTTATGTAACTCTGTGAACATCTCTGGGTGTTCCAACTGTGGAGAGTACATAGGGAATTGATTATTGGCTAGATTGTTCTCACCCCATTATGTCCCTCCTCCCTCTTCTCTTCTCCATGTAACTCTGCGAACCTCTCTGGGTGTCCCTCACTGTAGAGAATCTTTTCTCCATTAACCTAGATGTTTTATCATTGGTGCAGTATAGATGGAGAAGTCTTGAGGGTACTGTAAGAATAAGACTGAAAACCAGAGGCAGGAGGGTTAAATCCAAAACTTGAGAACATCAGAAAACTCCTGACTCCAGGGAACATTAATCGAGAAGAGCTCATCCAAAAACCTCCATACCTACACTGAAACCAAGCTCCATCCAAGAGCAAACAAGTTTCAGAGCAAGACATACCAAGCTAATTCTCCAGCAACGCAGGAACATAACCCTAAGCATTAAAATAGAGGCAGCCAAAAGTCACATCAAACCCATAGACACCTCAAAACTCATTACTGGACACTTCATTGCACTCCAGAGAGAAGAGAACTAGCTCCACCCACGAGAACACTGACACAAGCTTCCCTAAACAGGAAATTTTGACAAGCCACTCATCCAACCCCACCCACAGGGAGGAACCTCCACAATAAAGAGGAACCAAAAACTTCCAGCATACAGAAAGGCCACCCCAAACACAGCAATCTAAACAAGATGAAAAGGCAGAGAAATATCAGCAGGTAAGGATTTTGATAAATGCCCACCAAACCAAACAAAAGAGGAGGAGATAGGGAGTCTACCTGAAAAATAATTCAGAATAATGATAGTAAAAATGATCCAAAATCTTGAAAACAAAATGGAGTTACAGATAAATAGCCTGGGGACAAGGATTGAAAAGATGCAAGAAATGTTTAACAAGGACCTAGAAGAAATAAAAAAGAGTCAATCAATAATGCATAATGCAATAACTGAGATCAAAAACACTCTGGAGGGAACCAACAGTATAATAACTGAGGCAGAAGATAGAATAAGTGAGGTGTAAGATAGAACGGTGGAAATAAATGAAACAGAGAGGAAAAAATAATTAAAAGAAATGAGGACAACCTCAGAGACCTCTGGGACAATGTCAAATGCCCCAACATTCGAATCATAGGAGTCCCAGAAGAAGAAGACAAAAAGAAAAGCCATGAGAAAATACTTGAGGACATAATAGTTGAAAACTTCCCTAAAATGGGGAAAGAAATAGTCACCCAAGTCGAAGAAACCTAGAGTCCCAAATAGGATAAACTCAAGGCAAAACACACCAAGACACATATTAATCAAATTAACAAAGATCAAACACAAAGAACAAATATTAAAAGCAGCAAGGGAAAAACAACAAATAACATACAAGGGGATTCCCATAAGGATAACAGGTGATCTTTCAACAGAAACTCTTCAGGCCAGAAGGGAATGGCAGGACATACTTAAAGTGATGAAAAAGAAAAACCTACAACCCAGATTACTGTACCCAGCAAGGATCTCATTCAAATATGAAGGAGAAATCAAAAGCTTTACAGACAAGCAAAAGCTGAGAGAATTCAGCATCATCAAACCAGCTCTCCAACAAATGCTAAAGGATCTTCTCTAGACAGGAAACACAGAAAAGGTGTATAAATTCAACCCCAAAACGACAAAGTAAATGGCAACAGGATCATACTTATCAATAATTACCTTAAATGTAAATGGGTTGAATGCCCCAACCAAAAGGCAAAGACTGGCTGAATGCTTATGAAAACACCGCTGCTACTGCTAAGTCACATCAGTCGTGTCCGACTCTGTGCAACCCCGTAGATGGCAGCCCACCAGGCTGCCCTGTCCCTGGGATTCTCCAGGCAAGAACACGGGAGTGGGTTGCCATTTTCTTCTCCAATGCATGAAAGTGAAAAGTGAAAGTGAAGTTGCTCAGTCGTGTCCGACTCTTAGCGACCCCATGGACTGCAGCCTACCAGGCTCCTCCATCCATGGGATTTTCCAGGCAAGAGTACTGGAGTGGGGTGCCATCGCAAGACTCCTATAAATGCTGTCTACAAGAGACCCACCTCAAAACAAGGGACACATACAGACTGAGAGTGAAGGGCTGGAAAAGATATTTCATGTAAATGGAGACCAAAAGAAAGCAGGAGTAGCAATATTCATATCAGATAAAATAGACTTTGAAATAAAGGCTGTGAAAAGAGACAAAGAAGGACACTATGTAATGATCAAAGCATCAATCCAAGAAGAAGATATAACAGTTATATATGCACGCAACATAGGAGCACCGCAATATGTAAGGCAAATGCTAAAAGTATTAAAGGGGAAATTAAAAGTAGCACAATAATAGTGGGAGACGTTAATACCCCACTCACACCTATGGATAGATGAACTAAACAGAAAATTACAAAGGAAACATAAACTTTAAATGATACAATGGACCGCTTAGACCTAATTGATATTGATAGGGTATTTCACCCCACCCCAAAACAATGAATTTCACCTTTTTCTCAAGTGCACAAAGAACCTTCTCCAGGATAGATTACATCCTGGGCCATAAATCTAGCTTTGGTAAATTCAAAACAATTGAAATAATTCCAGCATCTTTTCTGATCACAATGCAGTAAGATTAGATGTCAACTACAATAAACTGTAGAAAATTCTGAAAGAGATGGGAATACCAGAAAACCTGATCTGCCTCTTAAGAAACCTATATGCAGGTCAGGAAGCAACAGTTAGAACTGGACATGGAACAACAGACTGGTTCCAAATAGGAAAAGGAGTACGTCAAGGCTGTGTATTGTCACCCTGCTTATTTAATTTATATGCAGAGTACATCATGAGAAACGCTGGGCTGGAAGAACCACAGGCTGGAATCAAGATTGCTGGGAGAAATATCAATAACCTCAGATATGCAGATGACACCACCTTTATGGCAGAAAGTGAGGAGGAACTAAAAAGCCTCTTGATAAAAGTGAAAGAGGAGTGTGAAAAAGTTAACTTACACCTCAGCATTCAGAAAACTAAGATCATGGCATCTGGTCCCATCACTTCATGGGAAATAGATGGGGAAACAGTGGAAACAGTGTCAGACTCTATTTTTGGGGCTCCAAAATCTGGCTGCAGATGGTGATTGCAGCCATGAAATTAAAAGACACTTACTCCTTGGAAGAAAAGTTATGACCAATCTAGATGGCATATTCAAAAGCAGAGACATTACTTTGCCAACAAAGGTCCATCTAGTCAAGGCTATGGTTTTTCCAGTAGTCATGTATGGATGTGAGAGTTGTACTGTGATGAAACTGAGCACTGAAGAATTGATGCTTTTGAACTGTGGTGTTGGAGAAGTCTCTTGAGAGTTCCTTGGACTGCAAGCAGATCCAACCAGTCCATTCTAAAAGAGATCAGCCCTGGGTGTTCTTTGGAAGGAATGATGTTAAAGCTGAAACTCCAATACTTTGGCCACCTCATGCGAAGAGTTGACTCATTGGAAAAGACTCTGATGCTGGGAGCGATTGGCAGCAGGAGGAGAAGGAGACAACAGAGGATGAGATGGCTGGATGGCATCACCAACTCGATGGACATGAGTTTGAGTGAACTCTGGGAGTTGGTGATGGACAGGGAGGCCTGGCATGCTGCGATTCATGGGATTGCAAAGAGTCGGACACGACTGAGCGACTTGAAACCAAACCAACAGAAAAAAGAAAAAAAAAAAAAACTATTAAAATTATAAACATTGGAGGCCAAACAACATCCTTCTGAATAACCAACAAATCACAGAAGAAATCAAAATATGCATAAAAATGAATGAAAATGAAAACACGACCCAAAACCTATGGGATTAAGTAAAAAGCAGTGCTAAGGGGAAGGTTTGTAGTAATACAAGCTTAGCTCAAGAAACAAGAGAAAAATCAAATAAATAACATAACTCTACACCTTTAGCAACTAGAAAAAGATGAAATGAAGCACCCCAGGGATAGTAGAAGGAAAGAAATAAAAATTAGGACAGAAATAAATGCAAAAGAAGCAAAGGAGACCATAGCCTAAATCAACAAAGCTAAAAGCTGGTTCTTTGAGAAGATAAATAAAATTGACAAACCATTAGCCAGACTCATCAAGAAACAAAGGGAGGAGTATCTAATCAACAAAATTAGAAATGAAAATGGAGAAATCACAACGGACAATACAGAAATACAAAGGATCATAAGAGACTACTATCAGCAACTATTTACCAATAAAATGGACAACTTGGAAGAAATGGACAAATTCTTACAAAAGTATAACTTTCAAAAACTGAACCAGGAAGCAATAGAAAATCTTAACAGACCTATCACAAGCATGGAAATCAAAACTGTAATCAGAAATCTTCCAGGAAACAAAAGCCCAGGACCAGACAGCTTCACAACTGAATTCTCCCAAAAATTTAGAGAAGAGCTAACACCTATCCTACTCAAACTATTCCAGAAAATTGCAGAGGAAGGTAAACTTTCAAACTCATTCTATGAGGCTACCATAACCCTAATACCAAAACTGACAAAGATGCCACATAAAAAGGAAAACTACAGGCCAATATCACTGATGAACATAGATGGAAAAATCCTTAACAAAATTCTAGCAAACAGAAGCCAACAACACATTAAAAAGATCATACATCATGACCAACTGGGCTTTATCCCAGGGATGCAAGGATTCTTCAATATTCACAAATCAATGTGATACACCATATTAACTAATTGAAAAATGAAAACCATATGATTATCTCAATAGATGCAGAGAAAGCCTTTGACAAAATTCAACATCCATTTATGATAAAAACCCTCCAGAAGGCAGAAATAGAAGGAACATACCTCAACATAATAAAAGCTATATATGATAAACCCACAGCAAACATTATCTTCAATGGTGAACAATTGAAAGCATTTCCCCTAAAATCAGGAACAAAACAAGGGTGCCCACTTTCACCACACTATTCAACATAGTTTTGGAAGTTTTACCCACAGCAATCAGAGAAGAAAAAGAAATAAAAATAATCTATATTGGAAAAGAAGAAGTAAAACTCTCACTGTTTGCAGATGACATGATTCTCTACATAGAAAACCCTAAAGACTCCACCAGCAGATTACTAGAGCTAATCAATGAATATAGTAAAGTTGCAGGATATAAAATCAACACACAGAAATCCCTTGCATTCTATACACTAACACTGAGAAAACAGAAAGAGAAATTAAGGAAACAATTCCATTCACCATTGCAATGAAAAGAATAAAATACTTAGGAATAAATCTATCTAAAGAAACAAAAGACCTATATATATAGAAAACTATAAAACACTGATGAAAGAAATCAAAGAGGACACAAATAGGTGGAGAAATATACCATATTTATGGATTGGAAGAATCAATATAGTGAAATTGAGTATACTACCCAAAGCAATCTACAGATTCAAAGCAATCCCTATCGAGCTACCAATGGTATTTTTCAGAAACTAAAACAAATAATTTCACAATTTGTATGGAAATACAAAAAACCTTGAATAGCCTAAGTAATCTTGAGAAAGAAGACTGGAACTGGATGAATCAAACTGCCTGACTTCAGACTATACTACAAAGCCACAGTCATCAAGACAGTATGGTACTGGCACAAAGACAGAAACATAGATTAATGGCAAAAAATAGAAAGCCCAGAGATAAATCCATGCACCTACAGACACCTTAACTTTGACAAAGGAGGCAAGAATATACAGCGGAGAAAGCAAACTCTTTAAAAAGTGGTGCTTGGGAAACTGGTCAACCACCTGTAAAAGAATGAAACGAGAACACTTTCTAACACCATACACAAAAATAAACTCAAAATGGGTTAAAGATCTAAACATAAGACTAGACACTATAAAACTCCTAGAGGAAAACACAGGCAAACACTCTCTGACATAAATCACAGCAGGATCCTCTATGACCCACCTCCCAGAATATTGGAAATAAAATCAAAAATAAACAAATGGGACCTAATTAAACTTAAAAGCTTTTGCACAACAAAGGAAACTATAAGCAAGGTGAAAAGACAGCCTTCAGAATGGGAGAAAATAATAGCAAATGAAGCAACTGACAAAGAATTAATCTCAAAAGTGTACAAGCAACTCCAACAGCTCAATTCCAGAAAAATAAATGACTCAATCAAAAAATGGGCCAAAGAACTAAATAGACATTTCTCCAAAGAAGACATACAGATGGCTAACAAACACATGAAAAGATGCTCAACATCACTCATTATCAGAGAAATGCAAATCAAAACCACAATGAGGTACCATCTCACACCCATCAGAATGGCTGCTATCAAAGAGTCTAGAAACAATAAATGCTGGAGAGGGTGTGGAGAAAAGGGAACCCTCTTACACTGTTGGTGGGAATGCAAACTAGTACAGCCACTTCATGTGGGCTTCCCTGGTGGCTCAGAGGTTAAAGCATCTGCCTCCAGTGTGGGAGACCCAGGTTCGATCCCTGGGGCGGGAAGATCCCCTGGAGAAGGAAATGGTAACCCACTCCAGTATTCTTGCCTGGAGAATCCCATGGACAGAGGAGCCTGGCGGGCTACAGTCCATGGGGTCACAAAGAGTTGGAAGTGAGCGACTTCACTTCACTTCACTGCCATTATGGAGAACAGTGTGGAGATTCCTTAAAAACTGAAAACAGAACTGCCATATGACCCAGCAATCCCAGCAATCTGCTGGGCATACACACTGAGGAAACCAGAATCAAAAGAGACAAGTGTACCCCGATGTTCACTGCAACACTGTTTGTAATAGCCAGGACACGGAAGCACCCATATGTGCATCAGCAGATGAATGGATAAGAAAGTTGTGGTACATATATACAATGGAATATTACTCATCCATTAAAAAGAATGCATTTGAATCCATTCTAATGAGGTGGATGAAACTGGAGCCTATTATACAGAGTTTAGTAAGCCAGAAAGAAAAACACCAATACAGTATACTAACGCATACATATGGAATTTAGAAAGACAGCAGCAATCACCCTATATTTGAGACAGCAAAAGACGGATGTAAAGAACAGTCTTTTGGACTCTGTGGAAGAAGGCGAGGGTGGGATGATCTGAGATAATAGCATTAAAACATGTATATTATCATATGTGAAACAGATCGCCAATCCAGGTTTGATGCATGAGACACGGTGTTCAGGGCTGGTGCACTGGGATAACCCTGAAAGATGGGATGGGGAAGGAGGTGGGACGGGGTTTCAGGATGGGGAGCACATGTATACCATGGCTGATTCATGTCAATGTATGGCAAAAACCACAATATTGTAATTAGCCTCCAATGAAAATAAATAATTATTAAAAAAAAAAAAATACAGGGTTACAGGTATGAAATCTACAGTGTGGGGAATATAATGACTAATTATGTAATAAATTTGTATGGTGACAAATGATAACTAGACATCATTTTGAAACATAGAAATAGCATATCATTTTGTTTTGTACCAGGAACTAACATAGTAATGTAGGTTAATTATACTTAAAAACAAACAAACTCATATAAAAATAAGTATTTGTAGTTACCAAAGGTGAGTGCTAGGGGAAGGATAAATTGGATGAAGGTAGTCAAAAGATACAAACTTCCAGTTATACAATAAATGAATATTAGTAATATGATGTACAAGTAAGCATAACGAACTGTTCTGTATGCTAAATATAAGAAAGAGTAAATCCTAAGAGTTCTCATCATAAGGCAAACATTTCTTTTCAATTTATTTAATTTTGCATCATATGAGATGATGGAAGTTCTCTAAACTTATTGTGGTAATTATCTAACAATATATGTAAGTCAAACCATTAATCTGTTCATCTTAAATTTATACAGTGCTGTATGTCAATTGTATCTCAATAAGTCTGGAAGGAAAAAAGTGATTTAGCTGGACCTCACAATTGATTACCTGTGAGGTATAATAAGATTATTAGATTAATTGAGATTGAATCATAACTCTTTTTTAAGCCTAATTCAACAGGGAATAGCAGTACCAATTACTAACTAGGACATAAAAGTTCCTGGGATATATCAGGTTTGGCTTGGATGGTGACTAGAAATCAAGAGTTCCATTGTACACATGCCAAACTTGAGATGCCTATTATATGTCTACTATACATATTAATAAACCATGTGTATGTATGAATCTACAGCTCATGGCCCATAAGAGTAGTTGATACTAGAAGTAGCAACAGATCTCTTTGAGTTTCCTATACTTATTCTTTTAAACATACAGTGAGAAAATTATCTTAAAAGACAAGCCGTGTGGGAAGGATAGCTTTTCTAAATGCCAATAATTTCCTTTGCACTGTTTTAATCTGAGTAAGAGGTAAGAGTTAAACTCACTCATGTTCAGCTTCCTGCCAGCTAGCCTCCTGGGGGGGAAACGTTAGCCTTGTGTAAAACTTAACAGAATGTGGCTATGACTCAGTACTTGGACCCCAGCCCCCTCACCATGTCAGGAATCAGCCTAATAATACCCCCATCTATCTTTCTTCAGCCAACGTGCTAACAGTACACTGAAAGGCAGCTAAAGCAAAACTTTCCCATCTCTGCTTTCTTGGGTCCTGGAATTGTCAAGTTAAAAAGCCAGAGGCCTGGGTTTATTTTGCAGAGTCTGATGTCAGTCAGTATGTTAGGCATCTGCGTCATGTCCTAGAATGAATGGCACTGGACACCTGCTAGGATCACTCTTTGTGTTAACCCAAATAAAGCTTGTCCTACAGGTTAATGTTTTGTCAGGTCACTTACTGCAAATTGTAGTGACATATAGGTAGAGAGGTTATGGAATGTGAGGCAGGAAGCTTGTCCATGCAGCAGAAGGAGGGAATGACAATCCTTGGAAAGAGGAGGAGATCAGGTACAGGATAGAACACACCGGTATTTTCTGACTCTTGAATAAATGAAGGCACTGAGCAGTGGGAAGCAGTTACCACTGAATAGTTCAAAGAATTTAGAGGAATATGGCTTGTTTTTCATTTCTTTGAAACCAGACTTGGAATAGCTTAAGTTCCTTTAAGGAGTAAAACATATAAGAGGACACCACCTCAGACAGAAGGTTGGAAATGAAACAATGGCAGAGGGAATGATAGTAACTGCCAGTTTTATCCTGGCTGGATTAGCCCCATGGAGTCCCCTAGGTTCCACACCAACCTAGTAAATGTTGTGCAAGGGGATTCAGATGTAAGTGGGCTATCCCCTTTTATGACTCCAATTCCGTGAGGCCACCCAATGCAGATAACCTAAGCCAAAATTGTGGGATGCCTCAATTATTAGGAACAGAGAATATAAAGAGTTATAACTTGACAGGAGCCCTAATATTAGGGCTCCCAAAGAGTATCTAGGGTTTTAGTAATAAAGTCAATCACCAGTGTCAGGTATCAGGCCAGGTATGGTCAGCAGCAGCCAGAGCCAGTGGAATGCAGCTTACATGTTTCAGCAGCCACATACTTCTTGAGAACACAGAAAATGTTTCAGATAAAAGCAGGATGACCTCTCTCAAACAATGATTGTTGAAGTTCTGGAAAATACATCTGGATCTGTGTTCTTTCTACATGAAAGCTGATGCATATGCTTTCACCTATTTCTGCATACAAACCAGTAGGGAAAGGTAGACAGAGAAGACAGGAACTGAAAAAACTACATGTTTAACAATAACAAACTTAGTTAACTTGAAAAAGATTGCTTTAAAGGAGGAGGCTGAGATATCTTTATGGCAAATTTAAAACCCATGTGACTCTTACTTCAATATCTAGTAAGATAATTATATGAATAAAGATAAAGGGCAGTTATAGAAAAAAATACAACATGTATTTTCAAAGGCTCAGTTTTAGTGTATAAAATTCTGATCTCATTACCAATTATTCCCACATGAACATTATTCAGATTCCCCTAAGATACCATTTCCTTTACAGTAAACTCTTGGTTACAGAGTAATTTTTTTTTTTTTCAAAAATGACTACAGAGCCTAAAGCTTTATTTATCTCCCTGGGAATGATGCCAGTTCATGAATTAGACCCATGAATTTCAACCACTGTCCACTCTTTATGGACTTGAACTGATGGAGAGAAGCTGTGCCCTGAAGAAACAGAATTGTATACAGGTTTGGGTCTATGTATAATGTTATGTAGACAAATCTTTGTGCTTCCCTGGTGGCTCAGTGGTAAAGAAGCCACCCTGTAATGCGGGAGACTTGGGTTTGATCCCTGGGTGGGAAGATCCCCTGGAGGAAGGTACAGCAACCCACTCCAGTATTCAATTTTTTTTTTTTTAGCATTGTTTTTATTTATTTATTTTAGTTGGAGGCTAATTACTTTACAATATTGTAGTGGTTTTTGCCATGCATTGATATGAATAATCCATGGGTTTACATGTGTTTCCCATCCTGAACCCCCCTCCCATCTCCCTCCCCTTCCCATCCCTCTGGGTCATCCCAGTGCACCAGCCCTGAGCACCTGTATCATGCATCGGACCTGGACTGGTGATCTGTTTCACATATGATAATATCCATGTTTCAAAGCTATTATCTCAGATCATCCCACCTTCTCCCGCAGAGTCCAAAAGTCTGTTCTACACGTCTGTGTCTCTTTTTCTGTCTTGCATATAGGGTTATTGTTACCACTTTTCTAAAGTCCATACATATGCATTAGTATACTGTATTGGTGTTTTTCTTTCTGGCTTACTAAACTCTGTATAAGAGGCTCCAGTTTCATCCAGCTCATTAGAACTGATTCAAATGTATTCTTTTTAATGGCTGAGTAATATCCCATTGTGTATATGTACCACAGCTTTTTTACCTATTTGTCTGCTGATGGACATCTAGGGTGCTTCCATGTCCTGGCTATTATAAACAGCGCTGTGATGAACATTGGGGTACACATGTCTCTTTCAATTCTGGTTTCCTTGGTGTGTATTCCCAGCAGTGGGATTGCTGGGTCATATGGCAGTCCTATTTCCAGTTTTTTAAGGAATCTCCACACTGTTCTTCATAGTGGCTGTACTAGTTTGCATTCCCACCAACAGTGTAAGAGGGTTCCCTTTTCTCCACACCCTCTCCAGCATTTATTGTTTCTAGACTCTTTGATAGCAGCCATTCTGACGGGTGTGAGATGGTACCTCATTGTGGTTTTGATTTGCATTTCTCTGATAACGAGTGATGTTGAGCATCTTTACATGTGTTTGTTAGCCATCTGTATATCTTCTTTGGAGAAATGTCTGTTTAGTTCTTTGGCCCATTTTTGACTGAGTCGTTTATTTTTCTGGCATTGAGCTGTAGGAGTTGCTTGTATATTTTTGAGATTAATTCTTTGTCAGTTGCTTCATTTGCTATTATTTTCTCCCATTCTGAAGGCTGTCTTTTCACCTTGCTTATAGTTTCCTTTGTTGTGCAAAAGCTTTTAAGTTTAATTAGGTCCCATTTGTTTATTTTTGATTTTATTTCCAATATTCTGGGAGGTGGGTCATAGAGGATCCTGCTGTGATTTATGTCAGAGCCACTCCAGTATTCTTGCCTGAAGAATTCCATGGACAGAGGGGAGTCTGGTGGACTACAGTCCATGGGATTGCAAAGAGTCAGACATTATTGAGTGACTAAGCATAGTGCAGACAAATCTGCAGCCCTCAGGTGACTAACTGCAGGGCAATTTACAGATCAGATTTGCTCAACGAATGTTTCTGGGAAGACTACTATCTAATATATTTATTAGATTCATGTGAAGATTCAAATATTTCTCACAAAATCTGAATTACTGACCTCTGGTTTTTATTAGAAAATATGTCAAAACGTATTCCTCACAACAGCAAAATCTGTTTCACAGTAACTCCTACTTTAGCTATGACAAGAAATATTAAATTCACTACTATCTCCTCCACTCCTTATCATATTAGACTCAGTCTTTTCACTTATTTACATCATTGCCTGGCCCTTGGAGACATCTACATTCGTGGACTCTTGACAAGGATTTTCACTTATATGTTAGTGTATCTCTGGACAATTTTTAGTTAACTCCTGGTGATAAATTAAAATCCTATACTGAGTTCTGTGGCATGGTACTTTCCATTAATTTGTCAACTTTCTAGGAGAAATTTATTTTTTTACCATATCCCCATAGCTTCACTTATCACAGGTTCCATAGTACCTGCTGGATACTCAGGAGTACTTTGTCTTGGGTAGAGAATTATTTAGCAGTTCTGACATATTATGAGACTGTGACAGAGGCCTTTATTATCATAAAAAGTTGTACTTTTTTTTCCTGATAAAATTTGTCATTTGAGGTGTGGGTATGGGTAAAAAAACAGCTTCCACTTCATAATTTCACAAGTGAGATTTTTATACTTACTAAACATAATAGAATTTCATAACATCACCTTAACCTGATCTTTGAACTAAAACATCCTATACTAGACCACAGTATTACCAAAATATATCTATTTCTCAAATAATTGTGACTCCATCATCACCAACTCTGTAAAGTCTCTCTGACTTTTCAGTTGTATTTCCAAGAATACAACTTAAGAATGTGTATCTTATTCAATCCACACTTCTTTTCACCTTGAGTTTTTCAGTTAGGAAGTCACAGTCAAAAACACTTTTAAGTCTAAGGTTAAACATGTAACCTACAAAATTTCTGAATGCTATTATAAGATATTAAATTTAGACACTAGCCCCTCCAGACATAACTAGTAAATTATAGGGTCCTTTTGATAACCTGGAGATATATTCAAATGGTACACTTTTCAGACTGAAATGTACCTTGAAGATTAATACAGATATTAATAGCTGTCTTTAAGGGTGCAGGGTCCAGTTAACTCGTATGCTAAGTGCCCTAGAAAAAAGTTTCCTGGATATTGTATACAAACTTAACTTTGTCTCCCACTGTCAACATTTATGGCAGCTACTTATCTATTTCACTCTTGACCAACCATGAAATTTCTCACCACTTCCAGGCACTTCTTAATTTTACCTCTTCTATTCTTCATGTCATGCTGTATCCTTCCAGGTCCTCATCTCCTTGCTACCAGCTTTACCAGACCACTGTAGTATGATAGAAGAGTGTGTTGTGTTCTGTATCACCAGGTCTTATATTCCTATAATTGGTACTTGACTTAAGGGCAAGAATTCTGGGGCTACTGGAGTTGACAATGAGAATAGAACTGCAAGGACTATTAAATAGAAAAAAGATACATATAGTAAGTAGGTGGTAGCCAACACAGGACAGGTTATGAGAGAAGAAAATTATTAAAAAGAAAATGGCACTAACTGATAAAGAGAAAAAAGTAAACCATAAAGGCAGAGGAAAAAGATCAATGTAGGTAATTATAGAAGCCATATTAGGCATTGTTTTACCTTCTGTAAATTTTTCTGTATTTTTGAGCTTGCAGCTTTATTTTATATATGTCATTCCATTTGTACATAAAGAATATTTTGATATATTGGTAATTTTTCTCTGTTTCCCTTTCCCTTAACTCTGCTCAGTCAAATATATAGCTTTGTGCACATTATTTCAAGAGAAGTATGGATCTTGATAGGGAAGAAGGAAGTAACAGCTTCAAAATATATGTGTTTCTTTGGTTTTGCTTTTAGTTATCTATGTATAAGGAGAACTTTGAGAATTTGTTGGAGGAGTTAAGGGAAAAGGAATATCTGGGCATGAGTGAAGTATCTTGGCCAAAAAAGAGAAATTATATGTATTTACTAAAACAAGTAAGATAAATCTTTCTTGCCCATTACTTCAGGTCATACAGTGAGAGATAGAAAAAGAAAGAGTAACATACACGGAGAGAGAGAGAGAGAAAGAGAGAGAGGGAGAAAAGATTAAGTTTTCTCCTTGGTTTGTTGATGGCTATCTTCAATCTGTGCCTATGTCCTCATACAAGGACACTGGTCATAGTGGACCAGGGCCCACCCATATGACCTTATGTTACTTTAATCACCTCTTTAAAGGCCCTGGCTCCATATACAGTCACACTCTGAGATACTGGTGGTTAGACTTTCAGTGTATGAATTTGAGGAAGGAAATAATTCAGCCCCCCTAAAAGAGAGTGTTACAGAGCTGAAGAGTAGAAGAGAATTCATAAGTGAAAACAGTCAGTGCCACCAGCGAATATACTGCGCAATGACCAGGAAGGATATGACTACATGGTATGTCTTGATAGACAAGCCCACAGGTACCAAAAAAAAAAAAATACCTTTTGCCAAAAGAGTGACTGGCAATCAGTAGAAAGCAAGATCTGAAGGGATCTAAGTACCTGTGACAGTGGGCGTCCCTGTACTAACTAGATGACTGACAACCAAGGGCCCAATCATTTATTTCCCTATCTCCAACCTCTTGATAGTATGAGCACTCTGGACTATTACACAAACTCGGGGAAGCAGAAATGATGTTATAATCATGACATTTTTAAAATAAGTTATATTTCCCAAGTGAAGGCCAAAATTAAAGTTGTTTTTAGAAAATAAAGACAGTTATACTTCTTTTAGATTAAATTTAGGGACTGATATTCCAACTTACTGCTATAATAGACTTCTTCAATATTTGGACATAACATGGATAGGCTTCTATCTCTAACTACAAGAGTCTAACTAAAACAGACACTGAAACTTACAAAGTTGCTAACTATTGATATATTTACTATAAGGTGGTAAAGTAGACAATCAGGGAATATTTCTCTCAGTCCTGTGCTGACCTAGGTGGTGCAGTAACTAGTAATTAAATTGTCTCCACCTATAGTATAAAGTATCTCATGGGCATTGAGTGTAAGGTTCTGGAGGATCTTGCAACTAATGTTTTAGAGAAGTTTCAAGAGAATAAGGTATGCTCTGGCGAGAAGGGATAACTGCAGACCATGTTGTCTGCTGGAAGCAGACAAGAAAAGGCAGATAATAGCTTCTACCTCTGTTTCTGGAAACATTTCCTGCTTGTAGGCATATTCTGAAACCATTAAAAACTCGGGCCAAAACCAAACTATGCACATTATTGAATTCAAACTTATTTCAACTGCTTCTCTAATGGTTAAAGTTGAATCCTTGGTTTGTTGAAGGCTAGGCTCTTAGTAAAGAGGTTCATAAAAGGAGTTACACCCCCCACCCCACCCGCCCACTGCCCAGCCAAACTTCAGCCTTTTTGAGACCATCCTATCCTAATCTATCTATGGTGCTAATGAAGAGGAGTACAGCGAATGAAAACGTAGTTTACCCTTCAATACAACAATCAACCCATCCCTGATAAATGGTAAGTATTCCAAATTTCTTGCTTTTGATTAGAATAAATATCTAGGAACAATAGTCAATATAAAGAAAGGCTTTCTGATGTTGTTTGTCCAAGTCCTACCCTTGTTAAGAACATTGATTATTCATTACTATTAAAAAGATGAAGTTTTGAGATTCAGGTTGTTCCTTGGCAACATCGAACTGTCAATTTAACACTTCTGGCCCCTGTGTAGCAGTTATGTGTCACTGGTTAATGAACATGGTTATGTGAATCATAGTCTAATACACCAAAAGACTGACTCAGATAGTCACCCAAGTCTTTATAAAATCTTAGATGTTCAACAAATTTTTGACCAAGATTCAGTAGATGTTATCCATAGTCAAAGGTCACTGCTGGTTGTAGAGCCCCTGTATGGGTAAATCAATCCCCTAAGAGGGTGGAATATGGGAAAATTTGTACTATGGACCAAAGTGCAGACTCCACTGTCACAGAAATGAGACAACGATCTGAAGCTCATGGATTCACACGTTTTCTACAGTGTCTCAGTGCTCAACAGGGTTGACATTTATTAATATTAAACAATAATATTAAATGGGTTTTCATATTGCCAGGCAAATTGTCCTTTGGGACAGAAAGTCAGATGATTTTCCTTATATACATTCTAAATGGCCTTTTGCTTTCTGTTTAAAAGGTATATTATTTAATAGCAGTGATTTAGACCAGCTGCAGAGAATATTCAGAAAGGTTGTGACATAAGAAGAAATATGGACAGACTCTGAAGAGTGTGGACCCAGAGACTGACAGCTAATATTCATGAAGCCTGCAACTCTGCCTCTAATATTGTCCCAGCACTAGCCTTGGACTATTTCTTTCTGAATAAGAAAGCGCATTTCAGGGGCAGGTAGATCTGTTGAGCAGGGATCTATAAGGGTTTATCTTTGTGAGATGGATAATGAATGTATATGGACACAGGGGAATATATAGAAAAACCAACCAATGCCTATCTGGCTCATGCCATCTTCAAAGAGAATCATCATCTGCCTTCTTCCCTTATGCCTAAGCAAACATATTCTTCAGCATGTAACTGAGTCTCCCCTAGGCCATAGCTGATCTAAGAGTTAGGTACATGAACTAAAGAGACTCCATCTGTATGTTGCCTTGTGACCTCCTTGTATAAAATATGCAAAGATGAAGTGGGTTAACCAGATTCTTTCTTTAGATTTTGGATATGAAGTATTGATACTAAGAACTTGTCAGTAGCAGAGTGACTAGAAGCAGAAAGATTTTGATGTAGAAAAGCTGTCAGAGAAAGGGCTGGATGCAAATGTTCAAAGCTATGTGGAGCCAAATACAAAGGAGCAGAACTCCAAGTATAATTACACGGAGAGAGGAGAGAGCCAACTGGTGAAGAGAGTGTAGAAAGGAGACACATGAAAGCAGAGACATTAGAGGGACGGGACCACACAACTGCTGAGGGACCAGGCTTTCCAGTGCCATTTCTGGTTGACATGTTTTCCTTAAAATAATTTTATTTCTCCCCCACCTCCATCTATCTTTCTTGACATAGTTTTTTTTTTCCTTTCTTTCTTATGACCTACTTTAAAAATTAAAGCTAACTGGTTAATGATCTGTTTTTTTCTTATGTAGCCACATATAGTAAATATGCCTTCATGTCAGTAAATATCTATTTTATTTCAGTTCAGTTCAGTCACTCAGTCCTGTCTGACTCTTTGCAACCCCATGGACTACAGCACGCCAGGCCTCCCTGTCCATCACCAACTCCCGGAGTCCACTCAAACTCATGTCCATTGAGTCGGTGATGCCATCCAACCATCTCATCTACTGTCATCCCCTTCTCCTCCCCCTGCCTTCAATCTTTCCCAGCATCAGGGTCTTTTCAAATGAGTCAGCTCTAGGCATCAGGTGGCCAAAGTATTGGAGTTTCAGCTTCAATATCAGTCCTTCCAATGAAAATTTAGGACTGATCTCCTTTAGGATTGGCTGGTTGGATCTCCTTGCAGTCCAAGGGTCTCTCAAGAGTATTGTCCAACACCACAGTTCAAAAGCATCAATTCTTCAATGCTCAGCTTTCTTAATGTACATTAAATTGCTGCTTCTCACCCAATTTTTATGTTGAAATATTTCTGTCAAATTTAAATTTGTGTAGCTGACAGAGAAGTACCTATATCCAATGGTACAATTGGACACTCTGGATTGAAATATAATATTTAAAGAAGGCTGAGGGCAAAAGAATTATTAATGCTTTCGAACTGTGGTGCTGGAGAAGACTCTGGAGAGTCCCTTGAATGGCAAGGAGATCAAGCCTGTCAATCCTAAAGAAAATCAACCCTGAATATTCATTGGAAGGACTGATACTGAAGCTGACGCTCCAATACTTTGGCCATCTGATGTAATGAACCAACTCCTTGTAAAAGACTTTGAAGGGAAATATTGAGGGCAAGAGAAGAAGCAGGTGACAGAGGATGTGACGGTTGGATGGCATCATCGACTCAATTGACATAGAGTTTGAGCAAACTCAGGGAGATAGTGAAGGACAGGGAAGCCTGGTGTGCTGCAGTCCATGGGGTTGCAAAGAGTCAGACATGACTGGGTGACTGAACAACAACAATATTTAAAGAGAAACAACAGATGAGGGTTCAACAATTAAACGGAATGGATCATAGGAGAGAATATCTGGAAATGTACTTACATAGTCATATCTTTATAGAACACTATACAGAAACATTGCAATAAATCAAGAATTTTTTTTCTTAAAGAAGCAAATGTAATTCTGTACTTACCACTATGACTTAGTGAGATAGAACCATGGGTCAAATTGCATGAACTGGGGGATACCATGACCCAATAGAACACATTAATCAGAAAGGCTGAGAGTGGAGTCCATTACAAAAATATCAATGCTATGTTGTATACTTGGAATTAATATTTGGTGGAAATACTTGTGTTAGAATAAAATTAAAGAAAAAGAGTAAGGTAGTTTGATGATAGGTATGTATGATCACTCCCTAATCAATATAACAAAATCTCAACAGAAAATATAGACATTCTATTAATGCTAAACTTATAAATATTATTAAAGTTGTTATTTTGGCAAAACACAAAACAGAAGTACATATATTTTTAACATGTACTTGATGGCAAGAAAAGTTGCCAATCTAAATTTTTAATATAATCAGGAAAAACTTCTTGGTAAACTAGAAAATAGAATACTGTTAATAAAACGATTATGACATTTTAATACTCCTAAGATGCAGTCTTCTGCAATAAAATGTATCATTTTATTAATAGCCCTTACAATAAAGTTACTGAGTATCAAATACTTAGTATTATCTCATTTAATGCTCACAACAGCAATAGGAAGTATAACTATCAACACCTTCATTTTATAAGCATGAAAGCAAGAGACACCCACATGAAATAATTTTCCTCAAGTTACTGTTAGTTAAGAGAAGAGTCAACATCTTTCACACTCAGGCTCAAATTCTTGATCATACCTTTCTTAAGTCTCTCCCTGCTTATCACAACCTGAGGCTGGCAATATCAATGAAATGCTAAAATACTGCATCATATAATCAAATAGTCTTGAAAGGCTGCAATTAAGGATCTTAAGAGATATGTTTTAACAGTGACAAATGTAAGGCAAGCATACATTAAAAATATAAATTGTAAAAATAAGGGATGAGGAAGATACCTTTTAGAAATTCACGTGAAAAAAAAATTGAGTTTTACTTTCCTTTAACTCACTATGAATCAGCCATATAATTAGAAAATTATTATCATTTTATGGTGCTTTTAATATAGGTTAGGAAAAGGAGAAATTCACTGTTCAGTACACTTGGCATATTTGTGAGGCATGTGATATGTTTTGGTTGCCATATTTTAAGACTTCACTAAAGTGTGACAGAAATCTATGGGATGGTGGTCTGGATGATTGTGTCACATAATTAAAACCGAAGGAATTTTTTTTTTTTTATGATGTATTTCCTTGAATTGTGGATATCTATCATGAAAACAAGCACAAAAGCCTTATCAGATCTTAAGAGTCATTTTCAAATGTGAAATTCTAGCATATATGAGGGAAAAGATTTGGTCTACATGGGTAACAGCATATAATAAACTAGATGTTAGAGGGAGAATGTTTTAGGCTTACTATGATGAGTTGAATATATACATTAATCCAAAAATCATAAAGAATTGTTGTAAATATAACTAAATTCACCATTCCTATCTGGATTCAAACAAAAACCAAAGTTAATGTATTAGGTATTCCTTCAGTGAATAGGAGGTAGGAATGTATGATTTCTATGATCTTCCCAACGATTAGCAGAATTGGTATATTTTCAATGGGTTATTAGTAAATGTATAAATGACTCTAAAACGGGTAAGTGTGATGGCTCTATATTTAATGAACCACAGAAAATATGATCCACTCATGCTTGGAAGGGTCATATGTGATCAGTCAGGCAGAAATTGGTGGCATCTGTTACCAGTTCAGAATTTTACAAATAATGAATATTATCACTTCTGTGACACATTAAATAGATGTGCACTGCTCACTGGTTAAAGTGATGAGTACTGTTATATATCCAATTTCTCCCTCTGTTAAACCACAAAATAGAGTTGATTATCAGTTGATCATTAAGATGCTCTTAATGAGATCCTAAAATTCTGCATGAGGCTAACACCAATATTGCATAGTTGCTTTCCTATTTTACATATATGAAGAATGAATGAGTCTCATATGTAATAAAAATTTGTTGCAGGTAAATGTGTGTATGTGTTAATATAATTCAAAACAGATAATTCTTCTAGCTAAGAGTTGAACAACAATCTTCATTAAGGCACTCTCTTATGTTCCTGGGGCACAATAAATCTGTGATGGGAGGGACTGGCCAAGATGGTGGAGTAGACACTGAACTTGCCTCCTTCCACGGGCACACCAAAATTACAACTATATACAGAGTAGCTATTGATGAGAAAGATTGGAATACTATCAGGAAAGATCTATGAGATAGGGAGAAAATAAGGTGGGTAGGAAGGGCAGAGATGCATTACAATCAAGACACATACCCTTGCACTGGTGTCCCAAGATTGGGAGGATAATCACAGATGTTCTCCCCAAGAAGTAAGGCATCCAGGCTTCACATCAGGATCCCAAGCCCAGGGATCCTGAACTGGGAAGATGAGTCCCCCAAAGAGTTGGCTTTGAGGACAGTAGGTATTACTTTCCATAGTGCCACAGTGCTGTGAAAAATTAAAACTCCAGCTTTTCTCATAGCTTAGTTGGTGAAGAATTGCCTGCAATCCAGGAGACTCTGGTTCAATTCCTGGGTCAGGAAGATCCCCTGGAGAAGGAATAGGTTACCCACTCCAGTATTCTTGGGCTTCCCTTGTGGCTCAGCTGGTGAAGAATCCACCTGCAATGCAGGAGATCTGGGTTTGATCCCTGGGTTAGGAAGATCCCCTGGAGAAGGGAAAGGCTATCCAATCCAGTATTCTGGCCTAGAGAATTCCATGGACTGTATAGTCCATGGGGTCGCAAAGAGTCAGACATGACTGAGTGACTTTCAGTTTCACTTAAAGGACACACACAAAGGCTCACATGCTCCAGGACTAAGGGTGAAAGTGAAAGTGAAGTGAAGTGGCTCAGTCGTGCCCGATTCTTAGCGACCCCATGGACTGCAGCCTACCAGGCTCCTCTGTCCATGGGATTTTCCAGACAAGAGTACTGGAGTGGGTTGCCATTGCCTTCTCCAGAACAGAATACTAGGTGGCTTAATTTCCTTGGTGGGGAGAAGGGGATGAGTGTTGAATCCCTGAACTGCCTGAACATGTCCTTTAGAGTGAGGAGAGGAAGGTCTCCTATAAAGCGGAAATCACTGTCAGCTGCTTCAGCACAAAGGGCCAGGAAGGAGAGAGCAGATTTCCCACCTCTGTCATTCCAGTTCTTCTGGAAGATTACAAACACAGAATCCACATTGGTCTTTTCCTCCACATACTCCAGTGCTGTGGTCAAACTTTCCCTAAGGGTAGGGCCAGTAATTTGGAAGGAACATAGGTCAGGCCCACCTGCCAAAAGTGGGAAGCTTCCCAGAGAGGCAGGAAGCAGCTGGAGCTTCTGGTTGCTATATATTCTTATATCCTGGGGACATAGACATCGGTGAAAACCATTTTTTGGAGTTCATTCTACCATAAGAGGAGAAGGCAATGGCACCCCACTCCAGCAATCTTGCCTGGAAAATCCCATGGACGGAGGAGCCTGGTAGGCTGCAGTCCATGGGGTCTCGAAGAGTCGGACATGACTGAGCGACTTCACTTTGACTTTTCACTTTCATGCACTGGAGAAGGAAATGGCAACCACTCCAGTGTTCTTGCCTGGAGAATCCCAGGGATGGGGAGCCTGGTGGGCTGCCGTTCTATGGGGTAGCAGAGAGTCAGACACAACTGAAGCGACAGCAGCAGCAGCAGCTACCATAAGAACACTGGTATTGGCAAGCAGACAGATACCAGCCATGGGGTCACCTGAATTCTGGGCCCACATATCTATCTTTTATAGATTTATAAAAGGTGATTTATAGTCCCAAGATCACCTGAACCCTGAAGCCTGCCTTGTCAGGACCTAGCCATGAGCCACAAGTAGAGTGGCACCAGCCCCAGGATCCCAGCCCTGCTCACCAGCAGACCAGCACCATATCTAGGATATCTTGGGCCCCTCAGCCAACTGTCCCTGTATCCAGCTCCACTCACCAAAGCATTGACAACAGCCTCAAGACAATGTGAACCCCATAGTCAGCCACGTCAGGAACAAGCCCTGCCCATCACCAGGCTAACAGAAGCTCCTGGACTCCCAGCGTCCTGCAGCCAGAGACCCTAGAATCTGGCTCTGCCAACCAGTGGGCCAGCAATTAACCTGGTATCCCAAGCCCTGGACCTGCCCACAGCAGGCCAACACCAGCTCCAAGACAACTTGGCTCCCTCAGCAAGCCACTCTGGGATCCAGTCCCAATCACTAGCAAGCCAGTACCAGCTTTGGGACACCCCAGAACCCACAGTCATTCATGTCACGAACTAGCCCCATCCACCAAAGGGCCAACACTAAATCCAAACAAGACCCACAGCCATGCACCACAGAATCTGGTTCTGCCCACTAGTGGGCCAGCATGAGACCCAAAACCCCCAGGGAACCACAGCCACCTCATGACCTGGCCCCACCCCAAAGCAATCTGCAGCCACTGCACTGTGCTGGGCATGGGAATCAACGAGACTGGGAGCCAGCGTCTCCTAACCATCCACCCACAGCAGTCAGGCTGTCACAACAGGACTCCTAGAGCGTACAGCTCTGGTGACTAGAGGTGGGGTGTGCTGCTGGAACACATAGGATGTCTCCCACAAAAGGCTCCTTCTCCAAAGTCAGGAAACATAACCAACCTATCAAATACATAAAAATAAAAAATATCAAATTAGGCTAAATGAGGAATATATTTCAAACAAAGGAACAAGATAAAACACCAGAAGAAATAAGTGAAGATAAGCAATCTACCTGATAGAGAGTTCAAGGTCATGAGTACAAATACGTTCAAGTATCTCAGGAGGAGACTGGATGAATAGAATGAGAGGTTAGGAATGCTTTGCAATTCATTTGAGGAGGACAGCATCACCCTGACACCAAAAGTAGACAAGGATATTACACACACACAGACACACAATTCTGGCCAAGATCACTGATAAACATAATTTAAAAGTACTCAAATAAACTGAATTCTGAATTCAAGCAATGCTCATACACTGGGATCAAATGGGTTTTATCACAGGATGTAGGGATTGTTCAATGTCACAATCAATCAATGTAACACACCACATTCACAAGTTAAAGAATGAAAATCACATGATCGTCTCAAGAGATACAGAAAAAGTATCTGATAAAATTCAACATCCATCATGATAAAAACTCTTAACAAATTAGATATAGAGAGAGCATACCTGAACACAGGCTATATATGACAAGCCCAAAAGTAGCACTATTCTCAATTCTGAAAAGTTGGAAACATTTCCACTAAGATGAGGAATAGGACAAAGATTTTTGTCTTGCTATTCAACACACTGTTTTGTTATTCAACACCAATTTTATTCAACATAGTATTGGACACAGCATTCAGACAAAAAATAAAGAACCAAATGTGAAAAGAAAGAAAGAAAACTGTCATTGTTTACAGATGACATGATCCTATACATAGAAAATCTTAAAGACACCACCAAAAAACCACGAGAAAAAAAGTTGCTGGTAAAGTTGCAGGATGTAATGTTAGTATACACAAAGTTGTTGTATTTCTATATACCAAAACAAACTGTTAGAATAATCAAGAAAACAAACCCATTTTAAATTGTCTCAGAAAGAATAAAATACTTAGGAATAAATATAACTAAGGGGGTAAAAGATCTGTACTTGAAAAACTGTAAGAAACTGACAAAAGAATTGAAAAACAAACAAAAAAAAAGGATAGGTATTCCATGCTCACAGATTAGAATTAATATTGTTTAAATTACCTTATCACCCAAATCAATCTATGGATTAAATGCAACTCCTATCAAAATACAAATGGTATGTTTCAGAGAACTAGAAAAAAAATAATGGCATTTTTTTTTAGAGAACAAGAACGAATAGTTCTAACATCTGTATAGAAACACAAAAGACTCCAAATAGCCAAAACAATCTTGGGAGAGAGGAACAAAACTATAAATGTCACACCCCTTGATTCCAAACTATAAAAATAAAACAACAGTGAGCAAAGCAGCACGGTACTGGCATAAATACACACGCGTGCACATACACACTCAGATCGATGAAACAGAATAGAGAGCCTAGAAATGAACTCACACTTGTATGGAGAATTAATCTACAATAAAGGAGGCAAGAATATAGAATGAGGACAAGACAGCCTCCTCAAAAATGATGTTGGGGAAACTAGACCGTACCAAAAGTATCAAACTGAACTGTGCTCTCACACCATATACAAAGATAAATTCAAAAGAGAGTTTATGATTGACTTGAAACCATAAAACTTCTAGAAGAAAGCTTAGACAGTAAGATTTTTAACATCAGTCTTAGTAATACTTTTTTGGATATATCTCTTCATGCAAGGGAAACAAAAGCAAAAATCAACAAATGGGAAATCAAACTAAAAAGGTTTTGCACAGCAAAGGACACTATCCACAAAACAAAAAAGGCTACCTACTGAATGGAAAAGATGTTTGCAAATAATATATACGATAACAAGTTAAGTGTACAAAGAACTCATACATCTGAACATAAAAAATGAACAACTCATGCAAAAAATGGTCAGAATACCTGAATAGACATTTTTTCTAAGACATACAGATGGCCAACAGACACATGAAAAGTTGCTAAACATCACTACTCATCAGGGAAACGCAAATCAAAACCACAGTGAGGTATCACCTCACTGCTAGATACGCTAGACTGCCATATCTAGCAAATGTCTATCATCAATGACAACAGGTGTTGGTGAGGATGTGGGCAAAGGAAACTCTTGTGCACTATTGGTGGGAATATAATTGGAAAGCAGGATAGAGGTTCCCCAAAAATATAAAAAAGAAAATGAGATTCAGCATTTCTACTGATGCATATTCAGCCAGAGAAAGCAAAAACAGTAATTAGAAAACATATATGCACCCTAGGTTTATTGGTATATTATTAATAGCCAAGATATGGAAACAACCTAAGTGCTCATCAAAAGATAAATGGATAAAGAAGATATGATATGTGTGTGTGTTGGAATGTTATGTGTGTGTGTCTATGTATACACATACACATATATACGTACACACAGACACAATGAAATACTACTCAGTCATAAAAAAGGAAATATTACCTTTTGGAAAGACCTAGGGCTATTATACTAAGTAAAGTAAGTCAGAGAGTTAAAGATAAATACTGTATGATTTCAAATACTGTGTGTGTAACCTAAATAACAGAGCAAATGAATAAACATAATAAAACAGAAACAGAGTTATAAATACAGAGAACAAACAGGTGGTGGCCAGAGAGGAGAGGGATGGGGGAAGAGAGAAATAGGTGAGACAGGTTAAGAGGTTCAAACTTCCAGTTACAATATAAACAAGTCATGGGTATGAAATGTACAGTGTGAAGAATACAGTCAATAATTATGTAATATCTTTGTATCACTGTAGATGGTAACTAGGCTTAGTTTTATCTCTTATGCTTAGACTGCTTAATATTTTTATACTTTATTTCAGACTAATATTTTGTATTTTTTAAATATTCATTTAAAGCCAATTTTTGTAAATGGTGTAAGGGTCCATCTTTATTCTATTGCACATGGATATCTAGTTTTCAACATACATCAAGGCTGTATATTGTCACCCTCCTTATTTAACTTATCCTCAGAGTACATCATGTGAAATGCCAGACTGGATGAAGCATAAGCTGGAATCAAGATTGCTGGGAGAAATATCAATAACCTCAGATACACAGATAACATCACCCTTAAGGCAGAAAACAAAGAAGAACTAAAGATCTTCTTAATAAAATTGAAAGAGGAGAGTGAAAAAGTTGACTTAAAACTTAGCATTCAAAAAATGAAGATCATGGCATCACTTCATGGCAAATAGATGGGGAAACAGTGGAAACAGTGAAAGACTTAATTTTCTTCGGCTCCAAAATCATTGCCGATGGTGATTGCAGCCATGAAATTAAAAGACACATACTCCTTGGAAGAAAAGTTATGGCCAACCTAGAAAGCATATTAAAAAGCAGAGACATTACTTTGCCAACAAAGGTTCATCAAGTCAGTGCTATGGTTTTTCCATTAGTCATGTATGGCTGTGAGAGTTGGTCTATGAAGAAGGCTGAGCGCCGAAAAATTGATGCTTTTGAACTGTGGTGTTGGAGAAGACTCTTGAGAGTCCCTTGGACTGCAAGGAGATCCAACCAGTCCATCCTAAAGGAAATCAGTCCTGAGTATTGATTGGTAAGACTGATGCTGAAACTCTAATACTTTGCCCACCTGATGCAAAGAACTGACTCATTGGAAAAGACCCTGATGCTGGGAAAGATTGAAGGCAGGAGAAGAAGAGGATGACAGAGGATGAGATGGCTGGATGATATTACCAACTTGATGGCCTTGAGTTTGAGCAAGCTCTGGGAGTTGGTGACAGACAGGGAGGCTTGGCTTGCTGCAGTCCATAGGGTCACAAAGAGTTGTACATGACTAAGTGACTGAACTGAACTGATCCAGTTTTCCCAACACCATTTGTTGAAAAGACTGCCCTTTCTTCATTGAATTACCTTGGGACCGTGTTGAAAATTGTTTGACTATATGTTAATGGCTTATTTCTGGGCTCTCTATTCTATTTAATTGGTCTATGAAGCTGTGTGCATGGCTGCTCAATCGTGTCTGACTCTTTATGACCCCAAGTGCCATAGGCCCCCAAATTCCTCTGTCTCTGGGATCATTCAGGCAAGAATGCTGGAATGGGTTGTCGTTTCTTCCTCCAAGGGATCATCTCTACCCAGGGATTGAACCTGCATCTCCTGTGGTTCCTGCATTGACATATGTTTGTCTTTATGCCAGAATCATACTGTTTTGGTTAGTGTAGTTCTGTAATAAGTTTTGAAATCCAGAAATGTAAGACCACCAACTGTGTTCTTTTTCAAATTGTTTTGGCCATTTGGGGCCTTTTGAGATTCCATGAATTTTATGATGAATTTCTATTTCTGCAATAAACACAAGTGGAATTCTGATAGAGATTGCATTTTGAATCTGTGGATTACTGTTGGTAATACTGATATCTTAATATTAAGTATCTCAATCTGTGTACACAAGGTGAATTTCTATTTGTGTCTTTCATTTCTTTCAGTAACATATTGTTTTCACTGTGTAATTTTTTCCTTCCTTGGGTAACTTTACTCCTAAGTATTTTATTTTTTTTGATGCTATTGCAAATGAAATTTTCTTAGTTTCCTTGTTATATCATTCATTTTTAACATCTAAAATGAATGATTTTTGTTTTTGAGTTTATATTCTGCAACTATGCTGAATTTATTTATTCTAATTGTGTGTGTGTGTGTGTGTGTGTGTGTGTGTGTGTGATCTTGTTGGTATTCCACATATAAAATCATATCTTTGCTAACAGATCATGTTACTTCTTCCTTTTCTATTTATGTATCTGTTATTCTTTTTGCTTGCCTAGAAATTGATTAGGGCTTCTAGCACTATCTTGAATAGAAGTGATGAAGGTAGGTATCATTGTCTTGCTTGTAATTTTTCAGTCTCTGGAAGAATATTTTTGTATAGAATAATCTTAAGTGAAATATAAAGATCTGAATCTAGGAAAAAAAAATTAAACAGGATACAAGTAGTTGTTTTTCCACTAAGGAAGAGATCATCAGTCCAACAGGACAAGGGGATTTTAGCTAATGTATTAAAGTAAATTCTAAGCAGTTTTTCATAGGCGCCTACGATCTTGCTTTAGAATACATTTTCTAAATGCCTACCTCCATAATATTTTTGATGTAATAGAGTTACTTAGAAAGGTTATATGCTTGCAGTTGTTACTAACTTTGAAATAGCGCTCAATGTGATTATGACATGCTTTGGAAAATATGGCCTCCTGGTGACTCCGTGTACACATACTGCCTTTGCTGAACTATTCGTGTGTATATAGAGACTCATCTTGCTTCCTGGGGAACAGGCTTATACTTTAGGGAGACCTTTTTCACTTTTGTTAAAAGCCCTGTGAATCTGGCTAGATAATGCATTAACTGCTGGGTGACCATATGAAATAAGGCTATAATGCATTAATTACTGTTATCAATATGATCTCGTTCTATAGTTTCACAAACTTTAATGTATATGTATGTCCTTAAACACAGAATGCCTCAGCATCACCACTGACATATCTCAAGATAAATCTGAGCAATTTTAGTTTAAAATGTTAGTTTAAAAATATCTTTATTTGAGGAAGTGTTAAAATTTAAAGTTGATGTGATAAAATCTTTAGAATTAAATGAAAATAAAATTCTGGACTGAGAAAAGAACGTTGAAAAGAATGATTTGATGGAGCATATTATGCATATTGTAAGTACCAGCTGATCTTGTTAACACTTGGAAGAAACACTTTATGATTCTCTGAAGGATGCCTGTGTTGCAGGAATACTTCACTAGCCAAAGGCTACTTTAAAGTATTAAGCTCTTTCTTTATTAGCATAGTTTATGAGAGACCCCTTGTTCACATCATGTGGTTATCTTAAGGAAAAACAGAATCATTCTTATTTATTTAGGGAGTCCTTTCCAGAACAAAATAATTTCATTTAAGAAAGTGTTTTTCTCAGCTGATTTAGGAAATTGAACACTCACACAATTTACCAGTGGAGCCCCTCTCCTCTGAAAAGATACTGACAGGAAAACTTTCTTCATAAAAATCCAAAATCTTACTGTGGACAAAAATGCTATTATTTAGTTCAGTTCAGTTCTGTTGCTCAGCCGTGTCCGACTCTTTGCGACCCCATGAATTGCAGCACGCCAGGCCTCCCTGTCCATCACCAACTCCCAGAGTTCACCCAGACTCACGTCCATCGAGTCAGTGATGCCATCCAGCCATCTCATCCTATGTCGTCCCCTTTAGTTAAATTTAATTAAATTTTATCCTTTATATACTGGACAAACTGACAGAAATAATAACATCTAATAAGTCAACAAGTGCCCTTGAAGTCAACTGTAAGAAAGTGAAATAAAGCACAAAAAAGAAAATGCTAAAAGGATCAAATTTATATTGTGAAGTTGCTCAGTTGTGTCCAACTCTTTACGACCCCATGGACTATACAGTCCATGGAATTCTCCAGGCCAGAATACTGGAGTGGGTAGCCTTTCCCTTCTCCAGGGGATATTCCCAACCCAGAGATCAAACCCAGGTCCCACACTGCAGGCAGATTCTTTACCAGCTGAGCCACAAGGGAAGCCCAAGAATACTGGAGTGGTTAGCCTATCCCTTCTCCAGCAGATCTTCCTGACCCAGGAATTGAACCAGGGTCTCCTGCATTGCAGGTGGATTCTTTACTAACTGAGCTATCAGGGAAGCTCCATATGGTGAGAGGTGAACAAAATTGACCTTTTATCAAAACATTCCAAGACATAGACACACTACTTATGCATTCATATATAGTAAAATTCAACTCTCAGAGAAGACTCTGGGCTTTCTGGTCAATATGATAGTCACTTGCCTGTAAAAACAAATGCAAGCATCTAGATAAAATCTTGGTCAATAATAAATCACTTTACAAAGATCGTCACTTATGATTATGACTATGATGATAATCGGAGAAGGCAATGGCACCCCACTCCAGTACTCTTGCCTGGAAAATCCCATGGACGTAGGAGCCTGGAAGGCTGCAGTCCATGGGGTTACTAGGAGTCGGACATGACTGAGCGACTTCACTTTCACTTTTCATTTTCATGCATTGGAGAAGGAAATGGCAACCCACTCCTGTGTTCTTGCCTGGAGAATCCCAGGGACAGGGGAGCCTGGTGGGCTGCTGTATCTGGGGTCGCACAGAGTTGGACACGACTGAAGCGACTTAGTAGCAGTAGTAGCATGATGATAATCATTCTTTAATGAATCTATCATACCTCTCTTGAACACATCAAGGAAATCAAATGCAGCATTTCTTAATTTCTTAATGGCCTATGGAATATATTTGTTTTAAGTGACAATCATAATCCAGAACTTTCTTTTCCTATCTGCAGAGTGCAAGTCAATGATATCTATCCAGTTACAAAGAAAGGGACACTAAGAGAAGCTACATCCGTGTCTCCTCCAATATTATAACCTTCAAAATAAGTTTTAAGGTGTATTTTTTTCACTTTGATTTCTCAAGATGAGTACTTTTGCAGTAAGACAAGTTAAAAAAGGATTGGTGGAAAACTATTAAATAATGTAAACTCTTATTCATGTCATGAGACAGGACAGTTTTTATAAGGAAAATCCATTAAGCATGAAGATTACAGTGATCAGGGAAAAATCTCCTGTGAGAACAGTGCCCAGGGCTTGATGTGTTAAAATGTCACTGCTGTGTCCTATTGTGAGATGAGAAATAATTGGTCTAATAAATGACTTAAATTTATACATAGTCATACATAATTCATCCAGCATTAGACACTATTATTCTATACCTTTAATTTACATTAACATGCTGAATGATCAGTACTTTTCCAAAGTACTAAAAATACAAAAAAAAAGTAAAAATATAAAATTTTGATATACCCTTTGCACCATGAAAATTTCCATTGTCTGTGGCAACCTAGATGCAGAGAAAGTAATAACAACATGTTAGTTAAAACAGTGAAATGGATACTTAAGCTCTTAATTTTCACATGAGTCACAAGTACAGCATGGAGCAAGATGCTAAGTGTTTTTTTTCTCAAAAGTAGCTAAAAACATTGTAATAACCATCATTAAGTTTGGCTTTTTTACAGATGCTAGAGCTTACTTGTAAACATGCAAACTTGCCATTTACATAGGATTTTGCCCTATATATTTACATCCTAATCTTATTCATACAGATTCCATACAATTATAACTGTAATTGAGTATGAAGTCACTTGTTTCTCCCAGAGTCAACACATAATTGGCTAATTCTAAGTCTGACAAATTAGACTTTGAAACATATGTTCTATTTACGATATGTGACATCATTGAATTTCAGTTCCATAGAAACAAAATCTCAATATCAACCTTTACAGCAGAGACACACGTTTTCTGCAAAAGAGATACAGTACTTCAAACAGACTGTTCTAAAACAAGACTTTGCATTGGGAGCAACATATACATGAGCTAGTCAGGGTTTTGGTTTTTTTGTTTGTTTGTTTTTTGCAGTTCTCCATTTGATAACTGCTGCAAAACTGTAGGAGATATGCCTTCAAACAATATAACAAAACAATCACAGGTATGCAAAAACCTTGAAATTTTAATCTTCTTCTCCATGAGTAATAATTACCACCTTTTGGATATTTGATGGAATATTCTGACAACTGCTTGTTCAAGAAATAGATTTTTGTTTTAGTTTCCTAAATAGTGACAACCCATGTTCATGCTGGTACTTAGCAAAGTACTATCTACAATGATTCTCAAAGACTCTGCTTTAGATAATAGTTTATAAATTCCTATGCTTCCCTTACTTGTCTTCTTCCTACCATAGTGGACCTATAACCTAAAGCTTCATTGCCTTGTATAGTTATGTCTTTATCATCTTTTATGAGTGTTAACATTCTCATGAAGTTTTATAATTCATAAGAATTTAGTTTCATTTTAATAATTACAGAAGTCCACCAATGTTTAAGCTAAATAGAACTGTTATCAGGGAAGAATAAATCTGACTCTGTATCAGATCTATTTTTTCTTTTTTTTTTTTTTTACTTTAGCCTTTGTATTCTATTGCTTTTGCTACAAGTGAATCACTAAAGAGGAAGGGGTGTTGCCTACAACTTAAAATGTACATAATGGCCCAACTCCAGGAACCCTGCCTCCCATGAAGCGAAATTCCTTTGTTTAAGCTCACAGAAAACATTCTGATCAGGTCCACCTGTGAATGGCTGCAGGAAAGAAGAAAATAACATATCCCCACCAGAGTCTGGCTGGAACAAGTATGCCTCCCCCCCCGTTTTTTTTTATCCTCATCTCCCTATACAAAAGAAACCAGTGTCAAAACCTAGACCAGATGGTTCTTTGGGACACTAGTCCACCATCGTCTTGGTCTACTAGTTTTCTAAATAAAATCACTACTCCTTGCCCCACATCTCATCTCTTGATTGACTTGCCTGTCATGCAGCAAGCAATACAAGCTTGGATTCTGTAAGAGAATAAGAAAACTTGCCAGCTGTGGATCTGGCTGGAAGAGTAGGTTACCAGATCAGCGGGAGCTTCTGGAACTAGCTAGATCCACTAGGGCATGGCTAAACTTTCTGGGCATCATGTAACCTATAGATGTTGCAGTATATGTGCCTGCAGGCAGAGCACAGGCTAGGGAAATAGACAACAGGAATTAATTCTAAACTGGCAGAAATTCAGAAATTGGACTCCATTTTAAAGAGACAAAAGATTGGTGGATGGAAGATGGATGAGAGATGGCATGACCTGCTTATATTTGACTTTCATAGAAATTGAAATAAATATCACCTAGCATCTAGGAAACAAACACATGTATGTATTGAAAACGGTTTTGAAAATAGATTAGAACAATATTTTCATTTATGACAGGAAACATCCAATGGGTTGCTTTATCTGTTAGTGCTTAAATATAAGAGCATGTATTTTAAAAACTGAGCCGTTGTCCTTTATAATTAACTAAGCAAAATATCATGTAGCTATTTTATTTAAACGTTATATTAACAAATTCAAACTGCTAATTGTCCCTACATAATCTTATATCCTTAAGGATGTTCTTTTAAACATGTATATTAAAGAATGCAACACTTAAAAAACAGACATTTTTAGAAAGATGAACTCAGCAATACTAATTTTTGGTTTTGTGACCAAAAGATGGTATTTTTTTAATAGAAAATTTAACTGAATTGTATGTAGATTCATCCAAATGAATCATCATTCTTAAGAATATTTAATTTAGCAACCCATGTCTTAATTGGTATGTATTAGGATTGCATTTTATACTGTTATATGAAATTAGCATATACTCTAAGTAGATTCCACTGAAACTCTCTGGTTATTGGATTTAGTAAACAATTTGGAAGTAAAGGAGGCTTAATGTTGACCAGAAAATTAAAGAAAATTAAAATGCTCTTTGAATTAGACTGTGGTTTTACACAATCTTGAGCAAATTGTACAGTAGAACTCACCACTACCATAGTTCCACACTATTTAGCCCTGTGTCCACAGAGAATGCCATTGAAATTGGTTTGGTAAATGCTTGCATGAGAGGCATATCAACTGGTTATTAATTAGCTAATGAAGGGAAGAAGATAGAATTGTACTGGGACTCTATTAGTGTTTTGTATTTCATTGGTGGCCAACATCTGTAGGTTGCTAATGTGAGATTTTGTTGCCGTTGTTAAGAGGATAGGATCTCTTTCCAAATCGGGAGCTGTCATTTCAATATCTGATTCATATACATCGGGTTATATTATACCTTTCCACTTTGAAAGAAGTAGTTTCTGGGGGTCCTGGGTAAATTTAGATGCTCAGCATTTGTACAACTAAGCTTCCTTTTCTTGAACTAATGCATCCTCTATATCCTCTTTAAGAAGCTCATCGTTTGAAAACACTGACCATTCAGGATTAAAATATTATACAAGAATACTTGAAACTTATCTGGCTCTCTATTTAATACTCCTCAAATACGGTGGGCATGAACATTTCCAGTGCTGCTCCTTTGTTTTCGATGTTAAAGGCGATTTAAACACTTGCATTAAAAATGTCAAGCAAGCCAAAGTCACTGAATAAATTAAATCTTAAACAATAAAAAGGTCTTTGTTTTTGCTACAGTGGGCAGATACTTTCATAGATATTCAAATGAAATTCATTGTCTTTCCCAGAAGATTCAATAGAAAACTTTATTAGTCTTACCTCATGGGTTATATCTCTTCAATAAAGACTGTGCCATATTGGACAGGTCATCAATCTATTCATTTACAGAGATGTGTTTTCTTCTATTTTATTGAATGGACTGTGGTCAATAGGCATGAGCTTCCTGATTTCTGCCTCTTAAAGCTTTCTGTCTTCTTCTCTCTGACTTAATTTCATTCTGTCACAGCTTTAGAATATGAGCCTTTACTTCTGTTCAAGGCCAAGTCTCTAACTCAGCTCCTTGCTTCTCCCTCTTTATCCCTTCAAGGATTACACTAGCACTCAGTCCCTCTCTTTTCTTTTCTTAGATCTTTTCTCTACTGGTTCTCTAAGCAAGCATATGACCCACCACTTTCAAACAAAAAACAAACAAAATCCAGCAAACTCACACTCCCAAACCCTCAGTTCCCTACCCCCATTGAGCTGTTGTTCAAGTGTTTTCAGAATTGCTTACATCGCTAGGTCAGGAAGATTCCCTGGAGTAGGCAACGGCAACCTATGTCAGTATTCTTGCCTGGAAAAGTCCATGGGCAGAGGAGTCTGTTGGGCTATAGTCAATGGGGTTGCAAAGAATCAGATATGACTGAATGCGCACCTGTGTGTGGCTAGAGGGGCCCAACATGATGTTTATTTACAGTTCTTTTTTTTTTTTTTTTTGGCTTTAGCCTTATAGAATCAACACAAAACAACTGTTTTCCAAAGTGCTATTCTCCCCTAAACTTTCTTCAGTGTGACTTTAATGCATAACACCAGTAGATTCATTTGTCAGAGTCTGCACCCCTTGTTGGGTTCTCCCCCTTCCCCCAGCATAACTGTTGATTTTTTTTAAATCTCCAGACCATAAAACTCAGTGTTCATTTCTGAGGGATTTGACAAGTATCAGAGTCATGTTTCTACAATCACAGGAACACATAGGACAGTTCCATCCATCTGAAATTTTCCCCATGCTAACTCTTTGTAATCAAGTTTTTTCTCAATCCAGACTCCAGCAAAGCAGTCACTAATCTACTTTCTATCTTTACACTATTGCTTTTCCAAAGTGTCATACAAATAGAATCATACAACGTGAGTTCTTTTTTCATGAGTAATTTCATTTAGCAAAATGAGTCCATGTTTTTATGTTAAAGAGTATTCTGTTCTTTTATTTATTGCTGAATAGTATTCCGTTGCATAGATAGAAGATGGTTTGTTTATCCATTTACCTGAGGAAGAGCATTAGGATTGTTTCTATTTATTCTGATGATGAGTAAAACTGCCATAACTTTTTCTGTGAATATAAGTTTTATTTCAGTTGTGTAAATATCTTGCTGTGGAATTCCTGATAATATGGCTGAATATGATTAATTTTTAAGAAAGAGCTAAACTGAAAGTGAAAGAGGAGAGTGAAAAAGTTGGCTTAAAGCTCAACATTCAGAAAACTAAGATCATGGCATCTGGTCCCATCACTTCATGGCAAATAGATGTAGAAACAGTGTCAGATTTTATTTTTTGGGCTCCCAAATCACTGCAGATGGTGATTGCAGCCATGAAATTAAAAGATGCTTACTCCTTGGAAGGAAAGTGATGACCAACCTAGATAGCATATTCAAAAGCAGAGACATTATTTTGCCAACAAAGGTCAGTCTAGTCAAGGCTATGGTTTTTCCAGTGGTTATGCATGGATGTGAGAGTTGGACTGTGAAGAAAGCTGAGCGCTGAAGAATTGATGCTTTTGAACTGTGGTGTTGGAGAAGACTCTTGAGAGTCCCTTGGACTGCAAGGAGATCCAACTAGCCAATCCTAAAGGAGATCAGTCCTATGTGTTCATTGGAAGGACTGATGCTAAAGCTGAAACTCCAATATTTTGGCCACCTCATGCGAAGAGTTGACTCATTGGAAAAGACCCTGATGCTGGGAGGGATTGGGGGCAGGAGGAGAAGGGGACAACAGAAGATGAGATGGCTGGATGGCATCACCGACTCGATGGACATGAGTTTGAGTGAATTTCAGGAGTTGGTGGTGGAATGGCCTAGCATGCTCCGACTCATGGGGTCACAAAGAGTTGGACACAACTTAGCAACTGAACTGAACTGAACTGAAACTGAAAAAAAAAAAAAAGTGTGCTGATGAGAGTTAACTAAACATATTGTGGTATCATTTCACAATATATATAAAATAGGACTTATTATGTTCTACATCTGACACTAATCAGATCAGATCAGTTCAGTCGCTCAGTCGTGTCTGACTCTTTGCAACCCCATGAATTGCAGCATGCCAGGCCTCCCTGTCCATCATCAACTCCCAGAGTTCACTCAGACTCACATCCATCAAATCAGTGATGCCATCCAGCCATCTCATCCTCTGTCGTCCCCTTTTCCTCCTGCCTCCAATCCCTCCCAAAATCAGAGTCTTTTCCAATGAGTCAACTCTTCTCATGAGGTGGCCAAAGTACTGGAATTTCAGCTTTAGCATCATTCCCTCCAAAGAAATCCCAGGGCTGATCTCCTTCAGAATGGACTGGTTGGATCTGCTTGCAGTCCAAGGGACTCTCAAGAGTCTTCTCCAACACCACAGTTCAAAAGCATCAATTCTTCCGTGCTCAGCCTTCTTCACAGTCCAACTCTCACATCCCTACATGACCACAGGAAAAACCATAGCCTTGACTAGACGAACCTTTGTTGGCAAAGTAATGTCTCTGCTTTTGAGTATGCTATCTAGGCTGGTCATAACTTTCCTTCCAAGGAGTAAGCATCTTTTAATTTCATGGCTGCAGTCACCATCTGCAGTGATTTTGGAGCCCCCCAAAATAAAGTCTGACACTGTTTCCACTGTTTCCCCATCTATTTCCCATGAAGTGGTGGGACCGGATGCCATGATCTTCGTTTTCTGAATGCTGAGCTTTAAGCCAACTTTTTCACTCTCCGCCTTCACTTTCATCAAGAGGCTTTTGAGTTCCTCTTCACTTTCTGCCACAAGGGTGGTGTCATCTGCATATCTCAGGTTATTGATATTTCTCCCGGCAATCTTGATTCCAGCTTGTGTTTCTTCCAGTCCAGCGTTTATCATGATGTACTCTGCATATAAGTTAAATAAACAGGGTGACAATATACGGCCTTGACGTACTCCTTTTCCTATTTGGAATCAGTCTGTTGTTCCATGTCCAGTTCTAACTGTTGCTTCCTAACCTGCATACAAATTTCTCAAGAGGCAGATCAGGTGGTCTGGTATTCCCATCTCTTTCAGAATTTTCCACAGTTGATTGTGATCCACACAGTTAAAGGCTTTGGCATAGTCAATAAAGCAGAAATAGATGTTTTTCTGGAACTCTCTTGATTTTTTGATGATCCAGCAGATGTTGGCAATTTGATCTCTGGTTCCTCTGCCTTTCCTAAAACCAGCTTGTATATCAGGAAGTTAACTGTTCACATATTGCTGAAGCCTGGCTTGGAGAATTTTGGGCATTACTTTACTAGCATGTGAGATGAGTGCAATTGTGTGGTAGTTTGAGCATTCTTTGGCATTGCCTTTCTTTGGGATTGGAATGAAAACTGACCTTTTCCAGTCCTGTGGCCACTGCTGAGTTTTCCAAATGTGCTGGCATATTGAGTGCAGCACTTTCACAGCATCATCTTTCAGGATTTGGAATAGCTCAACTGGAATTCCATCACCTCCACTAGCTTTGTTCGTAGTGATGCTTTCTAAGGCCCACTTGACTTCACATTCCAGGATGTCTGGCTCTAGGTCAGTGATCACACCATTGTGATTATCTGGGTCATGAAGATCTTTTTTGTACAGTTCTTCTGTGCATTCTTGCCATCTCTTCTTAATATCTTCTGCTTCTGTTAGGTCCATACAATTTCTGTCCTTTATCGAGCTCATCTTTGCATGAAATGTTCTTTGGTATTTCTGATTTTCTTGAAGAGATCTTTAGTCTTTCCCATTCTGTTGTTTTCCTCTATTTCTTTACATTGATCGCTGAGGAAGGCTTTCTTACCACTTCTTGCTATTCTTTGGAACTCTGCATTGACATGTTTATATCTTTCCTTTTCTCCTTTGCTTTTCGCTTCTCTTCTTTTCACAGCTATTTGTACAATACTATATGTCAATTGCTAACTGCTGCTGCTAAGTCGCTTCAGTCGTATCTGACTCGGTGTGACCCCATAGAAGGCAGCCCACCAGGCTCCCCTGTCCCTGGGATTCTCCAGGCAAGAACACTGGAGTGGGTTGCCATTTCCTTCTCCAATGCATGAAAGTGAAAGTGTGTCAGTTGTGTCCAACTTTTAGCGACCCCATGGACTGCAGCCCACCAGGCTCCTCCATCCATGGGATTTTCCAGGCAAGAGTACTGGAACAGGGTGCCATTGCCTTCTCCAATATGTCATTTATACCTCAATTAAAAATAAATAAAAGAAAAAAAGGTAAATTGTAGGCATCAACTAATATCCTCCTAAAAACACGTCTGATATTTACTTTTTGCCCTTTATATATGATGAAATGTATCAAGTGAAACTTTCTGTCTTGACAAATAAATATCTGTGTATTTCAGCCCTATTGAGATGTAGAACATTACCATAACCCCAGACAGTTTCCTTTAAAAAAAACAAAACAAAACAAAACAAAGATGGCAATCTTGTGTAGGATAGTGGAGACTGAAGCAAATAACCTTTATAACTGGAAATGTGCATGCCATTTCTTCTGCTAGGCCTGAAATCATACAAACCCCTCTGTCCCTGTCCTTTGAAATGAAAGGCTTTAACTTTAGTCTCCCAGGCTTCCTCTCAATCTCAAAGAGCTGACTCAGGAAACTCAAACCAGGACCTTGTAACAACCTAGAGAGGTGGGAGGTGGAGGAAAGTTCAAGAGCAAAGGGACATATGTGTACCTATTGCTGATTCATCTTGATGTATGGCATCAGTTCAGTAGCTCAGTCATGTCCGACTCCCTGCAACCCCATGAATCACAGCACGCCCGGAGTCCCTGTCCATCACCATCTCCTGGAGTTCACTCAAACTCATGTCTATCGAGTCGGTGATACCATCCATCCATCTCATTCTCTGTCGTCCCCTTCTCCTCCTGCCCGCAATCCCTCCCAGAGTCAGAGTCTTTTCCAATGAGTCAACTCTTCACATGAGGTGGCCGAAGTACTGGAATTTCAGCTTTAGCATCATTCCCTCCAAAGAACACCCAGGGCTGATCTCCTTCAGAATGGACTGGTTGGATCTCCTTTCAGTCCAAGGGACTCTCAAGAGTCTTCTCCAACACCACAGTTCAAAAGCATCAATTCTTCGGTGCTCAGCCTTCTTCACAGTCCAACTCTCACATCCATACATGACCACAGGAAAAACCATAGCCTTGACTAGACGAACCTTTGTTGGCAAAGTAATGTCTCTGTTTTTCAATATGCTATCTAGATTGGTCATAACTTTTCTTCCAAGGAGTAAGCATCTTTTAATTTAATGGCTGCAGTCACCATCATGTATGGCATAGACAAATGCAATATTGTAAAGCAATTAACCTTCATTAAAAATAAATTTTAAAAAGAGATAATGAAAATTAGAGATACCAGGGGAATATTCCATGCAAATATGATCACAATCAAGGACAGAAATGTGGACCTAACAGAAGCAGATTATATTAAGAAGAGGTGGCAAGAATACACAGAAAAACTGTTCAAAAAAGATCTTCATGACACAGGTAACCACAAAGTTGTGATCACTCACCTAGAGCCAGAAATCCTGGAATGCAAAGTCAAGTGGGCCTTAGGAAGCTTCACTATGAACAAAGCTAGTGGAGGTGATGGAATTCCAATTGAGCTATTTCAAATCTTAAAAGATGATACTGTCGAGGTGCTGCACTCAATATGGCAGCAAATTTGGAAAACTCAGCAGTGGCCACAGCACTAGAAAAGGTCTGTTTTCATTCCAATCCCAAAGAAAGGCAATGCCAAAGAATGCTCAAACTACCACAAAATTGCACTCATCTCACAGGCTAGTAAAGTAATGCTCAAAATTCTCCAAGCCAGGCTTCAACAGTACATGAACCGTGAACTTCCAGATGTTCAAGCTGGATTTAGAAAAGGCAGAGGAACCAGAGATCAAATTGGCAACACTGGAAGAGACCCTGATACTGGGAAAGATTGAAGGCAGGAGGAGAAGGGGACATCATGGTTGAGATGAGATGGTTGGATGGCATCATCGATGCAATGGACATGAGTTTGAGTAAGCTCCAGGAATCGGTGATGAACAGGGAAGCTTGGTGTGCTGCAGTCCACGGGGTTGCAAAGAGTCGGACACAACTGAGCGACTGAACTGAACTGAACGCTGTATTTTTCTTCACCACAATCAAGTGTCAGTAGATCTGCTTCACTGTGTGCAGGTGACTGGCTCTGAGTTTTGTTCAATAATAGGCATTTAATGAAGACTATTTATGTTAATCTACTAAGGATTTTAAGGTTTGTTGCTACTGTGTCTACTCTCAGTACATCATTAGTTATAATTTTTCTTTAGCTATATCTAGCATAGTAGCAGCTGGTTTGCTTGACTGTTTTCTTTTCTTTTCCAATGTCTGCTCTACATTCAGCTTTAGTTCTCTCCTTTTTACTACATATCAGAGAAGTGTCTTGAAGGGTATTTTGTACAGGGTGATTTTTAGCCTAAAGATGAAGATGCAGATGGGAAATGTGTCCTCTCTTGTTTTTATTAAGTCTCTATTTTAGGAAAGAACCAGATCTCACAGTTCATGGAACTGGTCTTAGTGTTACTATCACTCCTGTGGTATAGTTCTAAGCACATAACCATAGAGAAATCTTCACTTCCTATTCCCTTTTGCCACTTGCAATGGGCTTTCATAAGTGTCATAGAGGCCATAATATTTTTTGCCTTCATTCCCACATAGGAAAGATTTTGTTTGATATGTTAGATAGTGGAGAAGGTTTCCATGTGGAATTTGATACTCTCACCCATTTTTCCCCAGCAGCTGTTCCTCTAAGCCAATTCTGCAGCAGGAGAGAAACTTTATCAATATTTTCCTATCATCCATCTACCTTCCAATCCAACCATCCCCATCTAACTATCCACCCTACCTACCCATATACGTGTTGCATTCTTTCATATATAATTGTTATTTGTGAGCTCCTGGTAGAATTCAGAGTGCAGACTTTTTCATATTTGCCATCACCAGGAACTTCTCCTTCCCTCGTCATTATTTTACACACTTGTTTATCCTCCATTGATTTGCTAATCATTCTAACTGAACTCTTCTTATGAATGTGTGGCTGCATCTTGCCCATGTAAGCCAGGACACGTGTCTTACATCTATCTCAGAGAGCTCGTATCACCTTAGATTTTCTGCTAGTTTATTATCCTGTGACTACAGAGCTCTGTGATGGGTTCCAGAAAATTGTGAACAAGGTTTTATCTGACATTATTATTATTACAGGCTATGTGCACATTTTTTTTCCAATTTTCTTCCTCAGCTGAAACCAGTTTCATGAATTTGAGTCATATTCAAATGCACATTTTTTTCCCTCTGATCTGAGGATGCTGTAATATAACCTATATCTCTTGTTACAGCATTGACTTTACATCTAGTCTGCAGAGATTCTAGCAAGTCTCCATTATTTACCATCTAGGTAGTCTCAGGTTACTTCATGCCATTGGTCTCAATTTCATAAGTGAAAAATTAGGCTTATAATAGTTTTTTTAAAAGAGTTTTTTGATGTGGTTGTTGTTGTTCAGTCACTCAGCTGTGTTCCACTCTTTGTGACCCCATAGACGAAGCACACCAGGCATCCCTGTCCTTCACTATCTCCCAGAGATTGCTGAAACTCATGGCCCATCCAGTGGACCATTTGTTTAAAGTCTTTACTGGATTTATTACAACATTGCTTCTGTTTTTTTATGTTTTGGTGTTTTGGAGATGAGGCATGTGGGATCTTAGCTCCCCAACAAGGAATCTAATCCACACCCCCCTGCATTGGAAGGTGAAGTTTTAGCCACTGGACTTCTGGCGAAGTCCCTATAATAGTTCTTTTGACATAGACTTACTATGAGCATTGGATAAAGTAACGTATGTAAAGGTTTGAATATTAAAAACTGTATAAATGTTAACCTATTATAAATTATTCATTGTAATTGAATATTATTGTATTGTTTTTTTTTTTTTGTATTGTATTGTAATTACCTATGTGTATAAGTTCAGGTTTCCCCAGTCCTGTGGAAGTTCTATAAACAAATCCCACTGGCCTCCATGTCAAATTCCCACTGATCTATTATTTCAAACCCTAAAAGATGATGCTGTCAAAGTGCTGCACTCAATATGCCAGCAAATTTGGAAAACTCAGCAGTAGCTACAGGACTGGAAAAGGTCAGTTTTAACTCCAATCCCCCAAATAGGCAATACCAAAGAGTGTTCAAACTACAGCACAATCACTCATCTCACACACCAGCGAAGTAATGATCAAAATTCTCCAAGCCAGGCTTTAACAGTACGTGAACCATGAACTTCCAGATGTTCAAGCTGGATTTAGAAAAGGCAGAGGAACAAGAGATCAAATTGCCAACATCTGCTGAATCACAGAAAAAGCAAGAGAGTTCCAGAAAAAAACATCTACTTCTGCTTTATTGACTATGCCAAAGCCTTTGACTGTGTGGATCACAAACAACTGTGGAAAGTTTTTAAACAAATGGGAATACCAGACCACCTTACCTGCCTCTGAGAAATCTGTATACAGGTCAAGAAGCAACAGTTAGAACTGGACATCAAACAACAGACTGTTTCCAAATTGGGAAAGGAGTATGTCAAGGCTGTATATTGTTACCCTATTTATTTAACTTATATGCAGAGTACACCATGAAAAATGCCAGGCTGGATGAAGCAGAAGCTGGAATCAAGATTGCAGGGAGAAATATTAATAACTTCAGATATGCAGATGACACAACCATTATGGGAGAAAGCAAAGAACTACAGAGCCTCTTGATGAAAGTGAAAGAGGAAAGCGAAAAAGCTGGCTTAAAACTCAACATTCAGTAAACTAAGATCATGGCATCCAGTCCCTTCACTTCATGCAAATAGATGGGGAAACAATGGAAACAGTGACAGGTTTTATTTTCTTGTGTTCCAAAATTACTGCAGATGGTGACTGCAGTCATGAAATTAAAAGATGTTTGGTCCTTGGAAGAAAAGCTATGACCAACCTAGGCAGCATATTAAAAAGCAGAGACATTACTTTGCCAGCAAAGGTCCATCTAGTCAAAGCCATGGTTTTTCCAGTAGTCATGTGGATGTGAGAGTTGGATCATAAAGAAAGCTGAGTGCCAAAGAATTTATGCCTTTGAACTGTCATGTTGAAGGCTCTTGAAAGTCCCTTGAACTGCAAGAACATCAAATCCGTCAACCTTAAAGGAAATCAGTCCTCAATATTCATTGGAAGGACTGATGCTGAAGCTGAAGTTCCAATACTTTGCCCACCTGATGTGAAGAACTGACTCATTGGAAAAGACCCTCCCTGACATTAAGAAACATTAAAGGCAGGAGGAGAAGAGGCTGACAGATGTTGTGATGGTTGGATGGCATCACTGACTCAATGGACATGAATCTGAATAAGCTCCAGGAGTTGGTGATGGACAGGGATGCCTGGTGTGCTGCAATCCATGGGTTTGCAAAGTGTTATACATTACTGAGCAACTGAACTGAACTGATACCTCCAGGTAAAATGCATATTTTTAAAGAACAGACATTTCATTTCTCCTAATGATATTTAGGTCAACACTAGAATATAGAAAATGATAAATAAATATTTCATTAATATGTTGCTGCATCGTTATTTCAAATTGTTATTTTGTTGCTATGTTATATTGATATATACAGAGGCTATAAACTGATTGTCTGCATATCTATTTTGACTATCTCTTACCACAGTTAACCTCGGGAATTTTATTAAACTTCTTTGCATCTCAATGTTTTTCATCATTATAATGAGAATCATTATAGTTCCTATCAAATAAGCTTGGTTGAGGATTAGATGAGTTAATATGTACCAGGACACGCTAGAGATAAAGAACTTGCCTGTCAATGCAGGAGATGGAAGAGATGCTAGTTCAATCCCTGGGTTGGGAAGATTCCCTGGAGGACAGCATAGCAACCCACTCCAGTATTCTCACCTGGAGAATCCCATCAACAGAGGAGCCTGGTGGGCTATGGTCCATAGGTCGCAAAGAGTCAGACACAACTGAAGCGACTTAGCAAGCAAATTACTAGCACATATTAAATGTTCCCTAAATATTAGACATAATTATTGTTAAAAATAATAGCATTACTAGTCATAAAGTTATTACAATTTAAATATATTAGATATTTTTAAATATTGATAATAAGTAAGATAATTTGCCCTTGTTCACTTGGTTCAAACATTTTTTGCCTGCATCCAGGTGAGCTGAAACACTATTTACCCTTTACATATCAAATTAGTGTTGTTTTCTCACTTTTCTTCCAAGGCAAAATTGATTACTTCTGGTCTTCCAAAAATCTTTTCCTAATTTTAATACATCTATTTAATCACATTCATCAACTATAGCTTTAAATTTTTTTTTGATTGTGGTGAAAGTCACATAATATAAAACATACTATTTTAACCATATTTAAGCATACAGTTCAGTGGCACTCAGTACAATCCCATAGTTGTGCAACTCTCACCATCATCCACCTCCCGAATTTTTCACCTTCTTAACCTGAAACTCTGTCCCATTAAACACTAACTCTCCGTCCTCCCTCCCCACATCTTTTCTGCTACACGAAATTGAACTGAGACACAGGCTAGCTTTTGTATTCTATTGCTTTATTTAGAATAATGTGAAGCCCTTTGCTTTTGTTATTTTATTAAAGTGTCTTATGCTGGTGTCTTTCAACTATGTATCACAAAACACATTTAAATAATTTTATATACATGCTCTCTGCTTAGTCAATAGCTAGAATGTAACTGTGCAGATGGCTCAGATCTATACCTGAACTTCACTGGACCCTGCAACAGTTCTTGGAATATTTCTGCAGACCTCACAATGCTCTGGACAACCATGTATAATAGAAATGTTTTCCATTAGAGGTATAAAATATCATTTCCCCTATTTAAGGATCAAAATTTACATTACTAGTGATAGAAAGTTTTCCCTGTTTTTTCCACAACCACTAAAGAAATGAAATCTCAGCAAATGGGAAAATAATTATCTGCAAGCTTTGTTACCAAGTCCTCTTTAAGTCTGGGATTACTTGATGTAAAAAAATGAATTAAAAAAGATACTAACATCTTGATTTTTATTTACTGTATGGGTGGTATGTTATTTTAATAAATCCCACATCAACTGTTCTGACCACTTGAAAACATAGATTTGAAAAATTCTAAACTCTCAAATCTAGACACACCATTTATAAACCACTTACAGATGATATTGGAGAAGAAAATGGCAACCCACTCCAGTACTCTTGCCTGGAGAATCCCATGGAGGGAGGAGCCTGGTAGGCTATAGTCCATGGGGTCGCAAAGAGTTGGACATGACTGAGCGACTTCACTTACAGATGATATAAAAACATCTTTTGTCCATTATGGTTGACATGTCAAAACTATAATGTTATCCTTGAACTGCAGAAGATGTCACACAATTTTAAATATTTTTATGACTAGGACCAGGCCCTAAGGTCCATGATACTATTTCACAATGTTACTTTGGATGTCATTATGATTAACAGAACAGGATGTATGTTATTATCAAGCCTAGAAATCTTCAGTTCTTCCTCTTTGTTATATACTCCCAGATGCTCATCTCAGGAAATTGAAAGTGTTATTAATAAGTAGAGTACCACAGCCTAAAGAACATTACATGGTCACAAGAATTTTTCTAAAATACATTCTTGTTCACAAAATCATTTAAGAGCTAATAAATAAGAAATTTACATTTATTTAGTCCCCGAATAAAGATTAAACCAGAAATATCTCTATATATGCACTAGAATATATTTTGAATGGGTATTGAAATTCCATTACAACTGAAGTGGAAATATGTATCACTTCAAATCATTGCATTTTGCTGCTATTTATCTATGCTCAAGTCCTGAACTTTATCCTTTCATTCATCAACATCTTTAATTTTTTCAGGTGGTTCTTCCATTACTAAACATAATGTTAAATCAATTATATCTTGATATAAATGTTCATATTTTGGTGTTATCAGAATCTATAGATATAAAACTCCTTAGGCAAATAGTCTGTCAATTATTTGAACAAGAAACTCAGCAAAACAACAACAAACAATGTCAAAAACAAGCATAAAATCATTGCATACTGCTATACCATGCAGAATTACAAATATCACTAATCATCTATTTTATCACCATTTGTTGCAAATGTTTATATCTTTATGATTATCTGTTAAAACTTCTATTTCTTTAAAATTGTGTTTATATTCTACCTCAATTCACAAATGACTCGTGACAATTAATATCTCTCTTCACCAATCTCTTTAGCTACACACATTCACCTTATATTCTAAGATATGTTGCTATAGTACTCTAGATATTTTTCCTTGGGGCAACTTTGCTTTCGGACATCTCGCTTAGTCTATGTACAAAAACAATGCTGGAAATGATGGTTTTATACAATTGCAAAAGGAAAATTCCATAGTTTTGCTCTATCAATACTTATGGTACAATTCTATCCACTGCCATAAGTTGAACAATTTTTGCATCATATTATCCTACTGAAAGACAGGCTGGCTATAATATGGCACTGCACAATGAGTGGGACATGGCAATAATTGCTAAAGGCCACTACTTGAGGATTAAATTTTTATGTGTTAAAAGCTGGACTGTAGGAAAACAAATGAAGAATTTTCATAGACAAGAATTACAAAGCCTTCCAGGAATAACGTCAAACGTTTTCCCACGCTGTCAAATATCAACATTTTGACAGCATAGGAAAAAAGCATTAAACATTTTCCACTCTGTCAAAGGTTTGACATTTTTCAAAAGACACATTCACTAGACACACTAGTTCTGCCTATGGAAAGATATATGCCTATTATACAGTAAGGGAAGATTTAGAAAGAATGAAAATAATAGAAACAGATGACATCAGGTGTCATCACACAGTGATATAGAATACAAATAATACATAGAAAGTGACACTAAATAGATCGGGTCACAATTTTATGTAAGTATCTTAGGGAAGAGATATATGATTAATTCTCAATCATCCATGGTAATGAGGAAAAGTGAAAGCAGGAAAAATGACCCCAAATTTAAATCCTAATCTTTTATAGAGTTTTAATTGCATCAATTATTATATCAAGAATGACAAAACAGGAAAACCTTAATTTTGAAAGATTTTTTAACGTTTCCCATTTCCTTCTCTAATCAAGTATAAAGCAAAAGATAAATAAATGATGGGAAAGAATGATATTAATAACTAGTCCTTAAACCATTAAAAGCTAAATCTCTGTTTTATTTCATTTTGAGCAAACAAACCCTTAATATCAAAATAATATTTTTAAGCAATGGTAATATTCAACCCCTCTTTATTGTTAGATATTCTGTACTTTCTCAGAAAGTAATATTAGAAAATTGCCAACTAAAACTTTTCAAAAATTTATAATTGTTTGTAAGTTTTGATGCCCAGATGAATCATTTGAAAGTAAACAGTTTTCTAATGCAGAGATATTAACAGTGTCTAAAACTATTTTAAGATCTCCATAGAAAGAAAGAAAGAAAGAAAGTGAAGTCGCTTAGTCGTGTCCAACTCTTTGTGACCCCATGGACTATAACCTATCAGGCTCCTCTGACCATGGGATTTTCCAGGCAAGAATGCTGGAGTGGGTTGCCATTTCCTTCTCCAGGGGATCTTCCCAATCCAGGGATTGAATTCAGGTCTCCTGCATTGCAGGCAGATGCTTTACCATCTGAGCCACCAGGGAAGCCCAAGGAGACTAAATTGAATGTGTTATTTTAGGCTCCAAATAACCCTTCACAATGGTTTGTAACTGTAAAAGTATGTTTTATTCAACCTGTTTAATACAAAACAGGATACAAAAATATAAATATTAAAGTAAATGTATCTAAATTTTAATTTTAAATAAACATCTAACTGAGGCATTTCTCTTGAACACACTCATGTGCTCCTGTATTGTTTTAATCCAATATGGCATGTTTTATCATAAATTAGTATTTTTCTGCATACAAAATATTTCTTGATGTAGTATTTATTTTTATATTCACCAAGGCAAGCATATTTCATATCCATTAGTTTTTGAATCACAAATGAAACAGTCAAAAAAATTATTCAAACTTAAACAACCACTTAGATTTGTAGAGGAAATTGAAAATAAGGATAAGTGAAATTTCATTTAGAAGAGGTGTTTAAAAAACTTTGGTCATAAAGAAACAAAAGATAATATATATTTTTTTTGTGTGTGAATTTTATTTTATTTTGCTAGAAATTCCTTTTATTTATTTATTTTTTTTTTTAGGATGGGGAACACGTGTACACCCGTGGCGGATGCATGTTGATGTATGGCAAAACCAATACAATATTGTAAAGTAAATGAAAAATAATAATAAAGATAATATTTTAACTCATATCTTTCTGCCTGGAGAGGAAGAAGAAAAAAAAATCTATTTAGATTTGTGTATTCTAAGGGATTCCCAGGTGATGCTAGTCCTAAAGAACCCACCTGTCAATGCAGGAGATATAAGAAACATCGGTTTGATCCCTGGGTCGGGAAGATCTCCTGGTGAAGGGCGAGGCAACGCACTCCAGTATTCTTGCCTGCAGAATCCCATGGACAGAGGAGCCTGGCGGACTACAGCACATAGAGTTGCAAAGAGTTGGACACAACTGAAGCAACACAGCACATACACACAGTGCGTTTTAAGATAGCTTTTGTAAATGGAATACTTTAATTGAAGGATAGTCCTATGAGTAGAGAGTACACAGTTGGAAAACAGGGAGAAAATACACTGCAAAGACACTTAAGAGATCCCAAGGGACAAATAATTTAGGTTAATTATAGGGGAAAACTTTCTAATGAACTTCTGAGAAAAAAAAATCTAGAAAACTTACTTTAGGAGATCTTAAAACAGAATGCTGACTTAATTTACATGGTTGAAATAACTCACAGGTTAGAAATTCAAATAAAAGATCCTTCATTTGATCTATAAAGTTGTCTAGTTTGTACATAGGTATAATAAAAAACATGCTGTTCAGATATTTCATGGTAGACATTTTAATTCTGATTTCAGCACAGAGTAGTAATGATCCAAATGATGTTTGTACCACACAACGTCCAAGACTTTTTTTCTGTTTTCTAACTCTGTGCAGATGAGTGCTGTTGTGAACATGACTATCTATTGCCTCTTAAAAACACTTAACATAGTTTCTTGAAATTCCTTCAAACCTAAATCTACTTACATAAGGGCCAAACATGTGTTGTGTGAGTATGCATACATATGCATATACATACATATGTGTGTCTACATTATGTACACATTATGTATATATAAATTCTATATCAGGAAGGAAACATTCACCAAAACTGTAACGAAAGCATATGGTCTTTGAACGACAGAACACTTTCTCACTACACATAAATGGATGGATAGATAGATTTCCTTATGTCACAAATGATAGCTCATCAATAACAAAGAAGATGACACCTCCCTTCATGGGGCTTTAAAAGAGAAGAGAATCAGTAGGTGGATTTTTAGATGGAGAAGGGTAATTGTAGAAACAGATTAGATTCATTCTGCATGACTTTTACTTTATCCTTCATTTCTCTAGCAGTGGTTATTATAATGCTTAGTCAAAAGAAATATATTATCCATTAATTTTCCATTAAAATCGTGTCTTGCTTAGGGTAATAAAATTTAGAAGTTTCCCAGAGGTCAATTGGCATGATAAGTCAAATTTCTTATGTGACGCCTTTTGACCTTGCAATTCTATGTTTAGAAATTCATCCTAATGAAATTAACTGAGGACTGTGCAAGTAATAAACTATAAATAAGTTTATCGTGTTATTCATTACAGCAAAATTAATTAGAAAAATATAAATGTCCAACTATATATATACATACATATATATATTCTATGCATAAAACAGGATACTTTGCAACCATGAAAATTATGTTATAAATCACAAAATGCTTCTGACAAACAGCATGTATAAGAATTACATTCATGATTATTTTTGAAATATTAGCATAACAAAAATACATTTAAAAGTCCATTTCATTTCCCTTATTATGTCTCTTCCATCTACATGAATAAAATAATTTACATTTGAATTGCTCCATTCTTTTTTCTACTTCTATAATCTCGATAATCAAATCTGAATCTTAACAGGAATTTATGTCTAAAAGATTATTGGGCATTCGCATAACATACTTTCAACTTCTGTACCAACGGGCAACTTCTCAGGAATTATAGATGACTTTAACTGAGTTGAGAAATTTTAAAAGGGATTCCTTTGCCAAAGAAAGGGAATACCCAAGAATCCTCAAACTACTGTACAACTGCACTCATCTCACACACTAGCAAATGCTCAAAATTCTCCAAGCCAGGCTTCAATAGTACATGAACTGTGAACTTCCAAATGTTCAAGCTGGATTTAGAAAAGACAGAGGAACAAGAGATCAAATTGCCAATATCTGCCGAATCACAGAAAAAGCAAGAGAGTTCCAGGTAAACATCTATTTCTGCTTTATTGACTATGCCAAAGCCACTGACTGTGTGGATCACAACCAACTGTAGAAAATTCTGAAAGAGATGCGAATACCAGACCACCTGACCTGCTTCCTGAGAAATCTGTATACAGGTCAAGAAGCAACAGTTAGACCTGGACATGGAACAACAGACTGCTTCCAAATCAGGAAAGGAGTATGTAAAGGCTGTATATTGTCACCCTGTTTATTTAACTTATATGCAGAGTACATCATGAGAAATGCTAGACCGAATGAAGCAAAAGCTAGAATCAAGATTGCTGGGAGAAATATTAATAACCTCAGATATGCAGATGACACTACCCTTATGGCAGAAAGTGAAGAAGAACTAAGAGCCTCTTGATGAAAGTGAAAGAGGAGAGTCAAAAAGTTGGCTTAAAACTCAACATTCAGAAAATGAAGATCATGGCATCTGGTCCCATCACTTCATGCAAATAGATGGGGAAACAATGAAAACAGTGACAGGCTTTATTTTGGGGGGCTCCAACATCACTGAAGATGGTGACTGCAGTCATGAAATTAAAAGACACTTGCTCCTTGGAAGAAAAGTTATGACCAACCTAGACAGCTTATTAAAAAGCAGAGACATTACTTTGCAAGCAAATGTCCATTTATTCAAAGCTATGATTTTTCCAGTAATCATGTGTGGATGTGAGAGTTGGATATAAATAAAGCTGAGCATCAAAGAATTGATGCTTTTGAACTGTGGTGTTGCAGAAGACTCTTGAGAGTCCCTTGGAATGCAAGGATATCCAACCAGTCCATCCTAAAGGAAATCAGTCCTGAATATTCATTGGAAGGACTGATGCTGAAGCTAAAACTCCAATACTTTGCCCACCTGATGTGAAGAAATGACTTTTTGAAAAGGCCCTGATGCTGGGAAAGATTGAAGGCAGGAGGAGAAGGGGTCTACAGAAGATGAGATGGTTGGATGGCATCACTGATTCAATGGACATGAGTTTGCGTAAACTCTGGGAGTTGGTGATGGACAGGGAGGCCTGGTGTGCTGCAGTCCATGGGGTCGCAAAGAGTTGGACATGACTGAGTGACTGGACTGAACTGAACCAAGGCCCAAAGGCCTTGCATGGTGCCTGGAAAAGAAAACATTCTTAATTTTGAAAACTCTCCAGCAATCATCTTCCTTTCAAAAAAATAAATACAAAAAGATGTTCAATGTTTCCAGGTAAACAATTGAAGGAGGTAATAAAATTATTCTTGATCTCATACATTTGTCAAGATCTGAATTGGATATCTGGAAGGATATTGACCAAGGCATTCATTAAATGTAGCTTTCTGTTTCCCTGATAGTGCAGTTAGTAAAGAATCCACCTGCAATTCAGGAGACCTTGGTTCAAATCCTGAGTTGGGAAGATCCTGTGGAGAAGGGATAGGCTACTCATTCCAGTAATTTTGGGCTTCCCTTGTGCTCAGCTGGTAAAGAATCCGCCTGCAAGGTGGAAGACCGGGGTTGGATCCCTGGGATGGGAAGATCCCCTGGAGAAGGGAAAGGCTACCCACTCCAGTATCTTCTCAGTATTACTGACACAAGCCATCACTTTTAAAATAAATTGTTCAAATATTAATGAATAAGATATCAGCACAAATTTTAAATTATGAAAACACAATCTCACAAAATAATATTATTATATAAGAATTGACATAGAGAAAAATCAGGAATCTGGAAATTGTCAGAGAAGACTTTAGAGTTCTAATTCACAGGAAAGAGTGATAATTTTTCTGGGTAGCAAACTGGAAGACATAGATAAAAAAAAAAAAAAACAAGATGTTGACCACTGTTAAATAAATGGGATTTCCAATGCCTTTGAAGAAATCAGGATCTTTTAGCTTATAGTAGCAGCGGTCACTATGCACACCAAGAAGGCAGAAGTAAAACATACCTCAATACACCTAACCCAAGGACACAGACAGCATTGAGAGGAGATGATAACCCAGTAGCAATAAGACTGTTTTTCTAGCTGATAAATGTGATAGAAAGAAGGATGAGCTATACAGACTCCTGAAGCTACCACAAGGACAGTGTAAAAACAGATGGTGAGCTGCACATAAAAATTACAGCCTAGACAAGTTGCAGGTATATGACCCAACCAGTACAGACAGTGCAGCTCTATCTAGCTTCACATACTACCCCTGAGGGAGGGAAGAAATCTTCTTTGCTGCATGTGAGTGCTAGGGACTTGACCCAGGGATGGAACCCAGGTCTCCTGCATTGCAGGCAGATTCTTTACCATCTGACGAAGCCCTGTAGGGGACATGGCATTGAACTATTGTTGATATTCAGGAATCTACAGTGCTCTAAACTGTCTAATTGTAATGTTTAATATGTGACATCTATGAATCTGAGTTACTTAAAACCTTTAAACTACTGTAAGTTAACTAACTGACTAGCTGCATTTAAAAGAAATAAATTACACATGCAGAAAATTTAGGAACTTTGAAAATTATGAAAATAAAAATCATCATTATCGTGGAACCCTTCCTGCAGATATATATTGAGATTCCGTGCTTCATCATTTCAACCACAATCTGCAAAATTTATAATGTCTGTTGTGCTTTTGTCCTTTCAACACACCTGCCTGGCAGAACTGTAGAGTTGGATGAATCCAATTATCTGTTTTCTCTAAGCTTGCACCTGGGTAGTTAAACCCAGCTGCCAGTGTACATTTATGGCTGAATATTGAACAGATTTTCAAACTTTCTGGCAACCATTCTACTTCTCCTAGTCAGGTGTTTTTCCTCATTCTTCATAATGACTATTTTAAACCTCTTCTACTTTCTTCACCCTCTATCCTCCCTTCTATTCAGAAGAAGACATTGTTTCTGCTTTAGAAAGTAAACAAGCCAGAACAAAGGGGAAACTCATAATTCCATATCCATATGTGCAAAGCAGCCTATCTCTGCCCTCATCCTATCCTGTGTCTTTTTCTTACAACTCTCCTTCCACCCACTAACTGCCCATCTTCAGCATTTATACATATTTAATTCTCTCAACTCATAAAAAGTACAAACATACTTTTCCTTCAAGCCCACACCCTTTCCTTCTACTATTTTTTTTGCTTTTGCAATAACATGTAACTTGATAGATGAAATGTATCAAAAATATGCCTTCTCCATTCACTTACTTCCCCCTGCACTCCTCATTGCTGTTCAACTGAAATCTCTTTTGCCAAAATTCAAGGTGCACTTCTGTCTGTGATCTTCTATTAGTTTCTTTATATCTGAATATCCTTTGGCATGCTGATCACTTCTTCCCTTCTCAACTCTCTTTCTTTTGTTTCTATGGAACTCACTCTCCTGGTTTTCTTCTGCTCTTCATGCCCTCTTTCAATTTTTCTGGTTGACTTGTTCACTAAAAAATTATTTGTCATCATTGGAGTTTTTTAAGATTCTTTCTGAGGTTCTCTTATGCATGGCATACAATGCTGTATGGCACATTTATAAATACAAATATTTCATGCTCTCCTTTGAATTTCAATTACAAATAGCTTTATAATTGTCATCTCGAGATGAACTTCTTTTAGACACTCAATTCCTCAAAAGAAATCTATATTCTCTATCCCTCAGACTTATTTTCTACCCAATTTCAGGCCTTATTTCTAATCCAAAACACTCAAGTATTCAAACGAAAGACCTGAAAACCGCTTACCTTGTCTCTTTAAAATCTGATTCCCAGTTTTTATATCTTGGTGATACCACTTCCTAATTACCTCTCTACTTATCAACTTATATCCATCTCTACTACCTTGATCATCCACCCTGAGCAACCTTTCTCCTCTGAACTCATTTAGTATCCTCTCTGAAAACATGCCTTAATTTGTCATTCTCACATCTAAAGCTTCTAAATATATCTTCATTTCTCTTAAATATAAAGACTTAGGTTCTTTATAAGAAATACAATCCCTCTTATCAAGCCTCATCTGCCAAGATATTGTGGCTTGGATAATCCACAACTCTTTCCAACACAGTTCCTCCTTGTTGGAAAAGCTATTCCCTTTAACAGTTTGTTGTGTAGCTAGGAAGCTTTGCAACATTTTTCTATACTATATGTACATATAAAGTGAAGCTAAAATTACCAGTTTAACATGTGCTAAACTGGATGTGGGTTCTTAAGGTGTCATTTAAGTGTTTAAGAAACAATAAAATTTTTATTTTCCAGATTAAAAAAGTGTTGTCACTCCCTTCTTCTTCCCTTGAATATGGAAATGGGAGGTGGAGTTACAGTGACCATCTGTGAAATTATGAAGCATTTTAAAAAGGGAAAAAGCCAAATATTAAGAATGGCAAAGTCAAAAACACAGAAATAGCCCATGACATACATGAGCAGGTAAACCAATAGATGTGAGAAAAATGAGCCTCTTTCTGTAAAAAAGATTTTAAAAGTTACTTGCTATAAACACATTCCCAATAATACAGTGTCAGACTTCATAGCTTTCTCCTTGGCTTTTAGCTTTGGACATATGATATTTTACTTAAAATACACACACACACACACACAATTCAGGCATAATTCAACAGGGGTAAATGCACAGGACCTCCGTGTACTCTTTGGCCTGTGATTCCTAGGCACATTGGCCTTTCTAGACTTTCAACTTTCTCTTCCATTGAGGGAGGTCTCCTGGTTCTGCTTGGGTTCCTACTCATTTCTCTGTGGCCTACACAGTCTCTCCAGACAGGAAACTGGAGCAATTGTAAGGCTCATTTTGCTTCCCTGTCTCAGGAATCACTCGTCTTCACTGCCTGATGCCCAATGTCTGAAACCCATTTTTCTCTATTTTTAGTTGTTTCAGGGGGGAGATACTAAAGTCCATTGACTATTTCTTATGGCCTCAGCTGAAGTACAAGATTGGCAAACTCTAATCCACAGGGACTTACATGCAAGAGCAGGGAGAAAACAACTGGGTAATTTTTAACTTTGTTAAAGACATGTTTTGTTTTGCGGTATAAGATTTGAAACCAACTGGTGAGAAGCGGATTATCATGTATGAAGTCAAATTTCCTTGCAGCCTCCAATTAGTGTGCTAATAACAAAATGATGGGCCCATGGCCATTTGAGTGGGGCTAGAATAGTTAAAAATTTCAGTGAAATCTGACAACCCCACACATCAACTCCTGCTGTTCCCATTCGCTTGGAATGATGTATCCCTTCAGAAAGTAAAATCAAACCTAAAGCATCCACACTAGGTCTGAGTTAACATCACAGAGTATATAAATTTGAAAAGGCTGGAGTTTCCTAGATATGGATTCCCAATTATCCCCAGAGAGGGCAAATAGTGGAAACTTAAACTGGGTGGGTAAAGCCTCAGAAAATGTGTTTTCTAAAAGTCCATGATTCCAGAAGATTTCTAGTTTTGCTATTTACACAAAATTCTCAGAAATAAACATCATAGACAACTGACAGAGATTTTATGGGAGTTATACTGTCAAAAAATCAGTTCTGGTAAAAAGCTACATTCTCTTACAATAAAACCTGTAAGTACCCAATCTCTAGGGAGAAGCTTACTGCCTGAAGGCCCTTGTTTTAGTTTGTACTGAGGCTCGGCTTCATCCCTTTCCTTTCAAAATCTTGTTTTATATTCCAATATTAGCAGTTAAATTTATTTATGTCCCTCTATAGAATTTGGAGATGAGTTTCACTCTCTTTCTACTAAGAAAAGACAATATTTTCCACTCCTAATTTTTATTTTTGTCTTCTATTAATTAAATTTACATTTATTGGGATTTCATTTAGATTTAAGTAGCATGGTTCTCAGTCTTATCAATTCTAGTATTTTCCCTCTATTTTCTTCTGTGTTGTAATTTTTCTTCTTCATCACTGTATATTTTCTTATACCTTTCTGTAATTACTACAGCTGAAAGTATTTTCCTTTTGTTTAAATGGCTGAAACATGTAATACTGTGATTTTACTTCTAAATACAGCTTTAGTTGTTCAATTTTTACATAATTAGTTTTCCAAAATAGTTTTCATTGCCTATTTGATGTCTTATGTTCAGAAAAGTGTTTTCTAATTTGAGGTTATTTATGTATTTTTAATAACCTGTTGATACAACATGTAGATTTCATGCATTCTTTTTGTATTTTAATCTAAGAACATGTGTGTCTTCAACGAAGCTTGATTCTTGAAAATGACCCAAGTTATATGACTTAACTAAAAATGCAATTCTCTTCTATAATTATATTATTTTAAACTTATAGTTCCCTTTGTCTATTTAACATTTCTATGTTTGTCTATTTAAGATTCCATAGATTAACATTGGTATACTGATATTTTTCCCAGGGACTTATTTCCTGCCAGTTCACCACGAATCTCCATCAGTATCTTTCATGTAAGCAACATACTACAGCAAAAGTAACCTCTCTTTTGCCCTGATGCTGCTCAGGCCAGGTTTTAAAGTTTATATTCTTCGGTTATATTTACATACTTTGATATAAAATCTGACTTTACATTATCTATATTTTATCCCACCCACCCTTTTATTTTAGTTTTTTCCTATTTTTTTTGAATGCAGATTTTTTTTTTTTCTTTTCCCTGAATAGAATATATCCAAACCTCTGTGGCTCTGAGTTCTCACATTTGCCCCATAATTATTTAATCTTTTTCTTTTTTCTCAAGATTTCACAGCTTCATTGCTATATTGCTAAACAAATATTTTTAAAATTTTAATTTATTCTGATTCAAGTAATAATAAATTCATCAATTCCTCCATATTTTATAAACACTATTGTTGTAGAGAAATTTTTTTTTCAGTAAAGCCAAGAGTTACTTTTATTTTCTTCACTATTCTTTACTTAGCCTTGACTGAAAAGAGATATTTCTGGCCTTTATCTTTTTTGCATAAGACTTTTGTTTTTTTCTCCTCACTGCCTTATTTCCTACTGATAAAGTCCTCCTCTCAGATGTGAACCTGAAGCTAAGTTGATGTACACTATCTTAAACCAAATTTCTGGCTCCCTAGGGCTTCCTTGGTGGCTCAAACAGTAAAGAATCTGCCTGCAATGCAGGAGACCTGGGTTCCACCCCTGGGTTGGGAAGATGACCTGGGTTCCATTCCTGGGTGAGGAAGATCCCATGGAGAAGGGAATGGCAACTCACTCCAGTATTTTGCTCGGAGAATCCCATGGACAGAGAAGCATGACAGGCTACAGTCCACGGGGGCGCAGAGAGTCGGACGTGACTGAGTGACTAACACTTTCACACTTTTTTCACAGATAATAACAGATCCAGGTTTTATGTAGCCTGAAGCTTTTACAATTTTAGGAATTTTCTTCAAGAAAAAGAATACAAAATTGCAGAGACAAAATGAGTTGCAAAATTGGTATAGAGGATTTAGAATGAGTAAATGAAGTCAAAACAAGTATTGGTACCTTGGAAATCTCAGTATCTCTCTCTCTCTTTAGTTAACTTACCAGAAATTTTACATAGAAATGCCTTCTGATTGCCAGTTGCTATCCCTTCCCTCTCCTATTTTTTATACCACCACCAGAATCCCCAACCCATTAGAATACTCTCCTTGCTACTCAAATTGTAGCCCATGGACAATTTTGTTCAAAATGCAGAGCAAAACTGGCCACCGCTCAGACCTAGTAACTCAGAATTTTGACAATGTTCCCAGGTGATGCACGTGCACATTAAAAGCTGAGAAACACTGCTAAGCAAACCAAACCCCTCTGCAAGTAAAGGGCCCTGAACTTCAAGAAGCAGCCTGCTGAGGAAATCAGCTTTGCCCTGAAGATAACTTCAGCTCACTCCCACGGTTTGGCCTTCTTACTGTGAGGGGAGTTTATTTCTAAGTAACACAGGACATCTGTGGTTCTGCAATGGCTCTGTGCGGTACACGAAAGCTCACCTGTGCATGCGTTCACTTCACTGAGGGCCCTTCCAGCCTCTGTCCTAACAATTGCTCATTTCACATTCCAGGATGCAAAGATAATGACAAACAAAACTGAATTTTCTTTGCAGCAGATTCCCTCTAGGCAGTTAGAGGAGTTCATTAGAGGAGCGATTTGATAAACCAGTTCTGAATTGGGCCTTCAGGGCCTGTAAGTCCTCCAATAGGTCTAGTTAGAAAAAGGAAGGCTAAGGATGTTGTTTTATGGGGAATATTCAGGAAGGAAAGAGAGCGGGCTAGTGACTACTCATAAAAGAATAATGTGGGGGAAAATGTAAACCTCCAGTGAGATGTTTTGCTAGGCGGTCTGCTTTCTAGTACATGGCAGAAACTCTCTTCTGTGTTCCCAAGAATCATCTGTAGAATCAACTTTGCATCCTAGTGCTTTTCCGGAGTAGATTTTCTTTTTCAGGAGAAAAATTGCTGGGCCCTGCTGTGAGGTTGGTACAAAGCAAAACCACAGGCTGTGCGCAGGAGGGTAGCTGCCTGTGGGGTCACTCCGTGCACTGTGGCCTCTCTCTCCACCCCTGCCTTTGTTCGAGGACTGAGGACTATGTAATTGGATGCAGAGTCCTACTGATGAGTCTGGGGACTCATGAGCTCTAGCTGTGTCAGAAGGTGCTCTGCTCTGTGGGAGGCAATGGACTCACTGAAGTTTCACAGTGTTTCAGACAAGGAAGCCTCATCCTTTTTATTTTGAAAAAAAAAAAGATAAAGTGTTAGTTGCTCTGTCATGTCTGACTTATTTACCCTAAATGTAGTGTTTCATGGATTAAAACCTGAAAGACTGTCCTAAGAGCAGGACAGAAGCTGGGACAGAAGCAGCAGCAGAAGCTGGGATATGTTCTGCTATTTGCACTCCTATTAAACTTTGTATCTCTGATGCCTGCCTGGCTCTCTCAATGGATGATTCGGCAAAGATAAGCAGATTCCATTTACTTGCCAGAGTGTCTTTCATTAAACTCTTTGAAATAATTCTATGGTAGGACAACTTGCCTAGTAATTGCAAGACTTTTCTGGAACTTTTACAAAAAGGAATGTGTCAATTTACAATATTTTCTGAAATTGTTTAGAGAAATTTCATATGGAAAAGTCAAGCTCTGGTAGAAATTGTTTTTAAAAAAATGGAGATTTTACTTCTGTCAACTGTATATTGGGTCAAAGATTGTGTTTCATCATCAATCTAAACAATCCATCTCATTCATCTTTTCTTTTAATGAGTTGGGGTATTTTTTTCTCCTTTTTCTTGACTCCCCTTGCTGTCCCAGGAATGCCAACTTTCCAATGAAAAATGGATGGCAGACAAAATTGATGGCCATTTTCAAACTCTTTCACACTGTCCAAAGTGCCCCTCAACAGGCAAGAGAAGATTCATGGTGCAGGAAGTCTTTTCTGTCTTGTATTAGGGAGAAGATTCCTAGTCATCTCTTCACTTGGTGGTAGCAGAAGTTAATGTAAATTTACTGATTACACAGGAAAAAAATCATAGAAATATGTACATTGGCAGTTGCTTTTCAGAAGGTGGTTTATTTTCGCACAGTGGCTGGATGTGCTTTTTCTCCTGAACATGATAACCCAAATTATTCTTTTATATGTGATGGTAAAGAATCTCTGCCTGCAATGTAGGAGACCTGGGTTCAATCCCTGGGTTGGGAAGATTCTCTGGAGGAGGAAATGGCAACCCACTCCAGTATTCTTGCCTGGAGAATCCCATGGACAGAGAGAGGAGCCTGGCAGGCTGCAGTCCATGGAGTCGCAAAGAGCTGGATGCATTGGAGAAGGAAATGGCAACCCACTCCAGTGTTCTTGCCTGGAGAATCCCAGAGACAGGGGAGCCTGGTGGGCTGCCGTCAATGGGGTCGCAGAGTCAGACACGACTGAAGCGACTTAGCAGCAGCAGCAGAGCAACTAACAATCTCACTTTCAATATTGACTGTATGTCTATACATTTGAAGCTTTACTTTTTTGTCTTTACTATTTTCAGAAAATGTCAGTTTTCATTCCAATCCCACAGAAAGGGCAATGCCAAAGAATGTTCAAACTACCACACAACTACACTCAACTCACATGCTAGCAAGGATATGCTCAAGATCCTTGAAGCTAGGCTTCCACTGTACATGAACTGAGAACTGCCAGATGCACAAGCTGGATTTAGAAAAGGCAGAGATCAAATTGCCAACATCTGTTGGATCACAGAAAAAGCAAGCACAGGGATTCCAGAAAAAAAATCTGCTTCATTCACTCCACCAAAACCTTTGACTGTGTGGATCACAACAAGCTGTGGGAAATTCTTAAAGAGATGGGAATACCAGACCACTTTACCTGCCTCCTGTGAAATCTGTAAGCAGGTCAAGAAGCAACAGTTAGAAACGGACATGGAACAACAGAATGGTTCCAAATTGGAAAAGTAGTATGTCAAGGCTGTATATTATCACCCTGCTTATTTAACTTATACACTGAGCACATCCCAGGCTGGATGAAGCTCATGCATGAATCAATATTGCTGGGAGAAATATCAATAACCTCAGATATGCAGATTTTACCTAATACAGAAAGCAAAGAGGAACTAAGAGGCTCTTGATGAAAATGAAAGAGGAGAGTGAAAAAGCTGGCTTAAAACTCAACATTTAAAAAAACCAAGATCATGGCATGAGGTCCCATCACTTCATGGCAAAGACATGAGGAAGCAGCGGAGCGTGACAGATTTTCTTGGGCTCCAAAATCACTGCAGATGGTGACTGCAGCCAGGAAATTAAAAGACACTTGCTTCTTGGAAGAAAACCTTTGACAAACTTAGACAGCATATTAAAAAGCAGAGACATCACTTTGTCAGCAAAAGTCAGTAGAGTCAAAACTGTGGTTTTTCCAGTAGTCACGTATGGATGCAAGAGTTGGATCATAAAGAAGGCTGAGAGCTGAAGAATTGATGCTTTTGAACTGTGGTGCTGGAGAAGACTCTTGAGAGTCCTTTGGACAGCAAGGAGACCAAACCAGTAATTTCTAAAGGAAATCACCCTGAATATTCATTGGAAGGTCTGGTGCTGAACTGAAGCTCCAATACTTTGGCAACGGGATGCAAAGAGCCCAATTGCTGGAAAAAGACCCTGATTCTGGGAAGGATTGAGGGCAGGGGGAGGAGGCAAGAGAAGATGAGATGACTGGATGGCATCATTGACTCAATCAACATACGTCTGAGCAAACTCCAGGAGACAGTGAAGGACAGGGAAGCCTGGCATGCTACAGGCCATGGTGTTGCAAAGAGTTGGACACAACTGAGTGACTGAACAACAACAGCAATCATTTTCAGATGGAAGTTCTCAGCTACCCAGAAAGGTATACTAATATTTAGGTATCGCTTTTTATATCCTTTCTCTGAAAAATAAGAAAAAAAAATCTGTTAATGCTAGTGGAGAGAAAAGAGCTGTCCTATTGTTATGTCCTTTCTCTCTTTGTGATAATTTAACAAAATTGTATTTTATAATCAAGAGTCCTGAATAAGGTCTTTTGAATGTTGTTTGTATAATGCCTTATAGTGTCTTTTCAAGGATTATTTTCAGATGGCACATAATCATTGACTCTAAATAGCACAGCTTGCATCTTAGCAGCAGGTTACAAAAGAATGTCCATTTACATAAACAATATTTTGAACACCATGAGGAAATTCTTCTTTATAATTTCAGATTAGAGATTTATCTTTGCCTCAGGTCTCTTAGTATTTTAAAATATTTTATCTCACAAAATTTCAAGTATCAAAAAAATGAGAACACAGTATAATGAATCCTGATGTACTCATTATACAGTCCCAATAAATATTTTATTTTGCCAATTTTATCTCTGTATCATTGCTGTAATTTTCTACTTTAAAGAAAATCCAAAGCAACTTTTTTTTTTTTTACATTTAATTTTTAGGTAAATACTTCTAAGGGCACATAAAATATAACCTTAATGCTATCACACTTGCCAAAATTAATTTATTAAAATCATCTACTACAGACTATATTCAAATTTTCAAGATTGCCTAACAAATGTCTCTTTATAACTGATTTATTTAAATTAGGATCAAACAAGGTATATATATATATACTGCATTTTCTTTACCTGTTTTCATGTCCTTTGCTCTATAACAATCCCATCTTTTTTAGGGCTTTCCTTTTTCCAGTTTTATTGAGCTTTATTGAGTTTTCTTTCCCAGTTTTATTTATTTTATAAACACTGTAGAAACTTAAAGTGTACAGTATAGTGACTTGATTTACCTATACTGTGAAAGGATTACTACAGTAGGTTTGGCTAACATCCATTATCTCACATAGACACGATAAAAATAAAATAAAAAAAAAAGCCTGTTTTCTTGTCATGAGAAATCTTAGGATCTACTCCTTTTATGTTTCCTATATATCACACAGTGGTATTCTCTATGGTTATCATACTGTACATTACATTCCTAGTACTTACTTATAAATGAAAGTTTGTACTTTGACCACCTTCCTCCAATATTTCTTTCCTTTAATGCCATAATTTTTAAGAACTAATTTTAAGATCATATGAACACAAGAATGTCTCGCATTCTGGATTTTGGTGACTGATACCTTATTTTGTTGTTCAAATTGTTCCTTTATCCTTCATTCAACCTATCATTTTGGGGATAGTGAGAATAAGGGCCAGTACTTCCTTTTTTAAAAAAAAATAAGAATACTACACAGTCTGACTCTTTGTGACCCCATGGACTGTAGCCTGCCAGGGTCTCTGTCCATGGATTCTCCAGGCAAGAATACTGGAGTGGGTTGCCATTTTCTTCTCCAGGGGAATCCTCCTGACCTGGTCTCCTGCATTGCAGGCAGATTCTTTACCATCTGAGCCACCAGAGAAGTCAACTAGATAGATAGTTCTATGTATTTTATACTCCATCATGTCAAGAGGCAGATAACCTCGAGGCATCCCAATAATTTGTGTGTTGTCCATCTCATCTCCTCTTTATCTTTCACATCATTTTTTTTTTTTAATGCTATCAAAGTAACCAGGACATTAGATTGCATTTGATCTTATGTTTTTTACAAACTGTAATTCCTTAAAGTCAAGAATGATATTTCTTTTTGGTTTCTGATGCCTTGTCTTACTTTAACATATTTTATGAATAATTAAACCTAAGAATAAATTAATGGAAAAACAAGCCAGCCTTGTTAGTTATTTGTCAATTGTTTTACGCATCTAAGGAATAATAGACAAAATCAAGATAGGTAAAGAGTTCCAAAATATAAAAAAAGAAATATTATGCTGCTAAATAGTTCCACAAATAAACTGATACTCAAAACAGATAAAATATACACAAATGAACAGACAATTTATACTATCTAAGCATAAATAAAAATACGCACATATTTTAAAAAAGAAAATACTGGAAAACTAAAATTGGCAATAATTCAATATAACACTAGTAAATTTAAAATTTTCACATATTTAAAAAATAAAATACTAGTTGACTTAAAGTGGAAAAAATAAAATATTAAATTTAAATTGGCAATAATTTTAAAAAATTAAATTTTCATTGTTTTCCTCATTGAGAAATACAGTGAATCAGTATTAAAACATATTTACCCTAAAAATGAAAGAACAATTCAAAATAAAAAAATATTAATGTAGAAAAGCAAACCCATCAAATAGAAAAAAAAATACTAGTTTTCTTTGCATATGAAAAAAAGACATTTGATAAAATTTATATTTAAAGACCCTTTAAAGGATATTTTCTCAATAAATGATGCCAGAGAAACTGGACAGCTATTTCCAAAAGGATGAAACTGAATCACTACCTTGTACCATATGCAGATAACAAAAAATAGGTTAAAGACTTGAACATAAAGCCTAACCATAAAATTCTTGGAAAAATCATGGGGCAAACCTCCTTCATATTGGTCTTGGTAATGATTATTTTGAACATGACACCAAAAGCAAGGGCAAGAAAAGCAAAAACAAACAAAAGGGACTACATCAAAAAAGAGCTACTGTGCTGTGAAGGCAGAGAAGGAAATGGCCACCCACCCCAGTGTTCTTGCCTAGAGAATCCCAGGGAAGGCAAAGCCTGGTGGGCTGCCGTCTATGGGGTCGCACAGAGTCAGAAAAGACTGAAGCGACTTAGCAGCAGCAGCCAAACAGTGAAGGAAACACCCATGGTGATGGGTATTAACCAGCCTTACTGTAGTGATCATTTGATAATATATATACACAGTGAATCATTATGCTGTACATCTGAAACTAATAGTGTTGTATGCTAATTATATGTCAAAAACACAAATCACATTTTTAAAATCTTCAACATATGATCATTGATTTTCTTTGTAATGAATACTTAGTTCAGTTCAGTTGCTCAGTCCTGTCCGACTCTCTGCAACCCCATGAACTGCAGCACGCCAGGCCTCCCTGTCCATCACCAACTCCCAGAGTTCACCCAAACCCATGTCCATTGAGTTGGTGATGTCATCCGACCATCTCATCCTCTGTCCTCCCCGTCTCCTCCTGCCTTCAATCTTTTCCAGCATCAGAGTATTTTCCAATGAGTCAGCTCTTCACATCAGGTGGCCATAAGTATTGGAGTTTCAGCTTCAACATAAGTCCTTCCAATGACCACCCAGGACTGATCTCCCTTAGGATGGAATGGTTGGATCTCCTTGCAGTTCAAGGAACTCTCAAGAGTCTTCTCCAAAACCATGGTTCAAAAGCATCAATTCTTTGGTGCTCAGCTTTCTTCACAGTCCAACTCTCACATCCATACATGACCACTGGAAAAACCATAGCCTTGACTAGACAGACCTTTTTTGGCAAAGTAATGTCTGCTTTTCAATATGCTATCTAGGTTGGTCATAACTTTCCTTCCAAGAAGCAAGCATCTTTTAATTTCATGGCTGCAATCACCATCTGCAGTGATTTTGGAGCCCCAAAAAATAAAGTTTGACACTGCTTCCCCATCTATTTCCCATGAAGTGATGGGACCAGATGCCAAGATCTTCATTTTCTAAATGTTGAGCTTTAAGCCAACTTTTTCACTTTCCTCTTTCACTTTCATCAAGAGGCTTTTTACTTCCTCTTCACTTTCTGCCATTAGGGTGGTGTCATCTGCATATCTGAGGTTATTGATATTTCTCTCAGCAATCTTGATTCCAGCTTGTGCTTCTTCCAGCCCAGCGTTTCTCATGATGTATAAGTTAAATAAGCAGGGTGACAATATACAGCCTTGATGTACTCCTTTTCCTATTTGGAATCAGTCTGTTGTTCTATGTCCAGTTCTAACTGTTGCTTCCTGACATGCATACAGGTTTCTTAAGAGGCAGGTTAGGTGGTCTGGTATTCCCATCTTCTTCAGATTTTTCCACAGTTTATTGTGATCCACAGTCAAAGCCTTTGGCATAGTCAATAACTCGTTATAAGTTGAATGCAAACAAAAAAATGTTTCCCTATATTTCTTAAAACTCATTCTCTCTATCTCATTCCTATCATACTCTTTCTGCAATCCTAGATTTATACGTGCTTTAGGCCTGGTGACTTTGGCCATTGTACTGGAGATCAACCTAACTTTTTTGACTTCATCTGCATCCCCTGTGTTGAGACAAATTCTGTTGTTCTACCAGGAAATGTGACTAATGATTTCTACCACATGAATACTTCAACATCCCTGTCATTCAATGAAATTAAAAATCTAATATATCAAATCCATATTAGACATCAATATTAGTTTTAATTCTTTTTTTATCCAGAACATCTATTAGTGAAAAAGTAGGCTGATTATTTTTACTTTTGTTTTTTCTTTTTTTTTAACCTTCTTAAAGGAATAAAATAAGTTTTAAAAAGTCTAGTGTAACTGAGCAGGACCCTATAGGGCCTCCCAGAACAGGACTACCTCCAACCTCATGTCCTCCACCTGCCTTTTGTCTGTAGAAAAGTAATAAATTTAATCAGAGAAGTGAGAATATCCAGAAAGGAAGGAAAACAGTCAAGAAAGTGAAAATAATAATACTTTAGCCATTAAACAAAATCAAGTACCTTGAGTTCCTCCTCAAGGACTACAGATAAAATTTGGAGCCATGTCTCTGAGTTGTTTTGTAGAGACTGAAACCCCCACCAAAAGAAAGAAGTTAACTCCATGCCATCCACAAGCACGCAGACCCCCCAGACTGAACCAGAAGATTAATGATGTTGACTCCCAGTTACCTCACCACCAGCCAATCAGAAAAGTGTCCATGAGCCAATCACACACTTCACAAGCCCCCTTCCTCATCCTGTTTTTATAAACTTTTCCCTAAAAGCCTTTAGGGAGTTCAGGTCTTTTAAGCTCTAGCTGCCCTAACTCCTTGCTTGAAGCCCTTCAATAGACACTGCGCTTTCTTTCACCACACTCCAGTGTCAATAGATTGGCTTTACTGCGTGAGGGTAAGTAGACCCTACTTGGTTCTGTAACATAATGTTTGGATGGCAGCTACAGTCTGGCTAATCCACAGACTAATCATTTAACCAACTTCTCACTATTCAAATGACAGAACATCACAAATTTTAAGCCAGTCATTTGTTTTCACCTGATATCTGGTAAGAATCCTCAAATCCCTACATAACAGATTTGTGGTTCCAGGAGGCCTCGTCAGCAATCAGGAGTGTTCTTTCCTGCATCTGCCTGACTTGGCTTCAGGCCTCCTACTGCTGCCAATAAGATTATTCAGGGTACTATGAGTGCTGGGGCAGAGAGGACAGATACTTAAATATCATCAGAAACAGTTTTCAACATCAAAAGCAAAAGAGTAAGCTACTCTAGATGTCTTTTTAGAAGAATGATGTAAATTGCAATTCTAATTACTGGTTATAGGGATCTGCAGATTGGGAAGACATTATGCCATGTAAAGTTTTTTATGATGCAAGTTTATTTTCTGATCTCACTCTTATTTTGGTGTGAAATAGATTATGTTCTTACATCCCTGTTTTGCCTGCACTCTTCCCTGTGTACTGCCATGATTGAAAGGATACCCTGATTAATGATATGAAAGGGTGAGTTATGAATTGGGTGAATGTAAGTTAACAGAAAATAATGGACTGCATGGTGATCAGGGGAAAAATAAAAGCTTGTACAGTATTAGAGATGGAGGTATTTAAATGGAAGGTATTTCTTGATTTATCAAGTGATACTATAGAAGTAACAGACAGAAGTTAGAGCAGGTATAGCTGTCTACACCCTCTTTATAACTTACATGTAGGCAGGACTCTGAATATTACCATTTATAGTTTTCTACAGGCCTCTCTATTTTTAGGGGTTTCATTACTGCCATTGTCTTGGTAGTACAATAAATATGAAAGAAAACCCTCATTGCCTATCACATAATCCCTAAATTATTGATATATTTTCAAAGCACGTGTGCCAAGCAAATAGCTCACTGAGGCATAAAGATGAAATTATTGGAAACTGTTCTACACCACCCAATGGCCGTCTGGCTTAGCCTCAGTTAACACAAAGGAAAAGCAGAATGAATAGCATCTGCTTTCAGAATACATAGATGAAACAGATAAACCACAGGACCTGACAAATCGATCTTAAAATTGTAGTAACTCTACACCTCCGTTTTCCTCCTCTGTTTTACTCTGAATTGTTTTGAGCTACTGCTGAGGATATGTTATAAGATTACACTTTAACTGCCACATCTGTATAAACTTCAACAGAGTTGCACTTTGCAAAAAGGAAGCCTGAAATAGAGATGGTAACAAAGCATTCACTTCTCTCCACTCATCATCACTTTATCTTCAAAACTCAATTTGGTCAAAATATTTAAAAACTTAATAATGTCTATGATTAAAAAAAACATGAATTTCCTGTTTTTTATAAACAGATAGATAAATGAACACAGAATTGTGGACTCTATCTCTAATCAATTTGAAAATTTACATGAATATCTGATTTCAATAGTTTTAAAACTATTTTTATACTCTTTTTACACATTATCTGCACAGTTTTTCTTCCTTGTATATAAAGAGAGCCAATGAAAGGAAAAATAGAAAGTTCATATAGTTTAGAGTTTATTATTAGTTTAGAAATTAATCTCATGAATTCTTTTAACAATTTGCCTTCAAATTTTACTTGAGTCAAATTAATACCCCCAATATAAAACTTAGCAGGATGTGCTTCAGGTTTTTCTAAAAAAAAAAAAAGAAAGAAAGAAAGAAAAAAAAACTTTAAAAAGAAAACATCTGCTTTCATGATTTCTCTCTTAACATCTTTACTCATAAATGAGTTTCAGTAGGATGAATGCAGAAAGGACTTGGATGAATTTGGACCAAAATTCTATTTCTGAGACCTCCCCTGTTAAAAAAAGGCACAGCTAAAAATGAATACAACAGCTTTGGTTTAGATTGCTTGGAAATCCTCCCCTCTGCTGCAATTACTGGATGAAATAGATATTAAGCTCAGAGGAGTTCTTCACTCAGTCTCTTTTGCTTCTTGCCTCTGTGAGGGACTGTTTTTCTGATGCCATTATTGGCAGATCGCCACATTGCACCTGCTGATCCACCTGCCTCTCACTGGCGTGCAGTATTTAAAATGTTACGCAATTAAAGTAAATGAGTTTAAAGGGCTGGATTTGCACTACACCTCCTGGAGAGCTGTTGTTCATCCTTAAAAGTGCCTGATGATGGTTTGGGAAGCGCTGCTGCTGGCCTGGCCCTGGGGTGCTGAATTGCTCCCCTTTGAAGAACTCTGTGGTGAATCCCCTCATAAGGATGCTAAATGGTGAGGAAACATAAAGAAAGACATTTTGTACCCTAGGAATCCAGTCTTTATAGAATGAGACTAGGCAGCAAAAGAAAGATTGCAAACTAACTAGAACCATCTAAACTGTTTCCTGATAAAATAACTCTTTATCTCCACCTATTTTACTTTGTATTTATGAATTTAGTTTGAATTATTTCTTGCAAAGCTCTATACAAAATGTTAAGTAAAGACATCTCAAGAGGGAAAAGTTATCTGCTTATCAGGACACCCTTCAGTGTCTCATCATTTCCATGGTTGTCATAATTATTCTCTGGTGCCTATCTTCCTTCTAAGTATGGTGTGAAATAAATGAAAATGAAGCGGTTTATTTCAGTGCATTCTCTTCTTTAGTATAAGAAGTTTGAGACTATCTAAGGCTGCTGGTTCAGACCACAAAGCCAAGCTTTTAAAGCAAGTTAAATCATTATTCACTGAAAATGCTTTTAGATGCTAGGCATATGGAAGATACAAAAAGAAATTGCTCTACATTTTAAGGAATTTGACATTAGTGATAAGTGGTCACAGAGAATTATTTTATTTGGCATACATTTTACGACTTTATGATCCCTCAAAAGGTACCACGGCACTAGTTACAAGAGAACTGTAGTTTCTGACCAGGCACATAGGGAGCTTGGAAATCACCACTGATTCTCATAAGAAAAAACATGACTGTAAAATCAACAACTCTTAAGTCTACCAGAAGATAAAGGTCACAAGGGAAACGACTCCCCACACAACTGGACTGATAAGCAGACAGAACGACTGAACACTTGGCAGAACAGAAATCTCCACAGGAACCTGTACTGGTTTAAAAAAACATAACTAAGAGCTGTGGTTGACTAAGAGCTGGAGGTTCAGTGTGGGCAAGTCTGAGTGTTAAAAATTTCAGGGGCAGGGTGCAGTCTTAGTGAGGTCCTGCACTTTTATGAGTTTTACCTTGAGGAGTCCTACAGGTTCTCACTATAATGATCAGAGAAAATAAACATATGCTTCCAGCAGGAGAAAAGTAGCCATTTTGAAACACTCCCAGAATATCCTATTCTTCTTAACAAGGACTGCCCTCAAGATAAACTATTTTACCAGAGCCTAACTGACCTTGGAGAAGGCAGTGGCAACCCACTCCAGTACTCTTGTCTGGAAAATCCCATGGACAGAGGAGCCTGGTAGGCTGCAGTCCTTGGGGTCGCTGGGAGTCGGACATGACTTAGCAACTTCACTTTTACTTTTCACTTTCATGCATTGGAGAAGGAAATGGCAACCCACTCCAGTATTCTTGCCTGGAGAATCCCAGGGACAGCGGAGCCTGGTGGGCTGCCGCCTATGGGGTCGCACAGAGTCCGACATGACTGAAGCGACTTAGCAGTAGCAACTGACCTTGGCAAAGGAAAAAACCAACTCCAGCCACCTTGGGCTTCTGAGTGCGAGAAAAGAAACACCCAACCTTACAACCACATCAGTAGAGCTCCTGTATAATAATGGGGGGATAGGGGATGCAATTGAGAGAGATATATATCTTGAACTTTATAAAAGAACACTCTAGGAAAACACAACAGAGGGGCAAAAAAAAAAAAAAAAAAGAGTGGGGGAGGACATCAGAGGAAACTTTACTTCCAATACCTGCAGCTACAGCAAACAGCCTAAACTCTAGCCTGAATATTCATTGGAAGGACTGGTGCTGAAGCTCCAATACTTCATCCACCTGATACAAAGAACTGGCTCATTGGAAGAGACCCTGATGTTGGGAAAGATTGAAGGCAAGAGGAGAACGGGCTGATAGAGAATGAGATGGTTGGACAGCATCACTGACTCAATGGACAGGAGTTTGAGCAAACTCAGGGAGATAGTGAAGGACAGGGAAGCCTGGCATGCTGCAGTTCATGGGGTTGCAAAGAGTCAGACATGACTTAGTGACTGAACAACAACAACCTCTAACCAGACAAGCATAAACCTTACATTAAAGACATGTTTATCTCAGTTCCTTTTTCTAATACTAATTCCACTTTCAACAAAAATTCGCAAAACACACTAAAACACAATTTGAAGAGACAGAACATGCATTAGCATCAGATTTAGATATGACAGACACGTTGAAATTATCCTATCATGAATTTAAAACAACTATGATTACTATGCTAAGGGTTCTAACAGGAAAATTGGACAGCATGTGAGAAAGTACAGGTACTATAAGCAAAGAGATGGAAATTTTCAGAAAGAAAAGGAAATGCTAGAAATTAAAAACTGGATGAAACTGGAGCCTATTATACAGAGTGAAGTAAGCCAGAAAGAAAAACACCAATACAGTATACTAACGCATATATATGGAATTTAGAAAGATGGTAACAGTAACCCTGTATACGAGACAGCAAAAGAGACACTGATGTATAGAATAGTCTTTTGGACTCTGTGGGAGAGGGAGCAGGTAGGATGATTTGGAAGAATGGCATTGAAACATGTATAATATCATATATGAAATGAGTCGCCAGTCCAGGTTTGATGCACGATACTGGATGCTTGGGGCTGGTGCACTGGGACAACCCAGAGGGATGGTATGGGGAGGGAGGAAGAAGGAGGGTTCAGGATGGGGAACACATGTATACCTGTGGTGGATTCATTTTGATATATGGAAAAACCAATACAATATTGTAAAGTTAAAAAATAATAAAATAAAATAAAGGAAAAAAAAAAAACACTGTAAGCAAAGGAGAAAAGGAAAGATATAAGCATCTGAATGCAGAGTTCCAAAGAATAGCAAAAAGAGATAAGACAGTCTTCCTCAGTGATCAATGCAAAGAAATAGAAGAAAACAACAGAATGGGAAAGACTAGAGATCTCTTCAAGAAAATTAGAGATACCAAGGGAATATTTCAGGTAAAGATGGACTCGAAAAAGGACAGAAATGATATGGACCTAAAAGAAGCAGAAGATATTAAGAAGAGGTGGCAAGAATACACAGATCAGATCAGTCGCTCAGTCATGTCCAACTCTTTGCAACCCCATGAATCGCAGCACACCAGGCCTCCCTGTCCATCACCAACTCCCAGAGTTCACTCAGACTCACGTCCATTGAGTCAGTGATGCCATTCAGCCATCTCATCCTCTGTTGTCCCCTTCTCCTCCTGCCCCCAATCCCTCCCAGCATCAGAGTCTTTTCCAATGAGTCAACTCTTCACATGAGGTGGCCAAAGTACTGGAGTTTCAGCTTTAGCATCATTCCTTCCAAAGAACACCCAGGGCTGATCTCCTTCAGAATGGACTGGTTGGATCTCCTTGCAGTCCAAGGGACTCTCAAGAGTCTTCTCCAACACCACAGTTCAAAAGCATCAATTCTTCGGTGCTCAGACTTCTTCACAGTCCAAATCTCACATTCATACATGACCACAGGGAAAACCATAGCCTTGACTAGACGAACCTTTGTTGGCAAAGTAATGTCTCTGCTTTTGAATATGCTATCTAGGTTGGTCATAACTTCCTTCCAAGGAGTAAGCGTCTTTTAATTTCATGGCTGCAGTCACAAGAACTGTACAAAAAAGAGCTTCACGACCAAGATAATCATAATGGTGTGATCACTGACCTAGAGCCAGACATCCTGGAATGTGAAGTCAAATGGGCCTTAGAAAGCATCACTACAAGCAAAGCTAGTGGAGGTGATGGAATTCCAGTTGAGCTATTTCAATTCCTGGAAGATGATGCTGTGAAAGTGCTGCACTCCATTTGCCAGCACATTTGGAAAACTCAGCTGTGGCCTCAGGACTGGAAAAGGTCAGTTTTCATTCCAATCCCAAAGAAAGGCAATGCCAAAGAATGCTCAAACTACCACACAATTGCACTCATCTCACATGCTAGTAAAGTAATACTCAAAATTCTCCAAGCCAGGCTTCAGCAATACATGAACCGTTAACTTCCAGATGTTCAAGCTGGTTTTAGAAAAGGCAGAGAAACCAGAGATCAAATTGTCAATATCTGCTGGATCATGGAAAAAGTAACAGAGTTCCAGAAAAACATCTATTTCTGCTTTATTGACTATGCCAGTCTTCAACTGTGTGGATCATAGCCAACTGGGGAAAATTCTGAAAGAGATGGGAGTACCAGACCACCTGACCTGACTCTTGAGAAACCTATATGCAGGTCAGGAAGCAACAGTTAGAACTGGACATAGAACAACAGACTGGTTCCAAATAGGAAAAGGAGTACGTCAAGGCTGTATATTATCACCCTGCTCATTTAACACATGCAGAGTACATCATGAGAAATGCTGGGCTGGAAGAAACACAAGCTGGAATCAAGATCGCCAGGAGAAATATCAATAACGTCAGATATGCAGATGACACTACCCTTATGGCAGAAAGTGAAGAGGAACTAAAAAGCCTCTTGATGAAAGTGAAAGAGGAGAGTAGAAAAGTTGGCTTAAAGCTCAACATTCAGAAAACTAAGATCATGGCATCTGGTCCCATCACTTCATGGGAAATAGATGGGGAAACAGTGGAAACAGTGTGAGACTTTATTTTTTTGGGCTCCAAAATCACTGCAGATGGTGACTGCAGCCATGAAATTAAAAGATGCTTACTCCTTGGAAGAAAAGTTATGACCAACCTAGATAGCATATTCAAAAGCAGAGACATTACTTTGCCAACAAAGGTCTGTCTTGTCAATGCTATGGTTTTTCCAATGGTCATGTATGGATGTGAGAGTTGGACTGTGAAGAAAGCTGAGCACTGAAGAATTGATGCTTTTGAACTGTGGTGTTGGAGAAGACTCTTGAGAGCCCCTTGGATTGCAAGGAGATCCAACCAACCCATGCTAAAGGAGACCAATCCTGGGTGTTCTTTGGAAGGACTGATGCTGAGGCTGAAACTCCAATACTTTGGCCACCTCATGCGAAGAGTTGACTCACTGGAAATGACTCTGATGCTTGGAGGAAATAGGGGCAGGAGGAAAAGGGGACGACAGAGGATGAGATGCTGGATGGCATCACCAACTCGATGGACAAGATTTTGGGTGAACTCTGGGAGTTGGTGATGGACAGGGAGGTTTGCTACTACTGCTACTGCTAATTCACTTCAGTCGTGTCCGACTCTGTGCGACCCCACAGACAGCAGCCCACCAGGCTCCCCTGTCCCTGGGATTCTCCAGGCAAGAACACTGGAGTGGGTTGCCATTTCCTTCTCCAGTGTGTGAAAGTAAAGTCACTCTGTCATGTCTGACTCTTAGTGACCCCATGGACTGCAGCCCACCAGGCTCTTTCATCCATGGCATTTTCCAGGCAAGAGTACTGGAGTGGGGTGCCATTGCCTTCTCCCGGACAGGGAGGCCTGGTGTGCTGCAATTCATGGGGTTGCAAGGAGTCGGACAGGACTGAGCGACTGAAGTGAACTGAAGTGAACCAAAGTGAAGAATGCCTCTGATGGGCTCATTAATATACTGAACACAGGCAGAGAGTCAGTGAGCTTAAAGAAATGTCAATAGAGACTTCCATGATGGAAACACACAAAAAAGTATAAAATGAAAAAGATAGAATAGAATATATAAAACCTGAGATAATCACAGAAGTGTTAATGTAATATCAGAAGGAGAAAAGAGAAAGGAACAAAATAAATATTTGAGTTTGAGACTAATATATACATATACAATATATGAAATATATAAACAACGAAGACTTAAAATATAGCATAGGGAATTATACTCAAAATCTTATACTAATCTATAATGGAAAAGAATCTGGAAAAATATATATGATGCATATATATATATGTGTTTGTGTATGTATAGATTTATGTGTGTATATATATGTATATTGAATCACTTTGTACACATTTGTGTTGAAACTAACACAATATTGTAAATTAACTATACTTCAATAAAAATAAGTAAAATTAAAAATAAATATTTAAAGAAATAATGAATAATAATGAATAAAAAATTCCCAAAATTAATGATAGATACCAAACCACAAACCCAGATATTAAAGAGAGCAAGCAAAAATATTCCCTCAAAAATCTACATATAGGCTTACGATATTCTAACTTCAGAAGATCAAAGGCAGAAAATCTTTAAGAAGATGGGGATGGCGAGGTGGAGATAGACCTTGTGTATAAAGGTGCAATGGTAAAAGTGACATTGGATTCTTTTTCAAGAACTAGACGAACGAAGTGAGTAGAATGAAATGCTTAAAGTGTGGGAAGAAAAACCTAGAAATCAGTCACAGGAAAACACCAGAACGCTTGAAAAGTAAACAACCCACTTATTAAAACATGAGTCAAAGAGAAGTATCAAGAAATATTTTTAAATATTTTAAAGTAAATAAAGCACAAAATTTGCATTAAAAATCATATATTTATAACAATATTTATAATTGCAATAACCTAAAATATTTATAACAATAAATGCTTGTATTAGAAAAGAAGAAAAATGTAAAAATTAAGCTTATACCTGGGGAAAACTAGAGAAAAGAAAAGCAGCTTCAAAGAAAGCAGAGGAAAGAAATAACATATGGCAAAACCAATACAATAAAGTTAAAAAATAAAAAATAAAATAAAAAATAAATAAATAAAAATTAGAATGAAAATCAACGAACTTGGAAACAGGAAATCAACAATAAAAACTAATGGAACCAAAAGACGGTACCTGGAAAAAAAAATCAATAAAATGGATAAACCTGTAGCTTGATTAAGAAAAGAGAAGATGCACATAACTAATGTCAGAAATTAAAGATCAACCATCTCTTTTGATATCACAGACTTGAAAAGAAAAATAAAGGAATATTATGAACAACTCTATGCCCACAAATTTGATGACCTAGATGAAACAGACTTAGTCCTTGGAAGACACGCTCTACCAAAAATAACACAAGGAGAAATAGAAAATCTCCCCAAAGAAATATAGCTACTAAATTGAATAAATAATTAATAGCCTTTCAAAACAGAGGCATCAGGCCCAGATAGATTCACTGTTGAATTCTACCAAACATTTAAAGAAGAAATTATACCTTATTTCTACACTTTCCAAAAAAAAAAAAACAAAAGGAAGATGAAATAATTATAACTCATTCTATGTGTACAGAATTACCTTATTACCAAATCCAGTTAAAGATGTTACAAGAAAACTACAAACTAATATCTTTCATGAATATAAGTGCAAAACTCCTCAATATAGTATTAACGGATTGAATCCAACAATATATACAACCAATTGCACATCAAACCAAATGGTATTTATCCCATGTATGCAAGCAAGGCTAGTTCAATATTCAAAAACCAAATTATGTAATCCATTATATCAACATACTAAAGAATGAAAAACTCTCTGCCAACTAAGACTAGAGGGGGACTCCATTAATTCATTAAATAACATCAAAACAAAAACAAAACAAATATCAAAGTTAATAGTGAGAAACGAGATGTTTCCTTCCTAAAGATCAAGAGCAAACAAAGATACACATTTCTCACCACTTATCAGTATTGTTCCAGAAGACCTGGCAGATGCATTGAGATAAAAGAAGTGGAAGGGAGAAAAAATGTTTCATTTGCAGATGACATGACTGTACAAAAATCCCAAAGATTCTACAACAAAAATGATCTACTTGAACTATTTAGCAGCTATACCAAGGTGGAAGGACAGAAGTTTAATATTTAAAAAAGCATTGCTTTCTTATATACTAGCAATGATCTATTGGAATTTAAAATTATTACCATAGTAACATTCACATTAGCACAGAAAAAGGAAATATTTAGGCATAAACTTAATATATGTTCAAAGTCTATATAAGGTAGTTAAAAAAAAACTCAAAGAAAATAAGGAAAATCTAAAGAAACAAGGCTATTCTATGTATATGGAAGGCAGATTCAATATTATCAAAATGAAAGTTCTTCCCAGCTTGAGCTTAAGAGTCAGGTAAATTCCAATGCAAATCCCAGGGAGTAATCTTGTGGATATTGACAAACTAATTGTAGAGTCTCATGTGAAGGCAAAAGATACAAAGGTCAAAAACAATTGAAGTGGAAGAATAAAGTTGGACCACTAACACTATGAAACTTCAAGACTCAGTTTAGAAAGTCTATTAATCAAGAAAATAGGGTATTGGTGAAAGAACAGACAAATACACTAATGGAAAATAAAATGAGCTGAAAATAGACCTACGCAAATATAGTCAACTGGTATTTGACAAAAAGGAACAAAGGGAATTCAATGGAGAAAGAATAATCTTTTTAACTAATGATGCTGCAACAACCAGTTGCAAAGAAAAAAAAAAAAAAGAATCTAGACACAGATGGCTTATACCTTAACAAATATTAGCTCAAAATGAATACTAGATCTAAATGTAAAATGCAAAACCATAAAAATCCTAGGAGGTAATGGGGGGAAATCTAGGTGGCCTTGGGCATGGTGGTGACTTTTTAAGTTATAAAATGCCTAAAAAGCAGGACCTATGAAAGAAAAACTGATGTTACATTTCATTGAAACTAAAAAGTTCAGTTCTCTAAAAGACAGTATTAAGACAGTGGAAAGATAAGTCACAGACTGGGAGAAAATCTGCAAAAATTCTATCTAAAAAAGGACTAGTTTGAAGAAATATATAAAGAACTCTTGCATGCATGCATGCTCAGTCATGTCTGACTCTTTGCGACCCCATGGACTGTAACATGTCAGGCTCCTCTGTCCATGGAATTTTCCAGGCAAGAATACTAGAACAGGTTGCCATTTCCTACACCAAGCTACACCAAGGGATCTTTCAAACCCAGGGATTGAACTAGCATCTCCTGTGCATCACCTGCATTGCATGCGGATTCTTTACCACTAAGCCCCCAGGGAAGCCTTATAAGGAACTCTTAAACCTTATCAATAAGAAAGCAAACCAATTAAAAATAGACAAAAGACTTGAATAGATATCTCAACAAAAAGATACAGATGGCAATTAAGCATATGAAAGGACGCTCAGTATCATGTCATTTGAAAATTGCAAATTGAAATTACAATGAGATACTATTATACATTTATGAGAATAGGTAAAATCAAACCCACAGAGAAAACCAAGAACTGTTTGAGGTGTAGAGCAACAGAAATTCTCATTCATTAACAGGAATGAAAAATGGTGCACCACTTTGGGAGAGTTTGTCAATCTTACAAAACTTACACTCTTACCATATGACCTAGCAATTATATTTTGTGGTATTCACTCAAAAGAAGTGAAAAGTTATGCCAACACAAAAACCGGCACATAAATATTTCTAGCTACTTTATTCATAACTGCCCAAACTTAGAAGCAATCAAAACACCTTTCAATAGATGGGTGAATAAACAAATTGTGTCACATCCATAACCTGGAATGCTATTGTTCAGTAGAAAGAAATGACTTAGTAAGCCAAGAAAAGACATTGAGCAATCTTAAATGCATATTGCTAAGTGAAAGAAGCCAATCTGAAAAGGCAGCTTACTGCATGATTCTAACCATATGACATTCTGGAAGAGATATGACCACAGAGACAGTTAAAAGATCACTGGTTGCCAGGGCCTCATTTGAAGGGAGGGAGAGTGATGGGTAGATAACAGGAAATTTTTAGGGCAACTCAATTATTCTGATTATCCTGTAGATACACATAATTATATATATGTTAGTCAAAACCAGCAGAACATACAACACAAAGCACGAACCTTATATAACCACGGACACTATTGGTAATGTATTGGCTCATCACTTGTAATAGATGTATCAATATTACACTAATGAAAGATATTGATAATAAAGCAAACCGGGGGAAGGGTGAGAGGGTATACGAGAACTCTGCTTTCCACTCAATTATTCTATAAACCTAACAACTCAATGAATTAGTTGTATTCAGTGTATTAGTTAAAAAGAGACACATGAACTATATTCTGGGTGGTAAAATGCTAACATATATAGGACATTATGAGAGCAGACGAGAAAGCAAACCAGATAAATGATAAGACAAAGAGATATTAGCAAATGTCTCCAGAGGAAATGGTACCCCAGTTTATTCCTAACAACAAAAGGACTTTACCCGTGGGGAGGAAATTCCTGGAGGAGGGAACAGGGTGAATAATGGCAGAAACATGAGATCAATCGTCTCAATGGTTGATCATCCTGTGGTGGGAAACTGCAGTTGGAGTTGTTGGCAGAGACCTCTTTGCAGGAGACTCAGATGCAGAGAACAAATGTATGGACACTAAGGGGAGAAGAGGGAGTGGGATGAATTGGGAGGTAGGAATTGATATATATTAATATACATAAAATAGATAACTAATGAGAACCTGCTGTACAGCACAGGGAACTCCTAACATGAAATGCTCTGTGGTGACCTAAATGGGGTGGAAATCCAAGAAAGGGGATATATGAATACATATAGCTGATTCACTTTGCCGTACCACAGAAACTAACACAACGTTGTATAGAAACTATGTTCCAATTAAAAAATAAGTAATCCATATGCCAAAAAAAATGCACAAAAAAGGAGAGCTTTATTCATTTTATTTTATTTTATTTTTTTAACTTATTTCATACTTGTTTTTTTTTAAATTTTATTTTATTTTTAAACTTTACAATATTGTATTAGTTTTGCCAAATATCGAAATGAATCCGCCACAGGTATACCCGCGTTCCCCATCCTGAACCCTCCTCCCTCCTCCGCCCCCTACCCTCCCTCTGGGTCGTCCCAGTGCATTTATAAAGACTGGATCTCCTATGAATAACAGAGGAAACGTCTGAGTTTATTAAGGGAAATGTCATGGTATATTGAAAGCATTCAAGTTATATGGGCTCTCTATCAGGATTCCAGTTTCTTGGATTATGTTTTTAGAAGTAAGCATAGTAAGAATAAGGAACAGACTGATGAGGTAAGACGTTTCTATGTCTTAAAAGACATCATATTTTGTTTAATGCATTTGCTGTACTACTTTTGCTTTTTAGCATTTTAAAGTAGCGTTGTAAATGACAGTCTGAAATGGACTGAGTTTTCATAAATACAAGTTTCTAGTAAAAGTAACAGATGTAGAAAGACACTGTCCAAGACTATACTGAATAGTGAGTATGAATATCTATATATGGTGACAAACAAATGGCTATATTATATATATACATTTATATATAAAAGTTATATCAACATACAACTATTAAGAGTTTACCCCCTCCTGGATTTTGTTACTCTAAGCTAGTTGTATATTATATAATGCACATTTCATTTCGCAGCTTGCAGAACATCAGAACAAATATTAATTAGCATTTTATTCTTTATTCTAACTGGAAAAATTATATAGATTATTTAAAATTTCCTCCTGGGTTTGTCTGTGTGCATTCTAATGAATTGGCACAAAAATTTGAACTATTATTAAAAAAATACACACTATATACATAAACTATTTCCCTTGGGGGGTGAAAAAGATTTTTTTAGCTGATTAAAAAGTACTAAAGAAATATGTCAAATACAAGGCCTATACCATTTCTAATTTTAAGTTAAGTTTGTTATTTTAATGCAAATTTAAAACTTGATTTATATTTTAAGGTTGGTATATCTGAATGGAAAAGGCTTCATTAAGGAAAATATAGCTTTATCTGCTTTTTAAGTTATGCAACTTTAACAAAATATTATTAAATGATCATTTACATAATAGTTGATGAATAACATATTCTAGTGACCTGAAACTGGTTTTAATTCAGAGGACACTGAGAAAATAATATATACCTATTTATAATAAACAAATTTATTGTTGATTTGCATATTTGTTTGGGGGTGAATATTTATCATTTACATAAAACCTGCTTTTCTTGCCCTTGGAAAGAATTTAAATACATTCAAAAATGTTTTCCAATAGTTCTATGTACTAATTTAAAATTATCCTTTCAACTTATTAAACACCTTTGGGGGTAGAATATTTAGCAAAATTTTATTATTATTTTGAATAATTACATGCCGACTAAATTAATATGACTTCACTTTTAAAAGTATTCTTTTTGGAGGCTTCTCTAAGGCAGATCAGTCATCTCTCAGTTAAGTCACCTTAGCGTTAATTTATCATACTATTAAAATTTTAGTAATATATATAGCCACATTGCAAAAGTATATACTATGCTTTCTAGTTACAATTTTAGCCTTTTAGAAAAAAATCTCTTAAAGCTCACTGAAGTGTTGCTTTGTCAATTATTGATATATATTGTATTAATTGCCTTCAGAAATCATCTGTACAAATCCCCAAGTTAATATCCAAGAGCAAATCTCAGCTGTTAATTCCAAGTCTTTCACAGACTTGTTCAAAGTATGTGATTTCTTTTCACTGACATACAGGGAAAGACTAAATTTATCATTTGGTTCAGAAACTAAATCTATTTTATGCTTGATGAGGTATATCTCCTTATTTATCCTCTCTTAAGATTAAGGAAACAGACAGTTAACTCAAGGGGAATGACTTTCTAAAGGTTAAATTTGCCGAATGACTGTAGATAAATCATTAATCCTCTGAGTATTCGATAGGGAAGAAATTATTGGTAAGTTTCCTGGAACTTCTTATTAAGATGTTCCTCTAAGAGCTACTCTTTCTACAGTATTCCCACTTTTATCCACTATCTTGATTCAGGTCAATATTCCCAAATGCTTTTGCTGTAAAAATCTTACGTTTTTCTGAATCTACTCCCTTCTTTCAGTATCTTATAAACACCTGTAGTAACATTGTCCTCTGTGCTTGTGTGTGCTTACTTTAAAATATCTTAAATGATCCAGAATTCTTCAAAAATACTCATATTACTTCTTTTTAGTATATGTTAACATTCAACAGTCACCCAGTTGCTAAACTGAAAAACTTGTAAATTATTCCTGATAATTTCTTCTTCAGTTTCCATCGAAATCACTGAGTTCTACTGATTTACCTAAGGCATCTATCACAAATCTATCCACTACTTTCATCACATGTTGCTAGAGCTCTTGACCAGCTGATTAGCGCCTTTTTCCAGGACTGTAGAACCAGGTTTTAAGTTGACCCCATTTCACTCTTTCACAGGTAGATCAATTCATTGTTCAGTATATACAGTAAGCTCTTTAGAATGTTAATAAGATCATGTTACTGCCTTGCTCAATACGCCCTAAGGCTTACTTCAGTCATTACAGTTGCTCAGTCGTGTCCGACTCTTTGCCACCCCATGAATGGCAGCACACCAGGCCTCCCTGTCCATCACCAACTCCCGGAGTTCACTCAAACTCACGTGCATCAAGTCGGTGATGCCATCCAGCCATCTCATCCTCCGTTGTCCCTGTCTCCTCCTGCTCCCAATCCCTCCCAGCATCAGGGTCTTTTCCAATGAGTCAACTCTTCACATGAGGTGCCCAAAATACTGGAGTTTCAGCTTTAGCATCAGTCTTTCCAATGAACACCCAGGGCTGGTCTCCTTTAGGATAGGCGGTTGGATCTTCTTGCAATCCAAGGGACTCTCAAGAGTCTTCTCCAACACCACAGTTCAAAATCAATTCTTCAGTGCTCAGCCTTCTTCACAGTCCAATTCTCACATCCATACATGACCACTGGAAAAACCATAGCCTTGACTAGATGGATCTTTGTTGGCAATGTAATGTTTCTGCTTTTCAATATGCTATCTAGGTTGGTCATAACTTTCCTTCCAAGGAGTAAGTGTCTTTTAATTTCATGGCTGCAATCACCATCTGCAGTGATTCTGGAGCCCCAAAAATAAAGTCAGCCACTGTTTCCACTGTTTCCCCATCTATTTCCCATGAAGTGATGGGACCAGATGCTATGATCCTAGTTTTCTGAATGTTGAGCTTTAAGCCAACTTTTTCACTCTCCACTTTCACTTTCATCAAGAGGCTTTTTAGTTCCTCTTCACTTTCTGGCATAAGGGTGGTGTCATCTGCATATCTGACGTTACTGATATTTCTCCTGGCAATCTTGATTCCAGCTTGTGCTTCTTCCAGCCCGGTGTTTCTCATGATGTACTCTGCATATAAGTTAAATAAGCAGGGTGACAATATACGGCCTTGACATACTCCTTTTCCTATTTGGAACCAGTCTGTTGTTCCATGTCCAGTTCTAACTGTTGACAGAATGTCGTCTACTGGAGAAGGGAATGGCAAACCACTTCAGTATTTTTGCCTGGGAACCCCATGAACAGTATGAAAAGACTTACTTACTGCACTTAAAATAGGACCTCAAGTTTTATCATGGCTATTGTCTTGCCTCGGAGAAGGCAATGGCACCCCACTCCAGTACTCTTGCCTGGAAAATCCCGTGGATGGAGGATCCTGGTAGGCTGTAGTCCATGGGGTCGCTAGGAATCGGACACGACTGAGCGACTTCCATTTCACTTTTCACTGTCATGCATTGGAGAAGGAAATGGCAACCCACTCCAGTGTTCTTGCCTGGAGAACCCCAGGGACGGGGGAGCCTGGTGAGCTCCCATCTATGGGGTCGCACAGAGTCGGACATGGCTGAAGTGACTTAGCAGCAACAGCATAGTCTTGCCTGATTTCATCCTTAGTAGTCTTGCCTAGAAAACTCCAGGGACAGAGGAGCCCCTTGGGTTACAGTCCAGGGGATCGCAAAGAGACATGACTGAGCGACTAACACTTTTATCTTTTCTCTCCAAACCTTCCTTATACCTCTGACTCCTTCCTTCTCACTTTTCTCTGGTTGTGATATGACTAGATACTTCTAAGCTCTTCTCTTTGGCAGGATATTTGTGGACCAGCTTCCTTTTTTCTTCAAGGCAATTCAATCAGGACTCCTATGTAACATTTAAGAAAGTGATATCTTGGATACCATTAGTTTAATCAAATTCTCAAAGTGAGTAAGTGAACTCAGATATTTTATTCCAAGTAAAAAAAATAGTGTATTTTGTTTGTGCCCTGGTGACATACATTAGATCACACGGCAGCAAACCCAGTGAGACCTGACTTGTTACTCTCTTCTCTATATGCCGAACTCAGATGCCATCCTCTTCCTTCAGCTGTTATATTCAGTCACCCATGCATCTCTCTTTGGCTTATCGAAATCTTTCTTGTAAACCTGATTGTCTCCTATATTTTTCTCTTTAGACTCTTCCACATACTCTTAATCTCCACTTCTATAAAGTCTACTTCCTCATCTAGTCAATTCTATGCAATGTAACATTTAAATATTTTAAGTGGATTCATGTACATTAATTTCTTTTTTCCTAATAAGTTCTTTGATAGCACTGATTTATTTATATCTCTACACAAGTCAAGAAACCTAGTCATTTCCATTCTTTGTCAAATCTATATATTTATCAACTCTTTAACACACACACATTTTCAAGATGCTTTTCAACTATTTCCTCATTTCCTCTAATTAATAACATCACAGACTGTTACATTTTCTCCTATTATTTTTACATTCATCCTCTCATCTTTCCTTAATATTTAATATCATTCTAAAATGAAGATTTTCTAAATCTTTGTGAAATGAAAAAACTATTAACATTTAAACTTCTAATAGCAAATTTTCTTATTAAGTAAATAAAAGATGTTAGGAAAACTGGACCACTACATGTAAAAGAATGAAATTGGAACACTCTGTAACATCAGACAGAAAGATAAACTCAGAATGGGTTACAGACCTAAATGTAAGACCAGATACATTTCCTCTTAGAGAAAAACATAAGTAGAACACTCTCTAACATAAATCACAGCAATATCTTTTTTGATCCACCTCCCAGAGTAATGAAAATAAACACAAAAATAAGCAAATGGGACCTAATTAAACTTAAAAGCTTTTGTACAGTAAAGGAAATCATTCACAAAAAGAAAAGATAACACACAGAATGGGAGAAAATATTGCCAAACAAAGCCACTGACAAGGGATTAATCTGCAAAATATACAAAAAGTTCATGCAGCTGAACATCAAAAAAAAAAAAAAAAAAACTAAAAAGTGAATTGAAGATCTAAACAGACATTTCTCCAAAGACGACATACAGATGGTGAAAAACTACATGAAAAGATGCTCAATATCACTATTAGAAAAATTCAAATTAAAACTATAATCAGGTATCACCTTACACCAGTCAGAATAGCCATCATCAAAAAAATCTATGAACAATAAATGCTGGAAAGATTATGGAGAAAAGAGAACCTTCCTACACTGTTGGTGGGAATGCAAACTGGTACAGCTATTATGGAGATTAGTATGGAGGTTCCTTAAATATAGAACTACCGTATGATTCAGCAATCCCACCCAGCATATATTCAGAGAAAATTATAATTCAAAAAGATACATACACCCACCCCTATGTTCATTGCAGTAGTATTTACAATAGCAAAAACATGGAAGCAACCTAAATGTCCGTCAACAAAGGAATGGATAAGGAAAATGTGGTACATAAATGCAATGGAATATTGTGCTTAGTTGCTCAGTCATGTTTGACTCTTTGCGACCCCATGGACGGTAGCCTGTTGGGCTCCTCCGTCCATGGGATTTTCCAGGCAACAGTACTGGAGTGGAGTGCCATTTCCTTCTCCAGGGGATCTTCCAGGGATCGAACCCAGGTCTCCTGCATTGTAGGCAGATGCTTTTACCGTCTGAGGCACCAAAGATGTCTAACTGTATAATGCTCGTCAGAACAATCATCCTTAGGTACAAATATAAAAGTGTCATAGCCAACCCTGAACTCTTAATGATCTTATTTATTTCTACAAAGGAATAAAATATAAAGTATTTGGCTTAAAGACAAGACTCTGAATTAGTTGGCTGTAAACTATTCACCTAGTTCTGATGCACAGTCAATTTTTCATGCAACCCTCACACCAGTCAAATGTTTCCTAAAATATACCCCTTGAGACAGTCCATGAAATAAAAGTGCTGTGGCCAAATTAGATCTTCAATGTTCAAAAGGTCTTAACCATTTTTAGAGGTAATAAAGGCTATTTTATAAAGCAGAACATAGCGTTTCTCAAGCTTATGTGTTCATTTGAGCCTCTTTTCATATTACATCCAAGGAATAAATTTTGAAAAACCACATGCATTGCTCCTACTTTCCCATATCTATGTTGAAAAAATGCAAAAGAAATGTCTTGGTAAGATTATGTTCAGATAACTCAGGCATGCCTATTTTTCTGAATTAAGTTTGGTAGAACCATATCCAAACAGGAACCACAGTCAGAATGGGAGGTAGGAAGGTAGTAAATCTATAGGGTCGGCTCTTAAAATATTTTTTAGAAACTTATTGTTAATAGATCAATAGGAGGTATCTCTTAATGGTATATAAGAACACATCTTGCTCATAGGAGTAATAAAAACAGAATTCTAACTTATTAATTGAAATGAATTTATTCACTTTCTATGATAGTTCTACTGTGTACCAGAGTATGTATGTATGTGATATTATAGCCAGCGTATCTCCTGCCTTGGATACACCCACTCAGAAAGTCAATATAAAAGCAGAATGCAATTTAATCATTTACAAAGATAATGCAACATGGAAAACATTTGTCAAAAATATAAATGATCAATCCTAACACATATCTATTATAAGGAAATCCAAACCATAACAGGAAGACACATTGGATCATTACCAAAAAAGATGAATTAAATTGAATATCTAATATCATGTTGGTGAATTCATTCTAAAGAGAAATGATATATTTTTCAAAAGTCTTCTCCTTACAAATTAAAAGGCTTAATCTAGTTTGTGTATATTGGCTCTTGTAAATTCAAAATCCAAAGGAAAGAACTAGCTTCAAGAATAGCTGGATCCAGAAACTCAAACAATTTTATCAAGCTGAGAGAGATCACAAAACTCAATCAATTTAACATGAGTAGTCAGCAGGAAAGATGAGAGGCATCTCCACGTCACCAGATTTCTTACCTTGTCCTTTCTTTTGAATATTTCGATTTTTGAGGGACTTTATTTATATACGCCATTTTATTAGGACAACATAAAATGCAGACTACACAATGCTAATTGCAATGTTGTACAGTATCTGACATGTATAGCAAACCACACACCAGTGTCCTATTTATCCATTTTCTGTGTGACAGAAAAGCCACTAAATTTGCAGATGTTATTTTAAGAGGGGGAAGTTGATATTTCTGGCACCACAAAATTCTAAGCTTTTTCTATCTATGAACTGTCTAAAACAAAAAGTTGTCTCTAGCCTATTTCAGGAGTCATGAATTATTGAACAAAGAGCACAATGTGAATTGCCAAAAGGAAGGTGTAGGGATGTCAAGAAAATTCAAAGCCAATTATTTAACATGAAAAAAATTTATTTGTAATACCCACAGTAAGACACACACTGTTTGTACACAAAGCCTTTCCTAAGCACCATTTATTCTTTCAAGGGATAAATTCATAATAATTTGGAGTAGGGGGGAAGAGGAACAGTTAATATTCCTAAAACTCAGTTTAAGCAGTCAAATCCACTTCAATCTGTGTTTGGTGGGGCCAAACAAAATGTAGCAAGGTAAGTATACATTACGAGAATTTTGACCTCCATAATCATAACCCTTTTCGGAAAAAGCAATTGTCTTTTATTCTTTTTTTTTTTTTTTTGAGTAAATAATACATAAATTACAATCCAGCTACAAAGAGAACAATCTTTTTTTTTTTTTGCTGATTTGAAATTCAGCAAACACACCAGACTATGCTTTCAGGTGGCAAAAGCTCCAGGGTTCCCCTGCTTCTTTTGTGTTCCTAGGCTTGTAGAGGGCTAGGAGCTGACAGATGCTTATCAAACATTCATGTAAACACCGCTATCAAAGCTGTGCTCTCCAGCTCTCCTTTCACACAAGAGGGTCAGCATGGAACATCATTAACACTGGGCCAAAGATAGAAATGTCATGCCACGAGGTTTGTAATGCAAGAGAATGCCTACACTGCTGTTCAAAGATGCAGCACTCAAATTGTTAACTTTGCTGACATGAAAGACCAGTACAGAGGCGATGTTTAAAACACTGCTGACTGTTTATATAAGCATGAATTCTGTTAAGCATTTTTCATCTTTGTTTTCTCAAGTTAAAATAGCATTTGGGCCTTTTGTTTTTATCTGAGAGGATATGGAAACATGGCTCAAATCTGAGAATTGCACAACAATGGCTTCATAAATGATTGCAATGACAACTCTTCAATATTTTGTTGTGATAATACAAAAGGCAGAAAGTTGAAGGTCTGAGGTTACTTACTGCATCTTGAAGGACCCCTTTCCATCTTCAGTTATCTCAGATCTATGATTCTGTTGCCTTCCTCACATGCCCAGGTCACACACACTGCTTTGGGGATGACTCCTTGCCAAGTGAAAGGGCATAAAGTCATAATCTGGAGAGAGACCACTCCTCATCACCAAGACTTAGGTGATGGACGTCCCCCACTTTGAATTCAGAGCCTTTTACAATTACTTACCAGCTTCATATACTTTATGGTGGCTCTTTGGGTTACCAATGTGAATTCAATATTCTCCTGATTGCCCATAATTGCATTCGGGTGGCAGTGTGTGAAGAATGGTCCCTAAAGCAGCAACAGGAGCATCACTTGGGTAGTTGTTAGAAATGTAAAATTTGGGGCCTATCAAAGAAAAAAGGAAAAGTGAGGAGACTGATTTTATTCAGACCACTGCAGTAGGGCAACACTGAAAACTGATTTGACTAAGGTCTCAGCAGGTTGGTTTGACCTTAGACTTCTGTAGTGAGAACAAAACAAGTTGCAGGAGAAATGATTTATGTTGTGATTGTTTTGCAATCAAGGGATGTCTCAGTCAGCTGAAAGGGAGTTTATGTCTGCAAATAGCTGGTTTCAGCAGAACAAACACTTCTACTCTTAGCTAATTCTTCCAGAGACTAAGAATAAAACCTTGGAGGATCTGCGTTTGGCCTCGTCACAAGTAAACAGGAGTCATCTGCAAATCTATGTGAGTTCAAAGAAAGTGTGGACAATGAGTCTAAGTCACATGGAAAAGAGTCATTCTTGGAGAGAAGGCACTTCTCAAAACACACAATGGTAGGAGAAGTTTGGGAAACAAACAAGTTTGGGGGTACTTCTTAACCATCACTGTTTTTTGGGAGCACAGGCTCACCTGGTATTTGATATTTTCAGACTCCACCCTGGACGCCCCCTTATCTGAAAGTCCGACATTGTGATGCACACACTGCGGGTTAGCAGGCCATCCAGGTGTTTCTCCTGCACAATCAAGCTTGAGAACCAAGATGTTAGGCTTTATCTCCAAAACCTGCTTTTCTGTCTATCTGGCTTGTTTCAACATTCTGCAGATGATTTTTTTTTTTAACCTGTTCCTTTACCTTTTGAACAAAGAATGTGTCCCATATCAGTCAATAAAGGATGACTGATTTAGTCACATATCAGTCATATCATATCAGTCAATGAAGGATATTGCATAAGTATGTGAAGCTGGTAAGTAATTGTGAAAATTAGGACCTGAATTCAAAATGGAGGAAGTACACCTCGTAGGTCTTGGTCATTAGCCAAAAATAAAATGAATAATACATTAAGAATAATTATAGTCCATGTTTTAAGCCTCTTTTTTCCTCTCCTCTCATTTTATCTATGTTTTGTTTTGTTTAAGTTTTTTTCCTGCAAAGGGCAATGTGCTATTTCAAATTAAGATATAACATACTTCTATTTATTTCAGTTGATTTTCATAAAATGTACTCACTGCCTCTGGGCCTCTGAATCCATGGACAAATGCAAATTCAACATTTTAACTAAAGACAAATGTCTTATTTATTTGCATTGGCGAGAGAGTCAGTCAGTCCTCTAGGGAATGGTAAGATAAGAAGGTGGGCATTTCTAATATCTGTTTTGGTTTGTAATCCTATGGTTTGTTGTGATTCCTAAGTTTATTTTTATTTTTATTTTATTTTTTTAAACTCTTAAAACATATATTTCACCTCTGCTTTTTGTAAGTTTAATGCAGACAATTTTGCTCAGTGGACCAAATCTATTTCTATTACTCAAACTGATATGGGAAAGCAGTATTTAGGATTTATTCTGCTTTATAACAAGAAAATATATTTATTTCTTCTTTATTCAGAAAATAGAAATATGAACCATTGATATTTATTCAAAGTTGCAACTTAGATACTCAAATTTGATCATACATTGACTTAGTAGATCATATATAGATATAATGTTTTCAGTTTGGGGAAGTCCAGGCATGTCTATAGCGTCTGTAACAAAAAAAAAAACAAACAAAAAGAGGAAATATAACTAAACATGAAAAGACAAACATAAGCCAGTTATTGGTTAGAAAGCTTGAATCAGCATATTAGAAAAATAATAACTTTGAATAGTGACAGCTACTGCTTCCTAAGTAGTTTGCCATTTTATTGAAAGTGGAAATAAATGCTTTGTTATTTTGAGTCTATACTCTTGAAGACAACCATTCTTAATTCTTTTAGTTGGTTCTTCTGGTATTTGTCTCCTTAGCTCTATGTAATGGTTGTAGATGCTATTTCTTGGTTCATCAAACTTCCTACTGAATTTCTTTTACTATGTTTGAGGTTTCTGTTCTTAAAACTGTTTCCTCCCCCTTCCATCTTCTTATTGTAGTTATAACTATTGGCTATTAGTTAAATAGCCTATGTTATATTAATCTTTATTTGTGACTATAATTGCAACTAAAATAAGAATTATAATTTGTTCTTATACATTTTTTATCAACTATTGTTTCATTTATTTTCTTCCTTTTTTTCCTTACCTCTCCCTCTTCTTTCTGTGCCAACAGATCTGTCAATAAGCTATCAATATATTTTCCAAATACTGTATCATATCATTACCCCTCTCTTCCCTGTCCTAGGACTTGTCCTCTCATAGCTCCTGGTCCTTCTTCCGTCTTTTTAAGTTGCTCTCTAGTCCTATCTTATAGATGTCACTTCATTCTTCCCTTCTCCAGTCTCCTGGGTTAGACCCCAGTTTTCCAAAACCCTCTGTCAATCTTTGGGGCTTCCCAGGTGGCTCATTAGTAAAGAATCTACCTGACAATGAAGGAGACTCAGGAGACATGGGTTTGATCCCTGGGATGGGAAGATCTCCCAGAGGAGGAAATGGCAACCCAGTATTCTTGCCTGGAAAACCCATGACAGAGAAGCCTGGCGGGTTACAGTCCATAAGGTGGCAAAGAGTCAGACACAACTGAGTGACTGAACACACTGTCAACCTTGGTCTTATTCATTGTGTAAAACATATCCTCTACTCATTCTTAAGATAGCATGCACACAGGTAAGGTTTATGAGATTACATACTGTTTTAAAAGGCTTTAAGATTCTTTCTATGGCAGGATGATACAACATAATGACTGTTTTGCTGAAAGTTTTACTTTCATTTCAGATTCAAAGGATTTGTTAACAAAAAATCCATTCATTATACACAATAAACAATTTTGACATTTAATAAAGGATTGACTTATTTTCAATATATAGTCATCAAAAGAAGTGAAATAGAAACAATAGAAAAGAGTAACAGCACATATGTCACCAAATTTGGCCAAGCAATATCCATACTTAAACAGCATGCTGGGAAGTCCCTTCTAACAGCAATCAGGAGTCCCAGTTGGGAAAAGATCCAGGCAGTGTGTCCAATTCACAGTTGAGACTTCAAATTGCAGTTTTGGGGGTTCCTGCTTATAAGCCCAGGCCATACTGATATCATTTTCAGTTTGCATGCAAAAATGCAGTTCTGGTTTTATTTTCATCTTTTTACAATGCTCTTTGCTTTATCTTGTGAGTCATAGGATTTCATTAAATGTCAGGGTGGTTGGCCAGACCTCCAGGGTCTCAAGAATTCCAAGACCCATCATCTTTCTTGTCTGAAGGGCCCCCCAATTTGCTGTGCTTATGGGTAGGCATGGAATTTGGACAGTGTACAGGCACGGCCGGTCATAAGCAAGGTCAGGGGCCTGCTCTTCACTTCTGAAGCCTGAAGGAGACGTCCCCCATTTTAATTTCCCTAATAATGACACTTGACTTAGAGGAAAGACAAAACTCTTTTTTTACTTACAGCTCTGAGAGAAGGCTGCCAATCAGGGTCACACCCAGAGGGTTCTATCTGTTGACAGTATACCATCAACTTGCAGCTTTGGGGGCAGTTTATGTATGGCAAGCAGGGTGAGTTTAACTACTCAGTTTTATAGGTTCCCTATAAATTGGATAATTAGGATAATTTCTCAGGTCTGGGGGCATAGGAGTTGTTTCTGTCTGGTACTTGGCCCTGGGGCGATTTGGACAGATGCACAGTAGCCCCAGGGTATGAGAAGTAGATAAGGAAAGTGGTTGAGGTGTGAAGTTAATAAGCTGCCCCTAAAAAGAAAATAAAGCCAGAAAAATACACAATACAAAAATACTAATGAATTATTATGTAGTGAATATACTTCATATGCTTATTCTCAATCATAGCTTCTTTCTTTCCAAAAGATCTACTGTCTTGACTATTTCAGCAATTACTTCCTGTATTTCTTAAATTTTACTACATACATTTGCATTCTTTGACATTATAGTTAAGTCTTCCCCAGTCTTAAATTCAATTATGTATTTCAAGTTTCTTATAATCTACAGGTTCTTCCTCCAGTCCTTTCTTTTCTTAGAATTCATGTGCTAAAAACAAGGCCATCTTACCTGTAGAGTTCCATAGTCTATATTTTGTTGACCTCATTCTCACAGAGCAGTTTGATGTATTTTTCTGTTCTGTCACCTGCAAACAAACAGCTAGATCCAGAGCTTTGATCATACCCAGTTTAATTACTTTGGCAAGATTATAGATGGTATTGCATGCTATCACCATGTGCCTACATGATACTTAATTTTTGCTATTTTGAGCTCTTCTGGTTCTTTGTACATGTCACTTGTCCATTCTACCAGAATTCCACACATTTTTTGTCTTTTAACTTTACTTTGATTCTGCCTAATGCTGAACTCCTTTTTTTTAATTACAAGATGCCATAGGATTAATAATGAAATAGAAAATTATTTTTCAAGAAATGAGGGATTGATAGAAGAGGTGTCATTTAAGATGAGAATTGGGCAATAGATAAAAATGAACTAGATAGAGAAGGGGAGAGATTTCAAGCAGCAGGAATGGTATTGGCAATGATTAAGAAGTGTGAGAAGGTGAGAAAAGAAATCTCAAGATTAGAGTATGTAACATAGGAAGTTGAAAATTATATTGGACATGTTTGCATGGGTCATCTAATAAAGACATTTACATTTCATGAAAGAAAACAATGCTTTTGAAATGTATCCCTTGCACTATACTGTAAGGGCAGGAGAGAGTGGAAGTAGGTGAAGGTAGAGGGAGGTGAACTTGAAATAGGAGGAAGTAGAGGGAGGGACGGAGAAGGAGATGGCACCCCACTCCAGTACTCTTGCCTGGAAAATTCCATGGATGGAGGAGCCTGGTAGGCTGCAGTCTATGGGGTTGCGAAGAGTCGGACATGACTGAGCGACTTCACTTTCACTTTTCACTTTCATGCATTGGAAAAGGAAATGGCAACCCACTCCCGTGTTCTTGCCTGGAGAATCCCAGGGACAGGGGAGCCTGGTGGGCTGCCATCTATGGGGTCGCACAGAATCGGACACAACTGAAGCGACTTAGCAGCAGCAGCAGCAGCAGCAGAGGTAGGGAAAGACAATGGGAGGTAAGCTCTCCAAACTCTCTTTCATGAATAACATTTTCATGAAGCAGTGTGCCATTTGTTAAGAGCTAGGCATCTGAGTCCAAAGTTTGCTGAAAGTATATCTCTGCAGAGTTTTATTTCTTCATCATGAAATTCACCTATAGCCCAGTGAAGGGAATGCTTGGAACATTCATTAACTGACAGTAAACAAGCAAACAAAAGACCTCCCTTCCTCAATAGTTCCTCTCCAATTTTCCCTCTCCCAGTTTTCCCCCTCTAGCTCCTTCCTCTTCCTCACTTCCTTGCTCCCTACTCCTTCCTTAGCTGCTCATGTCCCCCTCTCCTCCACCAAGGCTGCTCTCCCTATCTTGTTTATCATATGAACAAAATAGTGTGTGCTCAGTCACTAAATCATGTCCAACTACTTCTGACTCCATGTACTGTAACCTACCAGGCTCCACTGTCCATGGAATTATCCCAGCAAAAATACTGGAATGGGTTGCATTTCCTCCTCCAGGGGATCATCCCCACTCAGGGATCAAACCCATGTCTCCCACAGCCCCTGCATCAGCTGGGGAATTCTTTACCACTGAGCCACCTGGGAAATCTGAGTAAAAAGTAATAGCTAACATAAATAAATTTTTGAATAAATAATAGGACTATGTAAAACCTATCATCCATATGGTAAGCACAACATAAATCTTGAATTTGTAATCACTTTTACCAACATTACATTGCATTTTCTATATATTGGTATAATTTAAATATTATAACAATATATTTCTCCACAAATTCTAAATAGCAATCAAACAATAACAAAACGCTTGCCACATAATAGTTGTGAATCCTTTGGGTTCAAGTGTCTCTTGGTCCAATTTGAGTGTATGGTAACCCAGTTTGAAAAACATAGAAATAGAAACAGAAACATAGAAATAAAGAGGGAATAACATATTTTAAGAACAACATAAACCAACAATTAAGAAGAGATGGGAAGAATACACAGAGGAACTATACAAAAAAAAAAGATCTTAATGACCCAGATAACCACAATGGAGTCATCATTCACATAGAGTCCAACATCCTGGAAAGCGAAATCAAGTGGGCCTTAGGAACCATTACTACAGCAAAAAACTAGTGGTGGTGATGGAATTCCAGTTGAGCTATTTCAGATCCTCATAAATGATGCTGCAAAAGTGCTACACTCAATATGGCAGCAAATTTATAAAACTCAGAATTGGCCATAGGACTGGAAAAGGTCAGTTTTCTTTTCAATCCTAAAGAGAGGCAATGCCAAAGAATGTTCAAACTACAGCACAATTGCACTCATCTCACATGCTAGCAATGTAATGCTCAAAATTCTCCAAGCCAGGCTTCAATAGTACATGAACTGAGAACTTCCAGATGTTCAAGCTAGATTTAGAAAAGGCAGAGAAACAACAGATCAAATTGCCAACATCTGTTGGATCATAAAAAAAGCAAGAGAATTCTAGAACATCTACTTCTGCTTTATTGACTATGCCAAAGCCTTTGTGTGGATCACAACAAACTGTGGACAATTCTTAAAGAGCTGGGAACACCAGACCATCTGACCTGTCTCCTGAGATATCTGTATACAGGTCAAGAAGCAACAGTTAGAACAGGACATGGAACAACAGACTGGTTCTAAATCAGGAAAGGAGTACGTCAAGGCTGTATAGTGTCACCCTGCATATTTAACTTATATGCAGAGTATATCATGTGAAATGCCGAGCTGATGAAGCACAAGCTGGAATCAAGATTGCCGGGAGAAATATCAATAACCTCAGATATGCAGATGACACCACCCTTATGGCAGAAAGTGAAGAAGAACTAAAGAGCCTCTTGATGAAAGTGAAAGAGGAGAATGAAAAATCTGGCTTAAAACTCAACATTAAAAAAAATCTAATATCAAGGAATCCAGTCCCATCATTTAATGGCAAATAGATGGGTAAACAATGGAAACAGTGACAGACTTTATTTTCCTATGTTCCAAAATCACTGCAGATGGTGACTGCTGCCATAAAATTCGGAGAAGGCAATGACACCCCACTCCAGTACTCTTGCCTGGAAAATCCCATGGATGGAGGAGCCTGGAAGGCTGCAGTCCATGGGGTTGCTAAGAGTCAGACACGACTGAAGCGACTTAGCAGCAGCAGCAGCAGCCATAAAATTAAAAGATATTTGCTCCTTGGAAGAAAAGCTATGACAACCCTCAGTTCAGTTCAGTCACTCAGTCGTGTCCGACTCTTTGTGACCCCATGAATCGCAGCACGCCAGGCCTCCCTGTCCATCACCAACTCCCAGAGTTCACTCAGACTCATGTCCATTGAGTCAGTGATGCCATCCAGCCATCTCATCCTCTGTCGTCCCCTTCTCCTCCTGCCCCCAATCCCTCCCAGCATCAGGGTCTTTTCCAATGACCCAACTCTTTGCATGAGGTGGCCAAAGTACTGGAGTTTCAGCTTTAGCATCATTCCTTCCAAAGAAATCCCAGGGCTGATCTCCTTCAGAATGGACTGGTTGGATCTCCTTGCAATCCAAGGGATTCTCAAGAGTCTTCTCCAACACCACAGTTCAAAAGCATCAATTCTTCGGCACTCAGCCTTCTTCACAGTCCAACTCTCACATCCATACATGACCACAGGAAAAACCATAGCCTTGACTAGATGGACCTTTGTTGGCAAAGTAATGTCTCTGCTTTTGAATATGCTATCTAGGTTGGTCATAACTTTCCTTCCAAGGAGTAAGCGTTTTTTAATTTCATGGCTATAATCACCATCTGCAGTGATTATGGAGCCCAGAAAAATAAAGTCTGACACTGTTTCCACTGTTTCCCCATCTATTTCCCATGAATGTTGGGACCGGATGCCATGATCTTCGTTTTCTGAATGTTGAGCTTTAAGCCAACTTTTCCACTCTCCACTTTCACTTTCATCAAGAGGCTTTTTAGTTCCTCTTCACTTTCTGCCATAAGGGTGGTGTCATCTGCATATCTGAGGTTATTGATATTTCTCCCAGCAATCTTGATTCCAGCTTGTGCTTCTTCCAGTCCAGCATTTCTCATGATGTACTCTGCATAGAAGTTAAATAAGCAGGGTGACAATATACAGCCTTGACGTACTCCTTTTCCTATTTGGAACCAGTCTGTTGTTCCATGTCCAATTCTAACTGTTGCTTTCTGACCTGCATACAGATTTCTCAAGAGGCAGGTCAGGTGGTCTGGTATCCCCATCTCTTTTAGAATTTTCCACAGTTTATTGTGATCCACACAGTCAAAGGCTTTGGCATAGTCAATAAAGCAGAAATAGATGTTTTTCTGGAACTCTCTTGCTTTTTCCATGATCCACTGGATGTTGGCGATTTGATCTCTGGTTCCTCTGCCTTTTCTAAAACCAGCTTGAACATCAGGAAGTTCACGGTTCACATCTTGCTGAAGCCTGGCTGGGATAATTTTGAGCATTACTTTACTAGCATGTGAGATGAGTGCAATTGTGCGGTAGTTTGAGCATTCTACCCTAGACAGCATATTAAAAAGCAGAGACATTACTTTGTTGACAAAGGTCTGTCTATTCAAAGCTATGGTTTTTCCAGTAGTCATGTATGGATGTGAGAGCTGGACCATAAAGAAAGCTGAGTGCTGAATCTTGATGCTTTTGAACTGTGGTGTTGGAGAAGACTTTTGAGAGTCCCTTGGACTGCAAGGAGATCAAACCAGTCAATTTTAAAGGAAATCAGTCCTGAATATTCTTTGGAAGGACTGGTGCTGAAGCTGAAACTCCAATACTTTGGCCACCTGATGTGAAGAACTGACTCACTGGAAAAGACCCTGAGGCCAGGAAAGGTTGAAGGCAGGAGGAGAAGGGGACAACAGGATGAGATGGATGGATTGCATCACTGACTTAATGAACATGAGTAGGAATAAGCTCCGGGGGTTGGTAATGGACAAGGAAGTCTGGCATGCTGCTGTCTACAGGGTCACGAAGATGCAGACACGACTGTGCGACTGACGTGAATTGACATAAATAACAATGATGCAACTTTGAAAGAATAAATTAGTATTTTGATAATATGAGTCGGGGTGGAAAGAGGAAATATTAGTGTAATCCACATGTGGAATGCTGCAGTGAATGAACTAAGGAGGTGGCAGTACGGCTGGTGATAAAGAAATGGGAATAAGAGGTCTGGAAATCAACATTAAGTAGTCAGGAAGGTGATGTATTCAAGTACAGGGACATTCCAAGGATTTTTGTAGTAAGCATATTTTTAGACATAACCAAAGAAATTGGTCACCTTGTGTGTTCATCTTGGTGCTTAAACATAAATTAAAAGAAGATGTTCAGGAGGAGGATAAGGATTTCCCTAACTTGCAAAGGCTACACATTTCCATCAACCTCTACTATGAGAAGCTGGTAGCTAAGCAAGCATTATGCTTGTTTTAATTCAATTAAACCTGTAGGTATCCAGAGTTAAGTCTTAGTGCCATGTACTTCCTTATTTCTTTGACTCTAGGGTTCCATGTTGAAAAACTTAATGCAATGTTATAAATTAGAAATACTTGAGCCATTCAGTCATCAAGTCATGACCTAACCTTGGCTTACTGCACTGCCTTTTCTATTTCTCCAAAAAGATATTTCATCTGGACAACATATTCAATACAAGATAGTAAAGAGTTGAATAGTAAAGTAGAATACATTGAAATTTACTTCAAAAGGGGTCACAAAGGGCCCATGTGTGTTGACTTGAGAAACTGTAAACATTCTGAGAATCTTAAAGTGCAGTGTCATTACTAACATACAGAAAGGAAGTAGATATATGCTTCTGATATCTGTAAGTTATCCCACCTAACATCCCTTCTTAGCATCATCACACATGGGGTATGGTGAGACAGATAGTAGCGTATAGAAGCCGTGTCTCTAGGAAGAATCTCAGTTCTTTTCTATTCTAAAGAAGAATGGATTGTTCCTTTTAACATCCATTCCCTGTCCACAGGGCTTAATAGCTTTGCAAGGTAGGATAAATATATTTGTAGTGAAGGATGAAGGTCATAATGTTAAGTGCTGAAACACTGAAGTAATTTTTTGTTTTTCCTCTTACAAGTAGAACTGAATTAAGATCTAATAAAAAGTACTATCTGTAAAATTATGGGCAAGAAGGCTCATGTGACACTGAAACTATTTCTTCATTCAGGCATATCAGTCACATTTTCCATATGCAAAGGAGTTGTTTTCTTCTTAACATATGAAAATTACTTATAATTTTGTAAGTTAAGGAAAACTTATTTGCCATAAAGATTCTATAGCTTACCAGTTGCTACTTGAATTATACAATATTAGACATCTTTAGCCCTTCAGAGATTTTTGTTTTTGCCAGGGCTTCACATGAATAATATATTATTACTCTTAATTGACAGTATCAAATAGATGTTTTCAGTTCAGATCAGTCGCTCAGTCGTGTCTGACTCTTTGCGACCCCATGAATCGCAGCACACCAGGCCTCCCTGTCCATCACCAACTCCCGGAGTTCACTCAGACTCATGTCCATTGAGTCAGTGATGCCATCCAGCCATCTCATCCTCTGTCATCCCCTTCTCCTCCTGCCCCCAATCCCTCCCAGCATCAGAGTCTTTTCCAATGAGTCAACTCTTCCCATAAGGTGGCCAAATAAAAATCTCTAGACTTCTGTAGTATATTATAAGCCATGATATTTTGAAATATTGATGTTTTTTGTAATTACTACTTATGTTGTCCTTTCTTTTTTTCCCTTTAAGAAAAAAAATTCTGGGTTTCAAAGAAATATAACCAAGCATTTATTTTCCAATAAAAGCTGCCTTGCACCTCCACTTAAAACTTTAAATTTTGTGTTTGGGAGGTGAGTTTAATAGGTTTAATATTTTCTTCCTCCCCACCTCCCAGCTCTACTATCAAATGTAAATTTTATAAGCAGGGTTGGCTCTGCAAATCTGTCCAATGTGAATTCCAAAAGACAGAACAGAAGTTAAAAATCACTTCTAGCTAAAAAGTTTAAGTTAGATTTTAAAATTTGGCTCCCCCAGCCCCCTTCCAGAAAATTGAAAAAAACAAAAACAAAAACACAATTTTTATTAGAAAAAATAAAATTAATTAAAAGGTTAAATAATAAAAGATACACTAGAACTAAAAAAGCACTATTTGTTTCCCAATTTATTCATATATTCAACAAGTATTAGTTAGGTATTATAACAGATATTGTGTGAGGGTATAGATACAATGAATACATGTGATCCCAGACTGCAAGGAGATGATAGTGTTGTGACAGAGACAGAAAACAGAGAGCTAAAGATGTAAATTAATAGAAAATAACAAACAGAGATACAGGAGAAAATTTTTTAATATCTGCATTTACTATATATTTTTATATTTTCTCTACTCTGGTTTTGATATCTGGTGCCTTGCCTACTTTAAATGGCTTGCCTGGGAGCATGCCTTTAATATATAAAGCAACTAGTGGGAGCCCTTATCCCCAAATACCTCCTTTTGTGGGGCTCTCAGTCTGAGAACTATTCTCCCCTCATCACTCTAGCCATGGGTACAGAAGTCATGGTTCAATCCCTAGGTTGGGAAGATCCCCTAGAGAAAGAAATGGCTACCCACACCAGAAATTTTGCCTGGATAATTCCATGGGCAGAGGAGCCATGGGGTCACAAAGAACTGGACATGACCGAGCGGCTACCATTTTCACTTCGTTCTTCCCAGTAGTGCTGTATTTTCTAGTAAAAGTAGAAGGAAATTTTGAAATATTGCCTTTGAGTTTCACGTTTAGTTTTGAGATGTCAAATATCGTTTCCATTTACTTTATTGATAAGAAACTCCATGTGATAACCAGATAAATGTGAATTTTCCCAGGTCAGATTATGGGTTATATATCTTACTTACAATGGTCCAAGCCTAACTTCAGATGTAATTTCTATTATTTGCGATCTGAAATTCAGTGATACTTTCTATGTTTAGTGGTAGATTTTCAGCATTTTTCGGCACAAACTTATTAATAACAGATTACTTTGTTCACAGTAGATTATTCTTAATGATTCTTTATATTTTAAAATTATAAGAGAGATGTAAGTTTAGTAACTTTCAGAGATCAAAATTAACATATTATTTTAGCTAAATTAGTTTACATGCCACTCACTGGGTATAAGCAAGTTATAATCAAATGCCTATGGACCAAAGATGAGTTCAAAATTTAGCTCAAACAACCAGCAATTTTAAAAAAGAATAGAAATTTTTACTTTTCAGGATATTATAAACTTGTTTTTAGAGTTTCCATGATTAACAAGAAAAAACTAGTTCAGTTCATTTAATCTAAATGTTTTAAGATTCCTCAGCAGTTGATCAAATTTATGCAAAAGAGAAAAGCCCCCTTGAATGGCACTGGTGGCTCAGACAGCGAAGAATTAAGGGTATTAACCAATAATTTAATATCTAAACTAAATACATATAATAAGATACAAAAAGGCATAGTTTTCACACACCCACCAATAATTATGTGTGAAAATATTATGGCTTTTGCAAAATGTCTTAGCATTTTAGGAGTCATAAAAATTTGCTGAATGTTCAAACTAAAAATTTACTAATTTTTGTATTAATTATCCACCCAAAGTCTTTTAATTTTCTGTTTGTTATATACATATTTTAACATAAAATACAATAGAAAAAAAGGTACAAAGATGCCCTCTATATCAAATGAAACTTAGCTAAGTTTCATTGTTTCCATGTCCCAAAATATCAATAAAATTATATCTCTTTGTAACTAACCTTGTAATCAGAGGAAATGTACTTTTACTTTTATCTATGTAAAAGACTAGAGATCTTTTCAAGAAAATTAGAGACACCAAGGGAACATTTCATGCAAAGATGGGCTTGAGAAAGGACAGAAATGGTATGGACCTAACAGAAGCAGAAGATATTAAGAAGAGGTGGCAAGAGTACATGGAAGAACCGTACAAAAAAGATCTTCATGACGCAGATAACCATGATGGTGTGATCACTGACCTAGAGCCAGACATCCTGGAATGTGAAGTCAAGTGGGCCTTAGAAAGCATCACTACGAACAAAGCTAGTGGAGGTGATGGAATTCCAGTTGAGCTATTTCAAATCCTGAGAGATGACGCTGTAAAAGTGCTGCACTCAATATGCCAGCAAATTTGGAAAACTCAGGACTGGAGTGGCCACAGGACTGGAAAAGGTCAGTTTTCATTCCAATCCCAAAGAAAGGCAATGCCAAAGAATGCTCCAACTACCACACAATTGCACCCATCTCACATGCTAGTAAAGTAATGCTCAAAATTCTCCAAGCCAGGCTTCAGCAATACATGAACCATGAACTACCTGATGTTCAAGCTGGTTTTAGAAAAGGCAGAGGAACCAGAGCTCAAATTGCCAATATCCTCTGGATCACTGAAAAAGCAAGAGAGTTCCAGAAAAACATCTATTTCTGCTTTATTGACTATGCCAAAGCCTTTGACTATGTGGATCACAATAAACTGTGGAAAATTCTGAAAGAGATGGGAATACCAGACCACCTGACCTGCCTCTTAAGAAATCTATATGCAGGTCAGGAAGCAACAGTTAGAACTGGACATGGAACAACAGACTGATTCCAAATAGGAAAAGGAGTACGTCAAGGCTGTATATTATCACCCTGTTTATTTAACTTATGTGCAGAGTACATCATGAGAAACGCTGGACTGGAAGAAACACAAGATGGAATCAAGATTGCTGGGAGAAATATCAATAAGCTCAGATATGCAGATGACACCGCCCTTATGGCAGAAAGTGAAGAGGAACTCGAAAGCCTCTTGATGAAAGTGAAAGTGGAGAGTGGAAAGAGGAACTAAAGAGCCTCTTGATGAAAGTGAAAGTGGAGAGTGGAAAAGTTGGCTTAAAGCTCAACATTCAGAAAATGAAGATCATGGCATCCGGTCCCATCACTTCATGGGAAATAGATGAGGAAACAGTGGAAACAGTGTCAGACTTTATTTTTCTGGGCTCCAAAATCACTGCAGATGGTGACTGCAGCCATGAAATTAAAAGATGCTTATTCCTTGGAGGGAAAGTTATGACCAACCTAGATAGCATATTCAAAAGCAGAGACATTACTTTGCCAACAAAGGTTCGTCTAGTCAAGGCTATGGTTTTCCCTGTGGTCATGTATGGATGTGTGAGTTGGACTGTGAAGAAGGCTGAGCACCAAAGAATTGATGCTTTTGAACTGTGGTGTTGGAGAAGACTCTTGAGAGTCCCTTGGACTACAGGGAGATCCAACCAGTCCATTCTGAAGGGGATCAGCCCTGGGATTTCTTTGGAGGGAATGATGCTAAAGCTGAAACTCCAGTACTTTGGCCACCTCATGCGAAGAGTTGACTCATTGGAAAAGACTCTGATGCTGGGAGGGTTAGGGGCAGAAGGAGAAGGGGACGACAGAGGATGAGATGGCTGGATGGCATCACTGACTCAATGGACGTGAGTCTGAGTGAACTCCGGGAGTTGGTGATGGACAGGGAGGCCTGGCATGCTGTGATTCATGGGGTCGCAAAGAGTCAGACACGACTGAGTGACTGAACTGAACTGAACTGATGTAATCAGAGTTAAATAATGGGTTAAATCAAATAACTGTTATCCAATAATTTTAACTGCTTAGGGGTAGTGGTTCCTTCTTTATTTTGTAAGTGGGATAAAGCATGAAAATGTCTTTCCGAATTCTAAAAGAAGGAATACTTTAACAAAACCTGTCCTTAATAGAAACCTACTTGTCATATACACAAACATTATGTAACAGTAAATGCATTGTTCAAGCTCATAAATGATAATATACTATCAGACACTGAAAGAGTACTTTCCATGGGTCAAGCATTCTACTAAGCATCTACTTCTACTCACTCATTTAAGCCTTTCATTACTATCATAATTAATACAAGTATTATTTTTAATTCATATTTTAATTATGACCAAATGGAGACACAGAATGGTCACACAGCTAGCAACTGACGGAAATAGGATTCAAATCCAGATAATTTGCCTCCACTGTCCATGCTCCACTTAAGTGCATAGTATTTATATATTTTTTATTAATATTAATAAGATTAATTATATTATCAAGAAATAAGTCTTATTAGTAATGCACAATTTCTTCCTACTTCTCTTGGGGTTGATATCAGAAGAGTCCATTCCACAGTTAAAGCTCCTGGGGAAATATATGGAGAAAAGGGGAACAGAGGAAATATTAATTAATTTTTGATTCTGTGGAATTGAATAATAAATGCTTACATCAAATTCTCTGTTCTGTTAGGTGGAGGAGCAAGACAAAAATGGAAGTAATAAAAGCTTTTTCACTGGCAGGTAAATTGGCTCCTCTCATTCTTATATCAAATAATTAAGTTTTGCATATATAAAAAAATGTAAGAGTAAAATTTACAGAGAATGACCAAGAAGGAGGAAAAATGTTCTCATAAAAGCATAATAGGATATCCATGATCTTGTATTCCAATATATATTGGATAGTGTCTTTCTCAATAAAGAAATGTGTCTTGATGTTTGACACATAAGGCAATTCCCTGGGTTCAAAATCAATCATTTATTTTTTTTCTAAGAATCTGATAAAGACAAAAAAATGTTTAATTATAATTGCAAGAAATCCTCTATGGATTTTTCCCATGAATTAATCATTATCTGCTTTGAAGCAGAACATAGGAGTAAATGAATATCATCATAAATAGTAAGAAATATTTTAAATTGTTTCATTTTTGACCATTTAAAAAATTATAAACCTTCTATTTTAATACATGCTTTTCAGACTGTCAATACTTAATTATACACTTTCCTCTAGAAAGCTGTAAAATTGATGTGTATAAACATCTTTTAAGAAAAATCAATGGATCTAATGTCAAAGGGAATGAAATTTCAATGCACGAGACCTTTCATCTTTCCAATAGAATTGGCCCTAACGATGTCTACTTAACAACACAAAAATTCTGTGATTAAAGAAAAATATCTGTAATGCCAGATAATCCTCCATTAAATACAATAAAAATATTAAAAGAGTGAAAATTAGAGACTTAAAAAGTAAGCTAGATTGGAATGTTTTTTATTATACTGACTTTTGATAATATTTCTAAGAAATTAGCACTGTTAATCTCACCACAGTTTATTTCCTACATCTTTATTTTCTCTGAATGTTTAAACCAGCTTTGGGTTTATATATCTTACTCGCTCTATCCCTCTGTCTCCTGCTTCCTTCCTACCTTCCTATCTGTATCTATCTATCCATCCATCTATCTGCAAGGATTAAATTTATGGGTCACCACAATAGGTGGCTCAGCAATTTGGTCAAACGTTATTCTGGACGTTTCTGTGTAGGTGTTTTTAAATGCACTAGACACTTAGATGAGTAAACTGACTCCTGAGTAAATAACTGAATACAGCAGATTGCTCTCACTAATGTGGGTGGGCCTCATCCCATCAACTGAAGGCCTGAATAGAACAGAAGGCTGATTCCGGCTGAACAAGAGGGAATACCTCCTGCCTGACTGCCTTCTACCTGTGCCATAGGTTTTTCCCCCTCCTTTCAAACTCAAACTGAAACATGGGTTTTTCCTTGATCTCAAACTTACTGGCCTTTGGACTGTCTTTTCTGGTTCTCTAACTTGAGGACTGTAGATCCTGCGGATTGTCAGCTTCCACAAATGCATGAGGCGTTTCCAAATAGACAGACAGATAGATATTAATAGAGAGATATGAAGTCCTATTGATTCTGATTCTCTGGAGGACCCTGATTAATCTGGCTAATCTCCATCCCTTTCTTTCATCTGCATATGCACATATGTGTATGGATGTGTGTATGTGTTTCAAGTAAGAATCACTGTGCATGTACAGGACTATTTCTTTCTTTATTGGCTGTGCTGGTCTTGGCTGCTGCATGGGCTTTTCTCTAGTTGCGGTGAGCAGGCTTCTCATTGCAGTGGCTTCTCTTGTTGTCGAGCACAGGCTCTAGGGCACACGGGCTTCAGTTGTTTCAACACACAGGCTCAGTAGTTGCTGTTCCCAGGCTCTATTGCACAGGCTTAATAGTTGTGGCACACAGGTTTAGTTGCTCCATGGCATGTGGGATCTTCTTGGTCCAGGGATTGAACCCATTTAGCATTGGCAGGCAGATTCTTTACCACTGAGCCACCAGGGAAGCCCTACAGGAGTATTTAGAGAGACTAACCTTTTTGGCCTTTTTATTACCCAATAATACAACTGAAAAGAGGAGTTTGAGGAGAGTGAAGAATACTGCCTTTCCCTAAGTAAGAATAAACTTCCAATTTGTCCATAATATGTTGATTAATTTTCATTTTTTATTTCTTTTCTAGAGATTTACACTGAAACTATCTAGATTAAGAACATTAGCGCTGAAGTCTGACAAACCTAGCTTTCAATTCAGGTCCTGAAATCTAGGTCCTAACACCTAATGCTCTTAGATAAATTATCCACCTCATTAAGACTCAGTTTTCTCATCTATGAAATTTTGACCAAAAAAAAAAGAATACTTCTAAGGTATTGGACACAGTGCCTTGTACACAATAAAACCTCAAGAATGGGTATTTTCATTTATCAATTACCTCTATCTTACTGTGTATACCTACATTGTATAAGACTACAAATCATAATAGAAAGTGTTCTGTTAGACATTTCATCCAGTGAGTTGTCAGATAACCTATTCTGACTCTATATTATAATTGCATCAGCATTTTATTCCAAATCTCTTTAAGCTACTACAACTTAAAAAATGATTTAATATGCATTAATGGCAAGATATGACAAGCAAACCTAGGTATTGCCACTTTCTCCCTTTGGCATTCAAAAGCCCCATGCAGTTTGAGAAACAGAAACACAAGTTTCTTCTTAATTATCTTTCTTGAAAGTCACTAAACTCCTCTTTGCAGTTGCACTGACGAGAGCCAAAAGAGGTTAGTCTCTCTAGATAGTGCTGTATCCCCAGAGTTAAAGATATATCGCTTGAAGTAGTGACGGAGCACTGCTATTGGCTGGTGTCCTAGAGACCTAGATAACTCTTGGAAAGACGAATTGGTGTTCATTCATTCAGTTTGTGCATGCTCTGTTGCTCAGTCGAATCTTACTCTTTGCAACCCCATGGACTGTAGCCCACCAGACTCCTCTATCCATGGGATTTCCCAGGCAAGAATATTGGAGTGGGTTGCCATTTCCCTTTCCAGGGGATTTTGCCAGCACAGGGATCGAGCAACCGGGTTTCCTGCTCTGCAGTCAGATTCTTTACTGTCTGAGCTATCAGGGAAGCAGTTCTCAATACCTTAGTCTCCCCAAGAGTCCCATCTGATCATGTAATAAACAGTAAACATTAATGGATCTAGCTTAAAATTAGCATCATATTATGCAAAACAATAGAATGGGAAAGTCTAGATATCTCTGCAAGAAAATTAGAGATAGGATGGGAACATTTCATGCAAAGAGGGTCTCAATAAAGGACAGAAATGGTATGGACCTAACAGAAGCAGAAGACATTAAGAAGTGGCAAGAATACAGAGAAGAACTATACAAAAAAGATCTTCACATCCCAGATAATCACGATAGTGTGATCACCAACCTAGAGCCAGACATCCTGGAATGTGAGTCAAGTGGGCCTTAGCATCACTACGAACAAAGCTAGTGGAGGTGATGGAATTCCAGTTGAACTATTTCAAATCCTAAAAGATGATGCTGTGAAAGTGCTGCACTCCATATGCCAGCACATTTGGAAAACTTAGCAGTGGCCACAGGACTGGAAAAGGTCAGTTTTCATTCCAGTCGCAATGAGAGGAAATGCCAAAGAATGCTTAAACTACTGCACAATTGCACTCATCTCACACGCTAGCAAAGTAATGCTCAAAATTCTCCAAGCCAGGCTTCAACAGTAGGTTAACCGTGAACTTCCAGATGTTCAAGCTGGATTTAGAAAAGGCAGAGGAACCAGAGATCAAATTGCCAACATCCGCTGGATCATTAAAAACGCAAGTAAGATTGATAAAAATATCTACTTCTGCTTATTGACTACGCCAAAGCCTTTGACTCTGTGGATCACAATAAACTGTGGAAAATTCTTAAAGAGATGGAAATACCAGACCACCTGACCTGCCTCTTGAGAAACCTGTATGCAGGTCAGGAAGCAACAGTTAGAACCAGACATGGAAAAACAGACTAGTTCCAAATAGGGAAAGGAGTAAATCAAAGCTGTATATTGTTACCCTGCTTATTTAACTTATATGCAGAGTACATCATGAGGAACACTGGGCTATAAGAAGCACAAGCTGGAATCAAGATTGCCGGGAGAAATATCAATAACCTCAGATATGCAGATGACACCACCCTTATGGCAGAAAGTGAAGAAGAACTAAAGAGCCTCTTGATGAAAGTGAAAGAGGAGAGTGAAAAAGTTGACTTAAAACTCAACATTCAGCAAATTGAGATCATGGCATCTGGTCCCATCAATTCATGGAAAAAAAGATGGGGAGACAGTGGAAAAAGTGACAGACTTTATTTTGGGGGGCTCCAAAATTACCAAAGATGGTGATTGCAGCCATGAAATTAAAAGTCGCTTGCTTCTTGGAAGAAAAGTTATGACCAACCTAGACAGCATATTGAAAAGCAGAGAAGTTACTTTGCCAACAAAGGTCCATCTAGTCAAGGTTATGGTTTTTCCAATAGTCATATACGGATTTGAGAGTTGGACTACAAAGAAAGCTGAGGGCCAAAGAAATGATGCTTTTGAACTGCAGTGTTGGAGAAGACTCTTGAGAGTACCTTGGACTGCAAGGAGATTCAACCAGTCCAACCTAAAGGAAATCAGTCCTGAATATTCATTGGAAGAACTGATGCTGAAGCTGAAACTCAAATACTTTGTCCACCTGATATGAAGAACTGACTCATTTGAGAAGGCCCTGATGCTGGGAAAGATCGAAGGCAGGAGGATTTTGGGATGACAGAGGATGAAATGGTTGGATGGCATCACCGACTCAATGGACATGAGTTTGAGTAAACTCCGGGAGTTGGCAATAGACAGGGAGGCCTGGTGTGTTGCAGTCCATGGGGTTGCAAAGAGTCGGACATGACCAAGTGTCTGAACTGAACTGAACTGTACTGATGCATAATGTGTCTGGTCTTATTTTTTGTTTGTTTAGGTTGTCTTGATTTTTCCTTTCCAGAGACTAGCATAGCTGACTTAATACTATCTTTGTGTTTGTACAACATATGTTAAAGAATTAGTCTTTATTTTTGAAAAAATAAGGCAAAATAAGTATTTTTAGAAAACTGTTATTGTTCATTTCACTTTCCTCTGTGTTTTCACGAGAAAAAGTCATGTTATAATTAAAGGACACCCTTCCTTGGCATGTTTCATGGTCCCACTAAACATAGCACTATATTGTTGAAGGTGCTGATGGGTAACAAAGGCAAGTATTCCTTAATGTCAGATTTACCTTTTCATCTCCTGGATACCTGGGGGGATAAACTTTACTAAACTCAAATGTCAGAGCTCTATTCTGCATTTCAGCATGATAGCTCAGCAATGTGCAGTTGTACACTTCAGCAGAAATGTCTGCCTGGCCAGATTAATGGTCAGATTAATAGTATCTGTTTATTTTAAATAAATCTATTTTGAGGCAATGTCTCCAGGTGTTTGCCTAGTTAATAACAAAAGGCTCCCTAGAGGGCCTAGAATAAGCATAAAAGAAATAAAGGATTTTTTCAAGGTAATTATCTCTAGTCAATAATAATTAGTCAATGAGTAGATTGGACAAATGAAAAATGATGTTTGAAACTTTTTATCAGAGTAGAAAAAGTTAAGATTAGATGACTTTCTACTTGTTTTTCAGTTTATAAGTGTTGGGGATGCTGAACAATGTTTAGATATGATGTTCTGATAAATGATGAAATGTTTCATTTTAAGCAGTAATTATAGTAGATAGTAAGAAGGAGCTCTGGGGATCCTTATTTAACTCTTAGATGTGTCTTTGAATCCAAATCTAAAAGTGTCATACCAAATTTACCTCTGTAATCTTCCGATCAACTCAGAAATATCATTTCAGCTTCTTTTGCAAATGTTACCACTTGGTTCTGAAATGATAAATCATCTCTTTGGTTCTTGTTCCATTTTACTTTTCTGTAGTTTTGACAACATTGAACATCATTACCTATAAAATTTCTGCTTATTGAGTTTTTCAGATTGGTTGAGCATTCTTCATCTCAACATTTTTTTTTTCTTCTGTGGAGTTGGGAGCATTAGGAAGGGAAAAGTACCTAAACAGATGGATCATTTTTTATATGCCAAGTGGCTTACATATATAATCCTATTTAATTATCATGTAAATTTCATGCTTTATGAGGTATATTAGTTTGCAAGGCTGCCATAAGTTCCACAGACCAGGTGGCTTAAATACCAAGAATTTGTTATCCTCACAGTTCTGAAGACTAGAAGCCCAAGGTCAATCTGTTGGCAGGATTGTTTTCTTCTAAGTGCCTTCCTCCTTGCTTATAGATGACTGTCTTCTTCCTGGTCTTCACATGGTCTTTTTCTGTGTGTGCCTATCCTCACCTCCTTTTCTTCTAAGGACACCAGTCATATTGCATTATGGTCCAACTAATTTTCCTTTAATTATCTCTTTAAAAGCACTGTTTTAAAGACCTAATTTTAACTGATTAAGATCTTGCTTTTAAGAGATAATTAAATACTGGGAGTTAGGATTTTAACACATAAATTTTGGAAGAGACACTATTCAGACTGTAACAGGAGGGTTATGTAGGAGGCAACTGAGACTCAGTGAATATAAGGGTGAGTCATAGGAAATGAAATTTGTCATTTCAGAAATTCTCCGTGAAATCAATAACATTGTCTACCACATTCTGCCTCCCACCTGGATCTTGTTCTTGACATGGTCATTAATTCTGAATGACTTTCAGAAAGTTCCTAAACTTTATTTATTTTTTTGCTCTTGTTCATTGTACAAAACAAGGAAGTCTTGTGGAATTTAAGGAATCATACAATTTAAATATTTTGGATGACAGGAGTTGAATTTCTGCCATAAGTCCTGATTCTCCACCTACATTGTAGAACCCTTTGGGGTGGAAACAAATTTCACTTTTTAATTTCACTAATAATTAAACAATACTGAATTTATGATTAATTAATCAGATTGGGACTTTTAAGTTCTTTATTACAATGGAGAAATGAAAGGTTTTCACTTCAAAGTATATATTATATGCTGATTTTGTAAAAGCATCTAATGATTTCAGTCTACATTTAACTTTATTCTTCATCCTGCTGCTGCTGCTAAGTTGCTTCAGTCGTGTCGGACTCTGTGCGACCCCGTAGATGGCAGCCCACCAGGCTCCCCCGTCCCTGGGATTCTCCAGGCAAGAACACTGGAGTGGGTTGTCATTGCCTTCTCTGATACATATGTTAGGATGGTGTTAAGTATTTGGCTTCTTGAATTTCATTTATTTTAAATTATAAACAATTCATTTCTTTGAAGATATTTCATTAATGGTTTCCTTTAGGTTAAATGATGAAGAAAAGTGAAAGGGAAAGTGACTCAGTCATGTCCGACTCTTTGTGACCCCATGCACTATACAGTCCATGGAATTCTCCAGGCCAGAATACTGGAGTGGGTAGATGTTCCCTTCTCCAGGGGAATCTTCTGAACCCTGTGATCGAACCCAGGTCTCCCATATTGCAGGCAGATTCTTTACCAGCTGAGACACCAGGGAAGCCCAAATGATGAGCATTATTTAAATATTTTTCATCCTCATATTTTACATTTAGAACTTATATTAATAATAGATATAATATCAAATCAGTAATTTTTTATTTGCCTATTTCTTTCAGTGGTAAATGCTTACATTTTCATTATTTCTCTAGTAGAAAATAGAAGGGCATTCTAGAATAAAAATATATTGGAGTTTTAGGCTCTGATGTCTTAAAAAATATATGTTATGGTCTGAATGTGTCCATACAGAATTCATATTGAATCTAAACCTCCAAAGATGATGGGATTAGGAGATGGGGCCTTTGAGAGGTACTCCAACCATTAGAGTGAGCCTTCTTCTAAAGGATTAGTGCTTTTATAAAAGAAGGTTCAGAGAAATCTCTCACCTCCTCCAGCATGTGGGGACATAAGGGGAAGACACCAGCTAGGAACCCACTAGGGGTTCTTCACCAGAAGGTGACCACGGTGACAACTTGATCTTGGACTTTCCAACCTTTCTAACTGTGAACCACAAATTTCTGTTGTTTATAAATTAGCCAGTTTGTGGTATTCTGTTATAGCAGCTTGAATATACTAACCACAACACTCTTATCATTAATACACTCTTCAGATCCACTATATCAGTCTCAGCAATTGTTTTGCATTGAGTATTATGTCTATAATATTGCTCAATAGAAATGAATTTTTGTGAATATTACATAAACTAGATGGATACAGTTTATTTTTCTGCCCAGGTATTAGGCTGTTTAAGACTGACTACATAATCTTTTTATAATCCTGTAAACAAATCTATTATTCTTAACCTTGACTATAGTGTAGTAACATTTTATGTAGCAAAAGTGCAATCCCATTGATTAGAACTTCTCAATGATGTATGTCCAGAAACCATCATGTACTTGTGTAAAGAAATTAAGTATAAAATTAAATATATTCTGTGATTATGAGAACACATCCATGAAAGTATAACTATATTAAAATTAAGTTTCTCGTTTTTATGAAGCATATAATTTTTTCTCATAAAGCAACAGTGTGTCTATAATATTTGGAAACTTTCCATTGTTTAAATGTATTTTATGCCAAATACATTATTGTTTCATAGATATTACATATTTTAAGGAATAATAAGTATAAAGCATTAAATCATATTTGAGAAAAGACATTATGTCAATTTTAAAACATACGGGTACATTTCAAATAAAAATTGACCTCTAATTTTCACATGTACCAAGTTTAACATTAACAATTGCCAGCTTTTTATTTTTACTTGCCTGAAATATAATTTATTTTTGCTTTAGCCTAATTCTAGTGATTTAAAAATATGAGAGTCATACTTTTTCATCAAAATGATATATCAGTTCAGTTCAGTCGCTTAGTCGTGTCTGACTCTTTGTGACCCCATGAATTGCAGCACGCCAGGCCTCCCTGTCCATCGCCAACTCCTGGGGTTCACCCAAACTCATGTGCATCAAGTCAGTGATGCCATCCAGCCATTTCATCCTCTGTCGTCCCCTTCTCCTCCTGCCCCCAGTCCCTCTCAGCATCAAGGTCTTTTCCAATGAGTCAACTCTTCTCATGAGGTGGCCAATGTATTGGATTTCAGCTTCAGCATCAGTCCTTCCAGTGAACACCCAGGACTGATCTCCTTTAGGATGGACTGGTCGGATCTCCTTGCAGTCCAAGGGACTCTCAAGAGTCTTCTCCAACACCACAGTTCAAAAGCATCAATTCTTAGGCACTCAGCTTTCTTTACCGTCCAACTCTCACATCCATACATGACCACTGGAAAAACCATAGCTTTGACTAGATGAACATTTGTTGGCAAAGTAATGTCTCTGCTTTGGAATATGCTATCTATGTTGGTCATAACTTTCCCTCCAAAGAGTAAGCATCTTTTCATTTTATGGCTGCAGTCACCATCTGCAGTGATTTTGGAGCCCCCCAAAATAAAGTCTGACACTTTCCACTGTTTTCCCATCTATTTCCTATGAAGTGATGGGACTAGATGCCATGATCTTCATTTTCTGAATGTTGAGCTTTAAGCCAACTTTTTCACTCTCCACTTTCACTTTCATCAAGAGGCTTTTTAGTTCCTCTTCACTTTCTGCCACAAGGGTGGTGTCATCTGCATATCTGAGGTTATCAATATTTCTCCCAGCAATCTTGATTCCAGCTTGTGCTTCTTCCAGCCCAGCGTTTCTCATGATGTACTCTGCATAGAAGTTAAATAAGCAGGGTGACAGTACACAGCCTTGATGTACTCCTTTTCCTATTTGGAACCAGTCTGTTGTTCCATGTCCAGTTCTAACTTTTGCTTCTTGACCTGCATATAGGTTTTTCAAGAGGCAGATCAGGTGGTCTGGTATTCCCATCTGTTTCAGAATTTTCCACAGTTGATTGTGATCCACACAGTCAAAGGCTTTGGCATAGTCAATAAAGCAGAAATAGATGTTTTTCTGGAACTCTCTTGCTTTTTCAATGATCCAGCAGATGTTGGCAATTTGATCTCTGGTTTCTCTGCCTTTTCTAAAACCAGCTTGAACATCTGGAAGTTAACGGTTCATGTATTGCTGAGCCTGGCTTGGAGAATTTTCAGCATTACATTATTACCATGTGAGATGAGTGCAATTGTGCAGTAGTTTGAGCATTCTTTGGCATTGCCTTTCTTTGGGACTGGAATGAAAACTGACCTTTTCCAGTCATGTGGCCACTGCTGAGTTTTCCAAATGTGCTGGCAAATGGAGTGCAGCACTTTCACAGCATCATCTTTCAGGATTTGAAATAGCTCAACTGGAATTCCATCACCTCCACTAGCTTTGTTCATAGCGATGCTTTCTAAGGCCCACTTGACTTCACATTCCAGGATGTCTGGTTCCAGGTGAGTGATCATACCATTGTGATTATCTGGGTCATGAATATTATCTGGGTTGGTTTGCTGGAGCAACTGTGAAGAGATACCCCACATCCAAGGTAAGAGAAACCCAAGTAAGATGATAGGTGTTGCAAGAGGGCATCAGAGGGCAGACACACTAAAACCATAATCACAGAAAACTATCCAATCTGATCACATGGGCCACAGCCTTGTCTAACTCAATGAAACTAAGCCTTGCCGTGTGGGGCAAAGCAAGAGAGACGGGTCATGGTGGACAGGTCTGACACAATGTGGTCCACTGGAGAAGGGACTACTTAACATGACAATCTAGAAAGAAATGCAAAATTATCTCTCTTCTGTCTTGCTGTTTGTTCTGCCTGACCTATACTCTGCTTCTTTAAATGCATTATGGAACATAACCTCTATCTCAGGTATGAAAATGTCTTATTTGTTGTTGTTGTTCAGTTGTTCAGTCATGTCTGACTCTTTGTGACCCCATAAACTGCAGCACGCCAAGCCTCCCTGTCTTTCACCATCTCCTGGAGCTTGCTTAACTGCATATCCATTGAATCGGTGATGCCATCCAATCATCTCATCCTCTGTCATCCCCTTGTCTTCCTGTTTTCAATCCTTCCCAGCATCAGGGTCTTTTCTAATGAGTCAGCTCTTTACATAAGGTGGCCATAGTATTGGAACTCAGCTTTAGCATCAGTTCTTCCAATGAATATTCAGGATTGATTTCCTTTAGGATTGACTGGTTTGATCTCCTTGCAGTCCAAGGGACTCTCAAGAGTCTTCCCCACCACAGTTTGGAGAAAACTAAATCTTTTATAGAATAAGAATATTTTAATGACATCAGTTGGGCTTCCCTGGTGGCTCAGATGGTAAAGAATTTCCCTGCAATGTGGGAGACCTGGGTTTGATCCCTGGATTCGGAAGATCCCTGGAGAAGGGAATGGCAACATACTCCAGTATTCTTGCCTAGGAAGTCCCATAGACAGAGGAGCCTGGCAGGTTACAGTCCATGGGGTCACACAGAATCTGGCACGACGGAGCAACTAACACATTCACTTTTCAACAATATCAATATGGCACTACTTGAAACTGAGGGCTCTCTTTGTTCATTACTTATAGATGGGATTTTTCTACCAGGGTCTACTTGGTTCACTGATTTCTTTTTTGGTTGTGATTGCTACTGTTACTTTTTACTTTTTTGCCTTAAAAGATTTCTTAAAATTTTTATACTAAACTAAAATCCCTCTCATTCTATACATTTATTTCTTTACTTTGAATAAAGAGTAAGCATAATTCTCTTCTAAGTATCTCCAAATAACTATTATTAAGTTATGAGATCTTTATGCTAAAGAATAATCATTCCCAGTTTTCTCCACTCAGTAGCCTAAAAATGTTGGAATACCTTTTGTTCAATTGCAGTCTGAGGTATTTTATACTCCTTACTATGGGGTTCTCAGAAAAGGTAGGAATGCCTCAGAAATGTATAAGAATAAGGGATACATTTTCTTCTTTAAAAATAATGTTTTTCTAGGTATTAAACCTTTTTTTCCAGTAGCACCAATATGTTGGTTTTTAATTAGTTTATCTTAAACTAAAATTAGCTTGTGTATTTGATTGTTAGTTAATTACTCTTACAGTTTGTTGAGAACTTGAAGAGTTGATTTTGGCTTCCCTAGTAGCTCAAATTTGGAGGGAACTAAATATAGAACTTTATTAGTATCCCTCTAGAATCTTATATCCTGTAGTCCAGCTTACCTTTCTAGCTGTGAGAATCGTTTCAGACCTATAATTGTCATTCGTTATCTCTTCAAGTTTCATGGCAATCATTGGGAACATTAATAAATATTCTACTTCATCTTTTCTTCCAGGTTCATAATAGAATTATAATTTTTGCATTCTGGAAGTTAAGTGCATTTGTGTGATTTGCTTTGTCCAATAAAATTTAGCCAAAATTTCCTGTGTCATATCTAGGAAAACAAACAAACAAAAAAAACCAACGAGAATCATTTTTTCCCTCTATTTTCTGTGACTGGTAACATTAAGTAGGATACCTGTTTCTCAGCCTGGGTACAGGAGTGGGGATGATGCAAAAGAGACCCCCTCACAAGCCTGAGATTAACATGTGAAACAGCATTAAATAATCCCTTCTTGCTTTAAACCACAGAAATTGTGAGTGTGTTTGAGGGGGGTGCACATATGTGCTGAAATTTTTATTGTTGTTATGTATGTTAGAATAATCAGGTTTCATAACAAAATGTCAGTGGCTTAATGTGGCAAAATTTAACTTTTTTCCTCATACAACATATCCAAGGTGGGTTTTCAGGGCAGCTTTGTTCACTACAATCACTCAGATATCCAGGCTAATGGTGGTCCATCTGGACACACGCTTTCATCATCTCTTGGCAGGGAAAATGAGTGTGAGGTACCTTATCTACTCTTAGACTCTTAGAGTAGTAAGTTACCCAGAAGTGACACAACACTTTTTATATTTTGTTGACTAAAACAAATCACACACCTACATCTAACTTCAGATTGGTGGAATGTACGAATTATTCATTAGGAATTCAGTATAAACACCATATCCTTTCAAAAGATCCTCTATCCAATAGTGGAGAAGATGGAAACTATCATATATTTCTGAGGCTCCTCTTTTAGAAAGCAGGAGAAAAGCAGAGGTCGCTATTCCCTGAAAGTGGTTACAAGTACATAAGTGACCAGATGTGAGGTTCATAGTTGCTTCTTGGTGAGAATTGAGAACCACTATACTGCTGCCAGCTGAGATAAGTAGTGGGAACTTTTTTAGAAATTCTTTTAAAAAGGAAATAATTTCCAACTAGCTTTTGACAGACACTGTCTTTAGTATGTCATGCAGGCATTCAACTCTGCTTCCCTAACGATATGAAGGTGGCTTCTCTCCCTTTTACAAGGATTTTTCTGTACTTAGCTTTCCCATCTCCTTCATATTCATAACAAATCTCAATTCCTATATTAATTTATAAAAGAATGCTTAGATTGACTCCGTTTCACTGACAACACATACCAATACAGCAGAAACATGCAAACTTTATGGCTTAAGAGAAAGGATAACCAGAGTGTGTATGGTCAGCCCTAATGAATACCACATACATTATGTACCCACAGATAAACTACATTCTTTTTTTAAATGTTTGTATTCCCCTCAAATTCATAATGTTGAGACCCTAATCTCAACATGATGGGATTTGGGGATGATGGAACTCTCATGAATAGGATTGATGATCTTATAAGAAAACATTAGCTAGTTCTTTTTCTATCACATAAGGATACAGCAAGATAATGACCCTCTGTCTACCTGGAAGAGGGAACTCATCAAGAACACATCTGTGATCTTGATTGTCCAGCCTCCAGAACCATGAGAAATAAATGTTTGTTGTTGAAGCCACCAGTCTATGGTAATTTGTTATACTAGCTCAAACAGATTAAGACATACATTAGAACTGAAAATTTGGGCACTTGTATAAAAAAACACTTTATAAATATGGAAGTGGCTTTGGAACTGAGTAATGAGTAGTGACTGGAATTCATGCTAGGAGTGGTGATTACTATGAAGGGACTTTCAAAGGTGATTCTCCTGAGAGTTCATGAAGAAGAATAAGGAAGCTTTAGATAAAGTGCCCATCTTCATAGAGAGACTACATAATCATGCACAGAATGTACAGAAATAAGAACAGTAAAGGCCACTCTGATGGTGTCCCAGATCAAAACAAAGAACAAGTTATTAGACAATGAAGAAGACAATCCTTGTTATAAAGTGGCAAGGAATTTGGCTGAATTGTACTTGTGATTTAGTCTTTTGTGAAAGCTAGAACTTGAAACCAGAAAAATGGATATATATTTGTATATTAGTCCTTTTGACCATGGCAGAAAATAAGAATTAAATAAAAGTTGGGCAATGCTATTTCTGAGATTTTAAATATATATAAGAAATCCATTTTATCACAATACTAGTGCCAAAGGGAAAATTAGGAAAACAGTTTTTAAACTGTGTTAAGGTTTTTACAGTGTCTAGAAGTGGTAGCCGTTACAATTGAAGTGAGACCCTAATGTAAATTATAAATTCTAGAGTAACCATTAAAGTAATTTTTGTATAAGATCGTATCAATTAAAGACATAAATCCATTGGGAAACACACTATCTTCATCAATTTGAAAGCTCAGTATTGTTAAGGTGACATTTCACACAAATTTATGTATAGATTCAATGTAATTCCAATCAAAATCCCCACTTCTTTTTAATGGTAATTGACCAGCTGTTTCTAAAAAAATATACAGCAATGAAAGGGCAAAAAAATAATCAAAGTCACATTTAAGGAAGAACAAAGCTGGAGGACATACTCACCAAGTATCAAGACTCATTTAAAGCAAATTAAATAGTGAGGTATTGGTGTAAGGAGAGGTAAATAGACCAATACAACTGATTAGAGGGTCTAGAAACAGACCCGTGTCTACATGGTCACCAGAATTAGGATAAAGATATTACTACAGGACAGAGGGAAAGGATGATATTTTCAATAAGTTGAACAGATCAATTAGCTTTCCATACAAAAATAACTTTAATATCATAGATATACATGAAAATTCATATAAATTTTAAAATTAATTGAAGAGTAAGATAATTGCATTTTTAGAAGACAAATGAAATATTTTCCTAATGCTGGGGGTAGGTAGAGTTTTTTTTAAATAGGCTAGAAAAACACTAAAGATCTTAATCATAGATGACTGATATACTGTATTTCATTAAAATGAAATTTCTGTTCTTCAAAGACACTATTAAGAAAGTGAGAATGTAAACAATAAATGGAAGAAAATACTATATACACATGGAAAGGGACTCATACTTAGAACTCATATAAGGAACTCCTATCAATCAATTAAAACATCAACAATCTAATTTTTTAAATGGACAAAAGGCTTAAATAGGCACTTATTAATAGCTGAAAAGGATATCTAAATTGCCTATAAGCATATGAAATGGCATTCAAGATCATCAGTCATCTGTAGACATAGACACGCTTATTTTAAATGTAGGTTTTATTTACTTACTATTTATTTACAAAATCTGTTCATATCTAAAGTGTGATGTAAACAGTAAAAAATTCAATAAAAATAAAAGCATCTAAAATAGGTGAATTTTATTTATATCCTCTAAATAGTTTATTACAATTTATATATTTTTAAAATTTTGTGATTATGTACTTGTCTTTCAACTATTTGAATATAAATTAATTATTCCTCTAAAGTTATGTCCTAATTGCCAAAGTTGATATCACATGTACTAGTTAAGACCTAAGTATTTGGAAAATTTAGGTCAGAACAAATTTCATTAGGATGAATTTGGCAAACAAGTTCTTTTTTCAGGTATCTTTTGAATGTATTTTTTGTTTTAGGTATACAACAGAATGATTTGATTTTTTTTTTTTTAATCAGGAAATGATCACCCTGGTTGTCTAGTACCACCTATCACCATACAGAGTTATTAAAATATCGATTATATTCCCTTCACCATACATTATGTCCCCATTACTTTACTTCCTTTATAGCTGGAAGTTTGTACCTATTAATCTCCTTCACCTATTTCTTCTGTCCCTGCAGATTCCTTCAGGCAACTACTAGTTCTCTGTATCTATTGTGAGTGTGTCTCTCTTTTATTTTGAATCATCACCATCCTTAAAAATCAAACTGAACAAATAAAGATACTATTGGGTTTTTCCTTTGAAAACATGTATTAAAATTTTGTTGTAATACTATCCTAAATATTAAAATTGCTCTTATATCAAGGGTTGCTTAGTGTTTTTAACACAAGGGAAATGCCTACAATAATGTCAAAATAGTCAGGTACAAAAAGTTCCATCTAATCTTAACAACTATGCAATGGAGATAGGAATGTATCAAGGATAACAGTAACAAGGGATGTGTTTGATACTGAAAATGTTAAAACAATAGTAAAACCAACTAAAAGAGTCTACTTGGCAATTTGAAACAATGTCATTGATAAAACTGCTCCTATGCATGGTGGCAGACCCACTCACACCACCCTTCTCTTGGGATGCCATGCTGGGTGCAATTCATTTTGCAGAGAAAAATGGAGTAATAAATATGTGATAAATCTACACCAACTGAACTATTAGACTGAAACAAAACTGTTTTCTTTGTATGAAACAATAGAAGTGGTTAATTTGAAAAAGTCTACTATATTCACTTTTTGTAAGTAAAATCATATATCATAAATGCAAACTTTCCAACTGAAATCATCAAAACTCATGTATGCAACAGCTGAGTAACTAAAAATTCAATTTAGAATTATTTCATAGTGGCTTGTTCACCTGTTTATTTGCTCTTCACTGGAAACATTTTTAACTTTGTGAGAAGAAGTTGTGAGAATCATTATGCTGAATGCATAGCTGTTGAGAATAAATTTATATTTGCTTATATCCAAAATATTTTGAGCTTAAAGTCCATTCAAACCATCAGGAAAAAAATAGTTAAACTTGAAAGAGTTGTTATAAAAATATAATTCATCAATCATATATGCATATTCACTAATCTGACAAATTTATAATATTACTCAGCCTTCTGAAACTTTAGTAATGAAAATTCTAAAACTCTGAATGTATGAATTGCAAATGTGTGTGGGGTTTTTTTTGGTTATGCTGAAAAAGATGACTTGAAGGCTTGATATTGCAAAGAATTTTAGTGATTAGAAATGTATACTGTGATAAGATCCAGTTGTTAATACATGTATTAAAATGTTAAATTATATTCATATGTCATTAATGTCCACTGCTGGCTTATTTGTAATCCATGTTAACATTTTGCCTATTGGAAAATGCATTTTATATTAGGTCAGTGTATAAACCCTTGAGGAATTTTTGTGCTTGATTCTGAAACTACTCAGTGAGGCTTCACCTTTTAAAAATACCATTTTGCTGCCAAGAAATAAATTAAATTACAATATTATTGAAGTGTAAAGATAATCAATTCATTAGGTAGTTTCATAAGTTTTTTTAGCAAATTTTTTTAATAAGAATGTTTGGTTTTAATCTAATTGAGAAAGGATTATACTTGCTTCATGAAGGAAATAGCTAATGCAAATGCCTAATTTATTTGTATATATTGATATGATACTTTCAAATGGTTTTATATCCTTTCAAATGGTTTTATATCAGTTGATTCTGTACCTCTAATGTTGCCTTTTTACTTTTTGGGTTTTTTTGTTTGTTTTATTCATTGAAGTAAATGTCAACAATGTATTACTTAAGCTAATTAACATGGAAAAATTATATGTCCTATCAGTAAAAATGCCAGGATTACAAAGTCCTACTTTTCATTTTCAGATGATGAAAGATAAAATTATACTGCAGATAGGTTGAATTATCTCTACCATATGAAAAATTCTTCATTTGAATTCACAGGATTAATTACATAATCTTGACATTTAGTCCAGATCTTGAAAAAACAAAACAGGTAAAGAATACATGAATCCAAAATTTCTGATGAAAGACAGAAAAACATTTACAATTCAAGAGCTATGAAGAATAAATCACAGGGAACTATTTCCACCAACTCTTTATACAAATTTCTCCTGACACAAATTTAAAAGCCTCAAAAGTCAAATTAGAAAAGAAAAAAAGAAAGTATAGACCAACCAAGGCTATGAAATTCAAAGAAATGGAAATGGAAACTCTATTACCAGCTTGGCTACCTGCTTTACACTAATCATTATATGAGAGATGCTGTTTTAACTAAGAGTAGTTCAGTGTATTCATCAACTGAGTTTACTTCAAGGATTCATATTTAAACATGAAAATCCAAAGTTGGAGGAAGATAAAAAATGTGAGTTGAGTAATAGATGCAAGGATCTACAACAGGAGAAGACAGAAAAGATAATCTAGACATAAAATCCACTTACTTTTATCTATTTATATGCTATTACTTTTTTCTAGATGTGTTATTTCTATTTTTAAAACCCCACTTTTAACATATAATTGCTATTTTATTCAGACATGTATTGTTCTATTTTCCTAACTCTTTTAGGTAAGTTCCATTTTTCTGTCCTCATCACTGTTTCTCCTGTACTTGTAAGTGTTCCAACTACAATCAATGTCTATTAGAGATAGTATGAAGCCATTCATGAATAAGAAGAAGAGTTGGCTTTTCAAGTGCTGCAAAACTCACATGTTCTATGAAATACAAATTATAGCATGTCTACTGATTTTTGGGAGGGAACTGTTCATTAATAAAAGTAGATGTAATTCTTATTGTGAGTCAGAGTCACAACATTTGAAAGCTTCTGTGTTTATCTGTAAATAATCACTTTGACAGTACTGTAGTTCAACAGATGATAAACAAGTTTGAATTATTTTAACAAGTAACAATAATGTATTGACATGGAAAAAATGGCAAAGAAAAGTCAAGCAGGTGGGTGTCATAGTTATATAAGCACAAAAGAAAGAGATGATAACTTAAAAGTTATTTTAAGGAGAGATGGGGAAGTTTAACACTAGAGAAAGAAAAGATAAAATGAAATAAACTGTCTAGTCAAATTCAGAGGAATTGGAAATATGATTGTATTTAAAGATAATAGGGTATTTGAAAATGTTGCCATTGTAATGAAAAATCAAATTTGTCAAAAGATGTTTTTGTTAAGTATAACAGAATCACATTAGGAGTGACAATTGAATATGCAGAGTCTGGGGCCTCCTGCCGAAGTATTTATCCAAATTTCTAGAGGTACAGCTAGGAGTATTTATTTTTTAACAGACACCTCAGATGATCCTTATATACACAAAAATTTAAGAACAGTTTCTTAATAATCTAATTTAAAAATACATTTAACGACTCTGAAAATTTTCACTAAAAGAATGATTTAACTATGAGATTGCTCACAATTTCCTCTCAAAGTCTGCTATGTCTTTAGCATTGCAAGAGAAAAAATAAAACGACATGAAATGCACTCTGATGAAATTCTGAAGATTATAATGAAAGTACATTATATCAAATCTGGTGTGCTCCTGCCTGGAAAATCCCATAGACAGAGGAGCCTGGTAGGCTGCAGTCCATGGGGTTGCTATGAGTCAGATACGACTGAGCAACTTCACTTTCACTTTTCACTTTCATGCATTGGAGAAGGAAATGGCAACCCACTCCAGTGTTCTTGCCTGGAGAATCCCAGGGACAGGGGAGACTGGTGGGCTGCCGCCTATGGGGTTGCACAGAGTTGGACACGACTGAAGTGACTTAGCAGCAGCAGCCCAGGATAACATTATGTTCCTGCATTCTAATGCCATGGAGTAAAAAGAGAATATGGTAGAAAAACAATTTTAGCAATCATCAGTCTCAGGCTTCTTCTAAAGTACACACTTGGATGTTCACTTATTGGGATGCAAGAAGAACTGTGGAAGCACTGAGAGCCACTTGGTATTTCAGAAGAGAATTAAACATCATCATCTAGTTAAACGTTCCGGTTGATTATTTATAGGCAATGCACTGCAATTAGAATTTAAATGATTCAATGTTAGAAACCATTTTCTCTGAGATTAACAAAGATCCATTCTTACATGCTGTGTTTTTAATCAAAGAGGTGAAAGGTATAGAACATGGGACAGGAACAAAGATGTCTGGTTACAAACTCACTCTTGCAATTTGCTGGTAATGTGCCTGACTGCGCGTTTAAAGGCAACTCAGATGTGGTGCGCTGTCTATTCAGACCTTAATAAGAATGTAAATGAAGGATTATTGGTATCACCAGCAGATGATATGTCTTTAGAAATATTGCCTGAACCATACTCTATTATTTCCTAACTTCCAAAAAATCTGTACAATAATACATCTCATTAATGATATTGTCATTGTCATTTAGAAAACATGTGGAGACCTGCAAAATCACTATTAATTATAGCCACATGCATTAAAGCAGAAATGCTCAAATTCATCACTGTATTTGCTAATTAGCTGAAAAATCAGTCCTATTTTATCTATATTTCCCTAAAACTAACCTTATTATTTTTTTGATTAAGGATAATTTCTTTTTTCTTCAAAAGGGACACAGATCAGAAGAATTGTAATATGCTTTTCAACACAAACTACTCAATTTATTCCAATCTAAATTGTCTCACCCAAAAGAACATGGTAAATACTACAATAGCAAGACATCCCTACCCCCCACTTTCTTTCCATTAAAATGGTCTGATTGCCCCTTGTCCATTTCTAAATGATAGATAATATCCTCTCCTCTTTAGCTTTTCTTGTCTATTATGTCCGTTATAGAAAAGCTAAAATGAGGCATTTCCTGCAAGCCTGCAGAGAGAGAAGACTGAATAGGAAGCTGAACAGGAGTATAGAGACCAGGATAAAAGGCAGTTATTAAATTTGTGAACTCTATCAGAAGACAAGAAAATAAACTGTACCACTGGCTGGAAGGGTAGTGAAGTATGACATTTCATTTTTATGCAGGTCTCAGCATGATAGAAGTAACACATTGAAGAACACTGTAAAAAAGCAGTTAGTGCATTCATTGAATGCCAGCATGGCTCCTCTGCTGTTCCCTGGTTGACCCTTTTTTGTGTCTTTGTGGAATAGTAGTGCAGAGATTCATATATATGAGATCAGACCCACCATCGACCCTTTGTGAATTTTGATGATGAGAGGCTGAAAGCTTATTCTATGTAACTCCATGAGATGTGAGGTCCAGGTGTGCTTTATATTCTCCCACATCTCTTCTCCTTCAGTGTATGAATGCAGTCTCATGCACTTTCAAACTCACCCTCTCTCTTTCTCCCTCTGACACACCCACGGTGTCACAGAATAGAGGTGTATAGAATGTTCCATATTAAGAATTCTTAAGCATTAAATGGATATTTAATGTTTTGCTTAAGTTCATGAAAGTAATATTAAAACTAAATATTTCTCATTCTCTTTAGTTCTTTTAGATATTACATACATAAATATTAGATAAATCGGAATGATAACTTTTTTAACTTACACATTTGTAATTTGTTATAAAATTTTTAAAGAGTTGTGCAAAATAAACAATGAACACAACACAATTTTATTTTTTTCCCCTTTCCTTTTTATACATCTGATTTCTAGTCTCCTTGTCTACCACATCTGGATGAAATCTTGAGCAGGACCTATTACTGCTTTTCAGCCACTAGTCAGTCAGAAAAAGAGCCTCAAGTTAAGAAATGAAAAGTGTTGTCCTGTGTAATTTTAATGTTCCAAACATGTGAAAACTGTAAACTTTTCACCATCAACAGCTGAAGCCTAACCTAAGTTGAAGATTTCAAGTGGGGACAGAGGCTTCATAAACTGGTTACTATGCTCTAACTCCAAAACGCAAACCCGGCCAAGGATCTTGGTCCCTCTTAGGTGGATGGAAAGGAGCAGGAAAGGTCTTCCAGTTTGAGTATTGGTGCCCTGTAGGTGCCAAATCTTCAGCGGCTGTTTTTTTCTCTGGGCATTTTTGTGTGTGGGAATTCTTGACAAAGCTCCTGATAGATAGCTCCAAGTACAGTTCTTTCATATTTTCACTGGCTAATGAATTTTCAGAGAAGGCAATGGCACCCCACTCCAGTACCCTTGCCTGGAAAATCCCATGGACGGAGGAGCCTGGAAGGCTGCAGTCCATGGGGTTGCTAAGAGTCGGGCACGACAGAGCGACTTCACTTTCACTTTTCACTTTCATGCATTGGAGAAAGAAATGGCAACCCACTCCAGTGTTCTTGCCTGGAGAATCCCAGGGACGGGGGAGCCTGGTGGGCTGCCGCCTTTGGGGTCGCACAGAGTCAGACACGACTGAAGCGACTTAGCAGCAATGAATTTTCAATATACTCTTCATTGAGGAAACTTGACAGTTTATCATTCACTGAGATCTCTGACTTCCAGATGACCTTCCTGGATAGAATTCCTTTTAGTAACTCTGGGCAGATCCACATCTGGCTCCTGGTAAATAGGCAGGGCGATAGCTCACTGGGGAAGTGCTGCCTCCTGGCAGTGCCTGCCTGCCTTCCCTCCCTCCTTCCTTTCCCTTCCCTTCCCTTTGCTTCCTTTCTTTCCTCTATCTCTAGTCTTAATAGTCATGGTCCTTTATATTTAGACTTATCCTTGCAGAGTCTGAAATCAGTATATATGTCCCATAAACTTCATCCAATGCTGGCCAATATGTCCTAATTTTGTCTTAAAAATCCCTTCACTTGGTTTTAAAAAGAAAGGAAAGTAAATTTATTTTCTCCCCATTTCTATAGAAAGTACTACAAAGTAGTTTTTAGATAAATCAGTTTATAGAAACTAGGTAGAAGAAAATTTAACTAAAAACTAGATCACACTTTGTTTTTAGGCAAAAGCCCTCCATATATGGTTTTCAGTCTTCATATTACAACATTTTGGCCAGAGGAAGTCTCTTTAGATTGGCATTGGTCTCCTTATGGCATAACACTAGTAGTCTTTAGTAGCATCCTTGCTGCTGCTGAGTCACTTCAGTCGTGTCCGACTCTGTGCGACCCCATAGACAGCAGCCCACCAGGATGCCCCATCCCTGGGATTCTCCAGGCAATAACACTGGAATGGGTTGCCATTTCCTTCTCCAATGCATGAAAGTGAAAAGTGAAAGTGAAGTCGCTCAGTCATGTCCGACCCTCAGCGACCTCATGGACTGCAGCCTTCCAGGCTCCTTCATCCATGGGATTTTCCAGGCAAGAGTACTGGAGTGAGGTGCCATTGCCTTCTCCTTGGTTTCTAGTTTAAAGTTCCAGTTTCACATTGTACCGGTCTTACTATTTTCTTAAGGAGTCTTGTTTCTTTAGATAAAGAAATAGTAGTTAGAGATGATAATTTAAGTATTAAAAATGTTGTTTGCTCAAATATTATGTAAATATTACACAGATACAGTTAGAGAGTCTAGCTTCCAAAATATCCTCTTCACCCTCTTCTCTCCATCCCTTTAATTAGCTACTTTTATTAATGCTATTCATTTTCAATGAACTTATTTGACCTGATAAGCAAATATGCATATATATTTTCATTTTATAAGTTTTATTAAGATATTAACTACTTACATTTTAGAGGAACATTATATCCTAAAGTTCAACCTGAAGTATCCATAGATTGTCCTTTTTAAATGGTACCAACCATGGTGCAATAATTTCTTACACATTTCACTATTGATGAACATCTAGGTTCTTTCCAATCATTTGCTATTTTAAATAACACTGCAAAGAATAGCCTTCAGCATATACCATCTTGAATATTCACAGTATGTCTTTGAAATCCCTTCCTGGGTTAAAAGATAAATACCGTTCTAAATTTGTAAGTTAGAGCCAAATTCACCTCTGCAGGAGGTTATTAGGAAGAGTGCATGGCAACCCACTCCAGGATTCTTGCCTGGAGAATCCCCATGGACAGAGGAGCCTGGCAGGCTACAGTCCGTGGGGCTGCAAAGACTCAGACATGACTGAGTGACTAAGCAAGCACAGCACAGGAGGTTGTTACATTTTGTATTATCTCCAATGGGCTTCTCACGTGGTGCCAGTGGTAAAGAATCCCCATGACAGTTCAGGAGAGGCAAGAGACAGGGGTTGGATACCTAGGTCGGAAGATCCCCTGGAGTAGGAAATTGCAACCCACTCCAGTATTCTTGCCTGGAAAATTACAAGGGCAGAGGAGCCTTGCCGGCTACAGTCAATGAAGCCTCAGAGAGTCAGACATTACTGAGCACACTGAAACACATTGATTATCCCCAATACTGTAAAATATACTTGCTTTCCATTACCTTATCAAGAAAGTATGTTGTCTAAAGTCAAATGTCGCCATGGGTGAGATGTCGTATTTCATATAGTATTAATTTACATTTCTCCTAATTACAAATAGTTTCTGTAGAGTGGTTCTATATGTTGTCTGCTTTCTATAAATTATGGTCTTTTCCCTATCATTTTTAGAATTTTTTTAAAATATAATATATTCAGCATAACCTTTTGGTATTGTTGTAATTTTCTTTCAGTATTTTGCTTTTTAATTCTTACCTTAGTGTATTTTCATATGTAAGTTTAAAATTTCTATGTAGCTATGTGTGCTATTCCTTCGTATCACAACTCCTGAATTTGAGCATTATTCAGGAACATTTCCCCACAGCTATTTCACAGAAAAAATTGCCTGAATTTTTTAGCATTTATAAAGTTTTATTTTATCTGTAAATCTTTAATCCACTTCTAAATTATCTATTTTCTTGTATGTGGCATCTGAACCAGATCACATTAAAATTTTTCCGTATGCTTGTAACAGAGACAAACAAACCTGACTCCATGTTGGAGCTTTTCTTTTAGCTTGAATCTTTGTGCTCTGTTGCCTCTGTTTAGTCTTGCTGACTCTGCATCTTTGCAGAGGAATGTTGTCTGTAGCCTGAAATACACCTAATAGTCCTTTCTCAAGGCTCTGCCTCCTAGGCTGACCTTTAGAGGTGTAATGCTCTTCATTTAGATAGAGATTAAAAAGTTGCAGAACAGAAAATATTTGTCTGGTTGTAGGTTTACAGGAACACATTGACCAGACCTTCATGAACAGCTGCAAGAACAAAAGATTATCACCCTCCCCTGCAGGGTCTGCCTGGCACCAAGAGGTTTGCATCACTCACATCTTTTAGTATAATAGAAGCCTGACCTCTAACTCAGACAAGATGGTTCTTTGGGACACTAGTCTGCCATCTTCTCAAATTGTTGGCTTTCAGGATAAAGTTGCCATTCTTTACCCCTAAACCTCATACCTCCATTTACTGGCCTCTTGTACAGTAAGCAGTAGGAGTTTGGATTGGGTAACATGATTATCCAATTATGCAATATTCTTCTCAAAACATTCTTCATTTTCCACTGATTTGTCACCTTTTCATATACAAAATGTTTACATGTACTTCATTTTTGAATTTCCTATCCTTATCCGTTTCCTCTACTAATTAATTTTGATTAAAGGTACTTGTAAAGTATTTTAATATCTGTTTGTACATTATTATTCAAGAACAGCATAGGTTTTTGCATTTCTTCAAGTCTAGTTTTGAATCCTTCAGGAATCTTTACATGCAGAGACCCACTCTCCCACTAGTCTGTAGTGTTTCTGCTGAGTTTGTGCTTCATATTTAGGTATTTTAAAAATATTCAAGTCTAATTAAAAGGACAAAATTAGTGGGATTGTTAGAAGTGTTAATACAAAGAAGTATCAAATTTTAATAAAGAAAAAGTTAGGTGAATCATGAGATGAGACTTTTTTTTGGCAATACTGTAAACTACAAGTTCAGAAAACAATGATAAGTCCCATAGCACCCACTAGATTACGAACATGATGAAGGCAAACTTAGGTCTTATTCATTGGTACAGTAATTGGCACAAACAGACATTGAATACATTTTTGCAAATCAGTGGTACAGCATATGCAGATTATGTGCCTATATGGCTTATGTTCATCATTAAGAGAGGAGAAAAACTGATTGAGAATATTGAGAAAATTTTTGAGTGTATGACTTCAAAAGAAGTTTGAAATTCCTGGACCATAAGCCTTATGGTGATTGCATTAAAGGCCAGAATAGAAATGCCAAGTGCCATGAAAACACTGTAAACAAATTTCTTATAAGCCAAGTAGCTTTATATGCTTTATAAAATTAAAAGGAGGAATAAAGATTTTGATCTTCCACTGATCATATAGCTCTTGGTTCTGTAATAAATCAAATGGCAATGTGTTTCTGTCATAACCTCCTTCATCACTGTTATAGCTGCCTATAAAATTAGGTTTTGATGGCTATTCCAAATATTAGAAAACTGAGCTTAATATAGCATTAATTTGACCTAACAAGCTTTTTCTTATTATTATATGATATAGCTTGAAGAAGCAACAATTTAGCATATAATTACTCAACAACAGTTATGCTAGTCTCTGAGCATAAAAGATGAATAAAATGAAAATCCTCTAAAAAGATCACAGTCTAGTGTCAGAAAGGCCTATTTTTTCTGCAGATTTATTTTTAATAACATGAAATACTCCTATCTCCCTAGTCGCAATAAATTCACTAAAAGGAAAGCTGTCTTCATTAAAAATATCAGTGTTTACATAATTCCTCATTAATGCTTCACAAATAATGGAGAAAATTAATGGTGTGTTTTTCTGCATATTTCATTTGTGAATGATAATCACACAAAACAAAGCAAACCAAAATAAACAAACAAAAGCAGCCAGTATGAAAAGTATGGATGAAATCAATTCACAGTTTGATAGCGCTGGTTTTCCGTGCAGTCTTTGTGCATGTACTATAATATATTTATGGTAAGCACTTGTGATAACGCCAGCAAAAATTTTCCATCTTGCTGCATGCTTAATTTCATCTAACTTGTTTTATGGCAGTGTACTGAAACACAGAGCGAAGGTCTGTTGAAACCATTTGTCTCTGTTTCTCTTTGCAGAATGCCAACAGATTTGTTTAAACCAAAACAAAATGCATAAACAATCATGTCTTCGTTTAGCTAACTACACAACTTAAATTCTAGAACTTATTTTTATAATATGCTGAAATTTATTAACTCCAATTCTGATTTTGATGCTAGCAACTCCTTTTTTTGTTCTTTTTTCTCAAGATGAAAATGTTTACTCATTTATTATTCTCTAGGCTCCTGTGCTAAATATTGTTTTGGTTCTATAAATTACACAATGCAAATATACATTTTATTGAATAGTTTCAGATGAACAACCAGATAAATGTAGTATTTTTTACTGTTTTATGGAATATCAGACCTCAAATGTGGTTACAGGTCTCACATATATTTTTTCAAATTTGAGAGCAGCTATATATATTTTTTTATTTCCTCCAACATATAGTTGAGTTTAGTTATTTTCATATGTGATTTGCAGGCAAGCAGTATCAACATCTTTGTGTAAGAAATGCAGAATCTCAGACCTCTCCATAATTACTGAATCAGAATCTGCATCTTAACAAGATCCTAGGATTATTAACATGCATATGGAAGTGTGAGATGCATGTTCTTATTAAGAATCGGATGATAAAGGAAATATGGTTCAAGGAAGGTTTATTCCTGTAGTAGGTCTCACTGGTGGTGGGTATGGATGGAAAGAACTCAGTAATTTTTAGTTTTGGTTAAAAACAAGAATCCATGCAGTTATATTATTTCAGCTTACAAAGACCTATTTTTACTTGAAAAAATTGAATATATATTGTTTTATCACTTCTGTATTTTGGGAAAGCAGCTTACGATGTATATGGATTAATTTCAGAATTATAAAAAATATGTTTTTATGTTGATGCTATAATTTGTTCCAGAAAGGTTTTAAAGGATTAACAATAATATATAAAGTACAACATAATTGTTGTTGTTGCTGTCACTTCAGTCGTATCCGACTCTGTGTGACCCCATAGACGGCAGCCCACCAGGCTCCCCCTGTCCCTGGGATTCTCCAGGCAAGAACACTGGAGTGGGTTGCCATTTCCTTCTCCAATGCATGAAAGTGAAAAGCGAAAGTGAAGTCGCTCAGTTGTGTCTGACTCCTGGCGACCCCATGGACTGCAGCCTACCAGGCTCCTCCATCCATGGGATTTTCCAGACAAGAGTACAACATAAAAAATAAGTGTAAAATAAAAAAAGAAACAAAGAACAAAAATGAAATGACCTAAAAGTATGGTGAAAATACGGCTAAGAAAAAAAAAGTCAATGCCAAATTTACTTTAAGATTTTTAGCTTCATACATAAAATAAAAGAAACCCAATTAGACAAATTTACTGCAAAGATACGACCAAAACAAACTGCTTTCTAATAAGAAGTATATTATTCTTTGTATAAATTGCAGACAGAAATTTCTCTGTTGTATAATAAACAAGATCTTCAAATTATTCTTAAAGGAGACACAGGTAGAATGAGTTTCTTGAGACTGTAGTTTTCTTACTTGGCACTTAATATCAATTGGCAATATCAAGTAGAATTACATTTTGGATAAACAGTTCTATTAGTGGGCCAGTGAGATCTGAATAATCAGCTTTTGCTGATCTGATGGCAACCAATGAGTAAGTAAATTTCAACAATAGATTCTTTATGGAAGACTTTTTTTTTTTTCTTGAGTATTGTTTGAACATTACTGTTTTTGTCATTCTGAGCACAGCTGATCCACAAACAAAACTCTTTGCATACTTGTTCACTCGGTTCCTGAGGGCTGCAGGGAAGGATAAATTTCTTTACAACAAATCTCACTATACATCCTAAAAGAGAGAAATATGTAAGGTACTTGTTCTCTACAGTGATCTAAACCATAGGTGCTACACAGAAAACAGACCCTGAGGCCCCTGAGAATGTGAGGATGACAAATATGACCTTCATCAGGCAAAGAGCCCCAGAGATGAAAAAATAATAGAAATTAGATAGTGCATTTGAAATGAATCCTTTTCAATTAGTAGACATTTTTAAGTATTCAACAACGGGGAACAATGACAGAAGCAAGGGGATGCGAAACCAAATGTAGCTTTTCTGGTAGCAGCACTGAAAGACAGTGACCTAAAGGAGGGCTTCCCAGGTGGCTCAGTGGTAAAGAGTCTGCCTGGCAATATAGGAGATGCGGGTTTTATCCCTAGGTTGGGAAGATCCTCTGGAAAAGGAAATGGCAAACCCACTCCAGTATTCTTGCCTAGAAAATCCCTCGGACCGAGGAGCCTGGAACAGGCTACCATTCAAGGGGTCGCAAAGAATCAGATATGACTGAGCACACAGCACACAAGCATTTAGTCATCTATATTCCAAATTCCTCTCTTCAGTTCAGTTCATTTGCTCAGTTGTGTCTGACTCTTTGCGACCCCATGAATCACAGCACGCCAGGCCTCCCTGTCCATCACCAACTCCCGGAGTTCACTCAAACTCATGTGCATCAAGTCGGTGATGCCATCCAGCCATCTCATCCTCTGTCGTCCCCTTCTCCTCCTGCCCCCAATCCCTCCCAGCATCAGAGTCTTTTCCAATGAGTCAACTCTTCGCATGAGGTGGCCAAAGTACCGGAGTTTCAGCTTCAGCATCATTCCCTCCAAAGAAATCCCAGGGCTGATCTCTTTCAGAATGGACTTGTTCGATCTCCTTGCAGTCCAAGGGACTCTCAAGACTCTTGAGAAATTCCTTTCTACCAGATTATAATTACTAGATCATATTTTTCACCTGTAAATGTAGAATCAATCCTGTCTATGCATAATAGACAGTAGATCTTACTATATATGCATTTATTTAAAATATCCATGAAAGAATTTGCTAGGCATTTAGTGAAGATTAGAGATAAATGGAATATACATTTTCAACTTTTGCAGTAGTGCAAAAAAAGACAAGAAAGAGAGACAAATTATCTCATTGGTTTACAAAACAAACTTTTATTTCCTGCTTATATTATATGAGAGCTTCTCATTGGCTGTGCTTCTCCTGGACTCTACCAGGATTTATGTTTCTTATCTGAAACCCAGACTGAAAGAGCAACTGCCCTCTAGGCTATATGAGGCTGGTGGTAGAGGGGCAGGGCACAAGAGAGCCAGGGGGAACCACGCTATCATAGTTAAAGCATCCACTATGATGCGGCGATGCTGTTCTCAGCCCCTCTCTTGGGCCAAAGCATATCATCTGGCTAAACTTAAAGTCAACGAGACAGGAACTGACATATCCCTTACAGAATAAGTTACAAGTTGGGTAAAAAAATAATTCTACCTAACTTAATAGAGTTAAATATTTTCTATTCAAAAGAATGATAATTCCTAAGGGAAGTGCAGCAAGTCTGGCTGGGGAGTCAGGCAGCATAGGTTTGAATGCTGGATCAATCCCTGTGTTCACTTTGGAAAATTATTCAGTGTTTCTGAAGCTTAGATTTCTTTCTGTAAAACAAGGATAAAATCCATCCTTATGATTATTTATGATGACGGTAAATCATTGATTTTGTTTCCCTTCCTAACTCTTTATTCAAAGGTGATTAGAAGGTCCAAGGTTTAAATTCATTATTTTAGACTAGTTTTAAGCTTATCATAAATGAAAACAATGCTTTTCTCAAAGATGTGCTAACTTGCAAAGAGACATTGTTCTCTGTGAGTACTTATGATGCTTATTTCTTAATCATTTTACCAACTACTGATTTTTACTATTGTTGAAAGTTGGCTAATGCATGTAAATTTTGCCAGTACAATTCTGTCATGTTTTAAAACCAATCAGAAAGTGTTAAATTTTTATATACAAAATATTTTTAAACTGGCAGAATCTCCTTGCTTAAAACATTTTTTTTAAAGATTAGGCATACTTTGTCTATCAATTGTTCAATTTTAGATTCACTAAAATGGTGCAATCTTTTATTTCCTTGGGGCATACTGACATACAAAAATGGAGCTATTTCTAAAATATATTTCCTATAGTCTGAGAATTATTATTTGAACATAATTTCCAATTTATCTTGTTAAGGTGCCACAATTATACTGCAGAGTAGTTGTAGGTTTTATATTTTTAATGTTATATTGCAATCTCATCATTTATAGTTTATAATCTTGGCTAATCAAACTTCTTTCTAGGGATAGCGGTGGCTAGCTGACATTTACTCATTGTTTGCTTTCAATCATTGCTACTATTTTCTTTTTTTTTTTTTTTACTTTATTTATTTTTTTTTCTAATTTTATTTTATTTTTAAACTTTACATAATTGTATTAGTTTTGCCAAATATCAAAATGAATCCGCCACAGGTATACATGTGTTCCCCATCCCGAACCCTCCTCCCTCCTCCCTCCCCATACCTTCCCTCTGGGCCTATTTTCTTTATTCAAGTTTTTGTACAGAGGTAGTTTTATGATACTTTTAAATAATGTTTAGTTGAAAACTAGATAATGTAATTCATTACTTTATTTATACTGGTATATAAGACATTATATGGTAAAACTTTGAAAGCAAAATAAAAACTTGGGATGTTACTCTAAGCTCCTCCCACTTTTTGCAGAAATGTCACCTAGATATTTAGTTATCCCGAGGGTTTTCCATAGTATAAAAAAATGCTCTAACATGAACTTCATATTTTGTCATATATTAGGCCCTTCTAGAGTGCAAAGACCCATGTAACTAACTAGTAGTTAGAATATAAATGCAAAATGCTATGTGAAAACAAAACAAAAAACAATCACAGTCAGCAGTAGGAAGATGACCTAAAGACAGTTCCATTTCAAGGGCCTGGGTATACAGCATAGTTTAGTTTAACCGACACTTGTATTGCATAAGAATTCCACAGATGTATTAATTTCCAAACTCAAGTGGACTTCCATATACCTATGCTGTCAAGTAGGTCAGCACCTCTTAAAAATTTAAATGAGTAACTAGATAAACAACTTTATTTTCAATTTTATTTTCTGTTCTAATAGCAGTTTTATTGAGATAAAATACTCATTTAGAAAACACAGGCCCTTTAAGTATACTATTCAGTGGTCTTTAGTTTATTCAGAGATGAGTAACCATCAACACTATCTACTTTTGGAATATTTTCATCACCCCCAAATGGAACCCTATATTCATTAACAAGCAATCTCCATTATGCTCTTTCCCAACACTTGGCTATCACTAATTTATTTTAGTCTTTGTTGATTTGCCTATTCCAGATGTTATCAGTGGAATCATACAATTCATAGTTTCCTATATTTGGCCTTTTTAACTAAGCAGAATGTTTTCAAGGTTCATTCATGCTGTAGCACATTATTAGTATGTTCGTTTTGTAACTGAATGATGTTCCACACTGTATTTTTAATCTAATCAATTCATGGAAATTTGGGAACTTTTTACTTTGGCCATTATAATGCTGCTATGAACATTTGTGTGTAAGTTTTTGTATGGACATGTGTTTTTAGATCTCTTGTGAATATTCCTAGGAGTGCAGCTGCTGGATTTTATGGTTAGCTCTATGTATAACTTTTTGAGGAACTGCCAAACTGTTGTCCCAAGTGGCTGCATCATTTTACATTCTGACCAATTACTTATGAAGGTAACAATTTTTCCATAGCCTTACCAACTCTTGGTATTATCCAGTTTTTTCACTGTAGCAATCCTGGTGGGGTTGAATTATATCTGATAATGGCCTTGACTGCATTTCCCCAATGAATAACTTCTGATGTTGAACATCTATTCGTGCAATCCTTGGCCATTCATCTATCTTCTTTAGGGAAATTTCCATTCAAATCTTTGCCCATTTTTTAATGTTCACTTGTAAAACTATTTTATATATTCTGGATACAAGTTATTTACAAGAGATGTGATTTGCAAATATTACCTCCCTTTCTGTGGACTGTCTTTTGACTTTCTTGGTAGTATTTTCTAGAGCACAAAGATTTTAACTTTGATGACATTCAATTTATTTTTTGTCTTTTGTTGTTTTTGCTTTGAGTATAATGTCTAAGAAATGATTGCCCAAATCAATGCTTCAAAGATTTACTCCTGTGCTTTCTTTTGAAATTTTTATAGTTTTAGATATTAAATGTGGGTTTATGATTCATTCTGTTATGTTTTGCATGTAATATGAGGTGGGTGTTTGATTTCCGTCTTTTACATGCAGATATCCAGTTGTTCCAGCACAATTTATTGAAGAGACTTCTTTCCTTCAATGAATTATCTTGACTCCCTGTCTAAACTCAACTGACCATAAATATAAAAGTTTACTTCTGAAACATCTACTTTTTTTCAGGCTCTAAGTGTTTATCCTTAGGTGAGTACCCCACTGCCTTGATTACTATAACTTTGCAGAAGTTTGAAATCACAAAGAGTGAGTCCTCAACTTTGTTCTTCTTTTTCAAGTTCGTTGAATTTCTATATAAACTTTTGGATCAGCTAGGAAATTTCTGTGAACAAAAATGCAGCCAAGACGGATAGAAATTGTGTTGATTCTGTAGATCAGTTTGGGAAGTATAGCCATCCTAAAAATATTGTGTCCCAGTCAGCAGGAAAAAAAAAAAGATGTCTTTCCACTCTTTAGCTCTTCTTTAATTTCTTTCAATGCTGTTAAAGATTGTCAAAATTCAAGTTCCTCTTTCTATATTGATTTATATAATGTAAAGTTATATTTAAAGGCTCTGACAACCATAATATTGATACTCCTAGTGAAATATTACCTTTTAGGACATTATGTATTTTCAATAATCTAATTTGGAAGATCATTTTAAAGCCATAATAAGTGATTATAATTCTCTCTATTAACAATTGAAAGATAAAAAAATTTAATTTTTCTCATGGTTAGATCCTCTTGGTTCAGAACTCTAGATTGAGAAACTTCCAAACCAATATATCACTACTTGGAAAATTGTATAACATAATATTTATGTTTTAACTTTTTGGTGCTTTTAAAAGAAGAGGATCATATGGCAGTAAATCACATGTCTGAGATGTGAGATGAATATTTTAATTACGTTTTACAGAATTCTACATCCCCAAATGATACATTCATCTAAAATAATTTTTGAATTACCATACTTTCTTAGTTAATGCTAGTCAATTTTCAGTTTTACTTTATTTAACTGATAGATACTTGTAAGTTTCCCGCACTAAATAGAAATGAGAAAACTGTAACTCACAAAAGATAATTGCTCAAGGACTTATAGTTGGTGGGACTACAATTAAACCTTGATCTGGCATATTCTGAATCCTATATTCTCCCCTTTCATTTTTTTTATGCTTTTAAGTGTTTGCATATGGCTACCTCTATACTCGAATGTAGTAATTATACACCATTTACTTCAATTTGTGGATACACACTTGTACTTTCAGATAGTTATCTAAAATAAAAACATCCTGATTAATTTAACATTAAAGATTTTATTATTACTGAGTGTAGAAAAATGCTGTGTATATTTTATAATTCACAGATAATGATTCATTCAATTTTATTATGTAGGAAGAACAGTGAAGGATGACAGTGTCTTCATTATTTTTACCCCTCTATTCTAACATTTCAAAAGAAAGATGTTCATTATTTATACTGTTATATGCAGTTATTCTTTGACATAAAAGCATTTTAAATAATAGCAGATCCCTAATTAGAGTAGAACCTCACATTTTATTATATTTAGTGATTTGAAGCCTTTATGTTCCTCAGTAATGCCCCAGGTAAAAGAAATCTATATTCAGGACAATTTATATGTTCCCAGGTCTTCATTACATAGCAAAGCAAAATATAAGTGCTGCTTGTCATTTATTGGATACAGGGTTAAGTTTCACTAGGATGACACATATTGCTTTTCTAACATAATTCCCCTGTGGTGATTTAACCAACCAAAAATATCAATAAATCAGAAATGGAATTTTGCTCTAGGCTGAATCTAGTTTAATCATATTTTTACCTGAAAAAGTCTTCCTTATAAGATTCAGGGTTACCTACTATGTGTATATTATTGGAAAGCATCATCTATAAGCCTTCATGAATCTATGCTACATTTTGATGGTGTCAAAGTGGAAAATGAAGGCTTTTATTATCTCTTTAAGAAATTGGCAGGTAACGAACATGGCAGATATATTTTATATCTATATATATATATATATATATAACTACAATAATTTATAGAAATCTAGGCTACTAATAATTCATATTTTTCCAAAATTTCAATAGTTGCTATTTTTTCCCTTAAATCTAGTCTCAGCCCCATGTTTAGCCAAAGGTGAAGCTGTGAGGCATTTAGAATTTGCTTTTATGATTTTCAGCCTCCCTCTTTCATGCTCTTCTCCAAGAATAGCATATCTTCATTTAGCCCTATCATAAGTGCTAGGCCAATAAGCTCTTAGGACACTTCATATACTATTTTCAGTTCTTCCTTCAAAATTATGTGCCATACCTCCTAGAATTATTGATACTTTGATACCTGCTTTTTCATTTATTCAACAAGAATTGAGTGCTTACTGAATATAACAGTGAGTTCTAGAAGCCAGAGCTCCCTCAAGGAGCTCATAGCCTGTTGTCTAGAGAGAAACAAACAAGAAATAGGAGATATCCAAGAATGAAACAAACAGCACATTTTTAGTTGGTCCAGAGGTTGCCATGCCCTCTTGATTTCATGGCTACTACTCAAGAAACAGTTGCTTAGAGCCTGTGCTATTGCTTTTTCTCTTTCAACAATTTTGAGAGAGTAGGGATCCATTGGCACCCCACTCCAGTACTTTGCCTGGAAAACCCCATGGTTGGAGGAGCCTGGTAGGCTGCAGTCCATGGGGTCGCTAAGAGTTGGACATGACTGAGCGCCTTCACTCTCACTTTTCACTTTCATGCATTGGAGAAGGAAATGGCAACCCACTCCAGTGTTCTTGCCTGGAGAATCCCAGGGATGGGGGAGCCTGGTGGCTGCTGTCTATGGGGTCACACGGAGTAGGACACAACTGAAGCGCCTTAGCAGCAGCAGGGATCCATTATGAGCTTTTTATCCTATCTACATCCATCCCTTGGTGATCATGTATGTTCACTGGGTTTATGAAAACTGGTGATTCTTCAGATTATTACCTCTAGCCCTAACCTCCCCTGTGGATTCTAGACTAACATCTCTAACTCCTACTTGAAATCTTCCCTCTGATGCTTCCTAAATAGCTCACATTTAATATGTGAAACATCTATTGCTTCCTCTTTTGTCTCCTCAAGTCTGCTCCTGTACCAGACTTTCCCACAAAAGGGACTGTCATTGTTTTTGTCCCAGAGGCTCAGGGCAGAAAGCTATTGTTTCCTTTATCTCCTAGTTTTCAACCAATCTTTCAGCAAATACTTTCAATTAACTTTTAATTCCATCAAGTTTTTTTTTTCTCAGCCATGATGACCTTAGACCTGGACTACAGTAATAGGAAATAACCTAGCCTCTCTGGTCTAACGCAGGAAGCAAGATTATAAAAGAAGAAAGAAAGAAAAGAAAAGATCATGGGTTGTTTTAGAAGCTCTAATCATGTTAGGTCACACTTGGAATAACATTTGAGGGTCACATATCGAAAGGATCCTATGTGGTCAGACCTCTGCCAAAGTTTTACCTTCATTTTCTAAGACCGTATACCTCAATCACTTTAATCCAGGCACTCGAGTATTTCTGTCATGCCTTGAACATATTAATCAAATTTCTGCCTTGAAGCCTTTGCAGGGACTGTTACCTTTCCATAGAATATCTACTGTACTGGCCTGTATACTCACACCATTTAGGTATTTTTCCTCACATATCACCTCCAAAAGGTTTACTGGACCACCTTATTGCTGGTCTAATGCCTCATCTGTAAAACATCTTTATCTCTGATCTCCAACTCACATCTTTTACTCTCCTCATCTCTTTCTTATCTGAAATTATCCCACTCTGTAACACTTATTAATGACATTATGTGTATATGTGTGCTAGGTCACTTCAGTCATGTCTGACTCTGCGCAACCCTGTGGAGTGTAGCCTGCCAGGCTCCTCTCTCCATGGGATTCTCCAGGCAAGAACAGTGGAACAGGTTGCCAAGCCCTCTTCCAGAGGATCTTCCTGACCCAGGGATTGAACCCAGGTCTCTTATGTCTCCTGCATTAGCAGACAGGTTCTTTACCACTAATTCCACCTGGGAAGCCAAATGATGTTATACTATATATTTATTTGATCATGTTCTGTCTTTCTGACATGTAAGCTCCCTAAGGGCAGAAACTTGTCTTTTCTCTCTACTGCTGTTACCTCAATGCTTAGAAAATAACTGATAATATAAATGACTCTCTTGTTTTTTACGGCATCCATCACAAAACAGATATTTTTGTTCACTGCTTCTACATTCCATCTCCCACTTTCTCTTTTTCAAATTTTAAAATGCATTTCATTCTCCCAATCCATTAAAACATCTCTTTTTGCACATAAGAGAACAAGAACTTTCAATCACTGTCAATTATGGAGACAACTAGTAAAATTATTTTGGAGATCAATTTTGCAATATCTCATCAAGTTCCAGTGCATATATGCTACAGCCAAGAAACTCCATATCTAGTTACATGCCCCAGAGAACAGATAAGAAGTCATATACAAAGATGTTCATAGAAACATTATATGTAATAGAGAATATTGGCCATATGCAAGATACCAGTAATTAGAAGAACAAGAAAATACATTTTGGTGTATTTTTCTATTCTTATTCAGCAGTTATAATCCATGAGCTAGCTCTATATAGCCACACAGGAACCTAGAAAATGTGATATTGATTGAAAAAATCAAATATTATAATTCATTATATTTAAGAAATTAATGAAATGGAAAAAACTACTTAATATTATATTTGTATGGTATACAAACATAAGTGTGTATGTTTGTGTGTGAAGTTAAAAAACAAAGACATGAACTAGATAATATTTTCATGGGTAGACCACTAAGTGAACAAAACGGCAAAACCCAAATCCCATTTTATCTCTGCCTCTGCCTTTGACTCTCTCTCTCTCCATCTTCCTCTCTCAGCAGAAATTCATATATCAAAATTCAACTTCCAAGTCATTTTTAAATGTATTAATTGCCTTGAGAACCCCATGAACAATATGAAAAGGCAAAATGATAGGATACTAAAAGAGGAACTCCCCAGGTCGGTTAAGTGCCCAATATGCTACTGGAGATCAGTGGAGAAATAACTCCAGAAAGAATCATTGGAAAAGACCCTGATGCTGGGAGGGTTGGGAGCAGGAGGAGAAGGGGACGACAGAGGATGAGATGGCTGGATGGCATCACCGACTCGATGGATGTGAGTCTGAGTGAACTCCGGGAGTTGGTGATGGACAGGGAGGCCTGGTGTACTGCGATTCATGGGGTCGCAGAGTCAGACACAACTGAGAGACTGACTGAACTGAGAACATGAATAATGATATTCTAAATTTCATATTTCATATTTAATGTTTCAAATATTTTTGTTTATTTTTTTTGAATTTTTGTATAGATCTTAAGGGATCTATACTTAAAATGCATATGCTATGCTTTACTCTTAAGGTTCTGATATAAAGAAAATGCGAGTCTCATAAATGATTTGGATGATTTCCCCTTTAATCAATTATTTCTTAAATATTGTGATAGAATTCACTGGCAAAGACATATGATCCCCAAAGTTTCATTGGGAAAAATTTTAATTGCTATTTTAATTACTTAATACATATATATCCAATTAAGTCTCCTTCATGTGTCTGTTTCAAAGGGTTGTATTTTTCTAGTACAATGATTCAATGTAATTTGTAAATTTGTCTTCAAGAAGTTTTCATAATTTGTGTAAATGATATGACTTACATGCAATAGAATGCCCACAATTCGATGAATAGCTGCATATGTTTTGTACAGGCACATAACCACATGACCACCTGATATGACTTACATGCAGTAGAATGCCCACAATTCGATGAATAGCTGCATATGTTTTGTATAGGCACATAACCACGTGACCACCTGAAAGATTAAGACATTGACATTTCTCTCACTCTTAGGAAGCTTACTTATGTCCCCTGTTAGTAACCACTATTCTGACTTCTCTAATTCACGTTTTGTCTCTTCTTACATTTCATATAAATGGAAACATAGCCTAATGTGCCTAGTATCTTTTGCTCAAAATAAAGTTTTTTAAAAATACATTCTAATTGTAGGTATTACTAGTACATTTTTATTTCTATCCTAAATCCCATTTTATGAATTTTTTTGTTCATACATTTTCCACTAGCTGGATATTTGAATTGTTTCTAGTTTATGGCTATTATCACTAAAACTGTTATGAGCAATTTAAACCTACCCTCTGTGTGCAAACACTCCTTTCTCTTGAGTGTATATCTAAAACTACAAGTGCTATATTCTTTAGATACTGTTGAATAGTTCTCCAGAGTGAGTGCAGGAATTACACTTTTGGCAATTGTTTATGAGATTTATAGTTGCTCTTGTGATCTCATCAACAGTTAGTATATCTAGTGTTTTCATTCTTAATTCAGCCATGAGTGTGGGAATTAAATTTCAAACTAATGTTACATAAATCCATGGAGATTTATTATACCTTAAGTGAGAAATGATTTCTTGACACCAATTTACTCATGTGTTAAGAAGGATTATCTATGATTTTGGAGATCAGTATACTATTTGATCAAATTAAAGACATATTAAATACATTACTAATTGTCAAAAAATCATTTTTTACTCCAAGAGTAAAGGATATATTTCATATTTCAGGTAACTTTTATATATAGATGATATTGTGGTGAATTTTATAGGTTAAATTTGCATATGGTACCTCTATATTTTATAATTATATTGCACAAAACTTTATTTTTAAACCATCACTGATGTTAACATTCCTATTTTTGTTATCCTCTTCATGTAGGACCTAATTGTATATGATCTTTCTAGATCCCTTGACATTTATACTGGCACAAGTCTAAGCATCCTGAAAAGGTTGCCTATGTGTATCCATTCCAAAGAATTTTCAAATTACCACACTATTGCACTCATTTCACATGATAGCAAAGTAATGCTCAAAATTCTCCAAGACAGGCTACAACAGTACATGAACCAAGAACTTCCAGGTGTTCAAGCTGGATTTAGAAAAGGGAGAGGGACCAGAGATCATCATTAACAACATCCTTTGGATCATAGAGAAAGCAAGAGAATTCCAGAAAAACATCTACTTCTGCTTCATTGACTACACGAAAGCTTTTGGATCACAACAAACTGTTGAAAATTCTTAAAGAGATGGGAATACCAGACCACCTGACCTGCCTCCTGAAGAACCTGCAGGGCAAGGTTGCAGGGCAAGAAGCAACACTTAAAACCGGACATGGAAAAACAGACTGGTTCCAAATTGGGAAAGGGGTACAACAAGGCTGTATATGGTCACCCTGCTTATTTAACTTACATGCAGAGGACATCATGAGAAATGCTGGGCTGGAGGAAGCACAAGCTGGAATCAAGATTGCCGGGAGAAATATCAATAACTTCAGATATGCAGATGATACAACCCTTAAGGCAGAAAGTGAATAAGAACTAAAGAGCCTCTTGATAAAAGTGAAAGAGCAGAGTGAAAAAGTTGGCTTAAAGCTCAACATTCAGAAAACTAAGATTATGGCATCTGGTCCCATAACTTCATGGCCAACAGACGGGAAAACAGTGGAAACAGTGACAGATTTTATTTTGGGGGGCTCCAAAATCACTGCAGATGGTGACTGCAGCCATGAAATTAACAAACGCTTGCTCCTTGGAAGAAAAGTTATGACCAACCTAGACAGCATATTAAAAAGCAGAGAGACATTACTTTGCCAACAAAGGTCCATCTAGTCAAAGCTATGGTTTTTCCAGTAGTCATGTTTGGATGTGAGAGTTGAACTATAAAGAAAGCTGAGTGCCGAAGAATTGATGCTTTTGAACTATGGTGTTAGAGAAGACTCTTGAGAGTTCCTTGGAATGCAAGGAGATCCAACCAGTCCATCCTAAAGGAAATCAGTCCTAAATATTCATTGGAAGGACTGATGCTGAAGCTGAAACTCTAATACATTGGCCACCTGATGTGAAGAACTGACTCATTTGAAAAGACCCTGATGCTGGGAAAGATTGAAGGCAGAAGGAGAAGGGGAAGCCAGAGGATGAGATGGTTCGATGGCATCACTGACTCAATGGACATGAGTTTGAGCAAATTCTGGAAGTTGGTGATGGACAAGGAGGCCTGTTGTGCTGCCGTCCATGGGGTCACAAAGAGTCAGACACAACTGAATGACTGAACTGAACTGAACGTTAAGGCTGTATACTGTCACCCTGCTTATTTAACTTATATGCAGAGTACACCATGTGAAATGTTGGGCTGGATCAAGCACAAGCTGGAATCAAGATTGCCAGGAGAAATATCAGTAACTCAGACATGCTGATGACACCACCCTTATGGCAGAAAGTGAAGAGGAACTAAAGAGCCTTTTGATGAAGTGAAAGAGGAGAGTGAAAAGGCTGGCTTAAAACTCAACATTCAGAAAACTAAGATCATGGCATCTGGTCCCATCACTTCATGGCAAATATATGGGGAAACAATGGAAACAGTGACAGATTTTATTTTCTTGGGCTCCAACGTCACTGCAGATGGTGACTGCAGCCATGAAATTAAAATATGGTTGCTCCTTGGAAGAAAAGCTATGAAAAACCTAGACAGTGTATTAAAAAGCAGAAACATTACTTTGCTGACAATGGTCAATGTATCAGAGCTATGGTTTTCCAGTAGTCATGTATGGATGTGAGAGTTGAACCATAAAGAAGGCTGAATGCTGAAGAATTGAAGCTTTTGAACTGTGGTGTTAGAGAAGACTCTTGAGAGTCCTTGGACTGCAAGGAGATCAAACCAATCATCGATCAGATCAGTCGCTCAGTCATGTCCGACTCTTTGTGACCCCATGAACTGCAGTACCCCAGGCCTCCCTGTCCATCACAAACTCCCAGAGTTCACTCAGACTCACGTCCATCGAGTCAGTGATGCCATCCAGCCATCTCATCCTCTGTCATCCCCTTCTCCTCCTGCCCCCAATCCCTCCCAGCATCAGAGTCTTTTCCAATGAGTCAACTCTTCGCATGAGGTGGCCAAAGTACTGGAGTTTCAGCTTTAGCATCATTCCTTCCAAAGAAATCCCAGGGCTGATCTCCTTGCAGTCCAAGGGACTCTCAAGAGTCTTCTCCAACACCACAGTTCAAAAGCATCAATTCTTCGGTGCTCAGCCTTCTTCACAGTCCAACTCTCACATCCATACATGACCACAGGAAAAACCATAGCCTTGACTAGACGAACCTTTGTTGGCAAAGTAATGTCTCTGCTTTTGAATATGCTATCTAGGTTGGTCATAACTTTCCTTCCAAGGAGCAAGCGTCTTTTAATTTCATGACTGCAGTCACCATCTATAGTGATTTTGGAGCCCAGAAAAATAAAGTCTGACACTGCTTCCACTGTTTCCCCATCTATTTCCCATGAAGTGATGGGACCAGATGCCATGATCTTAGTTTTCTGAATGTTGAGCTTTAAGCCAACTTTTTCCCTCTCCACTTTCACTTTCATCAAGAGGCTTTTTAGTTCCTCTTCACTTTCTGCCATAAGGGTGGTGTCATCTGCATATCTGAGGTTATTGATATTTCTCCTGGCAATCTTGATTCCAGCTTGTGTTTCTTCCAGTCCAGCATTTCTCATGATGTACTCTGCATAGAAGTTAAATAAACAGGGTGACAATATACAGCCTTGACGTACTCCTTTTCCTATTTGGAACAAGTCTGTTGTTCCATGTCCAGTTCTAATTGTTGCTTCCTGACCTTTGTACAAATTTCTCAAGAGGCAGATCAGGTGGTCTGGTATTCCCATCTCTTTCAGAATATTCCACAGTTTATTGACTGTGTGGATCTCAAACCAATCATAGAGGAAATCAATCCTGAATATTCGTTAAAAGGACTGATGCTGAAGCTCCGATACTTTGGCCACCTGATATAAAGAGCTGACTCATTAGAAATACCCCAATGTTGGGAAAATTGAAGGCAGGAGGAGAAGGGGATGACAGAGGACAAGATGGTTGGATGGCATCACTGACTCAACGGACATGAGTTTAAGCAAACTCCAGTAGTTGATGAAGGACAGAATAAAATGAAAAGCCTTGCCTGCTGCAGTCCATGGGGTCACAAAGAGTCAGATACAACTGAGCAACTGGACAACAGCAACAATCCATGTCTTTCACATTGGAACTCTAGATTTTCTAGAAATCTGTTATTTTTACTATGCTTAATAATAACAAAACTCTATACTTCAGTGTATTTAATATGAAGTTGTAGACAGTAAATCCCATTTATAATATGTACCACCCTACACCCACACACAAGTCCACTATGTACCTGAAACCATTCCCATTCCCCTTAAGATATATTTTTTGTTTTATAAAAGAAAATTTACTTCCTGTTTCAAATTCAATATTTTCTCAAGATTACCGAAATTTGGGGCTAATTATTGCCAGTTTACAGTATCCTTCACTGAAGCGATAGGCCTGCTTTTTCAGAAAGACATTAAAATTTTAAACATGTGCACATGAGGACTTCACTATGAAAAATACAAATCCAGAAATATTACATCAGTCTAGACACAGATATCTTCCATCCAGTCTCCCTTTCATTTATACCTAGCTTGGTGTTCTTAAAGTATGCAGATATCTATACCTGCCTCCATTCATGATTGACTCAAGCAACAAATACAGTTTTTCATAACTTCTGCATGTGTATGTATGTATAAATGTATTTCTATTTATGCATCACTGGATTTAATGGATGAGTTTTAGAGGAACATTGGTCACCCTTTATGTACACATGTTCCAAAATTTTGTCCATATTCTGCCTCCTTTTCTCTCTACCACTTCCAAGCAGAGTAATACTAAATATTTCTATATACCACTACATAGTATTATTTATAAAATAATATTTTAAAATAACATAACTGATTTTTATCCTGTCCCTTCTGGCCTGAAATTAACTCTTCCAGCTTTCAAGTGATGAATACTTACTAGATAGTAAGATTTACTCTAGGATTCATGGCCACAATCACTTATATTACTACAAAATAAAAAAAAAAGATACTTTTTAACTTCAGAGTTAATTCAATTTAGTTGGAAGGAGAAAATAATTCAGATCTGAAATGAAAGCCAATTGTCTACATGTGTTGTATATGATTACATGTTTGGTTTGAGGGTATTCACAAGTATTTTATCACGATGACAAATAGTAAAGATTTTGTTTAATTTCATTTTAATTCATTATAGACATTTAATCAAAAAATGGAAGTAAAGTGAATCTTCCCTCATTTAAGTCATATCAGGATTGTGCTTTTTGGGGAGGACTGATTCTTGGCAAATTTGTAATCCTCACTTGTTTAGATCTTGTGATTTTAGTCACATTGACACAGGCTTTAAACTTATCTAGATCATACAGTTCAATCTATAGGCTACAACTTTGTCAGATCTATATCAGTAAGTTTGAGCACCCTATAAATGTGCTTGGCTTCTACAATACCATCTACAGTCTTCTAAGGAATAAAACACAAGATCATTTATTACATCTTGAGAAGAATCTGTCTTCTACAACTGACTTGCCTGAAATAAAAGACAACCTCCAAATAAGAAGTCCTCACAGTATTAAAGCTCTCATCACAGTTGTTACTATAAACAACTATTTCTGGCACAAAATATTTCTTCCCTTTATTTATCTTCCTTTAGTGGTTTAAATTAAAATAAAGGGATGTAGTAGATTTCAGTGTCAGATGGCAGAGAATTAAGGGCTGCAGTACTCCATTTTACTTTGCCCTGATGTGTGATGGAAATGCTAATGAAAGTAAACAAAGAAATAGACAAATGCATTGGTATGTTTTCAAATTATATATTAGTCTGTGCTGTGATAGTTTCCTGAAGATATTATCAAAGCAGGGATATATACCTAAAACAGAATGACATAAACAGAGAAGAATGTCTACTTTTCTTCAAAAAATTCCAGCAGCTAAACACTTCTGCTTAGGCTATTCTGTGTATTTTCTTTATCTTAGGTGCAGATTCTGCATGTTTTTAATCAAGCTTGCTAATTATTCTGTTCATCTGTGTACCTATTAATCTTCTTGCCTCTATCTATTAAACAACATATTGAGACCAATTTCAACATATGGCTAGATTTTTAAAAATATCCATTGAAGCAATACCTGTGTCCCATATATAGTCAGGTAAGAGTGGGCTTATGATGGTCACGAACACTAGAATTTTCTATTATTTTTCAGATTAAATTCATGGTACATTATTTCCTTGGTCTCCAAGTTAATAAAAAGTCTTTTGAAACCTTTGCAACAGGAAAAAAAAGTCAAGAAGATTCCATGCATGACAAGGATTTCAATTGCCATTGTTAATTCTGAGATGCAGTGGCCCATCTATAAGGAACAGAAACTTCTTACAACTAAAGGAGGTCTCTGGCTGAGGGTAAGCAAGGAAATGGGGACATCAGCCTATAACTGCAAATAATTGAATTTGGTTAACAACCCCAAAGAACTGTTGTTCCTCAAAGCCTTGGGTACAGATAGAGCCCTGCAATAACCTTGATTTTAGCCGGGTGAGACGCAGTGTCAGATTTTGAAGCTATAAAACTGTAAGACAGTAAGTTGGTATTGCTCTAAGTTGCCAGGTTGTTGTGCTTTGTATAGCAGCAGTATAAAACTGGTATAGGCAAACTCAGAAGAAGCTCTGGGGAGAATCTGACAGTATCCCTAATTGTCTTTTTCCCTTAAGAGAAGTGGACAAAGTAAGTTTACTAATGATGTTAATTTCATGACTATTTCTTTCCAAACTGCCCTTCTAAAAGAGTACTCTTTTAGAGTACTAACTGGTTTTTTGCTCACTACTTCCTTTTCAATATACAAATTCATTTAAATTTTTGTTTTTTCTCCTGCCTTGCTCTCCATTGTTTGTTTTTCCAGTTTGTCCAGTTATGGTTTTTTAATTTTTTGTTTTATATTCTAGTAATGGACCCTCACTTTGGCTGAAACAATGTGTTAGGCACAGAAATATAAATCAAAATATTTTTCATCTCTTTTATATATACATCTGATAATATTAGCAAAAAACTTAGAGTAAAATTTTTATAGTATCATTAGCAAATATTGAAAACCAACACTAATTAAGTATATTCATAAGACATTATTTAATTTTTATATGGCTAGATTTTCACTTAGTATCTCTGAGGCAGAGTATTATCAGTATGTGCTCTTATATTTATGTTAATATCCATGAAAGGGAAAGTTAAACAAAAGTGTAGAATGTAAAACTCATGCTGTTATTTATTGTCTTACATTATTGTCAGATGAATGATTTTCTTTTAGGGCATTTTGATAAATGAGGCAAAAGAAAATATCCAGAAATTTAGCAAAATCTATTTTTCTGTTTCAGAAAAATAACAAAGTACAGAGAAATACTAAAATTATAATATGCAAATAAATGAATGCCACATGTTTTATAGACTATTGCTAGCCAAAGAAAAGTATTTCAGAGGTGTGCATATATAAAATTTCTTTATATCCATTTCGAGGGAATTCAATGATCAATTATTATGAAAAAAGAAGTGTTCTGTATCTGGTCATTTCAGTCAAGCATCTGTAAATGCTTAGTAATATCAGAAAAGGCCTATCAATTTCTAATCCTTGTGTAAATAACTTATAATATCACACCTATGAAATTCATTTTTAACCTACAAAATAGTAGAATCAGTATGAGACATTATGTTTCAGTAAATTCTCAGACTCTTTTCACTGGTACAATACAAGAGATAATATTTTTGAACAGGGCATGACAACTTCTATTTATTCATTTATTCAAGATGCTCTAGTGCACACCATATGTAATGTGGAATTCTATAATGGGATATGTAGAAAATATAACTTGACCTGTAAATCTTAGTCCAGTGTGAGTGTAATATAAAGAGCAACTGCTACCCTTAAATAAATTACAGAATGGATGGCAATTGCATAAAGTTAAAATGCAAAGGAGAAAGTATTAGTCTTACAGGAGTCCTAATTTTTACATACAGGTATTGCTTCCAGCTGGTGGGATCAAATAAGTTTTCCCTGAGAGGGTCATATCAATACTGAGACATGAAGGATAAATATATAGAGTGAGACATAAAGAAATAAATGATAAGCCAAAATCTGGTATTAAGAAATAGCTTTTGCAGTTTATTAGAAAACTCTAGATTGGCTAGAAAATAACTTTAGTTTGGCTAAAAATATAAGAGTCAGAAAAGTAATACAAGAGAAAACTTATTCTACTAGATTCAGAAAAATAATGCCTTCAGTGTCTGGCTAAGACTCTAAGATTTACCACAGAGACAATGAGAAACCATTACCAGAAGAATTAACAATATTTTGATGAGGCTGAGAATGGAGTTACTATCAGCAATTTAGTAACACTTTTTGATTGAAGATGCAGGTGTATATATATATATACATACACACACACACACATATATATATATATATATGATAGTTGTAGGTACAAATACGTATATATAATAGTTATGTTAATTATTAACATTTAGACAGTTTTCCTAGTTCTATTGCTATATCATGTTAAGTAATAATTATTACTGAAGGAATAATCTTCAGTATTGATACAGAATATTTATTATACATACAATTTTATAATGTTCATATTTTGTATGTGAAGAATATAGTTTATAAAAGTCTATACCTATATAATGTATTCCCATTGTTCAAAACTGATATTCTCTATTTGCCTTAAGTCTACTTAAAGCCAGATTGTGTCTTTTTGACACTGTATGATAACTGGAGCCTAATATACTAAGATAAATTCACAAGATGATTGCAGTTATAGTGGTTACACTTCAAAGATTAAATTTGTAAATGTTATTCCAATATAGTATAAAAACATTCATTTAGGATGAATTCCTCCCAAACCATATACAGCCAACAGATTTACTAAATTAAGTTGTGGTAAAAAAATAACCCACACAAATTTTAGCAATCTACAAGAGGAGTTTATTTTCTCTCATTGTACATGCCCTTTGAGTGTTTCTTGTAGCTCTGTTCCAGATTTCAATTCATTCTATGATCCAGACTAAAAGAATTACCTCTATCGTGATCTCTTGGCAGAGGAAAAGGACATGGACAATCCATGAGATGCTTCTTATAGCCTAGCCTCCAACTATTCCTTCATCACTTCTGTCCACATTATATTGGACAAAATGAGTTTTATGTCCAAGACTTGTCCATGGGACAAGAATAAATTCTTATTCTGCCTGTCACATAGTGCCTGGTAGGAACAAGTCATCTTCCTATGGTCAAGGGAGCCAATACTCGGTACAATAATACAATCTGTAACATTTAATTCTATAGGCACTAGTATCATGAAAAAGTCTGGTTAAAAAATAAAGTCTTTGAAATTTTACAAGTTACATTTATTTGGAGGTCATAATGTATATTAATATGTTAAACATGTTTATTTTTTGTAGTGTAAAGATGGATGAATTTTAAGGTTTATTTTTTTAATGCAGTTTTTCACAGTAATCTGCTTAAGTCCTGTCGATGGCAACTTCACTGCACATCACTTACAAAGACCTGTTATTTTTCAGCAAACACTTGGGAACTGAAATGCTGTACAGGAAAGTGCCAAGTTGACAAAAAATTCATCTATTCTGTACTCTCTTAAAACCTAATATAATAAATGCACATGATGCTTCTTGGTCATTTGTTGTCTAATAAATCACCCCCATTACTTCAAAGGAGAGTGGCACATTTGCAATACAAGATATATTCCATTTCTCACTTCCTTATATCAGTCATATGTAATTTTTTCTCCATTACTACTTTAGAAACACTTTCCTATTATCAAGAAAACAAAAAAGACATACTAACTAGTAGGAAAGAAACTCACAGGTTTGCAATAATTGAATTTGTGCCACTACTGGCCTTTTAGAAAGTCATTTACCAGGTGAGAAAGTCATTTCTATTATGTGCTGTTACAATGCCTATGAGATTCATTTACATAGGCTCTCTTGACACTATTATTACCTCTTCATCTTGATAGTAAAAATGGTTCACTGTTACAGATAGTAATGCAGACAGGAGTATTTACAAGGGCAGCACTTACTGAGTTGGTCTTCACATATACTATTAAACCATTCCTTAGAATTATGTGCCTATATTTTAATGAGTACATTTTTGTGTATTTGCTAATAAAGTTTTATCTGCTCTTATTTTCCGTTCCAACTCTAGGAATTTCAAAATAATGGATGTAGCTGAGATTGCACTTTACATAGCAGTAAGCCAGCTGCTGCCAGTTAAAGAAATATTTCATAATTTACAATGCTATTATTTGACATAATAAGAAAGAGAACACTGCTTTCCATTCTACACAATAAATTTAAAACTTGGACCATAGATTTAAAATATGCTCTGCTTGAAAATGAATAAAATTATCCTACGTTTACCCTCATAGATACTAAATTTCTATTCATTGTGGACAAGTAGATATTTCCACAGATGCTAAAATATCTCTGTTTGCCAGTTATTTACAAAAGAGTTGGAATTCTCAAATCTTTAGTACATATACACAAACTTTTAAAATAAAACTTACGTTTCATGTCATATTTTATGCCCTCCCAAAAAAGTGACTAAAATATGCTTATGATTTTCAGATGTGTAATAGAAGATAACTTTGGAAAGCACTCACTATGGTAGTCATTGTTCTCACAAAGACTCTCTCCTTCACCACACTTTAGTTATGCTCCTGTGAGCCTTCTTTTCAACTCAGTCTCAACTTTGGGCTTCTGTGTCCTGGCCAAATCTAGTTTCAACAAGAAATCTGTTGAGTCAGTTTAGTGAGAATCCTCCCAACCCTTGATATCTGATCACCCTGGCTTGCTTTTAGAAAATATCTGTTAAATTGGCTTAGCAAGAATCAGACCCTCCTTGGTTTCTCTTAGTAATAATTTTCCATTCAATGACCTCCACACCCACCCACCCTGCTCATTGGCCATAAATTCCCACTTGTCTTTGTTGTATTTGGAGCTCAGTCTGATCTTTCTCCCCGAATGCAATAGTCTAAGTCTTCCTTACCAGTTAACAACTGTCAGAATATATTTTCTTTAATAAGTCTCCAGAAAAATAGGACCAATGAGTATAAGTATATAAAGAAAGAGATGTATTTTAAAGAGCTTACTTGTGGCGATCCTGAAGACCCACAAGTCCAAAATCTGAATGGCAGGTTGGCAGGGTGGAAGTTTAGTGTTAAATCCAAAGTTTATAGTGCAAACTGACAGACTGCAAATTTAGGTAAGATTTCTACATTACAATTTTGAGACAGGATTTTTTTCTCTTGAAAACCTCACTTTCATGAGACCTATTTACTTTATTGCAGATAATCTCTTTTACTTAAAATAGACTGATTATAAGTGTTATTCATGTCTATAAAATACCTTCAAAGCAACATTTAGACTAGTGTTTGACCAACAGGACAACATAGGCTAGCCAAGTTGACATATGAAATTAACCATGATAAGCATCAAAAGCCATTCTTTTGGTTTCCAAATAGCAAATCACCAAGCCAAATATATAGATGAATAATTAAAAGGCATATCCCAACTCCTTTTAAATATGGATTATTGACACTCTCTATCTTGTCCCTATCCCTATCAAAATTTCACTGCTCATGAATTCTTGATTAATTCCTAACTGAAAATGACCTTCAAATTCTGAGTATGATCTCATATTTCATCACTAAACATTGTAGTAGATAGAAAGGTAGGGGATTCATTTTTCTTTTTTTCTAAAATCATTGATGGACATATTGCTCTCATCTTATTCCCAAGTCAGCTCTCTTTTTATAGGCAAAACACTCCACTAAAGCTTTCTTAGGTTTTAACACTTGGAGTGTCTTGAATCCTTTAAGCCGTCCATTGGCACAATTTATTGGCAATTTTTTTTATCACTCATGAAAGCCTTAGGGAAAATCACAGATTTCAGGGGCTATGTTGGCTAAGTTAAAGGCTCCAGTTTATGCTGTATACTAGTTCTAAATAAAGAGTGAAGATGCTCATATAGTCTATGTCCAATTGCTAGCAATTATTTTATTTATTTAAATATTTATTCCTCTGAAAGATTTATTTAGATGTGACATTTTGCTATCTAAAAATTAAAGAGATGGTAGAAATAAATGACAAATGATTACTTACATCTTTCTTTCTTGGAAAAGAAAGCAAAGTTTCACATCAAAGAAATGATTATACTCGGCGTATGAGGGTCATAAAACTCTACTCAATCAAAATCAGAGTAAAGGCAGACACAAAATGTCAGCCAAGGCATTTGAGGGGTAAAACATGTAGAGAGAGGAAAAAAAAGAAAGCTTTTCAGGAAGAGCAGATAGTTTCCATAGTAACAAAGCATAATGTTCTCTCAACGTAAAAGATCCTATTTCGAATGCATTATTGGTGATTCGGATGCAAAAAAAAAAAAATTCAGTTTAGAGAAGATGGTATATGAATTTACATATCACAAGTCTTAAGTCTAGGAAGCTATGACTTGTTAAGAATACACTTGTAAATTCTGTTGTTAGATTTGTGTGCTATATCTGTATTTAGTGGTGCCACTCATTCAATTCATGAAGACTTATAAATGAAAGGATAAGAATGACCTAAAATTTAACTCTTTTTACTTATGAAACCTTGCACATTAGAAATGTATCCATCTGAAACTGAGCAGAATCTGGCAGGCCCCCTCCCCCTACCAAGTACCAAACTGACCAGTTAATGATTGGGACAATAGAGTCACAGACTCAGAGTCTGATGCATATTCTTGAGTTATTTTACAGATACTATAACTGCAACTAGGGGAGAGGGAGGGAGAAAGCTAATTGTATGATGACTCGATGGTAGCCATGACATAGCTAAGCGGTGTCCATGGGATTCTCCAGGCAAGAATAGTAGAGTGGGTTGCCATGCCCTCCTCCAGGGGATCTTCCCTATTCAGGGAGATGCAGGTTCCATCCCTGGGTCGGGAAGATCCCCTGGAGGATCCCCTGGAGGAGGGTATGGCAACCCACTCCAGTATTCTTGTCTGGAGAATACGATGGACAGTGGAGCCTGGTGGGTTACAGTCCATGGGGTCACAAGAGTCAGACATGACTGAATCAACTTAACATGCACACATTGCATTCACGGCTGGTACAATTCCAAGAACTGGCGTGAAGAGTATGGGATTAACATTATTGCTTATAATAATCATATCTATGTGCACAAATTAATTGTAACTTGCTATGTCTGCATATGTAAGACAGTAGAAAAACTGTCAGCAAAAAGATGCTACAGACCAATGTTGATATCTCCACTCTAAGAGTATAGTGCCTTTGTCTCAGTGAAGAAGTTACAGAAAATTGAACTTCACCTCTAATCCAATAGAAATTTAATAATGTCTGACAGTGGGGAACTGAAAGCAGCTCTTCTGCCCCTTTCCTGTTTGCCATTTCTATTCCTCTCTAACCTTAAAGGAATATAATCATAGGAGTAAGATCACTAGGCAGTTTAACCTAACTCCTGACTTAGGCTCTGCTGAACGCACACCATGCCTTTCTTAACTTTTTCTAGACAAAAATAAGAATGCAGAAGTAAGCAGCTAAACAATGATTAGTTCTCTATGTCCAATAGCACCCTAAGGAATACTGCAGGCAGATCACTGGGGCAAGATAACATCTGAAGAGTCAGCCAGTCTTCATGCAATGGGGATTAGTGCAGAATCCAACCTCCTGCCTCGATGATTCATTGAGATTCTTCCTACTACTTTTCCCTTCAAACTCTGTCATGGCTGAGCAGAATTTTCAGAGTTGGGCTCTGGATATGAGTCCACCATCTCCCCAGATGGTCAGCTTTTCTAATTAAAGCACCTTTCCTTTCTACTGACACTTGATCTCAAATTACTGGTTTTCTGAGTGGCAAGAAGCCAAATCTGAGTTTGGTAATACAACCAAAAGAAAGAACCTTTTTTTTCCCCTAATTTGCATATGTGCTAGTAGTAACTATGTGTATTTATTGAGAGACAAAAAGGGGAATAAATGAAAATTTTATTTAAAAGCATCTGTACAAATGTGGATTAAGTTGTTGCAGATTAGGTAATTATTCAGAAATATTTACTTCAACCATCTTCCACCTCTGTGGGCAGACGGTACAGCACAAAGCAAGCTTTCTTTAGAATTGGTCTTGTTGTCATATTTGTAAGTGGAGTATAGCAGGTGTGAAGAGACAAAACGGTTAAAAAAAATCCATGTACTATTGATCTTGCTCTCCTGAACCTCTGCCATTGTCCTAAGATAAGCATGCATAGTCTAGCCCATTGGTTCAAGAATTCTAAAAGCAAAGTATGGAGCAGATACACTTCAACTGAATACATCCTAGATCAACTAAACTCCAGTTAACTTGAGAGGGTTTGTTATGCCTAAACAGTCAACCATTATTAAAAGTGGCAACTAGAAATAGGGTCCTATCATAAGATTCTAAAATATGTAGCACTTTGGCTTTGAAAGTGACAAGCTTGTGAAGATAGGAAAAAAACAATAAAACTATTACTGGAGGCTTGGAAAGTAGAAACCTGTTTTACCCACAGTCAAAAAAAAAAAAAAAAAAAAGGACTTAAGAAAGGTTGTTGCCAGGCAGATTGTTGAATGCATCAATTAGTTTCTTTTGACCACGTAAATCCAGTTTTACAAGACAGAGGTAAGCCCAAAAACAAAACAAAGCAGGCCAATTTGTGAGCAGAATTAAGAAAGAAAATAAAACTGTTGAGTCTGGTTTTGTTGCCACATATAAGGACTCAGAATGGAAGTCACCACTTTATCTTAACAAGTTAAAGCTGAATAGACTGAAATATCAATAATTTTTCTCAGGTCCATAAGACAAGTGAGAACACAGGACATACTGCCGCCTGCAGAGATAGGCTAGTATGAGGGGTCAATGCTTACTGGAGCAGAGACACAGATTGAAACCAGAAACAGGCACAGAAAACAATGCCAGGGTAACTGAATTGTAACTGATGAATTGCTGGAGGCTCAGTATGGACAAGTCTAGGAGCTAAAACCTCTTGGGAGAATCTGTCATAGAAGAGCCCCCACAATACCGTGACATCATCTCTAGGAGCATGGCAGAGTTTTCATGGTAAATATTAGAAAAGAAACCCCCACTGCTATGGTAGGAGGAGATGAATGAAAAATTTTTGAAATATGCCAGAGCACTCTCTTAGTCTTCACAAGGCCTACCCTCAGGGAAAAGTATTTCACAAGAACCTAACCTGATGGAGTAGTATCAGAGCCTAACTGACTTGGAGAAAGGGAAATATCCAACTACAGCCCATTCAAGCCATCCTATCCCACCTAAGAAAAGTGAAAAAAAAAAAAAAAACCTGAGAAATTCTTATGAAGTTTCATAATTCAGTCTTATTTTAAAGTTGATATTTAATTGTAGGATTATAAAATTATTTTCCTTCCCCCATAAATTTACCACCACATTATGAAAGGCCTACTTAACAGCAGTTCTTTTTACCCAGTACATCTTGTTCAGTGAGAAAGAAAATAGACTAGGTATTTAAAACAACTATGATTAATACTCCAGGGGCTGTAATAGATAAAGTAGACAGCATGCAATAGCAATAAGCACAGAGATGGAAATCCTAAGAAAGAACTAAAAAGAAATTATCACTGTGATAGAAGTGAAGAATACCTTTGATGGATTTATCAGTAGATTGGACATGCTATGCTAATGCTAAGTCGCATCAGTCATGTCCAACTCTGTGCAACCCCATAGATGGCAGCCCACCAGACTCCCCGGTCCCTGGGATTCTCAAGGCAAGAACACTGGAGTGGGTTGCCATTTCCTTCTCCAATGCATGAAAGTGAAAAGTGAAAGTGAAATCGCTTAGTCATGTTCAACTCTTAGCGACCCTGTGGACTGCAGCTTACCAGGCTCCTCTGTCCATGGGATTTTCCAGGCAAGTGTACTGGAGTGGGGTACCATTACCTTCTCCTAGATTGGACATAGCTAAGGAAAATTTCTGAGCAAGAGGATATACCAATGGAATCCTAAAAAACCAAAAAGCAAAAAGAATAGAGACTGTAAAAATAGCAGAAAATATACAAAGATTGTGAAAAAAACTGAAAAAGGTGTGACATATTCATAATAGAAACACCAGATTATATATCAGAGACAGAAACTGAAGATTCATTTGAAATAATAATAACTGAGAATTTTCCCAATTTAATATCAGAAAGCAAACTACTTATCCAAGAAACTCAGAGAACATCAAGCAGAATGAATTTCAATAAAGTACATCTATGCATATCATTTTCAATTACAGAAAATCAAAGATAAAAATCCTGAAATAAGTGAGAGGGGAAAAATATTCTTAACTGTAGAGAAACAAATATTAAAATTTTATTGAACATCCCATCAGAAACTATACAAGCAACAAGACAGTGAAGTATTTATAACGTATTGAGTGGAAGGAAAAAAAAGAGGCAATCTAGAATTCTGTACTTTGTAAAATTACCCTTTAAAGAATGAAGATTAAGTTAAAGACTTCCTCAACCAACAAAAATTGAAGGTGTTGTTCCCAGTAGACCTGCCTTGCAATAAATGCTTAAAGAGGTTTATTCAAGTAAAAGGAAATGGTATAGGTTAGAAACTTGGATCTACATCAAGGAAGAAAAAGCACTGAGAAAGAAAGAAGTGAAAGTTTAAAATAAAAGCTTTATTTATCTTTTTCTTAATTAATCTAACAGATAAAATTTATTCAAAACAGTAATACCAAGAATGTGTTCAATTATGTATACCTATGTGTATATCTATATTTATATATGTTTGTATAAAAATGAAATGAATGACAATAATAACAGAAGGAACAGAAGGGAAGGATTAACATTATTTCATTATTACAAGATACACTACTCACAAAATGGTAGAGTGTTATGTGAAAATAGAGTTGGATTAGATGTAAATGTATATTTATGGGCTCCACTTCAGTTCAGTCTAATCGCTCAGTCTTATCTGACTCACGGCAACCCTATGGACTGCAACACACCAGGCATCCCTGTCATCACCAACTCCTGGAGCTTACTCAAACTCATGTCCATCAGGTTGGTGATGCCATCTAACCTTGGTGGTTCGATGCCTTGTCCTCTGTCATCCCCTTCTCCTACTGCCTTCAATTTTTCCAGCATCAGGGTTTTTTCAAATGAGGCAGTACTTCGCATCAGGTGGCCAAAGTACTAGAGCTTGAGCTTCAACATCAGGCCTTCCAATGAATATTCAGGACTGATTTCCTTTAGGAAGAATTGGTTGGATCTCCTTGCAGTCCAAGGGACCCTCAAGAGTCTTCTCCAACACCAGAGTTCAAAAGCATCAATTCTTTAGTGCTCAGCTTTCTTTATAGTCCAACTCTCACATCCATACATGACTACTGGAAAAACCATAGTTTTGACTATATGGACCTTTATTTGCAAACGAATGTCTTTGATTTTTAATATGCTGTCTAGCTTTTATGTAAAATACAGTTTTTCTTCCAAGGAGCAAGCGTCTTTTAATTTCATGGCTGCAGTTACCATCTGCAGTGATTTTGGAGCCCAAGATAAAGCCTCTCACTGTTTCCATTATTTCCCCATCCATTTGCCATGAAATGATGGGACCAGATGCCATGATCTTAGTTTTCTGAATGTTGAGCTTTAAGCCAACTTTTTCACTCTCCTCTTTCACTTTCATCAAGAGGCTCTTTAGATCTTCTTAGTTTCCTTCAATAAGGGTGGTGTCATCTGCATATCTGTTATTGATATTTCTCCTGGAAATCTTGATTTTAGGTTGTGCTTCATCCAGCCCGGCATTTCTCAAGATGCACTCTGCATATAAGTTAAATTAGCAGGGTAGCAATTTACAGCCTTGACTACTCCTTTCCCGATTTGTAACCAGCCTGTTGTTCCATGTTCAGTTCTAACTGTTGCTTCTTGACCTGCATAAAGATTTCTCAGGAGGCAGGTAAGGCAGTCTGATATTCCCATCTCTTCAAGAATTTTCCACAGTATGTTGTGATCCACACAGTCAAAGGCTTTGGTATAGTCAACAGAGCAGAAGTAGATATTTTTCTGGAATTCTCTTGCTTTTCTTATGGTCCAGCAGAGGTTGGCAATTTGATCTCTGGTTCTTCTGCCTTTTCTAAATCCAGCTTGAACATCTGGAAGTTCTCAGTTCATGTACTCTTGAAGCCTAGCTTAGAGAGTTTTGAGCATTACTTTGCTAGCATGTGAGATGAGTACAATTGTGTGGTAGTTTGAACATTCTTTGGCATTGCTTTTCTTTGGGATTAGAATGAAAACTGACCTTTTCCAGTCCTGTGGCCCTGCTGAGTTTTCCAGATTTGCTGGTATATGTATTGCTTGCAGCATTTTAACAGCATCATCTTCTAGGGTTTGACATAGCTCAGCTGGAATTTCATCACCTCGACTAGCTTTGTTCATAGTGATGCTTCCTAAGTCCCACTTGAGTTCGCATTCCAGGATGTCTGGCTCTAGGTGAGTGATCACATCATTGTGATTAACTGGGTCATTAAGATCTTTTTTGTATAGTTCTTCTGTGTATTCTTGGCACCGTTTCTTAATATATTCTGCTTCTGTTAGGTCCATACCAACATTTTTGCATGAAATGTTCCCTTGGAATCTCTAATTATCTTGAAGAGATATCTAGTCTTTCCTATTCTATTGTTTTCCTATATTTCTTTGTATTTGTCACTTTAGAAGGCTTTTTTTTTTTTTAAACACTTTTTATTTTTTATTTTTTTTAATTTTATTTTATTTTTAAACTTCACATAATTGTATTAGTTTTGCCAAATATCAAAATGAATCCGCCACAGGTATACATGTGTTCCCCATCCTGAACCCCCCTCCCTCCTCCCTCCCCATACCATCCCTCTGGGTCGTCCCAGTGCACTAGCCCCAAGCATCCAGTATCGTGCATCGAACCTGGACTGGCAACTCGTTTCTTACATGATATTTTACATGTTTCAATATCATTCTCCCAAATCTTCCCACCCTCTCCCTCTCCCACAGAGTCCATAAGACTGTTCTATACATCAGTGTCTCTTTTGCTGTCTCGTACACCAGTTATTGTTACCATCTTTCTAAATTCCATATATATGCGTTAGTATACTGTATTGGTGTTTTTCCTTCTGGCTTACTTCACTCTGTATAATAGGCTCCAGTTTCATCCACCTCATTAGAACTGATTCAAATGTATTCTTTTTAATGGCTGAGTAATACTCCATTGTGTATATGTACCACAGCTTTCTTATCCATTCATCTGCTGATGGGCATCTAGGTTGCTTCCATGTCCTGGCTATTATAAACAGTGCTGCGATGAACACTGGGGTACACGTGTCTCTTTCCCTTCTGGTTTCCTCAGTGTGTATGCCCAGCAGTGGGATTGCTGGATCATAAGGCAGTTCTATTTCCAGTTTTTTAAGGAATCTCCACACTGTTCTCCATAGTGGCTGTACTAGTTTGCATTCCCACCAACAGTGTAAGAGGGTTCCCTTTTCTCCACACCCTCTCCAGCATTTATTATTTGTAGACTTTTGGATCACAGCCATTCTGATTGGTGTGAGATGGTACCTCATAGTGGTTTTGACTTGCATTTCTCTGATAATGAGTGATGTTGAGCATCTTTTCATGTGTTTGTTAGCCATCTGTATGTCTTCTTTGGAGAAATGTCTATTTAGTTCTTTGGCCCATTTTTTGATTGGGTCATTTATTTTTCTGGAGTTGAGCTGTAGGAGTTGCTTGTATATTTTTGAGATTAGTTGTTTGTCAGTTGCTTCATTTGCTATTATTTTCTCCCATTCTGAAGGCTGTCTTTTCACCTTGCTAATAGTTTCCTTTGATGTGCAGAAGCTTTTAAGGTTAATTAGGTCCCATTTGTTTATTATTGCTTTTATTTCAAATATTCTGGGAGGTGGGTCATAGAGGATCCTGCTGTGATGTATGTCAGAAAGTGTTTTGCCTATGTTCTCCTCTAGGAGTTTGGGCTTTCTAATCTCTCCTTGCTCTTCTTTGGAACTCTGCATTCAGATGGGTATATCTTCCCTTTTTTCCCACTTAGCCAAGAAAAGTTTAACAAAGGTGAAAAACTCATGCTTCCTGACTTTAAAACATATTTAAATGTACAGAAATCAAAACAGTGTACTACTGGCATAAAGGCAGATATCTAGACCAATAGAACAAAAGAGAGACTTAAGAAATGAACCATCATATATAGGGTCAAATGATCTTCTATAAAGGTACCAAGAATAGTCATTTGAAGCAAGGACAACCTCTTAAACATATGTTGGTAGGAAAACTGGATACCCACATGTAAAAGCATATATTTCAATCTTATCTCACTCCATTCATAAAAATTAACACCAATTAGATTAAAGATCTAAATATAAGAACTAAATCTACAAAACTCCTAAAAGGAAATATTGAGAACATCTTCGTGATATTGAATTTGTCAGTGATTTCTTGGGCAGGACCCCAAAAGTACTGAAATCAAAAGTAAAAACAGCCAAATGGGGCTACATTAAACTTCAAACCTTTGTCATTAAATGAAACAATCAAAAGAATGAAACCGCAATCTACATAATAGGAGAATGTATTTGCAAGTCATATATCTAATAAGAGATTAATATCCAGAATATATAAGTAACTCCTAGAGCTCAACAACAACACAAAACTCAATATTTTAATGCACAAAGGATTTGAATAGACATTTCTTCACAGAAAATATATGAATGGACAATAGGTATATGAAAAGATGTACTGCTGCTGCTAAGTCACTTCAGTCGTGTCCGACTCTGTGCGACCCCATAGACGGCAGCCCACCAGGCTCCCCCGTCCCTAGGATTTTCCAGGCGAGAACACTGGAATGGGTTGCCATTTCCTTCTCCAATGCATGAAAGTGAAAAGTGAAAGTGAAGTCACTCAGTCATGTCCGACACTCAGCGACCCCATGGATTGCAGCCTTCAAGGCTCCTCCATCCATGGGATTTTCCAGGCAAGAGTACTGGAGTGGGGTGCCATTGCCTTCTCTGGAAAAGATGTACAACATCACTAATTATTAGAGAACTGCAAATCAAACTCATGATGAAATATTACCTCATACCTATTAGGATGGCTACTATCAAGAAAACAGAAAATAATGTATATTGAAAAGATGTGGAAAAATTAGAATGCTTTGGATTATAAAATATTGCAAATGCTGTGTAAAACAGTATGAAACTCATTCAAAAAATTAAAAAGAAAACTATGCTGTTTTACAACAATCCCATTTCTAGTTTTATAGCCAAAATAATTGAAAGTAGAGTCTTGAAGAAATATTTGCATATCTTTATTCATAGCAGCATTATTCACAATAGCCAAGAGGTGGAGTCAACCAAAATATCCACCTTGGATGAATAAACTTAATTTAAAACAATATTAAATATTCAAAATGGAATATTATACCACCTTAAAAAGGAAAGAAATTCAACATATGCTATTACATAGATAAACCTAGAGAACATTATGCTAAATGTAATAAGCCAATCACAAAAGTACAAATACTGTATGATTCCACTTATGTGAAGTATACAAATAGTCAAATTCACTGAAATGGAGAGTTATTGGTTATTAGTTAATGGTTATTAGGGATGAGAGGAGAGTGGGAAAAGGGGAGTTAATGTTCAGATTTACAACTGAGAAAGTTCTGAAGATCTGAATATAATAAATATTATTCAACTTTACACTTAAAAATGGTTAAGATGGCAAACTCTATGTTTTGTGGTTTGGTTTTTTTTTTTTTTTTTTTTTTTACCATACTGTAAATAATATGCTCAGACCAGTAAGCTGGTTCAAGGATAAAGAGAAGTAGGGCATAAAGTAGGGCAGCCTCAGTTGAGAGAGCTGAGATCAGCTGTCCCCAGCCAACCTGTTAGCTAACTGGGAGTAATAAATGTCTTAATCTGCTGAATTTTGGGATGGTTGCTTATGCAAAAATTGTAATTCAATCCAGAATTAAACAAAATTGTGGGACTTATAACACAATTGTATACAACCTTAAGAATGGAAAAGAAGTGATTAGGCAGAAAAATCACATGTTGTATAAAGAATTTTTTTTTCTCTACTGAACTATCCTAAAACTGATTACTTTTAGTAGCTTCTATACCTCTTATTTATTCACTTTATTATAAAATATTAAATTGTAACATACAAGTTATTCACATCTCAGTATTATTATCAAGGTAGATTGGTAGATTTATCAATTTATTGGATTTTTGTGGCTACCTAAGTTTAATGCATATGATTCTATCACATATACTTCTTAAGGACTCACTAGAGACTGTACAGAGAAGGCGATGGCACCCCACTCCAGTACTCTTGCCTGGAAAATCCCATGGATGGAGGAGCCCGGTAGGCTGCAGTCCGTGGGGTCGCTCAGAGTCAGACACGACTGAGTGACTTCACTTTCATTTTTCACCTTCATGCATTGGAGAAGGAAATGGCAACCCACTCCAGTATTCTTGCCTGGAGAATCCCAGGGACGGGGGAGCCTGGTGGGCTGCCGTCTATGGGGTTGCACAGAGTCGGACATGACTGAAGCGACTTAGCAGCAGAGACTGTAAGGCATTGGTGATATATTAATATTTTTGAAAAAAAAATAAATGGGATTAATGATTGTATGGATCTCTCAATAGTTTTTTCAAGAGAGTAACTAGTTGATGTATGTAATATGTAATTAGAATGGTGATAAGTACTTCAGAGAAAAACTATATTTTTGGATATGATATAAGACATGACCAAGCCATGAAGTAGATAGAAAACCATAAGAAAAAATAAGTATTGTGCTTTCATCATCATATAATAGCCATTATTTATTGAACACTGAACACCTACTAGACATAATTTTAAACACATTACATAAAACTAGTAGGTATGTTACTGGCCACATTTTACATATAAACAAGGTAACAGCCTAAACTTTCATAGCTAGAAAGTGATGGAGCATGGATTTGAACCTAGGAAACTGGATATAAAAGTTGAGATTTTTAAAGATTAATTGGTATTTTTGATCACTGAAAAGTATATAGGTACATATATGTATGTATTTTTCAGTTCAGTTCAGTCGCTCAGTCGTGTCCGACTATTTGCGACCCCATGAATCGCAGCACGCCAGGCCTCCCTGTCCATCACCAACTCCCAGAGTTCACTCAGACTCACGTCCATCAAGTCAGTGATGCCATCCAGCCATCTCATCCTCTGTCATCCCCTTCTCCTCCTGCCCCCAATCCCTACCAGCATCAGAGTCTTTTCCAATGAGTCAACTCTTCGCATGAGGTGGCCAAAGTACTGGAGTTTCAGCTTTAACATCATTCCTTCCAAAGAAATCCCAGGGCTGATCTCCTTCAGAAAGGACTGGTTGGATCTACACAGACATATACACAAATATTGGAAATGTCAAGTCACTCCAGTATTCTTGCCTGGGAAATCCCATGGACAGAGAAGCCTGGTGGGCTAGAGTCCATCGGGTTGCAGAGAGTCAGACATGACTTAGGGACTATCAGCAATGGCATACACAAATATACTATTTATTTGTTTAACATAGACTTCATGAGAACTTAGCAAGCATTGTACTAAGTATTAAAGGTACATAAATACATTTTATTAGCTAAGCAAAGAAGAAATGGTGAGCAATGGAGTAATAGAATTCCACTAAAAGATGACAATATGGGCAAATTCCTGATAAGAGAAGAATCCTGGGGTAAATTCTGAAGTGAAATAGGCTGGCATAACTAGAAACACATGGGATGGAGATAAACACATGGGGCGGGACTGTGAGGTAAGGCAGAAATACAGACACTTTCAGTACCATCAGGTCCTTTTAAGATATGTTCATATTTTTGTTTTCATATTGGACAAAATTGAAGCCATTGAAATATTTTTAATAAAATAGTGATAGTAATATTTGTACTTCTATAAAACTTCATTTTGTATGACAGGTGTTTTAGTTTAGGAAGTCTCTTTATACTTAAATTCATCTTTAATACACAAATGTGATAACTTCTAAATATTTACCACATCATGCTTTTTTCAGTGTAGTCATATAAACCATTTTATAGCAATTTTTATCTTCTATCTTATGTCTTGCTTTTTAAATTATGACACGTGTGCTGTTCTAAGTCACTTCAGTTATGTCCGAATCCTTGCACCTCTATGGAATGTAGACCACCAGGCTCCTCTGTCCATGGGATTCTCTAGGCAAGAATTCTGGAGTGGGTTTCCATGCCCTCCTCCAAGGGATCCTCCCGGCCCAGGGATTGTCTCCTGCATTGGCAGGTGCATAATTTACCACTATCTGGAAAGCCCCAAATTATGACATAAAATTGTTTATATGTGATGTATGACAACATTTTCATGATTTGTCTCTGAAAGTTTTGTACTTTCTGGAAAGCCAGGATTGTATCATACTGGAAATATTTTCCCTTTTATTTTGTTCCTGGATATAACCCAGTGGACTCTGAGCACAGCATGACAAATTGATTTGACTCCTACATTTTTCAGGGAGGGGGCAGGGGCACCACCTTGAAGCACCTATTCTCCTATTCTGTTCACAAAAGTAGGGAAGAAGAAAAGTAATATGCAAATCACAAGGTCAGCATAGACAGTCTTCTGCTCAGACTTTCCAAGAGTTAAGGGCAAAGCAGCCTCTACTCACCAAGGTTTCTCACTCCACTTCAGGGTCTGAAGTCTAGGAGATTATCAGTGCTGAACTAATGTTTGCAGACCACAATGATTATACTAAACCCAAGCTTGAAGGCTCGTCTCATCTATTTCCATTGTTTTCTCTTTCTGCAGATGAAGCCCAAGGTGGGACAAACTAACTCTCAAGAACATATATTCTACAACATGCTCTCCAAAGTTAAACTAGTCTCAAAAACACAATTTGCAAATGGTCAGATCAAAGAAGAAGAACTAGTCTGACCACTTCAAAAATGTAATATGAGAAAGAGTTCTTTTTTTTTTTTTTAATGGCAACAGAAAGGACTTTGAATTGTCTTATAATAGCAGTTAAATGGTTTAGTTCAAATATGACCAAAACTTTTCTAAGAATTAGCAGTTAGTTGGAATTAGTCATCTATCTCTGCCCCAGGAAACAATTGGTTAATTGAGGTTAAGAAGCATGTTGCCCTACTGTGTGATTCTTCCATGTGTACTCAACTGTGTATATTGGAGACTGGCAGGAAATAGACACTCATGAAATCTGGGTAGACTGAATAAATGAATTTATGAAAGAATAAAAGAATAAATCAGTCTAGACGACTCAGGTTAGAGGCAAATTGTCCTTGTTTTCCTCAGGTCTTACAGTGATTTATGAATGATTAAATTGATGTATTAGAATTTCCCTGTCCAGTGTAATAGAAAGATGTGTGGCTGGGTAATAGAAAAGTCAGAGCTTTCCAATTTGATAGTGAAAAAAAGTGCTGAATAATTGAGTTGGAGTTGAAATGGTGTTACACATAACTAGAGAAGTGGCACATTTAAAGAGCTCTTTCTTGGAAATTTAAGTGATCCCTTGGTCAGTACAAACCTTAATAGCTTTTAAGAAACCTGCTGTGGCTGAGAATGAGTTGGCCATCCATGAGCGGTTACTAGTGGTCTTTCTCACAACTATATTGCACTGACATTAGCTACACCCTATGATGGTAGATTCTGCAGACAGCCTGTGGATGGAGCACATTTGGTAACTGAAAAACCCTGCCACCTGCGGAGTCAATCCCTACAGTGCAGGTTTAGTTGTTAGATTGGCATTTCTTTTACAATACCCATCTTACAAACTGAATGATTGTCCTTGTTTCAGTATCTTTTTCTCACACATTTATTGTTCACGTTAATTTTATTTTAAAATCCTATAATAAACATAAAATAACTGCAACCAAGTAGCTCACTTCAGTTTTAATATCTAAACACAAAGCCTGTATACTTAAAAAAAAAATCATTTCCTAATGCAACTTAATTTACTTTTCTTATGTTATGTTAGAAATATGACATACATAAAGCAGTGTTTTAAATCTTACCTATTTAACTTAATTTCTTTTCTTACCCAAAGATGTTCAAGACATGAAAAACATTAATTCTAATTAACTCACATTCAGACAGTATATTTTTTTTCATTTTCCTACTTATAGTGTCAGATTACTTAAGTAATGTCAGTATCTGTGATTTTACTGGGAATGTTTATTTCAACAAGGCCTTAGAACAATTGGTACTTACATCTCAAGTCTCTTAAGACATCACAGCTCCAAGAGTATTCCTAGCACCAGCAGTACCAATATCAACCAAAATTTTTAGATATACAAATTCCTGGGCCACACCCCAGACCAAATGAATCAAAACATCTCAGGGTAACATCCTATGGAATATGAAAGTCTGAGAACTGCCACTCACTCAAGAGAAATAGAATTTTAGCATATTCTGTTCCAGGAAAATGGAGCAAAAAAAATTTATCAGAATTTTTTTCCTTCTTTTGTTGCGCTGCTATGTAATGCTACTTTATGTGCTTTTAAGTAATATTACTAAAAGCCCAAACTGAAATTCTTAAAACCACATGAACAGTATTTAAATTATTAACATTTAACTTCAAGGTTCTCCTAAAAATATTTTTTGCTGCCTAAAATGTAACATATGTACATTTATACCTCTGTCAGAACAAAATCTTTAATTGTATATTCTAAAAGATCAACTAATTCACTTCTTTAATTATCTTTAAACAAATAAACATATGCTAATATATATGTGGAATAAGGAAATGTCACAAGCACCAATAGGGCAACTGTAATTTGGCCTTTGATGGCATATTTTTTTTAAGAGTGATGTGTGCCACAACCTGAGAATAAGTCAGATATTAAATAAGTCACACAAAAGAAGGAGACAGATTAGTTATTTATCTTCATTTGTGCTTTAGGTATTTCTGTTGCCCTTTAAGGCATTCATCTAGTGGATATTCTATAAATAGTAAATAATGATTGTGACAAATTGTGTCTGACATCACTGTGGAGAGCTGAGACCATACAATAATATTAATATCATGAAAGTAAAAGGTGTTCATTTGAAGGTAACTGTATTCACAAATGAATAGGACATACACACACACACACACACACACACATATATATATACACACACGTTATTACTAAAGGTGAAGAAGTAACTAGCCAGAGAGAATATTTAGAAAAAAAATTGGTGGCACTGGTAAGGTACCCTGAGGAACTGTTATTAAGCATTTTCTTTACCTCTAGACCTTAAATCAATTTTATTTTCATATAAAAAGATATGGAGCTCATAAAAAATTAAATCATTAATAATTTTACAGTGGCATACCTGACAGTTCTGACAGCCACATGTGGTAGCTTAGAACTATATTCCTTTGCCAGCTAAAATATTAATATAACATTGACTATCTTTTTCATAGTCTATAAGGTCCTGAAATTATTATGAAATCTGGGTTTGCCTTCAGGCGATTTGGTTTAGTTACTATACCAGCAGGCAGTTCTTGTGTATTTGTTTTCTGAAGGATGGATGATTTTTGAAGCAAAGGCAGAGAAGTCCTAATAAATCATATCTTTATGAAATATTCATTATATCTGAATATTCTTTACAAGGCTTCTGTCAGAGGAATTAAAATAAAGAATGTTAAAAAAAACATTTAGTAGCAAATTGACAAAGCACTTTATAAGCTAGAAGAGTTTTGGGGTCTAACCAGAAAAGTTTTCAAAAGAGATTCTGCCCACTCTTATTAGACAAGAAGGAGTACAAATGAAATCAAAAGGCCTTTTGATTGCCTTTTTCAGAAGTATATTATATCCTATTACTCTCTTCTGGACATTATCATTTTTAACCAGAGAATTCATAATGTTTACTGCTTAGAACTGATAATTTGTTGGACACAAAAGACTGGTAAAGTGGTCCTTAGGTCCAAAGATCCTCAGATCAGGCCTACTAAGGCAAGTAGATGTGCCATGATATATCCTTGTGTGACGTTAAGCACAGATTCTAGAGTCTAACTGCCTGGGTCTAAATTTCAGCTCTGATAGATAAATTTGCTTCTATCTGCTATAATTTCCTCACTTGTTAAATGGAAGCTTTATTAGATACCTAGCTCATGTGGTCATTTTTAGTATTACATGAATTAATATATGCTAACTGCTAATAAAAGGACAAACATTAAGTACTACAAATCTTGATTAGTATAAAGGATAAAAAAGACACTATCCAAGAATCCCTGATAAATTGATGAGTGTGCTTGCTTTGTGTATTTTAAATCTTTTATTTAATCTCATATGTACACAGCCAATACCACTCACGGGTTTTGGTTAGACAGAGATTAAACTCATCACACATGTGTTACTCCCGCCCTTTACTCTAAGATCACCTTAAATGGCTAACCTATGGCCAAAAGTCCCTGGCTGTGTAAAGAATACTTTTTTTTTTTTTTTCCCTAGCTGGTGCTGGTACATCATGGTCTAGCTTTTAGCTAGCCCCTCTCAAAGGATATGGACTCTCATGAAGGCAATTTTTACATTCTTAAGATTCATTTCTGGATAATTAATGACTTTCTTAACACCACTTCAGTTTAAATAGCTCATGTGCAACCTGCTGAGAAACTCTTTATTTGGGCATAGAAATTAATGATGCAGACCATTTTATTTCTCCCAAGTGCAAGGGTTTATGAGAAATAAAAGAATGGTGCTGACAGACAAAGTCAGTTATAGTATCACACTGCTGTGGAATATTTCATAAAGCTTCAGTTGTCTTAGTAGTGTATTTGCTTTTGACAGTTCATGGTAATTGTGGTGGAAAACTTAAAGGCAGGAAAAGAGAATCATTCTGGATCTGAAAATGAAGAATGTATTTATTTAAAGCAGAATATTATATTATATGTGGAATTTGGCAAACGTATAAAAGAAATTCTCATCTTCTTAGAAAAATGGAAGGTAACATTGATAAAGATAAGATCCTGTATATCATGTTATTTTTCCAAAGCAGTATTTTTGACCCAAAGTTATCTCAGGTGAAACCAGAGATATGTATGCCACAAATAGAAAATTCTTCCTCTAGTTCACAGCAAGCTCAAAGCACTGGGCTTATTACACAACCTGATGATGTTAGTTGTCACTCTGAGTTGCAAACAATATTTAAATGGAAGCAAATGAAAATATTACCTCCAAAGGCAGTGGCACCCCACTCCAGTACTCTTGCCTGGAAAATCCCATGGATGGAGGAGCCTGGTGGGCTGCAGTCCATGGGGTCGCTAAGAGTCGGACCCGACTGAGTGACTTCACTTTCACTTTTCACTTTCATGCATTGGAGAAGGAAATGGCACCCGACTCCAGTGTTCTTGCTTGGAGAATCCCAGGGACAGCGGAGCTTGGTGGGCTGCTGTCTCTGGAGTCACACAGAGTCGGACATGACTGAAGCGACTTAGCTTTTTAGCTTTATGCTCTTTCAATCTTCTGGCCTTCATTTAGGTCTAAAGTAACAGTTAAATGAAATGGGATTTATTAGGGGCCATTATCAATCTAAATTATAGGGATGTATGATTGAGTGAAAAAACACTGTAGGCAGGATATCTCAGCTTTACTCCATGATTCCAAACTCACTACACTGTATTAGACAAAAAGCTTTCAGCCATGTTATTTTAGCTGTAAATGGTGATTATATAATCTACAATATTGAATCAGCAACCTTTATGTGGCTCTACTGTTTATTGGGAATTACCTTAAATCCTTCTTAGGATTATATGGTGGTGGTGGTGGTGGTTTAGTCACTAAATCGTGTCCGACACTTGCGACACCATGGACTGTAGTCAGACAGTCTCCTTTGTCCCTGGGATTTCCCAAATAAGAATACTTGAATGGGTTGCCATTTCTTTCTATAGGGGATCTTCCTGACCCAGGGATTGAACCTGAGTCTCCTGTACTGCAGGCAGTTTCTTCACCACTGAGCCGCCAGGAAAGCACTCTTAGGATTATGGTGAGTGTTAAATAACTTATATGTGCAACTTTTAATAATCATAAGATTTATACATTTGTTAGCTGGCACAGGTGATTATCATCCTTCACCCCTCTCCGCACATTATCATATCTAGGTTTGTTTACTGCTGCTGCTGCTGCTAAGTCGCTTCAGTCGTGTCTGATTCTGTGTGACCCCATAGATGGCAGCGCACCAGGCTCCCCCGTCCCTGGGGTTCTCAAGGCAAGAACACTGGAGTGGGTTGCCATTTCCTTCTCCAATGCATGTAAGTGAAAAGTGAAAGTGAAGTCTCTCTGTCATGTCCGACTCTTAGCTATCCCATAGACTGCAGCCTATCAGGCTCCTCCGTCCATGGGATTTTCCAGGCAAGAGTACTGGAGTGGGGTGCCATTGCATTCTCCAGGGTTTGTTTACTAATTAGAACCTAATTAGAATAGATACTGAAGAAAGTATTTGGCTGTAGGAAATCAGATTTTTAAGATTTTGTTCATACCAACTCTCACACACAAATTTCTACCAACATTCCGAAGATATTATTAGACTTTTCTCAAATGTTAACCCTATGATTTGTTCAAGAGACCATTTTACAAAATTTGTCTCAACTTTTCTTTGCCATCTTTTTAACATCGTGTATTAATTTGCAGAGCAAAGTTATGGCTAGAACAGAATTTCCATATGAATAAAATATTATTCATTTATTATTAAAAGAGCATATATTTGACAATGTAAATATGAAACATAAAGAATATTGACAAAAATGAAATTAAATTGTCATTCAGCTGTTAATCGGCACTTTCATATTTTTTTCCTTAAAAAATGAACACAAATTCTAACTTCATAAGAAAATACTGTTTTATATCTTGGCCTATGCCAGTGTGAATGGTTTTCTTTTTACATCTCTAAACTTAGGATGGAAATAAATAAATAAATAAAAACAAATATGTATAATTTTCCTAGTTAAACATAAGATTGCTAATACATGCTTACATTGCAGGTAACCTATCACTCCTGCTTTTTTTGATGGACAAAATGAAAATATTTTCATTGACCTCTTTCTCTCAAAATATTGATTAACAACTTTTGACAACTCTGTTTTCTTAGGTTAATTTCACATGTCAAATATTTAATAAATATTATGGCCCAGCCCTCCATATCCATGGACTCAACCCACAGATTCAACTAGCCTCAGACAGAAAATATTATTAAAAAAAAAAAACAAAACAAAACACATAGCCCAAAGCAAGACATGAATTTGCCATGAACTGGCAGTATTTACAAAGCATTTACATTGTATTAGGTATTATAAATAATCTAGAGGTGATTTAAAATATACAGAAGGGTATGAATAGCTTATGTGCAAATACTATGTCATTTTATATAAGGGATTTTAGTATCTATGGGCATCCTGAAACAAATCCACCAAACTCTAGGAAACTCTAGGATAACTCTAGGAAATTTTCAGAGTTATACAGTTCTGTTTAAGATATACATATATATACACACTGCTGCTGCTGCCGCCGCTGCGTCGCTTTAGTCGTGTCCGACTCTGTGCAAACCCATAGACGGCAGCCCACCAGGCTTCCGGTCCCTGAGATTCTCCAGGCAAGAACACTGGAGTGGGTTGCCATGCCTTCTCCAATGCACGAAAGTGAAAAGTGAAAGTGAAGTCGCTCAGTCGTGTCCAACTCTAGCGACCCCATGGTCTGCAGCCTACCAGGCTCCTCCGTCCATGGGATTTTCCAGGCAAGAGTACTGGAGTGGGTGGCCATTGCCTTCTCCGATACACACACACACACACACACACACACACACACACACACACACACACATATATATATATATACACATACACACATATATATACAATTGTTGGGGCTTCTCTGGTAGCTCAGATGGTCAAGAATCTATCTGGTTTCAGTCCCTGTGACAGGAAGATCCCCTGGAGAAGGACAATGCAACCCACTCCAGCATTCTTGCCTGGAGAATTCCATGGAGAGAGAGCAGACTGGTGGGCTACACAGTCCATGGGGTCACAAAGAGTCAGACATGACCGAGAGACTAACATAGACGAATGATTGTTGACAATCAACATATTTTATTTTTTAGGTAAAATAAAAAAGTATTCTACTCTTAGTCTTTAATGTGAAAGAGCAATCAGGAGCAAGTACTATATACAATGTTAATTTTCCTTCTCTTATATAGTAGCTTATCTTTTAAAAATATGCCCATTGATGAAGTAATTAATTGCTCAACATAAAAATAATTTCAATTCAAGGCAAACTATGTTTTTGGAATATCAATTATCACTTATTATAAGAAAAGGCAATGTAAAATGGCAGCTTTCTCATTTATTTGTTTTACTTCAGTGACTTTCAGCCTTACTTTTAAAGCACAATATGCATTTTAAGCATAAGTCTAGACAACATCTAGCACAACATTTGGTTTAAAACCCAGGTAATAATGACTTTATCTTTCAAGCAGCCAAAGGCTAGTTGCTGGTGTCTGCCATTGTGCATATGCTCTCCTCAACTCCCGACTGAGAAAACATGCATGAAAGCATTTCCCTGCCTGAGATTATATTAAAAACCTGTACCTGTCCTAGCAGCATGAATTCAAGTTGATTATTGTTCTAAATCTGTGACTTCCCATTTATTCTCCTGAAGATATAAATGCTTGCTTTTCAATAGGCCATGTATGTAGACATTATTATGAAGGCGAGATTTAGTAACAATAATATGCATAACAATCTACTGAGATTGAATTGGAACACCCACATTAAGCTCTCTCAAAATACGTGAAGCAGAACACATAAGAGAAACCCAAAGCATAACTGCACACTAGCACTGCTACGGTTCCACACCCCATCTATTCCAATACTGTTGACATCAATGTTACTGAAATTTCTGGGGAAGATTCCCCACATTTTGTCTTTATGTGCATTTGGTTTTATATTTTACTCTAATAGGTTAAATAACCCTCTGCATGGTAACAAAAGGAAGCATGTGGGAAAATTCTCAAACATAGTGAAAGTGCTTAAAGTTAATTCAAATAAAGGATTTTTTAAAAGATACCTGCATAACACTTTAGGTTGGAAAAGCACTTTGGAAATTCATGAAAGCCACATCTATGTTACTTGAATTGTGACCTTGGCCTAAAATGCCCATGTTGACACACATTTTTCATGTAGGAGGCCTATTCAGTTATTGAGAACTATAATTTTTAGAAAGTTCAGATTCTGTACAAAATCAAGATCTGAATGTCTATCCATAGGTTTTAGTAGTCAATCTCCATATCTAATTGTTCTATCACAAAACATGCTTTTGAATGCTGTACGACTAATATCATGTCATTGCACCTATGTTTTTTCAAAGCAAAGTGTCTCTAATGCCCATCTTTCAAGATTTCTAGATCTTTCACCAAACATCAGTGCACTTAATAAACTTCATTTGTAAAAGTTCATATTTATGTTTCAAAAGTTGGATTTTCCCCTCTTTGCATTGGGAGATAATTATTCCATTCTATTATGGGGTACTTCATTTTTATTTAATATCACTATATGTGTTTCAGGTGGCTCAGAAGGTAAAGAATCTGCCTGCAGTGCAGGAGACCTGGGTTCAGTCCCTGAGTTGCGAAGATCTCTTGGAGAAGGAAATGGCTACTTACTTCAGTATTCTTGCCTGGAGAATTCCATGGACAGAGGAGCCTGTCTGGCTACAGTCCATGGGGTTGCAAAGAGTTGGACACAACTGAGTGACTAACACTTTCACTTTTCATTTCATGTGTTTCAAAATACCATCAGAATCAATGAGTTTTCCAACACTAGAAGTACTCATGTAGAAACTTGACATGATGTTAAGTAAAATATTCAAATATGGAATAGATAGCATGTTACTAAGCTCTTATTACTAATAGAAACTTATGTATGGATGTTTTTATATATGGCCTTTTCATTAAATATTGTATTTTTGAACTATGTCCAGGTTTTTCTATAGTATAAGGTCATTATTTCTCATGCATTTTATGAATATACATATTTTATTTATCCCTTCTATTTTTAATGAGCATATGGGATGTTATTAATTTAATTCTGGTATAAATAGCAAAAACAAGACCAGGAGCTGACTGAGGCTCAAACCATGAACTCCTTATTGCCAAATTCAGACTTAAATTGAAGAAAGTAGGGAAAACCACTAGACATTCAGGTATGACCTAAATCAAATCCCTTATGATTATACAGTGGAAGTGAGAAATAGATTTAAGGGCCTAGATCTAATAGACAGAGTGCCTGGTGAACTATGGAATGAGGTTCGTGATATTGTACAGGAGACAGGGATCAAGACCATCCCCATGGAAAAGAAATGCAAAAAAGGAAAATGGCTGTCTGGGGAGGCCTTACAAATAGCTGTGAAAAGAAGAGAAGCAAAAAGCAAAGGAGAAAAGGAAAGATATAAGCATCTGAATGCAGAGTTCCAAAGAATAACAACAAGAGATAAGAAAGCCTTCTTCAGCGATCAGTGCAAAGAAATAGAGGAAAACAACAGAATGGGAAAGACTAGAGATCTCTTCAAGAAAATCAGAGATACCAAAGGAACATTTCATGCAAAGATGGGCTCGATAAAGGACAGAAATGGTATGGACCAAACAGAATCAGAAGATATTAAGAAGAGATGGCAAGAATACATAGAAGAACTGTACAAAAAAAGATCTTCATGACCCAGAAAATCACGATGGTGTGATCACTGACCTAGAGCCAGACATCCTGGAATGTGAAGTCAAGTGGGCCTTAGAAAGCATCACTACGAACAAAGCTAGTGGAGGTGATAGATTTCCAGTTGAGCTATTCCAAATCCTGAAAGATGATGCTGTGAAAGTGCTGCACTCAATATGCCAGCAAATCTGGAAAACTCAGCAGTGGTCACAGGACTGGAAAAGGTCAGTTTTCATTCCAATCCCAAAGAAAGGCAATGCCAAAGAATGCTCAAACTACCGCACAATTGCACTCATCTCACATGCTAGTAAAGTAATGCTCAAAATTCTCCAAGCCAGGCTTCAGCAATATGTGAACCGTGAACTTCCTGATGTTCAAGCTGGTTTTAGAAAAGGCAGAGAAACCAGAGATCAAATTGTCAACATCCTCTGGATCATGGAAAAATCAAGAGAGTTCCAGAAAGACATCTATTTCTGCTTTATTGACTATGCCAAAGCCTTTGACTGTGTGGATCACAATAAACTGTGGAAAATTCTGAAAGAGATAGGAATACCAGACCACCTGATCTGCCTCTTGAGAAATTTGTATGCAGGTCAGGAAGCAACAGTTAGAAGTGGACATGGAACAACAGACTGATTCCAAATAGGAAAAGGAGTACGTCAAGGCTGTATATTGTCACCCTGTTTATTTAACTTCTATGCAGAGTACATCATGAGAAACGCTGGCCTGGAAGAAACACAAGCTGGAATCAAGATTGCCAGGAGAAATATCAATAACCTCAGATATGTAGATGACACCACCCTTATGGCAGAAAGGGAAGAGGAACTCAAAAGTCTCTTGATGAAAGTGAAAGTGGAGAGGGAAAAAGTTGGCTTAAAGCTCAACATTCAGAATACCAAGATCATGGCATCTGGTCCCAATACTTCATGGGAAATAGATGGGGAAACAGTGGAAACAGTGTCAGACACTATTTTTCTGGGCTCCAAAATCACTGCAGATGGTGATTGCAGCCATGAAATTAAAAGACACTTACTCCTTGGAAGGAAAGTTATGATCAACCTAGATAGCATATTCAAAAGCAGAGACATTACTTTGCCAACAAATGTTCGTCTAGTCAAGGCTATGGTTTTTCCAATGGTCATGTATGGATGTGAGAGTTGGACTGTGAAGAAAGCTGAGCGCCAAAGAATTGATGCTTTTGAAGTGTGGTGTTGGAGAAGACTCTTGAGCATCCCTTGGACTGCAAGGAGATCCAACCAGTCCATTCTGAAGGAGATCAGCCCTGGGATTTCTTTGGAAGGAATGATGCTAAAGCTGAAACTTCAGTACTTTAGGCACCTCATGCGAAGAGTTGACTCATTGGAAAAGACTCTGATGCTGGGAGGGATTCGGGGCAAGAAGAGAAGGGGACAACAGAGGATGAGATGGCTGGATGGCATCACTGACTCGATGGACGTGAGTCTGAGTGAACTCTGGGAGTTGGTGATGGACAGGGAGGCCTGGCGTGCTGCGATTCATGGGGTCGCAAAGAGTCAGACATGACTGAGCGACTGATCTGATCTGATCTGATGAGTAATTAAAACTGGTATAAATAATACTTCTATGAGTATTTATTTACATGCCTTTGTGTATATATTTAAGACTAGAATTTATGTTGGCTGCATATGTGGAAGTAGAATTGTTGAATCACATGGTATAAATATACTGCCCAAGAGTTTTCCAAAGTAACTGGACAAATTTATACTCCCTACAGAGTAGGGCTAAGGTGTTATATTAGTTATGGTAGCGACGACCTCAAGCATATAATGTCTCATATCAAATTTTCTTTTTTGCCCATCTAACCATACTTCATAAATAATCAGGAAAATGGAACTAAACTTCTCTAGCAAGGCCCTCAGGCAGATGAAGTATCTGTCAGCTTCCACAAATGGTTTTTAGGGTATCCCTGAGTATCTGGTATTGTCTAAACTACATATCATAACAAAAAAGTAAAATGATAGAGCATGAGCAACAGTTGGTTTCAATGAAGACATAACATAGATTTCATAATGTTTTATTGCCTCCAGCATTTCAGAGCAAAACTCTTTTCAGAATCAGATAAACCAAGTCGATGTCCAGTCTCAGTACTTACAAGCTAAACTTGAGCTCTTTAGGTTTTTCCAGTTCAAAAATTATAGGCATATAAGTTTTCTTAGATATTATTCAAGATGACAATATTAAGTTAAAATTACTATAATAAATAATGAAATAGTATACATAGGCTACTTTTTCAAATTTTATAACCATAGACAGATGATTTCTCATATTCCATGTGGAATCAAGGAATCATTCCTGTATAATACAATAGTGTAAGTATCACTGTTTCTCATGCTTTTATTTTCTGCTTTAGAAAAGAATGGGGGAAAATGCGAATCTGCCTGAAAACATAGTTTTCAACAGATTTGTCAATGGATTATTCAGAAATGTAAAAAAAAAATTAAAATCAATGATTTAGTGCAATTCATGAGATGATATGGCCCATATTCATTTTCCATGATTTAAAAATTTCTTTCCATAACATCAGGGGAAAGTTAAACTTAATAAAGCAAGGTAAATGGTCTACAAGGAGATACACACCAGGGATTCCAGACCTGTACCTGGTTGTGTATGTCCACAGGTGAACAGTGTGAAGGATAAAGGGAGAGAAAGACATCAGAGACTTACTCTTCCTGCTTTCTTCACACTTTGAGTCTAATTGAGAATGATTTTCTCTAAGGTAAATTTTGAGTGGAAATCAGTTTAGAATTGTGTTACTAATCACTTCACCAAGAGCATTTGAAGCTCTGTCTGAAATGTTTTAAAGCTCAAAATATAAGATGTTATTTTTATAGCTTAATCTCATGAGGTCAATTACTGCCTTCCCTCCAGACTGACACTTTGAACATTAGTATTAACGCTTCTGTCCTTAAAGCATCAACATTAGCCTGCAGTGGAGCAAACTGTTGATGGCTAATAAAGCACAATGTTCAGCTGCTGCCTGAGGGCAGGATTCAGAATTGCCATCTCAACTCATAACCACATTTTAACTTTTGGGAACAAGTTGCATTACTTAAACATTAAAATACTTCCATCTCTGTCACTTTAATATCTAGACTCAATTTATGGCTTCAAAACTAAATATATTATTCTTTTCCCTAGGAGAATACCACAAATGGGGTCTTCCATTATCACATACAGTTCAGTTCAGGTGCTCAGTCATGTCCGACTCTTTGCGAACCCCTGGACTGCAGCACACCTGGCCTCCCTGTCCATTACAGCCTCCCAGAGTTTACCCAAACTCATCTCCATTGAGTCGGTGATGCCATCCAACCATCTCATGCTGTGTCATCCCCTTCTCCTCCCGCCTTCAATCTTTCCCAGCATCAGGGTCTTTTCAAATGAGTCAGTTCTTTGCATCTGGTGGCCAAAGTATTGGAGTTTCAGCTTCAGCATCAGTCCTTCCAGTTAATATTCAGGACTGATTTTCTTTAGGAGAGACTGGTTGGATCTCCTTGGAGTCCAAGGGATTCTTAAGAGTCTTATCCAACATCACAGTTCAAAAGCATCAATTCTTCAGTGCTCAGCTTTCTTCATCGTCCAACTCTCACATCCATACATGACTACTGGAAAAACCATAGCTTTGATTAGCAGACCTTTGTTGGCAAAGTAATGTCTCTGCTTTTTCATATGTTGTCTGGGTTGGTCATAGCATTTCTTCCAAGGAGCAAACCTCTTTAATTGCATAGCTGTAGTCACCATCTGCAGTGATTTTGGAGCCCCCCCCAAAATAAAATCTCTCACTGTTTCCACTGTCTCCCCATCTATTTGCCATGAAGTGATAGGACCAGATGCCATGATCTTAGTTTTCTGATGTTGAGGTTTAAGCCAACTTTTTCATCTCCTCTTTCACTTTCATCAAGAGGCTCTTTAGTTCTTCTTCACTTTCTGCCATAAGGGTGGTGTCATTGGCATATCTGAGATTACTGATATTTCTCCTGGCAATCTTGATTCCAGCTTGTGCTTCATCTGGCCTGGCATTTCTCATGATGTACTCTGCATGTAAGTTAAATAAGCAGGGTGACAATATACAGTGTTGACATACTCCTTTCCTGATTTGGAACCAGTCTGTTGATACATTTCTAGTTCTAACTGTTGCTTTTTGACCTGCATACAGATTTCTCAGGAGGCAGGTGGGGTGGTCTGGTATTCCCATCTCTTTAAGAACTGTCCACAGTATGTTGTGATCCACACAGTCAAAGGCTTTGGCATAGTCAATAAAGTAGAAGTAGATGTTTTTTTCTGGAACTCTCTTGCTTTTTTGATGATCCAACGGATATTGGGAATTTGAACTCTGGTTCCTCTGCCTTTTCTAAACCCAGCTTTAACATCTTGGAAGGTCATCACACACAGAGGATAGCTATAGATAAGCAGATAGATAGAAAGATATATAAATATATGGATATATGAAATGTTGTTCATTCAGTCATGTCTGACTCTTTGCCATCCCATGGACTGCAGCACACCAAGCTTCCCTGTCCATTCACCATCTTCTGAAGCTTGCCCAAACTCATCTATGGATTCAGTGATGCCATCCAACCATCTCATCCTCTGTCACCCACTTCTCCTCCTGCCTACAATCTTTCCCAGCATCAGGGTCTTTCCCAATGAGTTGGCTGTTTGCATGAGATGGCCTAAGTATTGGAGTTTCAACTTCAGCACCAGTCCTTCCAATGATTATTCAGGACTGATTTCCTTTAGGATTCACTTGTTAGATCTCCTTGTAGTTAAAGAGACTCTCAAGAGTCTTCTCCAGCACCACAGTTCTTCAGAAAACATCAGTTCTTCAGAAAACATCAGTTCTTCATTGCTCAGCCTTCTTTGTGGTCCAACTATCACATCTATACATGACTACTGGAAAAGCCATAGGTCTGAGTATACAGACCTTTGTATAGTCAGTCACTGTTTCTTGTTTTTCCCCATCTATTTGGGATGAAATGATGGGACCAAATGCCGTGATCTTAGTTTTTTGAATGTTGAGTTTAAGCCAGCTTTTTCACTCTCCTCTTCCACCTTCATCAAAAGGCTTTTTATTTCCTCTTCACTTTCTGCCATTAGGGTCATCTGCATATCTGAGATTACTGATACAATTTATTTACAGTGTTAAAAATTCACATTCCGTATTTTTCATTGTGAGATGCCTTTTCTCTGAAGGTGCAAATATGTTTTTCTCATAGTTCCCATGAAATCTATTTTAAAATATTTTTATATTGATGATAAACTTAATAAATAATTAATGCCCTCTGAACAATCTTTTGATGTGTCATTGTTTTGGGAAATAGGCATTACATATGGCTTTCTAAAAAAGCAACTTTAGTGTGATATTTTAGGAGGTAGAAGCCATAAATAGACACAATAAGTAAGGACAGACACAATATCATAATGCAAAGTCCATAGCAAGAGGAAAGCCATCCCTGGAAAAGAAACATGAAGAAACCGTGTCTAGATGGAAAGTAGCAATAGCAGATACAGCAACATAGAGAATAAATGGTTTTTCTCTTCTAACTGGAATATTTTGTCCATTTAAATTCATTGCAATTGTTAATACATTAGGATTCTGATTTGGCATTAATATTGTGTGGTTTCTGTTTTTCTAACTTTGTCTATATTTTTCTTCTCTCTCTCTTTTCTTGTCTCCTTTGGGTTAAGTCCAGTGTTTTTTTATTATTTCATTTTACTTTCCCTTCTACAGCATATTATATTCTTTTACTATCCTTTCAGTGGTTCTATTATTACAGAGCCTTGCATTATTAAATCTAATACAAATTAATAAGCTTATCTCTTCTTGAAAGAAACAGTAGGCAGTTAACAGGAGATATTTTAAAAATAAAGATACAGAAGATTTGAAAGTAAAGGATGGAATAAATATTTCTTGAAAACAACAACAACAAAAAGGAAAGTTGGTGTTGCTATACTAATTTCAGAATATCAGTTATTCTGTGAGGAGGAGTGAATACTGGAGGGCACAAATGGGCTTCTGAAGTAATAATAATGTTCTGTTTATTGAGCTGGATGCTATTTATATGAATGTGCCAACTCTGTCAAAATGCATGGAGTTCTCTTATGAGTTGTAGAGTTTTAACATAGATATAAAGCATATATCTCTCTATAAATATATATAGTATAATATATAATTATAAATCTATATGTAAGATATATATCTATTTTATAATTCAATAAAATATACTTTTGAAATGAAATGAATGGCCTTTAGCACCCATTCAGTTCAGTTCAGTTCAGTCACTCAGTCATGTCTGACTCTTTGCGACCCCATGAATCGCAGCACGCCAGGCCTCCCTGTCCATCACCAACTCCCGGAGTCCACTGAGACTCACGTCCATCAAGTCAGTGATGCCATCCAGCCATCTCATCCTCTGTCATCCCCGTCTCCTCCTGCCCCCAATCCCTCCCAGCATCAGAGTCTTTTCCAATGAGTCAACTCTTCGCATGAGGTGGCCAAAGTACTGGAGTTTCAGCTTTAGCATCATTCCTTCCAAAGAAATCCCAGGGCTGATCTCCTTCAGAATGGACTGGTTGGATCTCCTTGCAATCCAAGGGATTCTCAAGAGTCTTCTCCAACACCACAGTTCAAAAGCGTCAATTCTTCGGCACTCAGCTTTCTTCATAGTCCAACTCTCACATGCATACATGACCACTGGAAAAACCATAGCCTTGACTAGACAGACCTTTGTTGGCAAAGTAATGTCTCTGCTTTTGAATATGCTATCTAGGTTGGTCATAACTTTTCTTCCAAGGAGTAAGTGTCTTTTAATTTCATGGCTGCAGTCACCATCTGCAGTGATTTTGGAGCCCCCCAAAATAAAGTCTGACACTGTTTCCACTGTTTCCCCATCAATTTCCACCCATTAGAATGGAAAAAATTTTCACATAATATAAGGTCTATAAAAGGTATAGATCAAGTGGAGGTCTTCTATACTGTGGTGTAAGTGTAATTCGGTACACCACATGAAAAGTGTTCAGTAATATCTCTAGTACAAAGCTTAACACACATATATGATGACCCAGCAAGTCCATTCCTAGGTATGCCTGCACTTACACAGCAGGATATGCATAGGAGTATGCATGATGGCATTCCTTTTTCTCTTGTTAATTTACTTTTTCATTGAGGTTACATTGGTTTAGGGCATTCTGTAAGTTTCATGTGTACAGCCTTATACAGCATTGCTTTCAATTCTATCAAAATATAGAATCCACCCCCAAAAGCAACAATATAACACATAAACTGTGGTATATTCATAAATGTAACAACTATGTAAGAGTATAAATAAAGTATAAATAAAAGAAATACATCTGCTCTACTCCAATCCTCTGCTCTGTGAGTGGAGTTTAGAGATGATGAATATCTTGCCCAAGTTCACAGTTAATATGCACAGGGACAACTTTTGAATCCACCTATTTTTGACACCATAGACTAAGTTTTGATTTACTGTATTTTTATGTGCCTATTTACACCTGGAACATTATTTGCTAACATTTTTTTTTTTCACAAGATCTCAAATATTTAAGATATTCCATGAAAAAGGAATCTTTTCAAACTAATGCTGGGAGATGCTGCATACTTCAAATTCTCCATTTTCGTAGTCACAGTACACCTTATCATATTAATGCCTCAGCCCTATACTTAGTTAAAATGCCTTTTGAACAGTGTCTAACTCAGACTTCCCAAAATTATTTGACTGTCGAATTATTTGTATTTATTTAATACAGTTACAATGTAAAACCCTAATACAAGGGAAAATCTGTGTTTTAGAAATTAAGGTAAAATGATTAAGCAATACATTTAACCAGAAATGCATATTTTCAGATATTATTTATACTCTTATCCAATTTATTAAAAAAGCAAAAACATATAATGTATATGATATATAGTCACTCATACACATATAAATAAATGTATATACACCTACACATATTTAATGGTAAAAATATACAGAATTTTATATGAATTTTACAGAATTTTAAATTTATAATATTAATGTATACTGGCCATTATTTTTATAGATATATATATTAATATATTAATATTTACAACATTTCTATAAGGTTGTTTATCCCAATTTTATTCTAACTCATTATTATCCCAATTTTATAAATGAAGAAAATAAGTAGCAGAGACAATTTGAACATCATCTAGCACCAAAGCTATGCCCTTAATGTGAAACAAATCTTTACACCTTATTGATATATTCTATCTATATAAATACATCAAATTTTCATATATGGAAAAAACTAGAAAAAATAGTTGTGAATAAAAATTAATAATAAATATACTGTGAGCAATTTACAAAAGAAGAAATTAAAATATAATTAATCTCTTTATAATATAGATAAAATATACCAGATTTTGAACAAATTTTTAAAATTCAAATGAACAGTAAAGTACACAAATATTGTTTTTAATTTAATTTATTGTAACTGGAGGATAATTACTTTACAATATTGTGATGGTTTTGCCATACATCGACATCAATCAGCCACATGATTCATTAACATGAATCAGTACAAATGTATCCCCCCTTATATGTCCATATACTTGAAAGGGATCAGGATATACCACCCCAAAATATTCCTCTTTGGCCTAAGGATTATTTTGATTTGGTTATTTCAAAGAGACTGCAGACATTGAAGACACTCAGAAAACTGAGTAGATGTCCTTTTGTGAAAGTGAAAAAAAGTGAAGTCACTCAATCGTGACTGACTCTTTGTGACCCCTCGGACTGACTATAGCCTACCAGGCTCCTCCATCCATGGGATTTTCCAGGCAAGAATACTGGAGTGGGTTGCCTTTTCCTTCTCTAGGACATCTTCCCAACCCAGGGATTGAACCCGGGTCTCCCTCATTGTAGGCAGACGCTTTACCATCTGAGCCACCAGGGAAGTCTCTGTCCTTTAGTAACACACACTTATAAAGAAAATCTTTATTTGCGAGGATGTCGCCCTGGTGGCGTAGCAATAAAGAATCTGCCTTCCAATGCGAGAGACATGGGCTTGATCTCTGGGTGGGGAAGATTCCCCTGGGGAAGGGAATGGCTACCTACTTGGGTATTCTTGCCTGGGAAAAATCCCATGGACAGAAGAGCCTGGAGGGCTACAGCCTATTGGGTTGCAAAGAGTCAGACACAATTGAGCCACTAAACAACTCCCTCTATACCAGGAAGACAATTCTAATTTAAATCTGTATAATAATCATATCAGGAAAAGAGTAGTAAAAGAATATAACTTCCCATAATGGATCCCTCACACTATCCCCCACCCTCAAATCCTTGTCTTTAGCTGGAGATGGTATTTGAGGTGGTGGCCTGGGCCATTTGTTTATTCACTTAGTTTGCCTGGGTCTACCAGTCCATCCTAAAGGAGATCAGTCCCAGGTGTTCATTGGAACGACTGATGTTGAAGCTGAAACTCCAATACTTTGGCCACATGATGCAAAGAGCTGACTCATTTGAAAAGACCCTGATGCTGGAAAGGTTGAGGGCAGGAGAAGAAGCAGATGACAGAGGATGAGATGGTTGGATGGCACAACTGACTCAATGGACATGGGTTTGGGTAGACTCCAGGATTTGGTGATGGACAGGGAGGCCTGGCATGCTGCGGTTCATGGGGTCACAAAGAGTCAGACATGACTGAGCTATTGAATTGAACTGAACTTGCCTGGGTAGCTCCTATGTATATAATAGGAGGTATGGGGTGTTAGTTGCTCAGTCGTGTCTGACTCTTTGTGATCCCATGTACTGTAGACTGCCAGGCTCCTCTGTCCATGGGATTCTCCAGGCAAGAATACTGGAGTGGACTGTCATTCCCTTCTCCAGAGGATTTTCCTGACCCAGGGATTGAACCTGGGTCTCATGCATTGCAGGCAGATTCTTTACCATTTGAGCTACAGGGAAGACCCTAATAGGAGGTATGCTGCTGCTGCTGCTGCTAAGTTGCTTCAGTCGTGACCGATTCTAAGGTGTCCATAGGTGTGTGGATTTATCTCTGGGCTTTCTATTTTGTTCCATTGACCTATATTTCTGTCTTTGTGCCAGTACCATACTGTCTTGATGACTGTGGCTTTGTAGTAATGACTGAAGTCAGACAGGTTGATTCCTCCAGTTCCATTCTTCTTTCTCAAGATTGCTTTGGCTATTAGAGGTTTTTTGTATTTCCATACAAATTGTGAAATTATTTGCTCTAGTTCTGTGAAGAATACCATTGGTAGCTTGATAGGGATTGCACTGAATCTGTAGATTGCTTTGGGTAGTATACTCATTTTCACTATATTGATTCTTCCAATCCATAAACATGGTATATTTCTCCATCTGTTTGTGTCCTCTTTGATTTCTTTCACCAGTGTTTTATAGTTTTCTATATATAGGTCTTTTGTTTCTTTAGGTAGATATATTCCTAAGTATTTTATTCTTTTCATTGCAATGGTGAATGGAATTGTTTACTTATTTCTCTTTCTGTTTTCTCATTGTTAGTGTATAGGAATGCAAGGGATTTCTGTGTGTTAATTTTATATTCTGCAACTTTACTATATTTATTGATTAGCTCTAGTAATCTTTTCATGAGCTCATTGACTATTTGAATATCATTTGGGCATGTGTGTGAAATGTCCAAATTTTTCCCTTTTAATTACTGGGTGATGTGCCAATTTATCACTGAGAATTAACAATTTTAGATGGGACATACACAGTATTTTATCATTAAGTGTGATGTTTGCTTGGGATTTTATACATCTTCTATTAAGTTGAAGCAATCTTCTATTTATAATTTGAGGATTTATTATTTTGGGATTTATTAATTTTGGAGAGTTTTAGGATTTATTATTTTTGAATTTTTTCTCTGTCTACTGAGATGACCATATCTTTGTTTTTGCTTTTCCAGCTACACACACTGCACAGTATGTGGGATCATAGTTCCTTGACCAGGAAACCAGAGATCAAACACAGGTCTCCTGCATTGGAAGCACAGACTCCTAACAAGTGGACCACTAAGGAAGTACCAGCACTGGAGTTTTTTTCCTTTATTCTATCAATGTGTCAAAATTACAATAACTGATTTTTAATACAAAATAAATCTTGCATTCTTGCAATTAAACTCAGTTAGTCGAAATTCTTTTTTACTTCTGTTTCTTACCAGTAAGATGATGCTGTGCTAATATATTCTTAGGGATTCTTGTGTCTATGCTCATGAATCTATGATTTTTGTTTTTCATAAAATTTTGGCAATATCTAGTATTAGTCTTATGATGACTCATAAATAATTTATAAATGGTCCCTCCCAACTTTATGAAATAAATAACAAGCATTTCTTACTAAATATTTATTTTAAATAATTTTTAGTGAAGATGTCTTGGCCTGGTGTGTTGTTTTTACAACCACTTTCAAAGGAATTGGGAGATTGAGATTGATGTGTATATGCACTATTGATACTATGTAGAAAATAGGTAACGAATGAGAATCCATTGTATAGCACAAGGAGCTTTAACTCAATGCTCTGTGGTGACCTAAATGGGAAAGAAATCCAAGAAAGAGGGGATATATGCATATAGATAGCTGATTCACTTTGCTGTTCAGTAGAAATTAACACAACATTATAAAGCAACTTCAAAAAAAATTAGAAGTGATGCCTAATCCATTTCCCTGCCCTACCTTCTTTTGCATTTAACATCCACACACACACAATCCTACAGCCAATCCATAGTGCATTTATGTTTTCTTTTGCTTTTCTATAATTTCAAATATCTCAACCACATTACTCTTACATTTTTTTCAATTCTTTATCCATATTTCAATATTGATATTTTAAATATTAAATTGTCCATTCATGTCAGCACTCTTAATAGACATATAATATAGTATAATAATATATCTTTTCAAAGCGATGTTAAGAGTCCAGATATGTAAATCTAGACTTAATGATTGAAATAGGAATGCCATTACAATCCTCTAAAAATCATTTGATTGTATTAAATATTGAAGCTACTGTTTATTCTGTTCACCAAATTTTGCTTCTTTTCAGAATGCCTATATGTTTACCCACGTGAATGTTCATGGAGAAGTTTTGGATAACAATTTTTTTCACAAGAAAGGGTGAATTTCCCACTGAGAAATATGTTGATTATGATAAACAATCATAAAAAACATTAATAACTCAGGAGTTTTTAAAAACTGTATATCAAAAAATATTCAAAATCATTTTACTTGTAAATTGCACTGTTCTAGGATATTTATATATTCTGACAGTTATGTGTTTTTGAATGAAATTTTGACTGATTAAAAATGGAGGCAGAGAAAATCAAAACCAAAAAAACAAAAAAAAATCACAGAATCAACCTCACAATTTTACAAGGTCCCACATTTTTATGTAGCTTATATTTAACATCTACTTCTGCTTTATTGACTATGCAAAAGCCTTTGACTGTGTGGATCACAATAAACTGTGGAAAATTCTTAAGATATGGGAATACCAGATTGTCTCACCTGCCTTCTGAGAAATCTGTATGCAGGTCAAGAAGCAACAGTTAGAACTAGACATGGGACAAAAGACTGGTTCCAAATTGGGAAAGGAGTATCAAGTACATTGTCACCCTGCTTATTTATATTCAGAGTACATCATGCAAAATGCCAGGCTGGATGAGGCACAAGCTGGAATCAAGATTGCTGGGGGAAATATCAAAAACCTCAGATATACAGATGACACCACCTTTATGGCAAAAAGCAAAGAACTAAAGAGCCTCTTGATGAAAGTGAAAGAGGAGATGAAAAAGTTGGCTTAAAACTCAACATTCAGAAAAATAAGATTATGGCATCTGGTCCCATCACTTCATGACAGATAGTTGGGGAAACAATGGAAATGGTGAGAGATTTTATTTGGGGGGGCTCCAAAATCACTGCAGATGGAGACTGCAGCCATGAAATTAAAAGACGCTTTCTCCTTGGAAGGCAAGTTATGACCAACCTAGACAGCATATTAAAAAGCAAAGACATTAATTTGCCAACAGAGGTCCATCTAGTCAAAGCTAGTTTTTTTTTTCAGTACTCACATATGGATGTGAGAGTTGGACTATAAAGAAAGCTAAGCCCTGAGAAACTGATGCTTTTGAACTGTGGTGTTGGAGAAGACTCTTGAGAGTCCCTTGGACTGCAAGGAGATCAGACCTGTCCATCCTAAAGGAAATCAGTCCTGAATATTCATTGGAAGTACTGATGCTGAAGCTGAAACTCCAATATTTTGGCCACTTGATGCAAAGAACTGACTCATTTGAAAAGACCCTTATTCTGGGAAAGATTGAAGGTGAGAGGAGAAAGGAATGACAGAGGGTGAGATGGTTGGATGGCATCACAAACTTGATGGGCATGAGTTTCAGGTCTGGGAGTTGGTGATGGACAGGGAAGCCTGGCATGCTGCAGTTCATGGGGTTGCAAAGAGTCAGACACGACTGAGTGAATGAACTGAACTGAACTGAACTTTAAAGATATTTTTAGCAGTTGATTTTCTTATTTAAAATAATTGTTCTATATTCTGATGGGACAACAACCCAAATAATTGTCTTTCTCTTTCTTCCCAAAGATTATCTCACTTGTGATCATGAAGAAATAAACACATATTTAAATGACTGAGAGAAAGATAGGAATGGTCAGGGACAATGCTACTATCTTAGATACTGGCTCTGTGCTTAGTAGCTTGGTTGTCTAACTCTTTGTGACTCCATGGACTGTCACCCGCTAGGTTCCTCTGTCCATGGGGATTCTCCAGACAAGAATCCTGGAGTGGGTTGCCATGCCCTCCCCCAGGGGATCTTCTCAACTCAGGGACTGAACCCAGGTCTCCCACATTGCAGGTCGATTCTTTACCACCAGGGAATAGATACTGGCTGTAGATACCTGCAATAAGCCCTTCTTGTGAGATGTGTACCACTTTTTAAATAAATAAATTGGCTGAATACACTTCTTAACTGATACAAATATTTTAAAACACTGATGAATTAAACATACAAATATTGAAAAAGTTTGTATCACTTTGTCTAATGTAAAATTTGAAATTGTGTCTTTATGGATCAGTAGGTTATTCAATGTTCTTTCACTCTTGAGTCCACATTGTAAATTAAAATTATGTCAGCTTTGAAGAATAAGCAATTTAAAATTATGATCTAAATTTACACTTGGATTTTGACTAACAGGATGATCTCTCATTACCTACTCTATCTAAAGGAATAACATTTATGCAACTTCAAAATGTACAGAATAAACCCTCCTCATGAATGTGAAATATCTAGAATATATTTAATGCATTTCATTTTTTGAGGAAAAGGAGATCCTTCATAACATAGCCTCAAATATTTAGTTTAAAAAATGAGAGAATAACTATAGTATAGAAGGTTGTTTGGATTTATTCCCAACATGCAAAGTCCTTGGAAGTCATCCGTTTTATTCTTAAAATTAAAAAAAGCTAAAAAGTTGGAAACCAATGACTTTTCTTAGACACATCAGAGAATTGAGAATACAGAGCAAATATTCCTGCAAAACAGAGAGGGAGGTAAATCTGTCAAGATCTACTTCTTGGGGTAGATATTGCTAAAGCCAAACCTTGTGGGATCACTAAAGTGGTGATTTTGACTAATTCCTGGAGGCTGAGTATGGATTATAATATGTGAGGGGAGAAACTTCTGTGGGGAAGTTTTATGGATACCTTTCAATTTTCATGGGTTCTATCTCCAAGAACCCCACAGAGTTCTCATGGTAAAGACTAAGAATGATCATTTAGGACTCTGACAGGACAAGGATAATAGTAATCATATGAAGTATAACAAGTGCCTTCTTCACACACAGGAGTGACAGTCCAGGGTAAGAGACATGACCAGAGCTTTATTATTTCTGGGGAGGGCATTCCTCCCCATTGAATATTCTTGCTCACTAGCAAGGGACAGCTAACAAAAAAATTACCACTGGAGAAACAGTTGTAAAGGTCATAAAAGTACATTAGATTCACTAAAAGATTGAGATTAAATTATGATATCATAGAATGGTTTCCCATTCTCATACTTTAAAACTTAAGTCAGCTGGAACTCCAGTGTAACAACTGGGGGTTTACAGCTGAAAGAACTAAAAGAAGCAGACACTCTTTGAGGAAGAGTACTTAGGAAAGCCCAAAGTTAAGAGAGGGGATATAAACAAGGACTCCAGAAGACATTGAAGCCTCTGACATCCAGAACTAGAACAAACATTAAATATAGCTCAACTCCTGCCAGATTAGCATATAGCCTCACATTAATAGTCTTATCTCAGTACATATTACTGATGCAACACATCTGGCTTTCAACAACAAAAAATTACAAGGCACGGCAAATGCAAGAAAAAAAATATATATATACAGTCTGAAAAGATAACAAGATCAGCAGAACAAGACTCATGACGATGCAGATTTTGTAAGGGCCAGACAGGCAATTTAAAATTACTATGATTAAGATGTTAAGGGCACTAATGAAAAAAGTAGACAACATGCAAAAACAGATGGGTAATGCAAGCAGAGAGATGGAAACTTGAAGAAAGAATCAAAAGGAAATGCTAGAAATCAAAAGAAGTGTAATAGAAATAGGGAATGTCTTTGATGGGTTCATTAGCAGACCAGACACGGTTGAAGACTCAGTGAGATGGTTAAGATAGTTCAAGAAAAATATTTCAAACTAAAATGCCAAGAGCAAAAAGAAGAAAAATACCAAACAGAACATACTAGAATGTGGGGCAATTTTCAGAGTTGTAATACACACATAATTGGAATACTAGAAGGAGTAGAGAGAGAGAAGAGAGGTAAAAAAAATATCTGAAGCAGTAATGATCAATAAATTTAAAAATGTAATGACATGAAACAAATCACAGGCCCAAGAAGCTCAGAAAATATCCAGCATGATTATCATGCCAAAAATGCAACAGCTAGGCATAACTTATTCATCTGTACAAAATCAAAGGTGAGAACAACTTGAGAGAAGCCTGAGGAAAAAATGCATTACCTGCACAAGATCAAGGATAAGGAGTGTAGCCCACTTCTCATAAGAAATCACACAAGCAAGAAGAGAGTGGAATGAAATATTTAGAGTGTTGAAAAAATTAAAACATCAACAGAAAATTCTTTATCTAGAAAAGTATCCTTTAAATGAAGGAAATATAAAAATTACCAGACAGCCAAAAATTAAGGAAATTCATTGCCACCAATCCCATCTTACAAATGTGTCTAAAAGAGGTTCAGCTCCTCAGAAGCAACTAGCAAACCTGTCATGTGTATCTTACTAATACAATTCTCCAATTAAAGGTAATACATTAATCAATTAAATAGTAGTCAAAATCACAATGCTATATTTTGTATTGCGAAGATTCCTAGAAAAATGATTTAAGGTTTTAAAAGTACACTTTTCAAGGATAAAAAGATCTTTTTTGGGTTTTTCCTGAAATGGTTCCCCAAAGCTACTAATCTTTAGAAATAGATTCATATTCTCTTACTTCTCAGTTTGCTACCATGAGCTATTGAAAAATAAATAAATAAAATATATTGTGCTAATGAGGAACCTTAGTTTGCAGTGAGATAATTGTTGTTCAAATAAAAATGTGTAAATATCTTATTAATATATTATAAGGAATAACTAAATGAATATTTTCTTTGAGTAAAACATCATTTATCAGTAAGCAATATTCAATGTTACTTATAATCCCTTATGTAAAATTTTCAGAATTTTTAGGAGAAATTCTTCCTCTCAAATTTGGGGACCCTTCTTATCTGACAGTTGGGTTCTAGCTAGATTCTGGTTCTTACCAAAATAGTTGAAGTCAAATGGAAAAATCTTGCACAATATATAGGCATATAGCATTAATATTAGGATTTGAGTGCGGAGAGGACTGAAAGATATCCTTTTCAAGTTCTAAGTTTTAGACAAACTTGTACACAAATCAATCAATAATTAATGACTACACATGAATAATAGCACCCCACTCCAGTACTCTTGCCTGGAAAATCCCATGGATGGAGGAGCCTGGTGGGCTGCAGTCCATGGGGTCGCCAAGAGTCGGACACGACTGAGCAACTTCCCTTTCAGTCTTCACTTTCATGCATTGGAGAAGGAAATGGCAACCCACTCCAGTATTCTTGCCTGGAGAATCCCAGGGACAGAGGAGCCTAGTGGGCTGCTGTCTATGGGGTTGCACAGAGTCGGACACGACTGAAGCGACTTAGCAGTAGCAGCAACACATGAATAAAAGGTAACTCCCCTAGACTCATGAAGAAAATCCCATTACCCCTAATATTCAAGGTATATATTTTTTACAACTCTCTTGAAAAACTTCTTACTTACCAATACAGATTGAAAAGTTTGGTATAACAGGTTAGAACCCTGAATCTTTCTCATAAACTGATAGAGCTTGTGTCTCATGATAGAGCTAGTCTACCCAGAGACTGATAAACTGAGATGAAGGGAGTGAGCCAGAGCTAGGCATAACAGAAAGATCTACCTTAATCTGTTCATGCACGCATGTATACTCTGTCATGTCTGACTCTTTGCAATCCTGTGGACTGCACCAGGGTGCAATCCCACCAGGCTCCTCCACCAACTGGACTTTCTAGGCAAGAAAACTGGAGTGGGTTTCCATTTCCTCCTTTAGTGGATTTTCCCAAACCAGGAATTGAACCTGTGTATCCAGTATCTCCTGCACTGGCAGGAGAATTCCTTCCTACTGGGAAGCATTTAATCTGCTCACCATATACAAAATAGAAGCAGAAATCAAGTCCATAGCCTGAAACCGAGCACACCAAGGATACAGCTTACCATGCACAAATATATACAGAAAAATAGGTTTTTATAAATCTATTGCAAAAAACTAGGAATTCCTTTTCTCACAGGTAAAGTTGTTAGAGGCTATTAAGGATACTACAAAAAACACTTCCTTTGAAGTGAAGTAGAAGTTTCCACTCAGGAAATAACACGATGGAAAATAAATTGTCTTTCCTACCTCTCAGTACATCAAACCTAAATATCAAAGGTTATGGTCAGTGTGTGCCATCTATTTTGGGGTGAAGGAGATTTCCAAAGTTTAATCCATATCCACTTTCACAAGGCACCTTCATTGATACCTTTCTTTTTGCATATCCTCCTTGGTCCCATGATCTTAGGACTGCCATAAGAAAGAAGTGAAGTTATTCAGTCATGTCCAACTCTTTGACCCTATGGACTGTAGCCCATACCAGGCTCCTGTGTCCATAGGATTCTCCAGGCAAGACTACTGGAGTGGGTTGCCATTTCCTTCTCCAGGGGATCTTCCCAACCCAGGGACCAAACCCAGGTCTCCTGCATTGAAGGCAGACGCTTTACCATCTGAGCCACCAGAGAAGCCCAGGACTGCCATAGGAGGTTCTTAAAAGCACTAGATCCACACCAAGGCTACCCTGCCTCTTAGGACAAAAATGCTTCCCCCTGTTCAATATTCCAGTCAAGTTTAAATACCTTTAATTGCATTTCTCTTAGTCAAGTCTACGTCATTGCTGAATTTAGAGTGGAATATGTTTAGTGAAATAACCTTCATCTCTTGTGGACAATTAATGTTTATAATCATTTCTTCTAACTCTACCCAACTTCTTGTCCTTGTATCTTTATATCCTAGGGCCCTCATATTGTTGCTGCTGTCTTTTTAGTAAATCGTGTCCAACTCCTTGTGATCCCATGGACAGTAGCCCACCAGGTTCCTCTGTTTATGGCATTTCCCAGGCAAGAATACTACAGTGGGTTGCCATTGCCTCCTCCAGGAGATCCTCCTGACCCAGGGATTGAATCTGCACCTCCTGCACTGGCAGGCTGATTCTTTACCACTGAGCCACCCGGGAAGGGCCCTCATGTCCCAGAGGAAATTGGTCTCTCCTTTTCTCCATGTAGTCAGAAATAGACAACACTTGTAGAATTTTGGGCCTAAACATGTTGTTAATAAATTATGCAACCTGGTCCATAGGAGCCCAAAGAAAACTAATATTTCCAATGACCCTCAAAATCTTTCCTGCTCTCAAATGTTCCTTGTTTTAGTTTTGAATAACTTGTTATCGCTACCAAGACAGACAGGATACTCCTATCTTATCATCTTTCCCTGAAGCACTGGAATAGACTTTCTCTGTTGTCTTCAAAGATCTTCAATTATTTTGTATCTATCTCATTCTTTCTCACACACATGTATGTCTCACAGTTTTTACTGGCTTAAAATACTTTCTTCTCTTTTTTTCCATCTACATTTGGGCCTTTCCCCGCGCCCCCCCCCCCCACACTTATTTAATTATATCTTGTGAAGTCTCACACAGTGAGAGCTTGGAGGTCAGTGGATTCTGAATCTGTGTAAGTATCCATTTCTACCCTACCTTACTTACAGGTACTTCTTTTCCTATTCATATATACCAAGCCTCAAACACAAATTCTCCCTGAAAAAGCTGTCTATCAGTCTCCATCACTGTGTCTTTGTTTCACTTTAATCTTTCTGATCACTGCCTGAAGACCAAAAAGCATCTTATAAAACTCCCTATGTGTGCTACATACAGTGAGTTCCAAATATTATAAACATCTTACTATCTGACTTATGATGATTCAGAGTTTTATTTAAACCCAAGAAAAGGTATATATATATACTCTTTCAGAAGGATTCAGATTTATCTTTAGTTGTTTATGGATTAAAATATACCAGTCCACAGTGTTTCTATAACACTATATTTCTGAAAGACATAATTACTATCAGGGTTTATTAAATAATCAAACTTTAAACCCTGGTTTGTTTTGGCAAGGGGAGAGAGGAGATGATAACAGGAGTGTGATGAGATGGTCAATATATCCAATGCCTGTTTTGGCCTGAAATGTAGTTTGGAACAAGATATACAGAATAAAAATCTAAGTTTGCTGACCTAGATAATAGTGTGCAGACCTAACAAGAAAACATCAAAAACCTCTTATACTCACCTTGGTTAAAACTTACTGTTCGACCTGGGATTCTGACTGAAAAATGTAATAAGGACAAAAAGTAATCTGATGTAGCACAAACTACCACACCAACACATGCTGAAATCTGGTATACAGCACTGTGCATATTTGAACTTCAAAATTTTTCCTTGAAAAAATATTTACTTACTTCTTTATTGCTGTCATTCCAAGGAATTCCAACCAGAAGAGGACAGAGTCACACACAGGAGGTTCACTAACAGCCTTCATATGGGGCACCCTTTGACTCACGTGCTAGCTCACAAGTTCACACACAAGTTCACACACAAGCATTAGTTCTCAGCCAATACAATGACGTGTGCTGGTTTTGCATGCTTATTTGCGCTTTGCCCTCTTCTGCTTTCAGCCTGTGTAATGGAACCAAGGGAGATCAAAGGGAATCAGTTACTAGCTTTACTAATGGTTCTCTAGCAACACATTTGATATTATAACTGGGACATTAAGGCTGAAGAAGGGTCTTCACACTACTTTTAGCAATACACATCTGTACGTGTCAACGTGTATTCATATACCGTGGTCACGGTTCAAGCCTGAAACACCAGTGAGACACCCTTCTTAGTGTCCTGAGCTTGGACAGGTTCCACCACATAAGGAGACAATTGTATTTACATTAATCTGAATATTCTCAAAGAATGAACTTAACCACTTTAAAAAGACAATAGTGGTTTAAAAATTTTTTTTTATTTTAATAAAGCTAAATTTTATCAATGCAATTTCAGTTCAGGTCAGTCACTCAGTGGTGTCTGACTCTTTGTGACCCCATGAACTGCAGCATGCCAGGCTTCCCTAGCACCAGCTCCCAGAGCTTGCTCAAACTCATGTCCATTGAGTCGATGATGCCATCCAACCATCTCATCCTCTGTCATCCACTCCTAGTGCCCTCAATCTTTCCCAGCATCAGGGTCTTTTCTAATGAGTCAGTGCTTCATTCTATAAATCAGTTTTGCATTTTTTTGAACACAGTACATTCCTAGTTTAATATCAAGTCCAGAAATTTTTAAAGAATTAAAGAAAAAGAGAATCAGGGAAAAGACATATAGAAAAACAACATGAATGTGAAACATGATAGCGCTCTACTTTAGCCCTCCAAATTATGTCTTTCAAGCATTTCAATGATAATCAAAATGGAAAACAATATATAGAAAAGGTGGGGTCCCACAGAAAGCTGGTAACAATGTTGAGATTAAAAACTGATAAACTATAAGTACTTCTCTAATGTGTTCTTTATTCTAAATGAATGCAAATAATTATCCATAATCGTCCATAATTTTTATACTTTATAGATAAGTCATTTATTGGGCACAATTTTCCTAATTTTAGACTTGAGTGAAAAAATATGGGATTGATCTACTGTTATGTCCATTACCGGGGCTGCAATTTTGCTTAAGTAAATTCACTTTCTATGAGCTCCATTTGCTTCATCTATAAAATAAAAGATCTGGATTGAATGATCTTTTTTTTTTTTTTCCCTAGCTATAAAATTCTCCAAACTTAATCTATAATTTACATTATGAGTAGGAAAATTAAAAATGAGCTCTGTCCATCTAGTCACTTTTGTGTAGTTACCAAAAACTGCACATTTCATATTTATCACTAGTCATTGACAATAATTTTCATACACATTTAACATTTACAAGAAAAAAGTTCACTGTGTTGAAATCAAGGATCACACAGGATCATTACTACCATAAAAGTAGATGACTTGGATCTATTCTTAATTATATCCAGATACATAAACATGAAGAATGATCTTTTTATGTGTTTCTTATGTTAAGTCCTTATATGGCAATATAAGTGTTAGTCATGTCCAACTCTTTCTAACCCCATGGACTAGCCAACTAGGCTCCTCTGTCCATGGAATCCTCCAGGCAAGAATACTGCATGGGTAGCCATTCCTTTCTCCAGGGGATCTTCCTGACCTGGGGATCAAACTTGGGTCTCCTGCATTGCAGGCAGATTTTTTACTGTCTGAGCCACCAGGGAATCCCAAAATATAAAATGTTTTATTTTATTATTTTAAATTGGTAATGGAAAAGAGATGATAATAATAAGATAACAATACATCCTGCAATTGAAAGAAAGTGATTTACCCATTTTTTTAAAGCTGTTCATAAAGAAACAAATTTGAATTCTTATTTTTAATAAATACTAATTTAAATAAGGTTATTTTAAAATCAAAATAAAAACCACATGAAATTTTAAAATTTCAACTAAATACTTAGTAAAATTCTTAAAGATATTGTTTACTCCTTGTTTCTGTATTTTACCTTTAAATTTTTTTGACTAATGTCATGTTCCCTAAGATTTACATTCATGAATAGATGTGACCTTTTCTCTTCATGGTAGGATAGCCAATGTCTAATAACATACTAGTTACTCTAAATAAATATTCCCTCAAAATTTTGTTGAATAAATTATAAAAAAGTTAGCAAGTCTCTAATGGACTTTAGTGTCTTTTGAATGAGATAAATACATACACAAAGTATTATTAATGGCATAAAAAGATAAGATGCTTACTGTTATTACTAACAAAGGGTTACACAAGTATAGAACAAGTGGTTATGAATTTCAACTTGTTTTCACAAATTTCTTGGAAGAGTTGGTATTTTCACCTTTCCTGAAATAATAACCAGGAGTTAGGCATGGAGGCTCAAAATTTTCAGACTACAAAGTGAATATAGTTGGAAATATTGTAGGTCACTGAGGGAGGGAAATATGAAGCAAGACCTCTGAAGATGTGAAGAACTAAGAATTTTAATCTCTATTATATGTACTATGGAGAGCACAAGCAGCAGTAGGAGCCTTGGTTTCCTCATCTTTGAGAGAGAAATCATAGAAATTATCACACTGAGATATTAAGAATTAAACAGGATAATGAACACAAAGTATGTTACATTTTTCCTAGAAAATAACAGGTTTCCAATAACTGATTATTTTTTTAAAGTAGATCTTATTTTTGTATCGTTTGTATCATTATTGAACAAAAAGAATAGAAAAAAAAAAAATAGCTTCATGGCTCTCCAAGAATATATGCATATATTCTCTATATACAGGCACGTTTCCAGCACATTCAGATAACAGCAAGAAGAGCTACAAAAATATAATCCCCAAGACTAAGAGGAGGAAGAATGCCATCTGAGATTTAAGCATCTTAAAGCAACCTAAAGGGTCTAAAGCCAAGAGGATTTTGTAGTGTTGAGAATGAATTCATTAACATAGCTAAAGAATGTCTGTCAATCACAGGACAGTTAGTCACCTTTTGAAACACAGATGCAGATGACTCTCTAAGGTATAAATCTGCATTCTCTTCAAGTACAATTCCAAATCATGAGATAGGAAGGAAGTCTGGGGTGGTAAATTGCCAATTTCACTGGCAAGACTTCCTATCACGAAAATACATGTGTCCATTTATTTTAACTTGATAGTATTGAATTTTCTAATTATCACACTTTTGTTCCTGATACAATGTAATATAATATATACCCAGGTATCACAGGACAGTATTTTGTTTTTCCATACAGATGTGCCTTTGGGAGGAAATATGTACTGGCTGTGCTGAAGTAAGAATTTTATTCCACATAGCATAATACTTTTTATAAATTAACAAATTAATATTCTGATTGTTCTTACTATATTTTGGTTGTTATGGTTGAGTTATGTCTCCAAAAAGATATGTTGAAATCCCAGCCCCAGCACTTGGGAGTTTATGTGCTTCGTTGCTCAGTCATGTCTGACTCTTTGCAACCCCATGGGCTGTAACCCACCAGGCTCCTCTGTCCATGGGATTCTCCAGACAAGACTACTGGAGTGGGTTGCTGTTCCCTTCTCCAGGGGATCTTCCCGATCTAGGATATGAACCTGGGTCTCCTGCATTGCAGGCAGATTCTTTACCATCTGAGCAACCAGGGAAGGCTTCCCTGGTAGAGCTTGGGAATGTGACCTTATTTGGAAATAAAAAGTAGGGTCTTTACAGATGTACTCAATGATGAGGGCATGGGGGATCAAGGTGGGACCTCCTTCAATGATTAATGTCCTTACAAGAAGTAGAAATTTGGACACAAAGAAACACAAGAGTTACAACACCATAGAATGACAGATGCAGAGATTAGAGTAATACATGCTAGGGAAGACTGAAGTCAAGGGACAATAGAAGATGAGATGGTTAGATGGCAGCACAGACTCAATGGACTTGAGTTTGAGCAAATTTCAGCAGAGACAGACTGAAGGACCAGAAAGCCCGGCATGCTGCAGTTCATGTGTGCTAAGTCGCTTCAGTCACGTCCAACTCTTTACAACCCCATGGATTGGAGCCGACCAGGCTCCTCTGCCCATGGGATTCTCCAAGCAAGAGTCTGGAGTGGGTCGCTATGCCCTCCTCTAGGGGCTCTTCCCCGCCCAGGGTAAAATCTGCGTCTCTTAGAAGTCTCCTCCATTGTAAGAGGGTTCTTTCACCATTAGTGCCACCTGGGAATTCCATGGGGTTGCACAGTCAGACATGACTTAGATATTGAACAACAACAACAATCTACAAAGCAAAAAACAAAACAAAAAAACAGGAATTGCTGGCAACTACCAGAAACTGGGTGAGAGACAGAACAAACACTCTCTCAGAGCCTCCAGAAGCAACCAAACCTGCCAACACCTTGATTTTGAACTTCTAGTATCCAGAATCAATGGGACAATAAATTTTGGTTGTTTTAAGCTGTGCACGTTACAAGTCTTTACTATGGTAGGAGTGTAGTGTTAGTTACTCAGCTGTGTCCGATTCTTTGTGACCTGATGGACTGTAGCCTACCATACTCCTCTGTCCATGGGGTTCTCCAGGCAAGAATACTGGACTGGGTTGCCATTTCTTTTTCCTTTATTATGGTAGCTCTGGGAAATTAATACAGTAATTAAAGGAAATAATTTATTTCCCTATGCCCTGCAACTTAATTTTTTTTTCATAGACCACTTTACTGATTTGCTACTTTGGGCTTTACATATACTGAATTGAACATCTTTTAGTGTTACTTTTCTTAGATATTACTCCTGGAAACCTTTTAAAGAAGATTCATGGAAATCAATCTGTGCTGATTGAACTCTCCTATTTAAAGAATCAGACATTTTTCATAGTTGATCATGTGTGGCTGCTTTGTGATTGTCTTGGATGCCATGCATGTATAGCACTTGCAAAACAATCTCAGCTCTTGTTGAAGTAGGAAATAACTCTTTCATAGTTGCCCTCATATCAGATTCTTTTCCTTAGCACAAAAGAGTAATAAGTGTGTCTGTGGGTGTTGTAGAAGCTATTAACTAAGAAATGTTCAATTATATTTTTTATTTTGATTCTTTAGCTGCTAATTAAATTCAAGTTCTGTTATTATTTTAGTGAGAAATGATGAAACATATCAATAAAAGTTAAAGGAACAAGGTGAATCAATCTAACAGGAGAATCTAAATCTTTTCAGGGATCTATCTAAGTCCATAAAAAAAGCACCCTGATAGGTAACAGCAGGGGATTAAAGACTGAAGCAGTTTACTGCAGGCTATGAATGACCTGATCCTTTAATCCATCTGTCTTTTTATATGAGAATGCTATGCTAATTAGCTGTGTAAATTGTTTCCTGATGACATTAATTTTGTGCCTTTTTGTTATTCTAGGCTTTGACTTTCACTGTGATAAAAATATACTAAGGGACATTTCCAATTGAGACAGTTTTGATCCTGATAAATTCCAACACAGAAGCAATGTTGTGGGGAAATATGCATAAATAGCAAACTTAATCAATCCTGGGGATAGACATAGAGGACTTTGGCTTCCTATATAATCATTCCCTTTAGCTTCTAAAGCATTACATTAACACACTTGAAATGTTGAAACATAATTCAAGGAGAACTTTTAGCAAATGCAATTTTCATTGCTCCATTTTCCTTGGAGAAAATCAAGACTTGAATATTAACATGGAGAAAGTAATGGAACAGAGAGTCGTGATGTGAAATCTTATTAGTAAACAAGAGCTGCATCTGAAAAAATATTGTCATTAAAAGCTATGTAGTAGTTAATTGAGTTTGATATGAAATTTAGTGCTGGAAAGTTAATGACTAATGCAGCTATTTCACAGAGCTTGGTTACTGCAGACTCCATAATGATCTCCTTTTGCTTCAGAGCAACAATGAAATTAACCTCTCTTTTGTCCTGCAGGTGTTGTGTTCTGATAATGCATATCCCTTACAAGTTTGGGTAAATTATTTGCTTTGCATATAAATTAACCCTAAAGCTCAATCAATATTAGAATAATGAAAATGTAGAGAATATTTTTATTCCAAGAATAAAAACAAGATATATAGCAAAGTATATCAAAATCCTAGGTATAGATCCAATTTCAGAAGAATGAATTTAAAAAATATTTACAATGCTCAACAGAGGAAGAGAGAGAGGAGATTGAGGGGAAGAAAGAACGATTTTGGAAAATAAAATAGTTCACTATTTTTTGCATTACTCAGGATAAAATAAATGAGAATCAATACATGTTGTTTTTCAGTATAAAAACAATAAGATGGCACTTGTTTAACAATTCTTATCTCTGAGTTTCACATTATTGGGTACGTATGATCCTTTAGTTAAACTTTAATTTCAAAATGTTAAGCATTACAGCTATAAGGTAAAGACCCACTTTTCACTTATATGTAGTGGATTAGTAGTTATATTTCACGGCCAATAAAACATTTCCTTTTATTCTTTGGTACTTCTAGAGACTTTTTTCCCCACATATTTTCCTCTGTTTTCCTTCTTTACTATTTCTTGCTTCAAAAATGTGTGTGTGTGTAAATTATTTATAAACATGACTTTTTTCTTCTTTGAAATGATGCCTAAATTCAAATTGTTTTATCTGACTCAAAATTCAGAGGTGAATTCAGCACTGATCTGCTAAATGTTTGATACTGTGTCATACTACATAAGATACAGAAATTCCTGTAAATTGGAGGAGAAAAGTTAGCACTTTCTCTGACTTTCTACGGTGAAAGAATACCTTTACTCATGGATATTGATCAAAAGATTTATGGGTACTATTTTGATGGTAAAAAGGGAATAAATGATAGTAAGAGCATTTAGTCAAGTGATAAATTTAGTCCTTCATGTTTACTTTTGTTTATTTAAACTGCTATAGAAATAATCCTGCTTTGTTTACTCCAAAACATTCTTTAATCTCCTCCCTTACAGTTAAGCATTGGGTATAGCTTTGATATTCTTGGTTATTACCCACTGGGTCCAGTGTTCACTCTTTGTTTCTAAATTCCAAAAGCAAAGTGGAATCTAAAGTACAATAATAATCATTAATAATTTATAGAATGCCCATTTCCAAAACAAAATCAGAGACACTATAGACAATAATAAACACACATTAAACCAACTGGGCACTGTGCCCAGAAAACCTGCCAAGTACGCACAATAGGCAAGAAAAAAACTTGTGTGTATATGAGGAGAAAAAAGTAAGAGAAAACAACGCACGAAAGACTTGCAACAGATTTCCAAGCTTCCACAGGAAACAGAAATATTTTGAAGTCCTTTCTGTTGGGTCTACTAACTGTCTTTCAATGTATGATAAGATAAGCCCCATTGAAAGAAGTGGAGTATATTCTAAAATTTTCAAATCTGCTAGGTCTAGGTGTAGTAGATTATTATATGTTTTGCAAGCTGCCAAGTGAGAAGATCCAGGGCCACCCAACAGCTACAGGTTTGTGATACTTTCCATTGTTGGCTATGATGTAAACCAGTCCTTTTTTCCTATGATTTATTGAAGCTATTGCAATCTACTTGGGATGGCATGTGATTATGACAAACAGAAACAGAGAGTCTCAGGTAGGTGTTTTCTCACTTCATAAAATGGTACTTGTACTTTCTTAGGTCAAGTCTCTCCTGACAAGTTAAAGCAGGAAAATGCTCCCATGAGCTGAAGAAATCTATGAAAGTTAACTTCCTGAAATGTTGCCTCTGACCTCCTTTAGGTGGGCTTTCACAGGTTATAGATCTGAAGAGTAATAGCAAACACAAAATACTAAGAGTTTTTTTCTTTTTCTTTTTTTTTTTTTCCTGAGGGAGAGGTAATTCAAAATTCTATTCTGTGTAAGCTTGAGAGTTGAACATTAATGTGCTTAAATATGCACTTATTATGAAATGCAATTTGAGTAGGTGCAACCCAGCTGCTATTGGCAAGAGAGCAACCTGGGATGTACATTTACTGTTGCTATTACATCCAAACCAGGAGAACAGTACATGGGAAAAGTATGTTCAGTTCAGTTCAGTTCAGTCGCTCAGTTGCGTCCGACTCTGCAACCCCATGAATCGCAGCACGCCAGGCCTCCTTGTCCATCATCAACTCCCGGAGTTCACTGAGACTCATGTCCGTCGAGTCAGTGATGCCACCCAGCCATCTCATCCTCTGTCGTCCCCTTCTCCTCCTGCCCCCAATCCCTCCCAGCATCAGAGTCTTTTCCAATGAGTCAACTCTTCACATGAGGTGGCCAAAATACTGGAGTTTCAGCTTTAGCATCATTCCTTCCAAAGAAACCCCAGGGCTGATCTCCTTCAGAATGGACTGGTTGGATCTCCTTGCAGTCCAAGGGACTTTCAAGAGTCTTCTCCAACACCACAGTTCAAAAGCATCAAGTCTTCAGCGCTCAGCCTTCTTCACAGTCCAACTCTCACAACCATACATGACCACAGGAAAAACCATAGCCTTGACTAGATGAACCTTTGTTGGCAAAGTAATGTCTCTGCTTTTGAATACACTATCTAGGTTGGTCATAACTTTCCTTCCAAGGAGTAGTGTCTTTTCATTTCATGGCTGCAGTAACCATCTGCAGTGATTTTGGAGCCCCAAAAAATAAAGTCTGACACTGTTTCCACTGTTTCCCCATCTATTTCCCATGAAGTGATGGGACCAGATGCCATAATTTTCATTTTCTGAATGTTGAGCTTTAAGCCAACTTTTTCACTCTCCTCTTTCACTTTCATCAAGAGGCTTTTGAGTTCCTCTTCACTTTCTGCCATAAGGGTGGTGTCATCTGCATATCTGAGGTTATTGATATTTCTCCCGGCAATCTTGATTCCAACTTGTGCTTCTTCCAGTCAGCGTTCCTCATGATGTACTCTGCATTTAAGTTAAATAAGCAGGGTGACAATATACAGCCTTGATGTAATCCTTTTCCTATTTGGAACCAGTCTGTTGTTCCATGTCCAGTTCTAACTGTTGCTTCCTGACCTGCATACAGATTTCTCAAGAGGCAGATCAGGTGGTCTGGTATTCCCATCTCTTTCAGAATTTTCCACACTTGATTGTGATCCACACAGTCAAAGGCTTTGGCATAGTCAATAAAGCAGAAACAGATGTTTTTCTGGAGCTCTCTTGCTTTTTCCATGATCCAGCGGATGTTGGCAATTTGATCTCTGGTTCCTCTGCCTTTTCTAAAACCAGCTTGAACAGCAGGAAGTTCATGGTTCACATATTGCTGAAGCCTGGCTTGGAGAATTTTGAGCATTACTTTACTAGAGATGAGTGCAATTGTGTGGTAGTTTGAGCATTCTTTGGCCTTGCCCTTCTTTGGGATTGGAATGAAATCTGACCTTTTCCAGTCCCTTGGCCACTGCTGAGTTTTCCAAATTTGCAGACTATAAATTTAACACAATTACATTTAATTCCACTCAGTACAGATAATATTTAGTAGAGTTTTTAGGAACTTGCAATAATATTCTAATTCTGAACTTATAGCCAAGATTACTGACAGTAAAGATTTTGGGATAAACCAGGTAAATAAATTACTTTTCATGGAATATTAATTGTTTTTTTTGTATAATATTCAGTGAACTGATAAATCTTTATTAAATTGAAATCTAGATTTCAGGGATAATATACTCAATAGGATGAACTATTTACATACAGAAAATGCATTTTACTCCATGAAACATTGTTATTTATCAGGAATGATGGTCATTAATTATTTTCATGCCATGCAAAAGAGAATGGGGGTGTATCAGTCTCAATCCCGTTGACTATGCCAATTGTCTTACTATTCACAGTGTCTGCTGAAACCAGGGCAGGCAAAGCACAAGCCAGGAGGCTGGAAGAAGACATGAGGAGCTGTAGGAACTAGATGTGTTTATTCTCTCCTAGCTAACATGGCAGCCATAGCAGCAGCCATAACATAACCATAAGATAGTCAAAACATGGTCATAACCTAACCTCATGTAACATAACCATGCTGTTGCTCCAGTGTAGCCCCAGTGTAGCAGCAACCAGGGCTTTCACGGTGAAGCTCATACAGGTGTACTGCACACACTCATAACCAAGCGAGTACCTTGTGACATACGTCCACAATGCTATAAGTGATCTCATCCACTATATAACCATGCAAAGTCATTGTTTCAGTACATGGGGTGAGAGGATGTGAGGGTGGGGTGAGAGAACCTCACTGGCACCATCTTGACTAATTTTCTCTCTTCCTACAGGGTGCTTCCTAGGTGGCTCAGTGGTAAAAAATGTGCTTGCCAACACAGAAAATGTAGGTTCTATCCCTGGGTAAGGAAGATCTCCTGGAGAAAGAAATGGCAACTTGATACAGTGTTCTTGCCTGGGAAATCTCATGGACAGAGGATTCTGGCAGTCTACAGTCCATGGGGTTGCAAAAGAGTTAGCAACTTCTTATTAGGCCATGAAATTTTATACTGGCAAAAGTATTTAGATATGAAATTCTAGAAGCCTTTGAATATAAAGTTTTTAATTAGTTACACCATAATTAAATGTTTTCTCTAACATGTGGGTGTCATAGAAGTAGAGAAGCAAAAGGGCTGAAGGTAAACGTCTCACTAATAGGATGCTATGCCCACTGTGTAAAATTTACTACTCTTAGTTGATTCTGTTAATTGAGCTGATTATACTAATTGAGCTATTTACATAATGCTGAATGAGTGTACAAAATAGAACTATTGTTTCTAAAGAAAACTATGGGAAGAGGTGAAAACTTATGCAGAGGCTGCTAAAAGAGGAACTTGGTTTTTTATTATTAAAATGCTTAGCTTGACCAGTCAAATTTAGTAGTATTTCATGGAGAAACCTAAATATCCAAGTTATATAAATGGATTCAGGCATGACTGAGTCAAAGAAATTTATTTTTTTTAACTGTTTTACCAAGTGGCTAATAAGATTTACTCGATACCTTTTTCTAATAGCTCTACTGGCCCACTATTTAGTGCTGGACATATACAACACAAAGAGTTAAGTTCTGAGGATGATTGTTGCAAATTGTGGGCAATAAATGACTTTATATGACATTATTTTGAAAGGAAACAGTGATTTCCATGTAAAATATTTTATAACTGAATGTTCTTTCAAGCTTATATATACTGCTTATTTGTTGATCTGTTTCTACCCAGTGTCAAATTTTCTCATCCATTCATTCAACAAACACTGGTTGAATACTAGCTGTGTTCCAGGAATTAATGACAAATAAGATTCTTAACCTCAACAAGCATATGGCCAGAGACTAAAGAACACAAACAACATAATTTTAGTACAGTGCTGTTAAGAATAGGGAGCTATTAAAACAAAACAAAACAAAACAAAACAAAACTGGAAGAACATCTAACTATATCTTTGGAGAGTTAAAAGCTTTTTTTTGAAAATAATCTCTAACGAGAGTTTTAAAGAACAAATAGGAATTAACCAGAACAAGGAAAAAGAGCATCTCAGGTGTCAAAGGTCTTTTTCATGGGCCAAGAAGCAGATTATTAAAATGTTCATTAATGTACGTGGTTGATTTTGTTCAACATTTTGAAGCTAATATCATGTAGTCTACATCACAGTTCAGATCAGAAACTCTGGTATGTGTAACCCTGGTTCTGTGAGGTTTTATTTGAATAAAAATAGAGGTTTCAGGGTCTACATGCATTTAGGGGGAAAAAAAATGTTTCCTAAAAATTCTGTATTTTTTTCTGTATGATTTTCTTTAATAAATTAAAGCATAATGTGAATTTCCAGAAAGTCTTAGTAGTAACCAGTACGTTCCAGAATTATGTGACCAAGAAACTCTATACTTACAGAATGGCTCTTAGAAGTTGTTTCATGAGGAGCATGCTTTGAGAAATGCTGTTATGTACAGATATGAAATTTTCCAAATCTAAATTCTTTATAGTAGAGACAACTGAAAGCATGGAGGGAAATTATAAAGTCTGATAGCAGTCTCTAATGGTTTGAATGCCTCTCCTCCTCCCCCGAATTATGTCCACCTGGAACCTCAAAATGTGACTTTATTTGGAATAAGGATCTTTGAAGACAATTAAGGTAAGGGTCTAAGCTAAAATCATCCTGGATTATGATGAGCACTAAATCCAATGATGAGCATTCTTGTAAGAGGATAAACAGAGACAGAAAGAGAAGGCCATATCAAGACAGAGGCAGAGATTGAAGTAGCATGTCTAAAAACCAAGGAACACCAAGAACGCCTCATAGTGTGGAATGGATTTTTCTCTGAGTCTCCAGTAGGAATCAACACTATAAATACTTGCACTTCAGACCTCTGACTTTCAGAAGTGCAAGAGAATGAATTTCTGTTATTTTAAGCTGCCTAGTTTGTTGTGATTTGTTATGATAACAGTAGGAAACAAATGCAAGGATATATTGCTTTTCCACACAGGTCATAGTTTAACAAATTGTAACCTTAACACACATTATGACCAAATGATCAAAGACTCATAATGCCATTTTAATTCCTGTCCTTGCAATGTCCTCCCAACCTGAACACAGGTTAACTTCTGGACTTTCTTGAACCAAAATAATACAACAGAAATGACATTGTACAAGTTTTTCTCCTAGGCCTAAAGAGGGTTTGTTGTTTTCACTTACTCCATCTTAGCCTTGAGCCACTGTGCAAAGATGTCCAGGTTAGGTTACTTGAGGCTGAGTGCCCCTATGGTGGAAAGGCGCAGGAGAATATAGGAGCAGGAAGACAGAAAGGCAGGTCATCTCCTAGTCTCTCCTGTCCAACATGTAAATAGGGCCATCCTGGAATCTCTAGTTCCAGAAAAGCTGCCCCCTGAATACAAACACATGCGAGGACCTAGCCAACACCATCTGGGAAGGCAAACCACACAGCTGAGTCCAGCCCAGATTGCAGCTCCATGAACAGATAAATGCTTGTTGCTAAATTGTTTTAAGTTGTTATGGTTGGAAGTGATTTGTTATACAGCCACATAAAACTGTAATCAGCTAGTATTATCTTCAAGTATTTATTTTTAAAACAAGGATAGACAAAACAGATTATGGGTAGAATGCCAGTCAGTATGCTATAGCAAAGGCAGGACTGACTTCTATCAATTAAGAATTTTGATCCACTCTCCTGTATCTTTTTCAATCCTATCATCATTAACTTAAATCTCTGGAGAAAAAAATACATGCCACCCTAAGGTAAACAAAGACTACTTTTCATGAATACCCAGAGAGTTTTATTAAAATTCTGCATAAGTATAGCCAGAATACAATGAATTTTAGCCCAAATTAGCACTAGAATTTTAGCATGTTTGCTACTGCTAAGTCGCTTCAGTCATGTCCAACTCTGTGCGACCCCATAGACGGCAGCCCACCAGGCTCCCCCGCCCCTGGGATTCTCCAGGCAAGAACACTGGAGTGGGTTGCCATTTCCTTCTCCAATGCATGAAAGTGAAAAGTGAAAGTGAAGTTGTTCAGTCGTGTCTGACTCTTCGCGACCCCATGGACTGCAGCCAGCCCACCAGGCTCCTCCGTCCATGGGATTTTCCAGGCAAGAGTACTGGAGTGGGTTGTCATTGCCTTCTCTGACACTCAGCTTTTATGAGAAACAGACGATGACAACCTAATCTCTAGGATTTATTTTAAAAGGTTGCATCATAAGTACAGCATAGACTAAGAGCATTTCTTATAACTTTTATCTTCCGATCACTGCAGACAGCTGATATTCAAAGTGACCATGCATGATCTTGAAATGGCTTCTGGACATTAACAATTAAATTCTGGTCAGCTGTAGTTTTAAACATTTTGATATATTTTGAGATTTCTTAAAAATACATATATTTCCAATCCACATAAGATGCATAATTAATCATCGGGTGATCAGACATTGAATTAACATATATTCTGTTTTTTCAGCAATTACCGGATAAAATTAGCTTAAAGATAGAAGTGACAACTGACCATTGCTACAAATGAATTCTTATAAAAACCAGTTATTTAAATCACACACACACACATTTATTTTCACATGTCTGTGGAGTGTGATAGAAGCCCACAAATACAAAATTGTATTAGAATTCTTACAGCAAATAAATGAACAAAAGAACAGAGTCAACTTGCTAATTCAGTCTTAGTCTTATGAAGGATATGTTCTCTTTTTCTGACCTAGTTCTTTTATAAAATGAAGGTGAGCCTCAATGACCACAGGTCATTTTCCATGGACACATAAATTGTATATTAAATGAGGAAATGAGAAAATAATCCTGATTTTAATCTTTATACTAGAAAGCTTAAAAGACTGGTATAAAATTCATGTTTTGAAGCCATTTATTTACAGTATTGCTACTTCTCCCCCCACAGCTTTCTTTCCCCGGGCAAATATGGCTTTATTTCTCTTTTCTTCCTCCCAGTTTTTCTTCTTCCTTCACTTTTTTTTCCTTCTCCTCTTCCTCCTTTGTTTTTATCATGAAATATAATATGCATTCAGAAAAGGCCATACAGATATTATTACTGATCTCAAGGAACCTAGATTTAACTTAGTGCTATTTCTACTTCTTCCTCCTTTTCTTCTCTTTCTTGGGTTCTATTTTGCTTTATTTTTCTTCTTAATAGATGCTACAGCTATGAATTTTGCTCTGATTGTGTAGATGATTTTTAAGGCTAAAAATCAATTTTAATGGTAATTTTTCATAAGAAAGAAATGGCAAAATATTTTGCAAATAGAAATTACTATATGTAAGTAAAAAATAATAACTATTTCTACTGAGATAATATTGCTACTGGTTTTCTTTCATCCCCAGCAACATTTTTATCTGAAATAGTCTTTGCTGTTTCTAAGTTCAACGTCCTGCAGCAAACGTTGCCAGTAATACAAAATACTTTCAATTAGTAGTTCTCTACTTTGGTCGCTAAGCAACTGACCTATCGTGAGGAATACATAATGATCTGTATAGACACCTTAAAGTGGTGGAAAGTATAGGCTTCATAACTTTCATTTACACTCCTGTGTTGATGTTACACTAAATAGTTAAACACATGGCAATATTTTATATTGGTTTGCTAAAATAAACCTAAAGGCTAACTTAAGCTCTGGACAAAGGTAGGACTAAACATGACACAGAATATCATATTTGTCTTTCATATATGTTATCATATTGTTTATAGGGAGGACAAGTAACCAGTTAATATACAATTAAGTGTATATATGCTAATCATCAGTGAAGGCAGAATTCAGCACATAGCAGAAATAGTAAGAGAGCTGATAAGAAAGTTAGACAAAAATGGAGACACTAAATGGCAAATACAATGAAAATCATTATGTCTGATATGTATGTAAGTGTCTTCCTGTATGTTAGAAAATAAAAACAGAAATAGCCAGATCTAGCAGGAAAAAAAATAGGTACTTGAACCCTGGATACTTTTATTCTATCCTTCTAACATATTTTTATTGCTTTTTTTATTCCATTGACTACTGCATGCACTGACCCTCACTAAATCAAATCAATAGAGAAGAGAGATTATATCTCCCTTTTATCAGTAGAGCAGTTTAGACAGAGATTTTTCTTGCCCTGTTTCTTATATGTATTCTGTTCAGTTTTTACATTGCATTTTATAAGCTGCTTTAGAACAATGGAATAATTTTCCTTCATTTGATATAGAGTTTTCAACATAATTTGAACAAATAAAAAATAAATTAATGAAATTTATGTTCTTATAAACGCAGTATCAGTGGAACCAGGAAAACAATAGAATGGTAAAGACTAGAGATCGCTTCAAGAAAATTAGAGCTATCAAGGAAACATTTCATGCAAAGATGGGTACAATAAAGGACAGAAAGGGTATGTCCCTAACAGAAGCAGAAGATATTAAGAAGAGGTGGCAAGAATACACAGAACTAAACAAAAAAGGTCTTAATGACCAGGATAACCATGATGGTATGGTTTCTTACCTAGAGCCAGATATCCTGGAATGTGAAGTCAAGTGGGTCTCAGGAAGCATTACTACGAGCAAAGCTAGTGGAGGTGATGGAATTCCAGTTGAGCTATGTCAAATCCTAGAAGATGATGCTGTTAAAGTGCTGTAAGCAATATGCTAGCAAATTTGGAAAACTCATCAGTGACCACAGGACTGGAAAATGTTAGTTTTCATTCCAATCCCAAAGAAGGACAATGCCAAAGAATGTTCAAACTACTGCACGATTGTGTTTATTTCACATGCTAGCAAGGTAATGCTAAAAATCCTTCAAGATAGGCTCCACAGGTCAAAAAGCAACAATTAGAATGGGATGTGGAACAATGAACTGATTAAAAATTGGGGAAGGAGTACATCAAGGCTATATATTGTCACCCTGCTTATTTAACTTATATGCAGATTAATCATATGAAATGCCAGGCAGGATGAAGCTCAAGCTGGAATCAAGATTGCCAGGAGAAATATCAACAACCTCACATATGCAGATGGTAGCACTCTAATAGCAGAAAGTGAAGAGGAACAAAAGAGCCTCCTGATGAAGATGAAAAAGAACAGTTAAAAAGCCGGCTTAAAATTCAACATTCAAAAAACTGAGGACATGACATCTGATCCTATCACTTTTTGGCAGATAGATGGGGGAAAAAATGGAAACAATGAAAGACTTTATTTTCTTGGGCTCCAAAATCACTGTGGATGGTGACTGCAACTGTGAAATTAAAAGACACTTACTCCTTGGAAGAAAAGCTATGACCAACTTAAACAGCATATTAAAAAGCAGAGACATCACTTTGCCAACAAAGGTTCATACAACCAAAGCTACGGTTTTTCCAAAGTACAGATGTGACAGTTGGACCATAAAGAAAGCTGAGACCAAAGAATTGATGCTTTTGAATGGTGGTGCTGGAGAAGACTCTCGAGAGTCCCTTGGACAGCAAGGAGACCAAACCAGTCAATCCTAAAGGAAATCAACACTGAATATTCACTGGAAGGACTGATGCTGAAGCTGAAGTTCCAATATTTTGGTTTTAGTCAGTGGTAACAATGACCAAGGTTTCCTAATACCTGCCCTCCCTTTGTGAAGGCCACATAGGGCACAAAAAGAAGCTTCTTCTATTCTCTGATCGACTTAGAGTGGGGACTCTGGACTTTTACTCCAAACTTGAAGTAAAAAGGCAGCCTCCATTATCACCCTGTGTCATGTCAGGCAAGATATACTTGCTAAATTTAAATAAAATAGTCTTATAATATTCAAAGTACCTAGATAAATTGAAACTTGGTCAGCAGAGCAAGAAACAGACAAACCATATCTTCAATGACAAGTTAACACACGTCAACATAAAGATGACACAAATACTAGACTTTTTCAACAAGAATTTCAAAGGTATCCTTATAAAAATGTTTTAATAATCAGTAATAAATATGTTCAAAACAAATGAAACAAATAGAAAGCTTTACCAATGAATAGTAGATACAAAGGACAAAGAATAATTTTGGAACTGACAATTACTATAGCTAAAAATTTTTCTAAAAAACCCTCTGAAAAAATGATCAATACAAATTACCCAATCTGGAGAACAAAATAAAAAGAGACTGAAAACAAAGAAACAAACCTTAAGGACCTGTAGGACTGAAACAAAAAAAAAAATCTAAACTTATTACATATGTCAACAGAATTTCACAAACAAAGGAGATAAATGGCAGGGCTAAACGTGTATTTTAAAAAACAATGGCTAAAACATTTCCAACTTTAGCAAAAAAAAAAAAAAAAAGAAGAAGAAGCCAAGATTCAGACTGAGCAAATCTCAAAAGTATAAACTCAGAGACATTCGCTCCTAAACAAAACCAAACAAACATACAACTTCAGAAAACAAGAAAAAAAATATTGAAGGCAGTAAAACAATACTTTCCTTACAGGGGAAAAGTAATTTGACTGAAAGCTGATTTCTCATCAGAAACTCTGAAGTCCAGAAGAATAAGTGACGTATTTTTCAGATATTCAAAGGCAAAAATTGTCGACCCAGAATTCAGTATTGGGCAAAACTTTCATTCAGAAACTAAGGGAAATTAAAAACATTTTCAAAAGAAGGGAAATTGAAAATTTATCACCAGCAGACCTGCCCAAAAAAGTAGCTAAAGGAAGCTCTTGAAACAGAAATAACAAGATTAATTGTGTCTTAAATCACCAGGAAGGAAGAATTGAACAGAACATTCAGTTCAGTTCAGTAGCTCAGTTGTGTCTGACTCTTTGCGACCCCATGGACTGTAGTACGCCAGGCCTCCCTGTCCATCACCAGCTTCTGGAGCTTGTGCAAACTCATGTCCATCTAGTCAGTGATACCATCCAACTATTTCATCCTTGATCGTCCCCTTCTACTCCTGCCTTCAGTCTTTGCCAATGAGTCGGTTCTTCACGTCAGGTGGCCAAAGTATTGGAGTTTACCCTTCACTATCAGTCCTTCCAATGAATATTCAGGACTGATTTCCTTTAAGATTGACTGGTTGAATCTCCTTGCAGTCCAGTTCAGTTGAGTTCAGTTCAGTCACTCAGTCGTGTCCGACTCATTGTGACCCCATGAATCACAGCATGCCAGGCCTCCCTGTCCATCACAAACTCCTGGAGTTCACTCAGGCTTACGTCCATCGAGTCAATGATGCCATCCAGCCATCTCATCCTCTGTCATCCCCTTCTCCTCCTGACCCCAATCCCTCCCAGCATCAGAGTCTTTTCCAATGAGTCAACTCTTCACATGAGGTGGCCAAAGTACTGGAGTTTCAGCTTTAGCATCATTCCTCCCAAAGAAATCCCAGGGCTGATCTCCTTCAGAATGGACTGGTTGGATCTCCTTGCAGTCCAAGAGACTCTCAGGAGTCTTTTCCAACACCACACTTCAAAAGCATCAATTCTTCAGCGCTCAGCCTTCTTCACAGTCCAACTCCCACATCCATACATGACCACTGGAAAAACCATAGCCTTGACTAGATGGACCTTTGTTGGCAAAGTAATGTCTCTGCTTTTCAATATGCTATCTAGGTTGGTCATAACTTTTCTTCCAAGGAGTAAGCGTCTTTTAATTTCATGGCTGCAGTCACCATCTGAAGTGAATTTGGAGCCCAAAAAAATAAAGTCTGACACTGTTTCCACTATTTCCCCATCTATTTCCCATGAAGTGATGGGACCAGATGCCATGATCTTCGTTTTCTGAATGTTGAGCTTTAAGCCAACTTTTTCACTCTCCACTTTCACTTTCATCAAGAGGCTTTTTAGTTCCTCTTCACTTTATGCCATTAAGGGTGGTGTCATCTGCATATCTGAGGTTATTGATATTTCTCCTGGCAATCTTAATTCCGGCTTGTGTTTCTTCCAGCCCAGCATTTCTCATGATGTACTCTGTATATAAGTTAAATAAGCAGGGTGACAATATACAGCGTTGACGTACTCCTTTTCCTATGTGGAACCAGTCTGTTGTTCCATGTCCAGTTCGAACTGTTGCTTCCTGACCTGCATACAGATTTCTCAAGAGGCAGGTCAGGTGGTCTGGTATTCCTATCCCTTTCAGAATTTTCCACAGTTTATTGTGATCCACACAGTCAAAGGCTTTGGCATAGTCAATAAATCAGAAATAGATGTTTTTCTGAAACTGTCTTGCTTTTTCGATGATCCAGTGGATGTTGGCAATTTGGTCTCTGGTTCCTCTGCCTTTTCTAAAACGAGCTTGAACTTATAGAAGTTCACAGTTTACGTATTGCTAAAGCCAGGCTTGGAGAATTTTGAGTATTACTTTACTAGTATGTGAGATGAGTGCAATTGTGTGGTAGTTTGAACATTCTTTGGCATTGCCTTTCTTTGGGGTTGGAATGAAAACTGACCTTTTCCAGTCTACTGGCCACTGTTGACTTTCCCAAATTTGCTGGCATATTGAGTACATCACTTTCACAGCATCATCTTTCAGGATTTGAAATAGCTCAACTGGAATTCCCTTACCTCCACTAGCTTTGTTCATAGTGATGCTTTCTAAGGCCCACTTGACTTCACATTCCAGGATATCTGGCTCTAGGTGAGTGATCGCACCATCATGATTATCTTGGTCATGAAGGTCTTTTTTGTACAGTTCTTATGTGTATTCCTGCCACCTCTTCTTAAAATCTTCTGCTTCTGTTAGGTCCACACCATTTCTGTCCTTTATTGAGCTTTATTTTTGGTAGCTCCAAAATCACTACAGATGGTGACTGCAGCCATGAAATTAAAAGACGCTTACTCCTTGGAAGAAACATTATGACCAGCCTAGACTGCATATTGAAAAGCAGAGACATTACTTTGTCAACAAAGTTCCGACTAGTCCAGGCTATGGTTTTTCCAGTGGTCATATATGGATGTGAGAGTTGGACTGTGAAGAAAGCTGAGCACTGAAGAATTGATGCTTTTGAACTGTGGTGTTGGAGAAGACTCTTGAGAGTCCCTTGGACTGCAAGGAGATCCAACCAGTCCTTTCTGAAGGAGACTGGCCCAGGGATTTCTTTGGAAGGAGTCATGCTAAAGTTGAAACTCCAGTACTTTGGCCACCTCATGTGAAGTGTTGACTCATTGGAAAAGTCTCTGATGCTGGGAGGGATTGGGGGCAGGAAGAGAAGTGGACGACAGAGGATGAGATGGCTGGATGGCATCATTGACTCAATGGACGTGAGCCTGAGTGAACTCTGGGAGTTGGTGATGGACAGGGAGGCCTGGCATGCTGCGATTCATGGGGTGGCAAAGAGTTGGACACAACTGAGCAACTGAACTGTACTGAGGTTAGGCATAGCTTTTCTTCCAAGGAGCAAACATCTTTTAATTTCATGGCTGCAGTCACCATTTGCAGTGACTTTGGAGCCCCCAAAAATAAAGTCTCTCCCTGAAGTAGATGTGGCATAGTGGTAAAGAATTTGTGTGCAATACTTCAAGAGAAGCAGGTTCAATTCCTGGGTTGGGAAGATCCCCCATAGTAGGAAATAACAACTGGCTGCAGTATTCCTACCCGGAAAATTTCGTGTTCAGAGAAGCCTGGAGGGCTAGAGTCCCTGGTGTCACAAAGTTTTGGACACAAGTGAATGAATGTGCACGTGCGTGGACACGTGGACACACACACACACACATGTGTTTCGTGTTTTGATAGCAGTGGGTAGTAATAGGAATTTACGTGTGTGTGTGCATGCTCAGTCATGTCAGACTCTTTGCCACCCTATGGACTGTAGCCTGCCTGGCTCGTCTGTCCATGGAATCTCTCAGGCAAGAATAGTAGAGTATGTTGCCATTTCCTCCTACAGGGGATTTTCCTGACTCAGGGATAGAACCCACATCTCCTGTGTCTTCTGCATTGCAGGCAGATTCTTTACCTCTGAGCCATTGAGGTAAAACCCATAGGAACCCACATGTGTGATAAAATGACACAAAGCTATACACACACATTTTATAAATGTCAATTTCCTGGTTGTGATATTGTACTATAGCTACTAAAAATGTAACCACTAGGAAACTGGATACAGGGGTAGGAGTGAGTTCTCTGCTGCTGCTGCTGCTAAGTCGCTTCAGTTGTGTCCAACTCTGTGCAACCCCATAGACAGCAGCCCACCAGGCTCCCCCATCCCTGGGATTCTCCAGGCAAGAATACTGGAGTGGGTTGCCATTTCCTTCTCCAATGCATGAAAGTGAAAAGTAAAAGTGAAGTCGTTCAGTCGTGTCCGACTCTTCACGACCCCAGGGACTGCAGCCTACCAGGCTCCTCCGTCCATGGGATTTTCCAGGCAAGAGTACTGGAGTGGGGTGCCATTGCCTTCTCCAAACTTTCTATAAATCTTTAGTTTAAAATTGACAGGTAACAAAAAAACCTAATAGATCAATAGACTAATAGTTTCATATGGAGTGCAGAATGATAAGAAAAATTTTATTTATATAAATAAGTGAAAGCATCCATGAAAGAGATGAGCTTTGCAGTTGAATAAGTCCAACGATAAAAGAGCATGGGGAATAGTGCAGAATTTATGTCAGATACTTTAGAAGGCCAAAATATAATTTCTAGGTGAAAATTTCTACATTCATGATGCAAAGGAATCTAAGAGAGTTCTTGATCTACAAAATTATCTATTTCTAAAATATAAGGGAATATTCTCTTTATGCTAAACCATTCAGACATTAAGACTATCATTGATAATCATTAACCACAGGGGAAATGGAGATGAAAAGAAATTAGATATGGGAAAAATAAAAAGAAGAATATCAAACTTCAGAAGCTTCCTCAGAAAGTTTCATGTAGATATATTTTAACAGCAACTCTGCCATAATTTTTTCCTTCTTCTAGTACAGATTGCTATTTTGCTGAGTGAATCTACTTTAAGACCACAAGTAAAAAGATTTCTATTCACTATAGGTAGAAAATTATTTTAAAATGTCTATATTTATATAGCATTTCAAATCAAATTCTATTTTTCTGCTCACATGGAGGTGGTTACTGTCCTATGCTTCTTTAACAATAATCATTTTAGCTAAAGTCTGTTAGCTAATATTTATTAGATAATGTTGCTACATTATCTGCCACAAGGATATGTGGAAACATTTAGAAAATGGCCTTCAAGATATCTGTAGAATTATCCAGAATTATCCAAATCAAATTTGCCTTGGATCCTTTTGTCTATGTTTTAATTCCATAGAAGTCATTTTTCAATAAAATATTTTCATGATTTGCATATCCCTTTCAAGGAATCTTGAAATGCTATTTGTAATGTTTAGCTCTGATTAAATTCCAAAATAGTGAGATTTTTAAATGTTCATAGAGAATTAGACTGACATAAAATAAAAAATCAGAAATTTAAAAAGAAATTTAAAACACAACCTTGTGAAAGACTTCTACTGAAATAAACATGCATATTATTAAAAATAATAGACTAAATTGGTTGCTTGAAAACTATAAATGGGCAATCTACTTTATTAATATGCCAATAAGAAAAGTTATTTAAAAATTTTTATTACTGTATTTTGTTCTTTCTATACACATTCTTAAAAGCATGTATGTGTACAAGAGCAAATGTAATTTTTATTTCACTTTTAGAACATTTTTAGCTTTACTGTTTCTTTACTGCCATATAAGATTATACAAGTTTCATGCTCTAACATTATTTCAAAGATGGTTTCTGTACACGATTGGGCTTCCTTGGTAACTTAGCAAAGAATCTGCCTGCAATGCAGGAAACCTGGATTCATTACCTGGGTCAGGAAGATCCCCAGGAGAAATGAGTGGCTACCCACTCCATTATGCTTGCCTGTAGAATTCCATGGACAGAAGAGCTTGGTGGGCTACAGTCCATGGGTTGCAAACAGTTGGGCACAACTGAGCAACTCAACGCACACACACACTGTACGTGAATACCTCAGTATTTTTAAGGTATAACTTTGGAAGGCTGTGTATTTATTATCTCACTTACAACCTTTTATTTAGGTCTTGCTATTCAGATTACTGAAATTTACATGTACTCAGTAGCGTCTGACTTTTTGCCACCGCGTGGACTGTAGCCTGACAGGCTCCTCTGTCCATAGGATCTTCCAAGCAAGAATATTGGAGTGCATCGCTGTTTCCTCCTCTAGGGAATCTTCTTGGAGAAGGCAATGGCACCCCACTCCAGCACTCTTGCCTGAAAAGTCCCATGGACGGAGGAGCCTGGTGGGCTGCAGTCCATGGAGTCGCTAAGAGTCGGACATGACTGAGCGACTTCACTTTCAATTTTCACTCTCATGCATTGGAGAAGGAAGTGGCAACCCACTCCAGTGTTCTTGCCTAGAGAATCCCAGGGACGGGGGAGCCTGGTGGGCTGCCGTCTATGGGGTCGCACAGAGTTGGACATGACTGAAGCGACTTAGCAGCAGCAGCAGCAGCAGCAGCAGCAGCAGGGGATCTTCTAGACCCATGGATCAAACCTATGTTTCTTGCATCTCCTGCATTGTAGGCAGATTCTTTACCTCTGAACCACTGGTAAAGTTCAAAATTTACATTATAGCTGAAAATGAGAAATATTTCTTGACTAAAGAGAACTACTGAAGTCATGGAAAGGTACAGCACATACAAAATATATTTCATTACTCAGTTAAATCATAAATTTTCTGTTGAGTGATATTTAAAGGTAAAATAGTTGATGTCAAGAGTCTATCAGAAACTAAAATATATTGAAAGTAGATTTGTAGTATTTGAGATTGATTTTTGGGGTTTGTTGCTTTTAAAAAATTTTATTGGAGTACAGTTGCTTTACAATGTTGTGTTGGTTTCTGCTATACAGCAAAGTGGATCAGCTATATGTATACATATATCTTTTCTTTTTCGGATTCCTTCCCTAAGAAAAGATTTTGACAGGAATGGGAAATTCTCCAAGCTCAATATGAGGATTTTCATGTATGTAATTTTCACTCGGTGGTGAAAGTTCCTTACATAGCTCTTTGTGTGCTAATTTAAAAGTGGGCCAGCACTTTTAAATCAGAACCAGCACCTAACCCCTTTTTATTTTTTCTAGTTATTGGTAATGACTTTTAAAATCCAAATCCAGTCACTCTACTTCTAAGGATAAACTGCTATATAACAGACACATGTTTAAGACATAGTAAATATAGGCTGGATCTCAGTAAGTCACAAATGGTAAAGAAAAAAAAAAGACGGATTCCAAGAACAAAATGTAATGACTAAGTCACTTCTCACTTTCTAGACATGGGCAGAGATTTTTAAATGAGGTAAATGCTACAAAAAATATTTGGAGTAAGCTATTGGAGAATGGTATAAAGCTTGGGAATATACTTTCACTGCATAAATTATAAGGCTGATGATTTATATTACTTGATTTTACATTTAGAAACAAAGTATAAATATTGTACAATGTGTTTTTCCCAGTTAATTTTTTTTTTTTAATTTGGGAGTAAAGGTAAAGGAAGCTATTTATAAACAGTACTAAGTCCATATCTACTTGTTTCTAAATAAATCTTGACATATCATAAGGATCAAACATTACGGAACTCCTAATTGCCCCCAAACCTGAGTCTGCCCTTTCATAAGCAGAGGGAAAAAGCCTTTTTCAAAATTAAAGGATGAAAGAAAACGTACACTCAACAATATTGAAGAACAAAAAGACATTTCTTGTAACATTAGTGTCAACTTAGAGGGAAAGTTAGATATCCAAGCCTCCCCCTCATGTGTAGGACCCGAAGAAACTGTAAATTCAGGCCCTCATATCGCTTGTCTAATTTTTTTTTTTTCTCATCAGTGAAACTTTATTCCAGAGTATATCTAACTTCTACCAGAATAATGGAATGGTTGTTTACACCACTGTTTGGGGTGATTTTTTTTAATTAATTAATTTTTTATTGAAGGATAATTGCTTTATAGAATTTTGCTGTTTTCTGTCAAACCTCAACATGACTCAGCTTAGGGGTACATGTATCCCCTCCCTTTTGGAACTCCCTCCCCATCCCACCCCTCTAGGTTGATACAGAACCCCTGTTTGAGTTTCCTGAGCCACACAGCAAATTCCTGTTGGCTATCTATTTTATGAGGCTTCCTTCATAACTCAGTTGGTAAAGAATCTGCCTGCAATGCAAGAGACCCTGGTGTGATTCCTGGGTCGTGAAGATCCCCTGGAGAAGGGATAGGCTACTCACACAAGTATTCTTGGGCTTCCCTTGTGGCTCAGCTGGTAAAGAAACCATCTGCAATGCCAGAGACCTGCGCTCGATCCCTGTGTTGGGATGATCCCTTGGAGGAGGGAAAGGCTACCCACTTAAGTATTCTAGCCAAGAGAATTCTGTGGACTATATAGTCCATGGGGTCGCAAAGAGTCAGACACAACTGAGCCTTTTCACTTTCATCTATTTTACATATGGCAATGTAAATTTCCATGTTACTCTTTTCATACATCTCACCTTCTCCTCCCCTTCCCCATGTCCATAAGCCTTAGGACTTTTTATTTTATTTTTCCTACCAAGGATTGCAGTCTTCAGTACTTGTACCCTTGCACTGATCAGTTCAGTTCAGTCAGTCAGTCATGTCTGACTTTTTGTGACTCCACGAACCACAGAACTCCAGGCCTCCCTGTCCATCACCAACTCCCAGAGTCCACCTAAACCCATATCCATTGAGTCGGTGATGCCATCTAACCATCTCATCCTCTGTCATCCTCTTCTCCTCCTGCCTTCAATCTTTCCCAGCATCAGGGACTTTTCAAATGAGTCAGTTCTTTGCATCAGGTAGCCAAAGTATTGGAGTTTCAGCTTCAACATCAGTCCTTCCAATGAACACCCAGGACTTATCTCCTTTAGCAGGGACTGGTTGGATCTCCTTGCAGTCCAAGGGACTCTCAAGAGTCTTATCCAACACCACAGGTCAAGAGCATCAATTCTTCGGCGCTCAGTTTTCTTTGGAGTCCAACTCTCACATCCATACATCACCACTGGAAAAACCATAACCTTGACTAGACGGACCTTTGTTGGCAAAGTAATGTCTCTGCTTTTCAATATGCTATCTAGGTTGGTCATAGCTTTCCTTCCAAGGAGTAAGAGTCTTTTAATTTCATGGCTGCAGTCACCATCTGCAGGGATTTTGGAGCCGAGAAAAATAAAGTCAGCCTCTGTTTCTACTTTTTCCCCATCTATTTGCCATGAAGTGATGGGACTGGATGCCATGATCTTAGTTTTCTGAATGTTGAGCTTTAAGACAACTTTTTCACTCTCCACTTTCACTTTCATCAAGAGGCTCTTTAGTTCTTCTTCACTTTCTGCCATAAGGGTGATGTCATCTGCATATCTGAGGTAATTGATATTTCTCCGGGCAATCTTGATTCCAGCTTGTGCTTCCTTCAGCCCAGCGTTTCTCATGATGTACTCTGCAGATAAGTTAATTAAGCAGGGTGACAATATACAGCCTTGACGTACTCCTTTTCCTATTTGGAACCAGTCTGTTGTTCCATGTCCAGTTCTAACTGTTGCTTCCTGACCTGCATACAGATTTCTCAAGAGGCAGGTCAGGTGGTCTGGTATTCCCATCTCTTTCAGAATTTTCCAGTTTATTGTGATCCACACAGTCAAAGGCTTTGGCACAGTCAATAAAGCAGAAATAGATGTTTTTCTGGAACTCTCTTGCTTTTTCAATGATCCAGAGGATGTTGGCAATTTGATCTCTGGTTCCTCTGCCTTTTCTAAAACCAGCTTGAACATCTGGAAGTTCACGGTTCATGTATTGCTGAAGCCTGGCTTGGAGAATTTTGAGCATTACTTTACTAGTGTGTGAGATGAGTGCAATTGTGTGGTAGTTTGAGCATTCTTTGGCATTGCCTTTCTTTGGGATTGGAATGAAAACTGACCTTTTCTAGTCTTGTGGCTACTGTTGACTTTTCCAAATTTGCTGGCCTATTGAGTGCAGCACTTTCATAGCATCATCTTTCAGGATTTGGAATAGCTCAACTGGAGTTCCATCACCTCCACTAGCTTTGTTCATAGTGATGCTTCCTAAGGCCCACTTGACTTAACATTCCAGGATGTCTGGCTCTAGGTGAGTGATCACACCATTGTGATTATCTGGGTCGTGAAGATGTTTTTTGTACAGTTCTTGTGTGTATTCTTGCCACCTCTTCTTAATATCTTCTGCTTCTGTTAGGTCCATACCATTTCTGTCTTATAGGGAGGTACAAATATACCACTAGCATTATGTGAATATAATTCCTTTATCCGTGGACTCCTCATGTCAGGTTGGAAGGAGAGAGGGAGGGAAGACTACACTCTAAAGGGCAGGGCCTAAAACATGAGGGCCCAAACTTCCTGAGCACCTTAAATGTGGGGCTTGTCAACTGCATTATTTTCTACCCATCACAGACATTCAAAGTGTATCTTCTGACATTCACCTGTACCCCTATCTGCACCCTTCAGATTTCTTCAAATCCTGACAAGTGAGAAATAGCCATTTGGAGAAGTAACATTGATAAACTGCCCTGAACACTAGGGAAAAAAAAAAGTATTACCGTTATGTTATTAAGTCTTCCAATCTACGAACATGAGATATCTTTCCATTTACCTAAATCTTTCAAAATTTCCTTCAACAATATTTTATCATTCTCAGTGTCCAAGTATTACAAAAATGTTAAATTTTTTTCTGAATTTTTTTAAATGCTATTGAGAATGGCATTGTTCTCTTAGTTTCATTTTTGGATTGCTTGTTGCTAGTGGATAGAAATGTAATTGATTTTGTAGATTGCTCTTATGTCCTATGATTTTGCTAAGCTTGCTTATTCTAGTAGTTTTTCCATGAACTCCTTAGGATTTTCTGTGTATAAGATTCATGTCAGTTGTGAATAAAGACAGTTTTACTTCTTCCCTATATCTAAGTGCCACACTGTAGCTCTGTCCTTCCGCCCTTTTGACCACAGAATGAGTCAAAGATATAAAGAGAGCCTGAAGAAGCCTTTCACTAATATTTGTAAATGAAAGTTCACTAATAAAGCTGAAGGAGCTATATCAACACATAACCAGTCATTGTGAAGCTAGAAAGCAAATAGTCCATGTTGCACAGAATTGATATGTGCAGTCTAGTCCTTTACTGAGTATTCTGTGTGACCAGAGAAGGTAGCATATAGAGTCTTTAACTTCATGTAATTTAGTATCCAGGTCTGAACATAAGAAGCCTAGACACAAAGAAGATAGCTTGCAGAAAAGTGCTATGCAATAGGTATGGGGGATTTTCTAGGAGGGAAATGCTGTTGTGAGATGTTGTTTGATCTTTATGGTGATCAAAGAAAGGTTAATAGAAAAAGTGAAATTTGAATGTTGTCTTGGGAAATGACTTTATGAAGAAGAGGAAGGAATGCATTACAGATGATATAAGTGAAGTCTTTCAGTCGTGTCCGACTCTTTGCGACCCCATGGACTGTAGCCTATCAGTCTCCTCCATCCATGGGATTTTCCAGGCAAGAGTGCTGGAGTGGATTGCCATTTCCTTCTCCAGGGGATCTTCCCTACCCAGGAATCGAACCCGGGTCTCCCACATTGCAGGCAGACGCTTTACCGTCTGAGCCACCAGGGAAGCCCCACACAGATGATATAGTGCAAATTTGTGGTAAAGGGATTACAGAAAAACATATTCATAGATTTACAGAATGTATACATTAGATAAATGAATGTACCTGAGAATATCTGAAGATTAGAAGTTATTGGTCAGGACAATGTGGTTGATTTGGAATATTAAACTAAGGGAGTTGGACTTTATCCTATAAGTGGAAAAAGTAAAAACAAAATATTTAAAATTGCTAATAAAGAAAATGAACAAAATAGTCATGGAACGACAATATTTGTTAATAAGGTATAATCAGTAAGAAAGTAGGATGGCTGTCTTCTTTTTCTTCTTCCTTCACCTTCTAAATGTAAGGCCCACAGTAGGTAAAGGAAACAGACATATACGTGATAGGAAGGACAAATTTAAATATATGTTGTGTAGACATAGGAAAATAAGGGAAATGAAAGAGTGGAACTCCAAATTCTCAGTCAGATTAACAGTGATATCTTTGAGATAAATAGAGGAAACTTGACCCAGGGAATTTGTCCTTTACCCACAACACCTGGCCCAGGAGAAGGAGCCAACTTTGCACAGCTGATGAGTGGTAAGACTGGGATTTGAATTTACCTTGTTGATTTTTAGAGACGAGGCTTTGACCAGTATGTTATACTCCTTCCTGAAGTATTTAATCATTTACAAAGACAAACAAATCCAGAGGAGGCAGAAGGGATGGTACAATTAGGGTACAGATAAGTCGACTAGGTTCTGCTTCCCCGGAGAACAGGATCAGGAAATCTGTTCTCAAATCAAACATCAAACCAAATTTCAAGTATTCTAGACACAGAAGTCTAAAATGTTACAATTCTTCATTACACAGCATGTGGGTAATGACAGGTTTTGAGAAGAAAATCAACATAGAGCATAACTACACATAAATTATTATAGTTGGAAGTTACAGAGGAAATACTTTTAGTGAAAGAAGGTGGGAGCATGAAATGAGAGCCATATCAAGTGAAGACTTTTATGACGGACACACACACATATGTACAGTTAGTAAAGAATAAACTGCAGACGATTAGTAGCTTAAAGTTGCCAGCCAAAGATCTGTTGCTGGAGATGAAAGAAGGGATTGTATTTAAAGCTCTAGTGGAAAGGTTGGTCTGGATAATAGACCTCTTGGAAAACTCTGGATGGATGAGAACCAAATGTAGGAAAATGTGAGATTGGGATAAGTCATTCATTAAATTCAAGAATTCATTCCTTCAAGAATTGTGTTAGTCATGCATTTCTTAAAGTACATTTTTATCATGGTAACATGAATATTTCAGAATTCATCTAAATAATGTTTTTGGCCCTATTATAACATTTCTATTCTTATTTCTATCTGCCGCTCCCTCCCACTCCAATTATCCTACTCTATACAATGTGTTTGCTGTAAGATCTTGAATATATATGTATATTTGAATGTTATTTAAAATTTTATGAAGTTTTGGGGAATTTATATTATATAAATGTTTCTTATATTTTTTATTCAACACTTTATTATTAAGATCTATCTTCGTTCTTATGTGTATTTCTACTTTATTGTTCTCTATGCTGCATAGGATCCATCATTTTCAGCAATTATATATACATATATATTATATATATATATTATTTTCATAATGCTGGGTCTTTGGTTCTCTCCATCTCCCTGCAATGAAAAATTAATCTTTAATGAAATCATTATGTTCTTTCACAGATTTAAGTGGAAGTACATTTGGTAAGTAGATCAGAAGTAGGATTGCTATTTTATAAGTGTAGGTTTAATTTCTCTAAGTACTTACTTAAGGACTTCCGCATTGCTCTCCAGAATAGTTGTACCAATTCAAACTCCTATCAGCAGTATATGTGTGTTATCATTTCCTGAAATTTTCTTCAATATTTGCTATTATCTGAACATCTTCTGTCTTACTAATGTGCTCCTCAAATTTACCCCTTTGCTATTTATCAATATCATATATTTCATCCTTCATTTCAACAGATATGGTTTTCACACTGTATTTTTTTTTTTAAGATTTTAAGCAAACTTTTTTAAGACTGTTTATTTCTTTTTCAGGTTTCAAATATCCTCTTATACCTTCGAGGGCAGTTGATACACATATTTTAAATTATTGCTATTTTAGTACAATTATCTGGCTGTCTTTGTTGCATGTGGACTTTCTATGTGGTTGAGTTTCTCTGAGGTCTCATTTTGCTTTTGGTGGGCTTTATTATGCTCAGGTGGAAAAAGAAACTAAAAGCAGGTACTAAAAGCAGGCTCAATATTAACCCCTTCATAGTTTGGAATGAGAGACACTTTAGGAGAATAGCGGTATTCTGCCGTTCTTTGTTTGCCTTCTTCCCCCATAACCATTCCACTGTGAATTTTGATGTATGCATGCATCATAGCTGTTAGTTTTTAGCATGGGTGATCTCCCTCAGTTTTAATCACCATCCTAACTCCTGATGTGCGTAATCGCACGTTTAGAAAAAAGTGCACATGGTCTTCCTTCCCTTGTCATTATTTCCTCATTTTCCTAGCTGAGCTGAGTTCACTCTACTGGTAATATCCTGCCCAGCAGACTTAAAAATGACTTTGAAGGAAGCGGCGATGGTGTCTTTTTCAATTCCCCCATTACTAGAATGGAAGTTCTGGGCAGGAGTTTGCTGATTTTGCTATTGTATTGTCACCACTTCGAAGAATACTCTGCACATAGAAGATACTCTGAATTTTGAATGAGCAAGAAAAAAATGAATACAAGGAAAATAAATTGATATGAATAAGACCTCTGCCTCAGCCTATTTTGTTATCTTTTGAGCCTACTTTTCTGCCTTTGTTGTTTTTTCTTCTCCACTCACTCTCACGCTATTTCATACTCAGAGGGCGTCTCACACCTTTTGGTATTAAACGTACCCACCTTCCTCTTATTTCTGTGACATTTCTGGGGTTGTAATCATGGAAGAGAGAACGTATAATGCTAGTATTCTATCTCATCAGAAAAAGCTGACTTCAGTCTAAAGCTTCCATGATATCCAAATCTCTCATTTATTTTCTTTTCAAGTTACTCCCACTTATGCAAATTTTTTGAATACTGTTAAAATTCCAAGAATCTAGTCAATTATTGATGAGGCTGATGAGGCCATGATTTATGTATTAGTTGTTCACTCATGTCTGACTCTTTGCAACCCCGCAGACTGTAGCCTGCCAGGCTCCTCTGTCCATGGGGATTCTCCAGACAAGTGGAGCGGGTAGCTACTGGAGTGGGTAGCCATTCCCTTCTCCAGGGGATCTTCCAGACCCAGAGATTAACCCATGTCTCCTGCATTGTGGACAGATTCTTTGCAGTCTGAGCCACCAGGGAAGCCTGTGTCACCTATAGCATAAATCTAAGATGAAAATACTCCTTAGTGCATTTTTCTGATATATCACACAACCAGTGACAAAGCCTCAGCAACTGGTAATTCCTAGATCCTCATTTCTGATGCCCCAAGAGGAAGCTTGCCAACTACTTTGCTATATGAATACAAATATAAGTCACAGACAGTAAAATGAAACAAGTATCCATAGAAGCAGAGGACACTTGGACAAAAAAGAAAAGTAGGATATGAAAATATGTAGACACTGATCTGGCCCTTAATCATTATATAATTCTGGGGAGCATGTTTCTTCTGAGGCTGTTTTCACAGAGGTAAATGGGGACAAAAAATGGCTTGTCTGCCTGGCTCATAGAACTTCTGTGAGAATAAAAAGCAATGGGTGTTTATTAAAGTACTTTATAAATATTATGCTGCTGCTGCTAAGTCACTTCAGTTGTGCCTGACTCTGTGCAACCCCAAAGACGGCAGCCCACCAGGCTCCGCCGTCCCTGGGATTTTCCAGGCAAGAGTACCGGAGTGGGTTGCCATTGCCTTCTCCGTTCTAAATATTACAGAGCACCGTAATTATAAAAACAAGAGAAATGTTGGCTTCTGTCAGTATCCACTTTTCTGTTACAAATGCTTGTTTTTTTTTTCAAATTTTAATACTGTTTTTATACTACTCAGTGTTTCAACACTGACATTCTTAAATGTATGACTTCTGCAAAAACAAAAAGGTTGTTATGGCCATAGACCAATAACTTTACATGCTCAGTTTCTTAATTAAAAAATTCTTTTGTGATTCCTTTGAAGAGAAAGTAATTACATTCTAATTTAGATTTTGTATAAATTATAATAATTGTTTGGATTCAACAAGATAGTTCATGAAGGCTATTTGTGGCTGTTGCACTGTTAAGACTACTTTCTATTTATGCAAACCTATTAATTGTTCCCAGTTAAAAGTGAACCATTATCCATGCAAGTAAAAGATTTGGTCTAAAAAACTTTGGTTTTCAAATTCATGCAATGCCATCACTATCTTCTTTATGGTTTGGATTTCTTATTCTAAATTATCCACAAAAGAGACATTAAATAAGTATCTATAAAAGAAATAATACACTGGGACTTTTATTTTTCATATTCTCTCAGTTTCAGGCAAAAATCTAAAGAAAAGGAAAATGAAATGTTACTTAAGTCACATAGACATCTAAAGTCTCTGATTTATGTGAAATCTTCTGTTTGGTAGAGGATATAGAGGAAAGAAAGGAATATTGAATTTCTGACAATATACATGCTTAGTCCTTTGCTACCAAAGCAGTGAGCATATATTTATTTATTTTTCCTGTGCTTTCTGAATTGAAACCAGTACATTGTAAGTTTGTCATACAAATGCTTGCCAAAAACAAACAAACTAAAAACTTGCCATTTATTTCTATTAGTTCTTTTTCTCCTGAGATGACTGCCCTACACAGAGCCGTTTTATTCTCTTCACGTCTTTGATGATGGAACATCTTGACATCACTCCAATTTCAATTCCAACATGTTGGAAGAATTGAAACACATTTACTTTAAAATTCTGAAGCACATTAATGATACCATAGAAATGAATCTCACTTATGAAAAACCTATTAGTTTTACCTTTGTTAACATGTTTCAGTGCAACTCTATGATCAACACTTCTCTCTGTGCTGACTGCAGCTGTAGCAACTGCAGCTGCCAAGAAAAAGAGCAAAATATTTTTCAAGCCAAAGCCAACAACAAGGCTGCCACAAATATTCATTCATCTTTTATATCTAGGTTTGTTGTACTTTTCTTTCTTACTCTAACTGTATAATGAAATACTATTATCACTGTCATCATCCCTAGATTAACGCTTAGAGAAAAAAGGAAAACCTCTCCCGGCATTGATTTTCAGGCCCTTTCACTCTGGAAGATTAGCAGCAAGAGGATCTTTTTGTTACTTCTCTTCATTGGAAGTGGGCTGCTGTGTATCTCCAGGGAAGGCAGCACAGGTCTCTGTTTGCATTCTGGGCTATTAGCAACAGGAAGCTTTAACAGTAAGGATCTGTAGTACTTAAGCAGACCATCATGGGGCAAATCCTGTTGGCCTTATCAGAAAGCTCTTACCAGCTTGTCCACCACAATTTCATCAAGCTCGTAGATGGAATAAGTAATAGGAAAAACAAGCCAAAAGGGGAATTGCTAGAGCTGGTGACACTTCTGACAGCAACAGACATATCAATGCTCTGATAACCACGCAGTGCTAGTGACAAAAAACTGCTTTTAACTAAGAATCTGAACATGTGAGTGTGTATAGCAGTGCCATAAAAGAGGGCCTTCTTTTATTTACAGTCTGTTGATTTCAGCTTGCTTTAGACCACTGGGGTAAATAAGCTAGCAGTAGTCAGGATTTACTTTCTCTGCTTTTACTCAGGATTGAAATTTGCTTACTGCAGTTTGGGATGTAGAGGCCACGGCATGTGAACTCATGGTGAGAAGCCACAGAAGAAGAGGAATTCATGAGTGAGAGGGCATGCTGAACTCACTGGCCTGCCTGACCTCTGCTGCAAATATTACTCACAGAATCAGTAGCATTCAAAATGCTGACAGAAAGATTGTAAGAGGTCAGCAAAGGGTGAACTTGCATGAGCATCTTGGGACCAAACCTTTGAGAGTTACGATAAACTATTAGCTATATAGTGGCTACAATTGAAATGCAACTGTTCATCTAGTTCCTTTTTTGCTCTTTGACATGTGCCCAATTCAATAGTGAATAATTTCTGCTCTACTGTAGGAAAAATACAGAAGGCACAGAAGATGTCAAGCCCTGAGATGCTTTAATAAGCAGTTGACGAATAAAAATTATTTGAAAAGAGAGCATCTTAGAGTATTCCAGCCTTGCTCCTCTGTCCGCTTGGGTTGCTTATCACTTACTGAGAATCACAGGGCCTCCTAGCACTGTAATCTCTAGTTCCTGTCCTCGGAGGATATGAGGATTTTCTAGAGTCAGTCATATTTCAGAGATATTTTATACATAGGGTAATGGCAAGCCAGAGAAATGCTGATTTTTCAGTTTCTTAAATATTTACTGTGCAGCTACTATATACCAGGATTTGTGCTAGTGAAAAAGTAAGTGAAAGTGTTAGTCACTCAGTCGTGTCTGACTCTTTGTGACCCATGGACTGTAGCCTGCCAGACTCCTCTGTCCCTGGAATTCTCCAGGCAAAAGCACTGGAGTGGGTTGCCATGTCCTCCTCTAAGGGATCTTCCTGACCCAGGAATCAAAACTGGATCTCTACTGCCTAGCAGGCAGATTCTTTACCATCTGAGCCACCAGGAAAGCTCGGATTTGTCCTAAGAACTGGGTAAACATAGACGTTTCCTAGTTTTTTAAGCTCAGTCCAGGAGGGAGAATGCAGGTTCAGATATAATATAATGTGCTGATTGTATTTTATTTTAAAAAACATCTTTTTTGGTTTTCTATATTCCCACCAAAGGAAGGGAACGTGTATCTGTGGGACCTTTTCTCATACATTCATTTCATTTAGGACAGCCCCACTTCTGGTTTCCTAAGTAAAATTTATCTAGACCCTTTGTGGGAAATGAAGCTTAAAAATATGGAGTCCTTCTTCAGTGAAAAGAATATGAGGCCCTACCATTGAGAAAATCTGCTTATGACTAAGTCTAAAATTATGGAATCAAATGTACTTACTGCTGTGTATTCTGACTTGTTTCCTGAGTAGAAGATACCTCATACCAATTCCAAAGAAGGTTAATCTCTTTGTCTGGGTATTTTTAGTTTTCAACAAAATAAATGTGTATATACAACAACCATTAAATGCTTTCTTTAGAGAGTGCAGTTAAAAGTTCAGGATAACAGAGAAGTTACAAAGCAGTTTTCTCCTTGCATAATAATAGTTTATATGTAAACAAACAATTCAGTTAGTCAGTTTAGTGACTCCATGCTGCAGCACACAAGGCTTCCCTGTCCATCACCAACTCCTGGAGTTTACTCAAACTTACATCCATCTAGTTGGTGATGCCACCCAATCATCCCGTCCTCTGTCATCCCCTTCTCCTCCAGCCTTCAATCTTTTCCAGCATCAGGGTCTTTTCCAATGAGTCAGTTCTTCGCATCAGGTGGCCAAAGTATTGGAGCTTTAGCTTCAACATCAATCCTTCCAATAAATATTCAGGACTGATTTCCCTTAGGATTGCCTGGTCTGATATCCTTGCTGTCCAAAGGACTCTCAAGAGTCTTCTCCAACACCACAGTTCAAAAACATCAATTCTTCAGTGCTAGGCTTTCTTTATAGTCCAAATCTCATATACATACATGACTACTGGAAAAACCATAGCCTTGACTAGATGGACCTTTGTTGGCAAAGTAATGTCTCTGCTTTTTAATATGCTGTCTAGATTGGTCATAGCATTTCTTCCAAGGAGCAAGTGTTTTTTAATTTCATGACTACAGTCACCATCTGCAGTGATTTTGGAGCCCCAACAAAAATAAAGTCTCTCACTGTTTTCACTGTTTCCCCATCTATTTGTCATGAAGTGACTGGACCAGATGCAATGATCTTTGTTTTCTAGATGTTGAGTTTTAAGCCAACCTTTTTACTCTTCTCTTTCACTTTCATCAAGAGGCTCTTTAGTTCTTTACTTTCTGCTATAAGGGTGGTGTTATTTGCATATCTGAGGTTATTGGTATTTCTCCTGGCAATCTTGATTCCAGCTTGTGCCTTATTCAGCCCAGCATTTCTCGAGATGTACTCTGCATTTAAGTTAAATAAGCAGAGTGAAAATATACAGTCTTCACGTACTCCTTTCCCTATTTGGAATCAGTCTGTTGATTCATGTCCAGTTCTAACTGTTGCTTCTTGACCTGCATACAGATTTCTCAGGAGGCAGGTCAGCTGGTCTGGTATTCCTATCTCTTTAAGTATTTTCCACAGTTCGTTGTGATCCACACAGTCAAAGGCTATGGCATAGTCAATAAAGGAGAAGTATAAGTTTTTCTGGAACTCTGTTGCTTTTTCTATGATCCAACTGATGTTGGCAATTTGATCTCTGGTTCCTTTGCTTTTTCTAAATCCAGTTTGAACATCTGGAAGTTCACGGTTCATGTACTGTTGAAGACTGGCTTGGAGGATTTTGAGCATTAAAGGTTAATTAAAACTTCTCAAGGCATTTAAGAATATATATGTTGGATGACCAAAGAACAGAAAGATAAGGGAAGGTAACTCAGACATTTTGTTGAAGAAAGTGACCTAAAGGTAGAAATTTAAAAGTTCAATTAAAAAAAAAAAAAAAAAGCAGTCTAGTAAAGGCATACAGATATACAGTAAATAATTTAAATTGTTAAATATTTTAAATGCCAACCTTATTTGGAGAAATTTTTAGGATCTAAATACAGATAAGGCCCTAATTACAGTAGTTGGGATGATTAAAGGATATTGCATCCTATATTATAACTTTCATGCAACTTTTGATTATTATGAAGTATTTAAAATCAGCAGACTAAAGAAATGTTTAGATGATTTATTGTGAATTTTAAATTGTGTAGGAGGCTACCAAATTTGGTATTAATTAAAGCAGTCCAAGAAAAAGTGACATTTATATCGACTATACTTCTGTAAGTCCTATTTAAGGCATTTTTCTTATGACTTTTTCTCTCTTCATTATCATTGTTGTTTAGTCACCAAGTGGTGTCTGACTCTTTGCGACCCCATGGACTGCAGCACACAAGGCTTCCCTGTCCTGCCCAATCTCCCGGAGTTTGCTCAAACTCATGTTTATTGAGTGCGTGATGCTAGCAAAACTTTTTTTCTCCTCTTGTAGAGTTTTTGTTAAGATTTATTGGAGGCTAACACACATACAGAAAACATGACCTGCATACAAACTGATCATAACTTCAAGTGAATGATGGGTGTGTGTGTTAGTTGCTTAGTCGTGTCTGACTCTTTGCAACCCCATGGACTGTAGCCCACCAGGCCCCTCTGTCCAGGGGATTCTATAGGCAATAATACTGGAGCGGGTTGCCATTTTCTTCTCCAGGGCATCTTCTTGACCCAGGGATCGAACCAGGGGTCTCCTGGTATTGCAGGCAGATTCTTTACCATCTGAGCTACAGGTAAGTCTCAAGTGAATCATACTCCTTGGTAATCAGCTTTGTTTGTAGAGATGTGGATGGAACTAGAGAGTGTCATACAGAGTGAAGTGAGTCAGAGGAAAAAAAAAAAATATATATATATATATATATATTAACACATATGTGTAAATTTGGAGAAATGGAACAGATGATCCTATTTGCAAAGCAGAAATAGAGATACAGATGGGAGAACAAATGTATGGATATGTGTGCATGTGTGTTTGTGTTTGTGCTCAGTCATGTCTGACTCTTTGTGACCCCATAGACTGTAGCCCACCAGGTTCCTCTGTCCATGGGATTCTCCAAGTAAGAGTACTGGAGTGGGTTGCTATGCCCTCCTCTAGGGGTAGTCCCAATCCAGGGATCAAACCCGCATCTCTTGTGTCTCTTGCTTTAGCAGACAGATTCTTTACCACTGTACCCACTGCCACTTTGGAAGCCCCAAATTTAAGGTTGTGTCTGTCTGCTTGAATGCAAGCTCAGTCACTTCAGTTGTGTCAGACTCTTTGAGACCCTATAAACTGTAGCCTGCCAGGCTCCTCTACTCATGGGTTTCTCCAGGCAATAATACTGGAATGGGTTGCCATCGGCTCCTCCAGAGGTTCTTCCAAGCCAGAGATCGAACTCACAGCTCCTGTGTGTCTCCTGCATTGCCGATAGATTGTTTACCGCTGAGTCATTGGGGAAGCCTAAATGTATGGATACCAAAGGGGAAAGAGTGGGGAGGTTGGAGGAATTGGGAGATTTAGATTGATACATATACACTATTGATATTCTGTATAAAATAAGATAACTAATGAAAGCATATTTGTTTTCATATGTTCATTCAGGGAACTCTACTTAATGCCCTGTTGCAACCTGAATGTAAAGGAATTCCAAAAGGGAAGGAATATATGTATGTGTATGACTGATTCATTTTGCGGTACAGTAGAAATGAACACAACATTGTACAGCAATTATACTCCAATAAAAATTAATAATAAAAAAATATTTAGAACATTGTGATTCATCATGAAGACCTCATAACTTTCCTATTGTTTACTCCCAAATTCATTTCTGCCAAAGGCAGCAATTACCCTGAATTTGAATGCTTAATTTCAATATTGAATTTAGATTCAATATACCTTATTGAACATGTATATGTACACATGTGTAACTCTTACTTTGATATAATTTAAAACTTACAAAGAGCTGCAAGATTAATAGAAGGACCTCCTATACCCCCTTTACTGGATTCACTCTTGAGTAGATTTTGATGTATTGTCATCTCTCTCTAGCTTTCCTACTGAACCATTTGTGAGTAAATTGAAGATGTTGTACATTTTTAACCCTAAATACTTCATTGTTTATTTCCTAAAATACAAGATAGTCTCTTATGTAATTACGTTATACTCTAGAGTTACAATATAGTTATCAGAAACAGGGAATGTTAGAGTTTACTATAGGGTTTAAAATTTTTTTTTAGTATACTGCTGCTACTGCTAAGTCACTTCAGTCGTGTCCGACTCTGTGCGACCCCATAGATGGCAGCCCACCAGGCTCCCCTGTCCCTGGGATTCTCAAGGCAAGAACACTGGAGTGGGTTGCCATTTCCTTCTCCAATGCATGAAAGTTAAAAGTGAAAGGGAAGTCGCTCAGTCATGTCGGACCCTCAGCGACCCCATGGACTGCAGCCTTCCAGGCTCCTCCATCCATGGGATTTTCCAGGCAAGAGTACTGGGTTATCAATTATTTTTTAATGAATTAAACATAGATTTGAAACTAAACAACAATAACCAGGGCCACTCTTTCTTTGTGTAAATTACTGGCATATTCTCAAGGAGAAAATAACAAATTTTAAGAGGCATATTTAAAAATTAATAATTTAGGAGAAGCCAAGATGGTGGAGAAGTAGGATGGGGAGAACACTTTCTCCCCCACAAATTCATCAAAAGAACATTTAAAACCAAGTAAATTCAACAAAACAACTTCTGAATGCAGGCAGAGGACATCAGGCACCCAGAAAAGCAACCCAAGTCTTCGAAAGGAGGTAGGAAAAAATATAAAAGACAAAAAAGAGACAAAAGAGGGGGGGACGGAGTTCCGTCCCAGGAAGGGAGTCTTAAAAAGAGAGAAGTTTCCAAACACCAGGAAACCTTCTCACTGCTGAATCTGTGCCAAGCTTTGGAAGCACAGAGGGCAACATAACAGGGAGGAAAAATAAATAAACAATTAAAACCCACAGATTGCGAGCCCTATGGTAACTCCCCCAGTGGAGAAGCAGTGCAGATGCCTGCACACACCATTAGCAAGCGGGGGCTGGGCAGGGAGGCGCGGCGCGGGCTGCGTCGCTTAGAGTAAGGACCTGGCCTGAATACCCTGAGCGCTATCTGAGCGAAATAATTTGGGCTAGCAAACCAGACTGTGGGATATCTACCACGTGAAAAGCCAGCCCTAACCTAGGACACTGCCAGGCCCACGCACGGAACAAAGGACTGAACAGAGATAGCCGGCTGCAGACCTTCCCCCTCCGGTGACAGGCAGCCAGAACTGGAAGGGGGCAATCGCAGCCCCAGAGAGACATTACCTATAAAACTGTAAGCAGGCTTCTTTGCTAACTAAAACTTCTTGAGGGTCTGGACGGTCAACATCTGCCTGAGAAGGTGCGCTGGTTGTACACCTAGATAACTGAGCGGTGGGGAGGTGATAAGTCGCAGCAATCGTGCTCGCCAAACACCTCATCACCTGAGCTGCTCGGACCTGGGAAGGGCACAAAACGCAGGCCCAACCGAGTCTGCGCCTCTGAGGACCATCCGAGTGCCTGAACCTGAGCGGCTTGGACCTGGGAGGTGCAGGCAGCCCAGGGCCGGCCATGGATGGTTACCAGTGGAGCAACCTAGAGCCTGAGCAGTGTGGGCAGGGAGGCTACACGCGCCGTGAGCGGGAGCAGACCCAGTGTGGCTGAGGCACTGCGAGCACACGCCAGTGTTATTTGTTTGCAGCATCCCTCCCTCCCTCCCCACAGCGCAACTGAACAAGTGAGCCTAAAAAAAAAAAGTGTCCTCCACCATCCCCTTTGTGTCAGGACGGAAACCAGACACTGAAGAGACCAGCAAACAGAAGAAGCTATAACAGAGGGAACCGCCTTGGAAGCTACAGGCAATAGATTAAAACCCTGTGGTTACTACCGACTACATAGGAAGGGGCCTATAGATTTTGAGAAATATAAGTCGGACCAAGGAACTAGCCAAAAATGAACTGAACCCACAATACTCACAACAAAACCAGAGAAAGTCCTAGATATATTTTTACTATTTTTACGATCATTCTTTCTTTCTTTCTTTTTTTTTAATTAAAAAAAAATTTAAGTCCTCTATTATTCCTTTAATTTTCACTTTTATAACCTATTACTTTGCAAAAAAAAAGATCCTATTTTTTTTTACAGCAAACTTCATATAATTTTTTTTATAATTTTTTTACCTTGTTTTTTTTTTTTTTTTTTTGGTTTTCTTCTTTTCTTTAACATTGTATTTTTGAAATTCCAAACTCTACTCTAGATTTTTAATTTTAGCTTTTTGGTATTCGTTATCAATTTTGTACCTATAGTTTTTTATAATCTCTGTGACTTTTTTTTTCTGTTTTTTTCTCTTCTTCTTTTATATAACATTGTATATCTGAAATTCCAAACTCTACTCTAGATTTTTAATTTATACTTTTTGGTATTTGATATCAATTTTGTACCTGTATTTTCTTTATAATTTTTGCAACTTTGTTTTTGTTTGTTTGTTTTTTTCTCTCTTTCTTTTTCTTCTTCTTTTTTTTAACATTGTATTTTTGAAATTCCAAACTCTACTCTAGATTTTTAACTTTTGCTTTTTGGTATTAGTTATCAATTTTGTACCTATATTTTCTTTATAATTTTCATGACCTTGTTTGCTTTTGTTTGTTCGTTTTTTCTCTCTTTCTTTTCCTTCTTCTTTTCTTTAACATCATATTTTTGAAATTCCAAACTCTACTCTGGATTTTTAATTTTTGCTTTTATGTATTTGTTACCAATTTTGTACCTTTAAGAACCCAATCTTCAGTACCCATTTTTCACTAGGGAGCGAGATTACTGGCTTGACTGCTCTCTCTCCCTTTGGACTCTCCTTTTTCTCCACCAGGTCACCTGTGTCTCCTCCCTAACCTCTCTCTACTCTACCCAACTCTGTGAATTTCTATGTGTTCCAGACGGTGGAGAACACTTAGGGAACTGATTACCGGCTGGATCTGTCTCCCTCCTTTTCATTACTCCCTTTTATCCTCCTGGCCACCTCTGTCTCCTTCCTCCTTCTTCTCTTCTCTGTATAACTCTGTGAACATCTCTGAGCGGTCCAGTTGTGGAGTGCACATAAGGAAGTGATTACTGGCTAGCCCACTCTCTCCTCTATTGATTCCACCTCATCTCATTCGGGTCACCTCTAACTCCCTCCTCCCTCTTCTCTTCTCCATGTAATGCTGTGAACCCCTTTGGGTGACCCTGAAGGTAGAGAAACTTTTCATCTTTAACGTAGATGTTTTATCAATGGTGCTGTATAGAAGGAGAAGTTTTGAAACTACTGTAAAAATAAGGCCAATAACTGGAAGCAGGAGGCTTAAGTCCAAACCCTGACTGCAGGGAACTCCTGACTCCAAGGAACATTAATTGACAGGAGCCCATCAAACGCCTCCATACCTGCACTGAAACCAAGCACCACACAAGGGCCAACAAGTTTCAGGGCAAGACATACCAAGCAAATTCTGCAGCAACAAAGGAACACAGCCCTGAGCTCCAAGATACAGGCTGCCTAAAGTCACCCCCAAACCATAGACATCTCATAACTCATTACTGGACACTTCATTGCACTCCAGAGAGAAGAAATACAGCTCCACCCACCAGAACACCGATACAAGCTTCCCTAACCAGGAAACCTTGACAAGCCTACAAACCCACACATAGTGAGGAAACGCCACAATAAAGAGAACTCCACAAACTGCCAGAATACAGAAAGGACACCCCAAACTCAGCAATTTAAACAAGATAAAGAGACAGAGGAATACCCAGCAGATAATGGAACAGGATAAATGCCCACCAAACCAAACAAAAGAGGAAGAGATAGGGAATCTACCTGATAAAGAATTCCAAATAATGAGAGTGAAATTGATCCAAAATCTTGAAATCAAAATGGAATCACAGATAAATAGCCTGGAGACAAGGATTGAGAAGATGCAAGAAAGGTTTAACAAGGACCTAGAAGAAATAAAAAAGAGTCAATATATAATGAATAATAAAATAAATGAAATTAAAAACACTCTGGAGGCAACAAATAGTAGAATAACAGAGGCAGAAGATAGGATTAGTGAATTAGAAGATAGAATGGTAGAAATAAATGAATCAGAGAGGATAAAAGAAAAATGAATTAAAAGAAATGAGGACAATCTCAGAGACCTCCAGGACAATATTAAATGCTACAACATTCGAATCATAGGGGTCCCAGAAGAAGACGACAAAAAGAAAGACCATGAGAAAATACTTGAGGAAATAATAGTTGAAAACTTCCCTAAAATGTGGAAGGAAATAATCACCCAAGTCCAAGAAACCCAGAGAGTCCCAAACAGGATAAACCCAAGGTGAAACACCCCAAGACACATATTAATCAAATTAACAAAGATCAAACACAAAGAACAAATAATAAAAGCAGCAAGAGAAAAACAACAAATAACATACAAGGGAATTCCCATAAGGATAACAGCTGATCTTTCAATAGAAACTCTTCAAGCCAGGAGGGAATGGCAAGACATACTTAAAAAGATGAAAGAAAATAACCTACAGCCCAGATTATTGTACCCAGCAAGGATCTGATTCAAATATGAAGGAGAAATCAAAAGCTTTTCAGACAAGCAAAAGCTGAGAGAATTCAGCACCACCAAACCAGCTCTCCAACAAATACTAAAGGATATTCTCTAGACAGGAGACACAAAAACGGTGTATAAATTCGAACCCCAAACAATAAAGTAAATGGCAATGGGATCATACTTATAAGTAATTATCTTAAACGTAAATGGGTTGAATGCCCCAACCAAAAGACAAAGACTGGCTGAATGGATACAAAAACAAGACCCCTACATATGTTGTCTACAAGAGACCCACCTCAAAACAGGGGACACATACAGACTGAAAGTGAAGGGCTGGAAAAAGATTTTCCACGCAAGTAGGGACCAAAAGAAAGCAGGAGTAGCAATACTCATATCAGATAAAATAGACTTTAAAACAAAGGCTGTGAAAAGAGACAAAGATGGTCACTACATAATGATCAAAGGATCAATCCAAGAAGATATAACAATTATAAATATATATGCACCCAACACGGGAGCACCGCAATATGCAAGACAAATGCTAACAAGTATGAAAGGAGAAATTAACAATAACATAATAATAGTGGGAGACTTTAATACCCCACTCACACCTATGGATAGATCAACTAAACAGAAAATTAACAAGGAAACACAAACTTTAAATGATACAATAGACCAGTTAGACCTAACTGATATATTTAGGACATTTCATCCCAAAACGATGAATTTTACCTTTTTCTCAAGCACACATGGAACCTTCTCCAGGATAGATCACATCCTGGGCCATAAATCTAGCCTTGGTAAATTCAAAAAAATAGAAATCATTCCAAGCATCTTTTCTGACCACAATGCAGTAAGATTAGATCTCAATTACAGGAGAAAAACTATTAAAAATTCCAACATATGGAGGCTGAACCACACGCCGCTGAATAACCAACAAATCACAGAAGAAATCAAAAAACAAATCAAAATTTGCATAGAAATGAATGAAAATGAAAACACAACAACCCAAAACCTGTGGGACACTGTAAAAGCAGTCCTAAGGGGAAAGTTCATAGCAATACAGGCATACCTCAAGAAATAAGAAAAAAGTCAAATAAATAACCTAACTCCACACCTAAAGCAACTAGAAAAGGAAGAAATGAAGAACCCCAGGGTTAGTAGAAGGAAAGAAATCTTAAAAATTAGGGCAGAAATAAATGCAAAAGAAACAAAAGAGACCATAGCAAAAATCAACAAAGCCAAAAGCTGGTTCTTTGAAAGGATAAATAAAATTGACAAGCCATTAGCCAGACTCATCAAGAAACAAAGAGAGAAAAATCGAATCAATAAAATTAGAAATGAAAATGGAGAGATCACAATAGACAACACACAAATACAAAGGATAATAAGAGACCACTATCAACAATTATATGCCAATAAAATGGACAACGTGGAAGAAATGGACAAATTCTTAGAAAAGTACAACTTTCCAAAACTGGACCAGGAAGAAATAGAAAATCTTAACAGACCCATCACAAGCACGGAAATTGAAACTGTAATCAAAAATCTTCTAGCAAACAAAAGCCCAGGTCCAGAGGGCTTCACAGCTGAATTATACCAAAAATTTAGAGAAGAGCTAACACCTATCCTGCTCAAACTCTCCCAGAAAATTGCAGAGGAAGGTAAACTTCCAAACTCATTCTATGAGGCCACCATCACCCTAATACCAAAACCTGACAAAGATCCCACAAAAAAAGAAAACTACAGGCCAATATCACTGATGAACATAGATGCAAAAATCCTTAACAAAATTCTAGCAATCAGAATCCAACAACACATTAAAAAGATCATACACCATGACCAAATGGGCTTTATCCCAGGGATGCAAGGATTCTTCAATATCAACAAATCAATCAATGTAATATGCCACATTAACGAATTGAAAAATAAAAGCCATATGATTATCTCAAAAGATGCAGAGAAAGCCTTTGACAAAATTCAACATCCATTTATGATAAAAACTCTCCAGAAAGCAGGCATAGAAGGAACATACTTCAACATAATAAAAGCTATATATGACAAACCCACAGCAAACATTATCCTCAATGGTGAAAAATTGAAAGCATTTCCTCTAACGTCAGGAACAAGACAAGGGTGCCCACTTTCACCATGACTTCAACATAGTTTTGGAAGTTTTGGCCACAGCAATCAGAGCAGAAAAAGAAATAAAAGGAATCCAAATTGGAAAAGAAGAAGTAAAACTCTCACTGTTTGCAGATGACATGATCCTCTACATACAAAACCCTAAAGACTCCACCAGAAAATTACTAGAACTAATCAATGATTATAGTAAAGTTGCAGGATATAAAATCAACACACAGAAATCCCTTGCATTCTTATACACTAATAATGAGAAAACAGAAAGAGAAATTAAGGAAACAGTTCCATTCACCATTGCAACAGAAAGAATAAAATACTTAGGAATATATCTACCTAAAGAAACTAAAGACTTATATATAGAAAATTATAAAACACTGGTGAAAGAAATCAAAGAGGACACTAATAGATGGCGAAATATACCATGTTCATGGATTGGAAGAATCAATATAGTGAAATTGAGTATACTACCCAAAGCAATTTATAGATTCAATGCAATCCCTATCAAGCTACCAACGGTATTCTTCACAGAGATAGAACAAATAATTTCACAATTTGTATGGAAATACAAAAAAGCTCAAATAGCCAAAGCTATCTTGAGAAAGAAGAATGGAACTGGAGGAATCAACCTACCTGACTTCAGGCTCTACTACAAAGCCGCAGTTATCAAGACAGTATGGTACTGGCACAAAGACAGAAATATTGATCAAGGGAACAAAATAGAAAGCCCAGAGATAAATCCACGCACCTATGGACACCTTATCTTTGACAAAGGAGGCAAGAATATACAATGGATTAAAGACAATCTCTTTAACAAGTGGTGCTTGGAAATCTGGTCAACCACTTGTAAAAGAATGAAACTAGAACACTTTCTAACACCATACACAAAAATAAACTCAAAATGGATTAAAGATCTAAATGTAAGACCAGAAAGTATAAAACTCCTAGAGGAGAACATAGGCAAAACACTCTCCGACATACATCACAGCAGGATCCTCTATGACCCACCTCCCAGAATATTGGAAATAAAAGCAAAAATAAACAAATGGGACCTAATTAAACTTAAAAGCTTCTGTACATCAAAGGAAACTATTAGCAAGGTGAAAAGACAGCCTTCAGAATGGGAGAAAACAATAGCAAATGAAGCAACTGACAAACAACTAATCTCAAAAATATGCAAGCAACTCCTACAGCTCAATTCCAGAAAAATAAATGACCCAATCAAAAAATGGGCCAAAGAACTAAATAGACATTTCTCCAAAGAAGATATACAGATGGCTAACAAACACATGAAAAGATGCTCAACATCACTCATTATCAGAGAAATGCAAATCAAAACCACTATGAGGTACCATTTCATGCCAATCAGAATGGCTGCGATCCAGAAATCTACAAGCAATAAATGCTGGAGAGGGTGTGGAGAAAAGGGAACCCTCTTACACTGTTGGTGGGAATGCAAACTAGTACAGCCACTATGGAGAACAGTGTGGAGATTCCTTAAAAAACTGGAAATAGAACTGCCTTATGATCCAGCAATCCCACTGCTGGGCATACACACTGAGGAAACCAGAAGGGAAAGAGACACGTGTACCCCAATGTTCATCGCAGCACTGTTTATAATAGCCAGGACATGGAAGCAACCTACATGTCCATCATCAGATGAATGGATAAGAAAGCAGTGGTACATATACACAATGGAGTATTACTCAGCCATTAAAAAGAATACATTTGAATCAGTTCTAATGAGGTGGATGAAACTGGAGCCTATTATACAGAGTGAAGTAAGCCAGAAAGAAAAACACCAATACAGTATACTAACGCATATATATGGAATTTAGAAAGATGGTAACAATAACCCTGTAAACGAGACAGCAAAAGAGACACTGGTGTATAGAACAGTCTTATGGACTCTGTTGCAGAGGGAGAGGGTGGGAAGATTTGGGAGAATGGCATTGAAACATGTATAATATCATGTATGAAACGAGTTGCCAGTCCAGGTTCGATGCACGATACTGGATGCTTGGGGCTGGTGCACTGAGACGACCCAGAGGGATGGTATGGGGAGGGAGGAGGGAGGGGGGTTCAGGATGGGGAACACATGTATACCTGTGGCGGATTCATTTCGATATTTGGCAAAACTAATACAATATTGTAAAGTTTAAAAATAAAATAAAAAAAAATTAAAATTAATAATTTAACATGAGTTACAGCTCCCAGAAAGCAACGACTTATTTGAGTCTTCAATGAGGTTCCTGGATTTCAATGGTTTTTTGGCAAAACTAATACCTAGTTCCAGTCATTTCTTTTTTTTCTTAACACACAATTCCAGAGTCCAATGCCATTGAAAATCATCTTCCTTTACCATCTATTCTGCTAACAATTGTTTTTTTTTTGGGGTGTAAATACTTTGATGATATTTCTTAAGGTATAAAGATGGAAGAACTTACCATTCCAAATAGTTTTTATTCTGTAAGCTAAAATTTTTGAGAAAATGAGGCATCTAGCATAGGACCCTGTACATAAAACTTTGAAAAATACAGTTGGAAGAAACTTTGCTCTTAAGGAACTTCAAAACTAATAGAATGACAGACTTCTTGTATAAGAAAAATATCTTATATGCAAAAGAGAGCACAAGTGCACTAGGGCTTCTGATGAGGGAAAAATCACTTCTACTTGGTTGATCAGAGGAGTTTTGAAAGAGCTGTCATTTGAGACGTCATGAAACATATGTAGGATTACTATAGGTGATAATAGATGGAAGAAGAAGACATTGAAAGGAATATGAGTATAATATCACATAGGTAGAAAAACGCCAAGCAAATTTAAGGTATTAAAGAGTCTCATGAGTAGGCGGTTAAGCATGGGCAAGAAAGAAGAAATATTACCAGAATAATTGTAAAGTGCTATAAACAACTGGTTAAAGAACTTGGATGTTAGTAGGTCTAGGAGACAAGAGACTATTATTTTTTTTGAATAGGTGACATGTGCATGATTCAAAAGTAGAAAAACTCTCCATGCTACCTTGTCCCCCATCTGCCCTGTTCTCATCTCTTAATATGAATGAATGCTGTTTTATGATTTATGCACATAAAAGAATCAGCATAATAAGTTCTCAATTTCCTTTATTTTTGTTAGAGTCAGAGTAGCACTTTGTATGTCCTTTCTTGAAGAGCCTTCCATGTTAATAATACATATGGAGCATTATCATTACATTTTTACAGTTATGAAATATTTCAAAGGGAAGTAACATGATTTAGTTAAGTAACACTGTGCTGACAGCCTTGATGTTGCCAGGATTTTGCTAATATATGTTTTTCTGCAATGAGTACATTTATATATAAGTAATTTCACATGTTGGTTATTATTTAGGCTAACCTACCTAAGGTGTAATTAATTGGAAATGTTTTTATCCACTTTCCATTTTGGTAGCTATTATTAAGTTACCTTAGAAAGATGTGTACCATGGATTTGCATGGATGGGAGTACCTGCTTCTCTAGATGTTTGCAGAATTGTGTTATTAAATGATGTGTCATTCTGACTGGTAAAAGAATATTATCAAGCTATAGTTTTAATTAGAGTTTTTTTTTTTTTTTTTTTTACTGTGAGTTAACTTGAATATCCTTTCATATGTTTAAGTCACCTACATTTACTTCTACATGAATTATTTGCTTATATGCTTGGCTATTTGGGGGATTGTCAATCGTAAGCTCATTTATTTCTAGGAACACTTCATGTATTAGAGAAGCTATATTACATAAAAAGCAAATACAGTTTCTCAGTTGATCACTTGGAGTTTTACTTTGTTTACAGGATTGTTTTTCCATGAAGAAGCTTATTTTTAGCCTATTTGCATTTATCTATCTCTAATCTTATGGCTTCTGAACTTCAAGTCATAGTCAGATAGATCCTAACCACTTCAAGGTCATAAAGGAATTATCCCACATTTTATTCAAAATGGTTCATAGTTTTATTTTTCCAACATTAATTTTTTTTAATCTGCTGGAAATAATCTTATTATAAGCATTAGAAGATATGGATCCACTCATGCTATTTTTCTACAAAATCATAACTCATTTTCCTTCAGTAATTTGAGATTTAGTTATTTATCCATTTCTGGTTTTTCATTATTTTTCATTCACTACTCTCTCTGTTCATGTACTACATGTTTTATTTCACTTTTGAAGCATTACCGAATAACTTACAATGTTTTAAATGATGGATGAATTAGAATGAGAAGAGAGAGGGAATAATGAATATCTGAGATAAGGTGTTGGCACAGGTTACAAAGATAGTACAGTTTAGAAAAAACACTGTGGTGAGAAAACGCCCACCACTTTCCAATGTTTGGTTATTGAGGAAAGGTCAAGAAGGAGTGCGAGGTGACAGCAATGTTTCAAGTCTGGAGATTATAATAGACACAAAACAGGAAAATCTCCAGATCTGCAGAATTTTGATGAAAAATCAATCAAGATTCTCTCAAAAATTAAATAATTTATTAAAATTTTCATATGGTCTTGCTTAAGAATATTTTAGCTGTTTTCCTTATCAGGCACATTTATTTACATATCCTTGGTTCTTTGATTATTATATATCTCTTACTTTGATCTCCAAGTAACAAAAGCCTACCATGGCAATGAAGAGATTGCATATGAAGAAGTAAATAGGTAGAAAAGTTTTCAGTTCTGGTTCATTCCTGGGTTTAGGATATTAGCAAGGAACCCCATTTTTTCTGCATCTCTATTCTGCAATCTACCTAACAGCTTTATCTGCTTCTGGTTCCCTTTGAAATGGAAAAAAGTTTCCAGGAGTAATGAGTCCTACAGTATTTCTCATTCAAATCTAGTGAATAAAAGGGAAGAGGTGTTCTCCTTTTAGGGATAAAAGTCTTTCCCTTCAGTATAATTGAGGCTGTTTGAACAATCTACTTATCCTTGATAAGTAGATAACTTATCAAGGATAACAATTAGATCCTTGATAACAATTAGATCCTTGATAACAATTAGATAGGATAACAATTAGACAAATCCCATGTACTGAGGGACTTATATGTCTGATTTTCAAAATAATCATGAGCAATGGAAAAGAATTACTAAGATTGCCTTAGAGTAATCAGGTTTCAAGTCTTGATCTAGGAAATAAGGTCAACTTTTCTAAGTCACATGGTGTATGCAGAAAAATGGGGGTATATTTGAATGAACTTAAGGTCCTCTTAAGAAGGAAGCTGTATGTGTGTTAAGAGACCAGCAGTACTCACTACCCCTTGTTTCCTTAAGAATTCTAACAGGGGCATTTACTGCATACTCCACTCCACATTTATGGCTGATCTACTCTCCTATACCTAATACAATTTATCTGTGTGTAAACTGGTTTTGTGGCTCTAATTTCTGTGTTTCCAGAATTTCAAATAACTGCTTGATAAACTAAGATTTTGAATAGCTGATGAGACATATTTGTTGTAATTGTGGAAATGACTTGGGAAACTAATGACTGAATTATGGCTTAATGGTGAAATAGGGTGCTGTGTGAACCCCCATTTTACCTTATGATCTGTATTATGTTTCTAAAGATTTATTTGCTTAATTCAAAGCTATGATAAAAATGGTGCACACTATGATAGAGGAGCTACTGTTAGGAATATATTTGTTTTTAGAGGAAAAGGTACATTGGTAGCTTTCAAAAGATAAATTTTATACTTTTACTACAGAGAAGTTTAGGTTTACATTATTAATGAAGTATTTTATATCATCTCAGAATTCCTTGGCAATATGCATTCTTTTTGTTGTTCTCAACACAGCCTCTGATAAGATTTAGCTTCTTATCCTTTATCACTCCTTAGATGTTCTTTTGAAACCTCTCTGTTCTATGGGGTTTTGTGGCTTTAAGAGCTGAGGGATAGTAAGCAGGTCTGCTGTCCATACTCTCCCTTTATCTGGGGGACATCTGAAACACGTATATCCTTGTTGTTGTAGACTGAATCATGTCCCCCCAGTTTCGTAAGTTGACACCCTAACTCTGTTTGGAGATAAGGCTTTTAAAGGGGTAATTAGGTTAAATGAGGTCATAAGGGTGGTATCTTAATTCAATCCTCTTTCATAAGAAGAGAAAGAGAAGCCAAACTGGGGTCGTCACACTCTGAAGAAAGGCCACATAAGGACACATGAGAAGCTGGTCCCCGGACCTCCAGAATTGTGACAAAATAAATTTTTCTTATTTAAGTCTCCCCGTCTGTGACACTTGGTACTGGTAGCCCTAGCAGACTAATACACTTAAAATATGAGAACTACAAACATCTTGGCAAACAAGCTGATGAAGCTAGCGGAAGAGCTCTTATCTGTGGGGTGTTTTTTGCAGGATGTACCTAGCATTCCTTATGTTAAACACAACTAGAATCCATGTACATAGGGGGCATAAATTCCCAGAAAATATATGCCTATTTGAGTGTAATATGGAGGTGTGTCATAACTGATACTGTTTACTTTTCATGTTATTAACACCCCAGAGATTATCTGAAGCAATAAGAAAAGACCCAGAGTCCCAACTCTCCAGCTGCCTCTCCCTGGGCCTCTAGATTCTAGTCTTTTAGGTCCTCAAAATGATTGGTAAATCCCTAATTATTATGAATCTGATTCAACATTCGGATCATTTGTATTATCTCACTGATAAAATTGAGGAATTATTTCATATAGAATATATAGATTCTCAGGTGAGTGTTAATTTTTTTTTTCTATGTTAAGCTTATTTAGAAAGATATATATGTCCACTATTAACTGATGATGAAACAGAATGACTTGTCCACATATTAAGGCATTAAGCAAAATTAGATGTGGGGATTAGACAAAGTGACTGTACCTCAACAATGTGCATCACCTTAACTGGTAGAAATATCCACTGATGTAGAAATACTTTGATTTTATAGCTAACATGAACAGTCAAAATGATTTAATGTCTGAAAATAACTATTCCTGTTGTAAATTTTAAAAATTCTAATTGTCCAGTTCTCAGGGGACAGAAAGAAAAGTTAGTTGTAATTTCATTGCCCTCTTCCTTATTCACTTGCATTCTATGCCAGTGAATTTCACTTGTACACACAAACACATTCTTTCTCTTAATACAAGTTATCACATAATGACATCAATTCACCTTGGTTATTATAAACTACTTTTATTCTATAGATAGTACTACTTGCCTTTAAAACTAAACTCATGATATTTGCAGATTCTGAAAACAGTTTAATGAAATATATAAAGTAATTATCTGTATGAAAAAAAGAACCATCCCTATTAGAAAGAGTAAATGAAATTTTGGATTTAAAATTTTATCATTAAGGATTTTTATTGCCCACATTTCTATCCTTACCATTCTAGCCAGATGTTAAGCTAAACTATTTTTAACCAAACTATAGTTGATTTATAATATGCTATACTATTCTAAAAAATCATCATGGGAAGGCAATTCTGTAACTTCTCTTGGTGTTACATGTAATGTTATTTACATTCAGAATACTCTTTTCATGTATAAACTAAAATCTTTAGCTGTAATTTATGACAATTGTTTTCAGTTCCCTCTTCTTCCCTCCTCCAATCTTCTGCAATAGCCTACAGGATCGATATAATTTTAGCTTTACTCTTTTTGTGTGAAGATGCCATAAGATGCAATATCTGAAACCAAAAGTCTGTTTTAATGGTGAAAATGCCAAATACTGTGCAAGGCCACTAACAGATTTTTCATTGTGAGAATCATTTTCACATGAGTCAAATCACAAGGCAGTCAATTTTATTCTCTGATTACACATACATTTGCAATGAACTTAATCTGTTGGAGAATCTCTCTTCTTTGCCTTATTGTTTTTTCTCTCAATGTTTGTATTGCCATTTCTACTTTTCTCTTTAAAGTATCTTTTGAATAATGATAAAGTGATAGTCACTTTGACAAACATGAACTTTATTCTACCAAAGGCAATTTCAAGTAAATGATCTGTTTAGCCCTCTTTAAACATTTGTACTAGGAAAAAATAGGAGAGCCATCCAGCCCTATTTTATTGGAGCCAAAGTTAAACATGAGGGAGTATGTGTATATGTGCGTGTGTATGTGTGTACTCATCTGATGCCAACCTTTCCAAGTTAATGTGAAGTTACATACTGGTCTGAATATAGAAATATATGTTATTCTCATAAATCAATTCTTTCCTTATTGTGGTATCATTGTAGAGTACAAAAAAACAAACAAACAAACATACGTTGCACTGCTGCTGCTGCTGCTGCTGCTGCTGCTGCTGCTGTTAAGTCGCTTTAGTCGTGTCCGATTCTGTGCGACCCCATAGACGGCAGCCCACCAGGCTCCCCTGCCCCTGGGATTCTCCAGGCAAGAATACTGGAGTGGGTTGCCATTTCCTTCTCCAATGCATGAAAGTGAAAAATGAAAGTGAAGTCGTTTAGTCAAGTCCGACTCTTAGCGACCCCATGGACTGAAAGGAAAGAAATTTGGCTCTGAAGCTAAATTAAGGCTTGAACTTGACCACATTGATAGGCTTTACAGATGTAAATTTCTGTATTCCCAAAACAGAGGTATCTGATTTTACATAGTCCCTTGTGCTCCCAGTTGTATCCTACTCTGCAACCCCATGGACTCTAGCCTGCCAGGTTCCTCTGTCTATGGAATTTTCCAGGCAAGAATCCTGGAGTGGTTTGCCATTTCCTTCTCCAGGGAATCTTTCCCACCCAGAGATCAAAGCTGTATCTCCTTCATCGGCAGGCAGATACTTTACCACTGAGCCACCTGAGAAGCCCACACAGCCCCTAGAATGTCTCTTTTCTCTGATTTTTCTCTGAAGCCCTAGCTGATTTTCTGTCCTAGACTACTACATTGAGATTGTCAGCAAGTGAAAACTATGCTTGACTACGAAGATTATCATATGAGACTCCTAAGTGTCAATATGTAGAATTCCCTTTTTTGTTCTAGTGAAAAAAAATCAGTTTTCCACAATCAATAACTATAAAATTTTTTAACAAAAATTTATTTCATGTGAATAATGTGAATTGCTATGATTGTTTTGGAAGATACAGGTCTTATCACACAGCCTCTTGCCTCAAGAATCTTATCACTTGGTAAGTAAAATAAGACAATTATATTGATAACCACCAGTGGGAAGCATTAAATATCTGAAGTGATAGACAGGAAGAGAACCAAGAAGGAAGTGTCCATGTGAATGCTAAAATGCTAATAAGGCCCAGATCTCAGGTGGTGGTGATGGGAGTAAATGAATTGAACAGTTTTCAAGTGAATTAAAATAAATAGGAAGCAAGTGAATTGAACAGGTTTAAGAGAGAGTCATGAAGGAAATAAACTAGTATCCAAGGGATCTTTCAATTTTGAGAACATATTACATTTGAATCTCTTTCCTTAGTGGTATGTGGTTAATTTTCCCTTTAAAAAAGGTACAGTAGAACTTTCATTGAAATCTTGGATTTTGTAAATCGTAGAAGACAATGGCAGAATTATATGTCCTGTGAAAACAACTGTATGCATAATTTTGGAAACAAGGAAAGAGATTCTCTGAACTGTTAGAAACAAAGGATTTCTTTTTCTTTCTTTCTTTTTTCTTATTCCATTAAGGTTGTCTTTTCTCCTTCAAAACTATATAAGAAATATTCTGAATACTAATGTGACAAAATCAGATGCAATCCCCAAATACCATATTTGCTTAATGATAAATACCTAGTCCTTACCTTTAAGGATATTTAGACAATTCAGTTTGTCCTGTAGCCTTGGAGTAGTCAGGAAAGTTAGGCACAGTATTTTAATGCTCATTTCTCCTCTTTTGCTGTTAGCTATCATTAATCCCTAATGCCTGGAACGGCATAAATTTCTTCTACAAAGGAAGCCCACAGGTCGTTTTTATTTGGAGCACTTTTTTTTTTTTTATATGCGCCACAATATATTCTGTTATGTATTACCTCGTCTGAATGCAAAACTGTTTTATATGCAGATTTAAGGTAATGAGCATTCAAGTTTAAAAAATGGCTCTGGTATCCTGTAGCTTCTCAATAATAATATACTCTTACATTCCAACAGAGAAGGATGGATTATGGGTTTTTCAATTTGCATCAGGCATATTAATTGCAGAGTAGGGCCTCCACATAAAATATCAATGTACTGGAACAAACTGTTAATGTACCAGAATATGAACACTTACATTCATTTCTGAAACTTTAAAAGGAATCATCCTTTTTCCTTTGTTGTTGTTGTTGTTGTTTATTTCTATACCTCTAGAGATGGTACAATTTTTTTTTTTTAACCAGTTAATGAGAACTATGTAACCTCGGTTTTTCCAAAAATCCCTAATTAGATTAAGTGCAATAGGGCTTTTCTAGTCATTCTGCTGGGGAATGATACAACAAGCAATTAGGGAAAGTGAATAATTTAAAGGATCTGGAGGAAACTTATTTCAGAGTTGCTTTTAAGAAACATGCTATGGAAGATCAACTTTATGTTGTAGTTGGAGGCAGAGAAGCACACTCAACTTTTATCTGCATTATATTTTTCAACTGTGAAGAGAATACCTAAACTTGTAAACTGTAATTGGAAGTTTTATAAGTAATTTTCAGCTGAGGTTTTGCACACTAACTTTAATTGTAGAGAACTGTGTATTATGATATTCTATTTCATGAAAGTACTTGAAATATATACAGTCTTATAAGCATAAAGCTGTGAATGTCCATTGAAAAACAAACAAAAAGAAATGTAGTAAAAAAAAATCTTTCTGATTTTCTTATCTTTAAAGGTTTGCTAACTAATATAAAGAAAGAGACTGATTAGTATACAGATTTGAATATTTAAAAGTATGTTCTCTACATTTTGTCACGTGGATGTCTTCCTATGTTGAAAAGATAAAGCAGCAGGAAGAGAAAAAATCTGAGATTTAAAACACACATTTTTTTTTCCCCCTGAAGCCTGTACATAAGATGCAAATTCTAAGAAACTGATGAATATTCATGTAATGAAATTCTCATCTGTTGTATCCTAAATTGTTACTTCTTTCCCACTATATTTTATTCCACATCCTTTTTGATGCTTAATGAAATTTGTGATTTTATTATCCCCAAACAACAGTAAAATGGGACCCACTTTTCAAAAACATTCTGAAAAAGACAACATTTGCGTTTGCATGCTATAGCAGTAAGCAAGGAATTATCTTGCTAGGAAAGAGAAGAAATACCACCCATTTAATCCAACAGGAGATTTGATTCATTTTGTGTCTGCAGCAGTCCGTGCAATGTTACAAGCTGAAATGAGTTTCCTTTTCAATCTTCAGGTGAAAAAAATAGTGAGAATGCCCTGCTCTATCAATGTAAATTATTTTCTTACCTCTTTCTTAAATTATGTGTTTGTACGTGTCTGTGTTTTATTCTGTAATGGTAGTTTTTACTTAATGTTACTATAAGGTTCAGCGTGTCATGGGAAAAAAGCGAAAGCAATATAGACTTTTCTTAGCAATAAAATACAACTGAATCTACATAAAAGTAATTTTGATACCGTGTTAAAAATAAAAAAAAGCACTGGGCAACACAAATGTTCCTTTGCTGAAGCATGTTTGCTAAAAACAAGCATAGGTAGATGCTCGATGAAGCCACCAGGGTAAATCACTAGCATATAAACTCTCCCTGTACCTGTTGGGTGCTAACATTTTGAGAAATGCTGGAAGTGAGTTATTCTCATTTTGTATTACAGATAGTGGGTATATTTTAAACTCAAGGAATTTGATTTCTAGTAAAAAAAAAAAAAAAAAAGCCAAATAAAGTGTTGCGATTATTTTATGTATGGGCAATTCTTTCAACCAGCCTCCTTTTATTTCCAGGTTTTTTCCATCATGTTTGAAATGCTACATAACACAAGGTGTTGCCTGTTTCTGTGCCTTTTAATACTGCATACTTAGATGGAAAGTGGGCTCAAGAATCTCATCCGAGAATCTTTTACATAGTTCCATCAGTTGAAAAGACATCACCTTTTCAGAATTTGCTTTTCTTGGTAAACATCACTAACAAAGTGTAATGTTAGTAAAGGATATCATAAATCTTAATTTAATGCATATAGCAACTTAAGGTTTTGTGAAATTCTACTATTTAATAAAAATTATTTTTGGATCACAAAGGATAATTTTAGAGCTAGTGATTAAATACACCTGCCCCTCCTCCCAATGCATCTAATTTCTATGTCCCCAGATTAAATCAAATGAAAATTAATTTCAGGTTCAAAGTGAATTCAGGAATCTTACGATGTCCTTTACTTCCTTTGAAGCATCCTTTGACAGCACAGGTATAATTTCAGCCTAGCTGTTGATTTTTAGCTACAGTTTTTATTTTTTAATTTTTGTGGAGAAAGGGATTTAATCTCTCAAACTTCATTGGTAAATTACATTGATGAATGCATTCTGACAGGAAGCTTTACTGAAATGAAAAGGACTCATGTGTAAGGGTAGGAATAACTATTCTAAGAGCTTTTTCATGGTGCACGTTGCCAGGGAAACCACTGCTTTGTCTGTACGTGTTTGGAATGCTGCCTCATTAGAACTCAGGCTCCCAGACAGTCACTTTGTGATACTGATGAAATGAAAGGGATGAACCTATTTCAGCTGATTAACTCCAAATTAAGAAAAATAGCATATTTAAAAGACAGATTTCTAAAAGCTAAACATGTAGAGTTCTAGGGAAACTGTAAATGTAGTATTGATTAGGCCTTTTCAGCCACATGTATGACTGGAAGAATATTTTCTTTCCTTTCCTTTTGCCTATTTACATATTAATAGAAGAGTAAACAAACAGAGTATTATATATTAGCATCACCAAACACTGGATGTGATAGATCCTGATATTTGCACAAATATGCACATATTTCTCTACTAACAAGTCATTTTTTTCCTTGCAGTTACTGACTGATGTCATGGCTACAATATTATTAGAGAAGATTGAATTCATTGACTGAGGACCATAAGAGGTTTGAAAACCTGTGTCAGACACCCACATTGGGGTAGTTCTTGTTTTTCTTGAAAGAACAAAGCAGTGACATACTCAGAAATTATGAGTCAATATTAACAAAAAAGGGCAGTATAACTTTGAATATTGCTCTAAACTTAATTTTTATTTTTTTAAGAGAGCAAGCGGGAAGAAAACCATGTCAAGCTTAAGGAAGCTCAGACCAACTCACAATGCAATACTCCTTCCTTTTGACTATGAGACAGATTTCCCTAGGCAATCTGTTGGCATTTAAAATTTCTGGTTTTGACTCATGACAAAGAGATGAAGCAACAGATTTATAAGCTCTTTTTCTTTTAAACCCAAGTTCTATAAATTGCTTGTTCTGTAATTTTATATAAGTATACTCAAAGTACTAGAATCTTAAACATTATTATCTAATAATTTAACCTGAGGGGAAGGAAAAGATATGTAAAATCCAAATTTTACCCCACCAGATGTTTTTAATCCATATCAAATAAATTGACTTTAATCAATTTGACAATATTAATTTTTCCCCTATAGTAGCATTTTAGAAAGAGAAATGTCAAAATGATATTCTAGACTTTGCAAGTCTAGTTCTGATTGGCAACGTCAGAAATTTGTTTTTACATGTTAAGCTTAAAATGGTTATTACACATTTAAAAAGAGATATTGTTAAGAGATCTTTTCCAAAGATAGAATGTATTTTGTTTTTCATTGATTGTGGAATGAGAATAAGGTGGAGATAAACTCAGGGCTTATCATGACTCCCAGGGTTGGATAAGTATTAACTTTATAGTTATTCACTGAGATTGGAACTGTTAAGAGAAATGGTTTTCAATCTTGACTACACAGGAGCATCACCTGGGAAGCTTTTCAAAATACTATGCGTGCATGTCCATGCTAAGTTGCTTTAGTCATGTCCGACTCTGTGTGACCCTATGGACTGTAGCTCCCAGGGCGCCTCTGTCCATGGGATTCTCCAGACAAGAATACTGGAATGGGTTGCCGTGTCCTCCTCCAGGGGATCTTCCTGACTCAGGGATCAAAACTTGTCTCTTTTGTCTCCTGTATTGGCAGGCAGGTTCTTTACCACTAGCGCCACCTGGGAAACCCTTTCAAAATACCAAAGCCTGCTATATAAGCACCAAAGTAAAATTCATAGGAAATACAACTACTATGTTGTATTTGAATACTACCTGATAAATACAAAGATGAATACTACATGATAAAAGGGTCAATTCACCAATAATACATGCCAATCTTAATGTATATGCAATTAACAGCAGTATTTCAAAATATTAATACACAATGCAAAAACTGAAGAAAATGAGAAGAGAAAGAGACAAATCCATCATTATGGTGGAAAACGTCAGCCCTCTTTTGGGGTAATAGATTGAACATGTAGCCATAAAAATATAGAAGAACTTAATGCCATCAACAAACTAAACTTAATTGACATTTATAGACCACTCCACACAACAACAATGGAAACACATTATTTTCAAGTTCACATGGCACTTTCACCAAGATATAGCATATTATGGATCATAAAACGAACTAACAAATCAGTACAAGTTGAAATTTTACAACGTAGGACCTCAGATCAAAATGGAATTCAACTAAAAATCAGTAACAGAGAAGATACTTCAAAAATCTCCAGGGACTTCCCTGGTGGTCCAGTGGCTGACCCCATACTCCCAATGCAGGGGGCCCATGTTCCATTCCTGGTCAGGGAACTAAATCCCATATGCTGTAACTAAAAGAGTCTGCATATCACAAGGAAGACTGATGATCCCATGTGCCACAACTAAGATCCATTGCAGCAATATAAATAAATATTTTTAATATCTCCAAATCCCCCAAATTAAACCACACATTTCTAAATAACCCATGGATCAAAGAGAAAGTCTCAGGAGAAATTGCTGTTGTTGTTTAATCACTAAGTCCTGTCAACGCTTTTGCGACCCCATGGACGATAGCCCACCAGGCTCCTCTGTCCATAGAATGCTCCAGGCAAGAATACTGGAGAGGGTTGCCATTTTCTTCTCCAGGGGATCTTCCCAACACAGGGATCAAATATAATAATGGAAAACTGTAGCAGTGAAGGCGTCAATAATACCCTTATAAAAAAGAAAAAAAAAAGGGCCAAGAGCAGAAACTTGAGAAACACAGGACTTTGAAAGGAAGGAAGAGGGAAAAGAACCAGAACTAAAAACTGAGAAAAGCAAAGAAAAGGGATTTGAGGAAATGAGATATTATGAACCCTGGTTATTCCTATTCTCGCATCTCTCTCTCCTTCTCCCACTTTCTCTCACTCTGGCCCTCTTGCTCCCTATTCATGCCTCTCCACTCTCTCTCATTTGGCATTTGCTACTCCTTTGGATAATATCTAGTTTGATAAACATAATATAATTTCAAATTATTTGGCTTAAGTTTATTTTCTCCCACACTTCACATCATAGAACTACTTGGTTTGCAGTGTCCATGACCTTCTTGAACATTACTTCATTCCAAACTATTTCAAATTACATCAACTTTCCATCTATTCAAATAATGGTCTATGTCAAGCAGATTTATGACAGTATCCTCAACGTTTAAGTCTTTTTTTCTCAAGTCGTGTTTTCCCTGACAACAAGTATTGGATGTCTCTCAACATTCTTTTCCTCCTGTATCTCAATACTAAAATGCCATTGGAGAAAATTACACATTTACCTAGATTATGGCGCTCTGAATCTCACCTGATCAATATGAGTTTCCTGAAAGTTACCTTGAACAGTTACCTTCCCCATGTGAGTTATTTCAGTTTTTTACCAATGTTTTCATATGCCTCACATTACTGCCACTCCTACTGTAGAAGGTGAAAATAATCTTAGCAAAACATGTGGCCATCAGTCAAATTCCCCCAACTTCCTGTCCTAATCTCCTTATGAAACAAGTGAAAATGAAAAACCACAGAACTGTAATTGTACTCACTTTCCCATCTCTTTCTCCAGTCACAGAAGATGAGCTGTTCATCATTTTTCTTTTCAAGGATGAGTTTCCAACCAGTGATTCTGATCTCTATACTTCCATTTCTTCCATAACCTGGATTCTAATCCCAAATATTTTCAACTTCTGTTCAGAAAATAATTCCTATTGTCAAGTCTCTCTTATTTTCCTCTCTCAGTTTCCTCTCCTTTCCTTTGCACCCAAGTTCTTGAAAATAATACCCCACACATTGGTTTTCAAAACTGACTAAATATTAGAATCACCTGGGTAAACTTTGGTAGCTCTTGACAACCAATCCCCCTCCCCAGAAATTTTGATGCAATTGCTCTGGAATAGAGCACAGGTATGGTGGGTTTTAAAATCTCGCCATGTGATTCTGATATCTGATCAGCTTTTAAAACCACTGTTCTACTAACTCGGGCTTCCCTGTTGGCTCAGATAGTAAAGAATCTGTCTGCAATGCAGGAGACTTGGGTTTGATCCTTGGGTTGGGAAGATTCCCTAGAGAAAAGAATGGCAACCCACTCCAGTATTCTTGCCTGGAGAATCCTGTGAACAGAGGAGCCTGGCGGGTGACAGTCCACGGGGTCACGAAGAATCAGACAAGACTGAATGACTAAGCGCGCGCACACACACACACACATACATGTTCTAATAACTCAGACTGCTAGTAGCTGCTCCTTCCCCATTCATTTACTCCAATTAATTTCTACTTTTATACTTCCCCTGAAACTATTCTCTTATAGCAGGGGTCCCCAAACCCCAGGATCTAATGCCTAATGATCTTATGTGGAGCTGATATAATAATAATAGAAATAAAGTGCACAATAAATGTAATGTGTTTGAATCATCCCCAAACTACCCCCCTCAACCACTTGTCTGTGGAAAAACAATCTTCCATGAAACTGATCCCTGGGGCCACAAAGGTTTGGACATGCTGTCTTAAGGGACACCGATATCTACTTGATTTCTACATCCAGTTAAATATTTTTTTGTTTTCACATCAACTTTTCATACCTAGCCTCTGTCAAAATTGATCAATCTATTTTTATTCAAAAGTTTTTGCTTTCTATCCTTCATACTGCTACAGAAAAACCTTGCTTATGACTTAGTTTTTGCTGATCTAAGTATGGGCCATGTAACAGTGAAACCAAAATGACAGAACAGATCTCTTGTGTTTTGTAATTATAAAAAATGATGGTTCTATGTGCATATTTATGTGCTAGTGGAGGATTTCCTTAAAGTGAAGCTTCACTTAAGAAGATGGAGTGAATCTTCATTTAGCAAGCTTAGTTATAATCAAATGGTAAGAAGTAATGTACATGTTGAAGAAAGCATCACAATGGAACTGTAGGAGCCCAAATTTAATACACTAGCTTTAGAAAGTCTAGAATATTCCATGTTTTATTACTTAACATAATTATCTTAACTTTTTGTCAGAAAGATTTTTGTACGCAATAAAATATTGACAGAAATATCAACCGTTTTATAAGACATGAATTTGAAGGCAGAATTTAGAAATAGGAACACTAACTGGGAGATTATTTCATTAGTCAAAATGTAGAGGATTAAGTCCTTGGGTAAAAATCTCAACAGTTAAAATGGATAAGTGCCGGGGACCAGCCCCGGCTGATCCAGGGTATTCGAAGGAGAGACGGCGTAGGCGAAGATCAGGAAACACTTGCTTAATTAAATGTTAATTAAGGATATAAAGAGTAATAGAATGACGATAGCTCAGTAAAATTCAGTGAAGAAAAGAGGCTGAAATAAGGATAGCTCAGTGAAGAAATTCAGTGGAGAAGAGAGGCTGAATAATTCAGCCAGAAGGTAAGAGAAAGAACGACATGGTGAGACCAAGTTTCAGTGAACAAGACCCGCACTTTATTTTCCAAAGTAGTTTTTATACCTTAAGTTATGCATAGAGGATAATGGGGGAAGGGGTAGAGTCTTGCAGCAAACCAGGCTTTCTTCCTGCAAACTTATATGCAAAAGCTTAGGTGATTTGCATCATCTTCTGGCCCGGAGGCCTGTTAACATTTTAAGACCTTTTCTTCAGAAAACTTATTTTTCTCTAAAGGTGATTAGTCAGGAGCCACCCTCCAAAAGCATTAGATAAAGTTGCATTCCTACAGAGCAAAGGTGTGGTGGGCTATAACAAGAAAAAGAATTAACTCAAGGGTCCCAGGTTACAAACATTAAAGCTACTATTTACACCCATTATATTAATCAATACACTGCCAGGGACACAGCAGGTAAGGGATATGGAAACTTAGCAGCAAACATTGGCTCAACAAATGAAAAACCCTTCACCAACACAATTTCTAATTAGCCCATTATACTTATACTAATAGTTTTCTAACTTCTCTAAAGAACCTGTTTTTAGAGGGTTTAAAGCATCTTGTGCCTCTCACGGTTGGGAGGCTGTGAGCAATCACATGTGGCTGGACGAGCCTGTCAGGCAGGCTAGAGAACCTTCAGAGGAGTTTGTAGGTTAAAACACTCTTATCACGCCCAGGAATTATTATTAACTGGAGCTGTAAGCTAACTTTTTTCAGAGAGGTAGTGGGGGACAGCCCCCCGTAAAGTCAGAGGTGTAGGTGAAAGCACAAAGCAGAAAGTAGGCAGACTCTGGTTTTGGGGGTAGATTGCTCGAGAATTTCCAGGGAGACTCCTGAGGCTTGATCCCGCCTTTGCGTATGCCAAGCCTCCTTCCTCATGACCTTTGCCAGAGGCGGAGCTCGCTCCCCGCAGATAAGAAGAGACAAATGTGAAGGAGATTAAAGTGATAAGTGGAATAACTCAATAACAGATCAAAATTTACAGTGAGGAATGAAGGGAAAAAAATGATTTCAAAATATTTAGCCTGGTAATGTAAAGCTTTGTGTAACAGGTGACATTATAGGGTAGTTGGATAATAAACACAGTGATTTGGGATAGGAGAAATTACTCCAGCTAAGATCACTGTGAACCTAATGGCTGGCCACCTATTTGACTATTGAGAGTCAGTCTCCTGTCAACATGGACTGCAAGAGATGAGAAATACCAGGACTGGAGATACTGCTTTAAGTGTCACCCCTATAGGAGTGGATAGTCAAATCTTAAGAGTCGACGAAATTTCCAAATGGGTAATTATGAACAGTGACAGCAAGAAAGCCAAAGCATGTCGAGAAAGACTTCCAGTAATGGAAGATGCGAGTTGGCATGACGAGAGGATGGAGCCTCTGGAGTCAGATTGACCTGTGCTTGAGTTCTTACTCCAGCGCATACTAATTATGTGACCTCAGACTTGTAACCAGTCAGCTTCATTTCAGTCATTCATAAATTGGGGATAATATTATTTCCTCAGAGGATTGTGGGAGTCTTTCTGTCCACATTTGTGAGTGTGTATGTGTGTTTAGACAGAGAGAGAGAGGGAGATGTTTTTATTTAAATGCAGTTTTGGTTGGAAAAGTGATGTATGGATGGAACAAAAAATAGAGCATGAATAAACAGAGAATGTGTATGTACCTCCTCCCCTTTTGTATACATACCTCCCCTTTTCTCTCCCACCCTGTATTTCTCCACAGTTGAGGGGGATCGTTCTCCCAGATCTTTTCTTCTTTTTTTCCTCCTCTTCCTCTCCTTTTCCTTCTTCAAACTGCCTAATACCATGCCAAAATGCATTTGCTTAGTTTCTTATTGATGGACACTTGGGTCCATCTGTTAAACCTCTGTGAAATGTATTGAGTCTCATAATTAACAGAAAGCTTTCATATGGTAACTGGAACTGTAAGAGAAAATTGCATTTTCTTCCCCTCGGCTGTGCCCACAAGCTGAAGGCTAAACTGATTCTAGAACTATCTGTGCATTTCTGGGTTTTCACTCTGGTGAACTTTAATTCAAAAAGAAGGGGAAGGAAGGGGGAGAGGATAAATTAGGAGTTTGGTATTAAAACATCTATATAAAATAGATAACCAATAAGGACCTACTGTATACAGCACAGGGAACTATACTCAATATTTTATAATAACCTATAAGGGAAAAGAATCTGAAAAATAATATATATATAGATAAAACTGAATCACTATGCTATATGCCTGAAACTAATACAACATTGTAAATCAACTATGGGCTATGTTCTTAGTTGCTCAGGCCTGTCCCACTCTTTGTGAATCCATGGACTGTAGCCCACCAAGCTCCTCTGTCCCTGGGGATTCTCCATGCAAGAATATTGGAGTGGGTTGCCATGTCCTCTTCCAGGGGATCTTCCCAGCCCAAGGATCAAACCCAGGCCTTCCACATTGCAAGCAGATTCTTTACCATCTGAGCTACCACAGAAGCCCAAGAACACTGGAGTGGGTAGCCTACCCCTTACCCAGGGGATCCTTCCAACCCAGGAATAGAACCAGGGTCTTCTGAATTGCAGGCAGATTCTTTACCAGCTGAGCTACCAGGGAATTCATAAATCAACTATACTTCAAAAAATATATATATATATAAGCAGACATTGATTGGTAACAATTTCATCATATATACTGTAATGTACAGATTGATAACATAATTGAACACTGATATAATTTAGAAAAAGGAAAGCCAAAGAAAAAGGGAAATCATTTTGAAGTTAGTACATACTGAAACTTCCAAATTCAGTATAACAACACAGAAGTTGCATTGGAAGACATTAGAATTTTCAGGATAGGATGGGTAGGGAACAAACCTGATATATGGGACCCATATGGGTGAGTAAATTCCACTTGTATCTTTGACTCAGCAAGACATTTTGATTGACCAATGCCGTGTGTTCAAGGGGTATATTTATCTAGTCTAACATGAAGACACACGTGCAGCCCAGTTTGTTAAAGCAGATGAATAAAACTGCATGATGTAGGTGGGCTGGTCTGTCTTCTAAGTGTAGTTCCTGCTCAACAAAACATAAATTCCTTATTTCTGTTTCCAAATTTTAGGGATCTCAAATATGAGAAAAAATAATGCATAATTCTTTGTCTTTTGTGATTTGAAACCAAAGGATCATAGAATTGGCAGAGGATTATTTGCATGTGTATAATTTACAGATATGGCCTCCAAAATAATGATAGCTTATCACAGTTTCATTTTTCCACCTTCAGAAGAATTGGTTATTATTATTATTTTTATAGAAAGGGGTGATTACAAATTAGAATTAAGCTGAATGAAGTGAAAAGAGAAATCACAGCATCAAATTCTCTGCCAGGAAAGAATTATATTTGCACAAATAGAAAGTTTTTTGCAATTCTCACTAAGCTAACTTGTATTTTTAGTTGTGTCAGTAGATTTGCATCATTCTGAAAATAGTCATGTCCTAGATCTGCATTTTCCTTATAAAAACAATGTTTACTGGGAGTAAGTTTCTTCCTGAGATTCAATGTCTGAATATTCACAAGGTGAAGCTTGTATTCACATTTATTCAGATGGGGGTTCTCTGAACTGCAGTTGTGTAGTTATTTCATACATTGAACTTCAGATAGAACATATCACATTTAAATGGTACATTTTAAAAGGACTCAAATTGTGCATGTGTGTGTGTAAAGGCTGTGTCAGCATTGCATAGAAGCTATGTGGATGGTTAGATAAAAAATACAGAATCATATACCAGATGCATAGATAATGACTTTCCAACAATTAAAAATGAGATCATTTTGAAAATAATACACCAGAACATTTAAAAATCTTTGTTTTTTAAAGTTCATATGTGATCATTTCTACTGTTATCTGTTTTCTTCACAAGAGCTTCTAAAAACTAAGTAAAGGAATATATATTTGAATTTTTATTTGCATACTAATATTTGAATGTTGCCTATTTTATATATTTCTCAGTAGAACTTATATTAAAACAATGATTTTGTTTTTTTAACAAGGAAAATATTCTTAAAGATATCAAGGTGTTAAATTATCACTACTATTTGTAATATAAACACATTTTAAAAAACCTAAATGTATATTACAAAAAGAATAGTTAAATAGGGATATATCTGTGTTAAGAAATGATATAATGATATAGATCTATATATGACATAGATCTATACATGTTGACATGAAAAGGGTATTTGATATATTGATAAATTGTTCCTTTGAGTGAAAATTATTCTATTTGTATAAATATAAATTACACATCTGCAGGGCTGTAGCATTGTGAAACCCTAGCAGGTATGTAATTCAGTAGCATCAGTATTATATATGCATTATGGGTGTTTATGCATACAAATACATAGTTAAAAGAAATTATTAGCACTTTAAAAATGTATTTATACTTATGTAGAAAAAGTTATAGTAGTAAACAGTGCAAATTATTAACAGTACAAACCCTTAATAGGTAGGATGGTTGAAAGGATAGAGATGAGGGTAGTTTTGCTTTTCATTTTTGCTTTACATATCTTTGTACTGCTTGAATTTTCAACTGAGTTTGCATTAACTCCACAATGTATTTTTAAATATAACTATAATTGGAATTTTACTTTGTGAATTGCATGTCTGTTTAACTCATGTTCTTTACCTTTAATCATCAATTTCTACAAGGACTTCACAAAGATGCCATACTTCCACCAGTTAAAAAAACCACAAAATTAAAAAGAAGCAAAATAAAGAAGTAAGCAAACAAAAACCAAACCTTCTCTTAGGGACATCACCTTTTGTGTCAAGCTTTGAGATTAGATGGTAAAAGCCAGCTTTTGACTTCTTTCTTTCCTGAAGTTGTCTGACTTGAATGATCAACTCCAAACTCTTGCAAGTCCTACAAAGTTATCCTTTACTCTACATTCCTTCTAAAATCTTACTTACATTTAGTAGCTTCTTCACTTGTTTCCTTGGCTTCCATTTCTTACCTTGGCAATCACCCCTATACATTGCTATAGTGTTAGTTTCCTGAATCACAGATTAAATCATGTTGTTACACTTATTAAAATATTTCTGGACTCTATCATTCACAGAATAAGATTAAAATTTCTAGGCATAACATCTAGGATATGTCCTGATGCCAAATTGCTTATTAACATGACTTTTAAACTGCACCCATTCAATAATTTCCAAACTTCCATAAATATAATACATTCATGCTGCTAAGTCTCTTTACTATATAGTTAACTTCTCTTACTCTCTTCATCACCACAAATACCACTCTTTCTAGGAAGCAAATTATTTTATATGACAATGGAATTAAACACACCAATTCTCCTACAGGACTTTGCTTGATGTATATTAAAGATATTATGTCACCTGCACTTATCTTGGATGGTTTTTTATTTGTTTTGTTCTTCATTAAATAATCTGCTTCTTAGGTCCTACAATCAACTGATCTATGAATTCTCAGGATTCCTAATAAAATCATGCTCTATGAATTTGTTTGCCTTGTATGTTTGCTCAGTTGCTCAGTTGTGTCTGACTCTTTGCAACCCCATGGATTGTTGCCAGCTAGGCTCCTCTGTCCATGGGATTCTCCAGGCAAGAATACTGGAGTGGTTGCCTTTTCCTCCTCCAGGGGATCTTCCCAACCTAGGGATCTACCTGCAACTCCTGGATATCCTACATTTCCAGGCAGATTCTTTACCACTGAGCCACCTGGGAAGTCCCCGGGAAGCCCCCAGAATTCCTTGAGACACATACTTACTAGAAAACGCAGTTGGTGAGGTTGCTACATATGAACAAGGCTATATTAAAAACCTGTCACCATAATTCTATTCCAAAATAGGTTTATATTCTATAAAATCTGTTTTAATAGATTTGATGTTTCCAACTATTTGGGGATTTGCATTGTTGTCCTTTTGATCTTCTAAAGGTATGCTCTCCAGTAGATAGTAAATAGACACACATCTATTTATATTTATACTTAAATTAATCAAAATTAAATAAAGAATGCACATCACAGATTTTCTAGGCACATTTAAAAGGCTGTTTCATTATTATATAAATTTCCATAATCACAGAATTTTCTATTTGACTGTGTTCCTCTAAAGTTTAAACTTAAATACAAATTATCCCTTCTACTCAGTTAGTGACATCCTGATGGATAAATGGCATGCTTTGCAATTGAATTTAAACATTGCTTTTGCTTAAGTTGGATGTGTATGTGTATATATATATATATATATATATAACTGTACAGCTAGTTTCTAGGCAACTGATATAAAAACCAATATTTCTCTAATACTTCAAAACTAACTTTCAATACCACAGTTGATAGCATATATCCCTTTACACACATATCACATACACTGGGAGGAGGGTGTGAGGAACTGACAATGCATATTTGTGAAATGCGTGTTGTTAAATGAAAGTCCCTGCTCCCTGTGCCAAGAAGATCTAACTATTCTGAATATTCTGTTGGCCAATTTAGCAGAAATGTCAAAGAAGGAACCAAGAGAGAATGGATGTTTAGAACTCAGAATTAAAAAAAAAAAAAAATCCACTTGTTTTCACCTCTTGTGTGGAAATGTCCCATCCCTACAAAAAGTCATCCACAAGGTCATGACTTTAAGCTCTTGTGAAGTTGCTCAGTTGTGTCCAACTCTTTGCAGCCCCACGGACTGTAGCCTGCCAGGCTCCTCCATCCATGGGATTTTCCAGACAAGAATACTGGAGTGGGTTGCCGTTTCCTTCTCCAGAGGATCTTCCCGACCAGGGATCGAACCTGGGTCTTCCACTTTGTAGGCAGACGCTTTTACCATCTGAGCCACCATGGCATTTACTTTGCTCACTCTTCTCATATTTCAAGGCTCATCTTCAACTCCCGCACCCCCATTTTTCTCCTTGCTGGTTAGGAAGTCTGCAAGTATGAAATGAAATTTTAAAATAAGAAATACCTCTACTTGGGATGAGGACTGGCTTCTCTTTGATACAATATGTTGAATCCTGTGATAACTGCGTTTTTTATGCAGACTTAATATATATTTGATCATCTAACAGAAAAGTTGAGACTTTGGCATCTGCTGACAACCACCACTTTGCTGCCTCCACTTTTCATCTATAAAAAAACTTGCTGCCCTTTATGTTAACCAGATGAGCTATATTTTTCATTTTGAAAAGATATACCCCTGATGCTTTGATGCTGAGAGACTGCCCCATGACATTTTTTCTCTGCTATTAAGGTACTGCAGTTTTGATTTCATAGTTTTCAGCTGAGGTTCATTTAACAGTGGAGAGAACAAAAATATAACAAAGGAAACAAAGGATCAAATTGTTATTACTAGGGACATAATAACCTCTACCAACTGACCTTCAGTAATGGAGAGACTCCTTGGTGGGAAGAGGGTTTTCATGCTGACAGTTTCCTGATAGAGAACTCTTTGCACATATAATTAGTGAAGTGTATCACTTTATATTTAATATGAAGAGTATAAAAAAATCTTAGAAAGCTATACAACTAAGTAGTACTGTTAGCTTCTTTCAAAAGCAGAAGCAAAAAAGATGTAGGGGAAGGTGATTCCCTCAAAATTTTAGTCTAACCAATTTCCATAAGAATATTTGAAATCTATTTAACCCACAAAATTAATTTTCACTAATTACTTTTACCAACTTCACCTCTGCAATGATCTTTATATGCGAATAATGTTTCTTTTAGCACATTACATAAAATATCAGGTATATATAAATTACAGTTGAATTGCTTTGAGAATAAGGCACTCTTAAGTATATGTATATTAACACTAACCACAGGAAAAAATAGGGAAAAAAATCACCCTGTGTTTCTCTACTTAGACAACTGATCTCTTATGACTAATATTTGCTTTTATATAACTATATAAATATAGTTATATTCTGCAGAATTGCAGTGCTTAATTTTAATCAGGGACCCAAATGAACAAATATTTTTCATCATTTTAAACCTCTGTATTTTCTGATCACTTTTTTCTGCATTCAGGCTTTTGTACCTTAACCATAATGTGAAACCTCGAAAGATTTCTCTGGGCGAAGTCTAAAGATAATTTTGTTAGGATTGCTAAACAAGTATATTCAAATGCATTTTCATGACTGAGTTTTATTAAGCAAGTTCAGTGTTCATGTTTTCCTTGCCTACATGGAAAATGTTATAGGATTTTTCTGAAAATAACATCATCTAGATAAAAATGTTGAAAATACCCCAAAACACATAAGGCTCATAAAGAGTGAGGGAAGCAAGCGTGCCAGCTAATCTAGTTCACTATTCTCATAAAGGGCAATGGTGGCACTTTAGAGCCAGTACATCTATTCATTTTCATGGTAATAAAACCATTCCTGAAAGTGACTTTGTCCAGAGTAAGTGGCTCTGTGTTATAACATGATGTACTTCAGAGGTGAGTTGTCATAGATCACCAAATAATGTGACCATCTTATATCTTAATAAGTTCTCCATTCATTTAAAATTTTTTTACAAACTGAGACTGTATTACCATTTTTTCCAAAATTTAGCCACTCTTTCAATGGAAAAAGGTCTAATATAAATGCCATAATAGCCAACAAATGGAAAGAAATGCAGAGGAAATAAGTATTTCTCTGTTTTTATAAATATTGCATTTAAATAGCATAAGAAAGCTAACATGCTATAAAAGATAGAATACTGATGTAAAGACTATTTGTTAAAAATGAGGATTATTAAAGCAGTAGTTATATGCATTCAGTGGATGTGACTCTCTCCTTTTAGGAGAAGTATATAATTTAATACACTTTCAAAATATATTTATATTGTTAATTACATTACCCTCATTAAGGAGAGTCACTGAAGTACAAAAAAATTGGAATTAACTTTTAACATATGTTTACAAATGAATTCCTCATATGGATCACAAATGTTATATAGACTCATATTTACCCTAAATTTATCAAGTATTTGCATTTTCTGATTATAGCTATATAGGATAGTTATAGATTTGCATTCTCAAGGATATTTTATTATAAATCATAATCATCCATTCTACCAAAAATAAATGAGAAATAGCAAATAACTACAAAGATAAAAGACTAGAGAGATATTAAAGGAAAAATAATAAAAATGTTCCTAGATTTGTATTAAAATTTTAATTCTGCTCTTACTGCTGATTTAAAACAATGGGAGTCAGTACACCTGCAGTGTGAGTTCAGGGTTACTATGTGTTAACTTGGATTATAAAAGAGGCCAGGATAGGAAAATCATAAACTGGCAACACAATGCTTCTGATTGGGTCATAGTTTTACCACACTGTTTACAAAATACAATTTTCATGGTTCATTGCAACACAATGCTAATTGAGCTCAGTCCTGATGGGTGGTTCAGAGACTAGACTAGTATAGTTCCGAGAATATTAGGACCAGTCGCTCCTCTTCTTCCACCAGCAGGCATAGCAAAGCCTAGCAGAAGGCAATTACTACATTCCTCCATCAGATTTCTCTTGGTGCATACATTACCTGGTGCAAAGACTAGTGGCTCCTACTGACTCACTTTGATAGTCTGTCTAAAAGTGGTTTATATTAAAGTGTTAGAAATGACTTCCATGTTGATCTGGTTTAAATATGCTCTTACATTTCAAGAGTTTATAATATAAAGAATTCTTCACAAATTGACAACCTTGTACCAAGTACATTCTTTAGGGTGGTACTAAAGAATGGGTAGAACTAAAGAATGTGCTAACCATCGGACAATTGCACTGATCTCCCATGTTAGTAAGGTAAAGCTTAAAATCTTGCATGCTAGGCTTTGGAATTATGCAAGCCAAGAACTTTCAGATGTCCAAGCTGGGTTTAGAAAAGGAAGAGGACCCAGAGATCAAATTGCCAACATTTGCAGGATTATTGAGAAAGCTAGGGAATTTCAGAAATATATGTACCTCTGTTTCATTGACTACACCAAAGCCTTTGACTGTGTGGATCATAACAAACTGTGGAAAGCTCTTAAAGAAACAGAAGTATCAGACCATCTTACCTGTCTCCTGAAAAACTTGTATGTGGGTCAAGAAGCAACAGAATCCTGTATGGAATGACTGATTGGTTCAAGATGGAGAAAGGAGTACGACACGGCTATCTGCTGTCACCCTGTTTTTTTAACCTATAAGCTGAGCACATCATGAGAATGCCGGGCTGGATGAGTTACAAGCTGGTATCAAGATAGGCGGGAGAAGCACCAACAATCTCAGATATGCAGATGATACCACTCTAATGGCAGAAAGCGAAGAGGAACTAAGGAGCCTCTTGATGAGGGTGAAGGAGGAGAGTGAAAGAACTAGCTTAAAACTAAATGTTTAGAAAAACTAAGATCATGGCATCCAGCCCCATTGCTTTATGGCAAATAGAAGGGGGAAAGGTAGAAATAGTGACAGATTTCCTCTTCCTGGGCTCTAAAACCATTGCAGATGGTGACTGAAGCCATGAAATCAAAAGAAAATTGCTTCTTGACAGGAAAGCTGTGACAAATCCACATAGTGTGTTGAAAAGCAGAGACATTACTCTGCCAACAAAGGTCCATATAGTCAAGGCTATGGGCTTCCCAATGTTCACATATGGTTGTAAGAGCTGGACTGTAAAGAAGGCAGAGCACCGAAGAATTGATGCCTTAGAACTATGGTGCTGGAGAAGATTCCTGAGAGTCTCCTGGACAAACTAGTCAATCTCAAAGGAAATCAATCCTGAATACTTGGAAGGACTGATGCTGAATCTGAAACTCCAGTATTTTGGTTATCTGATGCAAACAGCTGACTCATTGGAAAGTTCCTGATGCTGGGAATGATTGAGGGCAGAAGGAGAAGAGGGTATCAGAGGATAAAATGACTGGATGGCATCACTGATACAATGAACATGAACTTGCGAAAATTCTGGGAGATGATGAGGGACATGAAGCCTGGAAAGCTGCAATCCGTGGGGTTGCAAGAGTTGGACACAACTGGATGACTGAACAACAAAAACAGAGCACATTCAGTTCTGTAAAGATGCCTAATTTTTTGCTGTTGGAAAGCTCAAATGATTATAAAATCTTAATATATTCATCATTACAAAATTAAACATTGTTTCATGTTTGCCTTCTGAAGAAATACTGAGAATTTGCTTCTGTATTTGACAAGTCACACAATATTTCAGATTCTGTGAATGGGCTTCCCTTGTGGCTCAGCTGGTAAAGAATCCATCTGCAATGTGGGAGACTTGGGTTTGATCCCTGGGTTGGGAAGATCCCCTGACGAAGGGAACATCTACCTACTCCAATATTGTGACCTGGAGAATTTCATGGACTGTGTAGTCCATGGGGTCAGAAAGAGTAGGACACAAGTGAGCAACTTTCACACATGGTAGCTATAGTTTTGCTCCTCCACCTACTTCTTCATCTTGCATTTCTTTTAACATTTTCCTTGGAGATCATATCTTGATGCTAGGTAGTATAGACCAGGCTTTTTCAAGCTCAGCACTATTGACATTTCAGGCCAGAAATTACACATTGTTGGACAGTGTTCTGTGTATTATATAAAGTTTGGCAGCATCCATGGCCTCTAACCACTAGATTCCAGTACCCACCTCTCCCCTTTGATGACAACCAAACACTTCTCCAGATACTGCCAAATGTCCCTTGACAAGGTAATCACAGAGCATGCTTCCCCAAACCACACAAAAAGAATTCCTTGTCATCAGGAGAATTCATGGCAAACTCCATTTGGGTTGATAATGTCTGTGACTGACATCATCAGCTTTGTCCCCCAAATTATTGTTTTATATTTATTAAGAGAAGTATGATTGGTAGGAATATGTTGGAAAAAATTCCCAATTTCCTAAGCAGATAGGAGAAGAAGTTGTGGCAAATGAAAAGCAAATAGGAAGTACTAGGTGATGCTTCTAGGAAAGCCTTTTGAAAGGAAATTGTCCAGCATCATTTGTCCTGTTCCTGGTGTACTTCCTACCTAGGCTATAAGTACAGTGTTAAGTTTTAGAAGCCATGAAGACTAAGAAAGACTCTAAAATATTGGAGAAAGAAGATTTAGAAAATCTAGGCCCTTGATCATGTCCTTGGCTTACTCTTGCATCAGCCCAGAACTAGCTATACCAGATATCTTGTTGGCAGGATGAATAGTGGAAGGGAGTGTTTTTTTTTTTTTTTTTAATCCAGTACTTGGCTTAAGGAAAAAGTAAAACAGATGTCCATATTACAACTATCCCAAGCCTCTTCTCATGTTTAAGATGTTTTTATATATACTTATTTACAGTCAACTGGAGAAGGGAATGGCAAACCACTTCAGTATTCTTGCCTTAAGAACCCCATGAACAGTATGAAAAGGCAAAAAATAGGACACTGAAAGATGAACTCCCCGGGTCAGTAGGTGCCCAATATGCTACTGGAGATCAGTGGAGAAATAACTCCAGAAAGAATGAAAGGATGGAGCCAAAGCAAAAACAATACCCAGCTGTGCATGTGACTGGTGATAGGAACAAGGTCTGATGCTGTAAAGAGCAATATTGCATCGGAACCTGGAATGTTAGGTCCATGAATCAAGGCAAATTGGAAGTGGTCAAACAGGAGATGGCAAGAGTGAACATTGACATTCTAGGAATCAGTTAACTAAGATGGACTGGAATGGGTGAATTTAACTCAGATAACCATTATATCTACTACTCTGGGCAGGAATTCCTTAGAAGAAATGGAGTAGCCATCATAGTCAACAAGAGTCTGAAATGCAGTACTTGGATGCAATCTTAAAAACAACAGAATAATCTCTGTTCATTTCCAAGGCAAACCATTCTATATCACAGTAATCCAAGTCTATGCCCCAACCAGTAATGCTGAAGAAGCTGAAATTGAATGGTTCTATGAAGACCTACAAGACCCTCTAGAATTAACACCCCCAAAAGATGTCCTTTTCATTAAGGGGACTGGAATACAAAAGTAGGAAGTCAAGAAACACCTGAAGTAACAGGCAAATTTGGCCATGGAGTACAGAATGAAGAAGGGCAAAGGCTAATAGAGTTTTGCCAAGAGAACGCACTGGTCATAGCAAACACCCTCTTCCAAAAATACAAGAGAAGACTTTACACATGGACATCACCAGATGGTCAACAATGAAATCAGATTGATTTTATCCTTTGTAGCCAGAGATGGAGAAGCTCTATACAATCAGCAAAAACAAGACCTGGAGCCGACTGTGGCTCAGATCATGAACTCCTTATTGCCAAATTCAGACATAAGTTGAAGAAAGTGGGGAAAACCACTAGACCATTCAGGTATGACCTAAATCAAATCTCTTATGACTATACAGTGGGAGTGAGAAAAACATTTGAGGGACTAGATCTGATAGACATAGTGCCTGATGAACTATGGATGGAGGTTCATGACATTGTACAGGAGACAGGGAGCAAGACCATACCCAAGAAAAAGAAGTGCAAAAAAGCAAAATGGCTGTCTGAAGAGACCTTACAAATAGCTGTGCAAAGAAGAGAGGTGAAAGGCAAAGGAGAAAAGGAAAGATATACCCATTTGAAGGCAGAGTTCCAAAGAACAGCAAGGAGAGATAAGAAAGCCTTTCTCAGTGGCCAGTGGAAAGAAACAGAGAAAAACAATAGAATGGGAAAGACTGGAGATCTCTTCAAAAAAATTAGAGATACCAAGGGAACAATTCATGAAAAGATGGGATCAATACAGGATAGAAATGGTATGATTTAACAGAAGCAGAAGATATTAAGAAGAGGTGGCAAGAATACACAAAAGAACTGTACAAAAAAGATCTTCACAACCCAGATAATCATGAAGGTATGATCACTCACACTTACCTAGAGCCGGACATCCTGAAATGTGAAGTCAAGTGGGCCTTAGGAAGCATCACTACAAACAAAGCTAGTAGAGATGATGGAATTCCAGTTGCTGCTGCTACTGCTGCTGCTAAGTTGCTTCAGTGGTGTCGGACTCTGTGTGACCCCATAGACAGCAGCCCACCAGGCTTCCCGTCCCTGGGATTCTCCAGGCAAGAACACTGGAGTGGGTTGCCATTTCCTTCTCCAATGCATGAAAGTGAAAAGTCAAAGTGAAGTGGCTCAGTCGTGTCCGACTCTAGCAACCCCATGGACTGCAGCCTACCAGGCTCCTCTATCCATGGGATTTTCTAGGCAAAAGTACTGGAGTGGGGTGCCATTGCCTTCTCCAGAATTCCAGTTAGGCTATTTCAAATCCTAACAGATAATGCTGTGAAAGTGCTGCACTCGATATGTCAGCACATATGGAAAAGTCAGCAGTGGCCACAGGGCTGGAAAAGGTCAGTTTTCATTCCAATCCCAAAGAAAGGCAATGCTAAAGAATGCTCATACTACCGCACAATTGCACTCATCTCACACGCTAGTAAAGTAATGCTCAAAATTCTCCAAGCCAGGCTTCAGCAATACGTGAACCATGAACTTCCAGATGTTCAAGCTGGTTTCAAGAAAAGGCAGAGAAACCAGAGATTAAATTGTGAACATCTGCTGGATCAGTGAAAAAGCAAGAGAGTTCCAAAAAAACATCTATTTCTGCTTTATTGACTATGCCAAAGCCTTTGACTGTGTGGATCATAATAAACTGTGTAAAATTCTTCAAGAGATGGGAATACCAGACCACCTGACCTGCCTCTTGAGAAACATATATGCAGGTCAGGAAGCAACAGTTAGAACTGGACATGGAACAACAGACTGGTTCCAAATAGGAAAAGGAGTATGTCAAAGCCATATGTTGTCACACTGCTTATTTAACTTAAATGCAGAGTACATCATGAGAAATGCTGGGCTGGATAAAGCACAAGCTGGAATCAAGATTGCTGGAAGAAATATCAATTACCTTAAATATGCAGATGACACCACCCTTATGGCAGAGAGTGAAGAAGAACTAAGGAGCCTCATGATGAAAGTGAAAGTGGAGAGTGAAAAAGTTGGCTTAAAGCTCAACATTCAGAAAACTAAGATCATGGCATCTGGTCCCATCACTTCATGGGAAATAGATGGGGAAACAGTGGAAACAGTGGCTGACTTTATTTTGGGGGGCTCCAAAATCACTGTAGATGGTGATTGCAGTCATGAAATTAAAAGATCCTTACTCCTTGGAGGGAAAGTTATGACCAACCTAGATAGCATATTAAAAAGTAGAGATATTACTTTGCCAACAAAGGTCCATCTAGTCAAGGCTATGGTTTTTCCAGTAGTCATGTATGGATGTGAAATTTGGACTATAAAGAAAGCTGAGCACAGAAGAATTGATGCTTTTGAACTGTGGTGTTGGAGAAGACTCTTGAGAGTCCCTTGGACTGCAAGGAGATCCAACCAGTCCATCCTGAAGGAGATCAGTCCCTGGTGTTCATTGGAAGGACTGATGTTGAAGCTGAAACTCCAATAGTTTGTCCACCTGATGTGAACAGCTGGCTCATTGAAAAGACCCTGATGCTGGGAAAGATTGAGGGTAGGAGAAGAAGGGGATGACAGAGGATGAGATGGTTGAATGGCATCACCGTCCCAATGGACATGAGTTTGAGTGAACTCTAGAAGTTGGTAATGAACAGGGAGGCCTGGCGTGCTGCAGTTCATGGGGTTGCAAAGAGTCAGACACAACTGAGCTACTGAACTGAACTGAATTGTTTTTCAGTCATTCCACATTTATCCTGTGTCACTTATAAGGAAGGTATTCTACTCAGTCCAAAATAGAAGGATATAAACAAACAATATACTCCTTCAGGGAATTTCTTAGGATAAGGAAAACAGTTTTATGGGACTGCTTATTGTTATTGTTCAGTTGCTAAGTCATGTCCAACTCTTTTGCTACCCCATGGACAGCAGCCCTCCAGGCTCCTGTGTCCATGGGATTTCCCAGACAAGAATACTGGAGTGGGTTTCCATTTGCTTCTCCAGGGGATCTTCTCAACCCAGGAGTCAAACCCACGTCTCCTGCATTGGCAGAAGTATTCTTTACCATTAAGCCATGAGGAATTGCTACCATCTGCACCGAAGAATTGATGCTTTTGAACTTCAGTGTTGAAGAAGACTCTTGAGAGTCCCTTGGACTGCAAGGAGATCCAACCAGTCCATTCTAAAGATCAGCCCTGCGTGTTCTTTGGAAGGAATGATGCTGAGGCTGAAAATCCAATACTTTGACCACTTCATGCGAAAAGTTGACTCATTGGAAAAGACTCTGATGCTGGGAGGGATTGTGGGCAGGAGGAGAAGGGGACGACAGAGGATGAGATGGCTGGATGGCATCACCAACTCGATGGACATGAGTTTGAGTGAACTCCGGGAGTTGGTGATGGACAGGGAGGCCTGGCGTGCTGCGATTCATGGGATCGCAAAGAGTCGGACACGACTGAGCAACTGAACTGAACTGAACTGTTATAATCATGTGCAAATTACCAGGAGAAGAAAAGTATTAGACAGGATAGATGATGAACTTCAATAAGAAAGATGAAAAACAGTAATAATAAAACAATAATAAAATGTCAACTTTGAATCATTCAAAGTGTATGATAAAAACAGGAGTGGCTGTTACCGGAAAATTCATAATTTTAAATCTGTGACCTCACCATCATATATAAAAGGAAATAAAACAAAACCTAAGTTTAAATGTTCCCGTATTGACTGTTGGCTATACGTTTGATTGGTCTTTAACTGTACAGGCATATATGTCAAAGACTAGAGTATTTTTAAGTGCCATTAGGTTCAATTTGTTATTGTTGTTTCATGAGAATTTATATCTTCACCTCCAAAAAACTTTGCTAAAAAACCAACAAATGTTGAGAAACCAACAGATATGCTGTTTGGATAAAGCTTTCTACTAAAGAATCCCTGACACATGTGTGGGTGCTCTCCTGACTTCCCTGTGCATATCTTACTGATTGCATTCCACTCACTCCCATCAGCAGATTTGCTTCACGAACCCTAGACTGTGTCATTAGTTATGACTCATCAGTTGTGGCATAATCATATCAATTCGTGCCCAGTGTCTTCTGTCCTCATTTAAATACAAATTTTTCTTCTATTGCCAAGCTATCAAATATGTTTTATTCACTGAGTCTTGTAATAAAATGTGAAACAGCACAGTCTGCACTCAGCAGCAAGATAAAAAGAAAAAAAAGCAACATCCAAATTACTGAATGCAGTTTTCTGACATATTTCTTGTTTGAAAACCTAACAACTATGCCATCATATATGTATATATATGTATATGCACATATATACATATGTATCTAATTACAGTTAGTAACATGAGTAAAAATTTATGAAAAAAATCAGGAAATTGTCAATCATATGATTGTCAATCATATCATTTTTTCCCCCCCCAGATACTCTGGAATTGACACAGAATGTAATAGGTCCTGATGATTCTCTCGATTAGTAATGCTTGAATTTCCACCTATTAAAGGAAAAGAAACTCCACCCTTTTTAATCTGAAAGTCCAACATACTCTAGTAAGTGGAATTTCTTTATTTGTAATGCTGACAAAGGTCCATCTAGTCAAAGCTATGGTTTTTCCAGTAGTCATGTAAGGATGTGAGAGTTGAACTATAAAGAAAGCTAAACGCTGAAGAATTGATGCTTTTAGTCTTCTGTGGAAATTAATCTTCTATGGAAAAAGGTAATGCAAACCAGATTTTTTTACCTTCTTATAAGAATCTTCAGCAGCAATGAGCATCATTTAAATGTGCATATGTGTATGTATATATGTCTATACAATAAAATACTACAACCTAAAAAAAAAATTACTGATGATAGGAACAAGCCCAGATCCAAATATTAGGGTTGTCACACTTTAAATGCTTGTGATTCAATAAAGAAACTTAAGGAAACTCTAAGCATAAAATTTTAATCAAAACTAGGGAATAAATAGGCCAAACAGCACTTATATGCAGTAACATACGTTTAGAGTTAACTAGAATTAACTAGTAAATAGAATTCCAGAAGGAAACAAGAGATATAATGGGTAATAGTCACTTTTAAACAGATAAAGGCTTAGAAACTTTCTTAAGTGATGAAAAATTTTAAGTCACACATTCAGGAAATAATGCAATGAATCAAGACAAACACAGAGATACCAATATAGCTCCTAATTTAAAACTAAATAAAACTAATGAGAAAGATTCTATAATAAAAGTTTAAAAAAAAGATTCTATAATAAAAGTAGTTCTAGAAAAAGACACATTACTTACAAAGGAGTGACAATATGATAGAGATGATTTTTCAAAACTTTGTCACACACATGCAAAACTGTAGGTCCCATTTCAATAGAGAATTCTTCAAAATTTTAAGAAAGAAATAAAACCAAGCTTACATGTATTTCCAGAGATAAAAAGGAAATACTTCTTAGTGTGTTTTATGAATCCTGCATAACATTAATTTAGAAACTTGAGAAAGATGTTACAAGAAAAGGCAATTAAAGACCAATCCTTGTTATGAACATAGATGCCAAAATTCTAAATTCTAAATCCAGCAATATATGAACTATCAGAATTGTTGAATTTGCTAAAGAAATGAATATATTTCCATATCCAAAATTTGACATAATTTATCACCTTAGTTGGAGAAGGCAATGGCAACCCACTCCAGTACTCTTGCCTGGAAAATCCCATGGATGGAGGGGCCTGGTGGGCTGCAGTCCATGGGGTCGCTAGGAGTTGGACATGACTGAAGCAGGAAAATTATATGTAATTCTCCATAATTAAAAAACAACAAATTCTAAATGTTACTCATGGTAAAAACTATTAACAAAACTATGAATGAGAAAACAATCCCTAATTTATTGAAGAAATCCCCAATTTATTATTTAGGGAAAGAATTCCTAATTTATTAAATGCTATTATTGCAAATGGCCATAACAATCATCTTCTGTAAAATGACATATTGGTCATTTCCCTCTTAAAACTGGGGACAAGAAAATTATAGCCTCTATTATCAATTTTGTTCAACATTTTACCTGATTATATGGACAGCAAAAAGGCAAGGAGGAAAAAAATGTAAGAACTTTAAAAGAAGAAATGAAACTATATTTGAATAGAAGATCTTAAATAATCACAAATAAACGATATTAATATATATATATATACACATACAAAGTAGTTAGCTATAAAATAGAACCATCAATTGTATTTCCATTAACCAAAAAATAAAATTTGAAAAAATTACTGTACTAATATTAGTATAAGAATCAATTATCTAGAAACTAAAGGCAATGGCACCCCACTCCAGTACCCTTGCCTGGAAAATCCCATGGACGGAGGAGCCTGGTGGGTTGCAGTCCATGGGGTCACTAAGAGTTGGACACAACTGAGCAACTTCACTTTCACTTTTCACTTTTATGCATTGGAGAAGGAAATGGCAACCCACTCCAGTGTTCTTGCCTGGAGAATCCCAGGGACAGGGGAGCCTAGTGGGCTGCTGTCTATGGGGTTGCACAGAGTTGGACATGACTAAAGCGACTTAGCAGCAGCAATCTATTAGATAGAGTATAACACCTTAAAACAGAAACCTAGAAAGCATTATACAGAAATTTTTGTAAAGCAAGATATCAGTTACCTAGAACAGGATAGGTAGAAATTATCCTAGGAAGAAGTTGAGAGGGATTCTGGATTGTAGTAGCATTTAATTTCCTAATATATGTGATTATTATGTTTACTGTAAAATTCTAGTCTATTTTTCTTTTTATTTTGTGATACCTATTGAAATGCTTATTATGTTCTATTCACCAAGATATATAGTTATTATTTGTGAATATTTTTATATTCATGTGAAATATCAATAGAACATTTATTTTAAAAATAAAATAACAATAAATTTTATTAAACATTCTAGGATTTGTACATTCTATATCTTTTGACATGCCATCTATATTGATTTTCTTATTTGAATGCTTTCTTCAAAAATATTTTCCATATTTTTATGTATCAAGCCAGTTCAGGCTGAATGTGCCTGGGAATATTTTTTTAATATTCTCAGTGTTCTATAGCATTTTACTTGTATATAAACTTCTTCACCAGAGTTGTTTTCCCTCAATACTTGAATAATATCCCATTATCTTCTTGCAACCAGGTTGCAGGTATCAAAACTTGATAGAAAGCTACTTTTCAGTCCATTGTAGGTGATCGACTCTTGTTCTTTTGTTGTTAGAATTTTGTTTTGATTTAACTTAATTGAAATAACTATAGAAGTCACATCCTTTTAAGAACACACAGGATGCTTTACAAAATAAAATAACCATATGCTGGCTGTAAAGCAAGTCTAAATAGATTTCAAGGTATTTAAATCACTCAGATATGTCCACTGGCCAAAACACCTGGAAACAACCATCATATTTTATTTCTTTGTTTCAAATTCTACAGAGTATAGATGTCTAATTTCTGACAAACGTCATGTAGTGTTAAATCGGTTTAACTCCTTCTGGTCTCTTTGGTCATAGCCTTACAGTTTTTGGTTTTGTTTGCTTTTATTGCTCTTGTTTATTCTTTTGGTGAAAGCCCATTTGTTCCCCCGTCAGATTTTAAGGTTTACTTGTTTCTATTTCTAAAGTACTATTGACATTGATCACGCTAACATATTTAATGATTATATCCATCTCTCATCATTCCCTCAACCTTATGTTAATTTTTTTTCACAGTTGACACTGATGGTTAATTTCTTCCAATGCTTACATTTACTTACTATGCTTTAGAGAATAGTGAGGGGAAAAAAAAAAAAAACACACCAAAAGTAGACTAGAAGTTTGCAATTCAGAAATCAAATAATGAGGTCTTTGGAAAAGACAGTAGCTATAAACGTGGGCTTCCCTGGGGTTGCTAGTGGTAAAGAACACACCTGCCAATGCAGGAGACATAAGAGACATGGGTTCGATCCCTGGGTCTGAAAGATCCCCTGGAGGAGGGCACAGCACTCCAGTATTCTTGCCTGGAGAATCCCCAAAGACAGAGAAGCCTGGTGGGCTACAATCCATGGGGTCACACAAGTTGGACATGAGCAACTCTTGTGACTAAACAACACACTTTTCATTGACTTCTACCAATATCATCTAATTATTACTGGGAGGTATTCATATACTTTGACATAATCGTTCTCCAGTTTGTCGGTCATCTGCTTTGTGGCTCTAAGTTGGGGCTAATGGAGACCTCTTCCAAGAGGATTTATGCCACATGCAGTGCCTCCCAGGTTTGTCACAGCCAGAGCCTCTGTCCCTGCAGTGGCCACTGCTGATCCGTGCCTCCTCAGGAGACACTCAAACACTCAAAGGCAGGTCTGGCTCAGTCTGTGGGGTCTGGGGCACACAGGGTTTTGTTTGAGCCCTCTGAGAGTCTTTGGAGGATATGGGGTTTGATTCTAAAAGTGATTTTGCCACTCCTACTAATTTTGTTGGGGCTTCTCCTTTGCCCTTGGATGTGGGATATCTTCTTTGGTGGGATCCAACATTCTCCTGTCAATGGTCATTCAGCAGAGAGTTGCAATTTTGGAGTTCTCATAAGAGAAGATGAGTGCACTTTGACTCTGCCATCTTGACAATCCACTTATGCAGAACAATTATATCAAAGAAGTTATCCCACTGTTGCAAACATTCTAGGGCCCACAACAGATCCCCCAACCTAAGGATCTAGCAAAGGGACTGAGAACCCCAAAGGAATTTGACTTTGAAGTGAAGTGAAGTTGCTCAGTCATGTCTGACTATTTGCAACCCCATGGACTGTAGCCTACCAAGTTCCTCCGTCCATGAGATTCTCAGGCAAGAATACTGACTTTGAAGGCCACTGGAATTTGATTACAGAACTTACACAGGATTGGGGAAAGAGACTCTTGCAGGACATGAACAAAACTATATGTGCACCAGGACCCAGGAGAAAGAAGCAGTGACCCCACAAGAGAATGAGCCAGACTTGCCTGTGAATGTACAGGAGTCTCTGGTGGAGGCATGGGTCTACATGGCCTGCCGTGGGGTCAGGGGCACTGAATATAGCAGTCCTAGGAGGCATGAGGTGTGCTGGAAAAAGTCCTTTTGAAGGAGGTCACCATTACTGCCATTACCGCACTCCTCACCAGAGGATCTTCCCTGGTGGCTCAGATAATGAAGCGTCTGCCTACAGTGTGGGAGACCTGGGTTCAATCCCTGGGTCGGGAATATCTCCTGGAGAAGGAAACGGCAACCCACTCCAGTATTCTTGCCTGGAAAATCCCAAAGACGGAGGAACCTGGTTAGGCTACAGTCCATCAGATCAGATCAGATCAGTAGCTCAGTCGTGTCTGACTCTTTGCGACCCCATGAATCGCAGCACACCAGGCCTCCCTGTCCATCACCAACTCCTGGAGTTCACTCAGACTCATGTCTATCGAGTCAGTGATGCCATCCAGCCATCTTATCCTCTGTCGTCCCCTTCTCCTCTTGCCCCCAATCCCTCCCAGCATCAGAATCTTTTCCAATGAGTCAACTCTTTGCATGAGGTGGCCACAGTACTGGGGTTTCAGCTTTAGCATGATTCCTTCCAAAGAAATCCCAGGGCTGATCTCCTTTAGAATGAACTGGTTGGATCTCCTTGCAGTCCAAGGGACTCTCAAGAGTCTTATCCAACACCACAGTTCAAAAGCATCAATTCTTCGGTGCTCAGCCTTCTTCACAGTCCAGCTCTCACATCCATACATGACCACAGGAAAAACCATAGCCTTGACTAGATGAACCTTTGTTGGCAAAGTAATGTCTCTGCTTTTGAATATGTTATCTAGGTTGGTCATAACTTTCCTTCCAAGGAGTAAGCATCTTTTAATTTCATGGCTGCAGTCACCATCTGCAGTCATTTTGGAGCCCAGAAAAATAAAGTCTGACACTGTTTCCACTGTTTCCCCATCTATTTCCATGAAGTGGTCGGACTGGATGCCATGATCTTCGTTTTCTGAATGTTGAGCTTTAAGCCAACCTTTTCACTCTCCACTTTCACTTTCATCAAGAGGCTTTTTAGTTCCTCTTCACTTTCTGCCATCAGGGTGGTGTCATCTGCATATCTGAGGTTATTGATATTTCTCCCGGCAATCTTGATTCCAGCTTGTGTTTCTTCCAGTCCAGCGTTTCTCATGATGTACTCTGCATATAAGTTAAATAAACAGGGTGACAATATACAGCCTTGATGTACTCCTTTTCCTATTTGGAACCAGTCTGTTGTTCCATGTCCAGTTCTAACTGTTGCTTCCTGACCTGCATACAGATTTCTCAAGAGGCAGATCAGGTGGTCTGGTATTCCCATCTCTTTCAGAATTTTCCACAGTTTATTGTGATCCATGCAGTCAAAGGCTTTGGCATAGTCAATAAAGCAGAAATAGATGTTTTTCTGGAACTCTCTTGCTTTTTCCATGATCCAGCGGATGTTGGCAATTTGATCTCTGTTTCCTCTGCCTTTTCTAAAACCAGCTTGAACATCAGGAAGTTCACGGTTCACATATTGCAGAACCCTGGCTTGAAGAATTTTAAGCATTATTTTACTTGCATGTGAGATGATTGCAATTGTGCGGTAGTTGGAGCATTCTTTGTCATTGCCTTCTTTTGGGATTGGAATGAAAACCGACTTTTTCCAGTCCTGTGGCCAATGCTGCCTTTTCCAAATTTGCTGGCATATTGAGTGCAGCACTTTCGCAGCAGCATCTTTCAGGATTTGGAATAGTTCAACTGGAATTCTATCACCTCCACTAGCTTTGTTCGTAGTGATGCTTTCTAAGGCCCATTTGACTTCACATTCCAGGATGTCTGGCTCTAGGTGAGTGATCACACCATTGTGATTATCTGGGTCATGAAGATTTTTTTTTGTACAGTTCTTCTGTGTATTCTTGCCATCTCTTCTTAATATCTTCTGCCTCTGTTAGGTCCATACCATTTCTGTCCTTCATCGCGCCCATCTTTGCATGAAATGTTCCTTTCAAAATATGTATCTCTGATTTTCTTGAAGAGATCTCTAGTCTTTCCCATTGTGTTGTTTTCCTCTATTTCTTTGCATTGATCACTGAAGAAGGCTTTCTTATCTCTTCTTGCTATTCTTTGGAACTCAGCATTCAGATGTTTAAGGGCAGTGGTGAGGAGATACCCCTCGCCTAAGGTAAGGAGCATTGGCTGTGCTTTGTTGGAGCAGCCCTGAAGAGATATCCCATGCCCAAGGTAAGAGAAACCCAAGTAAGATGGTAGGTGTTGCAAGAGGGCATCAGAGGGCAGACACACTGAAACCATACTCACAGAAAACTAGTCAATCTAATCACACTAGGACCACAGCCTTGTCTAACTCAATGAAACTAAGCCATGCCCATGGGGCAACCCAAGATCGGTGGGTCATGGTGGAGAGATTTGACAGAATGTGGTCCACTGGAGAGGGAATGGCAAACCACTTCAGTATTCTTGCCTTGAGAACCCCATGAACAGTATGAAAAGGCAAAATGATAAGATACTGAAAGAGAAACTCTGCAGGTCAGTAGGTGCCCAATATGCTACTGGAGATCAGTGGAGATATAAATCCAGAAAGAATGAAGGGATGGAGCCAAAGCAAAAAGAATACCCAGCTGTGGATGTGACTGGTGATAGAAGCAAGGTCTGATGCTGTAAAGAGCAATATTGCATAGGAACCTGGAATGTCAGGTCCATGAATCAAGGCAAATTGGAAGTGCTCAAACAAGAGATGGCAAGAGTGAATGTTGACATTCTAGGAATCAGCGAACTGAAATGGACTGGCATGGGTGAATTTAACTCAGATGACCATTATATCTACTACTGCAGGCAGGAATTTCTCAGAAGAAATGGAGTGGCCATCATGGTCAACAAGAGTCAGAAATGCAGTACTTGGATGCAATCTCAAAAATGACAGAATGATCTCTGTTCGTTTCCAAGGCAAACCATTCAATACCAGAGTAATCCAAGTCTATGCCCCAACCAGTAACGCTGAAGAAGCTGAAGTTGAACAGGTCTGTGAAGACCTACAAGACCTTTTAGAACTAACACCCAAAAAAGATGTCCTTTTCATTATAGGGGACTGGAATGCAAAAGTAGGAAGTCAAGAAACACCTGGAGTAACAGGCAAATTTGGCCTTGGAATATGGAATGAAGAAGGGCAAAGACAGAGTTTTGCCAAGAAAATGCACTGGTCGTAAAAAACACCCTCTTCCAACAACACAAGAGAAGACTCTATACATGGACATCACCACATGGTCAACACCAAAATCAGATTGATTATATTCTTTATAGCCAAAGATGGAGAAGTTCTATATAGTCAGCAAAAACAAGACCAGGAACTGACTGTGGCTCAGACCATGAACTCCTTATTGCCAAATTCAGACTTAAATTGAAGAAAGTAGGGAAAACCACTAGACCATTCAGGTATGACCTAAATCAAATCCCTCATGATTATACAGTGGAAGTGAGAAATAGATTTAAGGGCCTAGATCTGATAGATAGAGTGCCTGATGAGCTATGGAATGAGGTTTGTGACATTGTACAGGAGACAGGGATCAAGACCATCCCCATGGAAAAGAAATGCAAAAAAGCAAAATGGCTGTCTGGGGAGGCTACAGTCCATGGGGTTGCAAAGAGTCGGACAGAACTGAGCAACTTCACTCACTCACTCACTCATTCACTGGCCATAGCATGGTCTCAGGCCAAACTACAGGAAGGGAACACAACCCCACCCATCAACAGAACATTGGATTAAAGATTTACTGAGCATGGCCCCACCTATTAGAGAAAGACCTAGATTCCCACACAGGCAGTCCCTCCCATCAGGAAGCTTCATAAGCCTCTTATCATTATCCATCAGGAGGCATGGATCCAGCCTTGTCTAACTCAATGAAACTATGAGCTATACCCTGTAGGGCCACCCAAGATGGGTGGGTCATGGTGGAGAGTTCTGACAAAACATGGTCCACTGGAAAAAGGAATGGCAAACCACTTCAGTATTCTTGCCTTGAGAATCCTGTGAACAGTATGAAAAGGCAAAAAAGATGGGACACTGAAAGATGAATTCCCCAGGTCCATAGGTGCCCAATATACTACTGGAGAAGAGTGAAGAAATAGCTCAGGAAAGAATGAAAAGGCTGAGCCAAAGCAAAAGCAACACTCAGTTGTGGATGTGACTGGTGATGGAAGTAAAGTCCGATGCTGTAAAGAGCAATATTGCATAGGAAGCTGGAATGGTATATCCACTAATCAAAGTAAACTGCAAGTGTCAAAAAGGAGATGGCAAGAATGAACATTGACATTTTAGGAATCAGTTCAGTCCAGTTCAAATCAGTAGCTCAGTCATATCCAACTCTTTGGGACCCCATGAATTGTAGCATGCCAGGCCTCCCTGTCCATCACCAACTCCCAGAGTTCACTCAAACTCACGTCCATCGAGTCAGTGATGCCATCCAGCCATCTCATCCTCTGTCATCCCCTTCTCCTCCTGCCCCCAATCCCTCCTAGCATCAGAGTCTTTTCCAATGAGTCAACTTTTCACATGAGGTGGCCAAAGTATTGGAGTTTCAGCTTTAGAATCAGTCCTTCCAATGAACACCCAGGACTGGTCTTCTTTAGGATGGACTGGTTGGACCTCCTTGCAGTCCAAGGGACTCTCAAGAGTCTTCTCTAACACCACAGTTCAAAAGCATCAGTTCTTCCATGCCCAGCTTTCTTCACAGTCCAACTTTCACATCCATACATGACCACTGGAAAAACCATAGCCTTGACTAGATGGACCTTTTTTGGCAAGGTAATATCTCTGCTTTTTAATATGCTATCTAGATTGGTCATAACTTTCCTTCCAAGGAGTAAGCGTCTTTTAATTTCATGGCTGCAATCACCATCTGCAGTGATTTTGGAGCCCATCAGTGAAGAACTAACATGGACTGGAATGGGTGAATTTAATTCAGATGACCTTACATTTACTAATGCGGGCAAGAATCCCTTCCCTTAGAGTAAACTGAGTAGCCCTCAGAGTCAACAAGAGAGTCCTAAATGCAGTACTGGGTACAATCTCAAAAGTGACAGAATGATCTCTGTTCATTTACAAGGCAAACCATTCAATATCACTGTAATCCAACTCTATGCCACAACCACTAATGCCGAAGAAGCTGAAGTTGAATGACTCTATGAATTCCAACAAGACTTTCTAGAGTTAACACCAAAAAAGATGTCCTTTTCATCATAGGGAACTTGAATGCAAAAGGAGGAAGTCAAGAGACACCTGGAGTAACAGAAAAGGTTGGCCTTGGATTACAAAATGAAGCAGGGCAAAAGCTAACAGAGTTTTGCCAAGAGAACGCACTGGTCATAGCAAACACCCTCTTCAAACAACACAAGAGAAGACTCTACACATGGATATCACCAGATGGTCAATACCGAAATCAGACTGATTATATTCTTTGCAGCTGAAGATGGAGAAGCTCTATACAGTCAGCAAAAACAAGACCGGGAGCTGAGTGTGGCTCAGATCATGAGCTCCTTATTGCCAAATTCAGACTTAAACTGAAGAAAGTAAGGAAAAACACTAGACCATTCAGGTATGACCTAAATCAAATCCCTCACAATTATACAGTGGAAGTGAGAAATAGATTTAAGCGATTAGATCTGATAGAGTGCCTGAAAAACTATGGACAGAGGTTCATAACATTGTATAGGAGGCTGTGATCAAAACAATCCCCAAGAAAAAGAAATGGAAAAGGGCAAAATTGTTGTCTGAGGAGACCTTACAAATAGCTGAGAAAAGAAAAGAAGCTAAAGGCAAAGGAGAAAAGGAAAGATATACCCATCTGAATGCAGAGTTCCAAAGAACAGCAAGGAGAGATAACAAAGGCTTCTTCAGTGATCAATGCAAATAAATGGAGGAAAAACAATAGAATGGGAAAGGCTAGAGAAAATGAGAGCTACCAAGGGGACATTTATGCAAAAATGGACACAATAAAACACAGAAAAGGCATGGGCTTAACAGAAGCAGAAGATATTAAGAAGAGGTGGCAACAATATATTGAAGAATATACAGAAAAGATCTTCATGACCCAGATAACCATGATGATGTGATCACTCACCTAGAGCCAGACATCTTGGAATGCAAAGTCATGTGGGCCTTAGGAAAAACCACTATGAACAAAGCTAGTGGAGGTGATGGAATTTCAGCTGATCTATTTCAAATCCTAAAAGATGATGCTGTGAAAGTGCTGCACTCAATATGCCAGCAAATTTGGAAAACTCAGCAGTGGCCACAGGACTGGAAAAAGTCAGTTTTTATTCTAATCCCAAAGAAAGGCAATGGCAAAGAACGTTGAAACTACCACACATTTGCACTCATTTCACATGCTAGAAAAGTAATGCTGAAAATTCTCCAAGCTAGGCTTCAAGAGTATGTGAACTGAGAACTTCCAGATGTTCATGTTGGATACAGAAAAGGCAAAGGAACCAGAGATCAAATTGCCAACATGTGCTGGATATTTGAAAAAGCAAGGGAATTCCAGAAAAACAACTACTTCTACTTCACAGACTATGCTAAAGCCTGTGACTCTGTGTGTCACAACAAACTGTGAAAAATTCTTAAAGAGATGGGACTACCAGACCACCTCACCTGCCTCCTGAAAATTCTGTATCCAGGTCAAGAAGCAACAATTAGAACTGGACATGAGACAATGCACTGGTTCCTAATTGGGAAAGGAGTTCATCAAAGCTGAATATTGTTACCCTGCTTATTTAACTTATGTGAGAAATGCCAGGCTGACTTATCATGAGAAATGCCAGGCTGGATGAAGTATAAGCTGGAATCAAGATAGCCTGAAGAAATATCAATAACTTCAGATATGCAGATGACACCACCCTAATGGCATAAACTGAAGAGAAATTAAGAGCCTCTTGATGAATGTGAAAGAGGAGAGTGAAAAACGTTGGCTTAAAACTCAACATTCCAAAAACAAAGATAAAGACATCTGGTCCCAGCACTTCATGGCAAATAGATGGGGAAACAATGGAAACAGTGACAAACTTTATTTTCTTAGGCTCTAAAATCACTGCAGATGGTGACTGCAGCCATGAAATTAAAAGATGCTTGCTCCTTGGAATAAAAGCTATTACCAACTGAGACAGCATATTAAAAAGCAGAGACATTACTTTGCCAACAAAGGTCTGTCTAGTCAAAGTTATGGTTTTCCCAGTAGTCATGTATGGATGTGAGAGTTGGACCATAAAGAAAGCTGAGTGCCAAAGAGTTGACACTTTTGAGCTGTGGTGTTAGAGAAGACTCTTGAGAGTCCCTTGGACTGCAAGGAGATCCTACCAGTCAAATCTAAAGGAAATCAGTCCTGAACATTTATAGGAAGGACTGATGTTGAAGCTGAAGCTCCAATACTTTGGCCATCTGACTTGAACTGACTCATTGAAAAGATCCTGATGTTAGGAAAGATTGAAGGTGGGAGGAGAAGGTGATGACAGAGGACATGATGGTTAGATGGCAACACTGATTTGATAGACATGAGTGAGCAAGTTCCAGGAGTTGGTGATTGACAGGAAGCCTGGCATGCTGCAGTCCATGAGGTGGCAAAGAGTTGGACATGACTGAGCAGGTGAACTGAACTGATTCTTATACTATTGACAACCTTATTATAGATTACCTCTATTGAAAGTTTATAAGAATATACTGAAGGATGTTTTTTCTTTTTATTACTGATTCACATTGCTGAAATTATATACTAAGGGGTTGATTTGTGTAGTTGTAAATAACAAATAAATAGATTAGTAATATCATTGGAAAGAAATTTAAGAGGAAATATGTGTATCTTAATCTTTACTGAAAGATTATACATGAAATTGATACATGAGTATCAACATATAAAAGATCTGATTAGGAGAAGATTGGAACAAAAATATATTTGAAAATAAAACATAAATTTGACCTATTTTATATCACTTTTGAGCTTATATCATTAAAATACAAATTTGAGCTAGTTTATATCACTTTGGCCACCAGATGCGAACAACTGATTCATTGGAAAAGACTCTGATACTGGGAATGATTGAAGGCAGGAGGAGAAGGGGATGACAGAATATGAGATGGTTGGATGGTATCACCGTCCCGATGGAGATGAGTTTGAGCAAGCTCTGGGAATTGGTGATGGACAGGGAGGCCTGGCATGCTGCAGTCCATGGGGTCACAAAGAGTCAGACATGACTGAACTGATATCATTTTTGGGGGAAGAAGGTTTATTTCCAATATTAAACTAAGTGAATTTTATTAATTGAATGAAGTATCACAATAAAAATGTCAAGAAAGAAATCAGTGGAAATATAGGTGATGAAAAAATTATATGATTTAAAGTTAAATAAAACTTGTATATTTATTCAATGTAAGTAGGACAGAATTATATGATTTCTAGAATAGTATACAGAAAGAGGGGCTTCCCAGGTGGTGCCAGTGATAAAGAACCCGCCTGCCAATGCAGGAGACATAAGAGATGTGGGTTCAATTCCTGGGTTGGGAAGCTCTCCTGGAGGAGGCCACTGCAACCCACTCCAGTACTGTTGCCTGGAAAATCCCAAGGACAGAGGAGACTGATGGGCTATAGTCCATTGGGTTGCAAAAAGTCAGACATGACTAAAGTGTCTTAGCACAGCCCAGCACAGCATACAAGAAAGAACAGATAAAATAGGCACAAATGACTAACTGTTACACTATAATGTCAAATAGAATGGATAGTGAAATGAAAGTCGCTCAGTTGTATCTGACTTTTTATGATCCCATGTACTATACAGTCCATGGAATTCTCCAGGCCAGAATACTGGAGTGGGTAGCCTTTCCCTTCTCCAGGGGATCTTCCCAACCCAGGGATTGAATCCAGGTCTCCTGCATTGTGGGATTCTTTACTACCCACAGTGGTAAAGAGCCACCAGGGAAGCCTAAGAATACTGGAGTGGATAGCCTATCCCTTCTTAAATGGATCTTCCCAACCCAGAAATCCAACCATGGTCTCCTGCAGTGCAGGCAGATATTACCAACTGAGCTATGACGGAAGCCCAGAATGGATAGAGTAGAAGTTCAAAGACAGGAAGAAATATTCTCATGAGACCTCTTTTCAGGTCATATATGGACTAAATATGTCAGAGAAACACTTGTCATATGGTTGCTTTAATATCCCAATCTCAATAAGAACAGTAAAAGAATATTTGCAGCAGTAATTATAATAAATCACTTAACATAAAAATTCAATTTATAGCTAATGATAGGTTTGAGTCCAAGGTGCTCACCAGGCTTAGCCAACTTGCACTTGGCAGGGGCTGACTCCAGGTTCCTATAAAATGACTGGACCATGTGAAGCTGGAAAGATATGCAACTAAAAAGAAAGGAAAAAAGGCAAAGCAAAGCACAATAACTAAAGTGATTTTAATCATTAAAGACAGGTTACAAAAGCAGAAGGGTTTCAACCAGCTGTTGTCCTATCTGTTGAGCTTCAAGACAAGCTCAAGAATTTCTGTTAACCATCAGCTTCTCTTAAGTCTGGGAGGTGGGGGTCATGGTTTCAATAGTTATACATGGTATGTAAGTTCTAGAGATCTGCTGTACATGATGTTGCCTATAATTTCAATACTGTACTGTGAACTCAAAATCATGTTAAAATACACATAAAATCAAACAAAATGATATAAAGGAAACTATTGAAGGTGATGGCTATGCTCATTACATTGATTGTGATGGTGCTATCTTGGGTACATGCATGCATCCAAAATTCATTAAATTGTATTCAATAAATATGTGCTTTTTATACCAATGATAACTCAAAACTGTTTTGTTAAAAGTGAAGGTAAAATAAAGACATTTTCAGACCACACACATACACACACACATAAAGACATTTGGGGGTGACTGACATGTATGAAAAAGACAAAAAGAAGTTGACTAATATAACTAAGCTCAGGAGTAATCTGACTTTAAGTAAAGGTGATTTCAGGGTCCAAATGAAAAAGATTAGAATTCAACTTATTTCCATTTGTTGTCTCTCTTTTCACTGGGTTGGACCTATTTTCACAGAAACCCTCCTCTCACGTACAAGACCATACAGTATCTCACTTTGAAATTTGTGCTGAGAAAAAGCTTTCCACCTATTACAATCAAAATAAAAATTCTGCAACAGGTTCTCTTTATCCCAAAGAGGGTTCTGACACTGGATTCTCCAACTCAGTGAGCACAGGCAAATGAGATAAACAGTAATTTGTGGCCCACTTATCAGTGATCTAGAATGCCTCGCTTTGGGGGAAGCCTGGCGTGCACATTTGAAGGATTCTGATTGTGAAGTGGAAGAATTTGAGTTATATAAATAAGTATTTCTTTGAGATCACGTGCTCTAGAAACTCCCTGAGCAATAACAGCTCATTACTTCTTGGATTAACTCTGACTGAATCAAGATAATTAATAAAACATACTACTGTCTATATTATTTTAAATGCTCTACTTCTGTACATTGTTGTCTGCAAGTACCATAATCTAACCTGGAGTAGGAAATAGCAACCCACTCCAGTATTCTTGCCTGGAGAATTCCATGGACAGAGGAGCCTGGCAGGCTGTCCTATATTTATTGTATAGGTTAAAGAATGCAATGGACAAAAATAAATAATTTTTCACTTCCCACTTATGAGAAACCTGACTCATCAGTTAGCCAATGTTTTATCATCCATAATGATACTGGAAATACCCCTTCTCTGTAACTCAGAATATGAGATTATATACCCAAAGTATCTTAAGCCCATCTGAACAAAGACACGGTATATATTCAAGTATTATTTTATTCCAGATAGCACTTAGAAATAAGTGTTTGTATTTTTGCATAAAATAAACCAATTTCTATTTACATGGATGGAAGGAATATATACTCTAGAAGAAAGGAAATAAACAGACATTCAAAAATTCCTTCTAGCAAATTTAATTCATCTTTTGCACAGGAGATTACAGTATTTTATTATATAGAGAGATGAAGATGCAATTTAAGTCAGATTGCTAATATTTGGGTAGTGTGCTTACAGCAGAAGTGCAGCTTAGAATTCTTTGTTTATTTTTGTTTTTTAAGTCAAAATACTGATTGAATTGTGTTTAATTATTTTTTTCCCAAAATACACAAAACTCAAGACAGATAATGTTTTCAAATGTGAGAAATAATCTGTTTCTCTTGTACTGATAATTAAAGGTTGTTGCAATCATTGAGAAAAATGACAGATAAAAAAAATAATTAGCTATCCTTTATAGCAATGAAAACTTTAATCTGCAACTCGAAAGCAACAGAATAGCAAAGGTCAAGATCGTACCAATGAGGTCTTATTTAGAATACAACATTCAAAGTCACTATATGCTTTGTTTTTGTATGAATTCTAACTCAGTCTTTAGAAACTATAAAGATGGTAAACACATCAAATAAGGCTTTTATTCTATCTTTGTCAAGTGATTTTAAGTATATTTAGCAAAATGTAAGATAGCACAGACTTCATAAGCAAAAATCATTTTCATATGTAAAAAATACCATGAAAATTATTCTTCTTTTGTATAAAATCACTACAAAAATGAGAAAGCTCATTTTAATATTCCCCACTGAATGATACCCCAGTCTCTGATTCCAATTACAAGTTGAATGAAATTCCGAGAATTATATGACTAAGATTCAACAGAAGGAATGGACTTTCTTTTTCCGACACGATCGACACTTAACTCTCAGTCAGTTATGTGGGTCAATCTAAGATTTTAACCTGATTATAATTTTATATGTGATTTCTTTGGTGATATATTTGGCTTTTTATCTCTGAACAGGTTAGCTAAATGAAAAGTTTTTAAAAACATACTGACAAATAATTTTAGTTTCTCAAATTTTCTTTTCAATTATCTATTTTCCTAGATGTCATAGATAATGTAACAACTTTTACAAAACTTTCCCCAAAGAGAGGATAAAATAATTTTTTTGCCACTTTATCTCCTTTTTATTTTGGGTTAATTATCTACCTAGGTACTGTATTGATATGAATACTATGAAAGAACAATAACTTCTATAAACCATAGATTGCTCCATGTATCTGCAATGAAACCATATTTCTTTTCCAGAAAAAACCTCACTGCTTAAAAGATCAGTAAAGAAACTTACATGGATTTGGCATGCAATAAAGCATGCTTTTCCTAAACAAGCGGTTGCCTAAACTCACTAACGTTCTTCATAGGAACATCAGCAAAAGTAAATCACAAACTGGGAGCTTTGAGCATAACAGAGCTTAGGGCCACGTTCTACTTAATCACTTATGAGTTTCGACGTCTTGTTAATGACACTGAGAAGTGCATTGGAGAAAGAAATGGCAACCCACTCCAGTGTTCTTGCCTGGAAAAACCCAGGGACAGGGGAGCCTGGTGGGCTGCCGTCTATGGGGTCACACAGAGCTGGACACAACTGAAGCGACAGTAGCAGCAGCAGCAGTGCATATTCAATTTCTAGCCATTTCATCAATAGATTTGACTCGTGGTTTTGACTTGTGATTTAAGGTTCCATTTCCTATACTTACCCCATGATATTCCATTGGCTCAATAGTAATCATTTCTAGGAGACAATGTAAATACCTTATAAAAGTGAATTAGACACATTCAAGTGCCTGCAGATTTAGGGTGTCACTTTTTTTTAACCCATAAAGAAGAGATCCATCAGTTTATTACTTAGAAATACAAAGCAATTCTGTTATTTCTATAATATTAATTATGTTACAAAAGAAGATATCATCCTGATGAAATGCACATAATGATTTAGGACAGGATAGCAAGTAGGTTTCAAAACTGCTGTATTTGCATTAACTTCTTCCATATTTTAAAACATCTCTCTCTTATTTCAACTATCCCTCATCTTATCTCACATTAATGTCTCATTCCTCATTTAAGCATTTACTTAATAATAAAAAAAAAGAGCAGAAAGGAATCAATTGACCAATTTTATTAGCATTATGGTCTCTAAAACCTTGTTCAATAAGTAAATCTCTTGTTAAATAAATAAAGTAGGTCTCACTTGATCCAGAAACCATGGATTGATACAGAACTTTGGGAAAATTTAAAAAGAATATTCAGTTCTTATAAAAGAAAGTACAAGCACACATTATAGAATCTCATATTTTAAACAAAGTTCCTTAAAATTCATGCTATTTACTAATTTTCTCTAGAACTTCATATAAAATAGCAGACAAAAATTGGCTATGTAGTAACTTGGGGGATAAACTTTATTTTTACCTTAATATTTTTACATTTTCTTCAATTCCATGTATGTCGTGGAATCTCAGTAGGGAAGTGACTTTTCAAAGTAAGCTCTGGGTTGGTAGCAACAAGGGAGACTACAGTAGCACCGATAATGAAAGTAAAAGTGTTACTCAGTCATACCCGACTCTTTGTGACCCATGGACAGTAGCCTACCAGGCTCCTCTGTCCATGGAATTCTCCAGGCAAGATACTGGAGTGGGTTGCCATTCTCTTCTCTAGGGGATCATCCTGTCCCAAGGATCAAACCCAGGTCTCCCACATTGCAGGCAGATTCTTCGTTGCTTGAGCCACCAGGGAAGCATAATGCTGTGCTCCTAAATGTGGAAGGTCAGTTGTATGGTACTGTGGGATGTTTGATTTACACATCAATGGACTATGTAAGAAAACACATGGTCATCAATATGAGTTTTTATTCTAACTTTGGGAATTAGATGTGAAATGATGTTCAGGTTTATTAAATAAACAAAAGGAAAGCTATCAACTAGACATTGGGCTTCTTTCATTTTTACTCATTCTGATAATATCTATCTTTTAGTTGGTGTATTAAGACTCAGTTCAGTTCAGTTTAGTTCAGTTGCTCAGTCGTGTCTGACTCTTTGCAATCTCATGGACTGCAGCACGCGAGGCCTCTCTGTCCATCACCAACTCCTGTAGTTTATTCAAACTCATGTCCATTGATCAGTGTGCCATTCAACCATCTCATCCTCTGTCGTCCTCTTCTCCTTCTGCCTTCATCTTTCCCAGCACCAGGGTATTTCCAATGAGTCAGTTCTTCACATCAGGTGGCCAAAATATTGGAGTTTCAGCTTCAGCACCAGTCCTTTCAATGAATGTTCAGGACTGATTTCCTTTAGGATGGACTTTAAAATGGACTGGAATGGGTTAATTTAACTTAGATGACCATTATATCTATTACTGTCTGCAAGAATCCCTTAGAAGAAATGGAATAGCCCTCAAATTCAACAAAAGGGTCCAAAATGCAGTACTTGGATGCAGTCTCAAAAATGACAGAATGATCTCTGTTTGTTTCCAAGGCAAGCCATTCAATATCACAGTAATCCAAGTCTATGCCCCAACCAGTAATGTTGGAGAAGCTGAAGTTGAACAGTTCTATGAAGACCTACAAGACCTTCTAGAATTAATACCCAACAAAGATGTCCTTTATGTTATAGGGGATTGGAATGCAAAAGTAGGAAGACAAGAAATACCTGCAGCAACAGGTAAATTTGGCCTTGGAGTACAGAATGAAGCAGGGCAAAGGCTAATAGAGTTTTGCCAAGAGAATGCACTGGTCATAGCAAACACCCTCTTCCAACAACACAAGAGAAGACTCTACACATGGACATCACCAGATGGTCAATACTGAAATCAGAGATTGATTATATTCTTTGTAGCCAAATGAAAGGTTGTTGCTGAACCAGGAAAGACGCCAGGATACTTGGCCTCCTGAGGAGAAGAATTCAATCTGGGGCCAGAGACAAGGCTTGATCACTCAGAGCTTTAGTGCTATAGAGTTTTATTAAAGTATAAAAGGGATAGAGAAAGCTTCTGATATAGACATCAGAAGGCAGCAGAAAGATAACTCCCTTGCTAGTGTTAACAAAGGAGTTATATATTTTTAAATTACTTATTACAGTGAATCAAAAGAATGTCTGGAGGTTGTAAAGACCTTACTAGACCTACTACAATAATTTACATTTTAAGATTACAAGATTAGCCAAAAGGTCTTCAGGAAGGAGAAACTGTCCTCAAGCAGGATACATTGTTGTTATATAATCCTAAAGAATATAGAGGGGGAAAAAAGTTTGTCCTTTCCCCCTCCTTGAGAATTCCAGACCCCTATCTCCACTTCTAGAGCCCCAGATCCCTTTCTCCTCCTTCGGGACCCTGGACTTCTTGTCAGTCTGCCTAGGAATTGACTCTCTCACAAAGATGGAGAAGTTCTATACAGTCAGCAAAACAAGACCAGGAGCTGACTGTGGCATAAGCAATGAAATCCTTATTGCCAAATTCATACTTAAATTGAAGAAAGTAGGGAAAATCACTAGACCATTAAGGTATGACCTAAATCAAATCCCCTATGATTATACAGTGGAAGTGAAAAATAGATTCAAGGGATTAGATCTGATAGACAGAGTGCCTGGAGAACTATGGATGGAGCTTCGTGACATTGTACAGGTGGCAGGAATCAAGACCATCCCCAAGAAAAAGAAATGCAAAAAGGCAAAATGGTTGTCTGAGGAGGCCTTACAAATAGCTGTGAAAAGAAGAGAAGCAAAAAGCAAAGGAGAAAAGGAAAGATATATCCATTTGAATGCAGAGTTCCAAAGATTAGCAAGGAGAGATAAGAAAGCCTTCCTTAGTGATCAATGCAAAGATAGAGGAAAACAACAGAATGGGAAACAGGAGAGATCTCTTCAAGAAAATTAGAGATACCAAGGGAACATTTCATGTAAAGATGGGCACAATCAAGGACAGAAATGGTATGGACCTAACAGAAGCTGAAGATGTTAAGAAGAGGTGGCAAGAATACACAGAAGAACTGTACAAAAATGATCTTCACGACCCAGATAATCATGATGGTGTGATCACTCACCTAGAGCCAGACATCCTGGAATGTGAAGTCAAGTGGACTTTAGGAAGCATCACTACGAACCAAGCTAGTGGAGGTGATGGAATTCCAGCTGAGCTATTTCAAATCCTAAAAGGTGATACTGTGAAAGTGCTGCACTCAATATGCCAGCAAATTTGGAAAACTCAGCAGTGGTCACAGGACTGGAAAAGGTCAGTTTTCATTCCAATCCCACAGAAAGGCAATGCCAAAGAATGTTCAATTATCACACAATTGCACTCATGCAATTCATGCTAGCAATGCACTCACATGGTAAGTAAAGTAATGCTCAAAGTTCTCCAAGCCAGGCTTGAATAGTACTTGGACCGTGAATTTCCACATGTTCAAGCTTGTTTTAGAAAAGGCAGAGGAAACAGAGATCAAATTGCCAACATCCATTGGATCATCAAAAAAACAAGAGAGTTCCAGAAAAACATCTATTTCTGCTTTATTGACTATGCCAAAGCCTTTGACTGTGTGGACCACAACAAACTCTGGAAGATTCTTAAAGAGATGGGAATACCAGACCACCTGACCTGAGAAATCTGAATTCAGGTCAGGAAGCAACAGTTAGAACTGGACATGGAACAACAGACTGGTTCCAAATAGGGAAAGGATCATGTCAAGGCTGTATATTGTCACCTTGCTTATTTAACTTATATGCAGAGTACATCATGAGGAATGCTGGACTGGATGAAGCACAAGCTGGAATCAAGATTACTGGGAGAAATATCAATAACCTCAGATATGCAGATGACCCCGCCCTTATGGCAGAAAGCAAAGAAGAACTGAAGAGCCTCTTGATGAAAGTGAAAGAGGAGAGTGAAAAAGTTGGTTTAAAACTCAACATTCAGAAAACTAAGATCATGGCATCTGGTCCCATCACTTCATGGCACTGGTGGGGAAACAGTGGAAACTGGCAGACTTCATTTCTGAGGGCTCCAAAATCAATGCAGATGATGACCACAGCCATGAAATTAAGAGACACTTGCTCCTTGGAAGAAAAGTTATGACCAACCTAGACAGCATATTAAAAAGCAGAGATATTACTTTTCCAACAAAGGTCCATCTAGTCAAATCTATGGTTTTTCCAGTAGTTATGTATGGATGTGAGAGTTGGAGTATAAAGAAAGCTGAGTGCCGAAGAACTGATGCTTTTGAACTGTGGTATAAGACTATGTACATTTAAAGTGATTATTGAGATAGCTGGAGTAATATATATCATTTGTAACTGATTTCCATGCATGTTATTTGTTCTTTGCCCCTACCTTCTTTTTCTGCCTTCTTGGTTTTGACATTTTATAAGGTTCCTAAGTATCTCCTCTCTTAGAATGATAATTACACTTAAAAAATGTTAAGTTGTGCCCTGGGGTTTGTAATGTACATTTTAAACTAATCTCAATCTACAGTTGAATAACACTTAAAAAAATCAAATAACACAAATATTACTTCATGTTTGGTATGAGTACCTTGTAACAGATATTTTTAATTCATCCCTCCCTTCCATTCATGGACATGGTTGCCATTCGTGCCACTTATTTACATGCTATAATCACCCAAAGCATTATTATTATTTTAAACAAAGTGTTATTTCTTAGATCAATTCAAAATAACAAAATAAAATATTTTACCTTTTTTTTTATTCCTTCTATGATAGTCTTCCTTTGTTTTATGCAGATCCAGTTTTTGAACCATATAATTTTCCTTCTCCATGAAGAACTTCTTCTAACACTTCTTGCAAGGCAGGTTTACTGGCCACAGAGGCTCAGTTTGTGTTTGTTTTAGAAGGTCTTTTTTCCTCCCTCACTATTGAAGGATAATTTCACTGAGTATAGAAATCTAGATTATGATTTTTGTATTATAAAAACTTTAAAAAATTTTCACCCCATTGTCTTCTTGCTTGTATGGCATCTGATGAGGAGGCCATTGGAATTTTTATCCTATTGATCTATAGGTAAGGGGTCTAGTTTAACTTTGGCTCCTTTCAAGATATCTCTTCATCTTTGCTTTTTTGTTGTTTGAGTATGATATGCCTAAGTGCAGAATTTTATATTTATCCTACTTGCTATTCTCTTAACTTCTTGGGTGGTATGTGTTGTCTGGTGTTTGGTATGTGTTGTTAATGCTGAAAATTTCTCAACCAGTATTATTTCAAATATTTCTTTTGCTCTGTCTTCTCTTTTTTCACCTTCTGATATTCCACTTGGCCAACTACTATTCTATGAAAAAATAAAATAGAATATGAAATTAAGTAAAATAAAAAGCATCCTTGAAATGGTTTGAATATGATTTAATCTGTTAAAGAAAATAATCAATCTGCAAAAACATTTACATGGCTTAAGGTTAGTGTGTAATTTAGAATATTTTCAATTAACTAAAGGGTTTTTTTTTTTTGGTTTGTTTATTGTTTATCAGTAAAAGTAAATCAAGTTTGAATATAGAGTGTTCCCTAAATATTTTTACAAATTAGCACTGCTTCACTACATTCCTTCCCTTAATTTTATTACCATATCTATGTGTATGAAAATTTTTAGGTCTATAATACTTAATCTAATTCCTGATATGATATATGTATTCAGTGAACATTTGTTCTCCCTTTGCATTTTGTAATCTGGATGCTGGTCTAAGGATACAGTTGCTGACTAGTTTCTCAGTCATATCAAGGAATGGAGAGTAAACTGTAGTACATTAGTATATCAAGACCAGCAAAGTGTATCACTTTACAAAACTGAGAGTAAAAGTCTTCTATTTAAAAATTACAAGGTTTTTTTAAGATTTGAAACCAACATCAGCAATGCAATGTCAGCTTCTGATTGGTTTATATAGTAGAATTTAAGAACAAAGAAAAGGCATACTGTACCAAAAAAAAAACTTGCACATGAAAGGTTACTGCAGCTTGATTCATAACTGAAGCAACTGAGATGTCCTTCAAAAGGCAAATGGAATACAAAGAACAAACTCTGGAATATCCATACAATGGAATAATATTCAGGTATTAAAAAGAAATAAAATACCCAGCCATGATAAGACATGAAGGATCCCTGAAAAAATATTGCTGAGTGAAAGAAGCCAGTCTGAAAACTCTGCATGTTTTCTGATTCCTACTATTAACATATGAGCTCCTGGAAAGAGAAAACTTACAGGTACATTAAAAAAAAATCAGTTTCTGGGGATTGGTGTGCAGGAGATTTTCAGGGCAATAAAACTATTGTGTATAATACTCTTATGGTGAATACGTGACATTATATTAATACATTTGGAAAAACCTATAGAGCTGTATAATACAAAGAGTGAATTCTAAACTATGGGCTTCAGTTAACAATAATGTATCAATATTGGTTCATCAATTGTAATAAAAGATCCAGATCAATGCAAAATGTTAATTATAGGGAAACTAGCTAGGGGGAAATGATAAGGGAGAAAGTGTATGGGAGCTCTGCACTTTCTGTTCAGTTTTTCTGTAAGATACAGCTGCTCTAATAAATTGTCTAGTAATTAATTTAAAAAAGCAAAAATACTGTAAGCCAAGCATATTGTCATGGTAACATGTAATTTAGTTTTTAAAGAAAATATATAAATTTCCTAAATTTTTTCATGCACGTTAATTCTTTTTCAGGATGTATTTTTAATAACCTCTAATTTAGCTTGGCTCTTTTCTACTGGGTAAAGCTGGCAATTAAATATGCTTTTATTATTCAGAAGATATAGTAACAAAGAATATAAATCTTTAAGACTATATTATCATATTTATATATTGTAATATTAAATGAACTTTTGTTTCCAAATGAAACATAACTGACAAGATAAAAGCAAAATTACCCAATGACGAGCATCAAAATGAGCAAAATGGATCAATTACAAACATTTTATCCTCTCAACAATAGACATACTTAGTCTAAAGAAATAAAAACAAAACTTTCTCAAGGCAACTTGAATTACTATGGTTTCAATTTGTGTAAAATATTAAATGTTAATAAATGATCTCAGCACATTTCTCTATATTAATTTTTTGGTGGGACACTGTAACAAAAGAATATAGAATTGTAGAGAACAGAAAAATAGTTTCTTGTGATTTATGATAACAGTGAGTTCTTTAGAAGTTACAAATTATTTTATTATTATATTTCAAACATAGAATATACTTTATTTGAATAGCAAGGGTTACTATCATATCATTTCACTTACAGATACTGACTCTAATAGTGTTATGGGTTGAACTGTATCCTTCATAAAGATACGTTAAAGTGTTAACACTCAGGACTACAGAATGTGACCTTATTTGGGATTATGATCATTACAGATATAATAAGGATGGGTTCATACAGGAATAGAGTCCTCTCTTAGTCGAGTATGACTGATTCATATATAAGAAGATGCAACTACAATGCCAGAGTTGATTGTTGCCAATAGAATCTGGGAAGAAGTGAGAAAGAATTCTCCCCGGTAAGTTTCAGGGGCAGCATGATGCTGTAAACAACTTGACCAACAGCCTCCATAACTGTGATTGTATACATTTCTGTTCTTTAAGAAAGTAAGTCTGTGGTACTTTGCATGACAGGCCTAGGAAACTAATACAAATAATTACCTACACAAAATACCACTGTACTCTTTTATTTTTTACATAATATTCCTCATCAATCAAAACCTGAGGTTATATTCTCTATTTCTAAATTATCTTTCTTATCTACTAGATTGTAAACTTCTTGATGGTAGGAACTTTGTTCTTTATTTTATTTACAAAACTTATAACACTGCCTGACACTTCAACATGTATTAGTAATGATAGGTTTGGTTATTATACAATAATAAGAAATGGCTACCCAAATATCAGTAATTTATGCAGGTTTATTTTAGTGTGTGCTTCCTACTCTATATAGGGGCTCTTCCCCCTCAATGTAGTTAGTCAGGGATACAGGCATCTGGAGAATCCATTTGACACCTGTCTCCATGGTCACAGAAACAGAAGAAAGGGAATATGGCAAAGTGTGACCTGATTTAAAGTTTTTATATTTTGTCTTAGTTGGGGTCTTTTCCAAAGTATTGGAGTTTCAGCTTCAGCATCAGTCCTTCCAGTGAATATCCAGGACTGATTTCCTTTAGGATGGACTGGTTGGATCTCTGCAGTCCAAGGGACTCTCAAGAGTCTTCTCCAACACCACAGTTCAAAACCATCAATTCTTCAGTGCTCAGCTTTCTTTATAGTCCAACTCTCACATCCATACATGATTACTGGAAAAACCATAGCCTTGACTAGACAGACCTCTGTTGGCAAAGTAATGTGTCCTCTTTTGAATATGCCGTCTAGGTTGGGTATAACTTTTCTCCCAAAGAGTAAGCGTCTTTTAATTTCATGGCTGCAGTCACCATCTGCAGTGATTTTGGAGCCCCCCAAAATAAAGTCTGCCACTGTTTTCACTGTTTCCCCATCTATTTGCCATGAAGTGATGGGACCAGATGCCATGATCTTAGTTTTCTGAATGTTGAGTTTTAAGCCAACTTTTTCACTCTCCTCTTTCATTTTCATCAAGAGGCTCTTTAGTTCTTCTTTGCTTTCTGCCATAAGGGTGGTGTCATCTGCATATCTGAGGTTATTGATATTTCTCCCGGAAATCTTGATTCCAGCTTGTGCTTCATCTAGCCCAGCATTCCTCATGATATACTCTGCATATAAGTTAAATAAGCAGTGTGACAATATACAGCTTAATGTACTCCTTTCCCTATTTGGAACCAGTCTGTTGTTCCATGTCCAGTTGTAACTGTTGCTTCCTGACCTGCATACAGATTTCTCAAGAAAAAACTTGCATACAGATTTTTCAATTAAAACTTAAGGTTTTAATGTGCAAATGTTCTTGCTTCTAACTTCACTGTGTGATTCATGCCATGTCTCATTTAGTTTTTGAGAAAAATCACAGAAAATCATACTAAACCCCAAATCTTCTGATGGAGATATTGTGAGAAGGGATCACTATGGAGAAAAGAGAACTAAGAGTCTGTGTAAAGATAATTAGTATTACTGAAGGAAAAAGGAAAGAATTAGTAAAGGAAAAAAAAACTTTCAAAAATTTAATAAAATATTCTTGAAACATTAGAACACCTGAACATTCAGATATCAGTTACTCAATATATAAGAAAAATGACAGGGTATAATGATTAAGAAGTATCCTGATGAAAGTACTATCCTACATTAATTAGCAAAAGAATTATATAGGGAGTTACTGTGTCCATGGAATTAAAGAAGGAAAATAAACAAAAAATAGATTACCTATCTAGTTTTGATAGAAAACAATATTTCTCATATTATATGACTAAAACATAAGAAATATATTCTCTAATACTCAGGAATTATGAAAAGATAGCAAGCATATATTTTACATATAATATGTATATGTATTATACATATAATTATACATATAATTTTACATATAATCCAGCCAATGACCTGTTGAATCAAAATTAAGAAATTACAATAAGGTAGTTGCATCATAAAAAAAACCTGATGGCACTTATTAAATTTTTTTTAACTTCTTATAATTGTGTATGAAGTAAAGTGAAGTGAAATGGTAGTTGCATAGTCGTGTCCAACGCTTTGTGACTCCATGGACCGTAGCCTGCCAGGGTCCTCTGTCCATGGGATTTTCCAGGTAAGAATACTGGAGTGGGCTGCCATTTCCTTCTCCAGTGTCCTCCCAGCCCAGGGATTGAATCTGGGTTTCCTGCATTGCAGGCAGATTCTTTACTATTTGAGCCACCAGGGAAGTCAATCATGTATCAGTCTCTTTATAATATGACCTTTGTGTTTTTTCCATTATATGTGATGAAGCTACAGTAGTCTGCAGAATTTTTCATAAGGATATGTTTTTGTTAAGTTGAACCATATGAAGCTGTCATTTTTGTAGGTCAAAAATGGTTGACATAAGCAATTTCATAAGATTCAATTTCACAGAAAGAATTTTTAGTTACAATGATGGTAAAATAATTCTAAGCATCGTTTTCTTTGATGATTTAGGTCAAAAGTTTTTAAAGTTTATGTTTGTAAGTCTATTCATATGCTATCATATTTCTCTTAAATCCATGAATTTTTATTAGATTTCCTAGTAAGCTCCTTTTTTCAGATTAAAAAATAAATCTTGTCAGAACAGACTAATTAGTTTAATCTTTATTTGATCAAAAGTTCACTTGTAAAAGTCCTTGTGATAATGACATCAGTGTACCTTCTCAATGTTTAACAATAAATTTATTTTTCCTTATATTATTACTTTAAAATTGAATCATTTTCATTATTCCAAGAAAAGACTTACTGTATGAAATAAATTATCTCCATAGCTAATAATTCAGTCACTTGAAAGTAAACATTTTCAATGTAAATGCTTTAAAATTTTGTTTTATTTACAAATCTTTATGAAGAGATAAAAGCCACAGCTCATTTAATCTCAACCTCCTGCTATAACAAGAGATCTTTTCTTAATAAGGCATCTGGGAATATGACAACCTGAGTATACCATCCTTACTCTCCAATCCCAACTACAATTTACTTGGATATAGTTAACCACAATCCTGCTAAAACTGGAAAATACTTGGAGTGACAATATCTCTGTTTAATTTTTAAAGGGCTCCCTCAGCAGTCTTGGTGGGGGGTGAGGGAAATCGGTAAAAAGCAGGGGCAGAGCCCAGGCAATAGACCTTAGCTAAGGAAGAGCTAAGCTGTCCAAGGTCTCAAAACTAAACTCTAAAGAGAACTTCAATAAGAATGAGTATGTTGATGCCCTTGACATTGAAAAAAACACCAGGAGAAAGTCACTTGTTTTTGTTTCACCAAATGTGAGATTCCACCCTTACTGATATTCAAAACACAGGCCTCAAATTCAAGGAGCCATAAAAAACCAAAAAGCTACCATTGAACTTATTTGCAAAGACAGAAGGTAGAAAACAATTAAGAAATGAAATAATGAGAGAGAAAAGGACTTCAACAATATCATACCTGTCACGGGAGAAAGAAAAAAGAGATTTAAGCTATTTAAAGGTGAGAAAACTTCTTACTGAAGTATTAATATTTAAAGAAAGCTTTACCCCAAATAATAAACTGATACAGAGAACTTAACGTGGGAAAAAATAAACAGCAAAGGAAAGAGTAGTAAGTGATCCTTGATATTTAGGTATTTAATGGCTAAAGATAGCCTCTTTAGGATCATGTAATACCAATACTAGAAAAAGTTTCCCAAATCAGAAGAGTCACAGAGAATTTATATTAGAAACTAATGATCTGAAAAGAAAAGAAAAAAAAAAAAGCTAGGAAATGAAGGTTGAGAGAGAGGAAGTTATGTACATGTATTCTGAAAGTATAATGGAAAAATGAGCGGAAAACTCATTGGGAGTTTTCCCATAGTCATTCTCATAGTCAATGGGAGGAGAGGAAGTAAAATTATTATAAAGATCATATCCTTCTCTTTAGAGGGAAGTAAAATGCCATGGTATAGGAAAATACACCTCAGTTATGAAAAACAGCTATATTTTTTAAAAACAAATATTGGCCATTCATATCTAATTAGGAGAATAGGTACAAAAAAGTAATTATTTAAAGATACAGGAAATTGGAGTAGACAGAATCTGTTAGGTAGTTAGAATAGAAAAAGGAGTCCAAAATGGCAGTGATTAAAAGACAAAGAAAGGGAAAAGCCTGGGAAAATGCAGCAAAAGAAAATCTGAAGACCAGAGTGAGAACCTCAGGTGAAACAGCCTTCCTGGGTAGCCCAATTTACATAGGGCAGGCTCAGGAGGAGGAGACAAAAACGTATAAAAAGAGGAGCCAAGATTGAGCCTCTCATTTGGGGTTGGCCTGCCCTCACACCTCAAGGGTATACTATCCTTTGCTTGCCAAATAAAATTGAGCTGTAACAGAGATGTAACACTGTTCCACCTTTCAAATCTTTGCTGTGGTGAGACAGAACAGAGGAAATTACACACTCCCCCAACACACCGATAAACCAAACAAAGTCCCTGCTCTCATGGAGTTTACATTCAGCAGGAGGAGAGAAAATGAATTTAGTTTTGGGAGGTGATATTTCTATATAGAAAAATGAAACAGCATGAATGATAGACAATGATGGATGATCAAGCAAAGTGTTTCTCATGGAAAAGATCAAATCTGGAAGCATATTTTGCTGATTTGGAAAATAGACTGTCCTGATATTAAAATAATAATAATAATGAGCAGGGGGTTCAGAAATAAGAGGTCAGAGAAATATTAAGGGCCAACACCTTATCCATAGTGAAGAATGAATTTAAGTGACATGGGAGCCACTGGAAGTTTATGCACAGAGAAATGAGATGCTTTATGAATGCTTTTAATGACTCACCTTTGTTGAAAATAAGAGTAGAAGAAAAGGGTAAAGACAGGGTGAATATCCCTATAGATTTTTTTTCTTAATTTGGTAAGTTTCCCATGTATAGAAAAAAAGGTGATGACAAACTCTATGCCTAACAATGACCTCTGCAAGAGAATATTTGCTCTCCAATATCAGCTGATCAAATTCTTTAGAAATACAGCCCCAGGCTTTTTGGTAGGATACATTCCATTTAGCGTAAAAATCGCATTTCCTCCTATACTTAGCAGCCATACATGGAAAGGTGACTATGCTCACAGCAGTAGGAAGGAAACATAAATTTTATACCTCTTCATGAAATTCATGTGTTGCCAGTGCTGGAACTCCTACTGTGGACCATGAAATGACCCTGGAAATTAAATACATGCACAGCAAAGCACAGATAAAAGTACCTTAAATAACTACAACAGGAAACTACACCAGCCCTGGACCACTTACAGCTGGCCTTTTATTTGAGAAAGAAATACACTTCACTATCTTCTTTTAATCATAGCTATTTGGGGTTTCTCTCTGAATATAACCATAAATGATACAATTTAGCAAACAAATTAAAGCATCTGCCTGAAATCTTAGCCAGTGAAAATTTCTCCCAGTACACATGAGCTAAGTACATGGAGCTACTATTACAAATATTTTGGTCAAACATATTGTGAACAATTGTAGCAGCAAAACTGCATTAATAACTACAAGTGCACATTTTGAAAAGGAGAATTTGCATTTGTTAATAATTTTTGAGTAAGTGAGATTTACTACCAAGGTTCCAATTAGGACCTCAGGAAAGGATTTATAGTCTCCCACCTACCAATCAATTTTGGCCACTAGCTAAATAGATTTTCTTCTCAGGGACACTAAAATAAAGGGAAATGAACTTTTTTTTTTTTTAATAATTACCATATAATTGATATCCAGTAATGTTTTAAGCATCAGGTTATTGATTCCAGTTTATTTTTAAGCATTCAGATAGTGTGAAACTTTGATTTCCATGGAAATATAAGAAAAAAGGAATTAGCACTAACTTATTTCATTTTGACTAACTGTCTAATTTTTATGACTTAGGTATAGGGTTTGTGAGTCAGTGCTTAATTTCATGCCTGTCACAAAACTTACTTATAGTTTTCAAAAAAAAAAGTGTTGTGAAAAATTACAAATAACAAAGTTTTCTCAGTGACAGTCAGTCTTGTGATATTCTTGAACAGGAATTTCATATTTTCTAATTATAAATAAAATGCATACTTATTAACATATATTTGGAAAACACAAGATATTATAAAATCTCTCCTCAAAAAAAAAAACCTTTGGACATATATACAAAATAGTTGTATCTTCTCAGATAAACAGTAATTTTTCATTTTGTCATTTTATGAATTTCCTTTACCCATTTGAAATAATTTACTACTAGAATAATTAGAAGATTGCTATTATTTATTTTTGAAACATTGTAAGAGATTTAGTTTTATACTTATTTATAAATGTACATTTTGAAATTAGAAAAATGTGTAATTGAAAGTGTTACTTGATCCTAGTAAAAATGTCCAGGATGCCTACAAAACACTGGAAAATTTGTTTATATAGCTACCATTCCTTAGGAGAGTCAAATTTGAACTAGAGCACAGCTCTTCTTTTGCTTAAAAAAATGTTAGAAAAGCCCATTGTTCCTACCCTGCCAAAAGAACAGCTCATTGACCTGTGAAACTTTAAAATATAAGACCATAGTAAGACTTTTCCTCATAAAGTTACTAACTTCAAGGAAAAAGAAAAAGAAAACCTACAAAGGTCTAGGAACAAAAAAAAAAAGGTTGCCCACAAAAAACAAACCAACAAATAACTGGAATTATTTTATAGTTTTCAATATACACTCAACAACACCAGAAGCCAATAGGTCAACTTTGACAAGTAAGTGTGTGGAAAAAGACACATGCAGATGATCCTTTACCCAATTAAGTTTATTTTTATATGCAAAAGAAATAGAAGATATGTTTAAATGATTTAATGATTCAACATTGTAATCATATACACCTACAGAAAAACTGATTTGAAGATACAATTTTTCCAAATGAAAGAAAAATTAACTTACAAAGAAGGAAGCCATTTCAAGAAAAGTATGATATTATCTGCAAAATATAGAATTTATCTAAAAGTATTTTAAAAAGATAGGTATTTGCCGGGGTCCAGCCCCGGCTGATCCAGGGTATTGGAAGGAGAGACAGCGTAGGCGAAGATCAGGAAACAATTGCTTAATTAAATGTTAATTAAGGATATAAAGAGTGATAGAATAAGGATAGCTCAGTGAGGAAATTCAGTGGAGAAAAGAGGCTGAAATAAGGATAGCTCAGTGAGGAAATTCAGTGGAGGAAAGAGGCTGAATAATTCAGCCAGAAGGTGAGAGAAAGAACGACATGGTGAGACCAAGTTTCGGTGAACAAGGCCCGCACTTTATTTTCCAAAGTAGTTTTTATACCTTAAGTTATGCATAGAGGATAATGGGGGAAGGGGTAGAGTCAAGCAGCAAGCCAGGCTTTCTTCCTGCAAACTTATCATATGCAAAAGCTTAGGTGATTTGCATCATCTTCTGGCCCGGAGGCCTGTTAACATTTTAAGACCCTTTCTTCAGAAAACTTATTTTTCTCTAAAGGTGATTGGTCAGGAGCCACCCTCCAAAAGCATTAGATAAAGTTGCATTCCTACAAAGCAAAGGTGTGGTGGGCTATAACAAGAAAAAGAATTAACTCAAGGGTCCCAGGTTACAAATATTAAAGCTACTACTTACACCAATTATATTAATCAATACACTGCCAGGGACACAGAAGGTAAGGGATATGGAAACTTAGCAGCAAACATTGGCCCAACAAGTGAAAATCCCTTCACCAATACAATTTCTAATCAATCTTTTAACTGCTCAAAGGAATCTGTATTTAGACAGTTTAGAACATCTCATGCCTCTCACAGTTGGGAGGCTCTGAGCAATCACATGTGGCCGGAAAAACCTATTCAGGCAGGCTAGAGGATTTCCAAAGGAGTTTGTAGGTTGAAACACTGTCACACCCAGGAATTATTAACTGGAGCTGTAAGCTAACTCTTTTTTCAGAGAGAGGTAGTGGGGGACAGCGCCCCGTAAAGTCAGAGGTGTAGGTGAAAGCACAAAGCAGAAAGTAGGCAGACTCTGGTTTTGGGGGTAGATTGCTCGAGAATTTCCAGGGAGACTCCTGAGGCTTGATCCCCAGCCTTTGCATATGCCAAGCCTCCTTCCTCATGACCTTTGCCAAGGGCGGAGCTCGCTCCCCGCAGGTATTCATTGATATATGCGATTGCCAATATTATGTTTTCCCATAATGTTAAATTCAGTTCAGTTCAATCACTCAGTCATGTCTGACTCTCTGCAATCCCACAGACTGCAGCATGCCAGGCCTCCCAGTTCATCACCAACTCCCAGAACCTATTCAAACTCATGTCCATGGCATCAGTGATGTGATCTAACCATCTCAGCCTCTGTCATCCCCTTCTCCACCTGCCTTCAATCTTTCCCAGGATCAGGGCCTTTTCCAATGAGTCAGTTCTTTGCATCAGGTGGCCAAAGTATTGGAGTTTCAGCTTCAACATCAGTCCTTCCAAAGAATATTCAGGACTGATTTCCTTTAGGATGGACTGGTTGAATCTTCTTGCAGTCCAAAGGACTCTTAAGAGTCTTCTCCAACACCATAGTTTAAGAGCATCAAGTCTTTGGCATTCAGATTTCTTTATAGTCCAACTCTCATATTCATACTTGACTACTGGAAAAACCATAGCTTTGACTAGACAGACTTTTATTGGTAAAGTAATGTCTCTGCTTTTTAATATGCTGTCTAGGTTGGTCATAACTTTTCTTCCAAGGAGCAAGCATCTTTTAATTTCATGGCTGCAGTCACCATCTGCAGTGATTTTGGAGCCCCCCAAAATAAAGTCACTGTTTCCATTGTTTCCCCATCTATTTGCCATGAAGTGATGGGACCAGATGCCATGATCTTAGTTTTTTGAATGTTGAGTTTTAAATCAACTTTTTCACTCTCCTCTTTCACTTTCATCAAGAGGTTCTTTACTTCTTCTTCGCTTTCTGCCATAAGGGTGGTGTCATCTGTGTATCTGAGGTTATTGATATTTCTCCCAGCAATCTTGGTTCCAGCTTGTGCTTCATCCAGCCTGGCATTTCATATGATGTACTCTGCATATAAATTAAATAAGCAGTGTGACAATATACAGCCTTGACATACTCCTTTCCCAATTTGAAGTCAGTCTGTTGTTCCATGTCCAGTTCTAACTGTTGCTTCCTGACCTGCATACAGATTTCTCAAGAGGCAGGTCAGGTGGCCTGGTATTCCCATTTCTTTAAGAACTTTCCACAGTTTGTTGTGATCCACACATCAAAGGCTTTGGAGTGGTAAATAAAGCAAAAGTAGATGTTTTTCTGGAACTCTCTTGTTTTTTTGATGATTCAGTGGATGTTGGCAATTTGATCTCTGGTTCCTCTGCCTTTTCTAAAACCAGCTTGAACATCTGGAAGTTCATGGTTCACATACTATTGAAGCCTGGCTTGGACAATTTTGAGCATTACTTTACTAGTGTGTGAGATGAGTGCAATTGTGCGGTAGTTTGAACATCCTTTGGCATTGCTTTTCTGTGGGATTAGACTGAAAACTCACCTTTTCCAGTCCTGTGTCCACTGCTGAGTTTTCCAAATTTGCTGGCATATGAGTGTAGCACTTTCATAGCATCATATTTAGGATTTGAAATAGCTCAACTGGAATTCCATCACCTCCACTAGCTTTGTTTGTAGTGATATTTCCTAAGGCCCACTTGTCTTGGGATTCCAGGATGTTTGGCTCTAGGTGAGTGATCACACCATCGTGGTTAACTGGGTCATGAAGATCTTTTTTGTATAGTTCTTCTGTGTATTGTTTCCACCTTTTCTTCATATCTTCTGCTTCTGTTAGGTCCATATCATTTTTGTCCTTTATTGAGCCCAGCTTTGCATGAAAATTTCCTTTGGTATCTCTAATTTTCTTGGAAAGATCTCTGGTCTTTCCCACTCTATTGTTTTCCTCTATTTCTTTGCACTGATCACTGAGGAAGGCTTTCTTATCTCTCTGGCTATTCTTTGGAACTCTGCATTCAAATGGGTATATCATTCCTTTTCTCCTTTGCCTTTAGCTTCTCTTCTATTCATAGCTATTTGTAAGGCCTCCTCAGACAACCATTTTGCCTTTTTGCAGTTCTTTTCTTGGGGATGATCTTGATCTCTGCCTCCTGTACAATGTCACAAACCTCCCTACATAGTTCTTCAGGCACTCTGACTATCAGATCTAATCCCCTGAATCTATTTGTCACTTTCACTGTATAATTGTAAGGGATTTGATTTAGGTCATACCTGAATGGTCTAGTGATTTTCCTAAAATGTTATATTAATAAACATAAAAATATACTGATTGATTCCCAAATAATTTAAATATATGGTAAAGTTAAAAACTCTTGCTTGGAATGTCTTATTGACTCATTCAAGTCCCACAGTCTCTGTGCTTCCAATTTTTTTGCTCCAGTTTAATGGATACATCCTCTGTGTAAATTTCAGGTATCCAAGAGAGAATGCTTTGATACATGTTGATATTGTATAACTATCATTAAAATAAGTTTTATTAACATGTCCATCACCTCACACAATCACCATACTTTTTCCTGTGGTGCTACCATTTAAGATCTCTCTTAGTAACTTTTGAGCATATAATACAGTATTGTTAACTATAATGTTCAGTGTCTAATCTTGTATATCCAACCCCAGCTGCTCCTCTCCCTAGTCTGGTAACAGGCAGCAGTTGGATTAAGATTTTGAAAATCTAGATTAGATAATGGAAGCCCTTAGACTAAAATCATCCAAGCAGTTCTAATTTCACAGAGAATAAAATTCAATTTTGTAACCAGAGATTATGAATCTCTGTGATCATGCATCCATTCATCTCACCAGCCTCAATTCTCTTTTGTTCAGTGAGCTCTAGTCACGTTTTGCGGACTGCATTTCCCCCCTCAAGGCTCTTAACTTAAACATCCGTTGGTTTAGTAGTATCTTCCCATAGACTGATTGTTTGACTGATTTCTTCTTATCCTTTAACTCAGCTAGTGTTTCACCTGCTCAGAAAGGCTTTACCTCATCACAAAATGTTAAATATGTTCTCAGCATTTAATTCTGTGGAAGTACCCTGCACACTTTAATCACAGCAGTGATGTTTGTAGTCTTTTAGTTTTTTTCCATAAAATTAAATTTAATGTTTTATTACTATTTAGGCTTTTAGATTAAATTGTAAACACACACATATATATATATGTCAGTCACATATATAGTTTTAGATATATCACTCCCTTCAATATAGAAAGTGATTTAGGTAGAAATAATATAAAAGATTTGTATGACAAATGCTGCTCAAGATGATGAATGCTATATTAAAAGTAAATTAATATTGCTATGGAAGCACTGAAGACTTTCATTTGAATAGTTTACTAATCTGGACATTTAGAGATTTTTGCAACAGTATCATTTCTACATTTATCTTCCCTGCCTCATCTCACTGAAAGCTTTTACTTTGAAATAACATTTGGGATTATAAACCTTTGAATAATATTATTAAACATTGCTTTCATCTTAAATGCAAGAATCTTACTGATCATCATACCTCTAATTGTATTTTGCATTCAAAAATCAAAGACATAAAATTGTAAGATACATTGAAGTTATGAAAAACAAAAGTCGTGTTGACTTTTGAATAACTAAAATGCACATTAATAAACATTTCTTTCAAGTGAAAAATCCTCAAAAATAATTTTGATAACAGCAAGCTATTTTTAGTGTCTAATAGTTTTGAAAAGGCAGAGGATTAGAACTGATTTTTAGTAATAAAAATATATTAGTGCATAAAGGTATAATAATAATGTTAATATTTATCATTGGTGAGATTATGATTATTTTTAATGTTTTTATTATGCTTTGTATGTTTTTCTTTTTTTTTAGAATTAGTATTAGTTATTTGCATAATAAAGTGTTAGTAATATAGTCATTCACTCAAAAATATTTATGAGCAACTATATGTTTTTTAACTTCTAGGTTCTTAGGTACATGATTGAATAATACAGAAAATATCTGTTGCCCTTGTGAGTTTATATTTTATAAAGAGGTGAGGGAGAATGAGGAATAAACACAGTAACTAAAGTATAGAACATATTAAAAAGTTAAAAGGGCTGTGGAAAAACAGGAAGAATCAAGAGAGACTGTGATGCAAAGTGACATTTGAGGAAAGTATGCTAAGAGATGGAGAGAAAACCACATGTACAACCAGGAAGAGATTGAGCGCATCTCAGGCAGAGTGAATAACCACTAGAGTGACCCTAATTGCCTGCCATGTTTGCGGAGGAACGGGAGGTCTCAGGGGAGAGTGGGATAAGAGGAGATAAGAGTTAGAGCTACTACAAATGAAATGATTGAATGACATTTTGTCTCTTCCCACTCTAATATATATCTAAGCTATAACTATCTATGTGATAGCTATAACAAACTAACAAACTAACCCTCTTAAAGAATATTCTTTGTCCTAGGTATTTCCTCAAGCCCTGTGCCTTAAGCTGGGGCTCTGATGGTGCAGGGAACCCCTATTGAATGAAAAGGCTTTACCATCAAAGAGATCTGCATTTAAGCCCTGGCTTCACCACTAAGGAAATAATGTTCTTACACAAGTATTTACTTTTTCTAAGCCTCCATCTCCTTATATGTAAGACCTAGAAAATCATACTACCTGCTTTATAGTTTTGTCCTAAGAATTAACGTAGATGGTATTTAGCACAAAGACATCATATAGTACTTATTTCATGGTGTGTACACATGTGTTCAGTCACTTTCAACTCTTTGCAACCCTATGAACTGTAGCCTGCCAGGCTCCTCTCTCCATGGGGTTTTCCAGGCAGAAATACTGGAGTGGAGTTACCATTTCCTCCTCCCATCGTTATTATTGCTATTATAATTTTTGCTACCCTGTCATCACAACTACTTTATTATTTTCTCCATATTAGCTCCCACTGTCCTCAGGCCATTTGCTAGAGATAAGCTGAAATAAATGCCAATTCTTCACTATGTTTATATCTCTTTTATTTTATCTAAATTCTAACTATCTTTGTGCTTTACAAAGTCCATGGTGTTCATTTATGTGAATTTTCTATATATTTTCCCTCACCTTGAAAATCTTCCAGCCCTTGATCTCTATACCATTAATTTGGCACTAGTCAATTGCTAGACTCTATTGTTGGTTTTATTTTATAGTTTATAGCCTGCTTCCCCAAATGTCTTTAAGCTCCTTAAAGACAGGAAAACTACTTCTAAATAGTTATTATAAAAATGTCTTATATATGGTAGGCACTCCATCAATTTTGTTGATTTAGTGTTTGAGGAAAAGATAATGCATCCCTTTTATTACAAAATGGAGTAGAGTTTGCAGTTATGGCTGGGGTCACTTTGTTAATAAAAGAACTACTGGCAGGATGTTTAAATTATAGTTATGCTTCTAATGTATACTGCAAAATGAAGTACTACAGTTGTGTGCCTTACTTCTTCATCTGGTCTAGAGAGAGAGGTGGTAGGTAGTAAAGCTGTTGGGGGTGATATAAAACTTTTAAAAACCTGCTGGAAAACCACAGAAAACAAAGTGGGAACCGGGACTAGAATGGCAGGAACATAGGTCTAGTTGCCAGAACTATTGTAAAGTAATAAAAGTCTTTCCACCAACCTCATTTAGATCACTATCATCTGCCCCAGCTGCCTAGGATGGTATAAGTTAACTATTGGCACACCACAAACCTAGCTGCTGCTGTGATTACACCATTTACCTCTGTTTGCTTCCCAATAGGTTTGCCAATGCATGTCAATCCATACGCTAAGTCTCAATTGAAATACTGATGGAAAGGTCATGCTTTCCCCATATACATTATCTGGACGTGAAGAGTGAAAACATAAATTCCAGTGCCAAGACTGCTTTAGTCTGGTCTTAGATCTGGAATGGAAAGTGGAGGAATACAAACTTTAAACAAATAAAGGTTGAAAGTTTGGTGACTCTAATATAGTATTAGAATATTCTCAGGAGTAATACTCCATTGTGTATATGTACCACAGCTTTCTTATCCATTCATCTGCTGATGGGCATCTAGGTTGCTTCCATGTCCTGGCTATTATAAACAGTGCTGCGATGAACATTGGGGTACATGTGTCTCTTTCCCTTCTGGTTTCCTCAGTGTGTATGCCCAGCAGTGGGATTGCTGGATCATAAGGCAGTTCTATTTCCAGTTTTTTAAGGAATCTCCACACTGTTCTCCATAGTGGCTGTACTAGTTTGCATTCCCACCAACAGTATAAGAGAGTTCCCTTTTCTCCACACCCTCTCCAGCATTTATTGCTTCTAGGCTTTTGGATCGCAGCCATTCTGACTGGCGTGAAATGGTACCTCATAGTGGTTTTGATTTGCATTTCTCTGATAATGAGTGATGTTGAGCATCTTTTCATGTGTTTGTTAGCCATCTATATGTCTTCTTTGGAGAAATGTCTGTTTAGTTCTTTGGCCCATTTTTTGATTGGGTCATTTATTTTTCTGGAGTTGAGCTGTAGGAGTTGCTTCTATATTTTTGAGATTAGTTGTTTGTCAGTTGCTTCATTTGCTATTATTTTCTCCCATTCTGAAGGCTGTCTTTTCACCTTGCTAATAGTTTCCTTTGTTGTGCAGAAGCTTTTAAGTTTAATTAGGTCCCATTTGTTTATTTTTGCTTTTATTTCCAATATTCTGGGAGGTGGGTCATAGAGGATCCTGCTGTGATGTATGTCGGAGAGTGTTTTGCCTATGTGCCATTAAAAAGAATACATTTGAATCAGTTCTAATGAGATGGATGAAACTGGAACTTATTATACAGACTGAAGTAAGCCAGAAAGAAAAACACCAATACAGTATACTAATGCATATATGTGGAATTTAGAAAGATGGTAACAATAATCCTGTGTACGAGACAGCAAAAGAGACACTGATGTATAGATCAGTCTTATGGACTCTGTGGGAGAGGGAGAGGGTGGGGAGATTTGGGAGAATGGCATTGAAACATGTATAATATCATGTATGAAACGAGTCGCCAGTCCAGGTTCGATGCACGATACTGGATGCTTGGGGCTGGTGTACTGGGATGACCCAGAAGGAGGGTATGGGGAGGAAGGAGGGAGGAGGGTTCAGGATGGGGAACACAGGTATACCTGTGGCGGATTCATTTCGATATTTGGCAAATCTAATACAATATTGTAAAGTTTAAAAATAAAATAAAATTAAAAAAAATAAATAAAAGAAGCAGTCCTGGGATCTCAAAAAAAAAAAAAAAACCTGTGGAAAGGATCACTCAACTTTAAAAAAAAAAAAGAATATTCTCAGGAGTTCTTAATTATAAAATGGTTTATTAAGAATATTCAGCATAAGAGATTTCATTTTAAAGTTTCTGATAAATATCTAAAATCATAACATATGGTCATTTATTTTAAAAACTGCACATTTTACAATATTATTTTGCAAAAGGATACTAGTTTAGAAACACAATGTGTCAATTAGTCTTACTTTTAAATCAAGGTCAAACCTTTCTAATGCATCATTATTATGGGACTGATTAAACATAAATGTAAACCCTAAATGTGGCCATATTTTGTAAACTAATGATACAATAAATTGTTTCAACAACTGACAAATAACTGTAGCAGAAAAACAGTGATGAAGACTTTGATTTATTTTCTCCCCAAAGAGAATTAGCAAGCAATGTACTGAATGGCTGATTGTGGATCAGTTAGGCAGGCCTCCTGAGAGCAAATGACATCTTAAACATCGACTGTGCCCTTCTGGGTGATTTAGTTATAAGCACATGGGCTCTGGTGTTTTCAGAACCTGAGATGAAATTCCTGCTTTACCACTTGTCACCTTTATAAACAATCAAGAAATGGGACCACTTCATGTCTCATTAAAAGAGATAATGAGAGCAGTAACTAATTGTGACTTTTGTGAGTGCACACGAGGTAATCTATTTAAACATAATACTTAAGGGTTTGATATCAACAATTATTGTGATGAATAAACATGTGAATCATGGCACCTAGAATTCAGTTTCATCCATTAATATTGATGTTTAGGTCTTAAGGATTCAAAACCTTTTGGAGTCTTGGAAATGAAGTTAAGATGAGACACCATAAACAACATGCACTTAAGATGGGGTCAATTATCTAAGCACAAAGCGAGAATTGTAAGATTCAGCAAAATTGGAAAGAGATTCACAGAAGTCTTAACTTTACATAAATTCCAAAATGTTTTTACTGTTCTTTATAAGTAGAAATGTAATAATAATAATAACAATAAACAATAAAGCCTTTAATTAATCTCTTTTTCTTCAGGAAAACAGGAACTTAGCTTAAGGAAACAGAATCTCAAATAGATTTTTGTTCATGACAAGAAAGAAATCATACTTCATCATTTTAATACCGCTGTTTTTACAAAGTGATAAATTTTCTTTCCTCCAAGCAAATGGGTTTTAAACCTGTACCAGAATTAGGTAGTTTTAGGTAGAAAATTAGGTAGAAAAATTTAACAACATACAAATCACTTTTAAATGATACATTTAATTATGGAGATGTGCTTGTAAAAATGCAAGGATGGTCTATTTAACTTTTAAAATAATTATTGGTTCAATGCATGTACATTTTATTACAGCATATGAAATTAACTGAAAAGTGGAAAGTCAGGCATGGTAAAAAAAAAAAAATACCCACAGAATCCATAAAAGAAATCATATGAGATGGAAATGAAAAAAAAATATGTCTCCTATTACTCTTGTGTAGAAAAATTAAAAAGAAGAAATAAAGAAAGACTGGAATCAGTGTGCTAAGTACTCTAAGTATGAATGGGAGTTAAATATGCTCCAGTGCAGGAATGGAGAAAAGTCTGAAATACAACTAAGACATTTGTAAAAAATAATTTTGTAGAAAGTGACAATGATGAAATTTGAAGTAAATAATGTTTGGGCTTCCCTGATAGCTCAGTTGGTAAAGAATCTGCCTACAATGTGGGAGACCTAGGTTTGATCTCTGGGTTGGGAAGATCCCCTGGAGAAGGGAAAGAGTACCCACTCCAGTATTCTGGCCTGGAGAATTCCATGGACTGTATAGTCCATGGGGTTGCAAAGAGTCGGACACAATTGAGTGACTTTCACCACCAATGTTTGGGCGAGTACAGCTATGTAAGAAATAACATGCCAGTGTTTTAACTTTTATTTGATTTCAGAATGAGTCACACATAAAATCTGAATGACACATGAAACAGAAAGTTTCCAAATTAAGAAATATTTTTAATGTGACACATGCCTTTTTTGATATAAAATTACATGTGTAGTTTTAACTCTCAAATACATGTTATAATTTGAATAAAATACAGATACTAAGTTAGCTGAGGTGGTCAGGGTGACCCTATGTGAACAAAAAACATAAAATAAAAATATTTTTGCCACTAGGAAGATTCAAGATTAAACAAACACAGAGGCGGTAGTGTACTTAGAATCAAACTCTTGGATCATTACATGTGAGAGGCTGGATTTGGTGGGAGTAAGGCAACAATAACTACAACAGTCTAAGAGTCACATTTCAAAGGTGAATTAGCAATTCGAACTCCCAGGACACAGAAGCAGAAGAACAATGCGTACAACAGTGAAAAGTAATTCTCCTAGCATAATCACAGGGCTCCGTACAGGCCTGCACTCACTAAGTTAAAAAGACCTTGGAAAACTTGAAGAAGGTTTAAGGACAAGCAATAAACATGATTAATAGCTTGGAAAATAGAATCTCAGAGGAAAGGTTAAGGGAACTAATATTATTTAAGTTGGAAAATAGGCTGGGGAAACAAGTTGGTTTTCAATTACATGAAGGATTATTACATAGAAGGTGCTGATCGTACTCTGATGCCACAGAGGGCAGAACAAGAATAAGTGAGCTTGAAATGTTGTATAAAGTGATTTAGGTTGGCTAAAAGAAAGAACTTCCATCAGGACTGCAAGCCATTAAAATGGAAAGTACTAAATTTCTTTCTGTATAGACCTTTCAAAATGCACTTGAAACTTATTTGTCTCGGAAAGTTTACATGAGGCCCAGCCCAGTGGGTGAGGAGTAAAAAGAAACACAGGAAGTCTTCACAAGGACTGTTTTTTCCAAGCTTCCTGCCACTCTAAATGGTGAATATTTGCATTATGGATTCATTATGGTACATATAGCTTAAGTGTGCACACACCCTTGTTTAATATAGCAAACTTAAGAACTGCAACTCTAAAACTTCTTGGTGTAGCTATTCAAGTAATTTTATCTTGCTTACGAATTTAAGTTCTCGAGATTACTGGCAACTAATTGCATTTTTGTTTCTGGGTTTCTCAGTCCCTTCCTTGCAATACATTTTTTGCTTGTTCTTTTAGAAATGAATCAAACCAATTAAATATTCTTTCATAAGGTAATACAAATAATGTATTTTCTTCCAAAAGATTTTATTTACTTAGAAAAATAGGCTATTCTCTGAACACCTGCACACTTAATTCTCTTAGAGTTAAATTATACAAGAATTCCATACCACTGATTTCTGAAGCTTGTGCTAACAAAGATAAATGAAAGCAGGAATTGCAATAAAATTTTGCAAACAATTCTGTTAGAGCTTGTCAAATACACACAAGATATGGGTTCTAACTCCTTTCATTTATGTGTCAACGTTATGAACATCACTAAATGAAAATATGGACTACTTACTGCATACAGTCTGTACTGTACAACAGGAAAAAAATGAAAACTCAAGCAGGAAGCTTTTAACTATTTCATTGGTGATGATGTTTATTTTTCTGCTTGTAAAATATTTCATTTTCTTTAAAATACATCATAACTAAATGAACATTTCTACCAAATACAAATAGGCAGTATAAACTTTATTTTCAAAAGACTTTTTTACTTTAAAGAACATCTGTTAACTTTAAGTTTGGGAAGTGCTTTGTGGTCACTAAATTTAATTCTTTACAATGTCAATAGGAATGAAGGCGAGTGATAGGTATCACTTTTTCTAAAATGAGAAATGGAGCCATAAAAAAGTGAATTACCATATTTATATAATAAGTTGTTGAAAAGATGGAATTGTAACTCTAAGTTCTTGACTCAAAGTTTTTGTGCTGTGATTCTACAAAGAGACTCAGAAAAGCTGTTGCTGTTCAGTCTTTTGAACAACAAAACAACTCTTGTTGTTGTTGTTCATCGTTAACTTGTGTCCAACTTATTGAGACCACATGGACGATAGCACGCAGGGTTCCCTGTCCTTCACTGTTTGCCGGAGTTTGTTCAAATTCATGCCCTTTGAGTTGGTGATGCTATCCAACCATCTCATCCTCTGCAGCACTCTTCTCCTTTTGCTTTTAATCTTTCCCAGCATCAGGATCTTTTCCAAAGAATTGGCTCTTTGCATCTGGTGGCCACAGTGTTGGAGCCTCAGCATTAGTCCCTCCAATGAATATTCAGGGATGACTTTCTTTAGGGTTGACTGGTTTGATCTCTGCTGTCAAAGGGACTTTAAAGAGTCTTCTCCACACCACAATTCAAAATCATCAATTTATGAATTCAAAAACTATGTGTGGCATATTACCATCATGAGATCATTACTTAAAAAGTATCAGACTTGGTTTTTATTTCAAAGTATCATATGATGTCTTCAAACTGTGGTGCTGGAGAAGACTTGGTTTTTATTCAAAGTATCATGATGCCTTTCGAAGTATCAGTTTGATGCCTTTGAACTGTGGTGCTGGAGAAGACTCTTGAGATTCCTTTGGACAGCAAGGAGATGGAATCAGTCAATCCTATAGGAAATAAACTCTGAACATTCACCAGAAGGACTGATACTGAACCTGAAGCTCCAATACTTTGGCCACCTGATGTGAAGAACTGACTCATTGGAAAAGACTTTGATGCTGGGAAAGATTGAAGGCAGGAGGAGAAGAGGATGAGAGAGGATGAGACGGTTGGATGGCATCACCGACTTATTGGGCATGAGTTTGAGCAAGCTCCGGGAGATGGTGAAGGACAGGGAAGGCTGGCATGCTAAAGTCCATGGGGTCGCAAAGAGTCAGACACAAGTGACCAAGTGAACAACAACATCATATGAGAAGATGCTCAAATTCCTTACTCAAAGGAACTTACTTTCATCACCAAGGGATAGGACTGAAATGAATCATCCTTCTTAATGTTCTGATTCTAGGTTCCTAAGAGTTCTTTGCCATTTGGACATAATATAAAAGACAGTCAATTGGACTTATTCAATTCAAATTTGTCAGCAACAAAATTATTTTAGCTATTTCTGAACAAAATCATTACAAGCACATACCCAAATCTTTTCAGAATTATAGGTAAAAAGCCAGCAAGTAAAGTACTTCCTGCTGCTGCTGCTGCTGCTAAGTCGCTTCAGTCGTGTCCGACTCTGTGCGACCCATAGATGGCAGCCCACCAGGCTTCCCCATCCCTGGGATTCTCCAGGCAAGAACACTGGAGTGGGTTGCCATTTCCTTCTCCAGTGCATTAAAGTGAAAAGTGAAAGTGAACTCGCTGAGTCGTGTCCGACTCTTCACGACCCCAGGGACTGCAGCCTACCAGGCTCCTCCGTCCATGGGATTTTCCAGGCAAGAGTACTGGAGTGGGGTGCCATCTCCTTCTCCACAGTACTTCCTACCATTAACCAAAATTCCCATTGTATGATAACAATCCTTACACAGGGCCTTAGAGTTCCAGATAAGAAACAAGTGGAAAAGACCAGAGGCCAACGAGAAATACTGTGGAATGTCCTATGTCATACTCTTCTGAGGAGAGGAAGTCCACACTTAAATGCATGAAATTTGAGGTTGTTGCTGTTTCTCAGTCACTCAGTCATGTTCGACTGTTTATGACCCTATGGGCTGCAGCACTCCAGGCTTCCCTGTCCTTCACCACTTCCCGGAGCTTGCTCAAACTCATGTCCGTTGAGTCAGTGATGCCATCTGACCATCTCATCCTCCATCATCCCCCTCTCCTCCTGCCTTCAATTTTTCCCAGCATCAGGGTCTTATCTAATGGGTCGGCTCTTCACATCAAATGGTCAAAGTATTGGAACTTCAGCTTCAGCATCAGTCCTTCTAGTTAATATTCAGGACTGATTTTTGTAGGAATTTGAAAATGCCAAAAAGCTGCCATGCTTTCTTTTTGTGTTTCTTTAGCTATAAAATGGTGGCATCTGCATACAGATTTCTAACCCTATTAGAAAAGAAGCTCATTCAATACTGATCAGGGAAGGCTTTGATTTTTATAAGAAGACATGCCAAACTTGTAGCAAATTGTTAGAAAAATAATCTAGGAAATGCCAATCCTCTCCTTTCAGAGCTACTCTAATTTCATTCTTTTTGATTTTAGTTTTTGACATTGAAGCTTTTCTTCTTTGTTACTTCACCAAACTTGGACATAATGTCATATTCTTGTTTTTTTCCCCCATTTCTCCTCACGTGGCTTAGGGAGCCAGTCCACATAGCAAAATGCATATTCTTACAGCACTCTCATCCTTTATCAAGTTCTGCTTTTGAAGAGTTTGCCAAGAACATGATCCTTTATACACTGATATTAACTCATTTCTATATTTTTTTCTTTATTTATTTTTTAATTATCATTATTATTATTTTTTATTTTACAATAAAGTGCCACATTTTACAGAACATGTTAAAATATATTAAAAGCCAAAATAGCTAGCATGCAAATAATACCAACATTTTCACATGAATATTTTACATTCCAGCAAGTGATGCTGATAGCCTTCAAACTTCTGTATTTGAATTTTTTATGAGTTCCCATTGCTTTGCTAAAATGCTTGTTTTAAGGCAAAAGTATTTGGGAGGAAGACCTTTAGCAGCTAGCATATAAAAAAAAGTTTAAATATTATCATTTTCTATCAGTGACATAATTTTCCCTAAGATATGCCTCTAATTTCTTTGTTTTCAGTTTATATGAGCAGAATTAGATTTAAGTCACAAAAGACAGAAATCATATGCTTTAATCTTTATGTCCCCTCTGCCTATAGTATCATCTAACAGTGTTTGAAGCCTTCCTTTACATATTATTTCATGCTGCTGCTGCTAAGTCGCTTCAGTCGTGTCTGACTCTGTGCGACCCCATAGATGGCAGCCCACCAGGCTGTCCCGTCCCCGGGACTCTCCAGGCAAGAACACTGGAGTGGGTTGCCATTTCCTTCTCCTATGCATGAAAGTGAAAAGTGAAAGTTAACTCACTCAGTCATGTCCGACTCTGTGCGACCCCATGGACTGCAGCCCACCAGGCTCCTCTGCCCATGGGATTTTCCAGGCAAGAGTACTGGAGTGGGTCGCCATTGCTTTCTTATTTCATGAAATGTTTATAAAAACACTATTATTTTCTTCATTATCAATATGAAGAAAATGCAATAGAGAAATACAAAATAATTTCATCACATTATAAATTTTATAAGCAGTGGAACAAAGAAGAAATACAGGGAGTCTGATATGAGAGAGCAGAATTACTTTATATGAACTACTATGCAATACTGAAGTAGTTCTATCCACATGTACCTTCCATAGAGTAAAAGTATATATATATATAAATGGGCTTCCCTGGTGGCTCAGATGGTGAAGAATCTGCCTACAATGCAGGAAACCTGGCTTTGGTCCCTGGATCAGGGAGATCCCCTGGAGAAGGGAATGTTTACTCATTCTTGCCTGGAGAATGCCAAGGACAGAGGAGCCTAGGGGGGCTACAGTCTATGGGATCGCAAAGAGCTGGACATGACTGAGTGACTAACATTATCACATACACATATATACACACAAAGGCACACATTCATGCAGATAGATTTGAATCTGGCAAATACATAGGTCAACTTGCTACCTAGTGAAAGATATGTTTACTTTTTGGAGAGTCCTAAAAACACAGTCCCACCTCAATAACCCACTGAGGGCTAAAACAAATATTTTAGCCCTCTTGAGATTGTGATTATACAGAACTACCTGTGGTTATATATGCAAAATAGAGTGAAATTCGTTTCACAATAATTTTTAAACAAGGAAAGACCTCTGGTTAGAACTGCCGCCATGTTCTGGGGAATAAGAAAAAATGTATAACATCTTGTTTTGGGGTAAAATTAATTAACAATGAGCAGCAAGAATTTTCCTAAGTTATGAACTATAATCCATAATTTTCTCTTAAGCTTCACTTTTCAAATGTTGGTCAGTGTTTTTATAAGAACAGTATCACCAGAGATGAAAAAATATATATACTGGTGGGACTCATTCCAGCCTTCTTCAAGGAGAGTCTCTCAGGCTGCAATCATGCAGCATGAAAAACTGTCAAGTATCTAGACTGACCTGGATTCATATCAAATCTGAAAATCATCTCCCTAAGATACAAATGAAGAGGGTTGACAAACAAGGGAGATAAAGCAAAGGAATCATTTTGTTAAGTTCTCCTACAAGTCAATAACAATTTTTAAGCTTGTCCTGTCTATGTTCTACTACATTTTTCCTCATCAGATTATTATATTACATCACCACAGAATTACAGTGAGGAAGATTAATAAGATGCATTTGAATATAGCATAATAAAATGGATTGAAATATTATTTATAGGGATAAAGAGTTAAGAAGAAAAAAATTATGATATTTAGGCAATGACAAATTTAGAAATGAGTAGGCTGTAAGAGGATTAAAATCCAAAGAGAAACATAATGAATGGCAATAAAGTTACAAAAATAAGGCACTGAGGAAAAAGTAAAAGCTGAGGTAGGCTGTTGAATGTTAATTCAAACTTTGAGATGTAAAGACATATATATGACTTAATGGTTCATTTTTCATAAGTTAGAAATTCAGTATATACTTTCTAAAGTAGAAGGAGCTTGATCAAATATTATTTAGTTGATGATGAAACAGAGACCAGTATCCTCAATTATTAAAAAATCAGAATTTTCTCAACAACACATATATTGTGACTGTGACAGAGGAAAAAAGAGAAAGCAACTATAAATTAACAAATAAATAATTTTTTTTAAGTTTGGTCAAAATTATGATACCAAAATTAGATAACTTGTGTGCATGGTATTTTTATTTGTAAATATTACACTTGCTAAAATAGTACAATCATGTTTAAGTGAATGATGGTTTTGAATAATTTGTGATAGTATTCATTTTATAAATATGTTTTATATCTACTTTATGTCAAGAAATATACTAGGACAAATATACAGGGTATAGAGAAATACCCATTCATGGATCACAGCCTTGTCATGGCGAAGAGGCTTGTATAACTCAATGAAGTTATGGAGCCATGTCATGCAGGGCAACTCTAGGCACACATGTCATAGGAAAGAGTTCTGACAAAATGTGGTCCACTGGAGAAGGAAGTGGGAACTGACTTCAGCATTCTTTCTTGGAGAAACCCAAGCACAGTATGAAAAGGAAAAAAAGATATGACACTGGAATATGAGCTCCCAAAGTCAGAAGGTGTCCAGTATGCTCCTGGGGAAGAGTAGAAGGCAACTACTAATAGCTCCAAAAAGAATTAAGTGACTGGGCCAAAGCAAAAATGAAGCTCAGTTGTGGATGTGTCTGATGGTAAAAATAAAGTCTGATGCTATAAAGAAAAATATTGCATATGAACTGGGAATGTTAGGTCCACGAATCAGGGTAAACTGGATGTGGTCAAACAGGAACTGGTAAGAGTGAACATCAACATCTCCGGAATCAGTGAACTAAAATGGATGAGAATAGGCAAATTTAATCCAAATGACCATTATATCTACTACTGTGGGCAAGAATCCCTTAGAAGAAATGAAGTAGACACCATAGTCAATGAATGAGTCTGAAATTCAGTGCTTGGGTATAATCTCAAAAATGACAGAATGATCTCAGTTTGTTTCTAAGGCAAACCATTTAACAACAAAATAATCCAAGTCTATGCCCCAACAACTGATGTCAAAGAAGCTGAAGTTCACTGGTTCTATGAAGACCTACAAGACCTTCTAGAACTAACACCAAAAAAGATGTTCTTTTCATCATCAGTTCAGTTCAGTTCATTTCAGTCACTCAGTCGTGTCCAGCTCTTTGCGACTCTGCAACCCCATGAATTGCAGCACGCCAGGCCTCCCTGTCTATCACCAACTCCTGGAGTTCACTCAAACTCATGTCCATCAAGTCAGTGATGCCATCCAGCCATCTCATCCTCTGTTGTCCCCTTCTCCTCCTGCCCCCAATCCCTCCCAGCCTCAGAGTCTTTTCCAATGAGTCAACTCTTCGCATGAGGTGGCCAAAGTACTGGAGTTTCAGCTTCAGCATCAGTCCTTCCAAAGAACACCCAGGGCTGATCTCCTTCAGAATGGACTGGTTGGATCTCCTCGCAGTCCAAGGGACTCTCAAGAGTCTTCTCCAACACCACAGTTCAAAAGCATCAATTCTTCAGCGCTCAGCCTTCTTCACAGTCCAACTCTCACATCCATACATGATCACAGGAAAAACCATAGCCTGGACTAGATGAATCTTTGTTGGTAAAGTAATGTCCCTGCTTTTCAATATGCTATCTAGGTTGGTCATAACTTTCCTTCCAAGGAGTAAGCGTTTTTTAATTTCATGGCTGCAATCACCATCTGCAGTGATTTTGGAGCCCCCAAAAATAAAGTCTGACACTGTTTCCACTGTTTCCCCATCTATTTCCCAGGAAGTGATGGGACCAGATGCCATGATCTTCGTTTTCTGAATGTTGAGCCTTAAGCCAATCTTTTCATTCTCCTCTTTCACTTTCATCAAGAGGCTTTTTAGTTCCTCTTTACTTTCTGCCATAAGGGTGGTGTCATCTGCATATCTGAGGTTATTGATATCATAGGGGACTGAAATGCCGATGTAGGAAGAACAAAGATACTTGGAATAACAGGCAAGTTTGGCCTTGGAGTGCAAAATGAAGCAGAGCAAAGGTGAGAATTTTTTCAAGAGAACATGTTGGTCATAACAAGTTCCCTTTTCCAACAATCCAAGAGATGACTCTACACATGTACATCACCAGATGGTAAATACTGAAATCAGATTGATTATGTTCTTTGCAGCCAGAGATCGAGAAGCTCTTCAGAGTCAGCAAAAACAAGACCAGGAGCTGACTGTGGCTCAGATTATCAGCTCCTTATTGCACAACTCAGGCTTAATTTGAAGAACACAGGGAAAACCACTAGGCCATTCAGGTATGACCTAAATCACATCCTTTATCATTACACAGTAGAGATGACAGACGGACTCTAGGGATGGGATCTTGTGGACACAGTGCCTGAAGAACTATGGATGGAGGTTTGCAACATTGTACAGGATGCGGTGATCAAAACTATCCCAAGGAAAAAGAAATGCAAGAAGGCAAAGTGGTTGCCTGAGTAGGCTTTACAAATAGTTGAGGGGAAAAGAGAAGCAAAAGGCAAGGGAGAAAGGAGAAGATACACCCAACTGAATGCAGAGTTCCAGAGAACAGCAAGTAGAGATAAGAAATCTTTCTTAAATGAACAATACAAAAAAAAAAAAAAAAAAAAACAGAGGAAAACAACAAAAGGAGAAGGACTAGAGATCTCTTCAAGACAATTAGAGATTGCAAGGGAACATTTCATGCAAGGATGAGCAAAATAAAGGACAGAAATTGTAAGGATCTAACAGAAGCAGAAGAGATTTGAAGAGGCAACAAGAATACACAGAAGAACTATAAAAAAAAGATCTTAATGACCTTGACAATGGTGTGGTCACTTACTTAGACCCATACATTCTGGAGTTTGAAGTCAAGTGCTTCTTAAGAAGCATTAACTACAAACAAAGCTAGTGGCTGCGATGGAATTCCAACTTGAGCTATTGCATATCCTAAAAGTGATGCTGTTAAAGTGTTGCATTCAATATGCCAGCAAATTTGGAAAATGGAGCAGTGGCCACAGGACTGGAAATGGTCAGTTTTCATTCCAGTTCCAAAGAATGCAATGCCAAAGAATGTTTCAACTACCATACAACTGCACTCATTTTACATGCTAGAAAATAGTCAAAATCTTTCAAGCTAGGTTTCAGCAGTATATGAACTAAGAACTCCCAGATTTATAACCTGGGTTTTGAAGAGTCAGAGGAAAGTGAAAGTGAAAGTGAAGTCCCTCAGTCGTGTCCGAGTCTTTGCAACCCCATGGACTGTAGCCTATCAGCCTCCTCCATCCATGGGATTTTCCAGGCAAGAGTGCTGGAGTGGATTTCCATTTCCTTCTCCAGAGGATCTTCCCGACCAGGAATCGAACCCATGTCTCCTGCATTGCAGGCAGATGCTTTACCGTCTGAGCCACCAGGGAAGTCAGAGTCAGAGGAAGCAGAGATCAAATTGCTAACATCTGTTGGATCACAGAGAAAGCAAGGGAATTCAGAAAAACACCTACTTCTGCCTCATTGACTAGGCTAAAATCTTTGACTGTGTGGATCACAAGTTGTGGAAACTTCTTAAGGTGATGGGAATACCAGACCACCTTACCTGCCTCCTGAGAAATCTACAGATGAGTCAAGAAGCAACAGTTAGAACAGTCTGACTGTTCTAACAACTGTGGAACAACTGATTGGTTCAAAATTTGGAAAGGAGTATGAGAAGGCTAATTACTGTCACCCTGGTTATTTAACTTCTATGCAGAATACATGGGCAAAATCCTGGGCTGGATGAATGTGAAGCTGGAATTAAGATTGCTGGGAGAAATATCAACAACCTCAACTATGCAGATGATACCACTCTAAAGGCACAAAGAGAAGAGGAACAAAAGAGACTCTTTGATGAATGTGAAAGAGGAGAGTGAAAAGCTGTAATTCAACATTCAAAAAACTAAGATCATGGTATCTGGCCCCATCACTTCATGGCAAATAGAAGGCGAAAATGTGGAAGTAATAACAGATTTTATTTTCTTGGGCTCCAAAATCACTACAGATGCTGACTGCAGCTATGAAATTAAAAGACACTTGCTTCTTGAGAGCTATGACAAACCTAGACAGCATATTAAAAAGCAGAGACATTACTTTACTGACAAAAGTGTGTATAGTCAATGCTGTTTTTTCCAGTAGTCACCTGTGAATGCGAGGTTTGCACCATAAAGAAGGCTGAGTGCTGAAGAACTGATGCTTCTGAATTGTGGTTCTGGAGAGGACTCTTGAGATTCGCTTGGACAGCAAGGAGATACTAAAGGAAATAAATGCAAAATATTCATTGGAAGGACTGTTGCTGAAGCTAACATTCCAATACTTTGGTTACCTGATGGGAAGAGCAGACCTATTAAAGACTCTAATGCTGGGAAAGACTGAAAGCAAAAGGAGAAGGGAACAGCAAAGGATGGGATGGTTTGACAGCATCACCAACTCAATGGACATGGATATGAGTAAACTCCAAGAGACAGTAAATGACAGAGGAGTCTGGCATGGGGTTGAAAGAGTCAGATATGACTTAGTCAGTAAACAACAACAATAGAGAAACAATTGGGATGTAATAATCTCTTCTCCTTACTATACAGTTAAAAAATAGAAGGCAAGTGAAAAGATAAATTATTAAACAGAAGTGTAGAAGAAATTAAAAATATTTGCTAAGTAGCTTAGTATTTGAAACTTTAACAAAAGAGCAAGAGTTTCATCAACCCACAAATGAGGAAAGCTACTAATATTAAGGAAATAACTGGGAGACTTCAGGGAGATGTGAAATACACTTCATTTTCAGAAAGAAAAGATTAAGTTGCATGTTTTGTTCAATTTCATGTTTATCATGAGAAAACTTAAGATCAGTGACCACATGAGACTTGTACACAACTTTAGTTGAAAAACCAGTGCAGAATTACTTAAAGACAGATTTTTTTTTTCATGTTAACTTCTCAAGTGCCTAAGAAACTCTAGATTGCCCAAATTACTAGTCAACGGATACCAATATCACAAGTATTGAGCATAGTTAATTGACTGAAAAAGCTAAGCTGATGCCAGTATTGTATTTAAGCGCAATAGACATAGAGACACATATATACATCTGTATACAATACCTTAATATTTGTAGAACAAATGTTTAGAGCAGTAAACATGTTGGTCTTCTTTTCTCGAACATGCTCCCACACTGTATTTGAGCTGAATGTGCGAGGATTACCTAACTTCTTTCGGACCTCCAATCCCTCTTCCACTCTTGGAGATAGTAACACCTGACTCATTAGATGCCTAGAAGATGAAATGAGGCCACCTATGTAAACTTCTCACATATTATCAAACACGCTGCATGTCTGATATGTGAAGGTAAGTACAATGTTTAAAGGGATACCCTCTAGTCTCTAGGTTTCCTTGTGAAAGGAATTCAGTCAGAAAATCTGAATTTTCTTCTTATCCCTCACCCTACTTGGTAAGAGTGAGTTAAGAAACTCAACTTTGACTCTGCATTTTCTAGGCTTTCTTTCTTTTGAATCGATCTGCTTATACTCCCCTGCAACCCCCAAAACATTCTGTCCTACATTCCTATGTGGGAAGAGTAATGGTGACCCCTATGTCTCATTTCTGAGCTGATTCTTCATCTTCAATGAAGAAAACAGGGGCATTATGTCTCCCTAAATCTAACATGTGATTGCTATTATTTTATTAAAATAAGCGACCGTTATGAATTACCTCTTACAAGTTAAAATTCAGAAATACTCTCTATAACACGTTTTAAGCAGCCTTTTTATACATTTTCATTTATAATTATACTTAATAATGATATCTTTAAAAAGTTTAACATGATTTCAGGACAATACAAAGTACACTGTAATACATGAGAAGAAAAAGGTAACATCAGAAATGTCATCCTAGAAACAGTATTATTTGAATAGTAAAACTTAGAGATTTATAACATTAGCAGCTATCACGGGGTGATAATGACAAGAGTATTGCTTATTTATATGACATTGTGTGACAGAGATGGTTAACTCAATTAGATCCTGGTGGTATTAAAGTCAAGGTCACATATTTAATTTCCATATGGGCCAGTATACTTCTAATTGGGAAAACTCTGTTCTCTACTCACAGACTGCACCCCTAACCCCAATCTGTTATTTCTCAATTATGTGCCATTAATTGATGCAATATCCTACTGATTGTGGGTCATCTGTGCCGTCTGCTTAAATGAAGGACAGCATGTCTATGAAGCAGCCGACAGAGAACAACTTGAGGCCAATAGTACCAGAAAATTCACTAATACCCTGTAGTTTTTCTTCAGGGGAAAAAATAGCTCCAAATATTCCAAGGGAGAATTAACTGCAAACATTATTCAAAAGAGGGTTGGAACCAACTCACAGTCAATTTTTGTAAAAATGAGTCAAATAGCAGCTCAATAACCCTAGTATGATTTTTAAAAATTTTCTGTACTTATATCCAGCACATATTTATCTGAAAGGAGATGTTGTCTCATGTAGCACATTTCCTAACAAAGGAGACTTTCTTTTTAGTTTGCTATGACTGTTTATTTACTAACTCTGTGCTCCCTTCTATTATTCTAAATCCTAATGGGAAATGTTAATATTTTCCAGTGCCAGCCATTAATAAGTGTAATGTAGCACCACGTATGTGATTAACAGGCACACTGTACATACACAGGGAACAGTTAGATATTTCTTCTTCCTTACTCACTAATGAGAGATCTAAGTTCTATACTCTGGCAGAGAACTGAGTCAACGTAATATCATAACACAAAGTCTATAAATCAAGACTTATAGTTTGAATAGATGTATGGAGACTAGATCTAAGCTCTAATTTCCATGTTTTCCTCCTCATTCAATAATTCTCCAAATAAGCTTCTTATCAAAACTTTCTTTAAGGAAGAGACTGATTTAAACTATTCTTAATTTATGCTAGAAATGTTTTATCTATGAGAATAGGATTTGAGGTACCATCTAAGAGATAAAAACATCTGTCTTCTATTAATAATTTCAAGTAGCAGTCACCAGATGGAACATAATTTTCTGTGTATGTGTTGGGAGACATCAGAACACTGTAGACAAGTATTTCTTGAAAACATCTATGCTAGCAGTAGATTTAACAGAATATAAAAACATGAAAGTCCCTATGCTCAAGGATTTGACTTTCTAATGGAAAAGAAAAGTACTAGTAACAATTAAAAAAAAAAAAAAAACTAACAGAGAGGCTATTACTGAGATGAGAATCAGTATCTGTAAGAATCACATTTTTAATTTTCAAATTTAATTTTAAACATTATGAAATTGCCCTGAGCAAGTCTCATATGGGAAAACAATATGATTTTGATTCCACCATAACTAACACATTTCAAAATTTTTAAGTTCAGATTCCCTACCTTATATCTTTCTTTCTGTGAGTACTTTTCCCCTTCTGTTTTCTTTCCCCACCCCCCCCCCTTCTGTTTTCAATCAAACAAAATTCTGCCTCAGTATCAGGTTTGGTTTCTACATCATCTACAGACCATTTTCCAACTACAAAATGGAGAAATCTCTCACTGTTTTGGTTTTCTCAAGACATCCAGACTCTATCTCTATTACTGGATTCATGAGAATCTATGCTTGCACTTTTTTGCTTTATTTCTCTGGCTGCCTAAGATAGCAATGCCCGAATTGCCTGTGAACCCCACACGTACTGCAACATTGCAGCCTCTGTCAACCGAGCTATTAAATGAATGTGTGGAACTGAACCCAATCCCCATCTTGTAATCAACTTGAACTCTTAGAAGAGTTATGGATAAACTGTTATGTTGAAAGAGTTACGTAGTTTTGGATATATCAATATTATAAGGAATTGGTTCATGTTGTTCTGAAAAGTCCCAAAACTTAAGAGTCAGCAAGCTGACTAGAAACCCAGGAGAGCTGACGATATAGTTTCAGTTCAAGTCTGAGGGCAGAAGACCAATTTTTCAGTTCAACCTCAGCCAGGCAGAGAGGGTAAATTCTCCCTTACTCTGCCTTTTTATTCTATTGAGGCCTTCAATGGTTTAGATGAAAACCACCCACATTGGGAAGGGCAATCTTCTTTGCTCAATCTACAGGCTCAAATACTAATCTCATTCAGAAACACTCAAAGACACTCCCAAAATACTACCTTATCAAATATCTGGGCATTCCATGGCCCAGTCAAGGTGACATAAAATTAAACATCACGGAATGTATTCTCTGAAACAGAGCACATTACTATGATGGCAACCTGACCAGTGAACAGTACGGCAGACTTATTATCTCCTTTATTTTAAAGATTATATTTCTACTAATACAACCTAAATCCAAATTATACTTTTTGGAAGCTGCAGTACAACTACATTATGCTTTCTCAGAGCCACACATTTCAGATAGTTGATCAGCAAATCACTTTACTCACAATCTTATTCTCATAGCTTTGAAAGTGAAAGTGAAGTTGCTCAGTCGTGTCCAACTCTTTGTGACCCCATGGACTGTAGCCTATCAGGCTCCTCAGTTCATGGAATTTTCCAGGCAAGAGTACTGGAGTGGGTTGCCATTTCCTTCTCCACAGGATCTTCCCGACCCAGGGATCGAACCCAGGTCTCCTGCATTGTGGGCAGACACTTAACCATCTGAGCCATCAGAGTTAAATCAGACCATTATTATAAGGTAAGAAGATAGTTTACGTTAAGTTTAATCAAGATAAAACTGTAATCAAAAATTGATTTTAGATATCATTCCATACAAGAATATAGGAAAACATGGCTTTTTTCTGCTGTAAAATAATCATTAATTTTTAGCTCAAATAGAACATATAGGAGGCTACAAGAAAGAAATAACATGAAAACCAAACACTGCCTATGTTTACATTGTGCAGGCTAAAAAAAAAATTCGGTGCCCATCAGGCCATAACCTCTGCTATAAAGTGTTTCAGTCCTTGCAGCTGAGTTTCCACCCCTCCAACAAACAGATAAACAAAACAGGTCTTATTTGTCTCATAGAACAAGTGGGCTATTTAACTATACAAGTGTCTTTGGGTAAAGCAACAAGGCATGAGGGAGAGGATTAACAGTATCATAAATAGAACAGAGCTAAGGTAAGTTCTCTTAACTGCTCTCTGCATATTTCTTCTGCAGGCCTCTTCACTATGATATCTGATCTTTGGATAACACCACTGTTTTTCCACTCCTGTGCCAAAGAATTAACTTAGAACTGTCTCTGGTTTCTCAGCCCTTAGAAAATCAAAGAGAAATCAGCATGGTAGATTATGTTCAAGTTCCTTTAATGACAAGAAGGCTAGACTGGTGAAAAGAAGCTACTTCAGCATACCAGTGAACATAAAATCAGATTTGACAATTCAGGAAATATTTATAACACTACAGTAAGAAATTGCTCATTCCTTTAGAATGAGGTAGTAATCTAATGAACCATGTCAATCCATGTTCTAGGCCTATACTCTACCATTCATCAGGTGACATGTGAACACTGTTTAGTGTCTTTATAATTAAAAACTTAAGCCACTTTGGAGTATCAGGCTGGAAATTATTTATTCTTAAGTATCTTATTCTTAAGTATCTGGTTATTTTTTATTATATGTCATAATTTACTCTTCCTTCTTTAAAACTGTAAAACTTCATGGGGTGACACATTTTCTCTGATTGTATTCACAGCTGCTGCTGCTGCTGCTAAGTTGCTTCAGTCATGTCCGACTCTGTGCGACCCCAGAGATGGCAGCCTACTAGGCTCTTCTGTCCCTGGGATTTTCCAGGCAAGAACACTGGAGTGGGTTGCCATTTCCTTCTCTGATGCATGACAGTGAAAAGTGAAAGTGAAGTCGCTCAGTCGTGTCCGACTCTTCGCGATCCCATGGACTGCAGCCCACCAGGCTCCTCCGTCCATGGGATTTTCCAGTCAAGAGTATTGGAGTGGGGTGCCATTGCCTTCTCCGGATTGTATTCACTAATGTAGTCCAAATGCTTAGAGCAATCAGTGGCATACAAGAGATGTTTTATAAACAGCTAGTGAATTATATGAAAGATTGAATGAATTATTTGCTGGTCATCATACTACAGTCATACTCACCTTCTTTCTGTTATTAATATGCCAGTTACTTCTGGTTTTAGGGACTTTGCACAAGTTCATCCTTTTCCTTGGAGTTCTTTGCATCCAGCTATCCCTTACTCATAGGTAGGTCTGTCTTGCATCTAATAGCACTTTCTCCATGGAGGCCTTACCTGAGCAGAGCCATCTGTTTCCGGACTACCTCTAAGACCATTCTCTACTTTATGCTCCTCATAGCATGTCAGTTTTAGTACAATGGAAAATATGTATTTAAAGACTGCTACTATATTTCTCACCATACTCCACCGCTCACAAGAGTGTTTAAGGAAGATTAGGTGTTTGAAATATACTTGCTGGTGGATTTAAAGACCTCTCTGGGCTTGACCCTACGCTCATACTGAATGTACACTAGTGAACAAATTACTTTCATGGAACTAATAGGAAGAAAATGAGCAAAAAGCCATTTTACCCCAGAATTACTATAAGAATTATGAAAGAAAAGAATATTATAATAAGACAGATGATAAAAAAGGAATCTATTTAGATTTTTTGATCAGCAAAGACCTCTCAGGTGGTGACACAAACAAAAACCTTGAGGATGAAGCAGCAGCCATATGGAAACCTGGGGAAAGATCTCTATAGGAGGAGCAAACCATATGTCTCAAGGCCCAACACAGAAAGAGCAAGGTGTGTTTGAGAAACAGTAAAAAGACAGGTGCCTAGGGTGAGGCCAGAGATGTATGCAAAGGCCAGGTCAGATAAAGAACTACAGCAAGGAGTTTAGATTTTACTGTAAGAGCAAAGGCCAGGTCAGATACAGAACTAAAGAGTTCAGGTTTGATTGTAAGACAGTGAAAACAACAAAAGATAGGCATCTGCTTTGCTTTAAGAACACTGCTGCGTCCACTGTGTAGACAAAAGATTTGAAGAGGAAAAGGGTAATAGTGAAGACAGAAACTGTTCCAGAGGTCTGTTAGCTGATCCAGAATGATGGAGTGGAGATGGTGAGGCTGGATTCCACAGATGTTTTAGAGGGAAAATTAACAAGACATAATAATTAGCTCTAGGAAATCATAGGTGATTATGGTGCCATATAATTGTCATCTGTATGGGACAATTTTGACAGGAAGATGAAAAAGTAATAATATTTATGCCTGGACAATAGAAGGTATGGTCACCCTCATATTTTTCAAGTTATTTGATAATATTATTTTTCATTAAAATGGCAACATTTGAGGAAGGAGAAAGTTTATGAGGACTTCAGCTAAAAATTATTGTCTGGGTAAACAAAATAGAAAGATCTAAAGTGCAAAAACACCAAGATGGGGACATGACAGGCTTTGGACTTCTCAAATACTTTGGATAAAACCAAAATTTGACCAGGGGTTGAAACAGAGGGGCTAATATTCATCATCTGCTATCATTAATTACTAATTTTGGGGGATATGGGTTTATTATATTTGCCTTACATATTTTATATCTGAAAATAACACATTAAAAAGCTAGTATAGTTTTCTAATTGCTGAAATTAACATTTTAAGTTCCAGTAGCTTAATCTCCCAATAGTTTTAAAATGAATCATGATTCGTTAATTATAAATACTTAGAGATACTTAAAAGAAAATTGGAGATGCAAAGAATTTATTTTGCTGAATTTCTCTTGGAAAAAAAAACAAAGGGACTAATGGTAAACCTTATTCATACACTAAAAACTTTTAGAATAGAAAATATTGATGAGTTTTTGATGTAACTCGAATTTAAATGCCCACAGAGACTCAGAAAATCCCTACATCTATTTACTCAGATTGGACCTGAGTCTATTTTCATTCAATTTCTTAGCATTATTAATAGTGAAATATAAAGCCATGATGACTGACCTAAGTGAGCCAACAGACTTAGAGGAACTCATACATCACATAACTTTGAATACAGATTACCAGGCAAGTGACTGTTATTTTGAGTTGTCAAGTTTGGTAGGGTTTTTATGAGTGGCTCAAGAAATGAATTACTGAGGTTCATCTTTACAGAGAATTTGTTCACTGCAGCCTTAATATGAAAGTCAGATTGAAAATTCACATCCATAGCAGGTATAGTAAACGGAGTTTTTTCCATAGATTAGAAAATGGAATTATTATTACAAACTGTTTCCATTAAAAAATTGCTTTGATGTTAGAGCCCTGATAAGACCAGACTTATTTATTTACTTAAGTTTTACCTTCCTAATTCTGGATCATTGTTTAAGTGCTTAACAGTGTGCACATGTGCTGTTCTGATGGATTAGCGTGGGGAAGATACGGTATAGCTAATGAAAAGATGGTACAAACACTTAAAAGATACATAAAGATTTATGAACTGATAAGAAAACCTGTACCTCAAAAAAGTTGTATTATGCTGATTATGCTTAAAGGATTATGGTTCCAAATGTTTCCTTTTTTCCTTTTCTGTTTGGAATCTTCTAGTATCTCTACACAACTAAAGAGATAACTGCATAAAATAATTTTCAGAATTACTTTGGTGCAGACTTCTTAATAATTTTTGCACTCTTCATCCATGAATAAAGTCTACAAAGGAGAGTGCATGAATCATTACTGTAGAGTCTGGAAATTTTGTGAACTCAATGCACCCACGTGAATGGTACCAAGATTAAGAAGCAACATTATCAGGAACCCCTTGCAGGCAGTCACATAACAAAGATTAACTGCTCTTTGACTTTTAATGTACTGAAGCCACATCTTCTATTTTCGAATTATATCAGTTCAGTTCAGTCGCTCAGTCGTATCCGACTCTTTGCGACCCCGTGAATCACAGCACGCCAGGCCTCCCTGTCCATCACCGACACCCGGAGTTCACTCAGACTCACGTCCATCGAGTCGGTGATGCCATCCAGCCATCTCATCCTCTGTCGTCCCCTTCTCCTCCTGCCCCCAGTCCCTCCCAGCATCAGAGTCTTTTCCAATGAGTCAACTCTTCGCATGAGGTGGCCAAAGTACTGCTGGGAATATAGGTAGTTTTAGTTTTTAGTTGTCATATGCAATGCTGCTGTAAACATTCTAATAAATTCATTTAGTGAACATATGTACACACTGTTGTTGTATATGTACTTAGATATGGAATTACTAGTGTATGCAAATAACTAAATAGTGCCAAGTCAGGTTTCAAAGTGATTTTATCAATTTATGTTCCAACAACCTCACCAACATTTGTCATTGGCTTCTGTTTCATTTTAGTGTAGTGGGAACATGCTACATTTACATTTTGAAATTTCTTGAAGATAAATGAATTTAAAAACCTTTACATATGCTTATTTGTCCTCTGAATATCTTTTTAAAAAGTCTTGTCCAAATTTTTTAAAAATTTTCTATTGGATTTCTGTATTTTTGTTATTGATTTTAGGGGTTATTTAGGGGTTATATATATATAGTAACAAATCATTTACAAATAAATATATTGCAAATACCTTATCTGACTCTGTGGGGCTGCCTATTCACTCTCTTACTAGAGGAATTTTATGTTAATGTAGTCTAATAAACTATTTTTATTTTGGTCATAATTGAAGCATTGTTCATATCATTTAAGAACATTTTGCATACTTCACGGGTTATAAAGATATTCTCTCAGGTTTTCTTCTAAGATATTTATTGCTTTACTTTTCACATTTAACTGTGCAATTCCTTTGGGACTGATTTTTATGTACAATGTAAGACAAGAATTCATTTTTTAAATATGGAAAATCAATTGACCTAGCACTTTTTATTGAACCATCATTATTTCCTCACTACCCTGAAGTGTCATCTTTGTCTAAAAGTGAGTGCATATATATAGTGATCTGATCCTGCACTTTCTATCCTTTATCATTGACATTTACTCTATTATGCATGAGAAGAGAAGTAGGAGTTATAGAATTTTTAATAGCCTTTATGTTACTTGCTGTAATAAAATGCACAAAGTTTGAAAAGTAAAATGCAGTATAAAGCTAGAAGTAAATTTTATTTCCAGGCCTGTTTTTATTTCCTAAGTTTACTTTTCTGGAGGTAAATGTAGATACCGGCTTTGTGTATTTCATAGCATTTATTTTCCACACAAATTCAAATATGTAAGTGCACACACCTCTATTTTTACACAACTAGCATAATAAACACATGGTTTCTCATCTCTGCTTTCCCCCACAGAGCAATAGAGCCTGATACTTCTTTCTTTCCCACGTCAGATGTGTGTCAGAGACAGAGGTCACCAAGTACTTCATCTACTCTCTCCCATTCTCCAGTCTGTTGCTATTATGCAGTTATCAAACTAGCTATGTCCATTAGGCATAGAATGGACAGAGTAGTATATTTTACTTCCTTGCCAAAGCTTAAAGAAGCTGGATAAAGATTCCATATAACCACCCGTTTGTTAAGTCAGTGACTAGGAAAGATATTTTTTCTAGATGGTACAATTCAGAGATGTTAAATACTGCAAATTTAAGGCATTGTTTAAAAAAATTAAAAAGGACCTAAATAAATGACAAGAGAGCCTTTGTTCTTGTATCTGAAGATATAATATCATTAAGATGTACCAGCAATAAGCTCCAAATCGATCTACAGAATCAACACAATTCCTTTCAAAATCTCAGCTGCCTTTTTGTATGAATGGACAAGTTCATCCTAAAATTCATATGAAATTGCAAGGAACACAGATTTTTCAATAAAGAAGAAGAAAGTTATAACATTAATACTCCATGATTCAAAACTTACCACAAGGCTATAGTTATCAAAGCAGTGTGGTGCTGGCATAAACAGATCTATAGATCAATGGAACAGAAACTAGAGCCCACAAATAAATACTTGCATTTATGGCCAAATGATTTTTGACAAGTATGTCAAATTTTGAGAAGTGTGGTCATCCAATGGAGAGTGAAAATCTCTTCAATGAATGGTGTGGGGACAACTGAATATCCACATGCAAATAAATAAAGTCGGATCCCTATTTCACTTAATCAAATTTGATCACAGACCTAAATGTAAGAGCTAAAAGTATAAAACTTTGGAAAAAAAATAGAAGTAAATTTTTCTGACCTGGTTAGGAAATGGTGCATTAGATATGAAACCATAAGCACAAGCCAAAAAAAATAAATAAATAAAGATAAATAAGACTCATCACAACTAAGTTTTGTGTTTCAAAGGATATCATTTTTTTTTTTTTAAGTGAAAAGACAATCTGACAATCCACTGAATGGGATAAAATAGTCCAAGTTACATAACTGATAAGACATTTGTATCCAGATTATAGTAACAATAATCACAACTCAATATAAACAGCAACCCAATTTAAAAATGAGAAGAGGATTTAAATAGACATTATTCCAAAGAAGATATATGACTATCCTCTAATCACTGTATATGTATATATGTGTGTGCTTAGTCACTCAGTCTTGTTCGACTCTTTGCAACCCCATGGATTTTAGCCTGCCAGGCTCTTCTGTCCATAGGATTTCCTAGGCAAGAATATAGTAGTGACTTGCCATTTCCTTGTTCAGGGGATCTTCCAGACCCAAGGATCAAAGCTTCGTCCCCTGGATCTCCTGTATTGTAGGCAGATTCTTTACTTGCTGAGCTATCAGGAAGACCCTCTTAAGCACATGAGATAATGCTTTACACCATTACTTAGTTGGGAAATGTATAATCAAAATTGCACTCAGATACCACTTTACATGTAGTAGGGTGGTTTAAACAAAAGACTATGTAGACTCAAGGAATGTAGGCGGTAGATGCCATATTGGTTATCCCTCTGCCTTATTCTAGCTCACTGGTATCTCCAGAAAAAAGTAAGGACTTTTAATAGGCCACTTATATCAATGGATGGATCAGCTAAACAGAAAAGTAATAAGGAAACATCAGCCTTAAATAACACATTAGGCCTGACACACTATATGTATATATGCAGAATATTCTATCTAATTGCAACATAATACATACTCTTCTCAGGTGCACATGGAACATTTTCTAGAATTCATCATATGTTAGACCACAGAAGAAGTCTTAATATAATGAAAATCATTATGAAATTATAAAAATCATATTAAGCTTTTTTTTCTGACCACTGTAGCATAAAACTACAATTACACAAAATAACTAGAAAATTCACAAACATGTGGAAATTAAACAACATGCTACTATACAAATAACAGGTTAAAGAAAAAAAATTTTTAAGTAACTGAAACAAATTATAATGAAAATACAACATACCAAAACTTGTGAAATGCAGAAGAAACAGTTTGAAGATGGATGTTCATAATGATAAATGCCAATCACTAGAAATAAGAGAAGTTTCAAACTACCTAGCTTTACACCTCAACAAATTAGAAAAATAAGAACAAATGAAGCCCAACACCAGGAGAAGGAAAAAAAAAATAGCAAAGATTAGAGCATAAATTTAAAATAGATACTAAAAAGACAATAGAGAAGATCAGCAAAACTAAGAATGCGTTCCTTGAAAAAATAAAGCGACAAGCATGTAAAGTCAACAAGGCAAAAAGAGAGCATTCACATAAAATCAGAAATGAAAGAGGAGATGGTACAAATGATACCACAGAAATATGAAAGATCATAAGAACTATTCTGTACAATTTTATGCCCATTAATGGAATAAAGTAGAAAAAAATGAATAAATTCCTAAAGAAGTACAAAGTAAGACTAAATCATGATGAAACAGAAAGTCTGATTAGACTGATTATTAGTAATGATATTGCATCAGTAATTTAAAAAAAAAGAAAACCCAGCAAACAAAAGTCTAGAACAAGACTGCTGCTTCACTGCTGAATTCTACCAAACATTTGAAAAAAGAGTATCAGTTCTTCTCAAATTTCCAAAAAATATTAGAGGGAATTCTTTCAAATTCAATTTTATAAGGCCTGTACTACCTTGATACCAAAAATGAATGTCGCAAGAAAAGAAAATTATAGGCCAATATTCCTGAGGAACACAGATGTAAAAATTCTCAATAAAATATTAGCAAACCAAATTCAAACACATTAAAAGGATCATATACAACAATCAAGTGGGATTTATGCCATGAATGCAAGGACAGCTCAAATCAGTCAATGTGATAATAAATAAAATAATAAAATAAAGGATATAAATCACATGATCATCTCAATAGATGCAGGACAGCATCTGGAGTACATGCATTTAAAATAATTCTCAGCAAAGTGGGTACAGAGGGAATGTACCTCAACATCATAAAGGGCATTTCTTTCAAGACCACAGCTAACATTACACTCAATGGTGGAAAGCTGAAAGTTTTTCCTCTAAAATCAGGAATAAAACAAAAGTGCCTACACTAATTACTTTTATTCATTATATACTTGAACTCCTGGCCACAGTAATCACACAAGGAAAAGAAATAAAAGTATCCGAGTTGAAAAGGAAAGAGAAGAACTGTGACTACCTGCAGCTGACAAGGTAACACAAGAGTACCCATGTAGTTGGCGCCTGGTGTGAAAAATGAGTGAAGTGGTCAATAGGTAAAAAACAAAACGCTGCCAGAAAGCAAACGGCAATTACCCATTTTCATAAGAATGTGGACAAATTAAACAGGCACACTTTGGAAAACAGTTTGGCAGTTTTGCAAAAAGTGAAACACAGCAATTCCACTCCTAGGTAGAGTCTCAAGAAAAATGAAACCTTATTTCCACATAAATACTTGTACATGAATGTTCACAGCTGCTTTACTCATGCCTAAAAATTGAGGACAGAAACACAAAATGTGGCATATCTATATAATGGAATATTATATTTTTTTATAAAATAAGAAGGTCTCATATCTTAATATTAAATACTATAAATGACCTCAAACTTTGTCCACTTGTAACTTCTGCCCTTTGGTATAGGAAAAGAGTGGTTATGGAAGTGACATATATTTAAGCAAGCACTTTGATGTATGGAGGAGTAAAATATTTTCTGAGGTTGTGCCATAACTCTGCAAAACAGTGGTCTTAACAATCGTTTATGAAATCAAATAAAAAGTAGCATTTTAAAATTTTATAAAATCATGCTCATAGGCACATAAGACATATACCAGATGTAAAGTAGTGCTATATTTCGAAGACTAGATTATGAGAAGCAACGAATATAGAAGTTTTGCAAGTCGTTTGAGTTGTATTAATGATGAGTTTTAAAGTGCCCTCTTTACAGTGCTTTTTCAATATAACATACAATATATTATAATGTCTGAAAATTAAGCAGAATGTTTATACGTGGTGCAAGACTCTTCCCTTTTCACAATACCATATATTGTCTATCATCATTTTATTTCAAGAGTTTTATAAATTAAATCAATAAATAAAAGCATTTTCAGCAGAAAAAAAAATTGATTTCTTTTGGGTAAATAGCAGCCTCTTTGGAAATAGCTAAGAATGAACCTAAAGAGACATAAAAATTATAACAGTATGCTAGTGTCTATGGTATATGAAAATATAGTTATCAACTGCATAAAATGTAGATCCAGATAAGTGGAAAATTTTTAATGATTACCACTTTTCCCCCTACACTTCTGTTTGTTCAAATAATGGAGACATGGTGCAAAATCAGACAAATGAACGTGGGCTTCTCAATCTAACAGATTTAAATAATTTCTTACCCCACCACTTACAGATTGTAATACCTTCAGAAATTTCCTCTCTCAGTTTATTATTAATATTAATAAAAGTGAAGACAATAACATATATGTCTCAAGGCTTCCCAGAAAGCTGAATAAGATTAAATGTGAAAGTGAAAACATCTAGGACATTATTAGCTATGTTTTCCCATTAAAGCACACAGAGGAAACAACATGTCTTAAAAGCAGTCTGTCCATTCTGCTATAAAGCTTGTTTTGGAAATGCAAATTTATTTCAACACCTGGGAACAATTTGAGCATAAAATACATTTTGAACTTACTTATACACAGTTCCTGGAGAAGGAAATGACAACCCACTCCATCCAGTATTCTGCCTGGAAAATTCTATGGACAAAGGAGCCTAGCAGGCTACACAGGGTTGCAAAGAATCAGACACAACTGAGCACACACACACCCATACATAATTCCATCTATGATGAATAGCAGATGAATGTTTAAAAGTGCACCCAGCTGAAACCAGTAACACAGGAATAATATCTCCCATCCCAAACACACCTTGTGTGTGAGAGTGTGTGTGTGTGTGTGTGTGTGTGTGTGTGTGTGTGTATGTGTGTGTGATGAGGAATACGCATCTACATTTTGCATTATGACTTCTTGTCTGATCTCAGAAAGTCTCCTTCTATCACTTATTGATGTCTATAACTCAAATGCTGCAACCCTTCCTGTGACCACTTTCAGAAGAAAACTTCATGTCTTTTTCAAGGCAAAGTGACATAGTCATTGTAGTATTGTGCATTTTCTTAGCAGTTTGACATGTGTAAAACTGTTCATGTTTTTATCATGGCCCATCTTCATGTGTATATGTGTGTCTGTGAGTCCATATGTGTCTTAGTCTATTCAGACTACTATAACAAAATACCACATATTGAGTAACTTACAGAAAACAGAAATTTGTCACAGTTCTGGAGGCTGGAATTCTAAAATCAGGGTGCCAGTGTGGTTGGCTTCTGGGAAGGCCCTCTTCCTGGTTTTAGACGGTTACTTCTCACTATGTCTTACGTGGTGGAAGGGAAGAGGGGTGATTTCAGGCCTCTTTTATAAGGGCACTATTCCCATACTTGAGGGATTTGCCTTCATAGTCTAATCACCTTCCAAATGCCCTACCTTCTAATTCCATCACTTTGTGGGTTAGGATTTCAACATGTATAAATTTTAGGGAGACACAAACATTAGTAATGTGTCACTAAAGAAGTTTTTGAATGTTGTGTCCTTAACTCTATTTTTTCCGTATGGTATATAGTCTTCATTGTACTATTTTGTATAGCACAGTAATTTTTAGAATGCATATGTCATACTGTAAGATAGCAATGGCCCATAGCTATTATATATACTATCAATATTCAATGCTTTTCCAATTTTTCCTATCTCTACAATGAATTTTTTTTTCACTTAGCAAATATATCATGGAGACATGAATACCTTAAGTTTAGAGTTAAAAAGATTGATTTATCTATGCATTTCTTGAATAATCTCCAATAGACACTTCTTAATTCTCATGGAATATGATACTCCATTATTTTAAATGTTGAACACAAATAAACAGCTTTAATAGACACATGTCCATGCTAGTTAAGCTTTCTGATTCTAAAACTTGTAGCAGATAACTCTTCATTTGAGATCATTTTCTTTAGTAGAACTTGATCATAAGTATCTCAGTAAATAAATGCATGTTGTAGTCATCTCAAAATAAGGTAGATTAATAACACTAAGGAGGACTTTTTGTTTGTTTCTAACGGAGTTCACTTTCCAAGTATTCAGTATGATTTATAATAACTTGCTTATAATGTTGAAGACGTTTCATCATTGATTTTTCCATTTTCTTATTTGTTGTTGTCAGTAGTATTAAAACTCAAAGTTGGATATGGATCATAAAACTTTCCAAGAAAAACCAGGCTGGTATATCTATCCCTACAACATAAATACAAGATCAAATGATGAATGCTTGTTGATTTGAACATCTTGAACAGGGAGTAGAACAATTGCTAGAGGAATGCTTGAGGCTAAGTCTGTGTATTAGGAAATGTTTACACCACAAAGATTTTTGCAGTAGTTTCAAAATTCCTTTTTTGTTGCACTCTGACAAGTACTAGAAATGTTTTCTCTTTTCAGCTGAAAATGTCTGCAGATCAGAGTTTTCTTCCTGTTTTCAAGCAAGTCTGATTCCTGATAGAAAACTTTCTATGAAGCGTGACTATTTTCCTATTACTGGCTTTTCTTCACAATGAGTTTTTATCTTATCATTCATCTTCTAAGTGAGGCAGACAAGTAAATCAGTAATAAGTATTATGATAAATTTTTCTATTGGGTAATACAGAAAAACATTGGAGAAGCATGTGGCACTGGTATGTGGAATAACATGAAACATTGATTGTCATCAAATGCAATTTGATTTTCTTTTGCCATCTCATTAAATTTTATTCAGTGGAGGTAATCGTACTCTGCCATTAGATCTCAACTCTGGCAAGCTCATAACTTTTCTGTCCACTGTTAAATAACATACAGTCCTATCATCCCATTAAGTAAGAAACAGTCTCAATTTTAAATTAAAAAAAAATTAGAATGCCAAGCCCTGTGTAATAATTAAAGCTTAAAACTTGACAAAACATTATATATTTTACTTTCTTTGCTTGGGCCTGCTTCAGACTGGAAGCCTGATGTAAGAAAGATGAATATAAGGGTTATATATTATATGTTGATATGTTCAGTCTCTAAGTCATGCCTGACTCTTTGCAACCTAATGGACTGTAGATCTCCAGGCTCCTCTGTCCATGGGATTTTCCCAAGGGGATCTTTCGAACCCAGGCTTTGAAACTGGGTCTCTTGCATTGCAGGTGGATTCTTTACCACTGAACCAGAAGTGAAGCCCAGTTCTTTATTTTTGTGGGAAATTTTTATACACCTTGTATAGGTCCCTTCTAGACTTGTCTTTTTCCAAATTTCCTTAGTCCAGGCATCTAAAACCCAAGTACTTTATCCTGAGGTCTTTTTAGCCATCAAGTAGCTCTACTAAAGGACTTCCCAAGTGGTAAAGAATCTGCCAGCCAAGCAGGAGACGTGGGTTGGGTCCCTGGGTTGAGAAAATCCCCTGGAGAGGAAACGGCAACCCACTCCTGTATTCTTGCCTGGAGAATTTCATGGATAGAGGAAACTGGTGGGCTGTACTCCATGGAGTCACAAAGATTTGGACACAACTGAGCAACTTAGTACAAGTAATATGTAGCTCCACTAAAAAAAGAATCGAGATAATTTCACATGGTTCTCTCTCCCACAGGGCACACATCTACTCCGTAGTTAATCATCACATACTCCTTGCCTTCCTCAACTCGACACCACAGAGCAGCAATCTGTTGGCTCCCTTATCAAAGCAGCTGGTCAGCCTTTCTCTGCCTTCTTGATTTTCTTGGGCAGCAGGCAGTATTCAGTCCAATATTCACCTTCAGTTTCAGTTCAGTTGCTCAGTCCTGTCCAACTATTTGTTATCCCATGGACTGCAACATTCCAGGCCTCCCTGTCCATCATCAACTCCTGGAGCTTACTTTAAATCCTGTCCATTGAGTCAGTGATGCCATCCAACCATTCATCCTCTGTCATCCCCTTCTCCTCCCACCTTCAATCTTTCCCAGCATCAGGGTCTTTTCTAGTGAGTCAGTTCTTCGCATCCGGTGGCCAAAGTATTGGAGTTTCAGCTTCAACATCAGTCCTTCCAATTAATATTCAGGACTGACATCCTTTAGGATAGACTGGTTGATTTCCTTGCTGTCCAAGGGACTCTCAAGAGTCTTCTCCAACACCACAGGTCAAAAGCATCAATTCTTTAGTGATCAGCTTTCTTTATAGTCCAACTCTCACATCCATACATGACTACTGGAAAAACCATAGCTTTGACTAGATGGACCTTGGTTGGCAAAGTAATGTCTGCTTTTTAATATGCTGTCTAGGTTGATCATAACTTTCCTTCCAAGGAGCAAGCATCTTTTGCCAAATTGCCAATATCCACCTAGGAATCTCAAATATTAGTTTGTTACCATCTTATGCTCTGTATACTACTTCTACAAGAAACACATTTCAAAGCTTCACAAGGCTGTTAAAGGCACAGAGATTTTTTTTAAAAAGTCTTATTTTGACCTATATAATATTAGCTTTTGAGCAGCTTTTCCTTGAATTAATATGCTTTCCTGCAATTCACTACCCCTTTTTCATATTCTTTAAAATCTAGCTCTAGATTTAAGATCCCCAGCAGGTTCTTGTCTTAAGTCAGTTAGCATTCCCCAGTGTCTGAACAAGGAATTCTATGTGATGAATACTGTGGAATACAAAGAAAGAGAAAGAGTCTATGCAATGAAACTTATAGATTAAAAAACTCAAAATGGTTTTGAAGCCATTTTGTTATTATTGTTGTTGTTTAATAGTCTAAAAGAAGAGACTGGAAAGATGCCTGTGCTGTGCTCAGTCGCTAAATCATGTCTAACCCTTTGTGATTCCTTGGACTGCAGCCCACCAGGCTCCTCTGTTTGTCAGGTTTTCCAGGCAAGAATACTGGAGTGAGTTGCCATTTCCTTCTCCAGAGGATCTTTCTGACCCAGGGACAGTACCCACATCTCTTGCATAGTAGGTGTTTTTTTTTTTTTTAATTTTATTTATTAATTGAAAGAAAATTGCTTTATAGAATTTTGTTTTTTTCTGTCAGACATCAACAAGAATCAGACATAGGTACACATATGTCCGCTCCCTTTGAACCTCTCTCCCATATCCCTCCCCATCCCACCACTCTAAATTGTTACAGAGCCCATGTTTGAGTTCCCTGAGTCATATAGCGAATATCAGCTATCTTTTTTACATATAGTATTGTAAGTTTCCATGTTACTCTCTCCATACATCTCATCCTCTCTCTCCTCCCCACCACCGTGTCCATAAGTCTGTTATCTATGTCTGTTTCTTCATTGCTGCCCTGGAAAAAAATTCATCAGTGCTATCTCTCTAGATTCCATATATATGTGTTGAAAGTGAAAGTGAAGTCACTCAGTCGTGTCTGACTCTTTGCGACCCCATGGACTGTAGCCCACCAGGCTCCTCCGTCCATGGGATTCTCCAGGCAAGAATACTGGAGTGGGTTGCCATTTCCTTCTTCAGGGGATCTTTCCAACCCAGGGATCAAACCCAGGTCTCCTGCATTGCAGGCAGGTGCTTTAACCTCTGAGCCACCAGGGTTAGTACACCATATTTATCTTTCTCTTTCTGACTTACTTCACTCTGTACAATAAAACTCAATACCAGAAAAACAAACAACCCCATCAAAAAGTGGGAAGAAGACCTAAATAGTAGGTGAACTTTTTACCACTTAGCCACCAGGAAAGCCCCAGAAAGATGTCTAAATACCTATTAAAATATTCTAATACACCCGAACATTGACAATAGACTTGAAACTCACATTACTACAATTTAACTGCATGCCTTGGTTAAGAAAATTAAGCAAAAGAAGTGGAAAAAACAATTGATATCCTCATTTATAAACAATAAAATGGACTTTTATCCCTGCATGAATTATCTGTTGTTAAGGGGTTTAGTTACTCTCTGTCACTGGTTGTAGGGCCACCTCAGTTCTTTCCACTCCACCTTTTTGTAGGACCACACATGAAAACTCCCTTTCATCAGAGTGAACAAACAAGAAAGCAAGATACGGGGAGATAGGGGAATAAGAGAGAAGTCAGTCTTTGTAACCTACTCTTGAAAGTGACATCCCATAATTTTTATCATATTCTATTAATTATAAGCAAATCATTAGGTCCAGTAAACACTCAATAGGAGATGACACAGAGCATGAAAAATGGGAAATGAGGTTATTTGAAGTCATTTTGGAAGCTGAAATCACAATTCTCTCCCTGTTTTAATATTCTTTGATCCAAAGACTGCTTGCTTTCTTAATAATGATACAGTATCTACTGAAAATTAACAATACCATAAATTCCAATTTATAGTCATGATAAAACTCCTACTGGCCAGCTGCTGCTCTATAATAAATGTTTAGCTAGGAAGAGTTGCAAATTTTCTAATTTTGTTGACCAGTCAGAACAAGCCAATGAGAAAAACTCACATTTTCCACATACTCTAATAATTAAACTCTTTTACCCAGGGTCACAGGCATGAGATATAAACATGAGGAAAAAAGAAAGGTAAAAGTAAAGCAAAAGTAAATGGGGGAAAGCAAAATAATGATAGTGATTTTTCTCCTTTACAACGATTCTGGGCTTCAGAAAAGACAAAAAATTGCAAGAGAAAAAGGAGACATGCTAGAATGATAGGGAGACAAGAACTCCAGAACATTTTAAAGCTGATTATAAATGGGAGACGAGACAAGCTGCATAGGAAGAACTATTAAGGCCAAGACTAAGCCATAGCTAGCCTTGAATATGTGTCTTAGTTTTATTGTTGAAATTTTAAGTCGCTCAACAAAATAATACATTTATTTACCATTCTGGAAACACAAGTATTTTGATGATTACACACACAAAAAAAAATCCACACTGTGTAAGAGTGAGAATTTTGCTGTTTTAAAATTAATCTTTAAAAGTCAGATGCTAAGCTTTGACTTGCATAAACTTTATGAAAAACAGCTGTCTATGAGAACATTCTTAATCTAGAAGATACATACTTTTTATATATTGATTAAATAAGTTATGATTATCTCAGTGAGTTAATTATCACAAGATAAATGAGCAAATTCAACTTCTCACCACAACTGTTATACAAGTTTAAGTAAATAAATATAATTCTCAAAATCAAACACCCTAACAAATGCTGCTTTTTACAAATATATGAATAGTTTCAAATATACCAGTTATTAATTTTTGAAAGTTAACTATATGACATCTATTCAAAGTCCCAGGAAAACATATCCTATTTTTAGTAAACAAATAGAAACCTATCTACATGATGAAGAGCCACAAAAAGTATACATTATTGTCCTTTTTTTGAATGTAGGCAAATATTTGCTGACCTTTAAGGCTTTTCTGTGCAAATCACAAGGACAAAGCTAGTGCTCTGCATTCTAACTAGGACTTTTGTCAACAACCTCTTTGTTCCCAATGATTTAACTAATTGTAAGGAACATGTAGCTAGTAATTTGATGTTTATTATGATTATTTTTGCAAACATAAGTGAAAACATATGTGAAAATTGAAGATGAGGTGGCAGCTCAAGATGGCCAAGCAGGAAGATCCTGAGCTCATCTCTTCCCATAGACACACGAAAACTATAACTACATGTAGAACAACTATTTATGAAAATGACCTGGAGACTATCAGAACAGATTTTCCATAACTAAGGAAAAATAAAAGGGCATATTCATTTGGGTAAGAGGAGCAGAGAGGGGGTCTAGTCAGAACCCACACTGAACTGCAGTGACAAATGAACAGGAGAGATATTACAGAGTATCCATGAACAGCTAAGGAGCCCCACATCAAGTCCCCCTGCACTGGACATAGAAGCCCCCAGAAAAATCTGAATTTGGCTTTGAAAACCACTGGGGCTAGGGAGGCCCGAAGTTCTGCGATTCATGGAGTTGCAAAGAGTCAGACATGACTGAGAAACTGAACTGAACTGAACTGGGGCTTACATCCAGAAGAACCAGAAGGCTTGGGAAACTGGGACTCCACTCTTGAAGGGTTCAAGCATAAAGTCCCTCCCTCACAGTCCCAGTGTACAGGCAGCAGCTTGAAAACTATGTGGGTCATACAAAAGGCAGAATCATTACTAAATTCAGGTTGTGTGCTAGAGGGCCAGGATCTGGTGGAACATTCTCTGGGAATAAAAGCATTAGCAGGCACTTTTTTTTTTTTTTTCCCCCTAATATAAGACTTCTTCCACCTAGGTGTCCTGGTATTGGCCAGTGCCTTTTTGGCCATTCCCTGTCAACCTTGCTAACATCTGGTGTTCCTCTGAGAAACACACCCACCCAATTTGCTCACCCCAGCTAGCTCCTCCAAAGAGGCTCCCACCTGACACCACCAGTGGGGTCTGTGCCAGGCACTAGCACACCTCCAAAGCAGCCACAGTTCCACAGAGAGAGCCCCCACCCCACCTGGAGATGGCACTGGATGGCACCAGTGACCCTCCAAATCAGCTCCCACTCGATAGGGCCAGTCCTGCACACCATGACACGTGCACCATCTGTGGCCAGATCTGTCAGCCAGTCAGTCTGGGGTCACACCCACAGCAATCATGGCCCAACCAAAACAGGAGAGTCAGATCAGATCAGATCAGTCGCTTAGTCGTGTCCAACTCTTTGCGACCCCATGAATCACATCACGCCAGGCCTCCCGGTCCCTCACCAACTCCCGGAGTTCACTGAGACTCACGTCCATCGAGTCAGTAATGCCATCCAGCCATCTCATCCTCTGTCATCCTCTTCTCCTCCTGCCCCCAATCCCTCCCAGCATCAGAGTCTTTTCCAATGAGTCAACTCTTTGCATCAGGTGGCCAAAGTACTGGAGTTTCAGCTTTAGCATCATTCCTTCCAAAGAAATCCCAGGGCGGATCTCCTTCAGAATGGACTGGTTGGATCTCCTTGCAGTCCAAGGGACTCTCAAGAGTCTTCTCCAACACCACAGTTCAAAAGCATCAATTCTTCGGTGCTCAGCCTTCTTCACAGTCCAACTCTCACATCCATACATGACCACAGGAAAAACCATAGCCTTGACTAGATGAACCTTTGTTGGCAAAGTAGTGTCTCTGCTTTTGAATATGCTATCTAGGTTGGTCATAACTTTCCTTCCAAGGAGTAAGCATCTTTTAATTTCATGGCTGCAGTCACCATCTGTAGTGATTTTGGAGCCCAGAAAAATAAAGTCTGACACTGTTCCCCTATCTATTTCCCATGAAGTGATGGGACCAGATGCCATGATCTTCATTTTCTTAATGTTGAGCTTTAAGCCAACTTTTTCAGTCTCCACTTTCACCTTCATCAAGAGGCTTTTGAGTTCCTCTTCACTTTCTGCCACAAGGGTGGTGTCATCTGCATATCTCAGGTTATTGATATTTCTCCCAGCAATCTTGATTCCAGCTTGTGTTTCTTCCAGTCCAGCGTTTCTCATGATGTACTCTGCATATAAGTTAAATAAACAGGGTGACAATATACAGCCTTGACGTTCTCCTTTTCCTATTTGGAACCAGTCTGTTGTTCCATGTCCAGTTCTAACTGTTGCTTCCTGACCTGCATACAAGTTTCTCAAGAGGCAGATCAAGTGGTCTGGTATTCCCATCTCTTGAAGAATTTTCCACAGTTGATTGTGATCCACACAGTCAAAGGCTTTGGCATAGTCAATAAAGCAGAAATAGATGTTTTTCTGGAACTCTCTTGCTTTTTTGATGATCCAGCGGATGTTGGCAATTTGATCTGTGGTTCCTCTGCCTTTTCTAAAACCAGCTTGAACATCAGGAAGTTCACAGTTCACATATTGCTGAAGCCTGGCTTGGAGAATTTTGAGCATTACTTTTTTCAAGGGATATCTGTGGAGCATCTGGCTATAGTGCCCAAAGTGGGATCGTGCCCATGGGCCCTACAAGATACATTCAACATAAGGTCCGTCTTTTAAGACCTGCAGATACAGATGATATACCTGAAACACAGAAACAAGTATAAGAAGATAGAAAAAAATGAGATAAACAGAAACATTCTAAATGAAAGAACAAAACAAAGCCTCATAAACAGAACTAAATGAAACCTTGCCAGATAAAGAGTTCAAGGAAATGGTCATAAAAATGTTAACTGAACTCAAGAGAAGAATGAATGAACTCACTGAGAACTTCAACAAAGTGATAGAAAACATAAAAATGAACCAAATAATACAGTAACTAAAGTGAAAAAATATACTATAGGGAATCAACAGCAGATTAGAGGATGGAGAAGCATGAATCAGAGATCTGGAAGATAGGGTAGTGGAAATCACTCAACTGGCACAGAAAAAGAAAAAAAAAATTAAAATGAGGATAGTTTAAAGGACCTCTGTAATAAGAGCAAGCATACTAACATTCACATTATAGGGGTCCCAGAAGAAGAAGAGAAAGAGAGAGAGAAAGGAACAGAAAACCTACTTGAAGAAATAATGGCCGAAATCTTCCCTAATCTGGTGAAGGAAGCAGATATCTAAGTCCATGAGACACAGAGAGGTCCAAACAAGATGAATCCAAAGATATCCACACTGCTGTTGTTTTTGTTCAGTTGCTAAGTTGTGTCTGACTCTGTGACCCCATGAACTGCAGCACTTCAGGCTTCCCTGTTCTTCACTGTCTCTTGGAGGTTGCTCAGACTCATGTCCATTGAGTCGGTGATGCAATCTAAACATCATCCACTACTGCCCACTTCTCCTTTTGCTCCAATCTTTCCTAGCATCAAGAGCTTTTCCAGTGAGTTTGTTCTTCGCATCAGGAGGCCAAAGCTTCAGCATTAGTCCTTCCAATGAATATTTTGGGTTGATTTCCTTTAATATTGACTGATTTGATCTCCTTGCTGTCCAAAAGATTCGCAAGAGTCTTCTCCAACACCACAATTCAAAAGCATCAATTATTCAGTGCTCAGCCTTACATGGTCCAACTCTCACATCCGTACATGATTTGACTGTACATAGCTTTGACTTTACGAACCTATGTCTCTGCTTTTTAATATGTTGTCTGGGTTTATCATAGCTTTCGTTTCAAGGAGCAAGTGACTTCTAATTCTATGGCTGCAGTCACCATCCACATTGATATTGGAGCCCAAGAAAATAAAGTCTGTCACTGTTTTACTTTTTCTCCTATTTGCCATACAGTGATGGGATTGTATTCCATGATCTTAGTTTTTTGAATATTGAGCTTTAAGCCAGCTGTTTCACACTCTTTGTTCACCCTCATCAAGAGATTCTTTCATTCTTCTTCCCTTTCTGCCATTAAGGTGGCGTTATCTGCATATCTGAGGTTGTTGATATTTCTCTTGGAAATCTTGATTTCAGCTTGTAATTGACCCAGCCTGGCATTTTGCATAATGAACTCTGCATAGAAGTTAAATAAGAAGGGTGACCATATATAACCTTGCCATACTCTTTCCCCACTTTTGAACCAGTCCATTGTCCCATGTCTGGTTCTACTGTTGCTTCTTGACCTGCATACAGGTTTCTAAAGAAATAGGTAAGGTGGTCTGGTATTCCCACCTCTTGAAGAATTTTCCACAGTTTGTTGTGATCAAAATAATCAAAGGCTTTCACATAGTCAATGAAGCAGTAGATGTTTTTCTAGAATCCCCTTGCCTTTTCTGAGATCAAACAAATGTTGGAAATTTGATCCCCAGTTACTTTGCCCTTTCTAAACCCAGATTGTACATCTGAAAGTTCTTGGTTCACATACTGCTGAAGCCTAGCTTGAAGGATTTTGAGCATAACTTTTCTATCATATGAAATTAGCACAATTGTATGGTAGTTTGAACATTCATTGGCATTGGCCTTCTTTAGGATTGGAATGAAAACTGACCTTTTCCAGTCCTGTGGCTACTGTTGAGTTTTCCAAATTTGCTCATATGATGAGTGCATGCTAAGACACATTATAAGTAAAATGTCAAAAGTTAAAAATAGAGACTCTTAAAAGTAGTAAAAGAAAAACAACTATTTACATACAAGGGAACCCTCAATACTATCAGCTGATTATTGAGCAGAAATGTTATAGGCCAGAAGATACTGGTATTATATATGTGTGTATATACATATACACATATATTTATATACAGATATGTTCAAAATACTGAAAAGAAAAGAAAATGATAACCAAGAATATTCTACTTAGGAAGGTTATGATTCATTATTGAGGGGAGAGAAAGAAGTTCCCAGCAGATAAGCTGAAAGAAAGGAATTACATAATGATAAAGGCATCAATCCAATAAGAGGACACACACTTCTAAATATCTATTCACCTAATATAGAAATACTTATATATATAAAGTATATATTAACAGATATCAAGGGAAATACTGACAGTAATACAAATATAGTAAGAAACTTTTACACCCCACTTAAATCAATGGACAGAATACCCAGACAGAAAATCAGGGAAAACTGGCCTTAAATTACATATTAGACAAGATTCTACTCCAAAACAGTAGAATACACATACTTTTCAAATACAAGTGGAACATTCTCCAGCACAGATCATATGATAGACACAAAACAAGTCTCAATAAATACAAGACTGAAATTATATCAAGCATCTTTCCTAACCACAATGGTGTAATACTAAAAGTCAACTATGAGAAGAACGGAAATATGCAGATGCTAAACAACATACTACTAAACAAACAATGGGTCAACAAAGAAATCAAAGAGGGAATCCAAAAATTGCAAGAAACAAATCAAAATGGAAACACAGCTATGCCAAACCTATGGGACAGAGTAAATACAGTTCTAAAGAGGATAGTTTTTGATGATATAAGCCTGCCTCAGAAAACAGTAAAGAACAAAAACCCCAACAAACCTAACCTTAAACTTAAAGGAACCAGAAAAAGAACATACAAACCCCAAACTTAGAAGAAGAAAAGAAGTAATAAAGATTAAAGCAGAAATAAAACAGACTTTAAAAAGCTATAGAAGAGATCATTGAAACTAAGAGCTGGTTCTTTGAAAAGATAAAACAAAATGGGTAAAACTTTAGTGAAACTCATCAAGAAAAAAAATAAGTAATGGGGCTCAAATAAATAAAATCAGAAAGGAAACAAGAGAAATTACAATCAATAGCACACAAAGGAACATAGAAGATTCCGACAATGGCATGTCACTAAACTGGAGAACCTGGAAGAAATGAAATAATAAACCTCCAAGATTGAATCAAGAAGAATCAGAAAATCTGAACAGACCAATCTTAGTTATGAAGTTGAATCAATAATCAAAAACCTCCCAACAAATAAAAGTCCATGACCATATGACCTCATAGGTAAATTCTACCATATGTTTAAAGAAGAGTAAGTATATAACCTCAAACTGCTCTAAAATACTGAAGAAGATGGACTTTCAAAATCATTCTATGAGGCCACCATCACCCTAATACCAATACCAGAAAAAGAGAATATAAAAAAATTACAAATCAATTACCCTAATAAACATAGATGCAAAAGTATTCAACAAATATTAGCAAACCAAATTCAACAATACTTTAAAAACATCATACAACATGATCAAGTGATATTTATTCCAGTGATGCGTTGGTTGAATATTCACAATCAATCAATGTGATATACCACATTAACAAAATAAAACATAAAAATCATATGATCATCACAATAGATGCAGCTTCTGACAAAATTCAACATTCACTTATGATAAAAACTCTCCTCAAACTAAGTATAGAGGGATGTACATCAACATAATAAAAATCATATATAACAAACCCACAGTGAACATATACTCAACAATGGAAAGCTGAAAAATTTTCACCTAGGATCAGGAATAAGATGAAGATGCCCAGTCTTGTTATTTTTATTTGATATAGTATTGGAAGTCCTAGATACAGCAATCAGACCAAAGAGTGAGAGAGAGAAACATAGAAATGCATCCAAATTGGGAATGAAGAAGTAAGACCCACAGTGGTAGATGACATGATGTCATATAAGGAATACCCTAAAGACTCCAAAAAAAAAAAAAAAAAACCTGTTAAAACTAATAAGCTAATACAGAATACTTTTTGCAGGATAAAAAAAAATCAATGTGTAAAAGCTTATAGTGCTCCAAAAATGAAAAACAAACTATCAGAAAGAGAAATAAAATAATTCCATTTACAAGTACTGAGGAATAAATTTAACCACGGAGATGAAAGATATGTACAATGAAATACATTAATTTTAAAAGCACCAATACAGTATACTAACGCATATATATGGAATTTAGAAAGATGGTGACAATAACCCTGTGTACGAGACAGCAAAAGAGACACTGATGTATAGATCAGTCTTATGGACTCTGTGGGAGAGGGAGAGGGTGGGGAGATTTGGGAGAATGGCATTGAAACATGTGTAATATCATGTATGAAACGAGTCGCCAGTCCAGGTTTGATGCACGATACTGGAGGCTTGGGGCTAGAGCACTGGGACGACCCAGAGGGAGGGTATGGGGAGGGAGGAGGGAGGAGGGTTCAGGATGGGGAACACAGGTATACCTGTGGCAGATTCATTTTGATATTTGGCAAAACTAATACAATAATGTAAAGTTAAAAAAAAAAAAAGTTGGAGAAAGCACAGATAAATGGAAATAAGTAGCAAGCTTGTGGATTGGAAGAATTCATATTGTTAAAATACTAGAACTACTTAAAGCAATCTATAGATTCAATGTGATCCCTCTCAAAATTCCAGTGGCATTTTTCACAGAACTATAACAAATAATCCTAAAATTTGTATGGAACCGCAAAAGATAAAATATAGTGAAAACGATGTTAAGTAAGTAGGACATGCAGGCATCATGCTTCTTGATATCAAAATATGCTTCCAAGATATAGTATGGTATTGGCATAAAGAGAGAGCTTAGACATAAACCCACATTTATATGGCCTATTAAATTACCACAAAGGAGGCGAGAATATACAGTGGGGAAAAATAGTCTGTTCAATAAATGGTGTTTAGAAAACTGATCAGGCTTCACAGCTATATGCAAAAAAATTAAAACTGAAACACTTTCTTACACCATATTCAAAAATAAATTCAAAGTGAATTAAAGACTGAAATCTAAGGCTTGATCCATAAAACCCCTACAATAAAACACAGGAAGTTCATTCTTTGACATCAGTGTTAGTAAAATTTTTGGATCTCTGACTTCAGGCAAGGGAAACAAAAGCAAAATTAAACAAATAGAAACATCAAACTAAAAATCTTTTTCACAGAGAAGGAAACTACCAACAAACTGAAAACTTACTAAATGGGAAGAGAGATTTGAAAATGATGTATCTGATAAGGCATTAATATCCAAAATAATAAAGACCTGACATAACTCAATATCAAAAAAGCAAACAAACTTGGACTAGTAATCTATTTCACATATGGTAATATACATGTTTTAGTGCTATTGTCTCAAATCATCCCACCCTTGCCTTCTCCCACAGAGTCCAAAATTCTGTTCTTTATATCTGTGTCTCTTAAGAATTCCATTACAGAGGAGCCTGGTGGTCTACAGTCCGTGGGGTCACAAAGAGTCAGACACAACTGAGCACATACACAGTGCTCAATGTTCTTTTTCAAATTGAGTTGTTTTTTCTGTTGTTGCCAAGTTTGATGCGTGAAACAGAGCACTCAAAGCCAGCGCACTGGAACAACCTAGAAGGATGGGTTGGGGTGTGAGGTGGGAGGGGGGTTAGGGATGGGGGACACATGTACACCCGTGGATGATTCATGTCAATGTATGGCAAAACCCACCAAAATATTGTAAAGTAATTATCCTCAAATTAAAATGAATAAATTAATTTAAAAGAAAAAAAGGGGAAAAAACCCCACAACAATCCAAATAAAAGGTGGGGACCTGAATAGACATTTTACCAAGGAAAATGTGAGATGGCCAACAGGCACGTGAAAGGATGTTCAACATCACTATTCACCAGGGAAATACAAATCAAAATTACAGTAAGATACCACTTCGTTCATACCTGTCAGAATGGCTATTATCAAAATGAGAAAATCAACAAGAAAAAAAGACAAGTGTTCTAAAGAATGTGGATAAAAATCAACTTTTGTGCACTATGTATGGGAATGTAATCAGTACAGTCACTATGAAAAACAACATGAAGTTTCCTGAAACATTTAAAAACAGAACTAACAATATGGTATATCAATCCCACTTCTGAGTATTTCTCTAAAACAAGAAAAACACTAATGTAAAACAATATATGCCTTTCATGTTCAAAGCAGCCTTATTTATAGTAGCCAAGATATGGAAGAAACTTAAGTGCCTGTTAAATGAATGGATAAATAAACTGATCAAAGGAATATTGGATATAATAGAATATTATTCAGCCATAAAAAGAATGAAATACCCCCATTTGTTACAAGATAGACTAGATGGTTTTATGCTAATGAAATTATTCAAAGAGAAAAAAAATACCTTATGATTGACCTTGTAAATGAAATTTAAATAGCAAAACAAAACAGAAAGAGACTCATAGATAAAGAGAACTGGTAGTCACCAGAGGAAAGGGTGATATGGAGTTGGGCAAAATAGGTGAAGCAGCTTTTGTTCAGTTGCCTAGTCATGTCTGACTCTTTGTGACCCTATGGACTGCAGAACACTAGGGTTCCCTGTCCTTCACCAACTCCTGGAGCTTGATCAAACTCATGTCCATTGGGTCAATTATGCCATCCAAACGTCTCATTCTCTGTCATCCCCTTCTCCTACTGCCTTCAATCTTGCCCAGCATAAGGGTCTTTTCCAAAGAGTTGGCTCTTCATCAGGTAGCCAAAGTACTGGAACCTCTGCTTCAGCATCAGTACTTCCAATGAATACCCAGGATTGATTTCCTTTAGGATTGACTGGTTTGATCTCCTTGTAGTCCAAGGGATTCTCAAGAGTCTTCTACAACACCATAGCTTGAAGGCATCAATTTTTCAGGGCTCAGGCTTCTTTGTGATCCAGCTCTCACAGTTCAGTTCAGTTCATTTCAGTGGCTCAGTTGTGTCTGATACTTTGTGACCCCATGGACTGCAGCATGCCAGGCCACCCTGTCCAAAACCAACTCCCAGAGTTTATTCAAACTCATGTCCACTGAGTCAGAGATGCCAAGCAACTATCTCATCTTCTGTCATCCCCTTCTCCTGCCGTCAATCTCTTCCAGCATCAGGGTCTTTTCAAATGAGTCACTTCTTTGCATCAGGTGGCCAAACTATTGGAGTTTCTTCAGCTTCAGCATCAGTCTTTCCAATGAATATCTGGGACTGATTTCCTCTAGGATGGACTGGTTGATCTACTTGCAGTCCAAGGGAGTCTCAAGAGTCTTCTTCAACACCACAGTTCAAAAGCATCAATTCTTAAGTGCTGAGCTTTCTTTATAGTCCAGCTCTCGCATCCATACATGACTACTGGAAAAACCATAGCTTTGACTAGATGGACCTTTGTTGGCAAAGTGATGTCTCTGATTTTTAATAAGCTGTCTAGTTTGGTCGTAATTTTTCTTTCAAGGAGCAAGCGTCTTTTAATTTCATGGCTTCAGTTACCATCTGCAGTGATTTTGGAGCCCCCCAAAATAAAGTCTCTCACTGTTTCCCTATTTGCCAAGAAGTGATTGGACCAGATACCATGATCTTAGTTTTCTGAATGTTCTGTTTTAAGCCAAATTTTTCACTTTCCTCCTTCACTTTCATCTTCATCAAGAGGCTCTTTAGTTCTTCTTCACTTTCTGCCATAAGGGTGGTGTCATCTGCATTTCTGAGGTTACTGATATTTCTCCGGGCAATCTTAATTCCAGCTTGTGCTTCATCCAGTCCAGCATTTCCCATGATGTATTCTGCATTTAGTTAAATAAACAGGGGGACAATATACAGCTTTGACATACTCCTTTCTTGATTTGGAACTGGTCTGTTATTCCATGTCCAGTTCTAACTGTTGCTACTTAACCTGCATATGGATTTCTCAGGAGGCAGGTCAGGTGGTCTGATATTCCCATCTCATTAGGAATTTTCCACAGTTTGTTTTGATCCACACAGTCAAAAGCTTTGTCATAGTTAATAAAGCAGAAGTAGATATTTTTCTGGAACTCTCTTGATTTTTCAGTGATCCAGCGGATGTTGGTAATTTGATCCCTGGTTCCTCTGCCTTTTCTAAATATATCTGGAACATCTGGAAATTCATGGTTCAGGTACTATTGAAGCCTGGAGTGCAGAATTTTGAGAATTACTTTGCTAGCATGTGAAATGAGTGCAATTGTGCAGTAGTTTGAGCATTCTTTGGCATTACCTTTCTTTGGGATTGGAATGAAAACTGACCTTTTCCAGTCCTGTGGCCACTGCTGAGTTTTCCAACTTTGCTGGCATATGGTGTGCAGCACTTTCACAGCATCATCTTTTAGGATTTGAAATAGCTCAACTGGAATTCCATCACCTCCACTAGCTTTGTTCATAGTGATGCTTCCTTAGGCCCACTTGACTTCGCATTCTAGAATTCCTGGCTCTAGGTGAGTGATCACACCATCATGATTATCTGGGTCATGAAGATCTTTTTTGTACAGTTCTTCAGTATATTCTTTTTTTTTTTTTAAACTTTATATAATTGTATTAGTTTTGCCAAATATCAAAATGAATCCACCACAGGTATACATGTGTTCCACATCCTGAACCCTCCTCTCTCCTCCCTCCCCATACCATCCCTCTGGGTCGTCCCAGTGCACTAGCCCCAAGCATCCCGTATCATGCATCGAACCTGGACTGGTCTTGCCACCTCTTCTTAATAGCTTTTGCTTCTGTTAGGTCCATACCATTTCTGTCCTTTATTTGCCCATCTTTGCATGAAAAGTTCCCTTGGTATCTCTAATTTTCTTGAAGAGATCTCTAGTCTTTCCCATTCTGTTGTTTTCCTCTATTTCTTTGCATTGATTACTAAGGAAGGCTTTCTTATCTCTTCTTGCTATTATTTGGAACTCTGCATTCAAATGGATACATATTTCCTTTTCTCCTTTGTCTTTCACTTCTTTTCTTTTCAAAGCTGTTTATAAGGCCTCCTCAGACAACTTTGCCTTTTTGTATTTCTTTTTCTTGAGGATGGTCTTGATCCCTGCCTCCTGTACAAATGTCACAAACCTCTGTCCCTAGTTCTTCAGGCAGTCTGTCTATCAGACCTTATCCCTTGAATCTGTTTCTCACTTCCACTGTATAGTCATAAGGGATTTGATTTAGGTCATATCTGAATGGTCTAGTGGTTTTCTCTACTTTCTTCTATTTAAGTCTGAATTTGACAAGAAGGAGTTCATGATCTGAGCCACAGTCAGCTCCCAGTCTTGGTTTTGCTGACTGTACAGAGCTTCTCCATCTCTGGCTACAAAGAATATAACCAATCTGATTTCGTATGGACCATCTGGTGATGTCCATGTGTATGTACACAAAGCCAAATTTGCCCATTACTCCAGGTGCTTCTTGACTTCCTACTTTTGCATTCCAGTCCCCTATAATGAAAAAGGACATCTTTTGGGGGTGTCAGTTCTAGAAGGTCTTGTAGGTCTTCATAGAACTGTTCGACTTCAGATTCTTAGGCATTAGTGGTTGGGGCATAGACTTGGATTACCTTGATACTGAATGGTTAGACTTGGAAACAAACTGAGATCATTCTGTCTTTTTTGAGATTGTATCCATGTACTGCATTTTGGACTCTTTTGTTGCCTCTGATGGCTACTCCATTTCTTCTAAGGAATTCTTGCCCACAGTAGTAGATATCATGGTCATCTGAGTTAAATTCACCCATTGCAGCTCATTTTAGTTTGCTGATTCCTAAAATGTGGATGTTCACTCTTGCCATCTCCTGTTTGACCACTTCCAATTTTCCTTGATTCATGGACCTACCATTCCAGGTTCCTATGCAATATTGCTCTACAGCATCAGACTTTACTTCCATCATCAGTCTTATCCACAACTGGGTGTTGTTTTTGCTTTGGTTCTGTCTCTTCATTCTTTCTGAAGTTACTTCTCCACTGATCTCTAGTAGCATATTGGGTACCTATCAACCTGGGGAGGTCATCCTTCACCGTCCTAATTTTTTGCCTTTTAATACTGTTCATGGGGTTCTCAAGGCAAGAATGCTGAATTGGTTTGCCGTTCCCTTCTCCAGTGGACCACGTTTTTTCAGTCATCAGAGGAAAGGGTGATAGGGAGTTGGGCAAAACAGGTGAAGGGCCTTTTGTTCATTCGCTTAGTTGTGTCTGACTCTCTGTGACCCCATGGACTGCATCATTCCAGGTTTCCCTGTCTTTCACCATCTCCCGGAGCTTTATCAAATTCATGTCCATTGAGTTGATGATGCCGTCCAACCATCTCATTCTCTGTCATCCCCTTCTCCTCCTGCCTTCAATTTTGCCCAACATCAGGGTCTTTTCCATTGAGTTGGCTCTTGACATCAGGAAGCCAAAGTACTGGAACGTCTGTTTCAGCATCAGTCCTTCCAATGAATCCTCAGGGTTGATTTCCTTTAGGATTGACTGGTTTGATCTCCTTCCAGTCCAAGGGACTCTCAAGAGTCTTTACCAGCACCATAGTTTGAAAGCATCAGTTCTTCAGGGCTCAGCCTTCTTTATGGTCCAACTCTCACATGACTACTGGAAAAACTACTGGGAAGAACCACAGCTTTGACCATATGTCTCAGGGGTTTAACATACAGCATAATGAATATAGTCAGTAATATTTCTTTATATGGTGATGGATTGTTAGTAAGTTATCATGGTGATCAATTCACAATGTGTATAAAAGCCAAATCCCAATGTTGCACAACTGAAATTAATACAATATTGTATGTCAACTATAGTTTTTAAAAGTTGAGAACATATGTAACATCATAATAATTTTTGCTACTAGGGTTTTATAACTAGTTTGAATACTAAACAAAGCCTGATACATTCCTGAGAATGTAAAAAAGGAAAACAAATAGACATGCCAGATTTACCTTGCAGTATGATATCTTTCTTTATTTAAATATTCCTTTATTAATTTTAAAATGTGTTCTGAATACCCTTCATGTGACATGCTAGCAACACACATGGTAGCAGTTCAGTTAAATCCCAAAAGTTGAAAAATTTTTGTCACCTGAAGAAAGATGGACTATGAAATTAGAGGAAAGCTTAGTCTGAGGTCCAAAGAATTTCTACACAGAGACCATGTGTTTGTTAAAGGGAAATTGTACTGTCTGTGAAGAAGAGGGAAGGGAGATTTGAAACCATGCCACAAGATGCCTAGATGGTGGCATTATATCCAGCAGAAAACTACAAGTAACTATAGTTATCATTTCCCATTTAATTGAGGCACCTCATTTACCCTGTCACTAATTGCATAAGTACAGCAAAAGATTAGAAATGCATTTTCATGTTTTTCCAGATCCAGAAACATCATAGTTCAGATGTTGTTAACATGGCTTAAATGTATTTGCTCATGTGCAAATTATAGCAAGGTCAGAATACCGCGTTAAGAAATAATTATATGCATGTTAGAATAATTTGAGCATTGTCTTTCTGATGAACATCTGATCTCAACAGGTCCCTCTGAGGAGAATATATTCCATTCTAGGTCACACCTGCCAAGGCTTCCACATCAAAACCAGTGCACCTGCCTCCGGTCCATCTCCCAGATACATTTTTAACACATCATCTGCCAGGGGGAAAAAGATCACATAACAGAAGCTCACTTCAAATGAAAGATTTTCTGCAGAGAGGATTGGGAATTATGCTGCCAGGCTGGCACACAATATGGAAGCATAAATCTGAAACCTATTCTCTTATGTCATCTTGTTTGAGACACTTCTATTACCATTTCAACCCTGAATTCTATTCCTAAATCTGTGCATTAAGTTAATATAAATAAATAAAATCCAAGTATTTTTTAAATTAAAACATTTTATCAACCAGATTTAAAATAGAATCTCAACCATATGGATCTATAGAATCACTGTGCAAAATTTTTCTTTTCACACAAAATATGGTTTTGGCTTCAGATGCACATATCTGTCATTAGCTTTGGCATTGTGTATTACTAGGCTGTTTCTCAACATTCTATAAAACAAATAAACAGGTGCTGCTAACACAGTGTCACTTGTTCAAACTAGCAAAAGGCCAACAAATTGAAAGGATAAAAGATTGAATCATAATATATTTTGAGGAAATAATAATTTAATATATTCAAATACATAATTAATCTAAACCCATTAAGATATGACAACCATTCACTTTCATATTTCATGCATTCAATCCATAATTGGCTCAGAGAATATATTTTACAACAGTTTTAATAAAGTCATACATATATGGCACTGATAACTGCACTGTATGCATTCTGCCCTTTCTTATTAACAGAGACCATTTCCCTCCTAGGAAGAAATGGAATGAAAAATATAGCTCCCATCTTCCCTTGCAGGTAGATTTGACTGCATAACTAGACTAGCTAATGAACCTCAACAGATGTTTGCTAAAGGATTCTGGACATGTTTTCTTTCCTAAGATCCTCCTCAACCCCTTCTCATGGATGCCCATATTGCTCCTTTTCCCTTATTTCTGCCTGGAACACAGACATGCTGGCTGAAGTAGAGGCAACTATAAAACAATGAAAAAGAAATTCAAGAGAGTCCCAGAGACTGTGATGTCCCCTGATAGCATAGAGAGTATTGCCTAGGAAAAGACTTCTTGCTGCATGAGAATAAGCCTACTGTTCCTTTTTATTCTTTTATTTTTTTCCCTTTAGTTCCTGAGGCACAAATACTAAGTGTGCAGTTTGATGGCTTTGTAGCATATGTATAAACTCATGTAACCACCATCCACATCAAGATATGTGCGACTCTTCAGAAGCCTCCATCCCTTCTCCAAAGGCAACTTCTAGTCTAATCTCTAAACCCAAATTTCTTTAAATCACTATTTAGTCAATTTACTGTTCAGTTCAGTTCAGTTGCTCAGTTGTGTCTGACTCTTTATGACCCCATGGACTGCAGCACGCCAGGCTCGCCTGTCCATCACCAACCCTGGAGGTTGCTCAAACTCAGGTCTACTGAGTCCATGATACCATCCAACCATCTCATCCTCTGTCACCCTTCTTCTGCTGCCCTTAATCTTTCCCAGCATCAGGGTCTTTTCCAATGGATCAGCTCTGATGAGAACATCAGGTGGCCAAAGTATTGGAGCTTCAACTCAGCATCAGTCCTTCCAATGAATATTCAGGGTTGATTTCCTTTAGGATTGACTGGTTTGATCTCCTTGTAGTCCAAGGGACTCTCAAGAGTCTTCTCTAGCACCACAGTTCAAAGGCATCAGTTCTTTGGTGCTCAGCCTTCTTTACTGTCCAACTCTCACATTTGTACATGACTACTGGAAAGACCACGGCTTTGACTATACAGACCTTTGTTGGCAAAGTGATGTGTCTGCTTTTTAATAAGCTGTTTAGTTTTGTCATAGTCAAACATAATTATATTTAATTTTTTTAATAAGTAAATTATCTGTTGATATAGCTTAGGATTGTATTTGGTCCCCCTCATAATATGTTTAAAAGTTGACCTCTGATAAAAACTTTTTAATCCTACATAAAGTTTCCACATTTTGGGATCATATATTTTATAATTTTCTTTACCCCTCAATCTCATTTCTAATAATTTCTGTGAATATGAGCAAATATTATTTTCCTATTAGATATGGACAGCATATTAAAAAGCAGAGACATTACTTTGCCAATAAAGCCTGGCTTGTCAAAGCCATGGTTTTTCCAGTAGTCATGTATGGATGTGAGAGTTGGACTTTAATGAAAGCTGAACACCAAAGAATTGATGCTTTTGAGCTGTAGTGTTGGAGAAACTCTTGAGAGTCCCTTTGATTGGAAGAAGTTCTTACCAGTCCATCCTAAAGGAAATCAGTCCTGAATATTCATTGGAAGGACCAGTGCTGAAGCTGAAACTCCAATACGTTGGTCACCTGATGCAAAGAACTGACTCACTGTAAAAGATCTGGATGCTTGGAAAGATTAAAGACAGTAGGAGAAGGGGACAACAGAGGATGAGATGGTTGGATGTCATCACCGACTTGATGGACATGAGTTTGAGTGAGTTCTGGGAGTTGGTGATGGACAGGAAAGCCTGGTGTGCTGCAGTCCATGGGGTCACAAAGAATAGGACAAGACTGAGCAACTGAACTGAATAGGTAAGAAGTTTTCTAAGCATGCTAATTTCACAGGACATAGTCAAGCACTGGCATTGTTAAATAAAATGGATATGTACAAATTAGGGATTTTGCTCTCCTCTTCTTGCCTTATTAACCCTTTTCCATCTAAAACAATGCCACAGTACTGCTCATCTCATCAGTTTGGGCAAGACAAACGACCCAGAAAAAAGTCGGACCAATGAAACTCAATCAATTTCCCAGATTCTATAGGTGTGAATTTGAAGTAGATAAAAAGTAAGAGCTTGCTGTGTCAATTTTTTCAAATCAGAGAGCAAAAAGAAGCTTTCAGGTGGACCTGGGTCAGATATTGAACCCTGCAGAGCCTTGATAGGTTACAGAGCAATAACCTACAAAAGCCATGAATACCAAACAAGTCAGGCCGACCAAACCGTGATGCCTGCGGCTCCCCCAGCTGATCTCTTCTAGCAGGTCCCTCTCTGGAGACAACAAAGGAAATGAGGAAAATGTAGAAGAGACGCACTGCTTAGAAACTGACGAACATTTCAGATTAGACTTACTCTAACCCCCTAAACTTTTTAAAGATCTTTTTATATGCTTCATTCTGTATCATAATGATATAATGAATTTGTTACAAACTTCATGATTGTGAAAACCAAGGACTGTCTGATGTCTTAAATTAAGGTCCTGAAAGGAAAATATTGTCAACCCTTTTCTTTTCTCTTTTAATAAATTATTTTGTGCTCTCTGCTTTACTTTCAACATTTGTCCACATAAGGTCTGCGTCAATGATTTGAACATTTTTGAGTTGACAGAGGTGACAACAAACACAAAAATAGATTCAAGTTACTGAAACTAGAGAGATGATTAATTAATACTACTTTCCACTTTACATGGGCTCTAACACAAATTTTAACACAAAAATAGCAAAAATATTCTTTTGATAAAGATTAAGTCATAAAATTAAAGCAGGAAAAATACTCTTGAGCCTGACATCTATAGAGGTATGCAATTTTGGTTGTTTTTTTCCTGAATATTACTGCAATAAGTATAAAGATATCTAAACAGATTGTTCTATAAAAACTCAATATATCTTATCTCAGACATATAGATATTTGTCCATGGATATAAGAAGCCAGAGGATAAATGTGTACCGTTTTATCCAAAAGTGTCAATTTTAATCCATGGAATATCTTTAAAATATCAGTATGCACTATGGAATGTAATAAAGTGTTAGTCTCTCAGTGGTATCTGATTCTTTGCAACCCCATGGAGTGTAGCCCACTAAGCTCTTCTGTCCATGGAATTCTCCAGGCAAGATTACTGGAGTGGGTTGTCATTTCCTTCACCAAGATTGTAACAAAAGAAATGCTATTATATTATGGATGAGAAAATACAAATTTATTTAAATGCTTCAAGATAAAATAGTTTCTCAAGTAAACTCAACTATGAAACAAGTTTCAGTGGTTCTTTGATAGAAAAATTTAGGACCCATAGAAGGAAATACATAATTTATTTTTTAACAAAAAATAGGTCAATATTAAAAAAAAATTAGAGTAAAATCAGCAATTATAGTGAAGATGAAATAAATTCCTTGTAAGTCATTCAAAAAATAAAGTAATTTTCTATCTTCATGTTTTGCCAAATTTGAAAGTTTCTTTAATGTCTTATGTTATCTCAATCAAAGAACATAAAATATTTTTGTCATTAGCTTCTTGTCAAACCTATATTTGCTTCCTTAGGTTATACTTACTAACTTATACACATACTCAGATTTTGTTATTTAAAATATAGTTAGCAATCCCAAGGATGGCTGAGCCTGACGGGCTGCCGTCTATGCGGTCACACAGAGTCGGACACGACTGAAGAGACTTAGCAGCAGCAGCAGCAGCAGCATGCCTCAAAATAACCACTAATATTTCATTTTTATCATCGAGAAAACATTTCAATAAAATCATATAGATGCACATCAGCTTATACTGAGTTATGTTCACATCTAAGTTAGTTAATTAGTTCAGTCACTCAGTCATGTCCCACTCTTTGCAACCCCATGAATTGCAGCACCCCAGGCCTCCCTGTACATCACCAACTCCCAGAGTTTACTCAAACTCATGTCCATCAAGATGGCGATGCCATCCAACCATCTCATCCTCTGTTGTCCCCTTCTCCTCCTGCCCTCAATCTTTCACAGCATCAGGGTCTTTTCAAATGAGTCAGTTATTTGCATCAGGTGGCCAAAGTATTGGAGTCTCAGCTTCAACACCAGTCCTTCGAATAAATATTCAGGACCCATTTTCTTAAGGATGCACTGGTTGAATCTCCTTGCAGTCCAAGGGACTCTCAAGAGTCTTCTCCAACACCACAGGTCAAAGGCATCAATTCTTCAGCACTCAGCTTTCTTTATAGTCCAACTCTCACATCCATACATGACCACTGGAAAAACCATAGCCTTGACTAGATGGACATTTGTTGGCAAAGTAATGTCTCTGCTTTTTAATATGCTGTCTAGGTTGGTCATAACTTTTCTTCCAAGGAGCAAGCGTCTTTTAATTTCATGGCTGCAGTCACCATCTGCAGTGATTTTGGAGCCCCAAAATATAAAGTCTGCCACTGTTTACAGTGTTTCCCATGTTTCCCTATTTGCCATGAAGTGATGGCACCGGATGCCATGATCTTAGTTTTTTTAATGCTGAGCTTTAAGCCAGATTTTTCACTCTCCTGTTTCACTTTCATCAAGAGGCCCTTTAGTTCTTCTTTTCTTTCTGCTTTAAGGGTGTGTCATCTGCATATCTGAAGTTATTGATATTTCTCCTGGCAATTTTGATTCCAGGTTGTGCTTCATCCAGCCCAGTTTCTCTTGATGTACTCTGCATATAAATTAAATAAGCAGGGTGACAATATACAGCTTTGATGTACTCGTTTTCCTATTTGAACCGTCTGTTGTTTCATGTTCAGTTCTCACTGTTACTTCCTGACCTGCATACAGGTTTCTCAAGAGGCAGGTCAGGTGGTCTGGTATTCCCACAATTTTGCACAGTTTGTGGTGATCCACACAAAGGCTTTGGCATAGTCAATAAAGCAGACATAGATGCTTTTTGGAACTCTCTTGCTTTTTTGATGATCCAAAAGATGTTGGCAATTTGATCTCTGGTTCTTCTGCCTTTTATAAATCCAGCTTGAACATCTGAAAGTTCACAGTTCACGTATTGTTGAAGCCTGTCTTGGAGAACTTTGAACATTAATTTACTAGTGTATGAGATGAGTGCAATTGTCCAGTAATTTGAGCATTCTTTGGCATTGCCTTACTTTGGGATTGGAATGAAAACTGACCTTTTCCAGTCCTGTGACTACTGCTGCCTTTTCTAAATTGCTGGCATATTGAGTGCAGCACTTTCACAGCATCACCTTTTAGGATTTGAAATAGCTCAACGGGAATTTCATCACCTCCACTAGTTTTGTTCATAGTGATGCTTCCTTAGGCCCACTTGACTTCACATTCCAGGAATCCTGGCTCTAGGTGAGTGGTCACACCATCGTGATTATCTGGGTCATGAAACTCTTTTTTGTACAATTTCTTTGTGTATTCTTGCCACCTCACTTAATATCTTCTGTTTCTGTTAGGTCCATACCATTTCTGTACTTATTGAGTCCATATTTGCATGAAATGTTCCCTTGGTATCTCTAATTTTCTTGAAGAGATCTCTAGTCCTTCCCATTCTATTGATTTTCTCTGTTTCTTTACACTGATCACTGAGGAAGGCTTTCTTATCTCTCATTGCTATTCTCTGGAACTCTGCATTCAAATGAGTATATCTTTCCTTTTCTCCTTTGCTTTTCACTTCTATTCTTTTCAGAGCTATTTGTAAGGCCTCTTCATACAACCATTTTGCTTTTTCATATTTCTTTTTCTTGGGGATGGTCTTGATTCCTGGCTCTTTTACAATGTCACAAACTCAATCCATAGTTCATTAGGCACTCTGTCTATCAGTTCTAGTCCCTTAAATCTATTTCTCACATCTACTGTATAATTGTAAGGTATTTGATTTAGGTCATACCTGTATGGTCTAGCGGTTTCCCCTACTTTCTTCAATTTAACTCTGAATTTGGCAATAAGGAGTTCACGATCTGAGCCACAGTCAGCTCACAGTTTTGTTTTTGCTCTCTGTATAGACCTTCTCCACCTTTGGCTGCAATGAATATCATCTGGTGATGTCCATGTATAGAGTCTTCTCTTGTGTTGTTGGAAGAGGGTGTTTGCTATGACCAGTGCATTCTCTTGTTAAAACTCTATTAGCCTTTGCCCTGCTTCATTCTCTACTCCAAGGCCAAATTTGCCTGTTACTCCAGGTGTTTCTTAACTTTCCACTTTTGCATTCCAGTCCCCTATAATGAAAAGGACATCTTTTGGGGGTGTTAGTTCTAGAAGGTCTTGTAGGTCTTCATAGAACCATTCAGCTTCAGATTCTTCGGCATTAGTGGTTGGGGCATAGACTTGAATTACCTTGATACTGAATGGTTAGACTTGGAAATGAACTGAGATCATTCTGTCATTTTTGAGATTGCATCCAAGTACTTCCTTTTGGACTCTTTGTTGACTCTGTTGGCTACTTCATTTCTTCTAAGGGATTCTTGCACACAGTAGTAGATATCATGGTCATCTGAGATAAATTCACCCATTCCAGCTCATTTTAGTTTGCTGATTCCTAAAATGTGGATGTTCACTCTTGCCATCTCCTGTTTGACCACTTCCAATTTTCTTGATTCATGGACCTAACATTCCAGGTTCCTATACAATATTGCTCTTTACAGCATTGGACCTTGCTTTCATCACCAGTAACATCCAGAACTGGGTGTTGTTTTTGCTTTGGCTCTGTCTCTGTATTCTTTCTGGAGTTTTTTCTCCACTGATCTCCAGTAGCATATTGGGCATCTACCGACCTGGGGAGTTCATCTTTCAGTGTCCTATCTTTTTGACTTTTCATATTGTTCATGGGTTTCTCAAGGCAAGAATGCTGAAGTGGTTTGCCATTCCCTTCTCCAGTGGACCATGTTTTTTCAGAACTCTCTACCATGACCCATCCGTCTTGGGTGGCCCTACAAAGTATGGCTCATAGTTTCATTGAGTTAGACAAGGCTGTGGTCCATGTGATTAGATTGGGTAGTTTTCTGTGACTATGGTTTTCAGACTGTCTGCCCTCTAATGGAGAAAGATAAGAGGCTTATGGAAGTTTCCTGATGGGAGACTAACTCAGGGGGAAACTGGGTCTTGTTCTGATGCAAGGGGCCATGCTCAGTAAATCTTTAATCTAATTTTCTGTTGATGGGTGGAGCTGTTTCTCCTTCCTGCTATTTACCTGGGGCCAAACTATGGTGGAGGTAATGAAGATAATGGTGACCTCTTTCAAAAGATCCCGTGCATGTACTGCTACACTCAGTGCCCTCAACCCTGCAGCAGGCCACCGCCAACCCACGCCTCCACTGGAGACTCCTGGACTCTCACAGGCAAGTCTGGGTCAGTCTCTTTTGGGGTCACTGCAAAGACTGAGACAGAACTGTGTTTGAGCATCTCCTGTGGAGGTATGGGTCAGCAGTGCGGTGCCACAGGCACAGGGGCTCTGGGTGCAGCAGACCTGGGTATGGCATAAGTCCTCTTGGAGGGGGTTGCCATTAACCCCACCATAGACCTGCCAGAACTTACACAGGGCTGGGAAATAGATTCTTGGAAGGCACAAACAGAACCTTGTGTATACTAGGACCCAGGAGAAAGGAGCAGTGACCCCACACCTAAGTTAACATATCATTTCTGAAATAAATTCAATACAACAGTATTGATGATAAAGTAAGATTCTATGTGAGAACATAGTTTTAAGTGATATATTCATTTACTCAACACATCAACTTGTAAATGCGTACTATTTCTTTTTTAACTTCTATAAAATTAAAATGCTTCTATGATAAGATATAAGAGAATGCTTCATTGAGGAAATGACAATAGATCTGAGAGGATGACTAGTATTGACTATCAAGCTTTAGGCCCTTGCATAAGAAAGTGGCAGAGCTCACCAAATATAAAGTGATTAGTAAAAACAAACAAAATATATTTTATCACCAACAATGCTAAAACAGAAGCATTTGTAAAACCCATACCCATTCCTGAATATGCTGTCACTTCAGTTGTGTCCGACTCTGTGCGACCCCATAGACGGCAGCCCATCAGGCTCCACCATCCCTGGGATTCTCCAGGCAAGAACACTGGAGTGGGTTGCCATTTCCTTCTCCAACCTGAACATATATATATATATATATATATATATATATAAATAAAAAATAACAACAAGAAGAAAAACAATAAATTACTTCCTAGTGAGCATGAACAAGAAGTAAAATATCTTGGCTAGATTCATTCATGCTATAGTTTGGATGTTCAAAGGCAATTTTAAATCTTTTTTTTTTTTAAATCTTTTTAAAAGCATTAATTTTTTAATTGAATGATAATTGCTTTACAGAAGTTTGTTGGTTTCTGCCAAACATCAACAAGAATGAACCATAAATATACACATGTCGCCTCCCTCTTGGACATCCCTTCGCATATCCCTCCCCATCTCACCCCTCTAGGTTGTTATAGAGTCCCTAATTTGAGTTCCCTGAGTCATACAGCAAATTTCCATTGGCTGTCTATTTTACATATGGTAATTAAGGACAGAGTGAGATGTGTGGAGAGAGTAACATGGAATACTACAATTTTAAATATTATTAGTTTTTTCCCAATAATTTGATCTTTCTCTTAAGCCTTCACCTTGTTGAGTTGCAGGAATGCTTAATTGAATAACCATTTAGCAAAAACTGTCTTCAAATCTTATTAAAATGTTGTTATAATCATTATACTATTTTATAATTATAATAAATTAATAATATCATAATTAATGATTACTTTATGATATTTTAAATAATTAAAGGAAACTTTTTTATCCTGTAAACCATTTTCAGATTAAAAATCAGTCTATTTCTTATGTTTCTATTTTTGAGAAAAGAAATCTTAAAATTAAAAGAATGGATAAATATACAGTCATATGTAGAAGTAAAAGTACCAAAACTAAGCAAGGCTTTCATTGTCTATTCTTCCTGTATTCTATGGGGCAGTATCTCTTGTATGCCCTCTGCTGGCACTCTTGCATTGAGGATGTAACTTGTGATCTCTTGGTCAGAGCCTGGGTAAGGGTACCTGGCTGACTCAGTGGTATCCTAACTCCTTGCAGTCATCTGAAATATCTGGCTCTGACTTATTAAGTCTCAGACTTATTAAGTGTCCCAGACAGGGTAATCTATGATATAGCCCTCAGGGCAAGGCAACTAAAACCCTGTCCTCAGGCCCTCCTTCAGCAAGCTCCCAGATGTGCTTTCTGTTTCTGATTCCATTCCATTCCTCAAGGAAACAAAGAGCGGCTGAGAAACATCCTGAAAGATGCAAACTTTTAGGAACTCCTTCTACCTGAACATTTGCTGTTAAATTTTCCAGGGTACCAATCTCTGCAACTCTACATTCAATCTTATTCTCAGTGATCTGATCAGTTTCAGTGGTCCTGCACCTTCTACAACCGGAGTTTTTGGTTTTCTATTTCCTGTATTGCATTGTTTTACTGTACACCACGCTTCAAGGCACTGTTGCCAAAGATAAAAAGATCTTGTCTACTTTTCAAGTATGGTCCTGCTCGCCTGACCACGGGAAAGATAGTGAAGTGAAGTCGCTCAGTCATGTCCGACTCTTTGCGACCCCATGGACGGTAGCCTACCAGGCTCCTCTGTCCATGGGATTTTCCAGGCAATAGTACTGGAGTGGATTGCCATTTACTTCTCCAGCAGATCTTCCCAACCCAGGGATCGAACCCGGGTCTCCCGCATTGTAGACAGATGCTTTACTGTCTGAGCCACCAGGGAAGTCCATGGGAATGATAAGTGAGCATTAAAAGAATTAGGAAAATCTTCTCTTAAGAAAATACCTAGGCTTTCGATGTTGTTATATTACTACCTAATCCTACTTTTGGAGAAGGCAATGGCAACCCACTCCAGTACTCTTGCCTGGAGAATCCCATAGACAGAGGAGCCTGGTAGGCTGCAGTCCATGGGGTCACTAAGAGTCAGCCACGACTGAGCGACTTCACTTTCACTTTTCACTTTCATGCATTGGAGAAGGAAATGGCAACCCACTCCAGTGTTCTTGCCTGGAGAATCCCAGGGACGGGGGAGCCTGGTGGGCTGCCATCTCTGGGGTTGCACGGAATCAGACATGACTGAAGCAACTTGGCAGCGGCAGCAGCAGCAATCTTACTTTTAAAGGTGAGGTTTTTTCCTCCTAAATTTCTAGGACAATTCCTAATTTTCCACTCACAAAACATATCCTCAACCCCAAGAAAGAAGTACTTAGACTAACTGAGGTAAATATTCTGTAGTCAGAAATGCCAATGGGAAAAACAAATTAATGATTATTTCAAAAGTCTTATCACTATTTCATATGCAGTTTTTTTAAATTAATTCTTATTGGAGTATAGTTGCTTTACAATGTGCTAGTTTCTGCTGTTCAGAGAAGTGAATTAGATATACGCATATATGCAATTTTTATCCACACAATTATACTCTGAAAAGTCTATCCAAGAGAAACCCATGCTAAAATGACAGGACAAGTGTGTGCCATTCTTAAAACTTCATGGCAACAATATTAAAGTTCTAGATAATTATTGATTGCACACCTTGTGTCAACATAAGACAATATCTCTCAAAGGGATATTGTTAAGTGAAAAAACTACAAGTCATATTAGAATAATTATAGAATGATGAAATCTTTTTAAAATAAAAATGTTTATTTGAAGAGACACATACGCATAATTATGTTTATTAAATGTGCAGACAAAATACCAAGTTAACACAAACCAAATTGTTAACCATAGTCTGTGGTTGTGTCTGCAAACTACCAGTTAGGAGACTGACATTAGATAATCACTTAGTTTTCCTCCGTATAGCTTGATTCTTTTCAGAATATATTCACATATCAGCTGTACAGGGTTTTCATAAATGAAAAAAAGAGTAAACTGAATTATTCAAATATACATTTAAATGATTAATAAGAAGGTTTTTGTGAAGATTCTGGAGGGAAAATTCCAGTCACTAAATGTGCTGGCATCAAACCTTTAGTAACATTTATATTTGAATCTCTGCTATCTGACAATTAAAACCTATTTGCTCAAAAAGAGAAATAGCACATAGCAAAGTGGTCTGTTGCTAGGATTCCAGATTGGATTAATGTTGAAAATGTTAAGGAAAATTGTACAAAAGCAGTTCTATTTACACAGCATGAAATACAGATTTTTCAAGCAGGGTCGGCTGACATAAAATGGAAGCTTCAAAAAAAAAAGAAAACATTTTTCACTTAAATGTAGTTGACAAGCAATTTGAGGGATTTTTTTTTTTTTTTTTTTTGGTTTTAAAGAAAATGTCTTTGAAAATTTAACCTTGATTTTAAGAAGCTCAAATGTCTGCATGTTGTGAATCATGAAACAAGTCCCCTAAAAAAGATATCTAAATCTATTTCAGGTGCTTTTTAATTTCTAAATTTTTTACCTTATATGTTAGAGGGGAAAATAACATTTTTAAAAAAAAATTTCCAAGACAATAATTTCAATGTTACTTTTAATATTTCCTTTATAGAGATTTTATCATTTATTGGTGAGTATGATTTTACTCAAAGTAGATAAACTGCTTTTAAAATGTGATGCTGAACAACTGTAAGACAGACTACAACTGGCATGCTGCTTTCTGCTCCTTTTTGGATTCATGAAATTATTTTAAATGTCTAGCAGGCACTTACTGATTTAGAAAATACCTTTTGATATTCATTTTGTGCATGCTATTTTATGTATCCTGATTGAGTTCTACTCTAATTAGTCAAGTGTAAATAATTTTAAAAATGATATTTGATTACATCTTTAGCTTTCTTCTTTTTGTATACTTTGTAGCTCTTCTTTGATACACATATGTACAAATGCATGTATCACATTTCTTTTAATTAACATCTATTGAAAGATGCCATGAAAAATACATAAAGGTAAATGTTCAAAGAGGAACTTGTTCATAAATTGAAGTTTATTGCAATTTCAGTGAAATGTAGCCTATATAAAATTCTTAAAAAATAGTCTTGTTTATTTAATACAGATTATCATTTGGTTTAGAATTCTCATCGCTTTCTTTCCCTGGTAATTATTATTAATACAATTATTGCAATTTGATTTTTAACAAGTACATTTTAAGTAGTATATTAGATTTAAAATTAGTATTATTTAAAATCCAAAATCACTACAGATGGTGATTGCAGCCATGAAATTAAAAGGTGCTTACTCCTTGGAAGGAAAGTTATGACCAATCTAGACAGCATATTAAAAAGCAGAGACATTACTTTGTCAACAAATGTCCGTCTACTTAAGGCTATGGTTTTTCCAGTAGTCATGTATGGATGTGAAAGTTGGACTATAAGGAAAACTGAGCACTGAAGAAATGATGCTTTTGAACTGTGGTGTTGGAGAAGACTCTTGAGAGTCCCTTGAACTGCAAGGAGATCCAACCAGTCCATCCTAAAGGAGATCAGTCCTGGGTGTTCACTGGAGGGACTGATGTTGAAGCCGAAACTCCAATACTTTGGCCACCTGTGCAAAGACCCTGATGCTGGGAAAGATTGAGGGCAGGAGGAGAAGGGGATGACAGAGCATGAGATGGTTGGATGGCATCACCGACTCAATGGACATAAGTTTGGGTAAACTCTGGGAGTTGTGATGGACAGGGAGGCCTGGCGTGCTGAGGTTCATGGGGTCGCAGAGTCAGACACGACTGAGCGACTGAACTGAACTGAAAATTATTAACATTCACTGTATATTCTTACTATATTATTCTTTTAAACCCGATTTTTTTTCTTTTTTATGTTAAAAATAACCTTCACAGAATAACTGAAGGTACCTCTTTATTGATACTTTCTATTTTCATCTTGGTTCTTTGCCTAAAATTTTCTCCTTTAGATCATTTAAATTCAGGTTACTCTCAAATACTCTGTTTACACAATAGTTTCCTGGACAAGTATCATAAAAAAATAAATATATAAATAAAAACAAAATAAAGAAATCTATAGGCAACATACTTAGTTATTATTATTATTATATTAGAATTGGTATAGATAGAAAAATATATTTTTGCATAAGAAGAACTATCAATGGATCAATGTAATTTGCATCTAGATTGGAAGTTTGAGATTGACATGTACCCATACTGTATTTAAAATAGATAACCAATAAGGACCTACTGTTAAAAAAATAAATATTATGTATGTATCAAATAGAAGAGACAAAAACAGTAATTTTGCTTAATTTATGAAGGAATAATGAGTGACTATAATGATTTAAATGTCTGTTACTTAAAAATATTATGCAACAAGTGAAAATATAGCATGTTCAATTTCACTAAATAGGTTTTTAGCCAGATTTCTAACTTTGCATTTCATGAAAGCTTTTCATCATTTCCCCAAATCTTATGCTTTCCTTCCATTATCAAGCAATACAATCAACCAGTCTTACTGAAGAAATTTTTTTAGTTCACTTGGTCACACAAAAAGCATTTGCTAATCTCTTTATAACTAGAAGTTATAAGGTGTAGTCACCCATAAACCTCTGTAAGTATTTACTGTTTAAAAGCTATGATCACAGTTCTGTGTCCAAATAAACAGTTGAAGGATACAGGAGGCACTTAATTTTTGTACCTTAGACAATGAAATTCATTAAACTAAAAGCAGCCATCTCTGAACATCCTTCACCTCAACATTCAAATTATGTCAATTACAAATCAAATTGAATAAACAAGACTCCACATTAAAAAGTGTAATTTGAATTGCTTAATATATAAGGCAATTCTTATGAGCATTACTGGACTTCAAAATATGAAAGCTATTAAAAAGACATGATAAAAAATTTTTGGAATGGGTCAAAATAAAATAGAAACAAAACAATCCATATTATATCAGGAAATTTAATGCTATTCTTACTCCTCATGATCTTAGAGAAGAGACCAGGGTTTATCTCAAATAAATCAACAAAAATGAATTCTAGGTATCAAATGAGCTAATTTTGTCTATTAAATTAAAATGCTTCAAATACTCTATAGTATTTTTATATTTTAGTTTCAGTTAGAAAATAAAGTTACATCAAATGGCAAAATAGCAAAGAAAACAGAAATGATAACTTTCTGCCAGTCCTGTGAACTGCTTTGTCAGATACCATTTTTCTTCACAATACCTACCAATTATCATTTTGAAAGTCTCTGCTCCCTTTTGAGTGAATAATTTCCCCTTCTCTAAGTAGCCCCCAAATTCCTAACAGCTTGTTGTGAAGAGTAGTGTATCACATCTTTGTTGGGATTCAGACAAAACAGACAAGGCCCTGAGTATCTTATTAAGAGACACAAATGAAACTCTTTAAATAACATTTTTATTACCTTCCCTACAGTTTCTATGAAAAAGTGAAGTATTATATTAAAATATGTTATTAAAAATATTTACATTCTCTATTTTATTGCTTTACAGATTTTGAAGTTTAAAAGTCAAATGACATCCACAGTTACCATTCTTGTTGCATTATAGCCAACCCATAACGCACTTTTACTGTTTAGGTTTAAATTGAAATGCCAGCACATTCACAAAAATTACAAACACGTAATTAAGCTGGTTCTATATTAATGAATTACATTCCTTGAGGCATGCAGGTTTATGCTTATCAAAGGTGATATTTATCACTGTTTACCTGACCACTGAAGATTATTAGACTCTTCTGAACTCAAAAGACCCCAAACAGTATATCAGTATATGTCCATTTATTTACTGTAAAACATATCACTAGATGATTTACAATTTCAGTATATGTATATGTGTGTATATACACACACACACACACACACACAGTTTGAATCATATATGACTGTTTAGCAAACCACTTTAAATCTTCATATGGCTAAAAACATCAAGAGGGATACCTGGACTTCCTTATATTTCCTTCCCTTCAGATATTTTTGCTCTCGTTTCTCTCTCTAATCCCCATCTACTGCCTCCATTATACATATACAGCTTCGTGCCATTTCAGAGGTCTTAGAGACTTTATTTTCTTTGATGATTTTTCTTTCTGTTCTTTGGATTGGATTATTTCCACTGATCTACATTACATTCACTGGTTTTTACTTTTGCCATCACAAAATTGCTGTTACACATATATAGTGAATCTTTCATTTCAACTGTTGTTCAAGTTAGAACTTTTCATTTGGCTCTATTTATTAATTTCCATTTCTCTGATATTTATTTGTTGAATCATTGTTTCCATAATATCTTTAAATTTTCTAAACACAACTTACTTATTTTCTTTGAATATATGTACAAGAGCTGCTTTAAAGTCTTTTTTTTTTTTTTTTCCTACTAAATCTAACATCTAGGTGTCCTAAAAGTCAGCTTTTATTGAGTGTTTTATCATCTATAGTGTGGGTAAAAATCTCCTTTGTCTTTCTTGCGTGTCTATTAGTTTTGGTTGAATATCAAATATTTTAGAAAGTAGTTTCTAGCAGCTTTGGAATGTGATTTTTGTTATCACTGAGGTTTCTGTTTGTTTATATGTTCTGCTAGTTTGGTTAGACTTATATTGTGGTATTTGTTTCCCCTACATTGTTTCCTCCAAGCTGATGTCTCTCATCAGATTTTATAATTTTAATTTATATTTTTTAGCCTGGTTCATGAAGGATCAGACCTTTGTTTGCATAGTTTAATGGTCAGCAAATATTTCAGCAGACCTGTGATCAGATACTTCAAACTCTGCTGACGAAGCCATACATTGATTGAAGAAAGCATTCAAACTTGCAGCCATTTCTCAAGTATTACTTGAGTTTCATATTTTGTTGTGCCCTCTTGGATCTCTGCAACATACAAACAGTTAATCAGTTAGCCAGGGATCTGTGATGACATTATCATCATCCTATGGATTTCTTACTTCCAGATTCTTCCTATTAAATTTCTGGATAATCTAACAAATATCCCAAAATGCACTGGAAAACTTCAGGTTTTCCCTGTTTTGACTAGTGACACTGGTTTCTGTCCTTCATTCTAAATTGAATCCTCCACCTCTGGCAACTACAGATGTTTGCCATTCAGCCAAGAATCTAATGAGCTAATGGGAGAAGGATGGGGAAGGTTGACAAAGACTGAACACGTTTTTTAGACAAAGCTGCAAGAATTTTTAAGAAGAAGAATTATTTCATATTTTTATATTCCATTTATCATACATTTCAAGTGCCCTTAAATTATTGTTTTAAAAAGCTGCATCCCAGAGTTACTAGTTTTCTGCAGAAACTGTGACTTCTTCATATAGCCTTTAGCAGAAGTTGAAGACCTCTAAACTACTCACCTTAGATTCTTCTTTCCTTCCTTCTAAGACTTGTCTTGTGGCCTAACATACTGTTTGTTATGAAGAATATTCCATGTGCACCTGAGAAGAATGTGTACTCTGCTATTTTATACTGTTACATAAAATTGGTCTACCAGTCAGTTCAGTTCAGTACAGTCACTCAGTTGTGTCTGACTCTTTGTGACCCCATGAATTATAGCACGCCAGGCCTCCCTGTCCATCACCAACTCCCGAAGTTTACCCAAACTTACATCCATCAAGTCGGTGATGCCATCCAGCCATCTCATCCTCTGTCGTCCCCTTCTCCTCCTGCCCGCAATCCCTCCCAGCATCAGAGTCTTTTCCAATGAGTCAACTCTTCGCATGAGGTGGCCAAAGTATTGGAGTTTCAGCCTTAGAATTAGTCCTTCCAATGAACACCTAGGACTGATCTCTTTTAGGATGGACTGCTTGGATCTCCTTGTGTCCAAGGGACTCCCAAGAGTCTTCTCCAACACACAGTTCAAAAGCATCAATGCTTCAGTGCTCAACTTTCTTCACAGTCCAACTCTCACATCCATACATGACCACAGGAAAAACCATAGCCTTGACTAGATGGACCTTTGTTGGCAAAGTAATGTCTCTGCTTTTGAATACGCCATCTAGGTTGGTCATAACTTTCCTTTCAAGGAGTAAGCGTCTTTTAATTTCATGGCTGCAATCACCATCTGCAATGATTTTGGAGCCCCCCAAAATAAACTATGACACTGTTTCCCCATCTATTTCCCATGAAGTATGGGACAAGATGCCATGATCTTAGTTTTCTGAATGTTGAGCTTTAAGCCATTTTTTCACTCTCCACTTTCACTTTCATCAAGAGGCTTTTTAGTTCCTCTTCACTTTCTGCCATAAGGGTGGTGTCATCTGCATCTCTGAGGTTATTGATATTTCTCCCAGCAATCTTGATTCCAGCTTGTGCTTCTTCCAGCCCAGAGTTTCTCATGATGCACTCTGCATATAAGTTAAATAAGAAGGGTGACAATATACAGCTTTGACATACTCCTTTCCCTATTTGGAACCAGTCTGTTGTTCCATGTCCAGTTCTAACTGTTGTTTCCTTACCTGCATATAGGTTTCTCAAGAGGCAGGTCAGGTGGTCTGGTATTCCCATCTCTTTCAGAATTTTCCAGTTTATTGTGATCCAGTCAAAGGCTTTGGCATAGTCAATAAAGCAGAAATAGATATTTTTCTGGAACTCTTTTGCTTTTTTGATGATCCAGAGGATGTTGGCAATTTGATCTCTGGTTCCTCGGCCTTTTCTAAAACCAGCTTGAACATCTGGAAGTTCATGGTTCAAGTAATCCTGAAGCCTGGCTTGGAGAATTTTGAGCATTGCTTTACTAATGTGTTAGATGAGTGCAATTGTGCAGTAGTTTGAGCATTCTTTTACATTGCCTTTCTTTGGGATTGGAATGAAAACTGACCTTTTCCAGTCCTGTGGCCACTGCTGAGTTTTCCAAATTTGCTGGCATATTGAGTGCAGCACTTTCGCAGCATCATCTTTCAGGATTTGAAATAGCTCAACTGGAATTCCATCACCTCCACTAGCTTTGTTCGTAGTGATGCTTTCTAAGGCCCACTTGACTTCACATTCCAGGTGAGTGATCACACCATTGTGATTATCTGGGTCGTGAAGATTTTATTTTGTAAAGTTCTTCTGTGTATTCTTGCCACCTCTTAATATCTTTTGCTCCTGTTAGCATAAGGAGGTTTGTGACACTGTACAGGAGACAGGGATCAGGACCATCCCCATGGAAAAAAAAATGAATAAAAGCAAAATGGCTGGCTCGCGAGGCCTTCCAAATAGCTGTAAAAAGAAGAGAAGTGAAAAGCAAAGGAGAAAAGGAAAGATGTAAGCATCTGAATGCAGAGTTCCAAAGAATAGTAGGAGAGATAAGAAAGCCTTCCTCAGCAATCAAAGCAAAGAAATAGAAGGAAACAACAGAATGGGAAGGACTAGCGATCTCTTCAAGAAAATTAGAGATACCAAGGGAACATTTCATGCAAAGATGGGCTTGATAAAGGACAATTGGTCTATAGTGTTTTTCAAATGCTCTATTTCCACTTTGATATTCTCTCTGGTTGTGCTATCCACTATGGAGAGTAGGACATTAGTTTCATACTATTATTGTAGAGCTTTTTTTCTTTTCCCTCCCTTCAATTATGTTAATGTTTAATTCACATTTTTGGAGTCCTGATGTTTCATGCATATATTATTATAGCCTTCCTGGTGAATTGACACTCATCATTATACAATGTTCATCTTTACTTTTTGTAAAAATCTTTTTTTATCTAAAATTTATTTTGTCTGATATTAAAATGACCATCCCTGTTCTCATTCTCTTTTTTTTAACTACTTACAGGGAATATATTTTCCATATTTTCACTTTCAATCTATGGTTTTCTTAGATCTAAAGTGTGCTTTGTGTGATAACTCTGGATCCTGAATCTTTATACATTTTTGCCAAACTATAGTTTTGATGGCAGGGTTAATACATTTAATTACTGATGAAGAAGCACTTACTTTTATCATTTTCTTTGTTTCCTGTATTATTTATAGCCTCTTGGTCTCTTTCCCCTCATTACTGCTGTCTTGTGTATTTAGTTGACTTTTTGTAGTGACATGTTTAGATTTCTTTCTTATTTCTTTGTGTTTCTGTGTGTGTACGCATATACATAAGTTTGTGGTTTCCACAGGGTTTAGATGACATCCTAAAGTTATAAAAATCTATCTTAAATTGATACCAACATAGCTTTTATTTCAGTTCAATCACTCAGTCATGTCCGACTTTTTGCCACCCCATGGACTGCAGCATGTCAGGCTTCCCTGTCCATCACCAACTCCTGGAGCTTGCTCAAACTCATGTCCATCCAGTCAGTGATGCCATCCAACCATCTAATCCTCTGTCATCCCCTTCTACTCCCACCCTCAATCTTTCCCAGCACCAGGGTCTTTTCCAATGAGTCAGTTCTTCGCATCAGGTGGCTAAAGTATTGGGATTTCAGGTTCAGCATCAATCCTTCCAATGAATATTCAGGACTGATTTCCTTTAGGATTGACTGGTTTGATCTCCTTGCAGTCCAAGGGACTCTTAAGAGTCATCTCCAAAACCACAGTTCACAAGCATCAATTATTCGGCACTCAGCTTTCTTTATAGTCCAACTCACACATCTGTACATGACTACTGGAAAAAAAACATAGCTTTGACTAGATGGACCTGTGTTGGTATAATAATGTCTCTGCTTCTTAAAATACTGTCTAGGTTGGTCATAACTTTTCTTCAAAGGAGCAAGGGTCTTTTAATTTCATGTCTGCAGTCACCATCGGCAGTGATTTTGGAGCCCCCCAAATTAAAGTCTCTCACTGTTTCCAAAGTTTCCTCACCTATTTGCCATGAAGTGATGGAACCAGATTCCATGATCTTAGTTTTATTTATTTATTTTAAAACATAGCTTTAATGGTATACAAACATCCACTTCTTTTTAGCTTCACTCCTTCACTTTCTGTTATTGATGTCACAAAACACTTATTTATATGTTATGCAATTATAATGTAGATTTTAAAAATATATACTTGACTTTCACATGCTGTAAAAAATAAAAAGTATAGTTTAAAGCCAAAATTATAATAACACTGATTTTGCATACATCAATGTACTTAATTTGCTTCAAATTTCTGCCTAGTGTCCTTTTATTTTGATTTAGATTCATATTAACATTTCTTGTATGGACGATCTAATGGTAATGGACTTCCTCAGCTTTTGTTTATCTAGGAATGTCAAATACCTCTCATTTTTGAAGGAGAATTTGCCAGAGATATAGTTCCTGACTGCCAGTATTTTTCTTCCAGCATTGAAAAAATGTCATCCCCCTAAATTTTGGACTGCAAGATTTCAGATGAGAATCCATTAATAATATCATTGGGAATCGGTTATATGTGATTAGTCACTTTTTCCCCCTGCTTTCAATATTCTTTTTGTTGTTGGCTTTTGGCAGTTTGATTACAATATTTATTGGTATGGGTTTTCAGATTTATTTTACTTGGGATTTGTTATGTTTCTTGGAAACTTATGTTCACAAATTTCATTAAATTTGGGAAGTTTCCAGTCATTATTTCTTCACATAATTTTTCTGTTTCTTTCTGTATCATTTTTCCTTCTGGTACTCCTATAATGTGTGTAGTAGTCTGATTGATAGTGTTGTTGTTGTTGTAAGATCCCTTAAACTCTATTAACTTTTTTCTTTTTTTTTGCTTTTTGAACTCAAAAATTTTAACTAATATGTTTTCAAGGTTTCTGACTTTTTCTTTTGCATGTGCAAGTCTGATGATGGACACCACCACTACGTTTTTCAATTATTATATTTTTCATCTCCAAATTTGTGTTTATTTTTATTATTTATCTTTGTTGATATTCTCATTTTGTTCACAATTTTTAAAAAAATTTCCTTTAATCCTTATGCATGTTTCCTGTTAGCTCTTTAAGTGTTTTAAGGGAGTTGTTCTTAAGTCATTGTCTAGTATGTCTAGTGTCTGTTTCCTCACTGACTATTTCTAAAGATTCATTTTGTTCAATTGAATGGGCCATGTTTCCTTGTTCCTTTCTTTGCCTTATAATCTTTTGTTGAAAATTAGACATTTAAGAAGTAACAAACTCTCCCAGCCTTTGCAGTCTGGTGTGAAGAACTTTATTAATTAATTGAATCTTAAGTTTCAAGATTAGCCTGATATAAAGGTGCAATTTCTTCTCAGGTGTAATATACATATCCATATATTCTATCTGGATATGTATGTGTGTGTGTGCGCACACAGTTTTTTCCAATTTCCCTCCGCTGATTTAAAAAGACAGAATTTCCCAAAGAGTTTCACCCAGCATTTTTTCAGGGTCCTAAATGATCTATTGTATTCCTCTGCTCATTATCTCTTGTCCCTAAGGAGCTGTTGAGTCTTCAGTCCTTCAACTTTTATGTTCTGTACTATCCACCATCCCTGTATTACTTCTAGTCTGAGATTTTAACAATGCCATTCCTACCTGACCTCCACATAAGGAAGGATACATACCAGTCCCTTAGAAAGCCCACAGACAGGTCAGAATATTACAAACCCTGCAAACATTTTCTGGTCTGAGGGAAAGAATTTCGATTCGAGCCACTTCTTCACACTTATGTAGCACCGAGGAAGCAACGAAGCAAGGCAAATAAAAATGCTCTGATATTTCCTACCATTTTTAATATTACTTTGTCTTCTTTGGGCATTTGCTTAGTTGCTGTAGACTTCTGACTGGTTTCCAGAGCTCCTATAAAGTTATTTTAGTCAGCCTGTGGTTTTCTATTTGACGTTACTGTTTGGAAATGATCCTGGAGCTTCCTATCAACTTAGTATCTCAAAGATAATCTAAGACACTGGAAAAAGATATAGTATCTTCTCATCTTCACTGGTTACTATAGGTCTGATTCTCTAGGCATTTAGTGTGTATTCTCCTCAGCCCTGCAAAAAAGCACTTTAGTAAAGCAAAACAATCTCTCAAGTATTACTTTGCATGGGGGAATTCAAACTGCCAGCATCTTTACTCTTTCCACTGAAACTTACTCAACAGGAGTGCTAGTGTAGTGTGATCTCTACATAAATATGACTGCAGTCTCTCTAGTTACTTGAAAATAAGTGCTCTTACACAAGCAGAGTGCTCACTGCTGTATGCTTAGGACTGAAATAGCATTTGCCTTCACTCCTGTGGAGATATTTGATAACTCACTTATATCTATCACATTCTCCACAGTCATGAAGATTTAACGCCAAAGATCACTCCACCTTAGGTTTCTTTTGTTCTTCGTCTTTGATTGCTTCTGGTTATAGATTAGGGAGATACAGATAGCAGCACTGGCTCACAACATAAAATGTCATATTTAGGTAATTATTCTGTTAGTATATTTTAAAATATCTCCTATTTTTAAAGATAAATTAAGCAGCACAATATTATGACCTTGTGGCAATCACTTATCTTTGTTACCATAACTAAAGTTTTTATTAGTATATAGTAGGTATTTTTTAGTTAGCAGGAAGTATACATAAAACTGCAACTCATATATCTCATACACATACATACACATACATATACAGACATGAATGTATTGCAAGGCTGTATAGTATAGTGGTTAAGAGAATGTATCCTGGCACTAGTCTTCCTAAGTTTCAACCTCAGTTCTATTATTTACTTCTTTGCAACCTGGGGCATATTTCTTAACCTGTCTGTAAATCATTTCTCTCAGGTGAAAAATGTGGGTAAAAGAAAAATAAAGCAAAATTTTTGTTATCTGAATTAAATTATTTGGCATCTACAAAATGCCAGACTACTTCCTATGTAACATAGCCTCATGTGTGTGCTCTATTGCTCAATCAGTCTGATTCCCTGCAAGCCCACGGACTGCAGCCTGCCAGATTACTCTGTCCATGGTATTTTCCAGGCAAGAATACTGGAGTGGGTTGCCAATTCCTACTCCAGGGAATCTTCCTGATCCAGGGATCCAACCTGCATTTCTTGCATCTCCTGCACTAGCAAGCAGATTCTTTACTACTGAACCACTGCACCACCTGGGAAGCCTATATAACCTTGGCAAATGTTATATAATATAATATGTAGATATAACACATCATTTAGCTTTGACAAATGTAAGTTGCATGAGCTAAATGACTAAGTTGAATTTATTTATGTACCAGGTATACCAGTTTTCTTTCGGTTCAGTTCAGTTCAGTCACTCAGTCATGTCCGACTCTTTGTGACCCCATGGACTGCAGCACGCCAGGCTTTCCTATCCATCACCAACTCCCAGAGTGTACTTAAACTCAATCCACTGAGTTGGTGATGCCATCCAACCATCTCATACTCTGTCATCCCCTTCTCCTCCCACCTTCAATCTTTCCCAGCATCAGGGTCTTTTCAGATGAGTCACTTCTTCACATCAGGTGGCCAATGTATTGGAGTTTCAACATCAGCATTAGTCCTTCCAATGAATATTCAGGAGTGATTTCCTTAGGATGGACTGGTTGGATCTCCTTGCAGTCCAAGGGACTCTCAAGAGTCTTCTCCAACACCACAGTTCAAAAGCACCAATTCTTCAGCACTACAAATTCCAGTTTTTCTGTATGAATTTTATTTTCTTTATATATAAATACTTGTATATTTTTATTAAATACAGGGCTCATTGAAATTCTGGCTTTAGCTACTATGAGAAACCATTTTAGGTTTTATATGCTATATAAATTTGATAACAAAAATAAGGGTGGTTATAATACTAACACATTTAAGAGTGAAACTGACAATATTACTAATGATGACATGATAACAAGCATATTCTAGAACTTTTTCAAGAAATCTAAGAGATAAATATTAGATTTAAGGACTTAGTAGCTCTAGAAATCACAGCGAAGTCACAGGATGTAATTTAAATTATCAGAAAGAACATAGTTAAACAGAGGTAAAAAGAATATTGTCAAAACAGAAACCATGTCACAATTAAACTCCAATCTAATTTGATTAAATCGGTCAGTTCTATTCCATTGTACAGAAAAGAATGAATAAACTCTCTTACAGAAGGTAAAATTAGCTGATTCTATACTTAAAAAAAGTTAATAGAGAAAAATATGAAAAGTGACAGTATTTGATTAATTTAAAAAAGAGAGATAAGGAAAAATTGATATAAATAGAATGATTTTGAAAAATTAGAAATTAAAATTAAATAATTCAGCAATAATATTAAATATGTAAAAACAAAAGATATAATCACAAAAATAATGTCAGTTATTAATATTTTTAAAGATATCCTATTTATAAGATGTATATCTTACAATAAGACATTGTAATTATAAATGACAGGAAAACATACCATACAAACTACCAAAAGAAAATGGAAAAAATCAGGTGAACTCATATTCAATGATGAATGACTGCAACAAGGTACAGATGCCCACTCTTGCCACTTCTAGCCTACCCAGTCCTGGAGATCCTAAGACAGAGTAATTAGACAAGGAAAAGAAATGAAAGCCATCTGGATGCAAAGGAAGTAGTAAAATTATCTCTGTTCATAGATGTCATGCTCTTTTATGTATACAAACCTAAATATTCTACAAGAAAAGCTGTTAGAACAAATAAACACATTCAGCACAGTTGCAGGATACAAAATCAACATATGAAAATCACTTATATTTTTTATTTACTAACAATGAATACTCAAAAGAGAAAATTAAGAAAATAATTCCATTTTAGATAGCATCACAAAGAACAAAATACTTAGAAATTAATCACAGAGACAAAAAAGACTGAAAACTACAGAACATTTCTGAAAGAAAAGAGATACAAAGTAGTGGAATGATAGTCCATATTCATGAATTGGAAAACTTAATATTGTTAAGATGTCAATACCACCCAAAATGATCTACAGATTTAATGTAATCGCTATAAAGATCGCAGTGATAACTCTTTTAGAAGTAAAATACAGGGTCCTAAAGTTCATATGAAAGCACAATCGCCTAAATAGCCAAAATAGTCTTGAAAAAGAAAATCAAAGTTTGAGGTCTCATATGTCCTGATTCCAAAACTTACTATAAAGTTGCGATAATTAGGGATGGTGACTGTAATTCAGTGTATCTTTAATCTCAGAAAAAGAATATTTATAGAAGCTTACCTGTTTTACATCTACAGTTGCCAAATACCTATTGAGATATTAAAGGATGTTTGCCCTGTACAAAATGATGATAATTTCAGTGTTCTTTTTATTTCTTTTGACTTATATTTGAATCTTTTCCCCTTATTTCCATTCCAGCAACTGTCAGTATGATGAATCCTAATTTCTGGTTTGCAATATTCTATTCTTGAAAACATTAGAAATAAGACAGCATAGATTGTTAGAAGCTTCAGTAAGAAGTATTCAGAGTCTGAGTCTTAACTTTCTCATAATTCAGAGCTCTAAATACACGAGTTGTAATTTATATGCTTCTAGAAATGTGTTAAATCTTTTACTTTACATTAAATATCAATGGTATATTTTACATTGAACCTTATTATTACTTAATATTACCTTATTCTTTTTTAAAATTTAAAACCCTCATAGCTACCAAGGAGAAAAACAAGCATTGTTTAGAAATATATAGGGATTTGCCTGGTGATCCAGTGGCTAGAACTCTATGCTCCCAATGCAGGGGGCTTAGGTTCAGTCCCTGGTCAGGGAACTGAATTCCACATGCCACAGCTAGGAGCTAGCATGCCACAACTAAAACATCCTGCATGTCACAGCTGAGGATCCCACATGCTAAAACTAAGACCTGGCACAGACAAGTAAATAAATAAAAGTATTTTTAAAAAGAAATACACAGTTTTCTTATCATTATATTTTCACTGTGAAGGATATGAAAGCACACAGTATGAGTGAAGATAGCCCAAACATTAGTGCATAAGGACCCTCTTCCCTCCAAAAAAATGCTCAGAGACTTAAAATAGTAAATATTTCTGGTTCATGCTACACAAGCAATGCAGAGAGTTCTGCTTTAATATGTTATCAACTCAAAAAGCTAAGCGAGTAAAGGCTTCATTTTAACATGTACTTCTGTACTTGACAAATGAAATAAGAAAAGTGGATAGACGGTATGGAATCTGGCTCTCAAGTATTTCACATGCCATTTTCCAGAGCAAGTCAAGCTTAAGTCCAAAGTGAGCAAGCTTAATTGCAAAGGAGTTGAGGAAATATGATCAGTCCTTTATAAAATATGAACAAGGAGAAAACTTGAAAAATACCCTAATGATCACTACACACAGTTGTAATAAATTTCTAGAAAATAATTTAACAGAGTCCATAAAACCTGGGAAGCCTAATAAACTTAAGGTGTATGGATTTTGTGAAAAACAAGATGTAAAGGGCTAAATCCAGTGCCTTTGTTCAGATGATCAAGGATTTGTGGAATTCTTTCATTAGGAAAGCATGAAGAAATTACATTATGTATCAGGAAAATAAAGAAATATTTCCAAGTAGGCAAAGGGCTAAAAGCACTATGTAACACATTACTCATATAATGTGACTATATTAGAAATATACTGGAAGATTTTAGTCAGGACTATAGTTCTTGTCCTGAAATCTCTGTGTCATATGATAAATAGTTATTATTTCTACGGATCTTAGTTGTTCCATTCCATCTTTGCAGCAGCAAGATCAGGACATATGCTGATTAAGGGAATTGCTGGAAATTCACTGGAACAAAGACCACCTTGTGACATTAATTTTAGAATGCTTTCCTTTTCACATTTGGAACATCGTGTTCTAGGTTAAATGATGAATCTGTGATCTTTGAAGAAACCAAGGTAGATAAAAAGTTATATTCTGTACTAAATTGAAAAGTTTTATTTCCTATTTTCAGACCTTTAAAGTACAGGGACAATTCATACTGCTCTTTATGCTGACAAATCTCTTCAAGAAATGATCCACTTTCTGCCATCAAAGTGGAATAGATGAATCTGACTCATTAAAAAAGGTTGTTATGAAAGAGGCTGTGATGATGCAGATTAATTTCCTACCATTCACTGCTTTAGAAACTTTAAAACATTTATTATTGCCACGTTTATGTGCTTGCGCAGTTCAGTAAAATGACAGCAACATTTTATCTCAAGCAGTTAGAGCAGAATGCATTTTTAAAATACATTTATTGGGCATTTTACTGAAATACAGGGCTGTAATAATGCATACAACATCATTATCATAAATAGTAGCTATAATAAACAATATTTAAAAGATTTTATGGGAAATAATAGCCAAAAAACAGCTTTCTCTCACTGTCTAGGATATATACTTTAAAACTATTAGAGAGTTCTCCTCCTATAGTTAATAGAATGTTTATATTTAGCTAACAAAAATGTTGATAAAGAACGGTCAGGATGATTTTTGTATGTCAGATGTTCATATATCTTTCGCTAGCTTAATTTCAGAAGCAGTCTGAAACATGCAGAATGAAATAAATTACTGAAGACATTATCTGAGTAAAATAAATCCTTTTTTTCCACACAAATTACCTAGATTTTTAAACTATAGATATATTCAGATTTAAAAAAAAATTTTCCAGAAATTCATGTTAAATTATCTTTCCTCATGTTGCTAGTGAGAAGAGCAATATTTGATTACATTAATTGATATTAAACTTGAAATATTTACTTCAAATGTACTATGAAACAATTTTTTTTTTTTTTTTTTTAAGAATACAAAGAATTTGGTTCTTTGGGGATAAGACTTTTTTAATTGAAAGGAATTGAATAAACAGCTGTATGTTAGCAAATATATTTAGTTCAAATTCTTCCTTTATAAGTATTTCTTATAAAATAGGTAAGACATTTTATAGGCAAGAGATATTAACCTCACTCATCGTAAAGGGCAATCAGACAAGCCACAAGGTTTTAGACCGGGAGAGGGGACACATACTTCACAGCTCCTGTGAGATTTACAGCACATAAAATAGACTTTTATGACCCTGGATGAAATTGTGCTCCAGTCTTGGACATATCCGTTTTTTATGGTCATTAAAAGTTATTGAGTTAACTGCTCATTATACAGTTCAATCTTCATTCTTCCTTTTGATCTACTTTTAGGAAAGCTAAAGTAGTAAAGTTAAAATAAGAGTTCTTTAAAAACTTTGAAAATGTGTAAAATTTGACCTCAACTATAAATGTTTGAGATTCAGAAAGGTTTTGTTCATTGAATTATTTTTCATCTACACACATTGCTCATTGCAAATACCTTTCTCAGTCCATAGCTTTCATGTTTACTCTTTTTAATGCTGTCTTTGGAGAAGTTTTTAATTTAAATGGAATCTAATATATTAATTCCTTTTTTTTTTTTTTTTTTGCTACTCAAGTGGAAATGTGGATTCTTAACCACTGGACCTCCAGGGAAGTCCCTAATTCCTTTTCTGTATGGCTAGTGATTTATGCATTCTTTAAAATAAAACTTTCTATACCATAATTCAGGAATGTATTCTTAGCACTTTTTAGAAGCACTAATGATATATTTTCTTTTATATTTATATAAATAATCTGTTTGGAGTGGATTTTCTATATAGGGTTATACTGGGGTATGGGCACTAGCTACATTAGGCTGTGAAAGTAACTAAAGGAAGAAATTAATACACTGGGGTGACTCTAATACCTGGGCAGCTTCAAAATCAAATCTAAACCTAAGCCGAAGTCAATGCACTCAAAACTGAGAAAAATGAAAGCTAAAAATCAATCAATCAATCACAGACCACCAACTAAGCTTTCCCAAATAAGGCAACTGCTTAAGCTGTAGCCAATCAAATAATATCCTTTCCTTGCTTCAAGTCTTTTCTATAAAAACCTCTCCCTTAGATCCTGTCAGGAAGTGCTCCTAACCACTGGATTTGAATCAATGTTTGCACAAATAAAATCCTGAAAATGTTAATATGTCTCAGTTTACCCCTTAACAAGGTAAGTTCAACATAGGATTCTACTGGTGAATAAACAAAAACAACTGAACACATTCACATTAAATTAGAACATATCTTGATAAAAACAGCCAAATATTGAGGCTATCTCTGTACTCAGATGTAGACGATCATATGTATATATAAAGAATTATGAAATAAGAACTGTAATATGTACTACGTACTTTCAAAAAGGCTCAAAAATATAGAGCCTAACCCAGCTTTGCACTTTGAGGAATTAGAAAAAGAAAAACATATTAAACCCCAAATTAGCAGAAGGAAAAAAATAGAATGTAGAAATATAGAAAAGATAAATGAAACTAAAAGTTTTTTTTTGAAATGGAAAACAATAGAGAAAAACCATTAGCTAGACTTATTAAAAAAAAATAGAGAATACTCAAATAGATACATTTACTTATATTATTAAATGGAAGAGGAGGTGTTCTAAATGATACTACAGAAATAAAACAGATTATACAATTATATGCCAGCAAATTGGACAATCTAGAAGAAATGGATAAATTCCTAGAAATATACAACCTACCAAGACAAAATTATGATGAGAGAGAGTCTAAATAGACTGATTCCTAGTAAGGAGATTAAAATGGTTATCAAAAACTTTCCAACACAGAGAAGTCCACAACCAGTTTCACTGGTGAATTCTACCAAACATTTAAAGAGGTAAGACCAATTCTTCTAAAATTCTATTTTTAAAAAAGGGAAGAGAATATTTCCAAACTTTTTTACAAGGCTAGCATTATCCTGATACCAAAGCTTGTCAAGAACATCACAAGAAAATTATGGATCAATTTTCCCTGGTAAAGATAGGTAAAACATCTTCAACAAAATATTAGTAAATTAAATTTAAAAATATATTAAGAGATCTATGATCAAGTGGGGTTTATTCTAGGTTCTGTTAGGTCCATACCGTTTCTGCCCTTTATTGTGCTTATCTTTGCATGAAATGTTTTCTTGGTATCTCTAATTTTCTTGAAGAGATCTCTATTCTTTCCCATTCTGTTGTTTTACTCTGTCTCTTTGCACTGATCACTGAGGAAGGCTTTCTTATCTCTCCTTGCTATTCTCTGGAACTCTTCATTCAAATGGGTATATCTTTCCTTTTCTCTTTGCCTTTAGCTTCTCTTCTTTTCTCAGCTATTTTTAAGTTCTCCTCAGACAACCATGTTGTTTTTTTGCATTTCTTTTTCTTGGGGATGGTCTTGATCACTGCCTCCTGTTGTACAACGTCACGAACCCTCATCCATAGTTCTTCAGTTACTCTGTCTATCAGGAGACCCAGCACACAAAGATTCAGTCCCTGGGTCCTGAAGATCCCCTGAAGGAAGAAATGGCAACTCACTCCTATGTTCTTGTCTGGGAAATTCCATGGACAGAGGAGCCTTGCCCACAATTGGCCCACAATACCCACAGGTTCCACAGCTGCAATTTCAACTGATCATGGATCAAAAATTTCATATTTTAAGTGTCCTGAAACATCCAGAAAGTAAAACATGAATTTTCTGCATGCCCAGCAACTATTCCCATAGCACTGACTTTGTGTTTACATAGTATTACATTGTAATAGGTGTTATACATAACCTAGAGATGATTTAAAGTATCCTGGAGGATGTTCATAAGTTACATGCAATTATTGTTCCATTTTATACAATCGAAACTTAAACTCAATATACTTTGGTATCCAAATGCAGTCCCAGAACCAATCCCCTAGGGATACTGATGGACAACTGTATATCCTACTAAAAGGAGGAAAACCAAAACTAAAACCATAAAATATAAGATGCTTTAATATTATCTGTAACCAGATTTTCCATCCAGATTCCCTGGACTTTAGTAAAGCTTGGTTTCACTTTTCCTTGGTAAAAGTGAATCTACTGGCAGACTAAGTACTACATTGTTTTCTTGGGAAAAGAACCAACCAAAAAAAACCAAAGATGCAGAAACTCACATAACTCAGCATTGAAAAATATTTTTTTTAAGATTATCAGATCAGATCAGATCAGTCGCTCAGTCATGTCCGACTCTTTGCGACCCCATGAATCGCAGCACGCCAGGCCTCCCTGTCCATCACCACCTCCCGGAGTTCACTCAGACTCACGTCCATCGAGTCAGTGATGCCATCTAGCCATCTCATCCTCTGTCGTCCCCTTCTCCTCCTGACCCCAATCCCTCCCAGCATCAGAGTCTTTTCCAATGAGTCAACTCTTCGCATGAGGTGGCCAAAGTACTGGAGTTTCAGCTTTAGCATCATTCCTTCCAAAGAAATCCCAGGGCTGATCTCCTTCAGAATGGACTGGTTGGATCTCCCTGCAGTCCAAGGGACTCTCAAGAGTCTTCTCCAACACCACAGTTCAAAAGCATCAATTCTTCGGCATTCAGCTTTCTTCACAGTCCAAATCTCACATCCATACATGACCACAGGAAAAACCATAGCCTTGACTAGACGAACTTTTGTTGGCAAAGTAATGTCTCTGCTTTTGAATATGCTATCTAGGTTGGTCATAACTTTCCTTCCAAGGAGTAAACGTCTTTTAATTTCATGGCTGCAGTCACCATCTATAGTGATTTTTGAGCCCAGAAAAATAAAGTCTGACACTCTTTCCACTGTTTCCCCATCTATTTCCATGAAGTGGTGGGACTGGATGCCATAATCTTCGTTCTCTGAATGTTGAGCTTTAAGCCAACTTTTTTACTCTCCACTTTCACTTTAATCAAGAGGCTTTTGGGTTCCTCTTTACTTTCTGCCATAAGGGTGGTGTCATCTGCATATCTGAGGTTATTGATATTTCTCCTGGCAATCTTGATTCCAGTTTGTGTTTCTTCCAGTCCAGCGTTTCTCATGATGTACTCTGCATATAAGTTAAATAAACAGAGTGACAATATACAGCCTTGATGAACTCCTTTTCCTACTTGGAACCAGTCTGTTGTTCCATGTCTAGTTCTAACTGTTGCTTCCTGACCTGCATACAAATTTCTCAAGAGGCAGATCAGGTGGTCTGGTATTCCCATCTCTTTCAGAATTTTCCACAGTTTATTGTGATCCACACAATCAAAGGCTTTGGCATAGTCAATAAAGCAGAAATAGATGTTTTTCTGGAACTCTCTTGCTTTTTCTATGATCCAGCAGATGTTGGCAATTTGAGATTATAGAAACTCATTATTATTTTTCAAACTAAATCTTTATGGCGCTGATCAAACTATCTTGAAAAACTTTGGAAGGTAGAAGAAGCATAGCTGACAAAAATTATAGAAAAAAGTGTAAAAAAAATTAAGTTTGTTTTCTAAAGCAATTTCAGATCAATGAAATAAAATTGAAATATTAAAGAGAAAAATCATAATGAAAACTCTAATTTCCAATGTGCTTTCGTTGATGGAAGCAAACACAACATATAACTGTGTGTGAGTGCATGCTTGCCTGCTCAGTCCTGTCTAACTCTTTGTGACACCATAGACTGTAGCCTGCAAGGCTTCTCTGTCCATAGCATTTCCGAGATAAAAATATATGAGTGAGAAAAAAAAAATATATGAGTGAGTTGCCATTTCTTCCTCCAGGGGATCTTCAGGACCCAGGGACTTCATCTTTGTGTGCTGAGTCTCCTGCATTGCATGTAGGTGGATTCTTTACCACTGAGCCCCCTGGAAAGCCATCATATATATATTTTAATTTATTCCATACCCAAATCATATAACTGTAGTATGTGTTAAAATATACAGCATACAAATCAGCTTGGTGTAGTAAAATAGAAATTTTAACAGCTGCTATCAAAAGTTAGTCTCTTCTGGCAATATTCTCAGGTAGTAGGAAATATAATTTAAAGTGACACTTGTTTATATATTAAATGCTTAAGATCTCAGCAACGTCAGTGTTCTGTTAATGTTTGCAACCCAAATACCTTTTTTTTAAAAGTATTTTGCAGAGCAGTTCACCCTTCTACAAAGATTGCTTTGTACTAAAATGTAGATGTTTTTTCACAGGTGGATTAGAGCAAAAATTCATTCCCAGCTATCCAAAAGTTTCACTCATATCAACCAGATTTTAAGAATATAAGCAAATGATATATTTCTAACTTTTTAAAGATGAAACTGTGAACATCACAGTCCATTGCACATTTCAGATTGCATAGTGTATATAAAAACATTTGTATAAAAGGAAAGCAGCATTTACATAAAATGAAATACAGGACAAAAAATTAATTGACATAGAGAAATGGAGAGTAGAGGAAAGCATATTTTTGTTCAAGTGTTTATCACTACTTTGATTAAATATTTCACCTACTCATCACAAAATTTCTATTAATATCATTATGGTTATTTGACTTTTATGGAATTATTTCTCAGAGCTGTTAAGTAATCTGATGCATTTCAAATAATAAGTAGATGACAAACCAGGATTCAAAAGCAGTTCTCATTGACTCTGATAGTGTCTGTTGTGGGTTCTATTTTTTGTTTTCAATGTACTGAGAAGAGGGTATGTGCAGATCTATTGGAGGATGAACCTCAGTGGGAAGCAAAGACAGAAGGAAATGACAGTATGGGGTTCACCTGCATGACTACAGAGGATGCATAACAAAAGATCATAAAGGGAATATAAAGAAAACTGCCTCTTATCAAACCAGCATCTGAGTAGAGTTTTAATTCTCAAATTCAGGCTATATTAGAAATAGTGATGGAGAATGTGGTTTTAAGAAAACATATGGTATTTATCTTTGTTTTGTAAAAAAAAAATGCAGAAAACATCTTATGAATGATGCTTTAAAGACAGGTAAAGTGAGGGTTTGTGTAGGCAGCCTGAGAGATACCTGATAACTTCCATGAAACATTAACTTCCATTTCCTATCACAAGCAGGAAAGTAGTTATAGATTATCATTCTGATGCCTCTAAGTTGTAAAGAAAGAAAGATTCGGAAATGAGGTACCACGATAAATATCCCCAGAATCTATGTCTCCAGCATAATGAAGAGAAAAAGCAGATACAAGATTTGAATAAACAGGTTGTCCTTGCTGCAGGATAAGACATCAAACTCCTTTTCAACCAAATATTTGTTTTCCACTAAGGTCTGGACTAGGCAACAGAGAGAGAAATGCCAGGAAGGGACTGGTGAAGTGGGGCAATGGAGACACCTGAGATGACTTGGGGATACAAGCCAGGCCTTGAATGGCTCCATGTTCAATTAGGGAAGTGATTCAAAAGCAATCCTATATCTTCAAGGAAACAAAACTTCCTCCCAGAAAGATGGAACATGCCCTTACATTGGGGTTTTAATGACATTTCAGAGGTAGGCACAAGAGTCCAGGCCCTTTAACCACAATCGAAGTGACTTAGCAGCAGCAGCACACCCATTGAGTTTATGCATCTATTCTGTATACAATCAGGCTAGAGAAAACATAGACACATTCCAAAAATCCTATCCTTAAACTGTAGCTCAATGTGAAAAAGTGGAGACAAATTCATCCACAATAGGTCAGAGTGAAAGAGCTGCCCATCTTAAGTATAGGAAGCTGAAAATCATGGCAAGTATGAAATTATTTTACAGTAAGAAGACAAGGCAATAAAAGAACATAAAACAGCATGCAAGCACCAGATTTGGGATTCATTCTATAAAACATAATCAAACAAAATGACTAACTGCCCTAAGAATAATTCTATAGCAAAATGCAATGGGAATATTAATACAATAAAATAAGAGTCCATCAAGGAGACAGAAAAGGAAAAAAAAAAAAAAAAACTAGATTAAAATGAAATGAAAAAGTCCAAAGCCAAAAATACACATGTGGCCAAAATAAACCATTAAAAATAATAAGAAAATTAAAAACAAGAAAGGATAAAAGAGATAAGGGTCCATCACACTGTCAAACAACTTTAAAGCAGTTTATAAAATCAAGCTTTGGTGAGGATGTGACAAAGAAACACTCTTGCTTGTGGCTTTATAAATTGGTGTGATTTTGCACAGAAATATGGTACTATGGAGCAAAAGTGAAACTGCATGTATGATTTAACTCAACCATTAATCCCAAAATTTAATTTAAAACATATTTGCAAAAGCATGCCAAATTATAAACAAGAAGGTTTTTGCATCATTACTTGTTTTGAATCAAATGTCCAATTTATAGGGCTTTCCAGGTGGCGCTGGTGGCAAAAAACGTGCCTGCCAATACAGAAGACCTAAGAGATGTGGGTTCCATCCCTGGGTCGGGAAGATCCCCTAGGGGAGGGCATGGCAACTGACTCCAGTGTTCTTGCCTGGAGAATCCCACAGTGGGCTACAGTCCCTAGGGTCACAAAGAGTCAGACACAACTGAAGCGACTTAGCAGAGTACACAGAACATGTTGGAAACAACTCAGATGAATATAATTGGTAGACTGGAAAATATTATGCAGCACCTTAAAAACTGAGATATATCACTATATCTTTTTAGGTTTGGGGTAATACCCAAATACCCAGTTAAGAGTCATCCTTCTGAAGAAATGCATGAATATGTCATAAACATGAACAGCTATATTACCTACAAAAGTGAATCAAACTATGCAGGATGGACAGATTAACCATTTTGTTCGCAGAAATAAACATCCACACCCAGATGAGAGAATCTACATGGCAGGGGAAAGAGTTGTCCTGATAAACTCACTAAATTAAGGAACATAATTAAAATGAACTGGGAACAGACTTCCCAAAAGAGACAGTGGCTGAGAAACACATTGGACTTTTTTCCTCAGCCTCACCAATCTGACAGTTCACTGCTTGAGAAAGAGAAGTGAGGGAGCAAAACTGAGAAAGTTATCTTCCTAACTGTGTTCTCTTGGGGGAGTGAGTGGAAGTCTCTTAGCTTGTCAGCCACAGTTAAAAGCATCGAGAGAGAAAATATTTCCTCAAATGGTGTGAATAAAGCCAGGTGTGTTAACTTATGAACCTCTTTATGCAAATTAAACACTTATTTCTCCTAAGAGTTGATATCACACCTCATAAGTGAAATCCAACTTGTAGGAAATGAAAAAGATGAGCATGGCTCCAAAAAATTAATTCTTTATGCATTAGGATCATTTTTATTCACTTATGGGTTGAATTTTCCTGTAAAAGCATTGTGAATGAGGTAGTTTATCTTGAGCCTTCTTCACCTTCAGTCTCCTCTTCTAATTTTTCCTTTTTGTTTCCAGATCTCATTTTTTTTTTCTCCTACCCACCATTCCACGTATATTCAGGCTATCAGTGTCCTTAAATTTCCTGGACCCTCATCCCATAATATAAAGCCAGGAGTTAATTGAAATAACTACATATCCTAGGAAAATGGTCTGGTCAGATTAAACACAAAGTTTATAGAAAGATTTGAATTTGAATTCTGTTTATTTTCCTTAGTTTTCTACATGTTCCTGAGCATGTCGCCTAAGGACTATTAGTCTCATTTTTTCAAGTGTAAAATGCAAGTATCTAAAATCACCCAAGTTAAATAAATTCCTGAAAGAGTGGAAATATAATTAAATTGTAACCATTAAGAGCAAGAGAACTTCCCCAAATTTTTCTAATGGCAGATGCCAGGACCTTGTAATAGTGTATTAAATGGCTTATTTTTAGGAGTTTTTTTTTTTTTTTTTTTAACTAGAATCCAGCTATCATCCTGGAATATAAGGAATTAATCTAAATATCCTCTGAACTCAAAATAAGTAGCTCATACAAATATAGCTTACATAGTGTATTTTACAATTGCATGAATTTAGACCTCGCCATCTAATAATCAGGAGACCACATAGTGACCTGGAGACATAGTTTACAATCTGAAGTTCTAAAGTATTTTAAATTATCCATACAAAAATCATTTTGTTCCCCACATCAGCCCCCCACCCCCGCTAAAAAAAAACAAGCATGGAGGATTGTGTCAAGCATCCCTTGTTTTATAAAGTTAAATGAGTTAATCATTTATGATCATTTTCAGAAAAATTCCCAAATAATATCAAAATTGTTAAACCAGTTCAGTTAGTTGGGGTGAAATGAGGGTGCTGTGCAGGAAGTTTAATTCAGTTATTAATACAAGCTAATTGGCCTAATACCAGTTAATATAGGATTTCCTTTATATAAGAGACACAGCCCAGAACTCCAAACTAAAGTTCATTGTACTGTGACAGAAAAAAAAAAAAAAGAACCTCAAAAAACACTAGCTAACATAGTTATTAAAAAATACATAGTTACAATTTATGACAGATTATGAGTGGAAGAATGTAAACAACAATAAAAGTCTCATTATTCTCTCTTTGATCTTTTCTTTCTTCTATTTTAATCAGCAACAATTCCAAAACTCTGGAGAGTTACCATTTAGAAAAACCGTGGCTCATTAACCTGGTAGAACATATTGTCATGTATGAAACTGTTTGTTGTGAAACCATCGCAGACATCAAGCAATCCTGTTTCTTATATCTGTTTACTTAACAGTTCTTTCATTCTCTTCCCCTATAATGTTCTGAAAAACCTGAATTTATGTAGATGATACCAGTTACTATAATCAAAGAAGCTCCTATGTCAGTAGGCCACCCTTCCATTCTAAACACACACACACCATTTGCATTTTTAGAAAGTAAATAATCATATATATAATCTGGTGTATATATATACATACACAACACACACACACACACACATATATCAGAGGCATAGCTGGAAATGCTACAGAATGACAGTTTATTCAGTTGTCACACAGCCTGTTTTCTGAGGGGAGGAATATCTATTGGTTTATTTCCACAGCCAAAAAAAGACAACGAAAGCCCCTCCTTCCAATGTTTGTCATTTCAGTCCCAACTGTGCTGTAGCCTTTAACTGTGTAAGACAGCAAGACAGCACATTTTGCAGATTAAACCAATAAACTCGCACACATAAAAGAAACAAATCTCATAATTGTGGATTTCAATTAAAGGAAAGGGGATCAAAGCAAACATTCTGCTTGAAATTACACAGCTGCTATCTATACAAAATGAGAGAAACGTCTAGAGCCTGCCATAATTTTGCAGAGGGAAAAAGCCACGCAGCAAAGCCTGCAGTAGAACAGATTGTCTATGCTCCTCACGTCCCAATCAGTAATACAGAAATATTGAGTAATAAATTCCCTGCCTCTCTCGATCTGAAAAGCTCCCACCATCTGTGAAAGACAATTTGTAACAGCCTCCATATTAAGATTCAGTAAACAGACAATCACTCCCATTGTGCCAAGCAGTGGCTACATTTGGAGAAAAGCATAAAGCAAAACAATTAGTAACACCCAAACCCCTCCATTACAAATTATTGAGCCACTACAACAACTAGTTTCAATTGCAGAGCCTCCCGGTTAACTGGAGAGGAATGCAAGAGATTGTGCAGATCTGGCTACCTCGGTGGCCCCGTACGTAGGCCTCATCCTAATGCAGTGAATTATTATTGATGGCTGAGGCAGTTCTGCTCTGTTGGTGAACCAATAATGTCAAGGCAGTACCTGCAAGATTAATTATAGGAGAGAACAGGCTGAGGTTTCCTGGGACTGAGACATTAATATAGACTGAGCATTAGTTTCAGGGGACTCAACAGACAGCTGAACAAACGCCTCAAACAATGTGATCCACACTAAATCCTGGCAGCTGTACCTTAGACCACTTGGAAGTTAACAACAATTGTTTTTAACTGTGAGACACAAAGCATTATATATAATTAAAAAAAAAAAAAAACCTGAAAGTAAAAAAGTGACACTCTGACCAGAGTTACAAATTCAACCTGAGCTATATCCATCGTGTAAATAGATGACATCATTTCACAAGAAAAGTTGGTACCAGTTTTTTTTGTTTTTTTTTTTTAAACCTTTGTCCTTGGAGTGCATCGGATGTATGCTTCTCATTCACTGTATTTTCCAGGGTTTGAAGTATAGTGACTCAACTTCTTTCTGGTTTGAAAGTGAAAGTCACTCAGTTGTGTCCGGCTCTTTGCAACCCCGTGGACTATAGAGTCAATGGAATTCTCCAGGCAGAATACTGGAGTGGGTTGCCTTTCATTTCTCCAGGTGATCTTCCCCAGGGACAGAACCAAGGTCTCCCACACTGAAGGCTGATTTTTTACCAGCTGAGCCACAGAGAAGCCCCCTCTTGGTTTGCCTCAGTGATTAATAAAATCACATGCAGTTTACTCTTAAACTGCCCAGTTGGGATGATATGGCCACTCTAGTTATAAAGCATATGGAGCCTGAAGTAGTTCCTCTTGGTTGCTAAAGCAATCTTTTATCTCAGTATTTTATTTGCTTATGATATATGGGTATTTGTGCACTTTCAGATATTGACAGTAAAATTCATAAAGAGAAGCTGAAGTGTGTCATTAAAGAGAATGAAGGAATGGTAAAATTTTTAACCTCAGTGAAATTCAACCCATGGCTTCCACTTAATTTTGTCAAATTAAAGTTATATAATATGTAATTATATCACATATATGTAGGCAAACACACAAAATACAAGCTCACATGATATTAGCAAACATTTATTTAGTCCTTACTCTATGCCAGAAAGTTGTCTAGATTTTGTATATATATATATTACTTTAATCTCTATTTAAAAACATTTTTATTGGAGCATAGCTGCTTTATAATATTGTGTTAGTTTCTGCTGTACAGCAACGTGAACCAGTTATAGGTCTGTGTGTGTGTGTGTGTATATATATATATATCCCCGTTTTTAGGATTCCCTTCCCATTTAACACACTACAGATCATTGAGTACACTTCCCTGTGCTATCCAATAGGTTCTCATTAGTTACCAATTTTATACATAGCAGTGTATATATGTCAATCCCAATCTCCCAATTCATCTCATCTCTCCTCCCCCCACCCTTGCTGTTTTCTACATCTATGTTTTAATCTCTTTAAAACATTTTAGTTCTATACATATTTTATTAAAAGTTACAGCTGAGACAACTTGCATAGACAAGCTGTTTCATAAAAAATGTTCAGTCAGTTCAGTTTAGTCGCTCAGTCACGTCTGACTCTTTGTGACTGCATGAATTGCAGCACACCAGGCCTCCCTGTCCATCACCATCTCCCAGAGTTCACTCAAACTCATGTCCATTCAGTCAGTGATGCCATCCAGCCATCTCATCCTCTGTCGTCCCCTTCTCCTCCTGCCCCCAATCCCTCCCAGCATCAGAGTCTTTTCCAATGAGTCAACTCTTCCCATGAGGTGGCCAAAGTACTGGAGTTTCACCTTCAGCATCATTCCTTCCAATGAACACCCAGGACTGATCTCCTTCAGAATGGACTGGTTGGATCTCCTTGCAGTCCAAGGGACTCTCAAGAGTCTTCTTCAACACCACAGTTCAAAAGCATCAATTCTTCGGCGCTCAGTTTTCTTCACAGTCCAACTCTCACATCCATATATGACCACTGGAAAAACCATAGCCTTGACTAGACGGAACTCTGTTGGCAAAGTAATGTCTCTGCTTTTGAATATGCTATCCAGGTTGGTCATAAATTTCCTTCCAAGGAGTAAGCATCTTTTAATTTCATGGCTGCAGTCACCATCTGTAGTGATTTTGGAGTCCAAAAAAATAAAGTCTGACACTCTTTCCACTGTTTTCCCATCTATTTCCCATGACGTGATATGACCAGATGCCATGATCTTCGTTTTCTGAATGTTGAGCTTTAAGCCAACTTTTTCACTCTCCACTTTCACTTTCATCAAGAGGCTTTTGAGTTCCTCTTTACTTTCTGCCATAAGGGTGGTGCTATCTGCATATCTGAGGCTATTGATATTTCTCCCGGCAATCTTGATTCCAGTTTGTGTTTCTTCCAGCCCAGCGTTTCTCATGATGTACTCTGCATAGAAACTAAACAAGCACGGTGACAGTATACAGCCTTGATGTACTCCTTTTCCTATTTGGAACCAGTCTGTTGTTCCATGTCCAGTTCTAACTGTTGCTTCCTGACCTGCATATAGGTTTCTCAAGAGGCAGGTCAGGTGGTCTGGTGTTCCCATCTCTTTCAGAATTTTCCACAGTAAAAAAGGTTAGATGGTGAATAAACAATAGTGCTCAGATTCAAATACAAAGCACCTCTGGCCTCAGTAACCAGTCTCTAACCAGAAGACATGTTGTCTTGTAATGCATGCATGTATGTGTGTGTGTGTGTGTGTGCTCACGCACATCTGGCATACACTAGAAAAAAACCATAGGCTTATAACCATATATTGCTGATTTTCTCATTGTAACTGGAAGGCTTTTTAAAATATTTTAACACAGAAAAATTATCCAAAACTAATTTATGTTGAGAATTAATACTACTCTCCACTTTTTCCTATTCTCTTCAAGCAGCATTTCTCCCTATTCTCTCTTCAGCAGGAAGTGATAAAGAATTTAAGATGGATTTCAGCTATTGTGTTAAAACTTCATGACTGTAGAGTGTGTGACAGAAGTGAGTTATCAGGCATCTTCACATGAGGAAAGACAAATGTCATTGTCAACCCTAAATAGACAGGGAGGAACACTGTGCTTGTGAAAGAACTTTAATTCCAAGTAACTGGAAGGATTGCATTCATATATATGTATAGATCACCTATCACTGGCACTCCTGTTGGGAGTGTTTCAGTATAAAATTTAGAATTTAAAAGTGCTTGCAATCTGAATGTACTATGTAAGGTTATAGAGTTTAAGATGATTTTAAATTATAAAAGAATACAATTTTAAATCATTAAATAAAATTTTATCCATTGGTATTCTTTGGCATAAGTAAAACACAAGAACAAAGACCATGCCCTCTGCTAACAAGAGGAAATAAGAAACAACCATTATTTTCCCTGGTGCCTTCAGTTCAGCTCAGTCATGTCTGACTATTTGCGACCCCTTGGACTGCAGCATGCCAGGCCTCCCTGTCCATCACCAACTGCCAGAGCCTACTCAAACTCATGTCTATCGCATCTGTGATGCCATCCAACCATCTCATCACCTGATGTCTCCTTCTCCTCCTGCCTTCAATCTTTCCCAGCATCAGGGTCTTTTCCAATGAGTCGGTTCTCCATATCAGGTGTATTACTCAGCCATTAAAAAGAATACATTTGAATCAGTTCTAATGAGGTGGATGAAACTGGAGCCTATTATACAGAGTGAAGTAAGCCAGAAGGAAAAACACCAATACAGTATACTAACGCATATATATGGAATTTAGAAAGATGGTAACGATAACCCTGTATACGAGACAGCAAAAGAGACACTGATGTATAGAACAGTCTTATGGACTCTGTGGGAGAGGGAGAGGGTGGGAAGATTTGGGAGAATGGCATTGAAACATGTAAAATATCATGTATGAAACGAGATGCCAGTCCAGGTTCAATGCACGATACTGGATGCTTGGGGCTGGTGCACTGGGACGACCCAGAGGGATGGTATGGGGAGGGAGGAGGGAGGAGGGTTCAGGATGGGGAACACATGTATACCTGTGGTGGATTCATTTTGATATTTGGCAAAACTAATACAATTATGTAAAGTTTAAAAATAAAATAAAATTAATTAATAAAAAAAAAAAACTATTGGAGTTTCAGCTTCAGCATCAGTCTTTCCAATGAATATTCAGGACTGATTTCCTTTAGGATGGACTGGTTGGATCTCCTTGCAGTCCAAGGGACTCTCAAAGTCTTCTCCAACACCACAGTTCAAAAGCATCAATTCTTCGGTGCTCAGCTTTCTTTATAGTTCAACTCTCACATCGATACATGACTACTGGTGCCTAAGTCAATTAAAAAGGCTAAGTTAAACTGACAGTTTAGGAAGAAGCTTTAGCTCTTCTATGACTGCCTACAGGGAATTCCTATGTCAGTAGACAAATTATCCTGTTTCCATTTGCTCTTCATCCCCAGTACACTCCTCAGTTATTGAGCACATATTGTTTCAGACACAGATCAACACTGGGTTTGATGCTTGGATACTGTGATGAGTGAGACAGACTAGATCCCCGCCCGTGTAATGTATATAGTCTTGTGAACAAGAGACACAATAATTATCTAAATAAATTGATAATTGAGAGAGTTGCTGATTCCTTTTCATTAGTTCATACCTTAATGCCTTTTTTCTTTTTACCTCAGTGTCATCTCTAGTTTCTCTTATATGCTTTTGAAATCAGTAAGGAGGTCACTGAAATTTTCAGATTTGATATCTAAAACCTGAGGCAATTTCCTCATTGTTGGTTCTCTTCCTTTTTTTCCCTGACATTCTCAAAGATGAAAAACATGTTTAATGCATATTTTTTAATAAATAGTAGCTATGAAGTCTTTAATACTGTTTCTCAGATTTCTTTATTTTATATAGTTAGCTTTCTGAAATGAACTACATCTTCTGCTATGTTTTTTAGGGTGTTTTTAGCATTGAATCTATGTCTTTATCTTTCTACCTAAAATTTATATAAAGTTTTTACATCAAGATTTTCTCTGCTTGAATCATATTATTATCATTAAAAAGTGAAAGTGAAAGTTAAGTCGCTCAGTCATGTCCGACTTTTTGCGACCCCGTGCCCACCAGGCTCCTCTGTCCACGGTATTCTCCAGGCAAGAATACTGGAGTGAGTGGCCATTTCCTTCTCCAGGGGATCTTTCCAACCCAAGAATCAAACCCAGGTCTCCCACATTGCATGCAGACACTTTAAACTCTGAGCCACGAAGGAAGCCCATATTAATGAATTATCATTAACTTATGCTTTTAAAGTTGGGATTCAGATACAATCTGTTGAACCAAGTTCACAACACACCATCATCATGGGACTATGCCACAAAACTCTCAATTTCTTTTGTTTGTTGGTTGGTTTTATTCACTTCATTTTGTTTTTCATCCCTTACATTTCCCTCCTCCACCTACTCCATAGAAAACTATTCTATAATATTGAATATGGGAACAAATTTTCAGTATATGTTATTTTAAAGCAGACATTTATATTCAGTGCTTATATTTTAAAAAATATAATGGAAATGTGTAATCAATTGCAAAATAATTATCTTTTTCTTCCACCCCACTTTACATTAAGTTTTAAAGATTCATGTATATCACCTTATCCATATATAATCTTTTACTTTAACTGCTGCCTACTGATCCATGGAGTGTAGTCAGCAGAGCTAACTATTAACACTTGCCTAATGATCTACAGATTGATTATATTCTTTGCAGCCAAAGATGGAGAAGCTCTATGCGGTCAGCAAAAACAAGGCAGGGAGATGACTGTGGCTCAGATCACGAACTCCTTACTGCCAAACTCGGACTTAAATTGAAGAAAGTAGGGAAAACCTCTAGACCAATCAGGTATGACCTAAATCAAATTGCTTGTGATTATACAGTGGAAGTGAGAAATAGATTTAAGGGACTAGATCTGAGAGATAAGTGCTTGATGAACTACGGACGGAGGTTTGTGACATTGTACAGGAGACAAGGATCAAGACCATCCCCATGGAAAAGAAATGCAAAAAGGCAAAATGGCTGCCTGGGGAGGCCTTACAATTAACTATGAAAAGAAGAGAAGTAAAAAGCAAAGGAGAAAAGGAAAGATAGAAACACCTGAATGCAGAGTTCCAAAGAATAGCAAGGAGAGATTAGAAAGCCTTCCTCAGCAATCAATGCAAAGAAATAGAGGAAACAACAGAATGGGAAAGACTTGAAGAGATTTCTTCAAGAAAATTAGAGATACCAAGGGAACATTTCAAGCAAAGATGGGCTCGACAAAGGACAGAAATGGTATGGAACTAACAGAAGCAGAAGATATTAAGAAGAGGTGGCAAGAATACACAGAAGAACTGCACAAAAAAGATCTTCATGACCCAGATAATCACGATGGTGTGATCACTCACCTAGAACCAGACATCCTGGAATGTGAAGTCAAGTGGGCCTTAGAAAGCATCACTACGAACAAAGCTCATGGAGGTGATGGAATTCCAGTTGAGCTATTTCAAATCCTGGAAGATGATGCTGTGAAAGTGCTGCACTCAATATGCCAACAAATTTGGAAAACTCAGAAGTGGCCACAGGACTGGAAAAGGTCAGTTTTCATTCCAATTCCAAAGAAAGGCAATGCCAAAGAATGATCAAACTACTGCACAATTGTACTCATCTCACACGCTAGTAAAGTAATGCTCAAAATTCCCCAAGCCAGGCTTCAGCACTACGTGAACGGTGAACTTAAAAAAGTTCAAGCTGGTTTTAGAAAAGGCAGAGGAACCAGAGATAAAATTGCCAACATCTGCTGGATCATCAAAAAAGGAGGAGAGTTCCAGAAAAACATCTATTTTTACTTCATTGACCATGCCAAAGCCTTTGACTGTGTGGATCACAATAAACTGTGGAAAATTCTGGAAGAGATGGGAATACCAGACCACCTGACCTGCCTCTTGAGAAACCTATATGCACATCGGGAAGCAACAGTTAGAACTGGACATGGAACAACAGACTGCTTCCAAATACAAAAAGGAGTACGTCAAGGCTGTATATTGTCACTCTGCTTATTTAATTTATATGCAGAGCACATGATGAGAAATGCTGGGCTGAATGAAGCACAAGCTGGAATCAAGATTGCTGGGAAAATATCAATAACCTCAGATATGCAGATAACACCACCTTTATGGCAGAAAGTGAAGAGGAACTAAAAAGCCTCTTGATGAAAGTGAAAGAGGACAGTGAAAATGTTGGCTTAAAACTCAACATTCAGAAAACTAAGAACATGACATCTGGTCCCATCACTTCATGGCAAATAGATGGGGAAAGAGTGTCAGACTTTATTTTTCTGGGCTCCAAAATCACTGCAGATGGTGTTGCAGCCATGAAATTAAAAGACACTTGCTCCTTGGAAGGTAAGTTATGACCAACCTAGATAGCATATTGAAAAGCAGAGACATTACTTTGCTAACAAAGGTCCATCTAGTCAAGGCTATGGTTTTTCCAGTAATCACGTATGGATGTGAGAGTTGGATTGTGAAGAAAGCTGAGTGCCTAAGAATTGATGCTTTTGAACTGTGGTGTTGGAGAAGACTCTTGAGAGTCCCTTGGACTGCAAGGATATCCAACCAGTCCATCCTAAAGGAGATCAGTCCTGGGTGTTCATTGGAAGGACTGATGCTAAAGCTGAAACTCCAGTACTTTGGCCAACTAATGAGAAGAGTTGACTCATTGGAAAAGACTCTGATGCTGGGAGGGATTGGGGGTAGGAGGAGAAGGGGATGACAGAGGATGAGATGGCTGGATGGCATTACTGACTTGATGGATGTGAGTTTGGGTGAACTCCAGGAGCTGGTGATGGACAGGGAGGCCTGGTGTGCTGCAATTCATGGGGTCACAAAGAGTTGGACACGACTGAGCGACTGAACTGAACTGAACTGAACTGAATGATCTACCACCTGCTACAACAAATCTCATGGTGAGAAACTAACATATTTACTCATACATACCTGTGTGATATTGTCTCTGTGTTGTTGTTGTTGTTCAGTGGCTAAGTTGTATTCAGCTCATTGAGACCCCCCTGACTGCAGCATGCCAGGCTCCCCTGTCCCTCATTACTTCCTGGAGTTTGCTCAAACTCATTGGAATCATACCAAGTGGAATTTCAGTGTCATGGTTTATGGAAGGAAAGAGTAAACAGGAGGCTGTGATATACTATTTCCATCTATCTGGTTGTGTAAGACAGAAAGATGTCCTACTCAAATCATCTTGTAAACATATTATCATCTGGTCTTTCACAAAACACACAGTGACATTTTCTGCCAGGCAAGCCCTTAAGTTAGGAATATTTAACAAGGCCCTATCAGTTATGTGTGTTTGTGTGTGTGTGTGTGTGTGTATTGTTGTTCTCTCACGAAGTTGTGTCCGGATCTTGGTGACCCCATGAACTGCAGCACACCAGACTTCCCTGTTCCTTCAGCATCTCCCCGAATCTGCTCAAATTCGTGTCTATTGAGTCAGTCATGACATCCAGCCATTTCATTCTCTGTGGCCCCCTTCTCTTGCCCTCAGTCTTCCCCAGCATCAGGGTCTTTCCAAAGAGTTTGCTCTTCACATCAGGTGGCCAAGGTACTGGAGCTTCAGGTTCAGCATCAGTCCTTCTGGTGAATATTCAGTGTTGATTCCTTTACAATTGACTGGTCTGATCTTGCTGTGTGTGTGTGTGTGTGTGTGTGTGTGTGTGTGTGTGTATGTGTGTTTATGTGTGTGTGTGTGTGTGTTGTTGTTCTGTCACTAAGTTGTGTCCGGATCTTGGTGATCCCATGAATTGCAGCACACCAGACTTCCCTGTTCCTCAGCATCTCCCCGAATCTGCTCAAATTCGTGTCCATTGAGTCAGTCATGACATCCAGCCATTTCATTCTCTGTGGCCCCCTTCTCTTGCCCTCAGTCTTCCCCAGCATCAGGGTCTTTCCAAAGAGTTTGCTCTTCACATCAGGTGGCCAAGGTATTGGAGCTTCAGGTTCAGCATCAGTCCTTCTGGTGAATATTCAGTGTTGATTCCTTTACAATTGACTGGTCTGATCTTGCTGTGTGTGTGTGTGTATGTGTGTGTATGTGTATGTATGTGTGTTTATGTGTGTGTGTGTGTGTGTGTGTTGTTGTTCTGTCACTAAGTTGTGTCCGGATCTTGGTGATCCCATGAATTGCAGCACACCAGACTTCCCTGTTCCTCAGCATCTCCCCGAATCTGCTCAAATTCGTGTCCATTGAGTCAGTCATGACATCCAGCCATTTCATTCTCTGTGGCCCCCTTCTCTTGCCTTCAGTCTTCCCCAGCATCTGGGTCTTTCCAAAGAGTTTGCTCTTCACATCAGGTGGCCAAGGTATTGGAGCTTCAGGTTCAGCATCAGTCCTTCCAATGAATATTCAGGGTTGATTCCTTTACAATTGACTGGTCTGATCTTGCTGTGTGTGTGTGTGTGTGTGTGTGTGTGTGTGTGTGTGTGTGTATACGTGTGTGTGTCTGTGTGTGTATAACACGCAGTTCTGGAGACAGGAAGTCCAGCATCAAGGCTCCGCAGGTCTGGTTTTCCTGAGACTCTGCTCGGCTTACAGAGCTCTGCCTTCTTGCAGCGTCCTCACATGGTCTTCTTTCTGCTGTCCACATTCCTGGTATCTCTTTATATGTCCAAATTTTGTCCTCTTATGAGAACACAAATAAGATTAGATTAAAATATATCCTCATGGTCCTAAATTTAACATAATTGGTTTAATTTAATTTGAACTTAGAGGTTTAAAGGCATTATCTATAAATACAGACACATTCTAAGACACTGAAGGTAAGAATTTCAATATATAAATTTGGGAGGAACACATGTGAGCCCATATACAAACCCTGTATGGCTCATCTCCATTGCTTACTTAAACCTGCCATAGCTCTTTAGAAAATGTCATGTAGGCTAGATACTTTGCAGGGTATAAAATGGAAATATTTCTTCACTTGTGGAGCGTTTTTCTGTGTAAGTGATGCCCACCTGCCCAGGAATAGCTGAGAATGTATATGTTAAAACTCTGTTAGACACACTGTAAAACAAAGAGGAAAGACATGAGAAGTGTTGTTGACAGTCTTGGATTTCTTCATCTCTCTTGGTTCACGATTATTCACGTCCCTGAAATTACTGGTAAAATTGACGCTGAAGGAGAACTCAGCCTCATGTGTGTCTTATTTATAAACTTTTTATATTATCTAACACATGCAACTATTAAAACTAATGTATTACTCTGTTTTGGTTATTACATCTGTATACTATCAATCAATGCTATCCCTGTTTTCATAAAGATTTTAGAATCAAAAGATGTTTTTAAATTTAAAACACTGGGAACTTCATAATCATATCCTTGTGGCAACTTTTAAAAATACCTCATTGATAGGTATTATTGTTTCTTTGAATTAAAAAAAAAAGATGTTGGGAGGAATTTCAGGAAGCAGAAATAACTTGTGGAGGAAACAGTAATGAGTAAAATGTTAGAAAATGTGGAAGAAGGCAAAATGGCATCCCTGAGAAAGAGAGGACCACAAGACTGGGATTAAGACTGGGTAGCAAACAATTAATCATCTAGATAACTATTTTCCTTGATTGAGAAACAAACCAAGACTTAAACATACCATAGGGAAATTCCTCCCTTATTTTTCTCCACTTCATTAGCACTAAATAGTTAAAAGGAAAAATCAAGAAATCATGCCTGGTTTATTACACCAAAAGTAAGGACATCCTTCTCAAATATTCCTGCACTATCAGAAGATTATCTAGACATACTGTTCAGTTCAGTTCAGTTGCTCAGTCGTGTCTGACTCTTTGCGACCCCATGAATCGCAGCACGCCAGGCCTCCCTGTCCATTACCAACTCCCGGAGTTCACTCAAACTCATGTCCATCGAGTCAGTGATGCCATCCAGCCATCTTATCCTCTGTCATCCCCTTCTCCTCCTGATCCCAATCCCTCCCAGCATCAGAGTCTTTTCCAATGAGTCAACTCTTCGCATGAGGTGGCCAAAGTACTGGAGTTTCAGCTTTAGCATCATTCCTTCCAAAGAAATCCCAGGGCTGATCTCCTTCAGAATGGACTGGTTGGATCTCCTTGCAGTCCAAGGGACTGGCAAGAATCTTCCCCAACACCACAATTCAAATGCATCAATTCTTTGGCACTTAGCTTTCTTCACAGTCCAACACTCACATGCATACATGACCACTGGTAAAACCACAGTCTTGACTAGACGGACCTTGGTTGGCAAAGTAATGTCTCTGCTTTTGAATATGCTATCTAGATTGGTCATAAATTTCCTTCCAAGGAGTAAGCATCTTTTAATTTCATGGCTGCAATCACCATCTGCAGTGATTTTGGAGCCCCAAAAAATAAAGTCTGACACTATTTCCACTGTTTCCCCATCTATTTGCCATGAAGTGATAGGACCAGATGCCATGATCTTTGTTTTCTGAATGTTGAGCTTTAAGCCAACTTTTTCACTCACATCTTTCACTTTCATCAAGAGGCTTTTGAGTTCCTCTTCACTTTCTGCCATAAGGGTGGTGCCATCTGCATATCTGAGGTTATTGATATTTCTCCCGGCAATCTTTATTCCAGCTTGTGCTTCTTCCAGCCCAGCATTTCTCATGATGTACTCTGCATATAAGTTAAATAAGCAGGGTGACAATATACAGCCTTGACGTACTCCTTTTCCTATTTGGAACCAGTCTGTTGTTCCATGTCCAGTTCTAACTGTTGCTTCCTGACCTGCATATAGGTTTCTCAAGAGATAGACTGTTAGCTCCAATTAAAAACAAGATGCTTAAATGACACCAGAGCAGCAGTTCAAAAGATTCAATAAACAAATAGATTTAATAGAAAAAAAACAGCCTGAGGTTATATACTCCAATTAACAGGACTACTGAACTACTAGTTCAAAAATTCAGTACACCGGCACTAGATTTTATTTTTAATCTGGAAAGAAGTTAACAACTTAAAATATAAGAATACATTATTACATTAAGAATACATTTGCTGCAAAAAAACTTGAATATCAGTAGCTTAAACCTAACAAAGGCTTACTTTATTGTCATAATCAAAAGATGTTTCTTTAGGTAGCAACCTGTATCCGAAGTAGGCAGAAGAAGGAAAACAGAAGAAATTTGTGAAACTCTTTTTTCTTTTAATTTAAATTTATTTATTTTAATTGGACGTTAATTACTTTGTAGTATTGTATTGGTTTTGCCATACATCAACGTGAATCTGCCACAGGTGTACATGTGTTCCCCATCCTGAACCCCCTTCCCAACTCCCTCCCTGTATCATCCCTCTGGGTCATCCCAGTGTACCAGCCCCAAGGATCCTGTATCATGCACTGAACCTGGACTGGCGATTCATTTTTTATGTGATGTTATACATGTTTCAATGCCATTCTCCCAAATCATCCCACCCTCTCCCTCTCCCACAGAGTCCAAAAAACTGTTCTATACATCTGTGTCTCTTTTGCTCTCTTGCATACAGGGTTATCATTACCATCTTTCTAAATTCCATATATATGCATTAGTATACTATATTGGTATTTTTCTTTCTGGCTTACTTCACTCTGTATAATAGGCTCCAGTTTAATCTACCTCATTAGAACTGATTCAAATTTATTCTTTTTGATGGCTGAGTAATACTCCATTGTGTATATGTACCACAGCTTTCTTATCCATTCATCTGCTGATGGACATCTAGGGTGCTTCCATGTCCTGGCTATTATAAACAGTGCTGCGATGAACACTGGGGTACACGTGTCTCTTTCAATTTTGGTTTTCTTGGTGTGTATGCCCAGCAGTGGGATTGCTGGATCATAAGGCAGTTCTATTTCCAGTTTTTTAAGGAATCTCCACACTGTTCTCCATAGTGGCTGTACTAGTTTGCATTCCCACCAACAGTGTAAGAGGGTTCCCTTTTCTCCACACCCTCTCCAGCAGTTATTGCTTGTAGACTTTTGGATCGCAGCTATTCTGACTGGCCTGAAATGGTACCTCATTGTGGTTTTGATTTGCATTTCTCTGATAATGGAGAAGGAAATTGCAACCCACTCCAGTGTTCTTGCCTGGAGAATCCCAGGGATGGCAGAGCTTGTTGGGCTGCTGTCTATGGGGTCGCGCAGAGTCAGATACGACTGAAGTGACTTAGCAGAGATAATGAGTGATGTTGAGCATCTTTTCATGTGTGTGTTAGCCATCCCTATGTCTTCTTTAGAGAAATATCTGTTTAGTTCTTTGGCCCATTTTTTGATTGGGTCATTTATTTTTCTGGAATTGAGCTGTAGGAGTTGCTTGTATATTTTGAGATTAGTTATTTGTCAGTTGCTTCATTTGCTATTATTTTCTCCCATTCTGAAGGCTGTCTTTTCACCTTGCTTATAGTTTCCTTTGTTGTGCAGAAGATTTTAAGTTTAATTAAGTCCCATTTGTTTATTTTTGCTTTTATTTCCAATATTCTGGGAGGTGGGTCATAGAGGATCCTGCTGTGATGTATGTCGGAGAGTGTGTTGCCTATGTTCTCCTCTAGCAGTTTTATACTTTCTGGTCTTAGGTTTAGATCTTTAATCCATTTTGAGTTTATTTTTGTGTATGGTGTTAGAAAGTGTTCTAGTTTCATTCTTTTACAAGTGGTTGACCAGTTTTCCCAGCACCACTTGTTAAAGAGATTGTCTTTAATCTATTGTATATCCTTGCCTCCTTTGTCAAAGATAAGGTGTCCATAGGTGCATGGATTTATCTCTGGGCTTTCTATTTTGTTCCATTGATCTATATTTCTGTCTTTGTGCCAGTACCATACTGTCTTGATGACTGTGGCTTTGTAGTAGAGCCTGAAGTCAGGCAGGTCGATTCCTCCAGTTCCATTCTTCTTTCTCAAGATTGCTTTGGCTATTTGAGGTTTTTTGTATTTCCATACAAATTGTGAAATTATTTGTTCTTGCTCTGTGAAAAATACCGTTGGTAGCTTGATAGGGATTGCATTGAATCCATAGATTGCTTTGGATAGTATACTCATTTTCACTATATTGATTCTTCCGATCCATGAACATGGTATATTTCTCCATCTATTTTTGTCCTCTTTGATTTTTTTCACCAATGTTTTACAGTTTTCTATATATAGGTCTTTAGTTTCTTTAGGTAGATATATTCCTAAGTATTTTATTCTTTTCGTTGCCTAAGTATTTTATTCTTTTCGTTGCAATGGTGAATGGAATTGTGTCCTTAATGTCTCTTTCTATTTTCTCATTATTATTGTATAGGAATGCAAGGGATTTCTATGTGTTGATTTTATATCATGCAACTTTACTATATTCATTGATATTAAGGAGGCACTAAAACTCTGAAGCTTCTTACAGAATTCCATTTACATATTTTTGGCTACAACACTATCACATGAGCAAACTTTGCTGCTGGAGAAAGTTAAAAAATATTTATTTTGATCTGTACATCTCGCTACTTCAACTGGAATCTTTTCAGTGAGAAAAAAAAGATAACAATAGATATTGAGTAGACAATTAAGAGTAATTGCTGAAGTAATGACTCCTAAGCTTATCTAGAGAGAAACTATTTGAAACAGCAGACCAAAGAACTGATATTACCCTTGAGTTCTCTATTTTAAATCAACATAACAATAACTGTTGTTTCTACAAAGTATCTGGCTGTTAAATTGCTACACGTAAATAAGAAGCTTGTTTTATTCAAAACAGAAAAAAGTAATTGCACAGTATTTTTTTTTTTTTCAAGAAACTTTAGCAAACAATGCTAGGAGAAAACTTTATCCATGATGTCTATTTTACAACACTGTGCACATATAACTATCAGAAAATGTGAAGGGAGTCTGAGATTTAAGCAAATCTCTGACTCATCCCTTGTAGTGATCACAGAATCATTATATATGTCAACTTCTTAAATAATTTTGACAATTATTGCTCCCACAAAGTAATTTCTCCTTTGATTGAAATTTTAACTTCCCTTGTTGCACTGATCTATTGTTCCTGGTGATATATTATCAAGGATTCTTATTGATTTAACTACACTGTAATATCAGGTATGTTTTATTCATTATGTACCCCTTTATTACTTATTCAATTTTCAGCAAAGTAGGTTCCTAACATATACCATATATATTTATAGAATGAATGAATCTGATGAATACTGTTGACCTCATTATTACTGTCAACCTCATTATTCCATAAACTTGTAATGTTTAGTGAATTTGTCTGAAACATAATTTCAACCCTAAACTCCATCTAGACCAACCTTTGTTCCCATGGTGTGTGTGTGTGTGTGTTATAGTGACATTGTATAAGCCAGGGATATTGTGCAAATGTAAAGGATATTATGAGATTTTGTTATTGCTTGTTTGGGTTTAAATATACTTACAATGGAATGAGTAAATATGCATTTTAGTATTTGCTAAGAAATAACACAGTTTCTCTATTCTAAAAGATATGTCTCCTTTTTGATTAGAGGGAAAATAAGCAAGCAATAATGCTAAAGTTTGGTACATGTGATAAATTTTATTTTCTGTATATATTTGATTTACTCCAACTTCAACTTTTGGGGTAGGCATTATAATTATAAGGTCCTTCTCTCAAAGATGTCTCAATTCCCATAACCTGTGACTATGTTACTTTACATAGTAAAGGGGACATTCCACATGATTAAATTAAACATCATGCCACTGAAAGAACAGCCTGAATTATCCAGTGGGCCCAGTGTAATCACAAGGGTCCTGATAAGAGAAGGCCAGAAGGCTGAGTCAGACAGAGAGATTTGAAAATGTTACACTGTTGGCTTTGAAAATGGGAAAGGGGCCATGAGCCAGGAATGGAAGGTGACTTCTAGAGGTTGGAAAAGGTAAAGACAAATTCTCCCCTGAAGTCTAGGAATAATACAGCTCCACCAACACCTGGATTTTAGCCTAGTAAGACTCTTGGATTTCTGACCTCCAGAAATGTAGGGTAATGAATCATGTTGTTTTCAACCACTAAGTTTTTGGTAAATTGTTACAGCAGAAATAGGACATGAACACAACTCACCACCACAACTAATCCAAATGATTGATCTCTTTTGGATGTCACTACAGAGGCTTTACAGGTGAAGTGTTTAGTGTCTCAAAATCCTGCCTCAGCCCACTTAGTATTAAAATACATAGGGTGACTTACAGTGTTTTTATAACCTAGAGTTAAAAGGGAACTCAAAACTGTGAGGTCCTCAAAACTGCAGCTTCAGTGGCTCCTATATCTATGGTAAACTTTTTTTTTTTTCCTGGTTTTGTGGCAATTATTGGACTATTATTCTTTCACCATATAATACAATGTTAACTGCAGAATGTTTTAGTAGAAACTCTTTATCAAATTGAGGGAATATCCTTCTATTCCTGTTTGTCCTGAGAATGTTTGATTAGATGGGTGTTGAAATTTTTCACGATTTTTCTGCATAGATTGGTATATCTCCAAGGGATATTTTTAGCCTATTAATAAGGTAGATGATATGAGATAATTTTTGAATGTTGAAACAGCCATGCCTCCCTAGAATAAACCCTGTGAGTCATGGTGTAAAATTGCCACCTGTTGCTGAATTTTATTTGTTAATATTTTGTTAAACATTTCTGTGTCTATATTCACAAGTGATATTACTATAGGGATTGAGTGGAACTTTCTTTGTGTGATATCAGGTATTAGGATAACAATCTTCCAAAAATAGCTTCAAAAAATCAGTTAAGAGGCGTTTCCTCATCATGAAAAGTCTGAAAGTATCTCTAGAACTTGTATTAGGTTTTTAAAAGTTAGGCAAAATTCTTTACAGAAACCATCTTGACATGCAGATTTATTTTTCAGGAAGTTTTAAATTTAAAATCTATTGCCTTTATAGTTATATGGCTATCAAATTATCTATTTTATTTTAGATGATTTGTAGTAGTTTCTTTTTCCAAATAACAAGTCCATTTATCTAAGTTGTCAAATGTATGTGTGAAGAAACCTTAGCGCCGAAGAATTGATGCTTTTGAACTGTACTGTTGGAGAAGACTCTTGCGAGTCCCTTAGACTGCAAGGAGATCCAACCAGTCCATTCTGAAGGAGATCAGCCCTGGGTGTTCTTTGGAAGGAATGATGCTAAAGCTGAAACTCCAGTACTTTGGCCACCTTATGCAAAGTGTTGACTCATTGGAAAAGACTCTGATGCTGGGAGGGATTGGGGTCAGGAGGAGAAGGGGACGACAGAGGATGAGATGGCTGGATGGCATCACTGACTCGGTGTTTGTGAGTTTGAGTGAACTCTGGGAGATGGTGATGGACAAGGAGGCCTGGCGTGCTGCGATTCATGGGGTCGCAGTGACACAAGAGTCGGACATGACTGAGCGACTGAACTGAACTGAACTGAAGCATTCATAGCACTTATTTTTTCAGCCTATTGCAGCATCTGTACTGATATTCTGTTTTTGATATTGACGATTTTTCTTTCTTTCAAGACTTGCAAAATATTCAGTTCAGTTCAGTTGCTCAATCATGTCCGACTCTTTGCGATCTCATGGACTGCAGAACCCAGGCCTCCCTGTCCATCATCAACTCCCAGAGTTTACTCAAACTCATTTCCATTGAGTCGGTGATGCCACCCAAGTCAACTCCTTCTCCCACCTTCAATCTTTCCCGGCATCAGGGTCTTTTCAAATGAGTCAGTTCTTCACATTAGGTAGCCAAAGTATTCGAGATTCAGCTTTAGCATCAGTCCTTCCAGTGAATATTCAGGACTGAATTCCTTTAGGATGGACTGGTTGGATCTCCTTGCAGTCCAAGGGACTCTCAAGAGTCTTCTCCAACACCACAATTCAAAAACATCAATTCTTCGGCACTCAGCTTTCTTCAGAGTCCAACTCTCACATCCATACATGACTACTGCAAAAACCATAGCTTTGACTAGACCGACCTTTGTTGGCAAAGTGATTTCTTTCCTTCTTATTATGCTGTCTAGGTTGGTCATAGATTTTCTTCCAAGGAGAAAGCATCTTTTAATTTCATGGCTGCAATTACTGTCTGCAGTGATTTTGGAGCTCCCCAAAATAAAGTCAGCCACTGTTTACACTGTTTCCCCATCTATTTACCATGAAGTGATGAGACCAGATGCCATGATCTTAGTTTTCTGAATGTTAAGTTTTAAGCCAACTTTTTCACTCTCTTCTTTCACTTTTATCAAGAGGCTCTTTGGTTCTTCTTCACTTTCTGCCCTAAGTGTGGTGTCATTTACCTATCTGAGGTTATTTATACTTCTCCCAGCAATCTTGATTCCAGTTTGTGCTTCATCCAGCCCAGAGTTCCTCATGACGTACTGCTTCACTGAACAAATTCTGATTAATATTTTGTCAGAAGCCAAGTTGCTCCTGCTCTGGTTGGATTTTGCTACTCTCTAGACCTGTTACCCTGGAGAAGGCAATGACACCCCACTCTGGTACTCTTGCCTGGAAAATCCCATGGACAGAGGAGCCTGGTAGGCTGCAGTCCATGGGATTGCAAAGAGTCGGTCACAACTGAGCGACTTCCCTTTCTCTTTTCAATTTCATGCACTGGAGAAGTAAATGGCAACCCACTCCAGTGTTCTTGCCTGGAGAATCCCAGTGACGGGGGAGCCTGGTGGGCTGCCATCTATGGGGTCGCACAGAGTCAGACACGACTGAAGCGACTTAGCAGCAGCAGCAGCACCAGACCTGTTATGCAACACTAAAGACTGGAATTTCTTAGCCATAATCTTGGGAAATCCATCTTCTATCTCCAAATATTTGATCCTTTCTTTCCTCAGTTGCCTATTTGAGTACTTTCTTGATATAATCATTTTATTGCAGCACATCAGTCAGAATCTTTTTGAAAAAGTTTCATAGGAGACTGGTTTGTTGTTGTTTGGTTTTGTCCTTTGCAAGTAGGAAACAATTTTACTCTTTTATGGTTAAATTATATAGTTACAAAATTTGATGTAGGAATCCTATCACTACATTTAATTCTAAATTTCAGTTTAAGCAATTCTTTGTATGTTTCTTATTTATTTTTATTTTTTTCCCAGAATCTCTTTAGTGTTTTCTCTTTGTCCCAAGAGTTTCAAAAGTGCACATTAATATGCTTTGGGACATAGTCACTTCTTTGAGGTAAAATTCTCAATTTAGAGTTAGATATTCAATAAAATTCTCCAATTTTAAGAGTATAATTATAAGATTTTGGAATTATATAAAATCATTTAACTACTCACAATAATCAGGACATTTTGATCACTCCATTGTTACCAATGTCTTGACTTTACTAGAATTTCATGTGAGTACACAGTCTTTTGTGTCTGGCTTATTTAACTTAGCATCATGCTTTTGAGATTTGTTCAAGTTGGTGTTATCAGTTGTTTTTTTTTTTTTTCCTTGCTCATACTGCACAGTATTTTATTATATTCATATATCAAGTTTCCTTATACATTCATAAGTTGATGTGCATTTGGATAGTTTTCTACATTTTGAATTTATATTCAATTTGAAAAGAGTTGCCACAATGGGCTTCCCAGGTGGCTCAGTGGTAAAGAATCCACATGCCAATGGAAGAGACGCAGGAGATGTGGATTCTAACCCTAGGTCAGGAAGATCCCCTGAAAGAGAAAATGGCAACCCACTCCAGTATTCTTGCCTGAAAAATTTCATGGACAGAATAGCTTGGTGGGCTACAATCTATAGCGTCACAAACAGTCAGACATGACTGAGTGATAGAGCATGCACAAACATTATATACACATCTTTGCATAGAGATGTATTTCCCATTCTTTTAAATACTTAGGAGAGGAAGACTGTTTAACTTTAGAAGAAGCTATCATTCTGCTTTCCAGTGTGTTAGTGTTGGTTATTTTTTTTTTCTTTTTTATTCCTACTATTGAACTGGAAATCAATGGCCTTTATATCAGAAAATTCATGCCTTTGTGGTTTTGGGGAAATTTGTTAAAGCCTATATTGGATAATTTCCTTTTTTAAATCTATTTTCTAAGGATTTTTGCATCTATATTCATCAGTAATATTGGCCTGTAGTTTTCTTTTTTTGTGGCATCTTTGTCAGGTTTTGGTATTAGGGTGATGGTGGCCTCATAGAATGAGTTTGGAAGTTTACTTTCCTCTGCAATTTTCTGGAAGAGTTTGAGTAGGGCAGATGTTAGCTCTTCTCTAAATTTTTGGTAGAATTCAGCTGTGAAGCCGTCTGGACCTGGGCTTTTGTGTGCTGCAAGATTTTTGATTACAGTTTCAATTTCCGTGCTTGTGATGGGTCTGTTAAGATTTTCTACTTCTTCTGGGTCCAGTTTTGGGAATCCAACAACACATTAAAAAGATCATACACCATGACCAAGTGGGCTTTATCCCAGGGATGCAAGGATTCTTCAATATCCAATAATCAATCAATGTAATACACCACATTAACAAATTGAAAAATAAAAACCATATTATTATCTCAATAGATGCAGAGAAAGCCTTTGACAAAATTCAACACTCATTTATGATAAAAACTATCCAGAAAGCATGAATAGAAGGAACATACCTCAACATAATAAAAGCTATATATGACAAACCCATAGCAAACTTTATCCTCAATGGTGAAAAATTGAAAGCATTTCCTCTAAAGTCAGGAACAAGACAAGGGTGCCCACTTTCACCATTACTATTCAACATAGTTTTTGAAGTATTGGCCACAGCAATCAGAGAGAAAAAGAAATAAAAGGAATCCAAATCAGAAAAGAAGAAGTAAAACTCTCACTGTTTGCAGATGACATGATCCTCTACATAGAAAACCCTAAAGACTCCACCAGAAAATTACTAGAACTAATCAATGATTATAGTAAAGTTGCAGGATATAAAGTCAACACACAGAAATCCCTTGCATTCCTATACACTAATAATGAGAAAATAGAAAGAGAAATTAAGGAAACAATTCCATTCGCCATTGCAATGGAAAGAATAAAATACTTAGGAATATATCTACCTAAAGAAACTAAAGACCTATACATAGAAAACTATAAAACATTGGTGAAAGAAATCAAAGAGGACACTAATAGATGGAGAAATATACCATGTTCATGGATTGGAAGAATCAATATAGTGAAAATGAGTATACTAACCAAAGCAATCTATGGATTCAATGTAATCCCTATCAAGCTACCAATGATATTCTTCACAGAGCTAGAACAAATAATTTCACAATTTGTATGGAAATAGAAAAAAACCTCGAATGGCCAAAGCAATCTTGAGAAAGAAGAATGGACCTGGAGGAATCAACCTGCCTGACTTCAGGCTCTACTACAAAGCCACAGTCATCAAGACAGTATGGTACTGGCACAAAGACAGAAATATAGATCAATGGAACAAAATAGAAAGCCCAGAGATAAATCCATGCACCTATGGACACCTTATCTTTGACAAAGGAGGCAAGGATATACAATAGATTAAAGACAATCTCTTTAACAAGTGGTGCTGGGAAAACTGGTCAACCACTTGTAAAAGAATGAAACTAGAACACTTTCTAACACCATACACAAAAATAAACTCAAAATGGATTAAAGATCTAAACCTAAGACCAGAAAGTATAAAACTGCTAGAGGAGAACATAGGCAACACACTCTCCGACATACATCACAGCAGGATCCTCTATGACCCACCTCCCAGAATATTGGAAATAAAAGCAAAAATAAACAAATGGGACCTAATTAAACTTAAAAGCTTCTGCACAACAAAGGAAACTATAAGCAAGGTGAAAAGACAGCCTTCATAATGGGAGAAAATAATAGCAAATGAAGCAACTGACAAACAACTAATCTCAAAATATACAAGCAACTCCTACAGCTCAACTCCAGAAAAATAAATGACCCAATCAAAAAATGGGCCAAAGAACTAAATAGACATTTCTCCAAAGAAGACATACAGATGGCTAACAAACACATGAAAAGATGCTCAACATCACTCATTATCAGAGAAATGCAAATCAAAACCACTATGAGGTACCATTTCACACCAGTCAGAATGGCTGTGATCCAAAAGTCTACAAGCAATAACTGCTGGAGAGGGTGTGGAGAAAAGGGAACCCTCTTACACTGTTGGTGGGAATGCAAATTAGTACAGCCACTATGGAGAACAGTGTGAAGATTCCTTAAAAAACTGGAAATAGAACTGCCTTATGATCCAGCAATCCCACTGCTGGGCATACACACAGAGGAAACCAGAATTGAAAGAGACACGTGTACCCCAATGTTCATTGCAGCACTGTTTATAATAGCCAGGACATGGAAGCACCCTAGATGTCCATCAGCAGATGAATGGATAAGAAAGCTGTGGTACATATACACAATAGAGTATTACTCAGCCATCAAAAAGAAAACATTTGAATCAGTTATAATGAGGTGGATTAAACTGGAGCCTATTATACAGATTGAAGTAAGCCAGAAAGAAAAAGAGCAATACAGTATACCAACACATATATATGGAATTTAGAAAGATGGTAACGATAACCCTGTATACGAGACAGCAAAAGAGACACTGATGTATAGAACAGTCTTTTGGACTCTGTGGGAGAGGGAGAAGGTGGGATGATTTGGGAGAATGGCATTGAAACATGTATAATATCATATATGAAACGAGTCATCAGTCCAGGTTCGATGCATGATACTGGATGCTTGGGGCTGGTGCACTGGGACGACCCACAGGGATGGTATGGGGAGGGAGGAGGGTTCAGGATGCGGAACACATGTATACCTGTGGCGGATTCATTTTGATAAATTGCAAAACCAATATAATATTGTAAAGTTAAAAAATAAAATGAAATAATAATAAAAATAAAAAGAGAAAAAAAAATCTATTTTCTACAAAGGTGCTTCCCTGATAGCTCAGTTGTTAAAGAATCTGCCTGCAATACAAGAGACCCCAGTTCGAGTCCTGGTTCAGGAAGATCCATTGGAGAAGGAATAGACTACCCATTCCAGTATTATTGGGCTTCTTTTGTAGCTCAGCTGGTAAAGAATCTGCCCACAATATGGAAGATCTGAGTTCGATCCCTGGGTTCGGAAGAGTCCCTGGAAAGGGAAAGCCTACCCACTCCAGTATTCTGGCCTGGAGAATTCCATGGACTGTATAGTTCATGGGGTAGCAAAGAGTCAGACACACTGAGTGACTTTCACTTCACTTTTGCTGAACTCCCATTAGTTATTTTGTATTTGCAATAAGATGAATATGTTAATACTGAGGTGTAGAGATTAAATTTGGATATAAAGCCATATATATATATATATATTCACATTTGTACTTGATAATCACATGCTTATTACATTTTATTGCATTTTCAAAATTCTAATGTTATTTTATAATGGTATTTTCTTTTCGATATATTTTAAAGGCATTTTCTTAAAGTAAAAATAAAATGACTATATTCCATGTCTTCAGAATGAATAAAATCAACTCAGTAGAAAAGTCATTTTCATAGAAAAAATATAAAACTTCATAAACAATTAAACAGATTAAAGCATCTTCTTTTACGTTGTGCTTAATGAGAGCGTGGGGAGTTAAATACAGAATTTCCATTAAAATGACTGAGAAATTGTGCATGTAGTTTCATACCTGCCTTGATGAACATTCTTCTCTTCCTACTGAATGTTTAAAAAGGGAGTAATTCCAAAGTTTAAAGAGTACCAGGCAATCTTGTCAACACAGACATTCATATTAAGTACAAAATTTTTATGAGTATTTTTGAATTTGAAGTTGACAATAGGTATACCTGTTTTACATTTCATTCCTGTAAATCTTCTAGCAATAGTGTAAAAATATTACAATGATTTTGTCCATTAAATTCAATAAAATTTAGTACACTGAACTTGTTTCACTTTCTTGGTGAAAGCAGTCATATTTTTCTAGCACAAAGTTGATTCCTGGCAAACAATATGTTAGATATTCATGACACAAAAAGTACTAAGAAAGAAAAATTGTATTTATTTTATTTCTTCTTTACTTTTCTAGGGGGAATGTAAAATTCCTGGCCCACCAGACTCACATACTAGCATTTAATGTGTGGCTAGATGATTTTCAACTTTTGTCCATACAAGGATTTTTTTTTTAAAATCTATTCATTTATTCAATTTATTGCAGGTTTTATAGATGATAAAACTGAGAAGTTTAATCAAAGGTAATGCAAACAAGGAAATAAATATTAGAGCAGAAATAAGAGAAATAAAGACAATAGAGATTACTAAGAGCTGTTTCTTTGAAAAGATCTTTAAAAATGACAAGCCTTTGGCTAGACTCACCAAGAAAAAAGAAAAATAACTCAAATAAATAAAATCAGAAATTAGAAAGAATATGTGAATACTGATACCACAGAAACACAAAGGATCATAAGAGACTGCTATTAATCATTATATGCCAACAAACAGGATACCATAGACAAAATAACCTCCTAGAAATATACAAGTCACCAAGACTGAACCATAATGAAGCAGAAAATATTAGCAGATTGATTATTGGTAAGGAGATTAAACCAGTAATCACAAACCTCCAAACAAACAAAAGTCCAGGAAAAGACAGCTTCACTGGTGAATTCTACCAAACATTTAAAGAAGAATCAAGAAAAAATCCTTCTCAAATTCTTCAAAAATAAAAGAGAGAACTCTTATAAAGTCATTTTATGAGACTAGTGTAACTTCATACCTAAACCAGACAAGGATACCATAAGAAAGAAAATGTATAGGCCAGTATCCCTTGTGAACATATATGTGAAAATCCTCAACAAAATATCACAAACCAAATTCAACAATAAAGTCAAAAGATCACATGCTATGATCAAATGAGGTTTATACCAAGGATTAAAGGATGGTTTAACATCTTCAAATCACTCAGCATGATACATTACCAAAATAAAGTATAACAATCATATGATCATCTCAATAGATGCAAAAAAGGCATTTGACAAAATTCAACATTCGTTTACAAAAAAAAACTCTCAACAAGGTGGGTATAGAGGGAATGTGTATGCATGTGTGCTCAGTCGTGTTCTACTTTTTTGCAACCTCGTGGGCTGTAGCCTACCAGCCTCCTCTGCCCATAGGATTTTCTAGGCAAGAATACTGGAATGGGTTGCCATCTCTTCCTCCAGGAGATCTTCCCAACTCACAGATGAACCAGAACTGCATATCCTGCATCTCTTGTTTTGGCAGGTGGGTTCTTACCACTGAGTCACCTCAACATAATGAAGGCCACATACAACAAGCCCTCAGCTAAGATCATGCTCAAAATGTGAACAGTGAAAACCCTTTCCTCTAGTTCAAGAACAAGATTGCCCCCCTTCACTACTTTTGTTCAACATAGTACTGGAAGTCTTAATCAGAGCAATTAGGCAAAAAAGATAATTAAAAGGCATCCAGTCGGAAAGGAAAAAGTAAAACTGTTACTATTTGCAGATGATATGATATTACTTACAGAGTACCCTAACTGCCACTGCTAAGTCACTCAGTCGTGTCCGACTCTGTGTGACCCCATAGACGGTAGCCCACCAGGCTCCCCCGTCCCTGGGATTCTCCAGGCAAGAACACTGGAGTGGGTTGCCGTTTCCTTCTCCAATGCATGAAAGTAAAAAGTGAAAGTGAAGTTGCTCAGTCGTGTAAGACCCTCAGTGACCCCATGGACTGAAGCCTACCAGGCTCCTCCATCCATAGGATTTCCCAGGCAAGAGTACTGCAGTGGGGTGCCATTGCCTTCTCCAGAGTACCCTAAAGAATCCATCAAAAAAAAAAAACTTTTTTAGAATTAACAAAAGAATTCAGTATGGTTGTAAGACACAAAATCAATACAAAAAAACTCTTTTGTCTTTGCATACTAATAATGATACAGCAGAAGAATAAAGACACTAATTCCACTCAAAATTGTATTAAAAGAATACAATACCTAGGAATAAATTTAATCAAGGAGGTGAAATATGTTCATACTTAAAACTGCAAGATATTAATGAAAGAATTTAAAGATGATACAAGTGAAAAGATATCCCATGTTCATGGATTAGAACAATTAATATTATTACAATCTCTTACTATCCAAAGCAATCTACAAGTTCAGTACAATCTCTATCAAAATTCCAATGGTACATTTCAAAGAAGTAGAATTAATAATATGCAAAATTTGTATAGAATCATAACAAAAAGCCCCAATGCTAAAGCAGTGTTGAATAAGAAGTACAAAGCTGGAGGCAATATGTTTCATTATGAATAGGTGATTTACAGAGAGAAAATCTAAAAGTAGAACAAAATATAAAGAGATTCTCAAATAAAGTGTGAGTTGGAGACATAATTTAAAAAAGCAACAATTAAATGTCACTGTATACCAGAGAGATTAAGAACTAAATGCCGACTCCAGCACTGTTTACAAGAGTGAAGATATGGAAACAACCTAAATGTCCATCGACACAGGGATAGAAGTAAGATGTGGTACATATATACAATGGAACACTACTCAGACATTAAAAAGAATGAACACTGCCATTTACAGCAATATGGATGGACTTACTGTTCTTAGTGAAGCATGTCAGACAGAGAAGCAGAAGTATATGACATCCCTTACATGTGGAATCTAAAAAGAAATGATACAAATGAACTTACTTACAAAACAGACGGACTCACAGACTTAGAGAACTAGCTTATGGTTGCTAGGGGAGAAGGGTAGCAGGAAGGGATAGTTCTGCTATTTGGGACAGGTATGTATACACTGCTGTATTGAAAATGGATTACAGGCAGGGACCTACTGTATAGCACATGGAACTCTATTCAATGTTATGTGGCAGCCTGGATGGAAGAGGAGTTTGGGGGAGAATGGATACATGTATATGTATGGTTGAATCCTTTTGCTGTTCACCTGAAACTGTCACAAAACTATTTGTTAATCAGCTATACCTCAAAAGAAAATAAAAAGTTTACAATAAAAAAAAAAGAATTAAATGCTGAATAATGTCAATATTCAAGGGGCTACGTGGGTATGGAACCCAGAGTCCTGCTGGTTTGATGGAAGACTGGTACACTTCCTTGAGAGAGGAAACTGACAGTTCTTAGTTAAATTAAATGTACATATGGCATGACCTAGCAGTTCTCCTGGACAGACACAGTCCATAAGGAAAGGATGCTCACTCACCTATCAGTGGAAAGGGAAGAAGTATTATCCTCATCCCTTTTTTGGTGAATTGGACATACAAGATATGGTAGATGTACACTGTTGTACAGTGTATAGATGCAACAGACTAGATATTCATAGTAAATAAGACAGCACTAAGAAAATAAAGCAAAACATAGAACAAAACTTATAATGTTATTAAACTAAAATACATCAAAAACAACATACACATTTTATAAGAACATAAACAGACCAAAGGATGAACTCTAGCTGTATCAGAATGGTTGTCCACAAAGGGAGAGAAATGGAGAGAGAGAGGTTCATTCATTCATTTAAATGAATAAATCATGTATAAAGGAAGAGAAGGAACTTAAGCAGATTATGATGACGTGTCATGAACTAGGGAGTAGAATTTACTCAACATTCTAGACAACTATATATGTGATATTCCTGACCCACAGTTGTTTACCTGTAGCTTGAATGCTGAGAACTGGCAGCCAACTTCTATCTAAATACTTAATAGACAGCATTGATTCCATGAAAGGCTTTCATTTATTTCAACCTGGGCTTTCAATTTTGAAAAAGGATTACATTTTGCTCTGATGTTTACAATTTCTCCTCAAGTAGCTGTTTTGGGCAGTAACATATAGATTATATTCAGTGATCTGCACAGGCTGGCAAGTAGACCTTAATATTTGGGGAAAGGAAATGAATTATTATAAATAAAGGTAAAAGGTATGTAAAAAGTTGCAGTTATATCCAATATTGATTTGCAATAAAGAGAAACTCTGTTTAAGAGCTATGGAGTTAGGTGTAACATTCTTCAAAGTGGTTTACTAGCATTTTATTTTATATAATAAAAAGAAGAGTGTGTTATCTAAAAAACCTAAAGATGAATAGGATATTAATCTTTATTTCTCAGAAACTGCACCAATCCTCTCCTACCTCCAACAAAGGTACATAAATGGCATTTAGAATGTGCATTTTGATGGCTTTTCAGACTGATTTAAAAGATAATGAAATTAATATGCAAATACAAGAAATATTAAAATATAAACATTTTAATTTTAAAATTTAATAATATTAACAAAGACATTCCAATACATTTTCTAGTACAATACAGCCCAATATAAAGTGAAATAAATATTTACTGCTCCGTGATACATTTATAGAGCATTTATGGTTTAAAGAAATGCAATTCTGTATTTCACTTTCAATTTTTCTCTTAGGAAATAATACTTTTTTCAAGAAGATCATACTAATACATATATTTGTACATGCTGAAAAGGACAAATAGTATGAACTCGATAAACTATTTCTGGAAGACCAAATGCAAACTGTACTTCCAGTGCAAAGTAGCCTTTATGCCCCTGAACACTCTCATCTGTTTACAGTATTCTAGAATCCCAAGCTAACTCCCTTTTTTAACTCACCCTACAGACAATCAGCTATGGTTTTTTCAGTAGTCATGTATGGACGTGAGAGCTGGACTATAAAGAAAGCTCAGCACTTAAGAATTGATGCTTTTGAACTGTGGTGTTGAAGAAGACTCTTGAGATTCCCTTGGACTGCAAGTAGATCAACCAGTCCATCCTAGAGGAAATCAGTCCCAGATATTCATTGGAAGGACTGATGCTAAAGCTGAAACTCCAATACTTTGGCCACCTGATGCGAAGAACTGACTCATTAGAAAAGACCCTGATGCTGGGAAAGATTGAAGGTGGGAGAAGAAGGGGATGACAGAGGATGAAAAGTTGGATGGCATCACTGACTCAACGGACATGAATTTGAGTAAACTCCGGGAGTTGGTGATGGACAGGGAGGCCTGGCGTGCTGCAGTCCATGGGGTTGCAATGAGTCGGACATGACTGAGCAACTGAACTGACAGACAATCAGAAAAAGAGAAAGATATAGAGAACAAACATACAACTCTCTGGGCTTTGAACACATGCATCTAAATATACTCTTTAATAAGGTCCTTCTGTCTTAAACATGGAGCCCTCTAAATGTTAAGCAAGCCAGGCTCCTCTGTCCATGGAATTCTCCAGTCGAGAATACTGGAGTGGGTTCGCCATTCCCTTCTTAGAGAATCTTCCCAATCCAGGGGTCAAACCCCTGGTCTCCTGCATTGTAGGCAGATTCTTTACCATCTGAGCTACCAGGGAAGTCCATTAAGCAAGCCAAATCCTTATCATTATTTAGGTTCCTTTCCATTTTTTTTTCATGAAATTACATCTTGTTTCTTCACTGTAAATATCTGTATCATTTATTATCTTTTTATTTTGAAATAGATATTCATTAGAATATCTAATGAATTAGAAAAACCAAAATCTATAGAGGGAAGTCCCATGTTCCTTTAAACCAGTTTTACCCCCAATCCTGCAAAACTATATTACAATATAAAACAGAAGTTTAGTATAATCTACAGAGCTTATTCAGGTTTCACCAGTCCTATGCTCACTCATCTGTTCATTTTACAGATTAGTATAAATTCTACAAACTTCATCACATGTGCAGATTTATGTAACAATCGCCACAATCAAAATACAGCACTGTTCCATCACCAAACATAAGGTTTCCTTATATCCTTACACCATTTCCCCACTACCCATTGCTGCTGCTGCTGCTAAGTCGCTTCAGTCGTGTCCGACTCTGTGCGACCCCATAGACGGCAGCCACCAGGCTCCCCCATCCCTGGGATTCTCCAGGCAAGAACACTGGAATGGGTTGCCATTTCCTCCTCCAATGCATGAAAGTGAAAAGTGAAAGTGAAGTCGCTCAGTCTTGTCCAACTCTTAGCGACCCCATGGACTGCAGCCTACCAGGCCCCTCCAACCATGGGATTTTCCAGGCAAGAGTACTGGAGTGGGGTGCCATCGACTACCCATTGCTAATACCTGGCAAACACTAATCTAATCATCATCTTCATAATTTTGTTATTTAATGAATATTTTATAGATAGAAACATACTGTTTGTAACCTTTTAATGGTGGCTTTTCCCACTTGGCTTAATTTCTCTGAGATCACTCCCAGTTTTTGTACATATCAGTACATCACTCCTTTTTATAACACTCTATGATATGGATTTATTATCATTTGTTTAACCATTCATGGATTGAGGAATAATTGTTTCCAGTTTGGAACTATTATAATAAAGTTGGTATGAATATTTATGTCTTAGCTTTTGTGTGAACATATATTTTTCTTTCTCTGGGGTAAATCTGCAAGAGTTTGATTGCTAGACCTTGTGATAAGTACATGTTTAGTGTTGTATATGAAAATTAGAGATACCAAAGGAACATTTCATGCAAAGATGGGCTCGATAAAGGACAGAAATGATATGCACCTAACAGAAGCAGAAGATATTAAGAAGAGGAGACAAGAACACACAGAAGTGTACAAAAAAGATCTTCATGACCCAGATAATCACGATGGTGTGATCACTGACCTAGAGCCAGACATCCTGGAATGTGAAGTCAAGTGGGCCTTAGAAAGCACCACTACAAACACAGCTAGTGGAGGTGATGGAATTCCAGTTGAGCTATTTCAAATCCTGAAAGATGATGCTGTGAAAGTGCTACACTCAATATGCCAGCAAATTTGGAAAACTCAGCAGTGGCCACAGGACAGGAAAAGGTCAGTTTTCATTCCAATCCCAAAGAAAGGCAATGCCAAAGAATGTTCAAACTACCACACAATTGCACTCATCTCACATGCTAGTAAAGTAATGCTCAAAATTCTCCAAGCCAGGCTTCAGCAATACATGAACCATGAATTTCCAGATGTTCAAGCTGGTTTTAGAAAAGGCAGAGGAACCAGAGGTCAAATTGTTAACATCTGTTGGATCATGGAAAAAGCAAGAGAGTTCCAGAAAAACATCTATTTCTGCTTTATTGACTATGCCAAAGCCTTTGACTCTGGATCACAATGAACTGTGGAAAATTCTGAAAGAGATGGGAATGCCAGACCACCTGACCTGCCTCTTGAGAAACATATGCAGGTCAGGAAGCAACAGTTAGAACTGGACATGGAACAACAGACTGGTTCCAAATAGGAAAAGGAGTACGTCAAGGCTGCATATTGTCATCCTGCTTATTTAACTTACATGCAGAGTACATCATGAGAAACGCTGTGTTGGAGGAAACACAAGCTGGAATCAAGATTGCCGGGAGAAATGTCAATAACCTCAGATATGCAGATGACACCACCCTTATGGCAGAAAGTGAAGAGGAACTAAAAAGCCTCTTGATGAAAGTGAAAGTGGAGAGTGAAAAAGTGGGCTTAAAGCTCAACATTCAGAAACTAAGATCATGGCATCTTGTCCCATCACTTTATGGCAAATGGCAGATGGGGAAACAGTGTCAGGCTTTCTTTTTTGGGGCTCCAAAATTACTGCAGATGGTGACTGCAGCCATGAAATTAAAAGACGCTTACTCCTTGGAAGGAAAGTTATAACCAGCCTAGATAGCATATTCAAAAGCAGAGACATTACTTTGCCAACAAAGGTCCATCTAGTCAAGGCTGTGGTTTTTCCAGTGGTCATGTATGGATGTGAGAGTTGGACTGTGAAGAAAGCTGAGTGCCGAAGAATTGATACTTTTGAACTTCGGTTTGGAGAAGACTCTTGAGAGTCCCTTGGACACAAGGAGATCCAACCAGTCCATCCTAAAGGAGATCAGTCCTGGGTGTTCACTGGAAGGACTGATGCTGAGGCTGAAACTCCAGTACTTTGGCCACCTCATGCAAAGAGTTGACTCACTGGAAAAGATCCTGATGCTGGGAGGGATTAGGGGCAGCAGGAGAAGGGGATGAAGAGGATGAGATGTCTGCATGGCATCACTGACTCAATGCGCATGAATTTGGGTGAACTCCGGGAGTTGGTGATGGACAGGGAGGCCTGGCCTGCTGCAGTTCATGGAGTCGCAAAGAGTCAGACATGACTGAGTGACTGTACTGAACTGAACTGAACTGAATAACTGACAAGCTGCTTCCTAGGAGTCTGTCCTGTTTTACAGTCTAACCAATCATGTATGAATCATCTAGTTTTTCAGTATCTTCACTAGCATTTGTGTTATTATTGCTTTATTTTAGCCATTCTCATATGTATGCAGTAATATCATTATTGGTTTAATTTGTGTTTCCCTAGTAGCTAATGAGGGAGAAGGCAATGGCACCCCACTGCAGTACTCTTGCCTGGAAAATCCCATGGACGGAGGAGCCTGGTAGGCTGCAGTTCATGGGGTTGCTAAGAGTTGGACATGACTGAACGACTTCACTTTCACTTTTCACTTTCATGCATTGGAGGAGGAAATGGCAACCCACTCCAGTGTTCTTGCCTGGAGAATCCCAGGGACGGCGGGGCCTGGTGGGCTGCCGTCTATGGGGTCACACCGAGTCGGACAGGACTGAAGTGACTTAGCATAGCATAGCATAGCATAGCATATATGCATTCTTGATATGAATGGATTCTTTGTTAGATATATGGTTTGTAAATATTACCTCCCACATATAATTATACTCATATATTATGTGATATACATAATCTTCTATCTTGAATTTTAATATTAAATATGCATTTTTGCTTCTATCTTGTAGGAATGCAAATTCTTAAAAGTAGAACCAAAGGTATTTAACCTTCACCTATCCCCCAACAAGCGTTTATTACACAAAGACATCTAATAACACATTACTGATACTGATAAAGTAGTGAACACAGAAATAAAAAATAAAATAGACATTCCCAAAACAAACTACCTCATGAGACTATTATAGTAAATTGATATAAAGTAAAATCATAATTTCCAGGTGACTAAATATTTTAATATCCAAGTTTTAGGTCTCCTATCTTCTATACAACCACACTTTCTTCAAGTTGAAGCTTTTTTCTCAACATATAGAAATGTGGTCTCTTTTACCATATAAACCTTTAGGATGATGCAATTCTTTAGTTTATCCTGGTGTGAATTTTCCTAACTTCTGTTCAGGACTTTTTTTTAAGCATAATTTGACAGATTAAGGTATGGCATCTCCATATGTCTATATAGCTACATTACAGTTTCTTCTTTGGTATCTAATATTTAGATGGTGATGTAAGTCTCTGTTTTACTGCCTTTATACTGTTAGCCTTTTATTGATTCACTTAGGGTGTAATTGCTTGCTCTCTGTAAGCATTCTAATCAGAACAGCAAGATCACTTCAGTATTCCCAATTCGAGTGAGGTCACAGAAATTAGAGATGCAAATAACTTGCTAAGTCACCCTTTTAATTTTTCCTCTGGGTAAGGTTATTCCCTATGGTATATTTTTTTCTTGTTTCTCCTTTTTTTTTTTTGTCAATCTGAGCATTAAAGAGATTCAATAAGTATGTTTTTTCCTAGTGCTTCCATTCCAAGACTAAGCTTGAAATCTCTCTGGAAGGAATGAAAATCATATATTCTTTGATAGCAGTATCAGTATCCAGTATCTGGATATCCAGATACTGGATATCAGTATACAGTATCTTCCATGCATGAACCGTGATGGTTCCTCTTGCCATTATTCAATAAGACTTTTCTCAGTTCTTGGTTGCAAGTTCAATGATGAGAGAACCTACTGCTTCTGTGAAGTCTGCCTTTCCTTGCTACTAACTGGTAATTTCATCAGAAACATGATTAACAGAACTGTTATAGCAGTTATAATGGTGATGAAGTCATGCCACTATGAAGAAAAGGAAAATGAAATAATTATGTCAATTATATTCATCATGAATTCCCCATCATGAGTCACTTTTCTTAAAACATACGCCTAATTTTCCTATGAAAGTAGAAATGTAGCAAGTCAAGATTGAAGTAATTTGACTTGAAATACCTCACTTGGGAATGGTATAACATTATTGTTTGCAAGATTCTGTCAAATATCTTATTATACTTAGAGTGATGAGGTGAAATGGAATGGGTTATTACCCACATTTTATACCTCATTATATTGAGGTTCTGATCTAGTTGATTTAGGTTACACAATTCAACATGTTCTCAAACTCAGTACTTTTTACAATACATGAAACTCACAATCACATACAGGCATTTACTGACTCGATAGACGTGAGTCTCAGTGAACTCCGGGAGTTGGTGATGGACAGGGACGCCTGGCGTGCTGCGATTCATGGGGTTGCAAAGAGTCGGACACGACTGAGCGACTGATCTGATTTTATGCAAAACTGGATTAAAATCCTATAGCACCTAGATTTCCTCCATCATATGTCCTATTGCTTCTATGTCTTCTTTGTGAGCACACTTCAATTTTCTCTTGTTTTATTATATTTTAAAACATCAATTATCTTTTTTGCTGCATATCTGAATCACCCATGCAGTTTTTATATATAATGATGCCCAGGTTATACCCTATAGTGATTGATTAATAAGAAATATCTGGAGGAGAGACTCAGGATTCAATATATTTTCCTTAAACTCTCCAGTTGATTCCAAAGTGCAGCCAAGTTTGAGAAATACTATCTTATATTTCTATCCCAGGCTTTCTTCTCTTACAACTGTGCACTGAACCAAGCATTTGATTGTACAACCACACACAGTAATTTTATTTTCCAGGTACATGGTGGTTCTTCATAAGTCCACATCTCCACCTAGAACTCTGTCTCGGGCTTCAGAAGCATTCACACTTGTATATCCATCTCCACAGAGGCTTTAACAGTCTCATGCTCTTATGACTGAGCTAGCCAGGCAGAGGCTTAAAACTCAAAAATCCCCAGGGTGAATTTATAGCTTTCCCTCAAAACATCCTTCTTTTTCTTATTTAGTACAGACTATTCTGTTGCAAAAGTAAGACTCAAGAATTCAGTGGCTGTGTCAAAACATGATATTGTCTCTCACTCTCAGTTCTGAGACTGAGAAGCTCTACTCTTCTCAAGCTCAGGCATCTTTCCTTGTTCTTGTCACTACAATCAGTCAACTGGAAGAAAGAATCAGGGGTCCAGGTGCATCTCTTTAAAGGGCAGGGCTCAGAATGTGACTTACTACTTCTACCTTTATTCCATCAGTCAGACATTATTCATATGGTCACACAAGTCTATAAGGGTAGATAGATTTGTGGTCTTTAGCTAGATAGCCATGTACCTGGCTAAAACCAAGAGGAAGGAACTTCTAACTCTGAAGAAGGTGAAGTAACAAATTACCCTCCTTCCTGAAACAATAACTGCATTTCATATATTCAAAAGTTAAGTAGAAATATGAAATATAAATATTTTCAAAAGGAATCACACTGAACTGCTAAAGATGAAAACTGCAATTTGTGAGATGAAAAATACATGGAATGGAATTAACAGCAGATCAGACATTGCAGAAAATAAAGGGTTAGTGCACTCTGAGACACAACAGGAAGAACTATACAAAATAAGACACAGAGAGCAAAAGGAATAAATAGTGAAGGGTTCAAGTGAGCCGTGGAACAATTTCAAGTGGTCTCATATACACACAGTTGGAATCTCCACAGGTTAGGAAATATCAGAGAAGAAAGAAGGACCAAAATTTTTTGAAGAAATAATGGTTACAATGTTTGCAAAACTTGAAAAATAGAAACCCATAATTTAAGAATCTCAATAAATCTCAAGTACAAGAGACATTAAAAATAAATACTCCAAGGCACAACATAATCAAATTTCTCAAACTTAGTGATAGAAAATCTTTAAAGCAGCCAGAGGAAAAGACATCTTTAAACTAATTACGTATTTAACATAATACATTTTATGTACAAAATCAAAGATAAGGATGATTTATTTCTCATAGAAAATATGTAAGTGAGATGACAATGGAGGAGGATCTTTAAAGTGCTGAAAGAAAATGCTTTCTCATCTACTAAGTAAATATATCTTTCCCAAAAATGTGAAGTCAAACTTTTCAGACATCACCAGCAGACCAGCATAACATAAAAGACATTTTCTTCAGATGGGAGGGAAAAAAGACAACCGGATAAAAACAAGGAATGAAGAGGGCCTAGAAATGAAAATTACACAGATGGACATATTTCATTTTTTCTTGTGATCTAAAACCTTATTTCAAAGATAAATGACTGTTTAATAATAATTTTCTGTGAATTTAACAGATATGTACAAGAGACGTGACAACAATAGCACAAATCCAGGAGGGGAAGATGGAAAAGTGCTGTAATACTTGAAGGCAGACTGTGATATGATGATGTACACTATAAGGCAACCGTAAAATGACCGAACAATGAGTTGCAGCTCACCAGTCAGCAAAGGAGGTAAAATGATTCGTGAAATGATTAAAGTAATCCACAAATCCATAAAAAGACAGAAAAAAATAACATAATAATGACTTTAAAAAAAGAATGTAACAATGACAGAAAACAATGACTTGGTTGTGTTAGGTAGAGTCCAGGATAATGGGCCTCTGTTCAACCAAAGGCCATAGGAAAACTAAAATGCAGAAGTTTATTATTCAAAGATCCCGTAGAAAACATGCAGCATGCCTCGAAGGGCCACACATGAGGTAAAGGCAGGATGCAGGCAGTCTGCAGCAGGACCTGGGGGGCATGACTTTATTAAGGTCCATGTGTAGAATGCTTTGGGGTTCCCAAGTTAAAGCCAGATTGGTCAATTCAAGCCAAAAAGCAGAGTTTTGCTCAGCTCATTATCTAAGGGACTCACAAGGGGAAGGCCCTGGGAAGCAGAAAAGACTGTTGAACACAAGGGCCATTGGAGTAGGCAGGTCAGGAACTTATATTTACTTGTGACTCAGTGGCATGAAGGGTTAATGTCAATCTAAGGTACCCATAGGCAGCTTGGGCAGATAAAATGGATGTGGAAGCAGCAATATTGAGAGTAGCAGAGCTAAATTCTTGGTAAGAATAAAGGAAATAAAAATAAGATTAGAATAGAAAACAGTACAAGACAGATGAGAATCTAACAATATCAGTGACCACGTAAAATACAGATAATCCAAGTACCACATATATTATGAACATTCTTATTAATAAAATATAATATCTTACAAATTTACCATAATTCTTCTTGCTTAAAACGTCTAAGAAATTTATAACTTTAAAGGTAATTTATAATATCCTCAGTATTTCCTAGGGAGATGGTGGCTCAAAGGTAAAGAATCTGCCTGCCAATGCAGAGACAGGAGACTTGGGTTCAATCTCTGGGCCTGGAAGAACCCTTGAAGGAGGAAATTGCAACCCACTCCAGTATTCTTGCCATGAAAATCCCATGGACAAAGGAACCTGGCAGGTTCACAAAGAGACAAAATGGAGCAACTGAGCATGCAATATACCCTGTAAGACTCTGTATGATCTGACAGTCTCATTTCAGGGGTACCTCATATGATAATCTTTTCTTCCAACAAACTGAAATCCTTTAGTTTTACTAAGATGCCATATTTTCCTTCTCCTTAGTTTAAGGTTCACCTTTCTTGAAAGAGTCTCCATTCTGAACTCTGCCATAGTTAAATCTTATAACTATGCAGGCAGCAGATAGCACTGGAGATTGTAGACTCTTCTTCAGGACCTTACCCACCAACCCTGGGCCATCTGCCCCTTCCACTCATTCCTCTATCAGTGTATCCTGTTCCTAAGAGCCTGGTAAGCAAGTGAGCTGGTTAAAAGTCTTTTTATTAATATTCACCAAGAAGGATACATTGATTCTGCCTTGACCTAGGATTTTAGCAATAGAAATGGTTAGGTGATTAGATTTGATATGCGGGTTGTTGTTCAGTCACTAAGCCCTGTCTGACTCTTTGCAACCCCATGGACTGAACCATACCAGGCTTTTCTGTCCTTCACTTTCTCCCAGAGTTCGCTCAAATTCATGTCCCTTGAATCAGTGATACCATCCAACCAGTTCATCCTCTGTCGCCCCCTTCTCCTCCTGCCCTCAATCTTTCCCAGCATCAGGATCATTTCCAATGAGTCAGCTCTTCACAACATGTGGCCAAAGTATTGGAGCTCCAGCTTCGGCATCAGTCCTTCCAATGACTATTCAGGGTTGATTTCCTTTAGGACTGACTGGTTTGATCCCCTTGCTGTCCAAGACTCTCAAGAGTCCTCTTCAGCATCACAATTTGAAAGCATCAGTTCTTTGGCATTCAACCTTCTTAATGGTCCAACTGTCATATCCATGCATGACTACTAGAATATGTGGGTAAGTAGACCCAAATAAAGTTGTTGATAGTTGGATATGGGGGCGAAGAAAGGAGCACAATTAAGGGTGACTTACCACATTTTATTTTAATTACCTGTTCACTTATCCTTACCGCACAGTATACCACAAATGCCACAAGAGTAAGAAGTATTGGTTTCCCCAGACATAGTATATATGTCTGTAAATTATAGTATATATCATAGTACTGTTATCTCCAGTGCAGAACAGGTATTCTTTAAACATTTTTTTTCAACTGAAAACTGAACCTCAGAGCAGTTCTACACATTTTAATTTACAATTTCTACTTATAGGTAAAGAAATTGATATTCAGATAAATTATGTAACTGTAACTAGAAGTTAGGGATATAGTTCCTAGAGTCATACAATCTGAATTTAAATTCTTAATTCTAACTTTATCAAGCTGTATGAACTTCGGCAAGAAAGTTCCAGAAAAACATCTAGTTCTGCTTTATTGACTATGCCAAAGCCTTTGACTGTGTGGGTCACAATAAACTGTGGAAAATTCTGAAAGAGATGGGAATGCCAGACCACCTGACCTGCCTCTTGAGAAACCTATATGCAGGTCAGGAAGCAACAGTTAGAACTGGACATAGAACAACAGACTGGTTCCAAATAGGAAAAGGAGTGAGTCAAGGCTATATATTGTCACCCTGCTTATTTAACTTATATGCAGAGTACATCATGAGAAACGCTGGGCTGGAAGAAGCACAAGCTGGAATCAAGATTGCCGGGAGAAATATCAATAACCTCAGAGATGCAGATGACACCACCCTTATGGCAGAAAGTGAAGAGGAACTCAAAAGCCTCTTGATGAAAGTGAAAGAGGAGAGTGAAAAGGTTGGCTTAAAGCTCAACATTCAGAAAACAAAGATCATGGCATCCGGTCCCACCACTTCATGGGAAATAGATGGGGAAACAGTGGAAACAGTGTCAGACTTCACTTTTTGGGGCTCCAAAATCACTGCAGATGGTGACTGCAGCCATGAAATTAAAAGACGCTTACTCCTTGGAAGGAAAGTTATGACCAACCTAGATGGCATATTCAAAAGCAGAGACATAACTTTGCCAACAAAGGTCCGTCTAGTCAAGGCTATGGTTTTTCCAGTGGTCATATATGGATGTGAGAGTTGGACTGTGAAGAAAGCTGAGCGCCGAAGAATTGGTGCTTTTGAACTGTGTGTGTTGGAGAAGACTCTTGAGAGTCCTTTGGACTGCAAGGAGATCCAACCAGTCCATCCTAAAGGAGATCAGTCCTGGGTGTTCTTTGGAAGGAATGATCCTGAAGCTGAAACTCCAGTACTTTGGCCACCTCATGCAAAGAGTTGACTCATTGGAAAAGTCTCTGATGCTGGGAGGGATTGGGGGCAGGGGGAGAAGGGGATGACACAGGATGAGATGGCTGGATGGCATCACCGACTCGATGGACGTGAGTTTGAATGAACTCCGCGAGTTGGTGACGGACAGGGAGGCCTGGTGTACTGTGATTCATGGGGTCTCAAAGAGTCAGACACGACTGAGCGACTGAACTGAACTGAACTGATGAACTTAGGCAAGTTACTTTAATTTTCTAAACTTGATTTCCTTTTATATAACATGATAATAATAAGTAGGTTGTTAAAAAATATTATGGGATTATGTGCAGACACCATCTATACAATGTCTCACCACCAAACCACTCAGTTACTATTAACTATTGTTTTTATTATCATTATCACTATGATTATTATTATCTAAGGCAATCTAATGAATTAGAAGCAGATCTCCCAGCTGAACCAGGCCTTTATGCTCTTTCGCTACAAATTAATATATTAGAAGATGATGCACACTCAAATGAGATTTCAAATTTCATCATTTTTTTCCGATGTTCTTTGGATTCTTCAGGTGCTTTAATTTGAACCTCACTGATGAGCTCAACAACTTAGAGTTTAATCACTTCTTTATGACATATGGCTTTTCACTCTCTAGATTTATAATGTAGATACTGAACCAAGTATGGGCCTATGGTTATTAGTTTGGGGAATGTTTCATTAATATTAATAAATGACAGTTGCATTCTCTTTTCTATGACCTTCAACTTGTTTTTAATCTATGTACTCTTAGCTCACTTTAAAATTAACTTGAATTAACATGTTAGAAACTTAACATACATTTTGAAAGATTGTAAGTACTATTTCATAATGTACATACTAAACTCTGAATTGCTCTTAAAAAGCGTTAGCCTGAGGACAGGATTTTAGGGAGAAAAAATCAGGAATATTAGTAAATATATATTATTTCACTTAGGTTTATTATCTTTTGGATAGCTACTGAAATTTGTTCAAACCAGTACAAATATTATTCAATGGAACTTTTGGAATCTACAGTATCATTTCTAGGACAAATGACTACTTCAGCACATTAAACAATATTCACCTGGCCTGAAAAGATCATACATGAAAAGGGGAATCCTTTAGCCCCTGCCTTGAAAAGAGGATTACATCTATGAAAAAATTGTGTCTTATCTAAATCAATAGCAGTAAAGGTGGTGCTTTACATACTTTACTGTAGGGAATATTTTATTTAAATGGCAAAACTAAACACTGTCAGCAAATATTCTAAATTTTGCTTTAAAGATATGTCAAAATTACACCTAACATGTTCCCTCAAATAAAGTTAATTTGACAAGACAAATAAACAATAGGTCCTAATTATAAATCTCAAATCAAGAAAAGAAAAACATTGTTTTCTGCAAAAGGCTGATCAGAGATGCCAGAGAGAATTCAGAAGTGACTAACTACTTGAAGAATCATGGAAAAATCAACGCAGTAAGTCATACACTGTCAAAGCAATTCATACAGAGTACTGCTAACATGTCTTGTTATTTTAACTGAAAGGGAAAACAATTTAGGGAGGAATTAATTAATTTCTTCAAGGCTAACAAAATCATAAATAGAATCTAACATCATCAGGAAAGGAGGAAAGAATGCTGGCAACAAAAACTGGAAATGTGTATTTCTCTTATACAGAGAATTCTCTGGAGCCTCTTAAAAAGGCTAAGGAAACACAATTGTTCTGGAAAGGTGAGCATTTGTTAAACAAATGATTATAAAGACATGTATACCTGTGGCGGATTCATTTTGATATTTGGCAAAACTAATACAATTATGTAAAGTTTAAAAAGAAAAGAAAAGAAAAAAAAAAAAAAAGACATAGTTTCAGATGCCAAGGAGAAGTAGAAGGAACACTGCTCAAAAATAACAGACCAGGTCATCAGGGGAAGGAATGAAGTTTCAGCAAGTTATATTTAATTCAGACCATATTAATTATCAGCACTGTATCAGCTTGACAACTTTGTTAGTTAAGGGTTGAGATATATTATGGGACATATAGACAGTTAATACTTGATATTATAAAATTATTATAAAATGAATGTTTAACCTCTCTGAAAATTAATGAATTAACTTTAGTAAAACTATTTGTGTATTAAAGGCAATGTACAAACCACAATGCTAGAATATCTCACAAATCTAGAATTAGAGGAAAGGACAACATAAACTTTCAGAGTTTGCAGCATTTCAAATAAGGAATAAACTAGCACCTAATGGAAGGCTTAAGTGTCTGCAATTACAAGAATTCTGCTGATAAGTTTTTTTCCAGAAAAATCTTTTATTTGCTTGTAAAAGATTCTTCTAAAATCTTATTTGCATAAATATATTATTTAGCAACATATAGAGTACCTTGGGGGCTTCCAAGGTGGCTGCTAGCGGTAAAGAACCCACCTGCCAATGCAGGAGATATAAGAGACTAGGGTTTGATCCTTGGGTTGGAAAGATCCCCTGGAGAGGGAAATGGCATCCCATTCCAGTATTCTTGCCTGGAGAAGCCCAGGGACAGAGGAACCTGGTGGGCTACAATCCATGAGGTTACAAACTGTCCAACATGACTGAAGAGACTTAGCACACATATACACACGCAAGCACATACCACAGAGCATAACAAATATCAGCCCATCATAGTCCAAGATATAGCAATGAAAAACAAAAGAATCAAAAACTTTTGTTCTATGCCAGGTATTGAGCTAAGTGCTTCACTTCACATGTATTATCTCTACTAAGTATCATTGCAAAAATATATGGTAAACTGTGTAAATTAAAAAAAAAAAATTGCTGCCTGCCATTGCAGTTCTACAAGGATCAAGCCATTAACTACTACAGTGTACCCGAGGGGAATTCAGGCTTGAGAAAGACAGAAAGCATGCTGGGCTTTGTACATTGGCCCCAGATAACTAAGATATATTTGTTGTTTCGTTGCTGCAGCTGTGTCTGACTCTTTCTGACCCTATGGATTGTAGCCCCCAGGCTCCTCTGTCCATGGGATTCTCCAGGCAAGAATATTGGAGTGGGTTGCCATTTCCTCCTCCAGGCAATCTTTCTGGAGTTGACCCAAACCTCGAATCTGAGTCTCCTGCTTGGTAGGTGGATTCTTTACCACTAAGTTACCAGGGAAGCCCAGTTAAGATACATGTGTGCACGTGTGCTAAGTTGCTTCAATCATGTCTGACTCCTTGCAACCCTACGGACTGCAGTATGCCAGGCTCTTCTGTCCATGCAATTCTCCAAGCAAGAATACTGGAGTGGGTTGCCAAGCCCTCCTCCAGGGCATGGAGGATACATGCCTAAGGACAAATAAGATAAATATCTAAGGACAAATTTCAGTGATCCCAGATTCTTGCATCTTCCCACACATAGAACAGCACTTAAAATTGTTAGACTGAGATGTCTGTTCATTATGATTAGCAGTAATATTTTACGCTTAACTATATTACCTAGCCAGAAAATAAAAAGCTTCATATGTATATAGACATCCTGGCTCCTCCCTTACCTCCTTGGAGCAGTTCCTAAGAGCAGTCTGAAAGGCTATCTACCTCCTGAGCTATAGTCCTCAGTAGGGTCCCCAAATAAAACAACTTTTATGTTGAGAGTTTTTCTTTTAATCAACACTTTACACTTGTATTTTGAAATATGCATACTATCTACAATATGTACCTATATATATTTCTTTTTAAATTAGAAATATTTGGTTAAAAGGATTTTCCCATTACATATTTGATCAAGTTATTATAGTTGTGTTTCCTTTAATATTAATTATAATAGGTAAGTCACAACATTAAACATTTTATTTTATAAGCCTGAAGCATTCCATTTGGAATATTACCTACACTGTCTCTTTGTAAGTAGCTAGAAAAGATGTATATATAGCAAAGTAGTTTTATAGTAATTGAAAATCCATTTTGTATGGTTTTTGGTATTCTCTACATATTACAGAGTAGGTGGTATTTACTTTTTATGACACTGTGATTTATAATGTTAGGGAAGAAGAAATTTTCTTCCACCCATCTAGGTTCTTTTGGCTGGTCTAAGAATTAAATTGACTTAAGATAGATAATAGGAGAAAATCAAACAAAAGTTTAATAGCATGTATATGGGGGAGAAATTCAAGAGAATTAACTTGCCAAAAGGGCTGAATCCCTCACCTTAAAGACTATCTACAGCTAAAGACACAATAGGATGCTGAGAGTAGTGGTTTGGAACTTTCAAAAAGAAGGAAGGGAATTCACATGGACATGGAAAAGCAAATGTTTTATAGAGAAACATTTGCTGGGCAATGCAGAGACAGTGGGACACAGAGAGGAATTTTAACAGACTTTGCTAGATTCCTTCTGGATCTAAACATCTAGTTCAAACTGTAGTTATATATGTTAATACTGTAGCTGTCTTCCTGCAAGAGTGAAAATGAAAATGTTAGTCGTTCAGTCATGTCTGGCTCTTTGCAACCCCGTGGACTGTAGCCTGCCAGGATTCTCTGTCCATGGAATTTTCCAGGCAAGAATGCTGGAGTGGGCATCTGTTCCCTTCTCCAGGGGATCTTCCCAACCCAGGGATCAAACCAGGTCTCCCACATTGCAGGCAGATTCTTGTGAGCCACAAGGGAAACACTGGTAGATGACCATGTTTGAATTGAGTTGAATTATAGGACACCCGGCTGGTGGCTATGGAGCACTGGTGGTATGGGGAAAATCACCCTCCCACACATTAGAAGTGGGTCCAGGTACCCAAAAGGCTTTTATAATCAGATATAAAAATTAATGAATATTAAAAATTAATCAACAATGTTGGATAATTATGCCCTAACATCAAACACACTAGTCTCAAAATATGTAAACTTGAATAAAATGGATCATTTTGAGGAAAGAAATCCTGGCAATACATTTAAATGACGGTCTTTTCCTAGTGCCATTAGCAGTGATAGTCACAAATATATGTTTGTGAAACTATTGGACACCTAGATTTTCATAGTTAACCTAATTTTTTCATGCACTCTTTTCCAGTAAATATTAAAAATAACATTTTTTTGTGACAAAACACTGGAAACTTCAAAGTTCACTTCTACCATAGGCAAGCTTTATTCACAGAGGTTATTCTTAGAATTAGGTCTTGAGATAAAATTAAGCTCTGCACCCTTATGGATTACTCTTCCTCCCTGGTTATTTGTTCAAGTTTAAGCAAAACAATTAGTTACATATTAATAAGTTCAAATGATTTACTACTCTAAGGAATTTTCAGCATCTGATACAGAAGAACTGGGTTTCCTGAATGGACTGACATAGCTTACCTCTTAAACCTCATGATTTTCAGTTTTCAAAACTTGTGCCTCCAAGTTGAATATCTGATTTGAGACAACCTCTTTTGTTACTGGGCTTCCCTGGTGGCTCAGATGTTAAAACGTCTGCCTGGAATGCGGGAGACCTGGGTTTGATCCCTGGGTCGGGAAGATCCCCTGGAGAAGGAAATGGCAACCCACTCCAGTACTCTTGCCTGGAGAATCCCATGGAGGGAAGAGCCTGGTAGGCTACAGTCCATGGGGTCGCAAGAGTCAGACACGACTGAGCGACTTTCCTTCCTTCTTCCTTTTGTTATTGCTGAAAGGAAAGTGATAGGCTTCTGAACAAACTTCAGAAGCATTATTAAATTCTCAATTACAACTGTCCCTCTATGTTCATACATCTGACTAATTAAATTACATCCTGTAGTCCCCTCTCATATCCTCTAACCCTTTCCATTTAAATCAATTTCTGTTATTCTCTTTACTCCAAGGATCCATTCTTGGTCCACTGTTCTCACCAGCTATCCTTAGACATATTCATCCTTGCAGTATTGGCTCTGGGTTCCCTATGTTTCTTGTACCTTCCACAGACTACTTTCATTATTTTTAAATGAATAATGTATTTATAAAAAGTGAAGTCGCTCAGTCATGTCCGATTCTTTGTGACCCCGTGGACTGTAGCCCACCAGGCTCCTCCGTCCATGGGATTCTCCAGGCAAGAGTACTGGAGTGGGTTGCCATTTTCTTCTCCAGGGGGTCTTCCTGACCCAGGGATTGAACCCAGGTCTCCAGCATTGCAGGCGGAGGCTTTAACCTCTGAGCCACCAGGGAAGCCCCAATGTATTTATAAAATACTAGCAAATAGCTTATGTACTAATGAAAAATTTAGTTTTCAAATAGCTTATACACTAATGAAAACTTTCTAAAAACTAAAAAAATTCATTGTGATAGTTTTTCTTATATATAGATATAGAGATATTGAGGAAGACAGACAGATGGATACTCTCATTAGAGATATGGATTGGGGAATACAATGCATAATTACTGATTTATTTGGGTGTTTAAAATGTGAAAATGTCTTTGATATGACTATAAGCAAGTAAATATCAGAAGACATTTATAGAGGTGATAAAGTGATTCCAGATTTAGATTTGAAGTGAGAACATTATATAATGATCAAAATAATAATAAATAATGAGAAAAGAAACACCAACATCTGCCAAAGTTTACAATATTTTCTAAAGAAATGATGATTAAAATGCTATATGTAGGCCACATCTAGATGGAATACTGGAAAGATATCTGTGTGCTAGAAACAAAAGTTTTACACTTAATAATTTAATATGTAACAAATAAAATGCAGACCTATAATCCACACATTAGAGGAAAATGAATCCCTATTAAATTAGTTAAAATGAAAAGAATGCATTTGTAGCTTAATAAACATTTTCAAATCAATGCAGATATGCCTTCTTATTTGAATTCTATTTTAATAGTCCCTCAGATGAATCCCAAATATTTTGTTGAAAGCACATTTCCTGAATATAAAACTGGCTACAATGAATCAGCTTCTGTATGCCCGTAAAGAGTGCTTAAGCGGTATGCTTTTGCTAAGAAGATGTATAGTCAAGGCAGTTGGATTTAGCTGTTTGTCCAAAAGGACCATGTTTCCCCAGAGCAGATCTTGGACCTTTATGCTTTCACTTGCCCTTCTCACTGTCATATAGCACCAAACAGCACCAGGAACTGCAGACTCCATTTTCTTTCCTTTGTCATCAAATCTCACGTAAGACTCTCTTCATCTAGCCAGTAATAAGTTTAAAAAAAAAATTTGATACTTACTTTATTTTGCTAAGTGCTCTTGCATTCACCATTATTTTTAATATTTTTTTCATCTGTATTATATTCATTTAAAAACCTAATATATGCATACATGTATCTTTACAAATCTGTTTCAATAAAAGGATAATTAATGTTTTAAACATCTTAAATGACACTCAATTTTCTAAAATAAATGAAAAAATTTAGCTCACTGATATTATTCATTCCTATCTCTCTGACAGATGCCTCAAAATTATATTCATATTGGTGTTACCCTTAGTTCTCTTACTTCCTTTGTGTGACTTTAAATAATATGCTTAAGCAGAGAATAATTTATACATCAACTTTTCAATAATAAATCCCTAATTTTAGAATGGGGTTTCCCAGGTGGCTCAGTGGTAAAGAATCCACCTGCCAATGCAGGAGATAACAGGTTGTATCCCTGGGTCAGGAGGATCTCCTGGAGAAGGAAATGACAACCCATTCCATTATTCTTGTCTGGGAAATCCCATGGACAGAGAAGCCCGACTGGCTATAGTCCATGGGGGTCGCAAAGAGCTGGATGTGAGTTAGTAACTACACAACAACAACAATCTTAGAACAGTCTTTTAGTATTCCAAACTTTTCCTACATGTTTTCCAATTCTCAGTCACACTCTTAAATTTTCCAGTATAGTCTCTATGCTTTTAAAGATTTCTCTTCCACAAATTAGATTTCTCTGGCTCCATATGAATTATTATTTTCCCTACTCTAGATTGTATCAGTCATAGTGAAACTTTTTTTCATTGTTTGTCAGAACTGGAAACACTGCCTCCTGAAAGTTATGACTTGCTTTTTCCTGGTATGTGTCTCATTTTGTTGGAGTAATTCTTTACATAATTTAGTAAAACTGTGTTAGAAGACAAATGTACCAAATCCTTGTATAGTAAATCTTTCTATATATTATAACAAATTAATAATGAAACTCTAGACAAACAATTTTTTTTATGATTTTGATGGAATGACTTTACTGTTGTCAGTCCACTATACAGTTGCTAAAATCAAAGGGATATGAACCTCTTTTATTGGTTTTTGTTTCCCAGTTTGAACTTTTAGATCCTCCTTATATTTTTGATACTCTGAAGTTTCATAATAAGGATTATAAGTGTGAAAGTATTTTTACTCATTTTTCTGGGCCCTTGGTGGAATCTTTATCTGAAGATTTATGTTTTCAGTTTTGGAAAAATCATTTTTAAGCTTTCTTTGATTTATTGTGGTCAAATTTTATCTTTTTTTTTTAGTAATTTTTATTCATCAGCTATTGAACCTGTCAGATTAGTCATATATCCTTGTTTTGTGTGTATGTGTGCACGTGCACATCTGTGTATTTTATCTTTGTATTTCTGAAATTATTTCCAGGGGATTCCTTTCATTTTCAGACCTCGTATTTAAAAATATTTTAATGATTATATTCATAACACCTAAGATTTTTAAAGTTACTTTTATCATTTTTGTATTCTGGATGTGATATCTTCATGAATTTATTTGTGTATATATTAGAGTATTTATAGATACAATATTTAAATTAACTTTATCACTGAAGATGATAGATGTCAGTAAGTCAGTCAAGATATTTTAAAATTAAAGTCAATCAAAAATTGCTAATGAAAATCACCATTTGATAGAATGTACTGGATTGACCTAACCCATCTCTACATCAGTTCAGTTCAGTCGCTCAGTTGTGTCTGACTCTTTGCGACCCTATGAATTGCAGCACGCCAGGCCTCCCTGACCATCACTAACTCCTGGAGTTCACTCAAACTTATGTCCATCAAGTCGGTGATACCATCCAGCCGTCCCATCCTCTGTCACCCCCTTCTCCTCCTGCCCCCAATCCCTCCCAGCATCAGAGTCTTTTCCAATGAGTCAACTCTTCGCATGAGGTGGCCAAAGTACTGGAGTTTCAGCTTTAGCATCAGTCCTTCCAATGAACACCCAGGACTGATCTCCTTTAGGATGGAATGGTTGGATCTCCTTGTAGTCCAAGGGACTCTCAAGAGTCTTCTTCAACACACACAGGTCAAAAGCATCAATTCTTCAGCACTCAGCTTTCTTCACAGTCCAACTCTCACACACATACATGATTACTGGAAAAACCATAGCCTTGACTAGATGGGCCATTGTTGGCAAAGTAATGTCTCTGCTTTTTAATATGCTTTCTAGGTTCTTCATAACTTTCCTTCCAAGGAGTAAGCGTCTTTTAATTTCATGGCTATAGTCACCATCTGCAGTGATTTTGGAGCCCCAAAAAATAAAGTCTGACACTGTTTCCACTGTTTCCCCATTTCCCATGAAGTGATGGGACCGGATGCCATGATCTTAGTTTTCTGAATGTTGAGCTTTAAGCCAACTTTTCCACCCTCTTCTTTCACTTTCATCTCTAGATATTACCTCTTTAATATTAATGCCTTTCAATAAAATTCTTCCTAATGATACCAGTGATGATAATGTAATGGAGAGTGGTAACAATCAGATAAACCCACTAGTCTTGGAGTCAGAAGTTTGGAGGAAGGAATGTGAAAAAAATCTGCTTTGATAGTTATAAAAAGTTGACAAAGTTCTTCTTAAAGGAAAACAAAAATTAGATAAATTAGCTAAAAAGTTCTTTTTTTTGAGTAAATTAGCATATGTTATATTATCACTGGGGATATATGTTGTGTACCTCTCTTTTTTCCAAATAGACTCTCCATTATCCTCAATTTCAGATGGTTATGAGCACCAAAGGTGTGTGTGTCAATTTCTCACTGATTATTCATAACTTGGAATTCTATTACATCCATGAATATGGGTGTCAAGACCACTAATTTCAAAGAAAGGCAAAAGGTATAAACACTATCACTATTTCAACATCTGTTGGTTCATGTCAAGTGGTGTATTCTTTTTTTATTCTAAAAACAAGCAAATTATCTGATAAATCTGCTCACAGAAATATGAGGAAATCCTTCCCAGAGTATTTTTTTTGGTTAAGTGTGGACAGTAATGATCACCACAAAAGTCTGAACTACACTGTTCAGGAATTTAAATTATATGTTACTTAATATGTTCATTAAGAAGCTAATGTGGAACATTTAGATTCAAAAGTAAAGATACTGAAATTTCAGAAATAAGTATGCAATGGGAAAAAGTTAGTATTGCCTTAGTGGGATTATTTGAATTTGTAAGCAGGCAACTTCATTGTTAAAAATAACTATCTTATAGGTCTAAAATCAGTGAAATTCTAAACTAGTAAGTAGAATTCTACCATTACTGCAGATTTTTCTATAGTTAAAAGTACAGTTTTTAAAAGGAATTTTGAAAACTGCTATGGTTGTTTGTATTCCCTGGGCATACTCTGAAGGGAGGGATAGAGACACTCGTAGTTAATGGGTGTGTAAAACTTGATTTCCTGCCCTCATCTGTGTTTTAAACTTTCTGGCTTTGTTTGTGTTTTTCTTGCTTAAATAGTAAAGTTTAATGTAAGAGTCCATTTAACCACTGACTAAAGAAAAAGGAAAAAGTATATGAGGAGGAGGAAAAGAAACAAAGACAGAGAGGGAGAAGCAGAAGACAACATAAGAGAGTAAGAGAAGAACTCTACTGTAACAATAGTGCGTGAAAACCATTGGGTAGGACTTTGAACAATTCTTTAAAAGGATCAATGTTTTTCCTGCAAATGTGTTATTTATCATTATATGTAGTCAAATCATGCACATTTGTATAGAAAGTCAAAGTCCTACCCTCTTTTAATATTGGGGTAGGTCCTAAAACCAAAGGATGACTGTATTTATAAACAGTTCAATTTTCTTCTTCTTGGGATACTGTAAGATATTCTAGAAAACACATCATTTTCTAGAAAACACGACACATCGTATTCTAATCTATGCTGTCGAAAGTTGTCATTACAGATACTGCTGGTAGTTAGGTATTTAGAACATGATATATCAATGTTTGGCCTTCCCTGGTGGCTGAGACAGTAAAGAATCTGCTTGCAGTGTGGGAGACTTGGATTCAGTCTCTGGTCAGGAAGATTCCTTGGAGAAGGGAAAGGCTATCCACTCTAGCATTCTTGCCTGGAGAATTCCATGGGCAGGGGAGCCTAGTCGGTCCAGAGGGTGGCAAAGAATCAAACATGATGGAAACAATTTAGAATGTATGCACATATTGATGTTCCCATATGCTGTCTTTTTTGAAAGTCCCATATTCTCTTGACTAATATTCTGTTGTCGTATCTATAGCAGAGAGAAAACAATTCAAGCACATTTTTAAGCCAATTATCTTACATATTGCTTTTGATGGCATTAATGAATAAAGAGACAAAAGAAAGAGGAGCGCTAACTTAGCATATGAAGAAGGCTTAGCCTCTGATCATGATGGTCTTTAAGCTGGAGAGCCTGGATCACCATTGGTTATTCTCAGTCTCTCTCTCCCCCCCCACCCCTCCCCCATCTCTCTCACACACATCCAGAAACACTTGCAATGCAACCTATCCTACCTCACAGGTTTTCCTATTTCTTAGTAATCAACAGGTACATTCTAAAACTTACTCTCCTTCATTTTCTTTTGTTCTGTATACAAGGTACACTGAGCTTGAATCTCACTTGATTGTTGTGCACTATCAGTTAGGATTGATTCCAGGGAAAACTGCTTAACTTCAAGGATGTATGCTCTTAAGAGAAGATATAACTCTCCTTTAGACATTCTTCAAGAGATTTCATAAAATGATTTTATTGAATCAAATGATAATGTATGTCAAAAGGATACATAATGGTTTTAATTATGTGTATCTCGGCAAAGATTTCTGGGCTTCCCAGGTGGCACAGTGGTAAAGAATCTGAGACGGCAGGAGACAGTTTCGATCCCTCAGTCAGGAAGATCCCCTGAGAAGGAAATGGCAATCCATTCCATTATTGTTGCCTGGAAAAGTCCAAGGACAGAGGAGCCTGGCAGGCTACAGTCCATGGGGTCACAAAGAGTCAGATAAAACTGAGCACGCTGCACCACTGCAACAGACAGATTTAGACAGATAAACACTCTGATAATTACTGGAAAAATCTTAGAGAAACATTTTCTTAAAAAACTTCTGTTTCAATCAAATGCAACTTTTAACTTTAAGGCTAAATAGTTACTTTTCTTTTCCATTTTCAATTTCTTGCCTTGACAATATATACTAATAATGTTTTTCTGTCTCACTAGGCCTCAGAGGAAATATTGATAATGATTCGCAGCCTTTACTGTTGATTCATGATAGGAGCATATATTGAGTAAGATCTTTTCCCCCAGCTCCTCTTTGCTCTAAACTTTAATATTGTAATTTAATAAAAATGGCTTTGCAGCTGGGAAAGCTATCCTGGTAAAGAGATATATGTATTTCAAAGCTGGTTCAGGTTCAAAGTTAAAACAAAATTTTTTTTTTCTTTTTCTTTTGCCTATTGCCATGTCCGTCTTTCCCTACCAAGGGAAATCACCTCTTCAAAGGAAAAAGACAGTAAATCTCTAAATCTCCATATTTACTCAAGTCCCGAGACTCTGCAGGGCAAAAGCTGCCAAGTCTATAGATTTACAATGTTTTATGATAATGATTTCCTCCAAGGGCTCACCCGAGATGAAAAGATAAATTAATTTATCCACTTCCAACCACTAGTGAAAGTTTAGTCTCCATTCCAAAAGCTGCCTTCAGAGCAGCTCCTGCACTATATAATTCATCACCCGTGATTAAAATTTAAGAGCCTCTGGATATGACCATCTTGCACTGGGCCTATCAAGTGGAAAGAATCGTTAAAAAAATGCATTTAGAGCTGAAGAGGGCATTATGACTTTTTTTCTGACCTTGTGATATTGCTTCTGCTATTAATGATAATAACCAGCTACTTGCCACCCACTCTGTGTTAGGCACTTTTTATATGTAGTTCTCATTGCATTCCTCCCTGCATCACTATGAAGGAGATTCTAAGAACCATGAGGATTAGACAGGTTAGAGAAATTTATAGAAATTACATTTTGTAACCAACAGAGCCAGATATGAGCCAAGATTAGTCTGATCCCATGCTCTTAAGCAATTTGACCTCCAATCTGCACTATTATAGCTGCTGAGTTTGGCTGGGTTTAGTTTTTCCATGTAAAAATATTCCTTGAAAACTTTAATGTATTCAAATTTTCAATTTCCTCTTTTTCTTAGAATAAACTGGTGACTTCTCTTCATGGAGTATGTAACACACCCTATCTTTATTCTTACCTTATTTTCTATTTATACCTTGCTTGTTTTTAATATCATAAGAAAATAATATGATTACCTGTCTTGGGACAGGTAGGGATGAACAGACCAATAAGTTTTGAATGACACATCACAATACATCCCCATCCCCCACTTTATCATATTAACCACACAGACCTGCCTTCTCCTGTGACACGTAGCTTACAGTCCCACTAAGTGCTGTCTTCTGTTGCCTTGATCATCACTGGAAAACTGCACCATAAGTGACAGAAATCATAAACTCTTTAAAATTTGGGACTTCAAGCTTTGAGTCAAATGCCCAGAAAACCATGTCATTTGCATATCTACACAATGCCTTAAGAGACACTTCAAATCAAAGAACAGTTGCAGAAACAGTGGTTATAAATAATTGTTATTACTGTAAGTCAAATAGACCTCAGAGGGTTTATGGAAAGCCATAACAAGATTCATACACATCTGTTCTAGTGGAAGAACCATTAAATAGTTATGGGGAAGTAAGGGAAGAGATAATATCTTGGGGCACTGGGTGTCATATTAGAAACCTAGATAATGTATAAATTCAAAGTCAGGATTAAATCATCTACTATTTGGTGATCTAGGAGAATCATCATGACTAGAACAATATGGGTCAACCGCCCAAATCTGTGTCCTGCTTGAGCTGGAATCTTGCCATTTGTAAGGTTATTAAAAATAAAATAGGATGAAAACATAATTATAAGCCATTTCATGTTTCCAGAAGTGATGACTAAACTTTACATTTGGGACAGAGCTTTTTGTTTAAAAAATTTACTAGTGGAATATTTACACAACCTGAAAGCTATAAAATCAAATTTAATGCTGATGTTAGATATTATATGAAAATTGCCAACTGTACAAGAGATTAAATTTTGTCTTAAATCTAACTACTCTTTTTAGTCAAGAGGTTTTTTTTTTTTTTTTTGGTTATTATTTAGTTTTAGAGTGGGAGTACTGAGGAGAAGGATGAGATGCAGCTAAACTATTTTACCATTACAATGGAACAAATATTAATACATTTGTTTGATTTTTTAGTATTGTTGCAAATACCTAAAATTTCCCCTGCAATGTTTCAGGAAGAAAGCAACACTTCTTTAGGGTTCAGCTAATCATCAGCAGCTTGCAGTGTGGAATGAGCATTTTCCAAACTTAGTTAACAAATCCAAGACCATTTTGTCTGAAGCTCTATGCACTGGGAATTTCACAAAGAAAATACTTATGGGCAATGGAGATCGATCACTATCTTCAAGACAGCAAGAACTGCAAGAAAACAGAGGAAGAGGCAGAGACTATAGTCATGAGAACACAGAGGAAACACATGGAAAATACCAAGATATGACTGTTGCTCATATCTGTCAATTACACAGCAGGTGGATTAGAGTTCTTATATAGGAAGACAAAAATTATATATGAACCCAACAAATTTAAAAATGAAAGACAAAATTTACCCTCTAGACGCAAAAGACAAGCATCTAAATGAGAAAATATAAGGGGCCTGACATCTTTGCATTTTCCATTCTGGTAAAAGAGAACTAGAGAAGTTTCTAGAGAAATCATTTTTTATTGTTACTGCTATTATGGGTTTTACTTGCTCCTAAGGGTAAATTATTTGTCTGAAAACTATTTCTGGGATTTCTAGATAAATTTAAACATATACACAAACACACATATATATACATACACATATGGAAACCCAGAGCCTTGGGGAAAAATTAAAAAAGAAATGATGACTCTATAGACTATGGTATCAATATCAGCATAGATAATAAATATTACAGTGAAAAAGTGTTAAACCTTGTTCCAGCAATGAAACTTAGAGAAGTTTTTAAAAACTGAGGGAACAGTGACAGACAATGGAGACCAGAGAGTGGGTATCTCTACAAACAGCCCAGGCTTATTTTTTTAGAGCTCTTGCATGCTGTGACTCTCATGACTGATCTTATTTCCAGTGTACCACTAGAGAGATACTCATACAGTCAGCCTTCACCATATGATTTCCTGGGTCTGTCTTTTATGTATGTTTTCTGAGAAACAGATAAGGCTGAGAAACTAATAAAAATTTCAATCAAATTTTGCTAATCAATTTAATTACTTAAGATGCTAGCCATTTTTTGGAGATGTTTGGGTTTTTGTTTTACTCTTATATTTCATAATTTATTACAATCTGCTATGCTTTTGATGAGCTTCCCACTGTAAAGAATCACTTGCAGTGCAGGAGATGTGGAATCATTTCCTGGGTCAGGAAGATTCCCTGTAGAAGGAAATGGTAACCCACTCCAGTATGCTTGCCTGGGAATTCCAGGGACAGGGGAGCCTGGTGGGGTACAAGTCCATTGGGTCACAAAAGTCAGACATGACTTAGTGACTATACAACAGTGATACGCTTTTGATGTGACAGTATTCAAGTTATGGTAATCAAGACAGTATGATACTGGCACAAAAACAGAAATTTAGATCAATCGAACAGGACAGAAAGCCCAGAAATAAACCCACACATATACGTCCAATATATACAGTCAATGAACCTGCAACAAAGGAGGCGAGCATATACAATGGAGAAAAGAGGTTCTTCAATAAGCGGTGCTGGGAAAACCAGACATCTATACCTAAAAGAATAAAATTAGGATATTCTCTAACACCACACACAAAAATAAACTCAAAATGTATTTAAGACCTAAGTGTAACACTGGAAACTATAAACCTCCTAGAGGAAAAATACACAGAACAATTTTTAACATAAATCACCCAATGTTTTTGGATCCACTACCTAGAGTAATAAAAATAAACAAATCAGACCTAATTAAACTTAAAAGCTTTTGCACAACAAAGAAAACCAAAAGCAAAACAAAAAGACTACCTATGGAATGGGAGAAAATATTTGCCAATGTTGTAACTGACAAGGGATTATATTCCGAAATATACAAACAGCTCATGCAGCTCAATATCAAAACAACAAAACAATAAAAACTAGGCAGAAGATCTAGAAGGCATTTATCCAAAGAAGACATACAGATGTCGAAAAGGAACAAGAGGAAAGAAAAGATGCTCAGCATGGCTAATTATGAGAGAAAGGTAAATCGAAACTGTGATGAAGTATCAACTCATATAGTCAAAATGGACAGTATCAAAATGTCTACAAATAACATATGCTAGAGAGGCTGGATAAAAAGGAATCCTCCTACACTGTTGGTGGGAATGTAAATGGGTATAGCTACTATGAAGAATTACTAGTAAAGTAATGCTCAAAATTCTCCAAGCCAGGCTTCAGTAATATGTGAACCGTGAACTTCCAGATGTTCAAGCTAGTTTTAGAAAAGGCAGAAGAACCAGAGATCAAAATGTCAACATCCACTGGATCATTGAAAAAGCAAGAGAGTTCCAGAAAAATATCTATTTCTGCTTTATTGACCACGCCAAAGCCTTTAACTGTGTGGATCACAATAAACTGTAGAAAATTCTAAGAGAGATGGGAATACCAGACCACTGAACCTGCCTCTTGAGAAACATATATGCAGGTCAGGAAGCAACAGTTAGAACTGGACATGGAACAACAGACTGGTTCCAAATAGGGAAAGGAGTATGTCAAGGCCGTATATTGTCACCCTGCTTATTTAACTTATATGCAGAGTACATCATGAGAAACACTGGACTGGAGGAAGCACAAGCTAGAATCAAGATTGCCAGGAGAAATATCAATGACCTCAGATATGCAGATGACATATGACCACCATATGACCACCATATGACATATGCAGATGACCACCCTTATGGCAGAAAGTGAAGAAGAACTAAAGAGCCTCTTGAAGAAAGTGAAAGAGGAGAGTGAAAAAGTTGGCTTAAAGCTCAACATTCAGAAAACTAAGATTATGGCATCTGGTCCCACCACTTCATGGGAAATAGATGGGGAAACAGTGGAAACAGTGGCTGACTATATTTTTCTGGGCTCCATAATCACTGCAGATGGTGACTGCAGACATGAAGTTAAAAGATGCTTACTCCTTGGAAAGAAAGTTATGACCAACCTAGACAACATATTAAAAAACAGGGACATTACTTTGCTAACAAAGGTCCATCTAGTCAAGGCTATGGTTTTTCCTGTGGTCATGTATGGATGTGAGAGTTGAACTATAAAGAAAGCTGAGTGCTGAAGAAGACTCTTGAGAGTCCCTTGGACTGCAAGGAGATCCAACTAGTCCACCCTAAAGGAGATCAGTCCTGGGTGTTCATTGGAAGGACTGATGTGGAAGCTGAAACTCCAATACTTTGGCCACCTGATGTGAAGAGCTGACTCATTTGAAAAGACCCTGATGCTGGGAAAGGTTAAGGGCAGGAGGAGTAGGGGACGACAGAGGATGAGATGGTTGGATGGTATTACTGACTCAACAGACATGAGTTTGGGTAGGCTCCGGGAGCTGGTGATGAACAGAGAGGCCTGGCGTGCTGCAGTTCATGGGGTTGCAGAGACTCAAACACAACTGAGCTACTGAACTTAACTGAACTGAACTATGAAGAATACTATGGAGTATGGAATTACTTACAAAACTACAAATAGAACTATCATATGATCCTACTATCATATCAATAACTATCAAAAACTATCATATCAATCCTACTCCTAGGCATATAGCCAAGGAGAAGCATAATTAAAAAAGATACATGTACCCCAGTGTTCATAGGAGCACTATTAACAATAGTGAAGACATGGAAGCAGCCTAAGTGTCCATTGACAGATGAATGGATAATAAAAATGTGATATACATAGGGAAATATTACTCAGTCTTAATAAACAATAATATAATGACATTTGCAGCAACATAGAGGTACCTAGAAATTATCATACTAAAGTGAAGTAAGCCAGACAGAGAAAGACAAATATCATATGATATTGCCTATATGCTGCTGCTGCTGCTAAGTTGCTTCAGTCCTGTCCGACTCTGTGCGACCCCATAGACAGCAGCCCACCAGGCTCCACCGTCCCTGGGATTCTCCAGGCAAGAATTGGAGTGAGTTGCCATTTCTTTCTCCAATGCATGAAAGTGAAAAGTGAAAGCTCAGTGTGTGGAATCTTAAAAAAATGAAACAAATGAACTTATTTACAACAGACTCAGAAACAGAGAAAACAAACTTATAGTTACCAAAGAGAAGGGGGGTTTAATTAGGAGTTTGAGATTAAAATATACATAAAATATACTATATATTATATATATAGTATGATATATAGTATTATATATATAATATATACTATATAGTATACACGCTTTAACCTCTGAGCCACCAGGGAAGCCTTAGAGTATAGATAAAATATACTATATTTATAAAATAGATAACCAACAAGGACTTACTGTATAGCACAGGGAACTATACCCAATATCTTGTAATAAGTTCTAATGGAAGAGAAGATAAACAAGAATACATATAAATACACACACATATATGTATATATGTATTATTGAATCACTTTAGGGTAAACCTGAAAACTAACACAACATTGTAAATTAATTATATTTTAATAGAAAACTTTAAAAAATAAAGGAAAGGAAGAAGAAAAAGGAGAAAGAGAGGAAACTAAATCAAGAAAAATTAAAATAAATTACAAAAATATTTGGTTAAAGGATATAGAGATATCACATAGTCAGAACAGAATTCTCATTTTTGTATTTTTGCTTTTGTAACCTACTATAAATGATAAGAAAAATTTTCCTGGTCCAGTTTTCAATCCAGAATAACACTTGCATTTAGCTACCATTTGCTCAATCTCTCTTTTTTTCTTGAATCTGATCCTCACTCTCTTCTGTGTTTTTTACTTTGACTCAAAGAAAACAGGCCAGCTCTTTTGCAGAATAATCTTTAATTTGGGTTTGCCCTAAGCATACAAGTGATTCAATTTAGGTTGTGAATTTTTGATGAGAACGTCGAAAAAGTGCTAGTGTCTATCTCAATGCATCACATTATGAAGCTAATATGATGTAAATTTTACCTGTTATCAGAGAAGTTAACTTTGATCATTTTGATTCTACACTGGCACATATTTGTAGGAAGAAAAAATACAAAAAAGCTGTTTCACTTAAGAAAATCCTTCATGAGGCTTTCCTGGTGGTCCAGTGGTTAAGAATCTGCTTGCAATGCAGGGGACACCTGCCTTTGAGCCCTGGTCCTAGAAGATCCCATGTGCTGTGTGGAGACTAAGCCCATGTACCACAACTACTGAACCTATGCTCTGGAGTCCGCAAGCTGGAACGATGGAGCCACCGGCTGCTGCTACTAAAGCCTGTGCACCCTAGAGCCCATGCTTCACAACACTCAGAAGCCCACATACCACAACTGGAGAGAAGCCCTCACTCTCTGCAACTAGAGAAAGCCCATACTCAGAAATGAAGACCCAGTCCAGCCAAAAATAAAAATAAATATTTTTTAAAAGAATGTCCTTGATGAAGCAGTAAAAATTAATTTTATTATATCTTGATCATATAAGTACATGTCTTTTTAACAATCTTTTTTTTTAATGGGAAGTATATATAAAGCCTATCAGCTACCTGCTGAAATATGAGAGTGGCTGTGAAGAAAAGTGCTTGTGTGCTTTTTTTTTTTTTCATACAAAAACATTTTCATCTGAAATGCCAACTGACAGATAAATGAGAGTTATTCATACATGGTTACCTATAAGATATTTTCTAACAAGTAAACAAAGTAGCAAAGTAAAGCCATCACTTCAAGAAAAACAATTGATAAGATTTACTACAAAAATAATATCCAACCTTTCAAATGAAAATTGGAATTTTGGAAAACTTGTATTTGAGGTTCAGATATTCCCAATACTTAAAAGCTTTTTGATTAAACTTTTAGTGATATTAACAAATACAAATTTCTGATATTTTATAATGAAATGAGCCACAATTTTGAACATCTTTGTAATTCAGAAAACCTACATAGTTGACCCTTGAACAAAGTGTAGGTCAGGGGCACTGGCCCTTCATCCAGTCAAAAATCTGCTTATAACTTATAACTGGCCCTCTGAATCCACGGTTCCTCTTTATAATTCTACATACAAAAGTTCAACCAACCACTGACTATATGGTACTGCAGTTATTTACTATTGAAAAAAAGCCCCATATAAGTTGAATTCTGCAACTCAAACCTGTGCTGTTCAAAAAGATTAACTTTATTTTCCAAATGACCAAAGCACAGAATGGCAAAAGCATACAGAAATAAAAGATTCAATTAAATATGCAAGATAAGCTAATGGAGTTTCACAGAGCAGCTATGAGAACTTCGCTGAGTTTTTAAAATCCTAAGTATTTTAGGAATATTAAGTAATGTTGGAATTAGTATTGTTCTGTACAAGCAGAGGAAACTTGGATTACACTTCATCTTTCATGGCCTATTACAGAGAATTCCAAGACAGTCTTATTTAAATTATGGAGGGGTGATATGGAGTGGAAATAGGAGGTTTAGATTCCACATTGCAATGTGGATTTACAGTTTACATTGCAGATGATTTTTAATAAATTACCCTTGTTAAAACTTGCTACAATACCAAAGAATATCCACCATTATTTGAAACAGCTATTAAAAAACCCTTCCTTTTCCAAACATATGTACATAGATTTATTTGTACATCTAAAACAAAACAAGATAGCATATTAAGCAATATGCAGAAACAGAATAGAGAATTTGGCTGAGGAGCACCTCACACAGGAAGGGCCAAGAGGCGCTACCTCCTTATATCTGAATACTAAAGAAAGAATAGGTTTATAGTCAATGATTTTGGAAGACAGAGTAGAGTGATAGATACAGGAAGACTTAAACATCAGTCTTTTTTTTTTTTTCCCCTATCAAACTCTTTTCTTCTTTAATTCTTACCAACTTTAAAGGCTGTTTCATACTTGCAGTTTTCTCATTATACAGAGAAAGCATTTTCAAAACAAAGTTCAATCTAAACTTCCTATCCTCTCCATAATTTAACTAAGACTGATATTGGAATTCTCTGTAACAGGCCATGAAAAATGAAGAGCAATCCAAGTTTTCTGTGCTTATACAGAATACTAATTCCAACATTACAATTACTTAGTATGTTGTTATAATTATCTATATACTCTTTTTTTTATATACTCTCTTTTTAACTCTGTTATATAAGTACATGACAATGAAAATTTACCAAAAAATCTTGAACATATACAAAATACATAAGAAAATTTTAATGTGGTTGGTGTACCCATTTGTGTGGTTTTTTTTTTTTTTTTTGAAACTAGAAAATCAACATCTATTTACCGTTTCTAAACTCTGAAATGGACAATTTATTAGAAACACAAATATGGGGAAGAATAATAAGCATAAACCTTCTCTTTCAAAAAAAAAGTTCATACAACCTCATAGAGCTAAAAGTGTCATTTTTTAAACCATTATCCTACAATTGTAACAGCCTCTGGAAGGGAAAATCTTATTATAATTTAAAAACACAATGTTTAGTTTATTTCTGTATTATGGTAAATGAATAAATATGGTAAGGACAAAAGAAACAAACATCCAAGAAATTAAAAAAAATAAAATATGTCAGAGATACTGTATAATGGGGCATTTTTTTCAAGATGTTATTGTACACACTTGTTCCTTTAAAGAGAGCAATACAAAGATAGGAGGGAGAAAATGAGATTAGACAACTGGTTAATAATCATAAGAACACCCTTTTTAACAATCCAACTGCTGTCTATCTTGGAATCCAAAGCAATATAATGGAATGTTTTGGTCCATAAAAGTCACTCAACATCCAGAGTTATAAATGTCAACAATTTGCATAAAAGCTCAACTTCAAAGATTTAGTACTATGTACAAATGAAGATAAAAATAAGCACAAACAGAAGCGTTGCATTTTAATATAGGTATCCATTATCTAATGTTTATATAATGGAAGCCAAATGACTTCATTATTATCTGTGCTATTACACTGAATACTAAATGAACTCATCATACAGGCATACTTGCTTTAAAAACTATTACAGGCCCATCAATGACAAGGGAAACATATATATGCAAACTTCTTTACATGACTAATTTGATTTTTGTGTTAACTGCTAATGTATTATTAATCAACAGTTCATTATACTTTTAGATAACCTTAGTTTATTTGTGCTTTTATTTGTACACAACTCATTTCTGTAATATCTTGCTCTATAAAATTTTATTCCTATTTAAACAATATTATCCTTAGGTAATGAGTATGTATATGCAAAAATCAGATGGAAGAATATGGGAATAGCTAAATTACTTTTATATCTAAATCTCAACAAATGCAATCATTTTGGCACAAAGATTTTTTTCCATTAACTCACTATTTTCAAAATAAAATGATTGTGCTCTAGTTTAGACTATATATTTATATCAAAACAGTTCCTTGAATATATTCAGCTTATCCTTTCAATTTTTATTGTTCTGAATTGCTTTCATGGATGGGAATTTAATTTGCTTGTTTTCATTTGTTAGGCCATACCCCAAATGAAATACTTAAAGTGGATTTAGGTGAGATATCTGAAAAATAATCAATAGTGAGTCAAACACTGTAAAGTTGCTTTAAAAATTCATAGAATGAAAACAGACATTTTTATAAGCCAGTGAATGAAAGATGTTGATGCTTATGAGAAACAGCATATTTGTTATGAGAAAATCTAGAATTCAAAACAAGCTGGTGGTAGTATGGAAAGACCAATGATTAGTAAAGAAAACCAAAAATGTTTTTTGATCCTTCAGTGAGGCAGAGATATTCACTAGAATTCCATACCATTTGTGTATAAGAACTGTTCGTTTAAAATCTCCGACTAATTTAGAATTGGGTATTGTTTTGATGTATTATAAGCCCTTAAGTCTCTAAATTATGACCAAGCTAGATAGCATATTGAAAAGCAGAAACATTACTTTGCCAACAAAGGTCCGTGTAGTCAAGGCTATGGTTTTTCCAGTGGTCATGTATGGATGTGAGAGTTGGACTGTGAAGAAAGCTGAGCACCGAAGAATTGATGCTTTTGAACTGTGGTGTTTGGAGAAGACTCTTGAGAGTCCCTTGGACTGCAAGGAGATCCAACCAGTCCATTCTAAAGGAGATCAGCCCTGAGTGTTCATTGGAAGGAATGATGTTAAAGCTGAAACTCCAGTACTTTGCCACCTCATGTGAAGAGTTGACTCATTGGAAAAGACTCTGATGCTGGGAGGGATTGTGGGCAGGAGGAGAACGGGACGACAGAGGATGAGATGGCTGGATGGGATCACTGACTTGATGGACATGAGTCTGAGTGAACTCTGGGAGATGGTGATGGACAGGAAGGTCTGGCGTGCTGTGATTCATGGGGTCGCAAAGAGTCGGACACGACTGAGCAACTGAACTGAACTGAAGTCTCTAAAAACATGATAGATTACTGGAACACATATGATTGGTCTTAAATATGGTAAACTTAGCAATGTAAATTCCTTCATAGCATCATCTCAGATCACTGTTTCCCAAATCTTACATGTCAATACACCACTGAGACATGAAACACTTATCAGCATACTACAGTGACAGAAGGTGGCACTCACAGACATTAGAAGCAAGCTTCGGAACTCTGGTCACCAATGGCAATGGCACATGGAACTCATTCTCAGCACTGGCTAGGAAATTCTGCATTAGAAATATATTTTATATTACATACAGTGATTCTTATTTTGCATTGAGACAAATGGAATATTAGTTAAGCATACTTCCATACGAAATTATAGGTAGAGTCCAATGAATACTTCTTATGAAAACATTTCAATAGATGCTGCTGCTGCTGCTGCTAAGTCGCTTTAGTCGTGTCCGACTCTGTATGACTCCATAGACGGCAGCCCACCAGGCTTCTCCGTCCATGGGATTCTCCAGGCAAAAACACTGGAGTGGGTTGCCATTTCCTTCTCCAATGCATGAAAGTGGAAAGTGAAAGTGAAGTCGCTCAGTTGTGTCTGACTCTTAGCGACCCCATGGACTGCAGCCTACCAGGCTCCTTCGTCCATGGGATTTTCCGGGCAACAGTACTGGAGTGGGGTGCCATTGCCTTCTCCCTCAATAGATACTAGCTATTATTTATTTAATGCTTGATAAAAGTAGGCACTACTCCAAGTTTTTTGTTTCTGTTAAATAATATAATGCTTATTGCAACCCTATGAGGCTGGAACTCTGATCTCCATTTGAGACATAAGGAAGCTATGGCTTAGAGCCATAGCTCTAGCATGGATATAGCAAGATTTCATGTATTTGTCCAAAAGGACATGCTAGAAAGGAACAAGAGGTTTAAACCCTGACAGCCTGATTCTAGAACTTCTATTCTTTACCACTGTCATTTTAAAAATTATCTTTCAATTCACTAATAAAAGTCAAAATTAATATCGAGTAATTTATAACCTTTTGAATTCTAAAGGAAATCTTGGGAAGAGATTTGCAGATCTGAAAATTTACAAAATGTATTTAAATACATGGATTTTAATTTTCCACTTGATTCAGGAGAATAAGACCATACTTAATTAACCAAAAGAGAAGAAATATTGATTCTTATTTTATTTTCATATAGCAAAATGGTTAATACTTAAATAAAATTAGTTTCTATGTTCCTAATTTATAGATAATAATTTTCCACTTATATGATGTTTATATTACTATCTTTCTACAGGTATTATAAACTATATTTGTTTCCCTAGAAAATATTACTTTTATAAGAAACATAGTAAGTACAATATTGGATAGTATTCTTTGTTGAATTTAATATTATATTCTATTGGAACCATATCTTATTACAAGCTCATCAGTCATTCATCAGCCTAAACATTTTCTTGCATAAAATATACTTTTATGTGAATGGTCCTGGCAAAACTGTGAATGTAACAGATGTTTCAAAAGTTCAGTTAAAATAATCCCAACATTTAAGCAGTATTTTCAGTAAAAAGTTATTGCAATTTTTACATATTTTGCAACTACAAAGAATTAGAATAAATAGAATGTTTGGCAGTGAATCTTGATCAATTTTTAGCAGCTTCTCTGCTCCCAAATATAACCAAAACAGGGCTATAGATATTTCAATTTGAACCAAGTTGATTTCCCTGTGGTTAAGCCCCAGTCACTGAAAACTTCTGCCTAACATTCAGCAATCAAGAAAAGGTGTTTTTTTCTTTCTTTTATGGGAAGATAGACTTTTATCTACTTCATTCATGGAATTCGATTTCATGTATGGATTATTCACTCAAAATAATAAATAACTGCCTTGTTGAGCTTAGAACAAACAAAACAAATCTAAAAGGTATAAACTTTTTATTCAAACACATTTACAGCTATACCCCACCAACTCACTGGCAACAGTGATGTCTACAGATTGTTTTGGAAGTCTTGGATGCCACCAGATGGTGCTCTTACAGAGCCAAATAGAGAAGTATTCACTACAAAATTAAAAATAAATAAACAAACAGTGACTCTTTGGACTAGAGAAGCCATTATCTTTCTCTCACATATTCAGAGAATTTCAAGATGTCCAATAATCTATGACTGAAATCACACTTCATGATCTGAAAACTTTGGTCTCATAAAAAATCAAAATAGCAATAACTGAACATCAAGTGTTTGTAAATTAGCAGGACTCTTGATATATATATATATGTCTCTAGAAAGCCTGTTCCATAATAAGAACTCAAATGTTAAATACTATCATTAAATATTATTTTTAAATATATTAATATGTCTATAGAAATTTATCATAATGTTAAATTTATCAGATGCTCATTAGAAACTATGGCACATATGAATATATATGCATATATCTAAATGCATATTATTATAAATGAAAATGTATAATACATAGACTTGAAGTGCACTTATAGCAAATTAGTTCAATTCAGTCACTCAGTCATGTCCGACCCTTTGTGACCCCATGAACCACAGCACATCAGGCCTCCCTGTCCATCACCAACTGCCTGAGTTTACCCAAACGCATGTCCATTGAGTCGGTGATGCCATCCAACCACCTCATCCTGTATCGTCCCTTTCTCCTCCTGCCTTCAATCTTTCCCAACACCATGGTATTTTCAAATGAGTCAGCTCTTCACATAAGGTAGCCAAAATACTGGACTTTGAGCTTTAACATCAGTCCTTCCAATGAACACCCAGGACCAATTTCCGTTAGGATAGACTGGTTGGATCTCCTTGCAAGTCCAAGGGACTCTCAAGAGTTTTTTCCAACACCACAGTTCAAAAGCAACAATTCTTCAGCGCTCATCCCTCTTTATAGTCCAACTCTCACATCCATATATGACTACTGGGAAAACCATAGCCTTGACTAGACGGACCTTTGTTGACAAAGTAATGTCTCTGCTTTTGAATATGCTGTCTAGGTTGGTCATAACTTTCTTTCCAAGGAGTAAGCATCTTTTAATTTCATGGCTGCAATCACCATATGCAGTGATTCTGGAGCCCAGAAAAATTAAGTCTGACACTGTTTCCACTGTTTCCCCATCTATTTCCCATGAAGTGATGGGACCAGATGCCACGATCTTCTTTTTCTGAATGTTGAGCTTTAAGCCAACTTTTTCACTCTCCTCTTTCACTCTCATCAAGAGGCTCTTTAGTTCCTCTTCACTTTCTGCCATAAGGGTGGTGTCATCTGCATATCTGAGGTTATTGATATTTCTCCCAGCAATCTTGATTCCAGCTGGTGCTTCTTCCAGCCCAGCATTTCTCATGATGTACTCTGCTTATAAGTTAAATAAGCAGAGTGACAATATACAGCCTTGACATACTACTTTTCCTATTTGAAACCAGTCTGTTGTTCCATGTCCAGTTCTAACTGTTGTTTCCTGACCTGCATACAGGTTTCTCAAGAGGCAGGTCAAGTGGTAGCTGTGTTCACCCAAAGCACTGATTGATAACAATAGGGATACTCAAAGTTTGTCCATTTGAAACAGCAGTACAAATTTGACGAAAACAGATTACCGAGGGAAAAAACTGAAATAATTATTTACTAATCTGAATCACAGAGAAACAGGACATGCCTAACATTTGTTAGGTATTCCTCTTTAGAGATTCAGGATGAGAGTGTCATCGTATTTTTCCTTCAAAACCAACCTGACCATTGGCACTTTTCACCAGGAAATCATTAAAATTTAGTTCATGCATTCTTTGCCTTCCTTAGTTTCGATGATTCCAATCTCTGGTAATTTAGAGTTTTGTACAATATCTCAGAACCATAAAACAGTAAAAATGGAGGCAAGCACTTATCATCTGCTGTGTTTAAATCCACATATCTGTTGATATGGGGCAAGTTATTATATGTCTTTAAGCCTTACATTTATCCTCTATAAGATATGATAACTAAATAGTACCTGTGTTATAGTGGTTTTTTTTTTGTTTTGGCTTGAGGATAAAATAAATGGGTATACACAGGTGTGTACACGTATGTTCCTTGAATAATGTGTTTAGCATATAATGTGCTTTTAAATGCTAGCTATTATCATCATCATTATGGTTGCTGTTGTGAATGGGCACATGACAAAATAATAAAAGACAGACAATTCAAGGAGTTCTTGTTTACAAATTATGTTACTTTAAAGATTTCTGCTATTAAGTGATTATGACATTATCATTTAAACAACAAAGATATAAATATCCCATCAATATAAGTAAATATCATTATAATGCTGAATAGTAGTTTTGTTTCAGTTTTTAATATTTTATGCATAGGGGTTGTAAGCTCTAGTAAAACAAGTAATATCTAAAAACACAGTATCATAGTTACTGTTTTTAGTGTCATTTTTAATGATCTTGGAAAAAAGCACAAAAATTTCAGTCTTTATGATTCAAGAAAACCAAAAGTCTGACGATCTATAATAGATTCTGCCTTTAAATGTAGGCAGAATGCCTATATTAGTTCATATTCTCCTTCAACACCTTTCACCATCTACCCTTTATTTTCATAGATAATTTGTTATTTTCAATTCAAAATATGTACTGAGTTAACCGTATCTCTTTTTATTCTTGATTTTAGGTAGATAACAGATATCAAAATGTTGTGCTTGAAATTCGCAGTCCACGGGTTTGCAGAGAGTCAGACATGACTTAGTGACCGAACAACAATGTGTGTGTGTGTGTGTGTGTGTGTATGCGTGTGTGCACGCTCATGTGCCTGTGCTTAGCTGCTCAGTTGTGTCCAATTCTTTGCAACCACATGGACTCCAGCCTGCAAGGGTCCTCTGTCCATGAAATTTTCCAGGCAAGAATACCGGAGTGAATTGCCATTTTCTACTCCAGGGAATCTTCCCCACCCAGGGATCAGAATGGAATCTCCTGCATTGGCAGGTGGATTCTTTACCACTAGCAATACCTGGGAAGCCTATCTATCTATCTATCTATCTATCTATCTATCTATATATACACACAGCTGTGTCCAGCTTTTTGCAACCCTACAGACTCCTAGCCTGCCCAGCTCCTCTGTACATGGGATTCTTCAGGCAAGAATACAGGAGTGGGTTGCCATGCCCTTCTCCATATATATGTGTTATACATATATATTTTTTTTAATTTCAATAATTTAACAAAATTTAAATTACTGAAATAAATTATTATGCATACTTTTTCACAGAATATTTTTTTTAAATATCCTGGATGTAAATATGACATCTCCTCAAGATCTTCATTTGTGTTTTTTAATAGCATCAGTATGAAAAAATTATGATTAGCAAATATTCCTTCATTTGCTGAAAGTAAAAACTCAAAGACAGCCTCCCTTTAAATTTCAGCCTCCATTTTAAAAGATACTTGCTGTCTGGGTCATAAAACTTGAGAAAAAACTCTGAAGATTTATCAGAGCCTATATTTTAAAAACTTCATCTCTTATCCAAAGTATTAGCAAAACGGTTAAGAGTTTGAATAAGTGACTAGAGTGTCTTTTTCCTCTGAATTATTCATTTATTCTTCGGTTTTTCCCCAGTGGAGGTGATAATAAGCAAATGGCAGGAAGCCAGGGATGTGTTAATGTGAAGGAAATGGGAGATGCTAATGCTCAAAAGGTAAAGAAGAGAGATAAATAAAAAGACAGTGAATTAAGTTTCTAAAAATTGGAATATTGGCAAATACAGGATGAAATACTATTTTATTATATTAGAATTAGGACATTATGGAAATTTAACTATTAAAAACAATTTAGCTATGAATTACATTATGTACTTGGCTAAATTACAAGCCTTTTAAAAACATTTCCTCCCTTATGCTTATATTGTTGTCCTTTATCTTCTGAAAAGACTGTCCCTGATTTCTGGCTTCATCCAGTTGTTCTCTTCCCCTATATTGCTCTCCTGTATTTCTCTTTCCCACCAACACATTCAGTGTGTAAACCACACTCCATTTTTTTTTCTCAAAAACTACTCAACAGTACCAACTATTCATCTTCCTTTCTTTTGAATAATTATGGCATAGTAAATAATACGGCATATTAACTATGCCATATGGATACCATGGATACAATTTTGGCATATGGATACTATACAATTAATTTCCTTTGCTATTACTTCAGGTCTATCAGTGTTTGCTTCCCAAACATTCACCACTTAAGACCAAAGACATGACTATATTGCTTCTATATGCAGGCCTCTCTGTCCTCCCCTGATCTGATTCAGTGAAGATTGTACAGTAGATATGTTCAAATGCATAACATAATGGATCTGAGTACCATACACAGGAATTTAAATTCCTCTCAATATGTCCAAAATATTTTTTTCCATTCAAGCTTTAAGAAATGCATGGATAGAGGGGAAACATGATATGAGATGTCTCCAAATAACCGGCAAAGAAGATAACTTGCTCATGTTATTTCACAGTTGGTTTTGACAACTGTTAAACGAGATACATCCTTAAAAATGTTCTAACAAGTAAACAAAATTTGAGTTTCACTCTTGAAATTTTGTGATGGATACTCAGAAAATTAGGGTGAAGACAGAGAACTAGAGTTGAACGTTTTATTATAAACAAACAAGATTTATTTACAGGAGTGAAAAACTACGGAGGTGAAATGAATGAGAAAAAGGGAAAAAATGGATCTTATAATCTTATCATTTGGAAAGAGATTTTGATAATGAGAGTAGTAGGTGAAGAAGAAAGGAAGGCTGGAAAAATTCACATTATGATTTACATATTCTTTAATGCTCTTTGGGAAAGATAAGTAAACAGAAAATTGAGAATTATTTCCATGATCATGGATGCCAACACTGTATTTCTTTTACTATTCTTTTGTATATTATAAAGTTTATCATAGACACTAGCCCCATAGGATCCTGGATATTACTTGAATTACATATAAAAATTAGTGTAATTTATAATGCAATTTATACATTTCAAGCTAACTGATAATTACATTACCTAACAAGCTCTTTCCTGGATAAATTGCACTACACTGTTAGGCAAATTACCTAGAAGCATGAGTATGGAATTTCAAAAAATGATAGTTGATATTAAAGGCTATATTAGGATTCAACTTCATTTCCTCTTTATATTAAGCAGAGAAATACAGTGAACTTCAGAATTCAATAGTTTTACTATAAACTATACTATAGCAACCCATTATTCTTGGATTGCCAAATATTTCCTATGCATATTTATTAGATAGCCTTACTGAAGAGAGAAAGTAGTAAAAATTCACTTTAATACTAAAAGAAATTGACACAATAGAGGTAAAATTAATAGTATTGTTTTTCCTAAGAAGGTGTGATACATTTAGATGACAGGACGTAGCCATCTATTTTAAAAATTATTTTCCTGTTCAGTTAAAAATATAAATAAAGGGCATCACAACCTCCACATTTCTGGTATGATCAGATATTAAACAATGTAATAACCAGCTTCTTTGGTAATGGTTCAGTTGCTAAGTCATGTCTGACTCTCTGTGACACCATGGACTATAGTTTATCAGGCTCACCTGACCTCTACTATTTTCCAGAGACAGCTCAAATTCATGTCCATTGAATTGGTGATGCTAGCTAACCATTTCATCCTCTGCTGCCTCCTTCTCCTTCTGGCTTCAGTCTTTCTGAGCAACAGGGTCTTTTCTATTGAACTGACTCTTCACATCAAGTGGCCAAATTATTAGAGTTTCAGCTTCAGCATCAGCCTTTCCAATGAATCTTCAGTGTTGATTTCCTTTAGGATTGACTGGGTTCATCTCCTTGCAGTTCAAGGGACTCTCAAGAAGCTTCTCCAACACCACATTTCAAAGGCATCAATTCTTTGGTGCTCAGCCTTCTTTTTGGTTCAACTCTCCAATTCACACAAAACTAATGGAAAAACCATAGCTTTGGCTATATGGACTGTCGGCAAGGTGATGTCTCTGCTTTTTAATGCTGTCAAGGTTTGTCATAGTTTTCCTTCTAAGGAGCAAGCATCTTTTAATTTCATGGCTGCAGTCACTATCAGCAGTGATTTTGGAGCCCAAGAAAATAAAGTCTGTGATTGCTTCCATGCTTCCCCTTCTATTTGCCATGAAGTGGTTGGTCTGGATGCCATGATTTTACTTTTTTGAATGATGAGTTTCCTGCCAGGTTTTTTATTCTCCTGTTTCACCCTCATCAAGAAACTTTAGTTCCTCTTCACTTTCTGCCATTCGACTGCTACCATCTGCATATCTGAGGTTGTTGAGATTTCTCCCAGCAATCTTGATTCCAGCTAGTGATTCATTCAGTTCATCAATTCACATAATGTACTCTGCATAGAAGTTAAATAAGCAGGGTGACAACATATAGCATTGTCATTTTCCTTTCCAAATTTAGAACCAGTCCATTGTTCCATGCCCAGTTCTAACTGTTGCTTCTTCACCTTCATACAGGTTTCCTTAGGAGACAGGTAAGGTTGTCTGGTATTTCCATCTCTTTAAGAATTTTCCAGTTTGTTTTGATCCACACAGTCAAAGGCTCTAGCATAGTCAATGAAGCAGAAATAGATGTTTTTCTAGAACTCCCTTGCTTTCTCCATCATTCAACAAATGATCCCTGCCTCCTCTGCCTCTTCGAAATCCAGCTTGTACATCTAGAAGTTCTCAGTTCACTTACTGCTGAAACCTAACTTGATGGTTTTTTAGTATAATCTTACTAGCACATGAAATAAGCACACTTATATGGTAGTTTGAATATTTTTAGGCATTGCCTTCTTGGGATTGGAATGGAAACTTTTCCAATCCTATGGCCACTGCTGAGTTTTCCAAATTTGCTGGCATATTAAGTGTAGCACTTTAACAAGATCATCTTTTAGGATTTGAAATAGCTCAGCTAGAATTCCATCACCTCTACTAGCTTTGTTCTCAGTATGCTTCCTAAGGCCCTCTTGACTTCACAGTCCAGGATGTCTGGCTCTAGTTGAGTAACCACATCATCATGATTATCTGGATCATTAAGACTTTTTTCATATAGTTCTTCTATGTATCTTGCTACCTCTTCTTAATCTTCTCTGCTTCTGTTAGGTCCTAGCCATTTCTGTCCTTTATGGTGCCCATCCTTGCATGAAATGTTACCTTGGATCTCCAATTTTCTTCAAGACACCTTTCCCAGTCTAATATTTCCCCCTACTTCTTTGCATTGTTCATTTAAGAAGGCTTTCTTATATCTCCTTGCTATTTTCTGGAACTCTGCATTCAGTTGGTTATATTTTTCCCTTTCTCCTTGTCTTTTGCTTCTCTGCTTTTCTCAGCTATTTGTAAAGCCTCCTCAGACACCCACTTTGTCTTCATGCATTTCTTTTTCTTTGGGATGTTTTTGGTCACTGCCTCCTGCATAGTGTTGTGAATCTCCATCCATAACTCTTCAAGCACTCTATCTGCCAGATCTAATCTCTTGAATCTATTTGTCACCTCCACTGTATAACCATAAGGGATTTGATTTAGGTCATACCTGAATGACCTAGTGGTTTTCTCTACTTTCTTCAATTTAAGCCTGAATTTTGCAACAAGGAGCTCATGATCTGAGCCATAGTCAGCTTTAGGTCTTGTTTGTGCTGACTTTATAGAGCTTCTCCATCTTTGGTTGCAAAGACTATAACCAATCTGATTTCAGTACCAGCCATCTGCTGATGTCCATGTGTAGTCATCTCTTAGACTGCTGGAAAAGGGTGTTTGCTATGACCAGCATGTTCTCCTGGACAAAACTATTTGCCTTTGCTCTACTTCATTTTATACTCCAAAGTCAAACCTGTCTGTTATTCTGGGTATCTCTTGAATTCCTACTTTTGCATTTCAATCCCCTATGATGAAAAGGACATCTATTTTTGGTGTTAGTTTTAGAAGGTCCAGTAGATCTTCAGAGAATCAGTAAAATTCAGCTTCTTTAGCAGCAGTGGTTGGGGCTTAGACTTGGATTTACTGTGATGTTGAATGGTTTGCCTTGGAAATGAACTGAGATCTTTCTGTTGTTTTTGAGACTGCACCAAATACTGCATTTCAGACTCTTTTGTTGACTATGAGGGCTACTCCATTTATTCTAAGGGATTCTTGCCCACAGTGGTAGATATAATGGTCATCTGAATTAAATTTGCTCTATTCCATCCGTTTCAGTTCACTGTTTCCTAAGATGTTGATGTTTAATCTTGTCAACTCCTGCTTGTTTACATCCAATTTACCTTGATTCATGCACCTAACTTTCAAGGTTCCTGTGTGATATTATTCTTCTTTATAGCATCAGACTTTACTTTCACCATTGTACACATCCACAACTCAGCGTCCTTTCTGCTTTGTCCCAGCCACTTCATTCTTTCTGGAGCTATTAGTAATTGCCCTCCACTCTTTCCTAGTAGGGTTTCCCTAGTGGCTCAGACAGTGAAGAATCTGCCTGCAATGCAGGAGATCCAGGTTTGATTCCTGGGTTGGGAAGATCCCTTGGAGAAGGGAATAGATACCCACTCTTGCCTGGAGAATTCCATGGACAGAGGAGCCTGGTGGTCCTGCTACAGTCCATGTGGTCACAAGGAGTCGACATGACTGAGTGACAAACACTTTCATTCACTTCCTTAGGAGCATATTGGTCACCTTCCAACCTGGGGGCTTCGTCTTGCAGTGTCATATTTTTTTTGCCTTTTCATAGCGTCTGTAGATTCTCTAGGCAAGAATACTGGACTGGGTTGCCATGATATCCTCCAGTGGATATTTTGTCAGCACTGTTTGCTACAGCCCATCTGTCTTGGGTAGCCTCACACAGCACAGTTCATAGCTTCATTGCATTACACAAGCCCCTTTGCACAACAAGACTCTGTTTCATGAAGGGGTCTTTGGGGATAAGTCAGTCTATTTATTAATATACTTAAAGACTCTAAATAAATAGATAAACACTTAGGTCTATTCAATCTCAAGCAAAGACTGACTCACTATCATATTAATTTTTAGCTATTTTCAAGGGAAAAAATGGTCAATTGCATTATTACCAGCAACCTTGTAAGTGGATCCGGATTAGAATTTGGCTTGTGAGTTATAATCTGTGTGTTCTGTCTATCTATCTATCTATCCATCCAAATTCACAGCAATGACTAAATGAAGTTTATCTGACTCTAACCATAAATTCTGGGAGGGCAATGGCACCTCACTCCAGTACTCTTGCCTGGAAAATCCCATGGACAGAGGGGCCTGGTGGACTGCAGTCCATGGGGTCCCTAGGAGTTGGGCACGACTGAGAGACTTCACTTTCACTTTTCACTTTCATGCATTGGAGAAGGAAATGGCAACCCACACCAGTGTTCTCGCCTGGAGAATCCCAGGGACAGGGGAGCCTGGTGGGCTGCCGTCTATGGGGTCGCACAGAGTTGGACACGACTGAAGCGATTTAGCAGCAACCATAAATTAAGCTTTCCCCTGATTTAGTCAAGCAAAAAATTATGTACAGGTTAATATAGTGATATTTTCATACTAACATAAATTACAAATAAACTGGTCAAGATAGGGACGCCTAAAGAAACTATTTCTAATTTTGATTTTTCATTTCATTAAAATAAGCATTTTAAAAATAATATTGATCAGGAACAACATTAATAAAGCTTCAAATTACTTATGAAAAGTAATATTTTGATCATCTTACTCAAAACATGTGTAGAACAATCAATGAGAAATATGAAAAAGAAGGAAATTAAATGCAAGTCTTTCATTCAGTGCAATCAATCTGAAGACAATCAAATCAACCCTTCAGAAGTTTGCTCTTGATGACTTTCTGTATTATTTTACAGTGACTTTACCTCCTCCTTCACATATAAGCAATTCAACTTTACAGAAAGGTGGGCACAGCCAGCCATCAGCTCAGAAATGGAAAATTGTAATAACTATATTTTCAGACGTAATTCACAGGTTAAACCTGGTGGGAATTGCTTTCCCCTGTGTGGACTTTTAAGGAAGATGCATTCCACAAAATATTTGTGCATTCATTTTTTTTTTCTGAAGATTATTGGATTTTCTGAGATGCAGATGATGATACAGGCAATGCTATAGCTCACTATCAAATTAACAGCTTTGGATTTCAACAGCAATCTGTTGACACAGATTGACTCCCATGTCATTTTTTTTTTTTTCTCTTTTGGTTGGGAAATACAATCTTTAATGGCTGAATGAATTTCTCTCCACACATTGACTAATAGTAAATCTTTTTAGATCTCATTCAGCTTTATCGTTCCCTCTGGCAGGTTAGTAGTTGGTCTAAATTTATTGAGGTCCAACAGAATGCAATTGAAACCTCGCTTTGAAATAAAGTTCCTGGCATGAAGAAAAAAAAAAAATCCATAAAAAGCCTCATCCTTGGGATAGCAACTTTTATAACACAGAATTGATCTCAATAGTTCTTAGATGTTGGCCTCAGATAATAGTTTACATTGCATTATTGGATATGAACTTTGAACTCTGAGTCTCTTCTCTGCCTTTTTATTTCTCTTTTACTAGGACATGCACACAAATTCTTGCTTACCACACAAAAGTGAATTCAATCTTAAGTTAAATATAAAAAACCTCTCTAGCATTTTTCTCTTCCCTATAAAACTCAGCAAAGCAATAATAGGAAACCAGTAATATCAGTAATCTGCTTTTAAGCAGACTGTTCATGTTCCATTTATTCTCACGTATATATTGGAATGTTTCTTTAAGATTAAGTATAAACGGAGGAGACCAAAATTAAGTAATAACTTTATAAAAACTCTCACTAGTCTCTTGAAATAATTATGCTCATTTTATGAGTTTTGTACAATAAGAACTTCTTAAAGGTGTAGGACTTCACTGTGGCCTAGCCCTTCTCTTGAATGAAATTAAAATCCAAACCATGAGCAATATGTAAACAACATAATTCTAAAATAACACCTGGATATAAGTCACAGCTCTGACTGTGTCAATTTCCTTTGCTAATGAAGTTTTCTAGTTTTACTTTGTTTATATTTTTTAATTTCCCAAAGGAAATCTCATCTATGACTTTGATATGTACTGCTCTATGTAAACTACTCTTGTGTTTGGAGCTGAACTGGTGGAGAAAGGATACAGAGTGTCTGCATTTCTGATTTCTTGACACATTCTTTATTCTTATTACCATATGTAACAAATTTCTTATTACAATAAGAGAATTTACTCTTCTTAGCATAAGGAGAAAAGATTTCTAAGGGAGGCAGACAGACTGTAACTGCGGGGAAAAAAAAAGACTCTGAGATTTCAGAATCAACTCTCATCATTATACCTCAGAGCTCTAACACAAAGAGAACTTGCCTCTGTCTTACAGACATTCTGAATCATGGTTCTTGACTTCTGTTTCATGAAATTCCAAAAGACTTTCAATTACAATTCAGAATACCTGAGCAGTTTGTTGGGAAAAACAATTACATATACCATATTTATTTTTGTTAACTTCTGCAATCATAAAAATAGGCAATTATTAGCATTAAGTAATGATTATAATTAGTGAACTTATTAAATTAAATATAGTTAATAAATAATTAGTATTAATAGCACCAGTGACTTAGACAACAAGTAAAATGTAGAGATATTTCATATCACTGTGATAGTTGTAAATTCATGAATACTATTAATATTTACCTTTATTATTAGTTCAAACTTTTGGTAAGTGAACTATTGTTTGATCATGTCATTTATTTCTTTATAAATTACAAATATATTACCATATTGCAAACTTTTAAAAATATTTTGATGATGTATTTCTGAGCTTTCTTTGCAATCATTTGCTTTCCTTTATACATGCATTTTGTATAGGTTTTTAGAGCAGCTTTAGGTTCAAAGCAAAATTCAACAGAAAGTATACAGAATGCCCATATACTCCTTGCTGTGATACACACACACAGTGTGATACACACACCTCTCCCACTTACCAACATTCTGCATTAGAGTGGTACTTTTGTTATCTATATTAAAAATCATTATTAATCAAAGACTATAGTTCATATTATGGATGTGAGAGTTGGACTGTGAAGAAGGCTGAGCACCAAAGAATTGATGCTTTTGAACTGTGGTGTTGGAGAAGACTCTTGAGAGTCCCTTGGACTGCAAGGAGATCCAACCAGTCCGTTCTGAAGGAGATCAGTCCTGGGATTTCTTTGGAAGGAATGATGCTAAAGCTGAAACTCCAGTACTTTGGCCACCTCATGCGAAGAGTTGACTCATTGGAAAAGACTCTGATGTTGGGAGGGATTGGGGGCAAGAGGAGAAGGGGACAACAGAGGATGAGATGGCTGGATGGCATCACTGACTCGATGGACATGAATCTGAGTGAACTCCGGATGTTGGTAATGGACAGGGAGGCCTGGCGTGCTGCGATTCATGGGGTCGAAAAGAGTCGGACACGACTGAGCAACTGATCTGACCTGATCTGATAGTTCATATTAGGGCTCACTTCTGGTATTGCATGTTCTATGGGTTTTGACAAATATAATGAAATGCATTCATAGTTGCAGTATCATACAGCATAGTTTCACTGCTCTAAAAAATCCTGTGTTCTACCAATTTGTTCCTCCCTTCCTTCCTAACCTCTGGCAGCCACTGATCTCTATAGTTTTGCCTTTTCCAGAATGTCATATAGTTGGAATCATACAGTATGTAATCTTTCTATATTAGCTTCTTTCACTTAGTAATAAGCATTTCACTTTTCTCCATGTCTTTTCATGCCTGAATAGCTCATTTCTTTTTAGCACTAAATAATGTTCCATCATCTGGATGTACCAAGTTTATTTGTAAACTCACTTATTGAAAGACTCTGGTCACTTCCAAGTTTTGATAATTATGATTAAGATGTTATAAACATGTATGTGTAGGATTTTGTTTGGACATAAGTTTTAAACTTTGAATAAGTATCATGCAGTGTGATCGTATGAAAAGAGTATGTTTAGCTCTAAGAAACTGCCACATTGTCTTCCAATGTGGCTGCTTCACTTTATAGTTCCATTAAGAGTAAGTAAAAGTTCTTATTGCTTCACATGCTTGTCAGATCTTAAGTGTATTCAATATTTTTGGCTCTTTGTCATTCTAAAGTTGCAAAATACTATATTATTGATGTTTTAATTTGTAGTTCCCTAATGACATGTGGGCTTCCCATGTGGTACTAGTGGTAAAGAACCTGCCTGCCAATAAGGAGGTGCTGGAGATGTGGGTTCGATCCCTGGGTCAGGAAGATCCCTTGGGGGAAGGCATGGCAACAGACTCCAGTATTCTATCCTGGAGAATCCCATGGACAGAGGAGCCTGGCACACTATGGCCCATAGGGTCCAAAGAAGTCACACACGACTGAGCAACTCAGCATAGCACATCATAATGACATTTGATGTTGAGTCTCTTCTCATATGCTTATTGATTATCTTTGTATCTTCTTTGCTGAGGTGTCTGTTCATGTATTTTGTCCACTTTTTAATCAAGTTGTTCATTTTATTGTTGAGGTATACATGTTCTTTATATAACATTCCTTAATCAGATATGTCTTTTGCAGATTTTTCTCCCAAATTTTTGCATGTCTTCTTATTCTTTTCACAGTGACTTTGTTACATAGCAGTTTTTAAACCTAATTGAGTTTAGCAATTATTTCTTTCATAGAACATGCCTCTGGGATTGATCGCTAGATGGTAATAAAATGTCACTGTCATATTCAAGATTTTCTAACTTTTGTCCTGTGTTATCTTTTAGGATTTTTACAGTTTTCTGCTTTGCATTTAGGCATATGATCATTTTAACTTAACATTTTTGTGTGTAAGATCTGTGTCTGCATTCACTTTTTTTTTTTTTTTTTGCATGGATGTTAGTCGTTCTAGCTTCATTTGTTGAAGATTATTCTCTGTTATATTTTGTTCTAGTGCCAAGGTCAGTTGACTGTATTTCTTGGGGTCTATTTCTTGGTTCTCTATTTTGTCCCATTCATTTGTCTGTTCTTTCCAATAGACAAGTAAAAAATGATACCACACTGTCCTGATTACTCTAATTTTACACTAAGTCTTTAAGTTGGGTAATTAGCATAAGTCACCTGACTTTGTTCTCCTTCAACTATGTTGGTTAATCTGGGTCTGTTACTGTTCCATATAAATTTTTAATCATGTTTCTGATATTCATAAAGTAATTTACAGGGATTTTTATTGGGATACAATGGAATTAAGAGATCAATTTGGGAAGGACTAAAATATTATGATATTGAGCTTTCCTGAAAATGAACACAGAATATCTTTCTATTTATTCTTGTTTGAATTATTTAATTACAGTTATCAGTTCAGTTCAGTAGCTCAGTAATGTCTGACGCTTTGGGACCCCATGAATTGCAGCATGCCAGGCCACCCTGTCCATCACAAACTCCCAGAGTCCACTCAAACCCATGTCCATAGAGTCGGTGAGGCCATCCAGCCATCTCATCCTCTGTCGTCCCCTTCTCCTCCTGCCCCCAATCCCTCCCAGCATCAGAGTCATTTCCAGTGAGTCAACTCTTCGCATGAAGTGGCCAAAGTATTGGAGTTTCAGCCTCAGCATCAGCCCTTCCAATGAACACCCAGGACTGATCTCCTTTAGGATGGACTAGTTGGATCTCCTTGCAGTCCAAGGGACGCCCAAGAGTCTTCTCCAACACCAGAGTTCAAAAGCATCAATTCTTCAGCACTAAGCTTTCTTTATAGTCCAACTCTCACATCCATACACGACCACTGGAAAAACCATAGCTTTGACTAGACGGACCTCTGTTGGCAAAGTAATGTCTCTGCTTTTGAATATGCTATCTAGGTTGGTCATAACTTTCCTTCCAAGGAGTAAGCATCTTTTAATTTCATGGCTGCAATCACCATCTGCAGTGATATTGGAGCCCCAAAAAATAAAGTCTGACACTGTTTCCACTGTTTCCCCATCTATTTCCCATGAACTGATGGGACCAGATGCCACGATCTTAGTTTTCTGAATGTTGAGCTTTAAGCCAACCTTTTCACTCTACTCTTTGACTTTCATCAAGAGGCTCTTTAGTTCCTCTTCACTTTCTGCCATAAGGGTGGTGTCATCTGCATATCTGAGGTTATTGATATTTCTCCCGGCAATCTTGATTCTAGCTTGTGCTTCTTCCAGCCCAGCATTTCTCATGATGTATTCTGCACATAAATTAAGTAAGCAGGGTGACAATATGCAGCCTTGATGTGCTCCTTTTCCTATTTGGAACCAGTCTGTTGTTCCATGTCCAGTTCTAACTGTTGCTTCCTGACCTGCATACAGGTTTCTCAAGAGGGAAGTCAGGTGGTCTGGTATTCCCATCTCTTTCAGAATTTTCCACAGTTTATTGTGATCCACACACTCAGAGGCTTTGGCTTAGTCAATAAAGCAGAAACTCTCCTGCTTTTTCCATGATCCAGAGGATGTTGGCAATTTGATCTCTGGTTCCTCTGCCTTTTCTAAAACCAGCTTGAACATCTGGAAGTTCATGGTTCATGTACTGCTGAAGCCTGGCTTGGAGAATTTTGAGCATTACTTTACTAGCATGTGAGATGAGTGCAATTGTGCGGTAGTTTGAGCATTCTTTGGCATTGCCTTTCTTTGGGACTGGAATGAAAACTGACCTTTGCCAGTCCTGTGGCCACTGCTGAGTTTTCCAAATTTGCTGGCATATTGAGTGCAACACTTTCACAGCATCATCTTTCAGGATTTGAAAGAGCTCAACTGGAATTCCATCAGCTCCATAGCTTTGTTCATAGTGATGCTTTCTAAGGCCCACTTGACTTCACATTCTAGGATGTCTGGCTTAGGGGAGTGATTATGATTATCTGGGTCATGAGATCTTTCTTGTACAGTTCTTCTGTACAAAATAAATAAAGCTTCTTTTAGATTATCTGTATAAAATCAGGAATCAGCAACAAAACTATCAGAACTAATAAGTGATAATAACAAGGTTTTATTACTAATAAGTGATAATAACAAGAAAATAAAATAAGTTTTCTTTTCTTTTCTTTATTCTTGCCACCTCTTCTTAATATCTTCTGCTTCTGTTAGGTCCATACCATAGTTTTCCTCATATAGATCTTTTACATATTTTGTTAGATTTATACCTTTTTGTTTCACTTGCTTCAATGTTTTCACCTGTTTCACGTTTTTCGATGCTACATAAATTGTAATGTGTTTTTAATTTTAAATTCTATTGTTTGTTACTGGTATACAGGAAAACAATTGACTTTGGTAAATTAACCTTATATCCTAAAACCTTGCTATTATCACTCATTAGTTCTGATAGTTTTGTTTTGTTGCTGATTCCTGATTTTATACAGATAATCTACAAGAAGTTTTATTTTTTCCTTTCCTCATATATGTACACATTGTTTTCTTATCTTATTGCATTATCTAGATCCTTCACTATGCCTATACATTTTGCATTTGAAAAACATTCTGAGAAGACATCTCTAGGCTTTATCAGATTCTCAGTGGTCCTCAGCAAACACAAAGACAGACACATTGTTAAGAAGTACCATTCTAAAGCAAATCCTGCTAGAGACTGAATCACTTGCCTTTGCCATGACCCCAGGCAGCAAGACGGAATATGCAACTTCTGTTTAAAATTAGGTGTTTTGGTTAGGGCAAGTGACTAAATCTATATCATGTAAGCACTACATTGTAAAGAAGAAAAAATGAGACTTGGAGGGCTCTTCTGTTTGTTTGTTTTCATTTTGTTTGAGGTGTGTGATTCGTAAACTGTGTTAAAGATACTATACTTCTGTGTCTCTTTTGCTGTCTCACATACAGGGTTGTCATTACCATCTTTCTAAATTCCATATATATGCATTAGTATACTGTATGGTGTTTTTCTTTCTGGCTTATTTCACTCTGTACAATAGGCTCCAGTTTCATCCACCTCATTAGAACTGATTCAAATGTATTCTTTTTAATGGCTGAGTAATACTCCATTGTGTATATGTACCACAGCTTTCTTATCTATTCATCTGCTGATGGACATCTAGGTTGCTTGGGGGGGGGATGATTTGGGAGAATGGCATTAAAACATGTATAATATCATATAAGAAATGAATTGCCAGTCCAGGTTCCATGCAGGATACAGGAAGCTTGGGGCTGGTGCACTGGGATGACCCAGAGGGATGATATGGGGAGGGAGGTGGGAGGGGAGTTCATGATGGGGAACATGTGTACACCCGAGGCGGATGCATGTTGATGTATGGCAAAACCAATGCAATATTGTAAAGCAAATAAAATAAAATAATAAAATAAAATAAATATAAAATTTAAAAAAGATACTATAGTAAAGTTAGAAAGCTATCTCTTAATATTTCATAGATTCTAGGGGGTCGCTAAGAGTCAGACACGACTGAGCGACTTTCCTTTCACTTTCCACTTTCATGCATTGGAGAAGGAAATGGCAACCCACTCCAGTGTTCTTGCCTGGAGAATCCCATGGACGGAGAAGCCTGGTAGGCTGCAGTCCACGGGGTCACAAAGAGTTGGACACAACTGAAGCGACTTAGCAGCAGCAGCAGCAGGGAAACTCAGTGATGCTAGAGATCTATCTGTCATTGTATGGACACTAACTTCAGATAGTTCACATTTTGAACATTAGATCACATTGCTTCCTTTTCAAGACATCATATGTTTAAAAAATTGGATCTCTGGAGTTAGTTGTAAGAAAAAGCAAGTACTAAGCACAAGATAACCCTAAACAGAAAACAAGAGTGGTATTAAGTAATCTAAGTCTAAGCTTTAAGAAGGGCTTCCCAGGTGGCTCAGTGGTAAAGACTCTGCCTGCCAATGCAGGATATGGAGGAGATGCAGGTTGGATCCTTGGATTGAAAAGATTACCTGGAGAAGGAAATAGTAACTCCCTTCAGTATCCTTGCCTGAAATATCCTATGGACAGAAGACTCTGGCAGGCTACAGTCCATGGGGTCACAAAGAGTCAGACACGACTGAGCAAGAGTAAGCTTTAAAAACCACGTAATACCAACAGATACACACACATCATCTTAGTAACTGTGGTCATTTAAATTAAAATTTTTTATTAAAATTTTAATTTTAAAATAAATTTTTCAATTTAAATTAAAAGATTAAAATATTATTAATCTTTAAATTTTATATGTATTATCTATCAAGCAGCACTAATTATTAGGATAAAAAATACTTAATATGTTGTCTATACCTGTTTTCCTTAATAAATAAAAATTTAAATATCATGATTATCTATATATTTATCTATCTTTCTATTATCTTTTTACCTATTTATTGTATATGAGCACTGTGAAAAAATTCTAAGACTCTAATGTTACTGCAAACTGAGAAATTTCATGTATCTCCACATTAGGTTTTATACTAGAAAAGCATAATTGGCACTATAGAAAAAATTACAAATTAGAAAAGTAATGTAACAATTTCATGCATATTTTCTTAAATGACATAACTTTTCTTAAGTGATTTCCATAGAATACTGGGGTACGCACAATGTAATTTTAAAACTGTGGGTTTTCTAATTACATGAAAAACCAAATTTTGCTAAGGCATTATATTGTAGAGAAAATATTTTGGAGACAGCAAGGACTGAAGAGTGCAAATTTAAGAAAAATAGCTAGTTGCCTATTGACATTATTGGTTTTAAAAATTAATAGAAGATAAACTAAGGAATTTTGGTAGGTGCATAAAGGAAGGACAGATGAGATATTTTAAATTAAGTGACAAAGACTAACTTGATGTAGGGAATGAAGGAAGAATGAATGGCCCAAAAGCATTAATAACTGGTCACTAATGATACTATAAGCTAGCTGTCAATACAACTGGGTATGGGAGAATTTCTGACTTGAAACTTTAAAATTATAAATTTAAAATTCCTGAGGACACACATATCTGCAGATGTCCCGTTGGGAGTTACTGGAAGTTAATAGTTGGTAAAATCCTGAATGTAAACAAGTAAGTAGAAGCAGATACTGGAAAAAAGGTGGTATTCCAACACTAAAGGATAAAAAAGTAGCAAAGACTTGAAATATATAGAGAAGGATGTGGAATAATTGTAAATAACATCACAAAAACCAAGAGGGAAGAAATTTAGAGATGGAATATGTCTTCCTTATTAATCTATTATATAGGTTTTTATTTTATTCCAGAAAATGGCCATATTATTCATTGGATCTCTTTATTTCTAACTTAATCTAATATAGTAGAAGGTCATATAAGTAGAATTGAACAAGCTTTTAAAAGAGTTTGAGTTCTAGCTCCACAATTCATCAGGTATGAGACATGGGCAAGGAACTTACATTTCTGAAGAAAGGTAAAATTAAAATAATAGCGTTTGCTTACTAAGGTTGTATTAGAAATGCTATATACAAGAAGTTATAAAAATGCTTGGTACATACCATTGTAAAGATTTGCCAGTATGTAAATTATTCTATTTTGCATTCAGTATGCAAGGAAATTCCAGTTAATACGTAATTTTATTCATGTAATTTTTAAAAATTAATATTACTTTTTTTTTAATTTTATTTTTAAACTTTACATAATTGTATTAGTTTTGCCAAATATCAGAATGAATCTGCCACAGGTATACACGTGTTCCCCATCCTCTTTTTGCTAAGATTTTGTTTTCTTTGAGTTCTTCATCCAGTGGTTCCAGTTAACACCTATAATCACCCAGCATCAGCTATTGTTTTCTTACTGTTGTAAACACTAAATCTCTGTAATTTACCTCCTAAGAATAATCTCTATAATTATGTGTTTAAATAATTTTATGAGTTTCTTTCAGTTTCTTAGAGATTTTCTTTTACTTGCTAACTTTTTCCCTCTTCCAAGCTCTTTCTTTTAAATTTTCTTCACTTTGAATTCAAATTACCAACAATGCACTGTATGCAGAATTATTATGCTAAGCACTCATTTTCTTAATATTGCATTTAATAGCCATTCCACATATTAAACCTCATATGTTAAAATTTAAAATGTCACTTCTTTCTGTAAGCTTGCTGGTTCTCCCAGTGGCAGATCTCCATTTCGCCAGGCACCTGAATTTCCAGTCTCAGTGACGCACGTACTTTTGCTCTTTGTTCCCTTGTACCTAATTTATCACCATGTCTTACTGTTTTCTCTGCCACATCTCTCAGTTCAGTTCAGTTGAGTTCAGTCGCTCAGTCGAGTCCAACTCTTTGCGAAGCCATTAATCGCAGCACGCCAGGCCACCCTGTCCATCACCAACTCCTGGAGTTCACTCAGACTCATGTTCATCGAGTCGGTGATGCCATCCAGCCATCTCATCCTCTGTCGTCCCCTTCTCCTCTTGCCCACAATCCCTCCCAGCATCAGAGTCTTTTCAAATGAGTCAACTCTTCACATGAGGTGGCCAAACTATTGGAGTTTCAGCTTTGGCATCAGTCCTTCCAAAGAACACCCAGGACTGATCTGCTTTAGAATGCACTGGTTGGATCTCCTTGCAGTCCAAGGGACTCTCAAGAGTCTTCTCCAACACCACAGTTCAAAAGCATCAATTCTTCGGTGCTCAGCCTTCTTCACAGTCCAAATCTCACATCCATACATGACCACAGGAAAAACCATAGCCTTGACTAGACGGACCTTTGTTGACAAAGTAATGTCTCTGCTTTTCAATATGTTATCTAGGTTGGTCATAACTTTTCTTTCAAGGAGTAAGCATCATTTAATTTCATGGCTGCAGTAACCATCTACAGTGATTTTGGAGGCCCCCAAAATAAAGTCTGACACTGCTTCCACTGTTTCCCCATCTATTTCCCATGAAGTGATGGGACCAGATGCCATGATCTTAGTTTTCTGAATGTTGAGCTTTAAGCCAACTTTTTCACTCTCCTCTTTTACTTTCATCAAGAGGCTTTTTAGTTCCTCTTCACTTTCTGCCATAAAAAAGGGTGGTGTCGCCTGCATATCTGAGGTTATTGATATTTCTCCCGGCAATCTTGATTCCAGCTTCTGCTTCTTCCAGCCCAGCATTTCTCATAATGTTCTCTGCATAGAAGTTAAATAAGCAGGGTGACAATATGCAGCCTTGACGTACTCCTTTTCCTATTTGGAACCAGTCTGTTGTTCCATGTCCAGTTCTAACTGTTGCTTCATGAGCTGCATATAGATTTCTCAAGAGGCAGGTCAGGTGGTCTGGTATTCCCATCTCTTTCAGAATTTTCCACAGTTCATTGTGATCCACAGTCAAAGGCTTTGGCATAGTCCATAAAGCAGAAATAGATGTTTTTCTGGAACTCTCTTGCTTTTTTCCATGATCCAGCGGATGTTGGCAATTTGATCTCTGGTTCCTCTGCCTTTTCTAAAACCAGCTTGAACACCTGGTAGTTCACATTTCACGTATTGCTGAAGCCTGGCTTGAAGAATTTTGAGCATGACCTTACTAGTGTGTGAGATGAGTACAATTATGTGGTAGTTTCAGCACTGTCTGGTACTGCCTTTCTTTGGGATTGGAATGAAAACTGACCTTTTCCAGTCCTGTGGCCACTGCTGAGTTTTCCAAATTTGCTGGCATATTGAGTGTAGCACTTTCACAGCATCATCTTCCAGAATTTGAAATAGCTCAGCTGGTATTTCATCACCTCCACTAGCCACATCTCTAAGTCAAGCCAATTAGCATGAAAAACCACCACCAGAAAGGAAGGTGCTAAATTATCTCAAATAGTACTATAAATTTAACTATACACTCTACTTATTTTATAAAGACAAAAAAGGCACCTTTTATAGAGTAATTGGACTTCCCTGGTGGCTCAGACGGTAAAGCATCTGTCTACAATGTGGGAGACCCGGGTTTGATCCCTGGGTTGGGAAGATCTGCTGGAGAAGGAAATGGCAATCCACTCCAGTACTATTGCCTGGAAAATCCCATGGACAGTGGAGCCTGGTAGGCTACAGTCCATGGGGTCGCAAAGAGTCGGACACGACTGAGCAACTTCACGTTCACGTTCATTACAGAGTAATAGAATGGTGCAACATTGTGCACCATTGAAGTAAAAAAGTGACAGTCTTGTGTGTGTGTGTTTATTAACAAATGTTTATTTGGTTTTTATTTTTGGCAAATATTTATTAACAGGATCATTTTCCTCAAACATAAAAGTGAAGATAAGAATACTCACATGAAGTAAAGATCTCACTGTTTGCAGATGACATGATACTGTACATAGAAACCCTGAAGATAGTATCAGAAACTTCCTAGGGCTAATCAGTGAATTTAGCAAAGTTGCAGGATACAAAAGCAATACACAGCAAACACTCGTATTTCTATATACTAACAATGAAAAATCAGAAAGGGCAATTAAGAAATCAGTCCCATTCACCATTGCAACAAAAAGAATTAAATATTTAGGAATAAACTTACCTAAGGGGACAAAAGAACTGCACACAGAAAATTATAAGACACTAATAAAATAAATCAAAGATGACATAAACAGATAGAGAGATATTCCATGTTCCTGGGTAGGAAGAATCAATATTGTGAAAATGACTATACTACCAAATGTAATCTACAGATTCAATGCAATCCATATCAAATTACCAATGGCATTTTTCACAGAACTAGAACAAAAAATTTCATAATTTATATGGAAACACAAAAGACCCCGAATAGCTACAGCACTCTTGAGAAAGGAGAATGGAGCTAGAGGAATCAACGTTCTTGACTTCAGATTATACTACAAAGCTACCTACAGTCATCAAGACAGTATGGTACTGGCACAAAACCAGAAATATAGACTGATGTAACAAGATAGAAAGCCGAGAAATAAACCCATGCACCAATGGGTACCTTATTTTTAACAGAGGAGGCAAGAATATACAATGGGGCAAAGACAGCCTCCTCACTAAATGGTGCCGGGAAAACTGGATGGCTACATGCAAAAGAATGAAATATAAGAACCCTTCCTAACACCATTCACAAAGATAAACGCAAAATGTATTAAAAAACCAAATGTAAGACGAGGAACTGTAAAACTCTTAGAGGAAAACATAGGCAGGACACTCGATGACATAAATCAAAGCAAGATCCTCTATGACACACCTCCTAGAGTAATAGAAATAAAAACAAAAGTAAACAAGTGGGACCTGATTAAACTTAAAAGCTTTTGCACAGCAAAGGAAACTATAAGCAAGGTGAAAAGACAGCCCTCAGAATGGGAGAGTTGTAAATGTAAATGAAACAACTGACAAAGGATTAATTTCCAAAATATACAAGTAGCTCATACAACTTAGTACCAGAAACACAAACAACCCAATCAAAAAGTGAGAAAAAAAATCTAAACAGGCATTTCTCCAAAGAAGACATACAGATGGCTAACAAACACATGAAAAGATGTTCAACATTGCTTCTTATTAGAGAAATGCAAATCAAAACTACAATTAGATATCACTTCACACTGGAGATCAGTGGAGAAATAACTCCAGAAAGAAGGAAGGGATGGGGCCAAAGCAAAAAGAATACCCAGCTGTGGATGTGACTGGTGATAGAAGCAAGGTCCGATGCTGTAAAGAGCAATATTGCATAGGAACCTGGAATGTCAGGTCCATGAATCAAGGCAAATTGGAAGTGGTCAAACAAGAGATGGCAAGAGTGAATGTCGACATTCTAGGAATCAGCGAACTGAAATGAGCTGGAATGGGTGAATTTAACTCAGATGAGCATTATATCTACTACTGCGGGCAGGAATCCCTCAGAAGAAATGAAGTGGCCATCATGGTCAACAAAAGAGTCCGAAATGCAGTACTTGGATTCAATCTCAAAAACTACAGAATGATCTCTGTTCATTTCCAAGGCAAACCATTCAATATCACAGTAATCCAAGTCTATGCCCCAACCAGTAATGCTGAAAAAGCTGGAGTTGAATGGTTCTATGAAGACCTACAAGACCTTTTAGAACTAACACCCAAAAAAGATGTCCTTTTCATTATAGGAGACCGGAATGTAAAAGTAGGAAGTCAAGAAACACCTGGAGTAACAGGCAAATTTGGCCTTGGAATACAGAATGAAGTAGGGCAAGGACTAATAGAGTTTTGCCAAGAAAATGCACTGGTCATAACAAACACCCTCTTCCAACAATATAAGAGAAGACTCTACACATGGACATCACCAGATGGTCAACACTGAAATCAGATTGATTATATTCTTTGAACCAAAGATGGAGAAGCTCTCTACAATCAGCAAAAACAAGAATAGGAGCTGATGTGGCTCAGATCATGAACTCCTTACTGCCAAATTCAGACTTAAATTGAAGAAAGTAGGGAAAACCACTAGACCATTCAGTTATGACCTAAATCAAATCCCTTATGATTATACAGTGGAAGTGAGAAATAGATTTTAGGGCCTATATCTGATAGATAGAGTGCCTGATGAACTATGGAATGAGGCTCGTGACACTGTATAGGAGACAGGGATCAAGAACATTCCCATAGAAAAGAAATGCAAAAAAGAAAAATGGCTGTCTGGGGAGGCCTTACAAATAGCTGTGAAAAGAAGAGAAGTGAAAAGCAAAAGAGAAAAGGAAAGATATAAACATCTGAATGCAGAGTTCCAAAGAATAGCAAGAAGAGATAAGAAAGCCTTCTTCAGAGATTAATGCAAAGAAATAGAGGAAAACAATAGAATGGGAAAAACTAGGGATCTCTTCAAGAAAATCAGAGATACCAAAGGAATATTTCATGCAAAGATGAGCTCGATAAAGGACAGAAATGGTATGGACCTAACAGAAGCAGAAGATATTAAGAAGAGATGGCAAGAATACACAGAAGAACTGTACAAAAAGATCTTTACGACCCAGATAATCACGATGGTGTGATCACTCACCTAGAGCAAGACCTCCTGGAATGTGAAGTCAAGTGGGCCTTAGAAAGCATCACTATGAACAAAGCTAGTGGAGGTGATGGAATTCCAGTTGAGCTATTCCAAGTCCTGAAAGATGATGCTGTGAAGGTGCTACACTCAATATGCCAGCAAATTTGGAAAACTCAGCAGTGGCTACAAGACTGGAAAAGGTCAGTTTTCATTCCAATCCCAAAGAAAGGCAATGCCAAAGAATGCTCAAACTACCGCACAATTGCACTCATCTCACACGCTAGTAAAGTAATGCTCAAAATTCTTCAAGCCAGGCTTCAGCAATATGTGAACCGTGAATTTCCTGCTGTTCAAGCTGGTTTTAGAAAAGGCAGAGGAACCAGAGATCAAATTGCCAACATCCACTGGATCATGGAAAAAGCAAGAGAATTCCAGAAAAACATCTATTTCTGCTTTATTGACTATGCCAAAGCCTTTGACTCTGTGGATCACAATCAACTGGAAAATTCTTCAAGAGATGGGAATACCAGACCACCTGACCTGCCTCTTGAGAAATTTGTATGCAGGTCAGGAAGCAACAGTTAGAACTGGACATGGAACAACAGACTGGTTCCAAATAGGAAAAGGAGTACGTCAAGGCTGTATATTGTCACCCTGTTTATTTAACTTATATGCAGAGTACATCATGAGAAACGCTGGACTGGAAGAAACACAAGCTGGAATCAAGATTGCCAGGAGAAATATCAATAACCTCAGATATGCAGATGACACCACCCTTATGGCAGAAAGTGAAGAGGAACTCAAAAGCCTCTTGATGAAAGTGAAAGAGGAGAGTGAAAAGGTTGGCTTAAAGCTCAACATTCAGAAAATGAAGATCATGGCATCCGGTCCCACCACTTCATGGGAAATAGATGGGGAAACAGTGGAAACGGTGTCAGACTTTATTTTTCTGGGCTCCAAAATCACTACAGATGGTGACTGCCACCATGAAATTAAAAGATGCTTACTCCTTAGAAGGAAAGTTATGACCAATCTAGATAGCATATTGAAAAGCAGAGACATTACTTTGCCAACAAAGGTCTGTTTAGTCAAGGCTATGGTTTTTCCTGTGATCATGTATGGATGTGAGAGTTGGACTGTGAAGAAGGCTGAGCGCTGAAGAATTGATGCTTTTGAACTGTGGTGTTTGGAGAAGACTCTTGAGAGTCCCTTGGACTGCAAGGAGATCCAACCAGTCCATTCTGAAGGAGATCAGCCTTGGGATTTCTTTGGAAGGAATGATGCTGAAGCTGAAACTCCAGTACTTTGGCCACCTCATGTGAAGAGTTGACTCATTGGAAAAGACTCTGATGCTGGGAGGGATTGGGGGCAGGAAGAGAAGTGGACGACAGAGGATGAGATGGCTGGATGGCATCACTGATTCAATGGACGTGAGTCTGAGTGAACACTGGGAGTTGGTGATGGACAGGGAGGCCTGGCGTGCTGCGATTCATGGGGTCACAGAGTTGGACACGACTGAGCAACTGATCTGATCTGATCTGATCTGATCATGTTGGTCAGAATCGCCATCATCAAAATGTCTACAAACAATGAATGCTGGAGAGGGCATGGAGAAAAGGGAATGCTCTTGCACTGTTGGTGGGAATGTAAATTGATACCGCCACTATGGAAGATGGTATGGAGATTCCTTTAAAAACTAGGAATAAAACCACCATCAGTTCAATTCAGTTCAGTTCAGTCGCTCACTCATGTCTGACTCTTTGCGACCCCACGAATCGCAGCAGCCCAGGCCTCCCTGTCCATCACCATCTCCTGGAGTTCACTCAAACTCACTTCCATTGAGTCGGTGATGCCATCCTGCCATCTCATCCTCTGTTGTCCCCTATCCTTCTGCCCCCAATCCCTCCCAGCATCAGAGTCTTTTCCAATGAGTCAACACTTCGCGTGAGTTGGCCAAAGTACTGAAGTTTCAGCTTTAGCATCATTCCTTCCAAAGAACACCCATGGCTGATCTCCTTTAGAATGGACTGGTCGGATCTCCTTGCAGTCCAAGGGACTCTCAAGAGTCTTCTCCAACACCACAGTTCAAAAGCATCAATTCTTCAGCACTCAGCTTTCTTCACAGTCCAACTCTCACATGCATACATGACCAGTGGAAAAACCATAGCCTTGACTAGATGGACCTTTGTTGGCAAAGTAATGTCTCTGCTTTTGAATATGCCGTCTAGGTTGGTCATAACTTTTCTTCCAAGGAGTAAGCATCATTTAATTTCATGGCTGCAGTCACCATCTGTAGTGATTCTGGAGGCCCAAAAAATAAAGTCTGACACTGTTTCTGCATCTATTTTCCATGAAGTGATGGGACCAGATGCCATGATCTTAGTTTCTGAATGTTGAGCTTTAAGCCAACCTTTTCACTCTCCACTTTTACTTTCATTAAGAGGCTTTTTAGTTCCTCTTTACTTTCTGCCATAAGGATGGTGTCATCTGCATCTGTGAGGTTATTGATATTTCTCTTGGCAATCTTGAATCCAGCTTGTGCTTCTTCCAGCCCAGCATTTCTCATGATGTACTCTGCACATAAGTTAAATAAGCAGAGTGACAATATACAGCCTTGAGGTACTCCTTTTCCTATTGCTGCTGCTGCAGCTAAGTCACTTCAGTCGTGTCTGACTCTGTTCGATCCGATAGACAGCAGCCCACCAGGCTCCCGTCCCTGGGATTCTCCAGGCAAGAACACTGGAGCAGGTTGCCATTTCCTTCTCCAATGCAGGAAAGTGAAAAGTGAAAGTGAAGTCATGCAGTCATGTCCAACTTTTAGCAACCCCATGGACTGCAGTTGACCAGGCTCCTCCATCCATGGGATTTTCCAGGCAAGAGTACTGAAGTGGGGTGCCATTGCCTTCTCCGCCTTTTCCTATTATAACCCAGCAATTCCACTCCTAGGCATATACCCTGAGGAAACCAAAACTGAAAGAGGCACATGTATCCCAATGTTCACTGCAGCACTATTTACAATAGCTAGAACATGGAAGCAACCTAGATGTCCATCAACAAATGACTGGATAAAGAAGTTGTGGTACATATTCAGAATGGAATATTACTCACCCATAAAAAGGAACTCATTTGAATCAGTTCTAATAAGGTGGATGAACATAGAACCTATTATACAGACTGACGTAAGTCAGAAAGAGAAAGATAAATATCGTATTCTAATGCATATATACAGAATCTAGAAAAATGGTACTGAAGAATGTATTTACAGGGCAAGAATGGAGAAACAGACAGAGAACAGACTTATGGACATAGGGAGAGGGGAGGAGAAGGTGAGATGTATGGAAAGAGTAACATGGAAACTTACATTACCATATGTAAAATAGATAGCCAATGGGAATTTGCTGTATGGCTTAGGAAACTCAAACAGGTGCTCTGTAACCACCTAGAGGGGTGGGATGGGGAGGGAGTTGGGAGGGAGGTTCAGGAGGAAGGGGATATATGTATACCTATTGCTGATTCATGTTGAGGTTTGACAGTAAACAACAAAATTTTGTAAAGCAATTATTCTTCAATAAAAATAAATAAATTTTAAAAAAGAATACACACATGGTTATTGTGAAAATGAAATATAAACAGGGGAAAAATAAAGAATGAATCATTCACAACAGACCTCATTTGTTTCCGAAGGAAAGGTACAATCTATTTTGAAGTTAAAATCCTAAAATCTTCTGCAGGCTTTTGTTGTTGTTGTTGTTGTTGCTAAACTCTATCTCAACCAAGCTGAGTGTATTCCAAATTTGGATTCCAGAGATATGGGACTGAGGTGAGAAACGACAGTGGGAAGCCTCCAAATCAGCCCTATGTACAGATCATCAAACTACCACTTCCGAGAGCTTGTGATTCCTTTCAGTAAATGTTGTGTGGCACGGGAATCACATGGCATATGGACGACTGAGACAGTGTCCAACACAGCAGCCATCTATATTATTTCAAACTATTTATGCAAGACATGTCTCCTTGATAATGGACCAGACTTATGCTTCTCCCTTTTCCCTGGAATGTCAAAATGGATAAGCCAATATTCTCTGAAATTATGAAACATTTTTTCTAGTCATATCCTTCACTTTAAAGAGAACACATGTATTTGAAAACAGTATTAATATTTTAGTTATTTAAAACTTTTCTCCCAATCCAAATTGATTATGGAAATTTACAATTAACAGACAAGAAATGGAAAAGATTTAGGCAATTTCCGACTTTCTGACAGCTCATTCTAAATTGACCCCAAATTGTTGTTTTTTTAACATATATTTATCACTTTTAAATGTGTTAATTGTGTTGCAAGCACTGCAGCTGGGATTAATTTAAGGCGTTTGAATTGCCTTCTCTGCAGCTGGTGAACACTGAAGCAAAACTGTGAAATAAGCTTTGCTAAAGAATTAGATAGTTTTCAGTGTTAATTATTCAATCCTTTCTTTCAGAATTCTTTCTAAGAAGTCTAATTCTAAATTATAAAATGAATTGTACTTTTCTCATACTATGATCAGGAATATGACATTTGGTTGCTGATGATGCTAATGTGTATCCTTCTCCTAGTTTAATGTCTAAAACTTGCAAGTATTTTGAAACAGTGCACTCCAGTAACAAAGTGACACAATAGAAAATCATCTATTATTTAAACATGACCCAAAAAAGAGGGATTAGAACATTTTCAATATTTATTTACTTGTTTATTTATTAAAGACTCTTTTTTATGTTCATCTCTTTCCATAAGAGACACTATTCTGGAAATAATTATTTTAAAGCCTCGATCTTCTTCCTTTTACTCTGTTCCTATATATGTCTATGGATATATAAAGAGCATCACATTCTTGCTCCCTGAGCATAGATAAATGTGATGAACTAGGTCAATTAATATTTCCTCTCTGTTTATATATATACATATACACAAATGAATATGTACATACATATATATATATATATAAGACACATATTTGTGTATACACTTTGAGTATAAATATAAATAAAGGAAAAATAGAAGGTAATTCTTACCTTAAAGGGCTCTTAAAGGATGGTCTTCTTTAAGTTAGAAATTGACCTCACAAGTAGTCTCTTCTGAAATTAAGTATTAATGACCCAGAGGAAAAATAGTCTATAAATACATCATTAGGTCTGGTCTAATCTCTTATTATCTCTTTTAGTGGTTAGCAGTCCCAAAGAAATGCAATGCCAAAGAATGCTCAAACTACCGCACAATTGCACTCATCTCGCACGCTAGTAAAGTAATGCTCAAAATTCTCCAAGCCAGGCTTCAGAAATACATGGACTGTGAACTTCCAGATGTTCAGTCTGGTTTTAGAAAAGTCAGGGGAACCAGAGATCGAATTGCCAACATCCACTGGATCATGGAAAAAGCAAGAGAGTTCCAGAAAAACATCTATTTCTGCTTTATTGACTATGCCAAAGCATTTGACTGTGTGGATCATAATAAACCGTGGAAAATTCTGAAAGAGATGGGAATACCAGACCACCTGACCTGCCTCTTGAGAAACCTACATGCAGGTCAGGAAGCAACAGTTAGAACTGGACATGGAACAACAGACTGGTTCCAAATAGGAATAGGAGTACGTCACTGCATATTGTCACTGTGCTTATTTAACTTCTATGCAGAGTACATCATGAGAAATGCTGGGCTGGAAGAACCACAAGCTGGAATCAAGATTGCTGGGAGAAATATCAATAACCTCAAATATGCATATAACACCACCCCTATGGCAGAAAGTGAAGAGGAATTGAAAGCCTCTTGATAAAAGTGAAAGAGGAGAGTGAAAAAGTTGGCTTAAAGCTCAACATTCAGAAAACTAAGATCATGGCATCTGGTCCCATCACTTCATGGGAAATAGATGGGGAAACAGTGGAAACAGTGTCAGACTTTATTTTGGGGGGCTCCAAAATCACTGCAGATGGTGATTGCAGCTATGAAATTAAAAGATGCTTAGTCCTTGGATGGAAAGTTATGACTAACCTAGATAGCATATTGAAAAGCAGAGACATTACTTTGCCAACAAAGGTCTGTCTACTCAAGGCTATGGTTTTTCCACTGGTCATGTATGGATGTGAGAGTTGGACTGTGAAGAAAGCTGAGCGCCGAAGAATTGATGCTTTTAAACTGTAGTGTTGGAGAAGACTCTTGAGAGTCCCTTGGACTGCAAAGAGATTCAACCAGTCCGTTCTAATGGAGATCAGCCCTGGGTGTTCATTGAAAGAACTGATGCTAAAGCTGAAACTCCAATTCTTTGGCCACCTCAGGCAAAGAGTTGACTCATTGGAAAAGACTGATACTGGGGGGGATTGGGGACAGGAGGAGAAGGGGACAAGAGAGGATGAGATGGCTGGATGGCATGACTGACTGTTGGTGATGGACAGGGAGGCCTCATATTCTGCGATTCATGGGGTTGCAAAGAGTCAGACACGACTGAGCGACTGAACTGAACTGAACTGAACTGAGTGTAGTTGCTCAGTTGTGTCCAACTCTTCACAACTCCATGTACTGTAGCCCTCCAAGCTCCTCTGTCCATGGGATTCTCCAGACAAGAATACTGGAGTGTATTGCCATTCCCTTCTCCAGAGGATCTTCCCAACCTAGGGATCGAAATTGGGTCTCCTGCATTACGCTGTATTAGCTGTGACCACAGGCAATAACTTAATTATTTGAAATTGAAGAAAAAATACCTAAATTACAAGATAGTTTAATGATACAGTATACAAAGCCTGCTTTGCCAATAGCTTTGCCACAGACTCTTAATACATGCCTACTATTTTATATGTATATTTTTAAAATTTTTGCTGAGAAAAATTTCAAACAACCAAGAAGAGACATTAGCATAATTAACCATTATCCATCTTCAAAATCTACCAACTACTTTATTGGTAGATATAAAAGTAAGCCAATTACTTTTAAACTATATAAATTCTTTCCATCTCTTATTTTTCGTTACAAATTTTTTGTTGAAGATAATAAGTCCTTCAGCAAGTGGTTCTCTATAATCTGTATTTTGCTGGTGGCATAAATAAGATGATATTTAATATGTTTCTCTGTCCCACAGATTTTCTATAAATTGAAAGCTATAAATGGAGATGTGATACAAATACATATTTTAAAATATCTGACTCCCTACAGCTATGTGGTTTATGTGTTCTTATTCTACCAATCCTGTTTCTCCCTTTGCTTCAGTGACTTATTTCTGAAGTCTTCTCAAAATTACAGATTCTAATGATACATAAATCAAGGGGAGATGTACAGTTTTCATCAGAAATATTTGAACATTTTTTCAATTTAAAGTTCAATTTAGGATTCATTATTTGGCTGGATTAGAATCTCAAAGGCTAGCTGATTAATTAGTGGTTTTTTTATGACCATTTGTAATAACTCAGCGATTCCACAAATAAGTATTAAGATTTTGTATATGGTGGCCATTGTTTAAATTGTTGGAGTTTTTAAAATGATGTATAATGAAAGTTCAAGGAGCTTACATTCTAGTGATACTCATGAGCTATCTTTAATTATCTGTCACTACTCACCAGGAGAAATATGTGGAATATAGACTAGCCTAAGTTAGAAGTGAAAACCAGGACTTCCCTGGTTGCTCAGTGGTAATTCAATGTAGGTTCAATCCCTGGGTTAGGAACAGCCCCTGGAGTAGGAAATGGCACCCACTCTAGTATTCTCACCTGGAAAATCCCATGGACAGAGAAGTTTGGCAGGCTACATGGGGTTGCAAAAAATAATTGGATACAACTTAGTCACTGAACAACAACTCACCAGGAAGAAAATTTGCTATATGGGCCTGCCTAAGTGAGAAGCAGTTAATAGGAAACCACACATGCAAATTCTAGATTCTAGCCTTAGGAATATTCAATTTGGAGTTTGTACGTAAATGTCTGACCTAGATATATTTGTTTCTTCTGATTAGTCAATTTGTCTATATTTAGGCAAGGGCTTCCCCTCATAGCTCAGTTGGTAAAGAATTTGCCTTCAGTGCAGGATACTTGGTTTGATTCCTGGGTCACGAAGATGCCCTGGAGAAGGGATAGGCTACCTACGCCAGTATTCTGGCCTGGATAATTCCATGGACTGTATAGTTCATGGGGTCCCAAAGAGTCGGACGCAACTGAGTCACTTTCATTTTCACTTCACAGGCAAGAAATAACTTCTAAGAACCAGCTCTTGGCTTTTTTGATAAACTCAATTGAATCTCTATGCTCAGTATTTTGGGGCTTTCCTGGTAGCTCAGAGGGCAAAGAATCTGCCTGCAGTGCAGAAGACACAGGTTTGATCCCTAAGTTGGAAAGATCCCCTGGAGAAGGGGATGGCTGCCCACTCCAGTATTCTTAGCTAGAGAATCCCATGGACAGAGAAGCCTGGTGGGCTACACAGTCCACGGTGTTGCAAAGAGTCAAATACAACTGAGTGACTAACATTTTCATTTTCACTCATTATTTTTCTGCTTTATCAGTCTGACTTTTTCCCATTTCTATTATAATAAAATCACATAACATAAAATTACAAATGTAAAGTTTTACTTATTTCATTTAAATTTTTCTAGCCTATTGAGGTATAATTGACAAATAACATTGTAGTATCCTTAAAGTGTATGATGTGAATGTTTGATGTATGTATACATTGTGAAAGGAGATCTGCCATCAAGTTAATACATTAGTTGGTAAAGAATCTACCTGCAAAATTGCAGGTGACCTGGCTTTGATCCTTGGGTGAGGAAGATCTCTTGAAGAAGGAAGTGGCAATCCACTTAGCAATCTTGCTTGGGAAATTCCATAGTCAAAGGAGCTTGGCAGGCTAAGTCCATGGGGTCACAAGAGTCAGACATGACTTAGTGACTAAACCACCACCATCTTATACAGTTTTCATTTATCTATGTTGAGAATGCTTTAAATCTATTCTCTTAGCAAATTTCTGCTATATAATACAGTATGATAAAAGAAATGTTCACATGTTGACTAAGGGGAACTCATTCTGTCTTAAATATTTTTTAATCTAAACTTTATGCTAGCTAGAGCCACAAGTCAGTTTTGTGGCCTATTAAATTTACACTGTACTTCTACTTTAACCACTAAAGAAGAGAATACATTTAAAAACAGGGTGGAGTACCTGGGATTCAGGCATCCGCTATGGAGCCAGGCGGCCACTGTGAAGGTGTTCTCAGACACATTCCTGCATCACTGAGAACTTAAATCTTCTGGACTGTATCACACTCAAGGATAGCACTAGCAGTTCTCAAACAGTATCTACTAGCTGATTTGCTGCAACCTTATGGCCTCAAAGTTTATTGTAACTGTATAACCATTTTGGACCTCACTCAATCCTTGCTGAACAATCACCCTTACTTCTAGCCAGCCCCAATCCTAATTCTTAACAATTAATATAATTATGTGGATATATATATATATATATATATATATATATACACACACACACACACATATATGCTGCTAAGTCACATCAGTCGTGTCTGACTCTGTGCAACCCCATAGAGAGGAGCCCACCAGGCTCCCATCCCTGGGATTCTCCAGGCAACAATACTGGTGTGGGTTGCCATTTTCTTCTCCAGTGCATGAAAGTGAAAAGTGAAAGTGAAGTCGCTCAGTCAAGTCTGACACTTCGTGACCCCATGGACTGTAGCCTACCAGGCTCCTCCATCCATGGGATTTCCCATATGCACACAATTTCTTTATCAATTCAGATACACACACACACACACACACACACACACACACACACACACACGTACACCAGTATTCTTACCTGGAGAATTCCATGGACAGAGGAAGCTGGTGGGCTATAGTCCATATGGTCGCAAATAGTTGGACATGACTGAACAACTAAACAGCAGCAGCTTTTTAATACTCTATCTAGATTTGTCATAGCTTTTCTTCCAATGAGAAAGTGTCTTTTAATTTCAGGCCTGCATCACCATCTGCAGTGATTTTGGAACCCAAGAAAATAAAATCTGTCACTTTTCCATTTTGTCCCTATCTATTTGCCATGAAATAGATGGGGAAACAGTGGAAACTGTGTCAGACTTTATTTTTCTGGGCTCCAAAATCACTACAGATGGTGACTGCAGCCATGAAATTAAAAGACGCTTACTCCTTGGAAGGAAAGTTATGACCAACCTAGACAGCATATTCAAAAGCAGAGACATTACTTTGCCAACAAAGGTTCGTCTAGTCAAGGCTATGGTTTTTCCTGTGGTCATGTATGGATGTGAGAGTTGGACTTCGAAGAAGGCTGAGTGCCGAAGAATTGATGCTTTTGAACTGTGGTGTTGGAGAAGACTCTTGAGAGTCCCTTGGACTGCAAGGAGATCCAACCAGTCCATTCTGAAGAAGATCAGCCCTGGGATTTCTTTGGAAGGAATGATGCTAAAGCTGAAACTCCAGTACTTTGGCCACCTCATGCGAAGAGTTGACTCATTGGAAAAGACTCTGATGCTGGGAGAGATTGGGGGCAGGAGGAGAAGGGGACGACAGAGGATGAGATGGCTGGATGGCATCACTGACTCGATGGACGTGAGTCTGAGTGAACTCCAGGAGTTGGTGATGGACAGGGAGGCCTGGCATGCTGTGATTCATGGGGTCACAAAGAATCGGACACGACTGAGTGACTGATCTGATCTGATCTGATTTGCCATGAAGTGATGGGGCCAGATGCCATGAATTTAGTTTTCTCAAAACTTGAGTTTCAAGTCAGTTTTTCACTCTTTTCTGTCACCTTCATCAAGAGGTTCTTTAGTTCTTCTATGCTTTCTGCCATTAGGCTAGTATCATCTGCATATCTGAGGTTTTTTATATTTCTCCCAGCAATCTTGATTCTGGTTTCTGATTCACCCGGTCCAGCATTTTGCATGATGTACTCTGTATATAAGTTAAATAATCAAGGTGACAATAAACAGCCTTGATGTACTCCTTTCCCAATTTGAAACCAGTCCCTTATTCTATGTCCAATTCTAACTGTTGCTTCTTGACCTGTGTACAGGTTTCTCAGGAGGCAGAAAGGATGGTCTGGTATTCCTATCTCTTCAAGAATTTTCTACAGTTTGCTGTGATCTACCCTGACAAACACAGATAAAGGAAGCACAGTTCAGACTCCTAGAGTACTATAGCTAAGATGATCATGCATTATTTGACAGAGAACAACCCTTGTACAAAGGGGAGCTCCTATGTTACTGTGCCCCAATAGAAACTACATGCATGGTCATAGGACATCAAGTAGATATATTAGTGGACCATCCTAGCATATATAACTTATTATCTGATGTGCCAAGTCATAAGGTCCAATATGCATAATGGCAATTTAGCACATGATTGAAGTGGTGCAGTCAGAAGAGAGCTCAAACAGATTTAGAGGATATGAATGAGTTACAAGAACAGATTGTCTTGATTTCTCTGCTACCTATGCCTATTATACCAAATTACTTCCCTCAGTCCATAACAATGGCCTTGAATAGGGAGGGGTGTTTCTACTTAACCAAATGAAATATAAGGAAAAATTCTAGGCCTGGTTCAACTAAGGTACTAAACTAGGATGTTCAACTACAATATAAATAAGAAAAAAATGAATAACGGTATTATGCATTCTAAGTCACTTCAGCCATGTCTGACTCTTTGCAACCCCGGGGACTGTAGCCCACCAGGCTCCTCTGCCCCATGGGATTCTCAGCCAAAAATACTGGAAGGGGTTGCCATTATAAATAACAATAAAAACACGAACTGAGGTGGAAATGAAAATAATTCACCTCAGTAAAGTTGAAAATGTGATTTGGCCACTTTATCTAAGATGAAAGCCAAAACAAAAGACTATACACAAATACTGTGCCCTAGTTAGCAAATTTGTTTTTCATTAAGGTATAGGCTAGCAATTCTGAAATTAATTTATGTGTATTCTAGGACAGATTTTTGCAATAAGGAGTTCATGATCTGAGCCATAGTAAGCTCCTTGTCTGGTTTTTGTTGACCATATAGGGCTTCTCCATCTTCGGCTGCAAAGAATATAATCAATTTGATTTCGGTACGGATCATCTGGTGATGTTCATGTGTAGAGTCATCTCTTGTGTTGCTGGAAGAGTGTGTTTGCTATGATCCATGTGTTCTCTTGGCAAAACTCTGTTAGCCTTTGCCCTGCTTCATTTTGTACTCCAAGGCCAAATTTGCTTGTTACTTCAGGTATCTCTTGACTTCCTACTTTGGCATTCCGGTCCCCTGTAATGAAAAGCACATCTTTTTTGGGATGTTAGTTCTAGCAGGTCTTGTATGTCTTTATACAACCATTCAACTTCAGCTTCTTCGGCATTAGCAACTGGGGCATAGACTTGGATTACTGTGGTATTGAATGCTTTGCCTTAGAAACAGAGATCATTCTCATTTTTTAGATTGCACCCAAGTACTGCATTTAGGACTCTTTTATGACTATAAGGGCTACTCCATTTCTTCTAAGGGATTCTTGCCCACAGTAATAGATATAATAGTCTTCTGTTTCCAATCCATTTTAGATCACTGTTTTCTATAATATCAATGTTCACTCTTGTCATCTCCTATTTGACCACTTCCAAATTACCTTAATTTATGGACCTAACATTCCAGGTTCCTATACAATACTGTTCTCTACAGCATCAGACTTTATTTCCATCATTAGTCACATCCACAACTGGGCACTGTTTTCGCTTTGGCTTTGGCTCCATCTCTTTATTCTTTCTGGAGTTATTTCTCTATTCTTCTCCAGTAGCACTGTGGGCACCTATCCATCATGGGAGTTCATCTTTCAGTGGCATACCTTTTTGCCTTTTCATACTGTTCATGGTTCTCAAGGCAAGAATACAAAGTGGTTTGCCATTCCCTTCTCTGGTGGACCGTGTTTTGTCAGATCTCTCCAATATGACCCATCCCTCTTGGGTGGCACCCATCATATGGCATGGCTCATAGTTCCATTGAGTTAGGCTGTGGTCCATGTGATCAGTTGGGTTAGTTTTCTGTGATTGTGATTTTAAAAAGCTAACTTATCCACCATACATTTACCATATCAGCGATTTGGCCTAATATAAACTTATTAACAGGTATACTGTTAACCAGGTATAAGATAAACTTATTATAAATAAATAACATATAAATATGAATATATATTTATATGTAAATATAATATACACAAAATATAATATTAACTGATTAACAGGTATACTTTCTGAAATTGAAAAAAGTAGGGAAAAATAATAGATGATTCAGGTATGACCTAAATCAAATCCTTTACAATTATATAGTGGAAATGGCAAATGGAAATGACAAATAGATTTGAGGGATTAGATTTGATAGAGTACCTGAAGAACTATGGACAGAGGTTCCTGACTTTGTACAGCAGGCAGGGATCAAGACTATCCCCAAACAAAAGGAAATGAAAAATGGCAAAATGCTTGTCTGAGGAGGCCTTACAAATAGCTGAGAAAAGAGAGAAGCCAAAGGCAAAGGAGGAAAGGAAATACATACCCATTTGAATGCAGAGTTCCAAAGAATAACAAGGAGAGATAAGAAAGCTTTCCTCAGTGATCAATGCAGATAGAGGGAAACAATAGAATGGGAAAGACTAGAGATCTCTTCAAGAAAATTAGAGATATCAAGGGAACATATAATGAAAAGATGGCCACAATAAAGGACAGAAACAGTATGAACCAAAGAGAAGCAGAATATCTTAAGAAGAGGTGGCAAGAATATACAGAAAAACCATACAAAAAAAGATCTTAATAACCCACATACTTATGATGGTGCAATCACTCACTTAGAGCCAGACATTCTGGAATGTGAAGCCAAGTGGACCTTAGGAAGCATCACTACAGAACAAAGCTATTGGAGTTGATGGAATTCCAGTTGAGCTATTTCAAATCCTAAAAGATAATGCTGTGAAAGTGCCGCACTCAATATGCCAGCAAGTTTTGAAAACGCAACAGTGGCCACAGGACTGGAAAAGGTCAGTTTTCATCCTAATCCCAAAGAAAGGCAACACCAAAGAATGTTCAAATTACTGCACAACTACACTCATCTCACACGCTAGCAAGTGAAAGTTGCTCAGTCATGCCTAACTCTTCCATGGAATTCTCCAGGCCAGAATACTAGAGTGGGTAGCCTTTCCCTTCTCCAGAGGATCTTCCCAACCTAAAGATTGAACCCAGGTCTCCTACACTGTGGGTAGATTCTTTACCAGGTGAGACAGCAAAGTAATGCTCAAATGTCTCTAAGCAAGGCTTCATGAGTACGTGACCCAAGAACATCCAGATGTTCAAGCTAGAGTTAGAAAAGTCAAAGGAACCAGAGATCAAATTGTCAACATCTGTTGGATCACTGAAAAAGCAAGAGAATTCCAGAAAAACATCTACCTCTTTTTATTAACTATGTCAAAGCCTTTGACTGTGTGGATCACAACAAACTGGAAAATTCTTCAAGAGATGGGAATACCAGAACACCTTACCTGCCTCCTGAGAAACCTGCACGCAGGTCAAGAAGCAACAGTTAGAACCAGACATGGAACAAGAGACTAGTTCCAAATTGGTAAAGGAGGACATCAAAGCTGTATATTTTCACCCTGTTTATTTAATCTGTATGCAGAGTACATCATGTGAAATGCCTGGCTGCATGAAGCACAAGCTGGAGTCAAGATTTCTGGGAGAAATATCAATAACCTCAGATATGCAGATGACACCACCTTTATGGTAGAAAGAGAAGAAGAACTAAAGAGCCTCTTGATGAAAGTGAAAGAGGAGAGTGAAAAAGCTGGTTTAAAACTCAACATTCAAAAAACAAAGACCATGGTAGCTGGTCCCATCACTTCATGGCAAGTAGATGGGGAAACATTGGAAACAGTGACAGACTTTATTTTCTTGAGCTCCAAAATCACTGTAGATGGTGACTGCAGCCATGAAATTAAAAGACACTTGCTCCTTTCAAGAAAAGCTATGACTAACCTAGACAGCATATTAAAAAGCAGAGACATTACTTTGCCGACAAAGGTCAGTCTAGTCAAAGCTATGGTTTTTCCATTATGTGAAAGTTGCACTACAAAGAAGGCTGAGCACTGAAGAATTCATGCTTTTGAACTGTGGTGGTAGGGAAGACTCTTGAGAGTCCCTTGGACTGCAAGGAGATCCAACCAGTCCATCCTAAAGGAAATCAGTCCTGAATATTTATTGAAAGGACTGATGCTGAAGCTGAAGCTCCAATACTTTGGCTACCTGATGAGAAGAATTGACTCATTGGAAAAGACCCTGATGCTGGTAAAGATTGAATACAAGAGGATAAGTGCGTGACCAATGATGAGATGGTTGGATGGCATCATCAACTCAATGGACATGAATCTGAGCAAGCTCTGGGAGTTGATGATTTCAGGGAGGCCTGGCATGCTGCAGTCCATGAGGCTGCAAAGAATCAGACACAACTGAGTGACTGATCTGAACTGATTCCAGGACTGAGCATGTAAGTAAATAAAATAAGCAAAAGGAGATGTGATTTTTTTTTTCACTGTCAAAGAAAAGCTACAAATAGAAAAATAAGACAATCTAGAATGAACCTTATAGTGTTGGTTTAGAATTGGAGATCAGTACGATTTAATGGTTTTATGCATAAATACACACAAGCATACAAACTTAAAAGTAGGTGCAGAAACCTCCTTCTCTCCATATGTATGTTGTGTTCGTATGTGTATGTGTGTGACAATAAATACATTAATTTTTGGAAGCTTTCAAACAGAATTTCAATTACTAGATACAGAAAACTTATGGAAATAGAAAACTGAAGCAAATCCTAGAGCCAATGTGCTAATGGAAGAAGGGGTTGGGTCCCAGGTCAAATGGGTTAAAAGCTTGCATAAGATGAACCCACTTTCCACTGTTTCTATTCTCTCAGCATAAGATAGTTCTTTTAAGTCTCAGACAACTTTGTAACAAAAGAGGGGGAAAGATTAAATGACACAGAGGATACAAATAATCTACTTGCTCTGAAGCTATTTAAATCGATAAATTTAGGAAAAGTAGGTTCATCCAGTACAGTTAAGTGTCCCAAAGGTCACTAGAGTAGGACTTCATGACAAAGAATAAGTGTTTCCCCTTTGCATCAATGTTTGTAACCTTACTGTCTCTGAATAGTTCATGAGGAGAAGCGATTGCTTTGTGGGCAGACTGTATCCCAATATATGCTAACTGAAAATATCTGGTATTCTTAGATGGTTGTTTTCAAGCTACCTAGGGTACATCAACAAATGAGTATATTTTTCCAGGCTGCATTGTTAGCACTAACATTGTTGACCCATGATTAGAAATAGGATTAAAAAAAAGCCACAGAATTACATAGCTAATTTTCAAATTTTTATTTTTCTATTTGTTTTCCATAGTCTACTCATTACATTTTATTCTGATATATTTTTTATGGTTGTTAAAGATGACTAGTTCTGGGGTCAAGTAGATGTGGGCTTGAATCTAAGATGTTCCACTTATTTTTGATGTCCTATTTCTGCTTTATTGACTATGCCAAAGCCTTTGACTGTGTTCAGTTCAGTTCAGTTCAGTCACTCAGTTGTGTTCGACTCTTTACGACCCCATGAACTGCAGCACGCCAGGCCTCCCTGTCCATCACCAACTACCGGAGTTCACTCAGACTCATGTCCATCGAGTCAGTGATGCCATCCAGCCATCTCATCCTCTGTCATCCCCTTCTCCTCCTGCCCCCAATCCTTCCCAGCATCAGAGTCTTTTCCAATGAGTCAACTCTCCGCATGAGGTGGCCAAAGTACTGGAGTTTCAGCTTTAGCAGCATTCCTTCCAAAGAAATCCCAGGGTTGATCTCCTTCAGAACGGACTGGTTGGATCTCCTTGCAGTCCAAGGGTCTCTCAAGAGTCTTATTCAACACCACAGTTCAAAAGCATCAGTTCTTCGGTGCTCAGCCTTCTTCACAGTCCAACTCTCACATCCATATGTGACAACTGGAAAAACCATAGCCTTGACTAGACGGACCTTTGTTGGCAAAGTAATGTCTCTGCTTTTGAATATGCTATCTAGGTTGGACATAACTTTCCTTGTGGATCACAATAAACTGTGGAAAATTCTGAAAGAGACAGGAATACCAGACCACCTGACCTGCCTCTGGAGAAACCTATATGCAGGTCAGGAAGCAACAGTTCGAACTGGACATGGAACAACAGACTGGTTCCAAAAGGAAAAGGAGTATGTCAAGGCTGTGTATTGTCACCCTGCTTATTTAGCTTCTATGCAGAGTACATCATGAGAAATGCTGGGCTGGAAGAAACACAAGCTGGAATCAAGATTGCCAGGAGAAATATCAATAACCTCAGATATGCAGAAGACACCACCCTTATGTCAGAAAGTGAAGAGGAACTAAAAAGCCTCTTGATGAAAGTGAATGAGGAGAGTGAAAAAGTTGGCTTAAAACTCAAGATTCAGAAAACTAAGAACATGGCATCTGGTCCCATGGGGAACAGTGGAAACAGTGTCAGACTTTATTTTTCTGGGCTCCAAAATCACTGCAGATGGTGATTGCAGCTGTGAAATTAAAAGACGCTTACTCCTTGGAAGAAAAGTTATGACCAACCTAGATAGCATATTAAAAAGCAGAGACATTACTTTGCCAACAAAGGTCCATCTAGTCAAGGCTATGGTTTTTCCACTGGTCATGTATGCATGTGAGAGTTGGACTGTGAAGAAAGCTGAGCCCCGAAGAATTGATGCTTTTGAACTGTGGTGTTGGAGAAGACTCTTGAGAGTCCCTTGGACTGCAAGGAGATCCAACCAGTCCATTCTGAAGGAGAACAGTCCTGAGTGTTCATTGGAAGGACTGATGCTAAAGCTGAAACTCCAATACTTTGGCCACCTCATGCGAAGAGTTGACTCATTGGAAAAGACTCTGGTGCTGGGAGGGATTGGGAGCAGGAGGAGAAGAGGACAACAGAGGATGAGATGGCTGGATGGCATCACCGACTTGATGGACTTGAGTTTGAGTGAACTCTGGAAGTTAGTGATGGACAGGGAGGCCTGGCGTGCTGCGATTCATGAGGTCGCAAAGAGTCGGACACAACTGAGCGACTGAACTGAACTGAACTGAAAGTTATTTGGAAAGAATTATTTCTCCTATTGTAATGATCAATGTGAAAAAGGGAGACCAATTTAGATTACTTCTATAATTGCTTTCAAATAAGAGCTAATATTTATTGAAATATATTGTATGAAAGATATTTTGCTAATAATTTTAAGAGAAAAATTGCCCATAAATCCTAAAAGTACTCTAAACTAAATACTACTTTTAACCCCATTTAGCATAAAATGCTGATTATTAGAAACTGATGTAACTTACACAATGCCACATGCCTTGAAATTATAATGGAGTGTAGTTATGATTTTTTATCTAGGCCAGCGATGTATGTCCATACTTATTAATTTATTCATGCATTTGTTTACACTTGGAAAGAATATTATGTGTTAGAGCTGCAATGGATACCTTCCACAGACACATAGGACTTAGATTTGTGAGAGTATTCACCCTAGTAATAAACAAGAAAAGTTGTAACAATGTAAACTTAACATTACTAATTTGTATAAAGGTGAACTTACAAAGAAAAAACTAAGTGAATACCTTCTTCCTCATTCTTCAAATTTCAAATGACCCAGTGGTTAAAGTCAAAGACTTTTTTGCTTTTCAGCTTTGATGAAAGCATTACATGATTCCTTAAAAAATCGAATCAAAGAGTAATTTGAGGAAATGACAAAATACACACACACACACGTATATTATAATATTTCTTTAATGCTTCAAGCTTTGCAAATTCAATTTTAGATATTAGGTGATTAAAAAGAAAGCTAACTGCTGTTAGTGTCACAAATGCAGAGAGGTCAAGATGACATTCTTTATAATTTTTGAAACAAATTTGAACACTGTGTATTCCCATGATCACCAAAAAGTTATTTCACTCATGCTTGTATATCTGAGATAATATATTCCTGTAATATGTCTTCTGTAATTCTGCTATTGACAAAATCATGGATTTTATGATATAGTAAAATGTGGATATTACTTGCTCAATAACTAAGTCAGCACATTGTTCTATTGAGGGATAATGAACCACAATGAAAATAAGAACACCCACAAAGAACACATAAAAAGAAACTTTTAAACACTTTACAGCAAGCTCAACAAACAAATGAGGGCAATACTAAAGAGAGAAAGTTACTGCTTGTCCGAATAAAGAATATTTTAAAGTAGATTTCTAACATTTATTTATGAGAAAGGATGAACGAATTTTTTTAAATATCTAGATGTGAGGTATGAAAATAAAAGGTAAATATATAACATATATAATATGTATTAAATGATAATATATATGATCAGCTACCCAGGCTGATGTCCACCTGTGCCACGTCACTTCAGTTGCTCAGTCGTGTCTGACTCTGCGATCCCATGGACTGCAGTATGGCAGACTTCCCAATCCATCACCAGCTCCCAAAGCTTACCCAAACTCATGTGCATTGAATCAGTGATGCCATCCAACCATCTCATCCTCTATCGTTCCCTTCTCCTCCTTCATTCAATCTTTCCCAGCATCAGGGTCTTTTCCAATGAGTCACTTCTTCGCATCAGGTGGTCAGGATATTGGAGTTTCAGCTTCAGCATCAGTACTTCCAATGAATATTCAGGACTGATTTCCTTTAGGATGGACTGGTTGGATCTCCTTGCAGTCCAAGGGACTCTCAGGAGTCTTCTCCAACACCACAGTTCAAAAGCATCAATTCTTTGGTGCTCAGCTTTCTTAATGGTCCAACACTCACATTCATACATAAATACTGGAAAAACCACATCTTTGACTAGACAGACCTTTGTTGGCAAAGTCATGTCTCTGCTTTTTAATATGCTGTATAGGTTGGTCATAGCTTTTCTTCCAAGGAGCAAGTCTTTTAATTTCATGGCTGCAGTCATCATTTGCAGTAATTTTGGAGCCCCCCAAAATAAAGTCAGCCACTGTTTCCACCTTTTCCCCATCTATTTGCCATGAAGTGATGGGAATGGATACCATGATCCTAGTTTTCTGAATCTTGAGCTTTAAGTCAACTTTTTCACTCTCCTCTTTCATTTTCATTAAGAGGCTCTTTAGTTCGTCTGCACATTCTGCCATAAGAGGTGGTGTCAACTGCGTATCTGAGGTTATTGATATTTCTCCCAGAAATCTTGATTCCAGCTTGTGCCTCATCTAGCCTGGCATTTTGCATGATGTACTCTGCATACAGATTAAATAAGAAGGGTGAGGATATACATCCTTGATGTATTTCGTTCCCAATTTGGAACTAGTCTGTTGTTCCATGTCCAGTTCTAACTGTTGCTTCTTGACTTGCATACAGGTTTCTCAGGAGGCAGGTAAGGTGTTCTGGTATTCCCATCTCTTGAAGAATTTTCCACAGTTTGTTGTGATCCACACAGTCAAAGGCTTTGATATAGTCAATAAAGCAGAAGTAGATACTTTTCTGGAACTCTCTTGATTTTTTGATGATTGAATGGATTTTGGCAATTTGATCTCTGGTTCCTTTGCCTTTTCAAAATCCAGCTCGAACACCTGGAAGTTCACGGTTCATTTACTGTCGAAGCCTGGTTTGGAGAATTTTAAGTATTAACTTTCCTAGCGTGTGAGATGAGTGCAACTGTGCAGTAGTTTGAACATTCTTTAGCATTGCTTTTCTTTGGGGACTGGAATGAAAACTGACTTTTTCCAGTCCTGTGGCCACTGCTGAGATTTTCAAATTTCCTGGCATACTGAACACAGCACTTTCACAGCATTACCTTTTAGCATTTGAAATAGCTCAACTGGAATGTCATCACCTCCACTAGCTTTGTTCAATAGTGATGCTTCCTAAGGCCCACTTGATGTCACACTCCAGGATTTCTCACTCCAGGTGGGTGATCACACCATCGTGGTTATCTGGGTCATAAAGATCTTTTTTGCATAGTTCTTCTGTGTATTCTTGCCACCTCTTCTTAATATCTCTGCTTTTGTTAGGTCCATACCATTTCTGTTTTTTATTATGCCAATCTTTGCATGAAATGTTCCCTTGGTATCTCTAATTTTCTTGAAGACATCTCTAGTCTTTCCCATTCTATTATTTTCCTCTATTTCTTTGCATTGATCACTGAGGAAGACTTTCTTATCTGTCCTTGCTATTCTTTGGAACTCTGCATTCAGATGCTTATATCTTTCCTTTTCGCCTTTGCCTTTAGCTTCTCTTCTTTTTTCAGCTATTTATATTAATATGATTATATATATTTTCAGCTATCATATATGATACATAATCATACATAATATGATGTATAATCATATATATTACTCTGTGTGTGTATATATATATACGAGTAAATGAAAATGAAACGTTTATAATTTTCCCCAATGAAAATTCAAAATTTCCTGAAATAATTTATATAAGCAAAAATAAAGGGGTGCTAATGCTGATTGACGTTTGTCCCTGCAACACAGGTTCTAAATGAACTTTGACCTCTTCTAAAATTCACCAACTGATGAAGCTTCATGGACTTTTAATAAATACCAAGGCTCAAGTGGCAGTATATCTGTGTATCCATCAAGTTTAAACATAGTATTCCTTATTATCTTAGCAAAGAAGCTCAATATACAATAGAGAAGAAATAGGGATGATCACTTCTACTATAGCTTTGCCTAAATTGCCATAGTCATACTACACATTGCCCTAAAATATCCTATGGTGGGCATAAACACTTGAGCACAGTGAGTAGTAAAACCAAAGTAATTTAAGTCTTCAAAGACTTCATAAATTGGCTTGATAAAATAGAACCCCATAAAAATCCAGTTAAGAAACTTAACACCTCCCAATTTAAGTTCAGTTCAGTTCAGTTCAGTTGTTCAGTCATGTTCGACTCTTTGCAATCCTATGAATTGCAGCACGCCAGGCCTCCCTGTCCATCACCAACTCCCGGACTCATGTCCATCAAGTCGGTGATGCCATCCAGCCATCTCATCCTCTGTCGTTCCCATCTCCTCCTGCCGCCAACCCCTCCCAGCATCAGAGTCTTTTCCAAAGAGTCACTCTTTGCATGAGGTGGCCAAAGTACTGGAGTTTCAGCTTTAGCATCAGTCCTTCCAATGAATACCCAGGACTGATCTCCTTTGGACTGGTTGGATCTCCTTGCAGTCCAAGGGACTCTCAAGAGTCTTCTCCAACACCACAGTTCAAAAGCATCAATTCTTCAGTGCTCAGCTTTCTTCACAGTCCAACTCTCACATGCATACATGACCACAGGAAAAACCATAGCCTTGACTAGACGGACCTTTGTTGGCAAAGTAATGTCTCTGCTTTTGAATATGCTATCTAGGTTGGTCAAAACTTTCTTTCCGAAGAGTAAGCGTCTTTTAATTTCATGGCTGCAGTCACCATCTACAGTGATTTTGAAGCCCCAACAAATAAAGTCTGACACTGTTTCCACTGTTTCCCCATCTACTTCCCATGAAGTGATGGGACCAGATGCCATGTTCTTAGTTTTCTGAATGTTGAGCTTTAAGCCAACTTTTTCACTCTCCTCTTTCATTTTTATCAAGAGGTTTTTTAGTTCCTCTTCACTTTCTGACATAAGGGTGGTATCATCTACATATCTGAGGTTATTGATATTTCTCCCAGAAATCTTGATTCCAGCTTGTGCTTCTTCCAGCCCAGGGTTTCTCATGATGTCCTCTGCATAGAACTTAAATAAGCAGGGTGATAATATACAGCCTTGACGTACTCCTTTTCCTATTTGGATCCAGCCTGTTGCTCCATGTCCAGTTCTAACTGTTGCTTCCTGATCTGCATATAGGTTTCTTAAGAGGCAGATCAGGTGGTCTGGTATTCCCATCTCTTTCAGAATTTTCCACAGTTTTATTGTGATCCACACAGTCAAAGGCTTTGGCATAGTCAATAAAGCAGAAATAGATGTTTTTCTGGAACTCTCTTGCTTTTTCCATGATCCAGCAGATGTTGGCAATTCGATCTCTGGTTCCTCTGCCTTTTCTAAAACCAGCTTGAACATCTGGAAGTTCACGGTTCACATATTGCTGAAGCCTAGCTCGGAGAATTTTGAGCATTACTTTAGTAGCGTGTGAGATGAGTGCAATTGTGAGGTAGTTTGAGCATTCTTTGTCATTGCCTTTCTTTGGGATTGGAATGAAAACTGACCTTTTCCAGTCCTGTGGTCACTGCTGAGTTTTCCAAATTTGCTGGCATATTGAGTGCAGCACTTTCACAGCATCATCTTTCAGGATTTGAAATAACTCAACTGGAATTCCATCACCTCCACTAGTTTTGTTCGTAGTGATGCTTTCTAAGGCCCACTTGACTTCACATTCCAGGATGTCTGGCTCTAGGTGAGTGATCACACCATCGTTATTATCTGGGTCATGAAGATCTTTTTGTACAGTTCTTCTGTGTAATTTAAGTTAAATAAGCTAAAATATGGCTGCAAGTACTGGAATCTATTATGTGAGATCTAACTAGTAAGTAGGTGATTATCCCCACTGCTTCTCCACTTGATACTCCATTTTTTTCTGTTCTTACACATGGGAAGAATACATGGCACCTGATGGTGAGTTACTAAATGATATGGTCTTATGCACTGAATCCATTCCCTTCTCCAGGGGTCTTCCTGAACCAGAGATTGAACACAGTTCTCCTGCATTGCAGGTAGATTTTTTACCATCTGTGCTACCAGAAAAGCCCCAAATCCTCTACATCTAATATCATATATTATTAAAAGTATCTACTCTATCCAAATGATCACTGCCAAATGTTTCGCTGTTACAGATTTGGCTAATATGTTCTTTCCAGTGCCTATTTCAAAAGCTTCCCAGTTGCAGGTTTATCTTCACCCCCAAAGGACAGCGTACATTTTTCCAGGCTACCTATAGGAAACTTCAACAGTTTTGTCATTACAACTGATCTGAAGACAAGAAATTATTTGTATCCACCTTTCTCTGAAAGTACAGGTTTTGCATTAAAATGATGACCTCTCCCTTCTCCAAGGAGACTTGCTTGACACACTCAATAAAGATATAAAAATCCAATATAGTGTTGTCCTTTTTGAGTTCTGGTGGCAACGTATTCCTCATTTATAAATTTTATTTAATTTCACAGATGCTGTGACTTTCAAATCAGTGTATCTTAAATGAGGGCCCCTCCAACCAAAGGCTGTTCAATGTGTAAAACTTAAAATCAAGAGACACTCCTATTACTGTCCTCAGAGACTTCACTCTAGAGATTTTGACAACCTCCTCTCAGGCATCCTGGAGACATTGGACACATCTATGTGGCTGTAAATCATCCAAGGGCTTCATATGCAAGATTTTTGCCTCTCTTATCCTATGCACCATTAAAAACAACAAAAAATCTGGCTGACTGCATCCTAGGCTTTCTTGGAAACAGGCTCTCATAGACCTTGAACCTGTGACTCTTTATAACCAGCTGTTCATGCCTTCGATCATGGAAACAAGCTCAGCATGGTTAATAAAGCCTCCTCAATATAGAATGGAGATAAAACCTAGGCCCTCTGGCATAGTCTACCTACAGGAGATGGCCTCCCTTTCCTCAGTCTTTTGACAGATACCATAGTGCTAGAGGAGACTACCTGCTCCAGAGCCTTTGTCCACCTAAGGGCCCCTTTGTGATAAGATGAGTAAACAAAGGGAATTTCACAGTTTGTACTGATGGCATCAGCACCATTATTTACGCTGGAGCTCAGTGGAATGGTGATGCTTTCTACCACTCAGCCAGGATGTCCCTAGTAAAGGATGAGACACAAAGCTCAACACAATTGCCCAAACTTCAGGCTGTCACCTTAGCTCTCGATGCTCTGATTAACAGATAGATGATCTTCACATTATTCTAAACGGTTGCTCCATTATCTAAGAGTATATTTTGCTTTAGGATAAAGAACTCACCAATCTCATGGGTCAGAGACAATTGTGAACTTAAATGTCTTCTTTTATTTTCTAAATTTATTTATTTTTAATTGGAGGATAACTCCAACTTACTGTAAATTGATTCATTTATCAACATGAATCAGCATAGGTATATATATTTCCCCTCCCTCCCACTTCCCACTCCATCCCACCCCTCTAGATTGTCACAGAGCACTGAGTTTGAGTTCCCTGCATCATACATATACAGCAAATTTCCACTGGCTATCTATTTTACATATGGTAATGTATATGTTTCAATGCTACTCTCTCGATTTGTCTTAACTTCTCTTTCCCCTATCATGTCCATAAGTCTGTTCTCTATGTCTGCGGCTCCACTGCTGCCCTGCAAACAGGTTCATCAGTACCATTTTCTAGATTCCATATATATGCATTAATATATGATATTTGTTTTTTATTTCTGACTTAATCCTGTATAATAGGCTCTAGGCTCAACCACATTAGAACTGACTCAAATGTGTTCCTTTTTATGGCCAAGTAATATTCCATTGTATATATGTAACCCTTCTTTATCCATTCATATGTCAGTGGAATTTAGGTTGCTTCCATGCTCTAGCTATTATAAAATATCTCCTTTTTAAACTGTCAAATGAACCCCTTAATGGATCTCTACCTTGCTCCAGGCTTTAATCTCTTTTAATTTAAGGCCCTTTGCGGACTCACACCTCATACCAACTTTAAAAATCTTTTCCACAGCCCTTTCCTACCTGTATTTAAAAGGAACATGCCTCCCCTACGTGCATGTGAAGGCTAATTATATATGAGATCCTTTAAAAATGTTTCCCCCAAAATTTCCCTCTTGCCCTTAACCTATAAGGGTTAGAGGCCACATCAAGTGCAAAAACTCCTGGGACTCTTAACCATAGCCTGTCACACAGCCTTGCAGCTGCCTATCTGATGTGGGGTCCTAAAGTTTCACTGTCCAAAAAACCTTCCTAATATTTTCATTATGAGAGGTGAATAATTAATATAGGTTCTCCCTCTAATTCCTTCCAGAAAATTAAAATGGTACTATACAGCCATTCCCATAGACTGGGTGGGCTAACAAAAAGAGAGACAGAACTCTACTCAGTAAATAAAAATCATATTCAAAGATAATAAAAATCAATACTGTATCCCGTAATGATGAAAACAGACAATGTCTCCTTGGTAATAATAGATGCAGAAGGAAAATCAAAAGTAAACAGCAAAAGCCTACCAAGTACAGCTGCACACCATTCTACTGTGGGCTTCCCTTATCACTCAGTTGGTACAGAAACTGCCTGCAATGCAGGAGACCAGGCTTTGATCCCTGGGTCAGGCAGATCCCCTGGAGAAGGAAAGGGCAACCCACTCTGGTATTCTTGCCTGAAGAATCCCATGGACAGAGGAGCCTAGCAGGCTACAGTCCATGGGGTTTCAAGAGTAGGACACGACTTAGTGGCTAAACCACCATTCTACTGTCTCTCTTCTTGTTACTATGAGTGTGAGAGGCTTTACTGGCTTCCAATCAAGAGGTCCTAACCCTTTGAGTAAGCTACTGTTTCAACCAAAAATGGCAACTGTTGAGACCCTTGTGCCACCAAGTTTGGCTAATATAAGCCCTATAATCCAAAGAACTCTCTGGCTTGCCATCACCAAATCAACCAACAAATGAGGCAAAAGGGCCCTTCAGTTCAGTTCAGTTGCTCAGTCATGTCCAACTCTTTGTGACCCCATGAATCACAGCACTCTAGGCCTCCCTCTCCATCACCAACTACCGGAGTTCACTCAGACTCACATCCATCGAGTCAGTGATGCCATCCAACCATCTCATCCTCTGTTGTCCCCTTCTCCTCCTGCCCCCAATCCCTCCCAGATTCAGAGTCTTTTCCAATGAGTCAACTCTTCGCATGAGGTGGCCAAAGTACTGGAGTTTCAGCTTTAGCAGCATTCCTTCCAAAGAAATCCCAGGGCTGATCTTCTTCAGAATGAACTGGTTGGATCTCCTTGAAGTCCAAGGGACTCTCAAGAGTCTTCTCCAACGCCACAGTTCAAAAGCATCAATTCTTCGGTGCTCAGCTTTCTTCATAGTCCAACTCTCACATCCATACATGACCACTGGAAAAACCATAGCCTTGACTAGATGGACCTTTGTTGGCAAAGTAATGTCTCTGCTTTTGAATATGCTATCTAGGTTGGTCATAGCTTTCCTCCCAAGGAGTAAGCGTCTTTTAATTTCATGGCTGCACTCACCATCTGCAATGATTTTGGAGCCCCAAAAAATAAAGTCTGACACTGTTTCCACTGTTTCCCCATCTATTTGCTGTGAAGTGATGGGACCAGATGCCATGATCTTCGTTTTCTGAATGTTGAAAAGGGCCCTTAGTATTTGGCTAAATTAGTGGGCCTGCCAACAACCTAATACAGGAGTTCTGACCTCAGCCTCATGGTACCAGAGCCATAAAAAAAAGACCCACCTCAATTTGAGTGGGTACTCACTTATAAAGGATTCCTCAGTCCCATATGCTAGAAGACACTGCTCAGCCCGTGACTTTGAGATCTGCCATTGGAAATGACTACCTTCTGTGTCAAAGACAACTTCACCCCAGACACTAAACCTTTCTCCCCAGTCACAGCCATAGGCTGACTCCCCAGAGATGGGGACAAATTGGACATGAGACAGTTACTGCTACTCTTCCTTTGATGTTAGGAAGACTTTTCTTGAGGTTGAGGTCTGCTTATCTAGTTGACCATGTTATACTTCTTGTTCTCACCAAAATTAACAACCCTATTCCTCTATGTTTTGTTGCGGTTCAGTCGCTCAGTCGTGTCCAACTCTCTGCAGCATGCCAGGCTTTCCTGTCCTTCACCATCTCCCAAAAGCTTGATCAAATTCATATCCATTGAATCAGTGATGCCATCCAACCACCTCATCCTGTCATCCCCTTCTCCTCCTGTCCTCAATCTTTCCCAACAATAGGGTCTTTTCTAATGAGTCAGTTCTTCACATCAGGTGGCCAAAGTATTAGTTTCAGCTTCAACATCAGTCCTTCCAGTGAACACCCAGGACTGATCTCCTTTAGGATTGACTGGTTGGATCTCCTTGCAGTCCAAGAGACTCTCAAGAGTCTTCTCCAACAGCACAATTCAAAAACATCAATTCTTCTGGAATCAGCTTTCTTCAGTGTCCAACTCTCACATCCACACATGACTTCAGGAAAAATCATAGCCCCTACCTACAGAGAAATCTTGTAGAGGTTACTACTATCAGTCGCATTCTATAAAACAATGGAGATATACTGCTTTCCCCAGGAGGCACCCACCCCCATAGTCACCCTAGGAAGAGAATCATTCCCCAGGGCTTCCTCCTACTCACCCCACCTTCAGCTTTTCACCCCAGTCTCCTGTCTGGGTCTCATCCACGGACATAATAATGAACCCCCCTTCAATTCTACACAAATACCACTAAGCTTTACATATACCTTACTAAACCATTAGTTTATCTCTTCCAACAACATGACTACAGGACCTACCAACTTGACTCAAGAAATATATCAAGATTTTGCTGTTAGCAAGGTGGACAGGAAGATAGGTAGGTAGGTGAATAGATAGACAGACAGATATAGGTATTATACTCTTAACACATTTTCCAACTCTGTATTATTAAAGATCCTGGAAATTTCAGATCTGTTTTCATGGCTAACATTATATAAATGAGAAATCACTTATGGGCCAGCCTATAACGATTCCTTAAAATTCTACCCATGTTTCTCTTTATTACTCTCATAATGAAATGTTTATTCTGTTTAGGCAACTAATGGCCTACTAAATAAAACTCTTTTACTATTCAGGCCACTCAACTATTCCAAATAATCAAGCCTAAAAGTGATGTAAATGCATCAAGGGGTCAACTATAATATAATTTTTTAAAACATGCTATTTTTCATCCTTGGATAAAGTTATTTGCCTTTCTTGAAAAGCTTATTAAGTCCATAGGCTCAGTCATCTCCCTCCCGGGGCTTTCATGCTCTGGGTCTCTATATACCTATCCTAACTGTCCCAGAGTCAGTTACAGACAACCAGGAATAGTCCTTAAGCCCCAGAGTACACTGAAATGATTCAAATTAGCCAATCTTAATTCTACTTACCCTGCCTTGTCCTTTTTCCCTGCAGAAACCACAATAAAGGTGCTTGCCCACATTTCTCCCTTCTCTCTCTGGCTCATCATGGCCTAGATGCTCTCCTTGACTGGTCCTGCACAGCTCCAGAAATTCCTGAGCCCAGCAGCCAGAAAACCTGAGACCCACCTCAACCCACCAGTGTGCCAGCACTAGCCCCAGGGTTCTGAAGCTAGCTGCCTCATGATACAGCCTACCAACCAGCAACTGGAAGCCTCTACTCAAGGTAGAACCTGACAACCTATTGGACTAAGAGTCAGTCACACCTACCAGACCACCCACATTAGCCAGCCAGCCACAACAGAAGGAGCCACACAGCTCACAGAAGGGGCACCCATAAAGTATACAGCTCTGTTAACCAAGGAGGGGTGTGGTGCTAAAAGATATAGGACATCTATATAAAGGCCATCGATACACAGAACATCTATATACAGGACATCTCCTACAAAGGCCATTACTCCCAGACCAGAAAACACAGAAAGATAGATAGAAATTTCAGATAGACAGAAATAAAAGCAGAAAATTAAGCAAAATGAGGCAACAGAGAAATATGTTTCGAACATGGATACATAAAACCCCAGGAGAAGAACTATGAACTGGAAATAGGCAATCTTCCCAATAAAGAGTTCAAAGTGATGATCTTAAAGATGATCAAAGAACTCAGGACAAGAATGGATGAACACAGTGGGAAGTTTAACAATCTTCTGGAATACTACTCAGTCATGAAAAATCATCAAAATTTGCCATTGTCAACAACATAAATGAACTTAGAAAGTATTACGCCAGGTGAAATAAGTCAGAAAGAGAAAGGAGAATACTGTATATTATCACTTATATGTGGATGCTAAAAAACAAAATAAACTAGTAAATATAACAAAAAAGAAATAGGCTCATGACTATGGAGAACAAACTAGTGGTTACTAGTGGGAAAGAAAAGAGGAAGAATGGCAAAATAGGGGCTGGAGATTAAGAGGTACAAACTACTATGCATAAAATAAATAAGCTACAAAAATATATTTTACAACACAGGGACCGTAGCCATTATTTCATAACTTTAAATGGAGAATAATCTGTCAAAATTTTGAATCACTATGTTGTACACCTATAATGAGTATAACACTGTAAATCAACTAGATTTCAATTAAAAATTAAAAAGAAAATGTGGCAGTGGGGATGATATTGCTTATAAAACAAAACACACTGTAAATCTAATTAAAATTATATATTGGTATAAAAACTGGGAAATCAATCACTGAAGAAATAGGCAATAATAAAGACCCACAAAAGTTCTGAAATGTAGCCTGCAATAAAATTGAAGATTTAAAGTAATTCAGAAAAGGAAACATTTTAAATAAATGGCATTGTGGCATCTGAACAGACATAATGAACAAAGTTTTAAATGGATATGTTCCCTCACCATCACACTGCAGGATTAATCCAGTTAGAACAGAATTCTAAAATTTAAATAGTGACATCTTTCAGGGTCTTAAATAAAGTATGAATAAATCCCTAGATTTCTTTAACAACTTCAGAATAGGTAAAACTTTCCTAATTATGACCTAGAATTTATAACCAGTAAAAGAAATAATCGATCAATTTGATTATATAATCTTAAGAGAAAGAAGAAAATACCTCTGTATATGGTAAATACATGAATGTACAACAATACATTCAGTATATAAATTCAAAACAAAAAGGCCCACCTGGGGAAAATAGGCATCATATTTTAGACAATGTCTACCATTCTTATTCTATGAAGATATTACAAAAAAAAAAAGTTAAAAAAAAAGAACAAAAACCATATGAAAAATAGCACAAACTATATAAACATATCACTGAGAAAATGCTAATATACTTTATGGGCATTTTCTAGTTCATTAATAATAAGAAAAACACAAATTTAAATATCACAATATCATTTTTTACCTATCCAAATGGCAAAGAATTCAGAAGCTTAATACCAAATTCTGTGGTTAAAACTGTAGTGAAATAGACACTTGTACACTACTGGTAAGAATAAAAAATGGTGAAATCCTTGTCAATAAGACTATGGGATTTTCTTGGAAACCTGCATATAGGTTTATCTTCTCACCACAACAATCTCACTAAGATTATTCCAAACATAACCTGTATAAAATTCAAAATGACATATGATAAACACTATTCACTGTAGTATCACTTGTAAACATGATTTCAGAAACAACCCAAAGGTCCATCATCAATGAATTGGTTAAACATAATCTCGTGAGCATCTCCTTTGCCCATTTTCTGTTTGTTCATCCCTGTTTTCCTTAGACTTTAATCATAAAGATGACTTCATTAGGCAAGATTTAACTTGACTCCTGATTTCTGCTTTTCTAAATAAATACAACACTTTACCTAACCTTTTGATTTCTTTCCTGAGTTAAAAGGAATAAGAATGAATTAAGTAGTTAAAGAATGACTCTACTCCTAGCTTTCCCTTAGTAAATCTGCAGGTAGACCCCACAGACCTAGGCAAACTATGTGAGCAAGAGAATTTCCAATTATAGGTGGATCAGAGCAGCAAGACAGCATCCAAAGAAGATCGAGAGAAGTCAGCAGGCCTGTACACAAAGGAAAAATGACAAAGAATTTGACCTCCTGCCTTAATGATTAACTGAAATTATTTCCTCTTTTTCCATTTAAAAATTAATGGCTTGAGCAGAATATTTGGATATGGTCTCTGGATATAAATCCACCTTGTCACTAGATCGCCGGCTTTTCTGAATAAATTACCTTTCTTCTCGACTGAAGCTTGCCCCTCTATTTATTGACTTTTGGGGGCAAAGCTGTGAAACCTACATTCACTTACAATCCAGAATATATGCAGTATAAAACTGAATGAGACAGGATTGCTAGATACAACTATGCAGTGATCTCCAGCATATATATTTTAGATAGGAAGAATAAGGGTGAAAAAACTGTTTATGAGATCTCAATAATCTGAGAGGCGAATTTGTGGATCTTTGAGCAATCTGACACCATATCTTTTAAGTAGCTACTTTTCAAATAGGTATCTTCTCTGTTTCTCAGGTGCTTCCAGCAGAATTGAGCTCCTATATCCTATAGCTATGATCATAATAATACACCATCATATTGGCTTTCTTCTTTCCTTGTCACAGTCTTTCTACTTCCTCTTTCCAACTTCCTCGGTTCATCTCATAAATAATCAGTCCAAACCCAAGTCTTTGCCTCTGGCTCTGCTGTTGAGAATACTCAAATAAACTGCAACACTAAGCAACTGCAAAATCTCAGAAGTCTTTGGACATTTCTCCATAGTGGCTAATTCATATTAGTTCTCCATAAACAGTCTGTCGGTGAGGAATGTTTCTAAATCATGTCATCCATGGTGGTCCTCCGTAGGACACATGGCCTTCCTAAGGTATAAAATGTTCATACTCATAGACCTGATTTTTGTGGCAAATCAAATCTTAATATTCTTACTTTACATTCATGTTGTATTACACCTGAAAGAGGATTATTATATGTTTTATAATTATAAAATCTCCAAACTACTAGCAGATATTATTTGCATTTTTAAAATATAAATAATCTTTAGCTGAAAATTTTAAATGACAGATGAAGAGATATATTTGGATGAAATTTAAACCAGTTATTTTCTAGAGTACTATTTGATTTTATTGTATTTTGTTTTCAAAGCAGTTTTAGGACTTCTTTTTTACACTCTATGATTTTACAGCAAACTTGAGACATCAGAAACAAGACAGTGTATACAAAATGTATATAATATGCAACTATGGACTGGGACATAATTTTTTTTTTAAATTAGCTACCCCAATTTATAGATGAAAAACCATGACTAGGATCTATGTCATGACCACTACCATGTACATAATTGATAGCTGAATGAATACTTGAATTATATTTCACAAATTGAAGTCCAAATCTCTGTCCATTACACAGGCCAGAGATAACTATGTAAGAATTTGTGTATTTCTTGTTTAATGCAAAAATGTTAGCAGAGTTACATAAGTACAGTCTTAATCTACTTTAGCATAAGATGACTGCATACGAAGAGCTGTTTTTCTAACAATTATTCTTCTCTTGAGTCATACATTTAGCTCTCATTTACTTCATTTCTTATTAATCAACTTATTTGCAGAAATACTTCTTTTATTAGAAAAGATCTTTGAAAATATTTATTCATATTTTCTGTGCCAGCAGGAATTAATTCTCTATTCCTTATTTTGAAAAATTATCCAATTTTTAGGCTGGACTATTGATAAATTTTGTTTCCCATAATGAGAAACACACAGAGTTCCAATATTTTGTACCATCAAATAGGGTTTTTATTTATTTATCATTTTCCTTATGTGTAATCTTCATGCTCAATATTTTAGTCATTAAATAAACAGCAAAATTATACTGTACAATGTCATGAAAATGAGGTTAGTCTATGTACAAGTCAAGTAAAAAGACCATCTCTCATCTCAAATGAATTTGTGAACTAATAAATAATGTAAGAGGGAAAAGACTGGCTGATGAAAATCAATTTCACTATCTAAAGTATATCAATAAGTTGAGAATACATAGAAACTGTAATAACGCAAGTCACTGCAGAAGTGGGAGGAAAAAGACTGTAGCAAGTTGCAAAGTAGAATTTTATTATATAAAATATTACCTACATCAAATTTGGTCAAAACATCAAGATCCAAGTAAAACTTCCTAAAACAAGACATGAATCTCTAGGAAGCATTGTTATAAATAAACCTATCAAGTAAGATTTGCTGCTGCTGCTGCTGCTAAGTTGCTTCAGTGGTGTCCGACTCTGTGTGACCCCATGGACTGCAGCCCACCAGGCTCCTCCGTCCATGGGATTTTCCAGGCAAGAACACTGGAGTGGGTTGCCATTTCCTTCTCCAAAGTAAGATTTGAGGAGTCTTTAAAGATTGAATACAAACCCTCTTTAATTTTGTGTTTGAGTAGTCTATCTAACTGTAATTTTATGACATATTCTTATTAGAGTGACTCTCAAATGAAAAAAAATTATGTTGTAATATTCTCAATGAAAAATGGATTCCATTATCTAATATTACCAAAATTGCTTAAGAGGAACAAAAGTATCCGTATTTTGTCACAAAGCAAAATTGAAGTTTTTAAACATCTAATTGGTATCTGTGACAACAACCTGCCTCAGAATTAAAAGTAATGCCTCCTTCTTTGCTTTTTTCTCTCCTCTTAGGTTATGTTTGGCTATTCAGGGTCTTTTGTGGTTCCATATAAATTTTAGGTTTGTTTTATCTATTTCTTAAAAAAATGCCTTTGAAAACAGAGTCTTTTCAATAAATGGTGCTGGAATAATTGGATATTGACAAGTAGAAGAATAAAACTGAACCTATATCTTATGCCACCTACAAAATTTAACCCAAATGGATTAAAGATTTAAATTTAAGACTTAAAACTACGAAACTCCTAGAGAAAACACAGGAACAGAGTTCCTTGATGTGGGTCTTGGTAATGAATTTTTAGATATGACACTTAAGAGTATAAACAACAAAATAAAAAATAAACAAGGAGTACATCAAACTTAAAAGCACTTACACAGCAAAAGAAACCATCAACAAAGTGAAAAGACAACCTAAAGACTGGAATATACTTGAAAATCACATTTCTGAGAAGGGGTTAATTTCAAAATATAAAAAGAAGTCATACAACTCAATAGCTATAAACCAAATAATTCAATTTAAAAATGGGCAAAGGGCCTGGATAGCCATTTCTCCAAAGAATGTACATGAAAGGTGAAAAGTTATCTAAAAAGATGCTCAACATCACTAGTCTTTAGGAAAATGCAATTTAGAATGACAATGAGCTGTCACCACACTCCTGTTAGACTGGCCATTATCAAAATGATAAGAGATAACAAATACTGGAGTAGATGCAGAGAAAAGGGAACCCTTGTGTCTTGTTGGAAGGACTGTAAATTGGTACAACCACTATGGAAAAGAATATGGAGGATTTTCAAAAAATTAAAAGTGAAACTCTTCTATTATTCAGCAATTCCACTTCTGGAAATAAACACAAATGAAATGAAAACACTAACGGGGAAAAATATCTTTACGCCACTGTTCATAACAACTTATTTATAGTAGTCAAGACATGAAAACAATCTAAGCGTCCATTGATGGATGAATGGATAAAAAAAGGTGTGAGATAATAAATATTCTACACACTGAGGTATTATTCAGCCATATAAAGATGATGCTACCATTTGCAATAACATGAATGAACCCTGAAGGTATCAAATGAAATAAATCAGACAGAGAAAGGTAAATACGTATGAGCTCACTTATATGTGGGGGAAAAAGAACACCCAAATTCATAGAAAAAGAAATCAGATTTTCAGTTACCAGAGATGGAGGATCAGTTCAGTTCAGTTCAATCCCTCAGTTGAGTCCGACTCTTTGCAACCCCATGGACTGCAGCACACCAGGCCTCCCTGTCCATCACCAACTCCTGGAGTTTGCTTAAACTCATGTCCATCGAGTTGGTGATGCCATCCAACCATCTCATCCTCTGTCAACCCCTTCTCCTGCTGCCTTTAATCTTTCCCAGTATCAGTGTTTTTTCCAATGAGTCAGTTCTTCACATCAGGTGGCCAAAGTATTGGAGCTTCAGCTTCAGTATCAGTCCTTTCAATGAGTATTCAGAGTTGAGTTCCTTTAGGATTGACTGGTTTGATCTCTTACTGTTCAAGGGACTCTCGAGTCTTCTCCAGCACCACCATTCAAAAGCATCAATTCTTCAGCACTTAGGCTTCTTAATGGTTCAACTCTCACATCTGTACACAACTACTAGAAAAACCATAGCTTTGACTAGACAGACCTTTGTTGGCAAAGTGATGTCTAATTAAGTAGTTTGTATATATTCTGCATTTGAATTATTTCTTAGGATGAGGCTTACCTTCTCATACTATTGATGGTATCCTTTTATAAACAAAACTTCTTAATTATAATGTTACCCAATTTATCGATTTTTCCTTTGTAGTTAAATATTTTGTCTTTTTTTGTTGACTTCCAGAGCTGTAAAGATATTATCTTCCTTTATTTTTTATATTAGGTCTACAATATATATTGAAATTGATTTCTGTTCATGGCATGAGGCAGAAGTAAAGATATATTTTTTCAAATAAATATCCAAATAATCCAGCTTTTTTCATTTATGAAAAAATATTTTATCACTATACTGCAGTGTCATATTTATAATTCTAATTATACATATGTGTGGACTCTATACACTTCCATTGGTGAATTTATGTATCCTTACACAAATATAATCATTGGACTTGTGTGATGGGTATTTGGAGGTAGGGCCTTTTAGAGTTAATTAGCTTTAGATGACATCATCTGGGTGGAGCCCCAGTGATGTGATATCCTTATGCTGAATTTCCTTGAGCACTGAGCAAAAATCTGCTTATGCCTTATCCTGTGGGAGAGGGGAATGAGGGAGAGTAGCAAGAAATGAAAATCTCAATGAGTCCTTTTGTTTGTCTGATATAATGTAAATCCTTAGGATGCTATTCACATTAATTTCTAATATGGTACCATGCTACTTTTTCATTAATATTTCTCACTCTATACCACTCAAGACTTAAAATTTTTGAGCAGCAGTATGCTATTTATTTTCCTACATTATGCACAAATTTTCATACGTCTATGCTTCTGCTGACACTATTACTATTGTCTCACATATTCTTTTAAAAACTTCTGAATCTAAAAAATTGTTTCCTTGCAACATCAAAGATATGATTCATGAAAAGAAACTGACAAGCTGGACTTCACTAAAATTAAAAATTTCTGCTCTGAAAGAGACACTGTCAAGAAGATGAAAATATAAGCCACAGACTGGAAGAAAATATTTTCAAAGGACATATCTGATAAAGGGCTGTCATCCAAAATATATAAAAACACTTTAAGTTTTCAATAAGAAAAAACAACCTGATTAAAAAATAGTCATATTATCTGAATAGTCTCTTCATCCAAGAAGATATATAAACAAAATAGATGTGTAAAAATATGCTATACATCATGTCATCAGGGAAACTGCCAAAACTTGGAAGCAACCAAGATGTCATTCAGAAGATGAATGGATAAATAAACTGTGGTACTCCCAGACAACGGAATATTATTCAGTGCTTAAAAAAAGAGAGCTATAAAACCATGAAAAAACATAGAGGAGACTTAAATGCATATTTAAACTGAAATAAGCCAATCTGAAAAGGTTACATTCTGTATTATTCCAATTATATGACATTCTGGTAAAGGCAAAGATATGGGGACAGTTAAAAAGATCAGGGGTTAGAATGAAGGTGGGCTTCCCTGGTGGCTCAGATGATAAAAAATCTCCTGGAACACAGGACACCCAGGTTCGATACCTGCGTTGGGAAGATCTTCTGGAAAAGGGAATGGCAACCCACTCCAGTATTCTTGCATGGAGAATCCCATGGACAGATGAGCAGGGTGGGTTACAGTCCATGGCATCACAAAGAGCTGGACACAACTGAGCAACTAACATGCACCCATATAGATGGAAGGCAGAGATGAATTGATAGAGCACATATTTTTAGAACAGTGAAAATATTATTTATGATAATATAATTTTGGATACTTATCACTGTACATTTATCAAAACCCAGAGAATGCATAATACTAAGAGTGGACCCTAATACAAACTATGATCTTTGGGTAATACTGATTTTTCAATGTAGTTTCATCACTTGTAACAAGTGCACCTACTCTGGTGGGAGATGTTGATTCTTGCATATGTGAAGACATGCAATAATTTTCTGGACATTCTTTTGTATTACTTCAAGTAATTACAAAGTCCAGTTTCAGAAAAAAGTAGAAATCGCTTTCTCAGAGGAACTATGGTTTTATTGTTGTGTAACTAATTTCCTTTAAAATTTAATAATTATGTATGAAAGTAATTTTATATTCAGTAGAATGTGAAGAAAGTTGAGGTTTGGATCCTTTTTTCTACATCCAGCTGTGAAGTTTTTTTTACCTATTATGCCTTCCTGTATGATTTTTTAAAATTGTGGCTGTGGTTTTGCTTTGGGAAATTAAACAAGTGCTTGAACTGTGAGCAGTGGTTTTATCACAGAATTTTTAGAAGTGCGCAGCATAACACAGGAGCAGAGAGAATGCTGAATCTTGCTCTCTCCAAAAAACACTTTCTAAGAAATTAATATAAGAGACAAAAATTTAAAACATGTAAATTCTACTGTAATGCCTTGGCCTATGGGTGACCAGGATAATTCAAATGGCTAGAGCAGAAATAATATCTGATTGAATATCAGTGGCATGTAACTATAATAGCTGTGACCTTATAGACACCTCAATTGTTTTAAACATAAACAGTGATACTAATTTTGCTGAAGTTTATGATCCATTCATATGACTTTGCTTAAGAACAAAAAGCCAATAAAAAGGTCTCCAAGGGACATCGCAGAATCCAATCTATGAAAGAAAAAATAAATAGCATCTTGGGCCATGTATGAAATTTCTATCCAGGTAGTGTATACTGCCAGTGACAACTATAGGTCATAAGAAATGTTAAGTTAAAAATTCAAACATATTACCTAAACCAAAAACAACATTATACTCTTATATTTCAACATAGATTTATATGCTGAATATGTAAGCTTGAATGGAGAGGTACTGTCTTAATATGTCTGTAGTCACTGATCATATTGGATTAAATATTATTGTGAGGTTAAAAAATCTGCAATAATTTTCTCAAGTACTAAACTGTCAATTGTATACATATATGAAAATTCTGAAAGAGATGGGAATACCAGACCACCTGATCTGCCTCTTGAGAAATTTGTATGCAGGTCAGGAAGCAACAGTTAGAACTGGACATGGAACAACAGACTGGTTCCAAATAGGAAAAGGAGTTCATCAAGGCTGTATACTGTCACCCTGTTTATTTAACTTATATGCAGAATACATCATGAGAAACGCTGGACTGGAAGAAACACAAGCTGGAATCAAGATTGCTGGGAGAAATATCAATAATCTCAGATATGCAGATGACACCACCCTTATGGCAGAAAGTGAAGAGAAACTCAAAAGCCTCTTGATGAAAGTGAAAGTGGAGAGTGAAAAAGTTGGCTTAAAGCTCAACATTCAGAATATGAAGATCATGGCATCCAGTCCCATCACTTCATGACAAATAGATGGGGAAACAGTGGAAACAGTGTCAGACTTTATTTTTCTGGGCTCCAAAATCACTACAGATGGTGACTGCAGCCATGAAATTAAAAGACACTTACTCCTTGGAAGGAAAGTTATGACCAACCTAGATAGCATATTCAAAAGCAGAGACATTACTTTGCCAACAAAGGTCCGTCTAGTCAAGGCTATGGTTTTTCCTGTGGTCATGTATGGATGTGAGAGTTGGACTGTGAAGAAGGCTGAGTGCTGAAGAATTGATGCTTTTGAACTGTGGTGTTGGAAAAGACTCTTGAGAGTCCCTTGGACTGCAAGGAGATCCAACCAGTCCATTCTGAAGGAGATCAGCCCTGGGATTTCTTTGGAAGGAATGATGCTAAAGCTGAAACTCCAATACTTTGGCCACGTCATGCGAAGAGTTGACTCATTGGAAAAGACTCTGATGCTGCGAGGGATTGAGGGCAGGAGGAGAAGGGGACGACAGAGGATGAGATGGCTGGATGGCATCACTGACTCGATGGACGTGAGTCTGGGTGAACTCCGGGAGTTGGTGATGGACAGGGAGGCCTGGCGTCCTGTGATTCATGGGGTCACAAAGAGTCAGACACGACTGAGTGACTGATCTGATCTGATCTGATGATATTATTCTTATCAAAACACTGAATTTCAGAGTTACTAGCTAAAAGCACTTTCATCCTTGATTGATTATGGCTTATATTTAGTGCTGATAAATTTAACAAAAATATTTACAATACAGAAAAAAGAAAATATATTTGTAACACAACCAAAACTAGGTAGATCTTTTTAATAACTATTTCATGATCTAAATTTTGCCAGACATTTAATAAATGTTCTGGGTAATTATAGTTAACTAATCATTTTGATGCTATTAAATTATTTGATTATAGAAAGCATCCCAGTTGTAAGAAAACTATATTTATATTATTAACAATATCAATAGACCATACAAGATTTAACAGACAAATTTTTAAAAATTCAAACACATCTCTTGTATAAACAGCTGAAAAAATTTGGAAACATATTCAAAGGAGACTCAGTTTGGTTCAACAATTTAAAGTATGCTTTACTGGAAATACTGTGGAGAAGTATTTACTATTTTATGACAAAAATTTTTTTACTTTATAAGTCAAACTTGCTCTAGAGTCTAGAACTTATGTATACTTTGAGTCAAAACTTGAATATACCTGTTTATGTGTATGTGTGTATGTGTATATATATATAATATATATATATATTATATATACAATATATATATATATACACCTTAGCATTGATATATATCTATATACCTTTATAACTCTATCTGCATCAGTATTTATATACAGAGCTCTCAAAACTCAATAGTTAAAAAAAATTAAAAATGAGCAAATAATTTGAAGAGACATTTCTCCAAATAAGACAAACAACTAAAAAAAAAAAAAAGACAAACAACTGCCAATAGGTGTATGAAAAAGTACTTAAAATCACTAATCATTGAAATGTAAGTCAAAACAAAAAATGGTTTTGCTAGGATGGTTATTATGAAAAAGACACAAGATAACAAGAGTATGTGGATAAATAAAAGCCCTTGTACGATGTTGGTAGAAATGAAAAATTGTATAGCCACTATAGAAATCTGTATGGACTTTACTCAAAAAATTCAAAATAGAATAATCACATGATCAATCGATTCTGTTTCTGGGTATGCATCTAAGAGAACTGGTATCTGGATCCTGAAGAGATATATGCATTCTCATGCCCACTGCAGTATTATTCAAAATAGCCAAGACACAGAAATAACCTAAATATCCACTGAGAAATGAATGGATAAAGACATACATACACACAGAGGATGATTTTTTAACCTTAAAAAAAGGAGTTATTTCCATATGCAACAGCGTTAATGAACTTGGAGTACATTATCCTAAGTGAAATAAGCCAGTCTTAAAGGAACAAATGGTACATGATCCCACTACATGAGGTATATTAAACAGTCAAACTCACAGACACATGGTGTGGAATGATGGTCGCTAAAGAGTGAAGAGAGGTGATTGCTTTTGAAAAGGTATAAAATTTCAGTTACACAAGATGAATATAGAGATCTGCTATACAACATCAGGCCTAAAGTTAACGACTTTGTGTTGAGGACTTAGGTAGAGCTCAAGTTCAATGGTCTTATCACAGTAATTTTAAAATACTCAAGTTATGGTTAAGTATTATTCTATTACTGTCAAACAAAATAGTATTATGTGGGAAAATAAGAAAAAAATGTTACTGAAGATAAAAACACATGGGTGATATACCTGTGACTTTTAATGTGTATAATCATCACTTTGAAGTACATAAGCAAAGTTGAAATAATCAAACACATAAATCATATTTGAAAAATTTAACACACTCCTCTCAGAAATCAGTAAAACAAATAAGAAAAAATTAAGTATATAGAGAAACTGAATAAATCACATATAAATAGGCTTAATCTAATAGACAAATAATGAATACTGTACTCCACTTACATGGGTTACTCATTTTTAAGTAAAAACCTGTGCAGTATTAGTAACAGTGATCACATATAAATTCATAAAGATATTAACAAATTTCAAAGAGCAGCTTGTGTAACATTATATTCTCTAAATGCAATAAAACCAATTAGAAAATACTGAAGTAGTAATCAAAACATAAGCCTTTCAGTTAAATTTGAAGACAGACTCTACTAAATAACTTATTTGCAAATGAGACAATCTTCTACTGTTTGTAAATAAGATTTACAAAAATTACGGATCTAAATATGTATAATAGTGATATATGGAACTGAAGTTTTTCAGGTAACAGTACTGAGTAGTATAAACAAAAGAAGGCAACTTTCAAATAATCATTCAAGACTCATGGGGGCTATGCTATTTTTTGCATGTGCTGAAGGTTTTTACTGATCAGCCCTGGATGTGGCACAAAAGCCTCTGCTCACACAGGGCCACCCTTGGAAGAAAAAAGACTATGAAAGCAGTTCCTGGCTGGCTGCCCACTCCAGTGTGAATTCTTTACCAATGGAAAAAATGGGGCCTGTTTTTCACTTGGTAAACTAGCCATCTCTTTTCAGAATACACTGGAAAACCCAGAACATAAACATTCCTGAGAGGCAACGCTATTTGTTTTCTGTGAAAAATAAGATCTTGCACTGACAACTCCATTAGAAAACAAAGATTTAACTGAATATATGAAACATTAAACTCAGTAATCTAAAAGAAGAGCAATGAGATAAACCTAAAGAATGTGGAGGAGAGGACTTAATATAACTAAAAGCAAAATTAATGACAGAAAACAAACAGTTAAAAATAGATGCTTGAGTTTCCAGTTCTAGGATAAAAAATATATCATTAATTTCCTCTGTTCCATGTTTCTAAATTCAACAAAATACCCTAGAAAAAATTCAGAAGGCAATCATAAAAAAGATTCTGCAAAGCAGACAGAAAGAAAGTAGACTGACTAGAGTCTACAAGACTAAAGGGACACCTGTGAGTTTCCTGGGCTTTACTTTTATATTCCATACTTGCTAAATAGGGTGTCAGGGAGCCCTCCAACCTTGAACAGAAAGACTGATCAAAAATAAATAAATAAATAAATAACAATGAACACAATGATGTTAATAACAACAAAAACAAAATATAAAATTTAAGAAAAGCCTGATCTCTCTGACCAAGGTTACCTGGAAAGAGGATGAATAGCACAAACCTGGCATTCAAACCCATATGTTATGATATTCTAGGCCAGCTTTTCTGTGGCATTATCACCAGTGAGGCCTTGACAGGCCAAACCAGCTCCTCCTGCACCTCCCCACAGCCGCACCTTGTCTACTCACTGACAGAACTCAGTGCATCTTGTGACGGCCACCAGAGCCTGCAGACTAGACCTAAACAGGGCACTTGCTTGCTTGATACTTAAGGAGTATCAAGCACCTCCTAATATAACATCCAACATGTCCACGATACAGTTGAAAATTGCTCATCAAACCAAGAATCAGGAAAAACAACTTGAATAAGAAGTGAAAATTGACACATCATCACTGAGATAAATCAGATTTGGGAATTCTCTATCAAATATTTTAGAGCAGTCATCAGAAACTTACTTCAAAATAGGTACTTTGACCTTTGTAAGACCAATAAATCTATAAAAGAGTATATTTTATTTATAGACACAAATATCCTTCACAAACACATTATGCTAAGTGAAATTAATCAGGCAGAGAAAGACAAATGCTATATAATCTCTGATATATATATATATATGTATATATATTATATATATATGGAATGTTTTACAAAATGGAGATAGAACAGACTGGTGGCTGCAAGAGGTGAGCGTGGATACAGAGAAATATTTGAAGTTCTTCTTTATTTTAAATAAATAAAAATTTTAAATGAGTATACAGCATCATCCAATATTTGTGTAATGATCAAATTATTTAATGAAAATAAGGTATTTATACATAACCTTCTATGTGTGTAAAGTCAAGAGTATGTAAAGAAAAACAACTGTACAGAAATATACCAAATCATGACCACACTGGATTGTAACTGAGAGGAACGGATAATGGATTTTATTTTACTCTTTATTAATTCTGCATTTTGAAATTTCAACTATATATATAAAGCTTGAGGAGGTTACTTAACAAAAGCAAGGTAAAAAGAGACAACCTACCTAGCTACCACAACCTACCTAGCTAACTGAGTTGAGCCAACAGCTCATGAAAAATAGGAAGATAGATATTTCTGGAACTCATTTCATGTAATAAGCTCTCTACTAAGTGGTAGATCTCATGGTGGGACTGTGGGATCAGTACTGTTCAATGATTAAGATCATATAAACTCAGCATTACTTGATTCAAAGTGCGATATGTTATTCATTCCCTTAGTTTTCAAATGTCTCATTTTAAATTGAATACTGATGATAATAAACTCATAGGGCTATGAAGGGGATTTATAAGTTAATACATCAAAAAATTTCAGACATTTGCCTGCCATGTTTTACATGCTCAGTAATACTATTAGCCTCTCCATTTTATAGATAAGGAAATTGAGGTTAGAGAAGTTATCTTTTGCCAAAATAATTTGCAAATAATGATCTTTAAAAATGAAAGACAGGTTATAAACTCAGAGAGGAGATGATTGGTAATATTCTATTACACAAATAACAGTGTATCAACACAGTCATTTGTAAAAAGGAAAAATTATATAAAATTGTATGTGTTTGAATGAGGATCTGTGTCTTAATTGGCATTTGATGCAAATTATGCAAGTAGGGTAATCATGATGAGATATATTTTAACTAAAGAACAAATATAAACTAAGGGAGCTTTATATATCAGAAATTATTTTACAGTAAGAATACTAAATACTGTAACTACTTAATAATTAAAAGCAGTATTGACTCCTTATAACAGTTGTGGAAGTATTTATAATAAACTTAGAATTATAAATATATCAAGAAATTGACAAGAGACATTTGTCAAATGGAGCAAAGGTTTCTGATACAAGAAGACAGCCCACATGGTTGCCCTTTTCCATTAGCCATTGCTCTAGCTCTAGGATTAATAAATACTTCCTACTATTTTATTTATGGATAATATCTGCCACTTCAATAGGCTTGATTTTAATATAATACTATAATAAACATTTAATTTATTAAATATAACTGCACCTTTTAAAATAACTTTTTAAAATTTCCTGTGTTAATCATCCATTGTCATAAAACATAATAAATATATGTTTTACAAATAAATGATGTAATTAAATATTTTGGTGTTCATACTAGGTTTTCTGGTTGATTTTAAAGTATTCTTACCCTGAGAGAGATGTTATATTTCTCTAGGAGAATGTGCTTGTCTCAATCTTGATTTCAATTTCAACTTTCTACAAAATATTTTTTCTTGGCATAAAAAATAGTTTATTTTGGTAATTCTCCTGTAAATTAACTTAAACAATGCAGAAAAAGAACAGGAGAGTGTATTAAGAAAAGTTCTGGCATGACATGTATATGTATGTGTGTGTGTTTAGCCAGCTTTTGTATGAAATGGTAACTACAAAGAGAGCCTTTATATATAGATGGAAAAAAAGTTGAGTGCATTGTATTGTGTAAGGAGCAACCATGTTGTGCCTATCAGAAGGCATCTTAATAAACCTTAACTGTTTTTGCTTTCTTAAATAATAATCTTATTTATCATAACATAGACTTTCCTTTTAGAAGGAAATGGCAACCCACTCCAGTATTCTGGCCTGGAAAATTCCATGGACAGAGGAACCTGGCAGGCTACAGTCCATGGGGTCGCAAAGAGTCGGACACGACTGAGCGACTTCACTTTCACTTTTCACTTTCATGCATTGGAGAAGGAAATGGCAACCCATTCCAGTGTTCTTGCCTGGAGAATCCCAGGGACAGGGGAGCCTGGTGGGCTGCCATCCATGGGGCCACATAAAGTCGGACACGACTGAAGCAATTTAGTAGCACCAGCAGCAGCAGCAGACGTTCCTTATTTTCATATCCCTTCTTATCCATCTCAGATTCCTTTGACCATTAATACCATGCTTCCAATCTGTTACCTTTTGTTATCATATAGCATATACCTGATAAAAACCCAATAGTATAGCAACATAAGTATATTAATCTATTGATTATATACCAATATGAATGAACTATTGGAAAAGCTATACAATTACAATCAAACTGGTGCCATTCTAAATCTGTGATAATAAATGTAGGACTCTCTTTTCATTTTATGGATTGTTTACCCATAGTGCTTACAATGACAATATCTGGTAAATAAAAGGTATATGAAATTATTTGCCAAATCAATGATGAAACTGACACATGAACAAATCCATCCCTTATCTACATCCTCTTAACAAAATCAATAAAAGGAGAAAAATTTCAAAGTCCATTCTCTTACTCTTTCAAGCAGCTTGGTCTATATTCAATTTAATTAATCCCACATGCCAATGACAGACAGATCTCTCCAGCACATACCTCTGAGTTGCAATCCTATAAATCTAATACATTATATTTTCACTTGCTTATATCAAAAATACTGCTACTATTTTAAAGTTCGAACTATAGTCCTCTCCTTACAACCTCTCAGTTTTTTCCAGTCTAGTTCCTTTCTAGAATTTCTTAATTCAGTGAATGTAGGAAAAGGAGTACTTCAAGGCTGTATATTGTCACCCTGCTTATTTAACTTATATGTAGAGTACATCATGAGAAACACTGGACTGGAAGAAGCACAAGCTGGAATTAAGACTGCCAGGAGAAATATCAATAACCTCAGATATGCAGATGACACCACCTTTATGGCAGAAAGTAAAGAGGAACTCAAAAGCCTCTTGATGAAAGTGAAAGAGGAGACTGAAAATATTGGCTTAAAGCTCAACATTCAGAAAATGAAGATCATGGCATCTGGTCCCACCACTTCATGGGAAATAGATGGGGAAACAGTGGAAACAGTGTCAGACTTTATTTTTGGGGGCTCCAAAATCACTGCAGATGGTGACTGCAGCCATGAAATTAAAAGACGCATACTCCTTGGAAGGAAAGTTATGACCAACCTAGATAGCATATTCAAAAGCAGAGACATTACTTTGCCAACAAAGGTCCGTCTAGTCAAGGCTGTGGTTTTTCCAGTGGTCATGTATGGATGTGGGAGTTGGACTGTGAAGAAAGCTGAGCACCGAAGAATTGATGCTTTTGAACTGTGGTGTTGGAGAGAAGACTCTTGAGAGCCCCTTGGAAAAGGAGATCCAACCAGTCCATTCTGAAGATCAGGCTTGGGATTTCTTTGGAAGGAATGATGCTAAAGCTGAACCTCCAGTACTTTGGCAACCTCATGTGAAGATTTGACTCATTGGAAAAGACTCTGAAGCTGGGAGGGATTGGGGGAAGGAAGAGAAGGGAATGACAGAGGATGAGATGGCTGGATGGCATCACTGACTCGATGGATGTGAGTCTGAGTGAACTCTGGGAGTTGGTGATGGACAGGGAGGCCTGGCGTGCAGCAATTCATGGGGTTGCAAAGAGTCGGACACCATTGAGCAACTGAACTGATGCTTATTCAACCCAAGAAACAGAGTCACTCTTGAAATCTTCCTATCTCTCCTCTTTCACTTTTATTTCTATCACTAATTCCTGCCTGTTTTAACCACCTAAAGTTTCCTAAATTCAAATTCTTCATTCCATCTCTATAAGCCTTCACACTGGTCTAAGCTACCTTTTATTAAAAAAATGTATTTAAGGTTAATTTACAGGCTGTGGGGTCACCAATTCAACAAGATAAAATTCTCCATCATTCTAAAAAGATCTTTCATGGACCTTAGTGTTCAATTTCCCCACCCCACCCCCTAGGCAACAACCAATCTAATTTCTATCACTACGGGGTTTCTCTTTGTTTATTCGTTTTTTGTTTGTTTTTAGAATTTCACATGACTGGAATGATAGAGCTTCTACTTTTTTGTTTGAAAAAAAAATTTTTTTTTTTTTACAGCAGAATGTTTTTGAAATTCTTCCATGTAACATGTATCAGTGGTATGTCCTTATATTGACAGTTATCATCCTTTATGGGCTTCCCTGGTGGCTCAGACGGTAAAGCATCTGCCTGCAATGCGGGAGACCCGGGTTCGATCCCTGGGTGGGGAAGATCCCCTGGAAAAGGAAATGGCAACCCACTCCAGTACTATTGCCTGGAAAATTCCAGGGACAGAGGAGCCTTGTAGGCTACAGTCCATGGGGTTGGAAAGAGTCGGACACGGCTGAGTGACTTCACTTCTTCTTCATCATCCTTTATATAAATATATGAAAGTTTCTTAATCCAATCAAGATTTTAAATAATCCAAAAGCCTAACAAACTTATCTGTTATAAATAAAGATGCTATGACTATTTGTGTATAGATTGCTTTATAGACATGATTTAATTTCTTTTTGGTAAATGTCCAGGTGTAGAATTGCTATTTTATATGTTAAGTGTGAAAGTGTTAGTTGCTCAGTCATGTCTGATTCTGTGACCTCAATGACCTGTAGCCGGCCAGGATCCTCCATCCAAGGGATTCTCCAGGCAGGAAAACTGGAGAGGGTGGCCATTACTTTCTCTAGGGGATCTTCTCAACTCAGGGATCAAACCCAGGTCTCCTGCATTGTAGGCAGACTCTTTACCATTTGAACCACCAGGGAGGCCATTTTATATGTTAAGCTTATGTTTAATTTCATAAGAAACTAGCAACCTGATTTCAGTTTTGGCTCATGAAGAAATGCCTACCAAGAGAGTGATTGTCCTGCTCTAAACAACTAAAAAACAAGAGGAGAAGAAAAAATGAAACAACGGTTACAGACACCGGACAATAGGCAGTGCAGGACTGTGATTCCTGAGAGAAAAGAATACAAATGAGATGAGCCCAAAAGTTATGCCATTTCCTGCTACTGGAATGGTCTCCAGGTCTCAGCATTGGAAATGAACTCCAATCCTCTGACTTTTACTGAGTTCAGGAGGCAAAGTTCAGAATTTAGGGAAACTGAGGTGACCAAAATTTGTAGCATAGAGCAGCACTTGGGTGGGCAGGGGTTACTAAGAGATGAAGAAGAGTCTCTTCGAGACTTTAGTTGTATTCAATTTGTACATAGGTGGATTAAAACTCCACAAGGCTAATATTAGAACTAAAGAAAAATGTCAAACAATTCCCAGAGCCTATAGCAACCACCTTGGAAAGACCTTTTATTTAGGATAATGAGTAGTGCCCTCAAAGAGTCTTGACTAAGACTGAAGCCTTCTCTGTAACAACTCTAGAAATGCTAGAAAACAAACTCTACATGGACCAATCTATTTGGTGAAAATTTAACTGAGTGCCAGGACAAAAATCTTTTGCTTTTCAAAATAGTACAGTTGATTAATAATGAATGAAGGAAGAATACTGAAACAATTCTGTATTTTTCTCTTCCATTAGAAATAAGATACAATACATAAATTAAGCCAATGAGGAATTATACAAATCAAAGGGAATCCCTAGAAGTCAGAATGAGTACTACCCTTGTGATATCACAGGACATTAAAAACACACACACATACATGTGAGATTATAATTATTTAGCAAAGAAGACATTAAGAACCTCAAATGGAGGAGTTATACACCACTCTCCTACATCAAATGATCTCGTGTGTGTGTGTGTGCATGCACATGGGCGTGTGCTCAATTGCATCCGACTCTTTGGGACCCATGGGCAGTAGCCTGCCAGATTCCTCTGTGCATGGAATTTTCAAGGCAAGAATACTGGAGTGGGTTGCATTTCCTACTCCAGACAATCTTCCTAACTCAGAAATCAAACCCTTGTCTCTTATGTCTCTTGAATTGGCAGGCAGATTCTTTACCACTGAGCCACCTGGAAAGCTCCAAAGAAGCTCTTACTTCCTGCCCAATTAACTGACATTGAGGAAAATGAGTTATTTGAAGAATTTCAGCAGCTCTGATCATAAATTGTTATACTGACTGAAATCTATCAGTGCTAATCATATTTTCAAGGATAATTTATCCACAATGCATAGCTTGTAAAAATTCTACTGATGGACTTATTGTGACTTGACAAGATGGGTCAAGCACTTCCCAAATATGTGTAACAAAGGAAGTATAAAGTCAAACCAACTCAAGAATCTTAAATATAAATTATAAAAAGATACAGTAATTGATAGCATAACAGTAAGAAAATTTTGTGAAATTTAGATTTTTTTCCCTTAAAGTTTGCCTCTTGATTTATTTTTATGAAGATAATGTACTAAAATTCACATTAGAAATGTGGAGAACTTGAATTTGCAAAGAGAATTAAAAGAAAAAGTTTTGAAGATGGATGAATTCAAAGACTTACAACTTTTTTCTCCACAGGCATTAAAATTATTCTATTTCTAATTAAATATTTCACTTATGCAACAAAGTATATAATATGAAAATGACAATGTATATATTGTGTTCACATTTAATTTAAATCAAAATTTAATTTGATTTGAAAATTACATTTCCTCCAGTTCAGATTATAGACTTCTTATTTTCTAAACTTAATACGCCAGTCAGATAACTTGTTCTAAAGGACAAGTACTTGTTTTCTTCTACTTTTTTAGTTTAAAACTTTTAATTCACTTTCTGTATAGTACTCAACAACTCTGAAGTAGCAGAAAATTTAAAGTTAGTTCTCCTTAGAGAGAACATTAAGCACAGCTTTCTGACTTCACAGATAGCAAGTTCCTAACTAAACCAATATTTTAATTCACCATTAAGAGAGTGCACTGCTCTACAGGAAGGTATGCTGAATCAGTTCTCTAGACTATAATATTTATCTGTTTCTGCTGTGCATTTGTAACCCATTCTTGGCAGCAATTCCAAGATAAAAGTTCTAAATAAGTCCTTGAACAAGTCATTTGATGAAGTTTATGGAAAAATCTTCCCCAACTACCAAATTAGAACCAGGTTACACAGGTAGAGCTCCACTGGTCAAAAGCTAAATGTGGATGATAAATGTATGCATGTGTCCCTGTGCAAATGTGTTTCTCTGGGTGTACATAGCTCGATGGAAAAGACAAGGAAAGAGGATCTCCAGGAAACATAAGATTCAGTATTATTCAGTGTCTATTGTATGTTAGGCACTGTGAAATGCTCCATATTTATTATATAATTTGATTTTTCTACAACACTTAGGAATTATTATTATTATTAATTTACAGATAAGAGAACTGAGTTGAAGTTAATTAAACAATGCCTAATCTCAGCAACACAATGGAGTAAGAGAATTGAATGCCGGTAACCTAACTGTGGAGTCCATTTCCTTAGCTCTTTTTTTTACTGCATTTCAAAACTAAAGATGAACATTTTTAATTAATAGTATCTCAACACTATTTTCTCTCACTTCTCCTACTTAGTGGAAAGAAAAATAAAAACACCTCTGTACACAATTTTGAATAATACTGAAACTTAAAAATACTACTATTTATGAGACTAACTAATATTTTATTATTCAGTTCAGTTCAGTCACTCAGTCATGTCTGACTCTATGCGACCCCATGAATTGCAGCACGCCAGGCCTCCCTGTCCATCACCAACTCCCGGAGTTCACCCAAACTCATGTCCATTGAGTCGGTGATGCCATCCAGCCATCTCATCCTCTGTCATCCCCTTCTCCTGCCCTAAATCCATCCCAGCATCAGAGTCTTTTCCAATGAGTCAACTCTTCGCATGACATGGCCAAAGTATTAGAGTTTCAGCTTTAGCCATCAGTCCTTCCAATGAACACCCAGAACTGATCTCCATTAGGACTGGTTGGATCTCCTTGCAGTCCAAGGGATTCTCAAGAGTCTTCTCCAACACCACAGTTCAAAAGCATCAATTCTTTGGCCCTCAGCTTTGTTCAGTCCAACTCTCACATCTATACATGATCACTGGAAAAACCATAGCCTTGACTAGACAGACCTTTGTTGGCAAAGTAATGTCTCTGCTTTTGAATATGCTATCTAGGTTGGTCATAACTTTCCTTCCAAGGAGTAAGCGTCTTTTAATTTTATTATTAATATTATGGAAATAATAAATATTCATATAACAAATGTAGAGGCAGAAAAGTTCTAAATCTGTGTCTTTATTTATATCATCAATACCTATATCTGTATCATGTCAAGGGATATGTGGCTAGAATACAACTCAAGACTATGTAATAGCTCATTTTAATAAAATAACAAGAATGATATTTACAACACTAAAAGTACATCTGCACTAAGCCCAGAGAAGTTCTGTATCCAAATTAGTAGCTTTACTCCAAAGAAAACATTCCTCATTTGTGCAAATTGAAACAACTTGGGGAGTCAGGAAAGTCAATAGATATTTAACTCAGGGTTTTACATTTGTTGGGGAAACGAAAGAACAGAAACACAAAGACTTTTGAGACATGTTTCCTTGTATACCAATTTCTACAAGATTTTGGATTTTAAATACACAGCTTCATTTATTAAGAAAAGGAAGCCAAAATATCAGCTATACCCCCAAACAATGGAATGCAGAAGTCTAAGCAATGCTTCATAATGAAATCACAAAAATCCTGTCATCTGCAATTGTTTTTCAGTCGCTGAGTCATGTCCAACTCTTTGCAGTCCCATGGACTGCAGCACACCAGCCCTCCCTGTTCTTCACCATCTCCCGGAGCTTGTTCAAATTCATGTTCATTGAGTCAGTGATGCCATCCAACCATCTCATCCTCTGTTGTCCCTTTCTCCTCCTGCCTTCAATCTTTCCCAGCATCACAGTCTTTACTAATGAGTCAGCTCTTCGCATCAGGTGACCAAAGTATTGGAGCTTCAGTTTCAGCATCACTTGTTCCAATAAATATTCAGGATTTATTTCCTTTAGGATTGACTGGTTTGATGCCCCTGCTGTCCAAGGGACTCGCAAAAGTCTTGTCCAACACCACAGTTCAAAAGCATCAATGCTTCGATGCTCAGCCTTCTTTATGTTCCAACTCTCACATCCATACATGACTACTGAAAAACCGTAGCTTGCTATACAGACCTATTTCTGCAAAGTGATGTCTCTGCTTTTTAATATGCTGTCTAGGTTAGTTACAGCTTTTCTTCCAGGAACAAGTGTCTTTTAATTTCATGGCGGCAGTTACCATCTGCAGTGATTTGGGAGCCCAAGAAAATAAAGTCTGTCACTGTTTCCATTGTTTCCCCATCTATTTGCCATGAAGAGATGGGATTCAATGCCATGATCTTAGTTTCTTGATTGTTGGGTTTTAAGCCAGCTTTTTCACTCTCCTCTTTCACTTTAATCAAGAGGCTCTTTAGTTCCTCTTTGCTTTCTGCCATAAAGGTGGTGTCATCTGCATAACTGAGGTTATTCATATTTCTCCCTGCAATCTTAATTCCAGTTTATGCTTCATCCAGCCTGACATTTCACATGAAGGATTCTGCATATAAATTAAAAGAGCAAGATTACAATATATATCCTTGATGTACTCCTTTCCCAATCTGCAACCAGTCCATTGTTCCATGTCCAGTTCTAACTATTGCTTCTTGACCTGTATATAGAGTTCTCAGGAGACATGTCAGGTGGTCTGATATTCCATCTCTTTAAGAATTTTTCACGTTTTGTTGTGATCCACACAGTCAAAGGCTTTAGCATACTCAATGAGGAAGAAGTAGATATTCTTCTGGAATTCTCTTACTTTTTCTATGATCCAGTGGATGTGGGCAACTTATCTCTGGTTCCTCTGCCTTTTCTAAATCCAGCTTGAACATCTAGAAGTCTTGGTTCACATACTGTTGAAGCCTGGCTTAGAGAATTTTGAGCATTACTTTACTAGTGTGAGAGATGAATGCAATTGTGCGGTAGTTTGAACATTCTTTGGCATTGCCTTTCTTTGGGATTGGAACAAAAACTGACCTCCAGTCCTGTGGCCCCTGCTGAGTTTTCCAAATTTGCTGGCATATTGAGTGCAGCACTTTCACAGCATCATATTTTAGGATTTGAAATAGTTCAACTGGAATTCCATCACCTCCTCTAGCTTTGTTCGTAGTGATGCTTCCTAAGGTCCACTTGACTTCACATTCCAGGATGTCTGGCTCTAGGAGAGTGATCACACCATTGTGATAATCTGAGTCATGAAGACCTTTTTTTGTACAATTCTTCTGTGTATTCTTGCCACCTCTTCTTAATATCTTCTGCTTCTGTTAGGTCCATATCATTTCTGTCCTTTAATGAACCCATCTTTGCATGAAATGTTCCCTTGGTATATAATCATGATGGTGTGATCACTCACCTAGAGCCAGACACCCTGGAATGTGAAGTCAAATGGGCCTGAGGAAGCATCACTACAAACAAAGCTAGTGGAGGTGATGGAATTTCAGTTGAGCTATTTCAAATCCTAAAAGATGATGCTGTGAAAGTGTTGCACTCAATATGCCAGCAAATTTGGAAAACTCAGCAGTGGCCACAGGACTGGAAAAAATCAGTTTTCATTCCAATCCCAAAGATAGGCAATGCCAAAGAATGCTCAAACTACTGCACGATTGCACCTATGATGAAAAGGATATCTTTTTCGGATGTTAGTTCTTGAAGGTCTTATAGGTCACAACAGAACCATTCAACTTCAGCTTCTTCAGCATTAGTGGTTGGGGCATCGACTTGGATACTGTGATATTGAATTGTCTGACTTGGAAACGAACAGTGATCATTCTGTCATTTTTGAGATTGCATCCAAGTACTGCATAGCTAATTTCATGGATGTTTTACATTTATTACACTTCCTCAGTGTTTGAATTTTTCTTTAGGACACCAAGAAATAGAATTGGGACCATGACCTTAGGGTCACTATTACAAAACCAATACACTTTCCGTCCTTTTGCTGAACAATTCTGAGATAAAACAGATTTACTCTTCCCTAGGCTAAGCAAGGCTGGTAAAGATTCCACCTACAATGCAGGAGACCCCAGTTTGATTCCTGCATCTAGAAGATCCCCTGGAGAAGGGATAGGCTACCCACTCCAGTATTCATGGGCTTCCCTGGTGGCTCAGATGTTGAAGAATCTGCCTGAAATGCAGGAGACCTGGGTTCAATCCCTGGGTTGGGAAGATCCTCTGAAGGAGGTATGGTAACCCAATCCAGTATTCATGCCTGGAGAATTCCCATGGACAGACAAGCCTGGTGGGCTACAGTCCATGGTGTTGCAAAAAGTTGGACATGACCGTCCGACTAAGCACCCACTCACGTGCTAAGCAAGGCTGTGAACCAAAGTAAATATCTTGCTTATTAGGACAATACTTTGCTGATTAAGGGTCTCTTCAAGACCATCACTATATCTGGCCTACCAAGACAAAGAAAACTTGTAATAAACCCTGTCCATTCTACCTGTTCACCATCCTAAAATCACTGAATCCATGTCCTAAAACACTATAGACATCCCCTCACTACTCTTCCTATTTTGAGACAATGTTAAAATGTTCTCAAGGTTGGTTCTCCCTTCCTGGAGTTAGTCTAATAAATTCAGCTTTGCCACATCCACAAGTTTTTTTTCCTGGTGATCTTTAAGAGAACTGACTATCAGCAATAAAGCTTTCTATCTACTAATTACACAGGTTGCTCTCTTTTCTACACATTTCAATTTGTTAGTGTCCCTGGTAAAGAACACAGTGAGGAAAAAATACACACAATATTGCAGGTACAGCACAAATTCAAAAGAATCAAATGAATCACAGAACAGAACCAACAACCTTCCTAGTCTCAAATTATGTTTTCAAAGTAAATTTTCTAATACTGAAATATATTCTCTAAATTTATAATTTTGAAATAGAAGTAAAAATTGACTACTAAATTTATTTCTAGTATAATTTTATTTATTAACACCTATAATCATAGGAATAAGGTAATTTTCTATTGATATAAAAGTTCCTTTACACATAGTAGATAGCTAATAAATGTCTCTATAATCAAACAACAAAATGAAAATACAATAGTAGCAAGTAAAATACAAAGATGTATTTTATAAGAAGAACTGAATTCACTAGCCCTAAGGAATGCTGTCAATAAATTACATGTTGGTCTTTCATTTTATTCCATTTTCTATGAAAAGAAACTATCTTAACCATTATATGTTGTTCATATGCTTTGACTTAAGTGAATATTCTGTCTTATGGATTCTAAGAGCTTCTGCTCATCTAGAAGATATGCCCATGTTTTAAACATTTTTATTGTATTAAGATTCATCACTGCTGACCCCTGTGCATCAGTTTGTAGCATACTGAAAGAACAAATGATACTTGGTAATATTTTCTTCCATTATTATACTAAAGAATTATATGCTTGAAATACTATCCAGTAAATCATTTTTACTGTGATGTTTTGAAGATTATCTCTATATGTTCAATATGCAGTAAACTATGAGTCATGATTCAATTCCTAGGCTTAATTTTAAAAATGTGTACATTTACTGGGTGTCTCCTTTGTTCCAGGAATGGTACTAGATTCTAGGATATAAAGAAAACATATAATAAAAAAAAATAGGTTAATTCACTTGATTCAAAAAAATAGGTTCATTCACTTAATTCAAAATTCAAAAGGAGAGGACTTCCCTGGTAATCCAGTGGATAAGACTCCCCTTTTCCACTGCAGTGGGTATTGGTTAGATCCTTGGTTAGGGAACTAAGATCCCACATGCCACATCACGCTACCAAAAAAAAAAAAAAAAATCAAAATGCATACTATATAAAATGACCCTCTTAAAACATTGCCCTCTACAGGAAGAGACAGTGTTTGCAATTTCTCGGTATAAACAGAAACAATAGTTGCATATGCAAATAAAATACACATTACACAGCCTCTTTTTAAAGTTAAATGTACTGAGGTATAACTTACAAATAATATACTCATCTAGTTAAGTATAAACTTCAAATGAACATGACAAATGTACACAGTATGGCCATACTACCAAAAATCAAGATATAGAATACTTCCATCATCACCAAAAGTTCATTTTGTACCACTTTACAATCAGCACCTGTACCCTCTTGTCAAAGCAAGAAATCACTGATTTTTTTCTGCCATATAAACTTTTCCATTTCTAGAATTTGATGTGTAAGGAATCATACAGTTCATATACTGTTTATGCCTGATTATTTTCTCCTTTCATAATATTTCTGACTTTTATCCATATAGTTTTTATGCATTGGTATTAATAGTTTATTGCTTTTTACTGCTAACTATATCATATTGATATAGTACATTTTATTTATCTGTTCACCTATTGATACAAATTAACATTCTTTCTAGTTTTTGGTTCATATGAGTAAAGCTGCTATGAGCATTTATATATAAGTTTTACCTGTCCACATGCTTTTATTTTCCTTGAATACATTTTAAGTAATAGAATTTCTAAATCACAGAATAAGTATATAATATTTTCTATAAGAAACTACCAAGCATTTTCCAAAGTAGCCATATTATTTAAGTTCACAAAGGCAATAAATGAAGCTAAAAGTTATATATTTTCTTCATCACTTGATATTGTTAATATTTGTAAAGCTGTTTTAGTGGTTATTTATCAGTATCTCATTGTAGTATGAATTTATATTTCCTTAACTAACAATTGTTCACAATCTTTTCAAATTCTAGCTGGCCATTTGTTTGTTTTGTTTCATCTTTGAAACAGAAGTGCCTGTGTCCAAATTTTTTTCCCCTTTTCAGGGTTTCTTATTGAGTCATTGGGGTTCTTTGAAAGTGAAAGAGAAAGTCGCTCAGTTGTGTCCAATTCTTTGCTACCCTGCGGACTGTAGTTTACGGAATTCTCCAGGCCAGAATAGTGCAGTGGGTAGCCTTTCCCTTCTCCAGGGGATCTTTCCAAACCAGGGACTGAATCCAGGTCTCCCGCATTACAGGCAGATTCTTTACCAGCTGAGCCACAAGGGAAGCCCAAGAATACTAGAGTGGCCTATCCCTTCTCCAGGGGATCCTCCCAAACCAGGAATCAAATGGGTTCGAGGAATAGAACCAGGGTCTCTTGCATTGTAGGCAAATTTTTTACCAACTGAGCTATCAGGGAAACCCTTTATTCTGGATATAATTCCTGTGTCATCTGATTAGTCACCTCAGCTGTTACAACAAAACACTACAGACCGCATGGTTTAAACTACAGGATTTTATTTTCTCACAGTTAGAGAGGCTGGGAAGTCCAAGATCAAGTTGTTGGCTGACTGGATTCCTAGTGACTTCTTGGCTTGCAGATGACTGCCTTCTTGTTTTGTCTTCATATAGCAGAGAGAGAAAGAGTGAATTCCTGGTATCTCTTCTTGTAAAATACTAATCCTATACTGGATCAAGGCCTAAACTCTATGATCTCATTTAACTATAACTACTTCCTTATTGCTCAGTTGGTAAAGAATCCGTCTGCAATGCAAGAGACCCCTGTTTGATTCCTGGGTCAGGAAGATCCCCTGGAGGAGGGATAGGCTACCCACTCCAGTGTTCTTGAGCTTCCCTTGTGGCTCAGCTGGTAAAGAATCCAGCTGCAGTGCAGAAGACCTGGATTTGATCCCTGGGTTGGGAAGATCCCCTGGAGAAGGGACAGGCTACCCACTGCATGCCACAAGACCCAGGACAGCAAAATAAATAAAAATATTAAACAATAAAAATACCTTTTAGTTGAACTTTGTATTATATTAGCTATTATGCTTTTTTCTAGAGGATGCAAAAATAATATATTCTTGTTCTTATAAAACAGAAGCTATGTATTAAGTAAACTATTCAATTAGGGAGACATTCATTTATATTTTTAAAACCTGTACCCACTGATTAAGTGGTTCTTTGAATTTTCTGGAACTAGATATTTTCCCATAAAGGAATAGGTTCAAACTCTCTATTACTTCAAACTAATTAGAAATAAATTGGTAAACTTAGTAAAATGTTCTTGGAATTATCAGAATAGAAATGTTGAAAACACTCAAGAAAATATAGTTTGGAAACACCAACTGCTAACCAATAATATGCCCAATTCTAAGCTATATTTGTTTATTTATGTTATCATTAATCATAGATCCAAACACTATACCTCAAAAAGTGAATCTTTGTTGGTATTTTGTGTGTGTATCTGAGAAGATACCGTAATGATTGATTTCATTTCTACTGTGAACATGCTTTATTTTACTCCATGTCTGGCATTAAGTTAGTTTTTCTCAGATTCTTCAAAAATAAGTTGGAGGTGGGGTCAATAATACTTTCTCATTCCCACTTTATAGTAGATTGCAAATACAAAAAAATAGTTGCTTTTTTTATTCAGTCGCTAAGTCATGTCCAATTCTTTGAGACCCTATGGACTTCAGTGCATCAGATTTCCTTGTCCTTCACTATCTCCCAGAGTTTGTTCACACTCATGTACATTGCATTGCCGATGCTATCCAACCATCTTATCTTCTGTCTCACCCTTCTCCTCCTGTTCTCAATCTTTCCCAGCATCAGGGTCTTTTCCAATGAGTCAGCTCTTTGCATCAGGTGGCCAAAACATTGGAGCTTCAGTCTAAGCATTAGTCCCTCCAATAAATATTCAGGGTTGATTTCCTTTAGAATTGACTGGTTTGATCTCCTTGTAGTCCAGGGGATTCTCAAGAGCCTTTGGGGATAAATATCCAAGGAAAGTCTAAAAGAATAACTCTCAAGCTCTTTTCATATATAATTAAAATGTATATGCAGGTGTACTTAAATATAAGCTATGTGAAGAAGAGGAAGAGTAATGAAGCCTCTCTCATTTACGTACTCTACTTAGACAAGTAAGGGATCATATAGTTTATATATATAAACATCCTAGTTATAAAGAGAGGCTAAATTACAAGCCTTATGAAGGGTCTATCATCGTGAGAACACACTTCTTTTGATTCACTTAGTTATGGAGAGGAGATGATCAAAGTTAGAAGGAAGAAGTTGTAAAAATTGTCTTTTCTTCCTGATTCATTCAAAAGTTTAAGAATTTGCTATAGATTACACATGTGTTTGTGGAGAAGGCAATGGCACCCCACTCCGGTACTCCTGCCTGGAAAATCCCACGGATGGAGGAGCCTGGTAGGCTTCAGTCCCTGGGGTCGCGAAGAGTCGGACATGACTGAGCGACTTCTCTTTCACTTTTCACTTTCATGCATTGGAGAAGGAAATGGCAACCCGCTCCAGTGTTCTTGCCTGGAGAATCCCAGGGACGGGGGAGCCTGGCGGGCTGCCGTCTATGGGGTCACATAGAGTTGGACACAACTGAAGTGATGCAGCAACGGCAGCAACACATGTGTTTGAAGGCTGACTCTAGCATTGTTCAACAGTATGATCTTACTACACATCTGTCCTTAAAAGTTATGAAACTCATTACATAATGAGCAACAAAGTAACCATCTGGAAGTTTGAGACAAATGCACATGATAATGATTTTTACTTTAACTTCTACACTTTACTTTTTTCCTAATTTACTTTTCATGTAATTTCTATTTCACTTTAACATTATAAGACCACGGTGAGCAGATAGTAGTTGTAATTGTTTTATTATTGAAAAAATCACTAGGATTTAGTGATCATCAGAAAATATATATTTTTTAAATTAATTTATTTATTTTAATTCAAGGCTAATTACTTTACAATACATGTATCAGCCATGGGTATACCTGTGCTCCCCATTCTGAACCCCTCTCCCACCTCCCTCCCCATCCCATCCCTCAGGGTCATCCCAGTGCACCAGCCCTGAGCACCCTGTCTCATGCATCAAACCTGGACTGGCAATTCATTTCACATATGATATTTTACATGTTTCAATGCCATTCTCCCATATCATCCCACCCTCATCGAGCCTGGACTGGCGATCTATTTCACATATGGTAATATACATGTTTCAATGCTATTCTCTCAAATCAATATATTTTGAACATCTGATATATGTAAGATACTGTAAGGATGGGATAGAGGATAATATATATTCAAAACAGAATGCTTGTTCCAAAGGTGCATATGATATTCTAAGATACAAGATATTCTATGAATATCAAAATATAATAAATAAGTATACGAGTGACATGAGCAAGGTATAGAAAAATCTCTCTAGAGTTCAGCAAATTAAAATCATTTTAGCTATAATTATATGTGAATATTTTATAGACAATCTAGAATTTGAGCTAAGATTTGATGATAAAATTTGTGCTGGAATAGGAATAACTAAGAAAAGATATGACATCTCATTATAATCCTGCAGTAGTTACTATTTGTTTAGCACTTACTCTATGCCAAGTCTTGCGCTAAGTATTTTTACTGTACTAATTAGTATATTAATAATCACATCAGCTCTATGAGATGGACAGTATATTCCCTTTATTTAGATGTGGGAACTATGTTAGGTCTTTTATAATATACCTAAGCCACAGAGCTGATAAGCCACAAATTCAGGATTTAAGTTCACCTTGACTACAGAGCCTCCAGACTATAGTCAACAGAATCAGGCTCCCTCTTAGTGAATCAAGTTTGAACAATTAGGAAAGCATATGATACATCATCACTTAAAAGATATTAAAGTTTTTAAAACATTTAGATTGGTGTTTCTTGAGTAACCCAAAACAGAATTTACTTTCATACCATGATAGTTTATAGCAAACATTACCAAACAAGTGAATTCCATCTTCAGAAAGGTAGAAAAAACAATTGCTATATAGAAAGGAAATCAATTAAAAAGAACAATGAATAAGTTTTTCAGTATCATATATATAAAAGGAAAGCAGAAAATAATGAATAAGAGGCATTAATTTGTTCCTAGAGATTGATATCTATCAATTATCCGATCTTAATTCCAGCTCAATATTTCTCAGTTAGCATATGGTGGGTCCAACAGGAAGGAAAGAGATTATATTCTGAAGATGATGCAAGTATTGGCTAGCAAGCACAGGTAAGAGCCTGGGGAGTATCTATGTGTAAGACAGAATTCTGTTTCATCAAAGAGGGCAGAGAGTAAGACTGAATATTTATAATGTTATTAATGTGGAGGTACCTTCTAAAGATATGGGGCTTCACTGAGGTGACTCAGTGGTAAAGAATCCCCCTACCAATGCAGGAGACACAGGAGATGCAGGTTCAATCTCTGGGTTGGAAAGATACACTGGAGGAGGATATAGCAACGCACTCCAGTATCCTTGCCTGAAAAATCCCATGGACAGAATAGCCTGGCAGGCTACAGTCCATGGGGTTACTAAAATCAGAAATGACTGAGCACAGACTAATAATTCTAAAGATATGAGATGTAATACCTAACAAGGACCCCAACCGATAGGGCAAGCTTGCTGCTAGGATGAATCTAGAAGCTGAAGTAAGAATTGCCTATACGAAGTAAAACTGAAATACTTAATTTTTCCTCTAAGAAGATAGAAAAAAAAACATAGGGTTCAGGCAGGTGGGCATATGGAAAGGACATAGATGGTAAGGCCAGAAGACCCAGGGTTATGTTCCACAGGAGAGTCCAGGGGACACATCATCCACCTGAAGCAGTCAGTACTGTGCTGCCGAGAGGGACACTTGCATCAGTAAGAAATTCAGAGGTCACTCTCCTCTGCGGTCCAGCAGTAACTCAGCCACAAAAGAGCTGGTCTCAATGGGGGAATGGGGACCATGGGACACAGAAATGATAAAGACTAAGTGGTGGTGCTTCAACCTAAGACTCCAGGAGACTGCAATTAGTATAAGGACAGGAGGGCACAGATGGAAGGGTGGGCAATAGGAGTGAACCCTGAGGGAGATACAAGCATGGTAATACTGGGGGAAAATAGATAGCCAATGAGGGTGCTCCCTAATCTCCACAATAAAAAGGCACAAATGGAATTACAGGAAGCTGAGTTTGACTGCATGGATAAAATACAATGACACATTGCTCAGCTCTAGGATCTGAGTCGATATGAAATCTGGAACAAACTGAAAAAAGAAGTGGACCCTGCAATACCATGGAAAGTGTATGCTTCGACAATTCCCCTGTCCATTCCCAGGGTTACTCAGTAACTGTGTAGTGGGTATATGTGTGCTAAGTCGCTTCAGTTATGTTTGACTCTTTGTGACCCTATGGACTGTAGCCTGCCAGGGTCCTCTCTCCATGGGATTCTCCAGGCAATTTAATCCAGGGATTAAACCTGTATCTCTTATGTCTCTTTAGACTTCCCTGGTGGCTCAGATGGTAAAGCGTCTGCCTACAGTGCGGGAGACTGGGGTTCAATCCCTGGGTCAGGAAGATCCCCTGGAGAAGGAAATGGCAACCCACCCCAGTATTCTTGCCTGGAAAATCCCATGGACGGAAGAGCCTGGTAGGCTACAGTCCATGGGGTCGCAAAGAGTCAGACACGACTGAGTGACTTTGTTCTTCTTTTCTTTCTTATGTCTCTTGCATTGGTAGGCGGGTTCTTTACTACTAGCGCCACCTGTGAGGACTACTGGGCACAGCAACTGAGTTGATACTGACACCTAGACACCTGAGTATCATTATGGCTCCCAGTGGGAATGAAGCACATGTGGGGGCATAAAGATCTAGTGGTAATACAAGGAACAGGTCCTAAGCACCACTTGGCTAAGGTCTGGTTTAAAATGCATCCATGGGGTCAACAAGCTTTCCCAGTGGACATTTTTCCAGTCTGTGAGGGAAATTCTGAAGGACATACATAGTTGTTGGAGTAACCCCCAAACTGAGTAAAGGCCTGGGACGTCAGAGTTAGTATAGTAAGGGAAAGCCAGTAGAGTTCTCTGAAACAGCCCTATTTTCCTACCAATAATACAATAAATTGGCTCTACAACTCCATTTATTTAGGTGAGAAAAATAGCATGTTCTGCACTGAATGCTAGACAAATAACTGGAATCCCACAACTCAAATGGCATTCTCTATCAAGCTACAGATTCAGGGAATTTCTCACTGGTAGCACTTGTATAATTTAAAAAAAAAAAAGCAACTTGTGAACTTGGTTCTTTGTTCCTATTCTGCCATTGGTCCAATAAAACTCAGATTTATAATACACTACATGAGCAAATTAATCATCAAATATGGCAACAGTAATTTATTGCTCCCCTCAGGGTCAGAGACAACACAGATAAATGAAATATATAATAATGTTTAAATATCACTTTAATAATTCCATTAACATTGCTGGTAGTACTAATAATACTATCACTGTGAATGTCATCATTGATATGATGACACACACATATATATATGAACACACTCAGTGTGTTCTAGGTAGTCAATAAATGTCAACATGTGAATTCTCCCAGCAGTACTCATACACAGGTACTATTATTTGTCCCCAGTTTAAAGAAACAGCCTCAGAGAAATCAAGATTCCTGTCTAAAGATACACAACTATCAATGGAAGACCAATTTTAAACTCATGCCAAGATTTTTAGATGTTTTTTTTTTTTCCTCTTCTATTTCAGGGCTAAGACATTGGTTCTGTCAATGCTTGATCCATTTAATATGTGTTTTAGGTACTGTCTGTGGGAAGAAGAGCTTCTAAGGTAACAACTTCCATGACCAAATAAATATGCAAAACACTGTGTACTATTACTCTTTGCTTAGGGAATTCAAAATGTATCTTACCAGAGTAAAGGCTTAGTAAAGTTTTGCAGTAAACAAACGAAAAAATTAAAACTAACTCTCTAAACAAGCAGGATTATTTAATATTGTTAAATATAGTGTTTTCTAGAGTTAGTAGAATATTCTATCAGTTAGGACACTTTGGCTTAAAAGTAACAGCAATTTCAAGTCAAAGTCATTTAACCAATATGGCCACTTATCATCTTGCATAATAAGAAATCATAAGTAAATTAGCTTCTGAATTGGGTAATTCAATGGATTGACTCAATTAGGAAACATTCAGAATCTTTCTTCTTTTCACTTTGCCAGCAGCAACTTTTAAATTATTTTTCAATTTTATACCATAAAATCTTGTATTGAAATATGCTTGGAAATACTTTCTCCTGACATGCGAATTGACCTATGCAATTTTGTAAAGTGGTATTAAGGGGAATTTCCCATTTTAAAAAAAAATAGATTTCACTTAGATGCATCTTAATTTTCAAACTTTTAATTTGATGTCTAATCTCTCCTAATTCAAGTAAATATAAAGTTAATTTTCTTTAAGAATTTTAAAATACACTGTGTCAGCTGTACATGAAATGAATAAGGTTTCTAAATGACCAGGGGCAAGCATTACTTAATCATTTAGTAATAGGATTTATCTCCTATCCTGATTAAAAATTTACAACTACTTTTGCATTTCTTAGAAAACAGCAGAATCATGAGATTAGAATTTCATAATTAATATCTATATTTTGAGGATTTTATCATAACTGACAGTTTTTAGTTCTCTTTATTTTCTCCCAGAAGTTGAAGAATGATGGAATTCTGGCCATATCATTTACAATTACATTAATGGTTCCCAATAACACTAACTTAAATTGCCATTTATTTTTCTACAAGTAGTTCAGTTGTTCTATGATGCCATAGGAATCTAGGCTTTTTTCTTTCTAAGTCACCAACTTCGAATATAGGGCATTCTAAAATCGTCTTTTCTTTCATAATAATGGCAAGATGGCCACTGTAGCTCCAGCCATCATGAAGGCTCAATGTGGACATAAGGGGAAGACATGAGACAGAGATAGTGCAAATCACATTGGTCTCTTAATTGGGAAGGAAACATTTTCCAGAGAGATTCATAGCAAACCTGTACCTCATTCATTGTCCAGAGTCAGACCACGCATATCTGCAAGTGATGCTGGAGGAGTGAGGAATCGAATTGTGATATTTGTATTAGATCAATTACAATTGAATGCCTAGATGTGTGCACATCTGTACCACAAAAATAACCGAGGTTCTATTAATAAAGGAGTTTGTTGGTTTTTTTTAATCTTTTCTTGGCAATATTGTCTTTAATACCTGCCTACACTTGGGTGCTACAATGTTCACAGGAAAAACATACCAATGCTGCTGCTGCTGCTGCATCGCTTCAGTCATGTCCGACTCTGCACGACCCCATAGACGGCAGCCCACCAGGCTTCCCGTCCCTGGGATTCTCCAGGCAAGAACACTGGAGTGGGTTGCCATTTCCTTCTCCAATGCATGAAAGTGAAAAGTGAAAGGGAAGTCGCTCAGTCGTGTCCAACTCTAGCGACCCCATGGACTACAGCCTACCAGGCTCCTCCATCCATGGGATTTTCTAGGCAAAAGTACTAGAGTAGGGTGCCATTGCCTTCTCCTAAAACATACAATAGATTCCTGCAATTTAATCTGTTTCTTCCCTTTACGAGTGATGTGACCTTGAACAAATTATTAAAAATACAGTACTCCAGAAACTGAAAAAATTAAAAGAAAGCTTTCAAGATTCCCACCACTAAATACTCTCACCTATTCTCATTCAAAATGTGGTCCACTGGAGAAGGGAATGGCAAACCATTTCAGTATTCTTGCCTTGAGAACCCCATGAACAGTATGAAAAGGCAAAATGACAGGATACTGAAAGAGGAATTCCCCAGGTCGGTAGGAACCCAATATGCTACTGGAGTTCAGTGGAGAAATAACTCCAGAAAGAATGAAGGGATGGAACCAAAGCAAAAACAATACCCGGTTGTGGATGTGACCAGTGACAGAAGTCCAATGCTGTGAAGAGCAATATTGCATAGGAACCTGGAATGTCAGGTCCATGAATCAAGGCAAATTGGAAGTGGTCAAACAGAAGAGGGCAAGAGTGAATGTCGACATTCTAGGAATCAGCGAACTGAAATGGACTGGAATGGGTGAATTTAACTCAGATGACCATTATATCTACTACTGTGGGCAGGAATCCCTTAGAAGAAATGGAGGAGCCATCATGGACAACAAAAGAGTCTTAAATGCAGTACTTGGATGCAATCTCAAAAACGACAGAATGATTTCTGTTCATTTCCAAGGCAAACCATTCAATATCACAGTAATCCAAGCCTATGCCCCAACCAGTAAAACTGAAGAAGCTGAAGTTGAACAGTTCTATGAAGACCTACAAGACCTTTTAGAACTAACACCCCAAAAAGATGTCCTTTTCATTATAGGGGACTGGAATGCAAAAGTAGGAAGTCAAGAAACACCTGGAGTAACAGGCAAATTTGGCCTTGGAATATGGAATGAAGCAGGGCAAACACTAATAGAGTTTTGCCAAGAAAACGCACTGGTCATAGCAAAGACCCTCTTCCAACAACACAAGAGAAGACTCTACACATGGACATCACCAGATGGTCAACACCGAAATCAGATTGATTATATTCTTTGCAGCCAAAGATGGAGAAGCTCTGTAAAGTCAGCAAAAACAAGACTGGGATCTGACTGTGGCTCAGATCATGAGCTCCTTATTGCCAAATTCCAACTTAAATTGAAGAAAGTAGGGAAAACCACTAGCCCATTCAAGTATGACCTAAATCAAATCCTTTAGGATTATACAGTAGAAGTGTGAAATAGATATAAGGAACTAGATCTGATAGATAGAATGCCTGATGAACAGGAGACAGGGATCAAGACCATCCCCATGGAAAAGAAATGCAAAAAAGCAAAATGGCTGTCTGAGGAGGCCTTACAAATAGCTGTGAAAAGGAGAGAAGTGAAAAGCAAAGGAGAAAAGGAAAGATATAAGCATCTGAATGCAGAGTTTCAAAGAATAGCAAGGAGAGAGAAGAAAGCCTTCCTCAGCTATCAGTGTAAAGAAATAGAGAAAAACAATAGAATGGGAAAGACTAGAGATCTCTTCAAGAAAATGAGAGATACCAAGGGAACATTTCATGCAAAGATGGGCTTGATAAAGGAAAGAAACGGTATGGACCTAACAGAAGCAGAAGGTATTAAGAAGAGGTGGCAGGAATACAAGAAAAACTGTACAAAAAAGATCTTCACGACCCAGATAATCACGATGGTGTGATCACTCACCCAGAGCCAGACATCCTGGAATGTGAAGTCAAGTGAGCCTTAGAAAGTATCACTACGAACAAAGCTAGTGGAGGTGATGGAATTCCAGTTGAGTTATTTCAAATCCTGAAAGATGGTGCTGTGAAAGTGCTGCGCTCAATATGCCAGCAAAGTTGGAAAACTCAGCAGTGGCCACAGGACTGGAAAAGGTCAGTTTTCATTCCAATCCCAAAAATAGGCAATGCCAAAGAATGCTCAACTACCACACAATTGCACTCATCTCACACACTAGTAAAGTAATGCTCAAAATTCTCCAAGCCAGGCTTTCGCAATACGTGAACCATGAACTCCCAGCTGTTCAAGCTGGTTTTAGAAAAAGCAGAGGAACCAGAGATCAAATCATCAACAACCGCTGCATCATCGAAAAAGCAAGAGAGTTCCAGAAAAACATTTATTTCTGCTTTATTGACTATGCCAAAGCCTTTGACTGTGTGGATCACAATAAACTGTGGAAAATTCTGAAAGAGATGGGAATACCAGACCACCTGACTTGCCTCTGGAGAAGCCTGTATGCAGGTCAGGAAGCACCAGTTAGAATTTGACATGAAACAACAGACTGGTTCCAAATAGGAAAAGGAGTATGTCAAGGCTGTATACTGTTACCCTGCTTATTCAGCTTCTATGCAGAGTACATCATGAGAAACGCTGGACTGGAAGAAGCACAAACTGGAATCAAGATTGCTGGGAGAAATATCAATAATCTCAGAGATGCAGATGACACCACCCTTATGGCAGAAAGTGAAGAGGAAATAAGAGCCTCTTGATGAAAGTGAAAGAGGAGAGTGAAAAGTTGGTTTAAAGCTCAACATTCAGAAAACGAAGATCATGGCATCTGGTCCCATTACTTCATGGGAAATAGATGGGGAAACAGTGGAAACAGTGTCAGACTTTATTTTGGGGGGCTCCAAAATGACTGCAGATGGTGACTGCAGCCATGAAATTAAGACACTTACTCCTTGGAAGGAAAGTTATGACCAACCTAGATAGCATATTCAAAAGCAGAGATATTTTCTTTGCCAACAAAGGTCCGTCTAGGCAAGGCTATGGTTTTTCCAGTGCTCATGTATGGATTTGAGAGTTGGACTGTGAAGAAAGCTGAGCACTGAAGAATTGATGCTTTTGAACTGTGGTGTTGGAAAAGACTGTTGAGAGTCCCTTGGACTGCAAGGAGATCCAACCAGTCCATCCTAAAGGAGTCCAGTCCTGGGTGTTCATTGGAAAGACTGATGCTGAGGCTGAAATTCCAATTCTTTGGCCACCTCATGTGAAGAGTTGACTCATTGAAAAGACTCTGATGCTGGGAGGGTTTGGGGGCAGGAGGAGAAGGGGACGACAGAGGATGAGATGGCTGGATGGCATCACTGACTCGATGCACATGAGTTTGGGTGAACTCCGGGAGTTGGTGATGGACAGGGAGGCCTGGTGTGCTGCAATTCATGGGGTCGCAAACAGTCGGACACAACTGAGTGACTGAAGTGAACTGAACTGAACTGGAAGAGAAACTATGACAAACCTAAACAGTGTACTAAAATGCAGAGATATCACTTGGCCAACAATGGTCTGAATAGTCAAAGTGACTATAGGTTTTCCAGTAGTCATGTACAGATGTGAGAGCTGGACCATAAAGAAGGTTGAGCACTGAAGATCTTATGCTTTCCAACTGTGATGCTGGAGAAGACTCTTGAGAGTCCCTTGGACTGCAAGAAGATCAAATCAGTCAATCCTAAAGAAAACAAACCTTGAGTATTCATTGGAAGGACTGATGCTAAAGCTGAAACTCCAATGTTTTGACACCTGATGAGAAGAGCTAACACACTGGAAAAGACTCTGATGTTGAGAAAGACTGAAGACAGGAGAAGGGGATGACAGAGGTGGAGATCGTTGGATGGCATCACTGAATCTCTGGACCTGACTTCAAGCATGCTCTGTGAGATGGTGAAGAACAGGCAAGTCTGGTGTGCTCCTGTTCATGGGATTGCAAAGAGCTGAACATGACTTAGCGATTGAACAACAACAACAACAAAAAGAGGCAGAGGTATATATGACTTGAGTAAACCTCTAAGGAATAATCAGTTTAAGTTAAACATTAATATATTTCAGAATTGAAAATGCAGTGAACACTTAAATAAGAATTAAATATACTAGGAAGAAAATACATTTTAAAAAGTAACAGAAACTTCTCTACCTGAGAAGCAAACAGTTTCACGGCCTTTTAAAAGCAACTCATACCAGTAAGCATTGGATGTCACTTTTAATAACAATAATTTAAAAAAAACTATTTCTTTTTGCAGTATTTAAAAGAGTTGTTGAGATAATCACGGATTCACATCAGTGTAGTTAGAGACTAATTCATTTCTAACCTTACAATGAGATGTAATTTGCCATCACAGCCATCCTTTCTCATATGCTAATTCACACAGAATTTGCTAGAAGGGAAGAACTGTTATAGCATAAATGAAGATCTTTAAAAAAGAGATGTGATCCTATGATGTTTCTGCTTCTGGCTTAATCAGAGATAAGATTTACTTCCAGTTTTCTGATCTCTTGTTAGCTATGAACAAGCTACGAGGTACATACTCACCTAGCAAAAAATAAGAAAAGAAAAATAGATGAGCAGAGAACCAGAATCTTTAATCAGCAATCCTCCTCATGAATATTGATCACATGGACTTCTTGACTGTCTAGATACATACTTCCTTTTCCTTGTTTTACCACCCTCAGAGTATATATCCTAGCAATACCAACTGGCAGGGGGGGAAATGAAATAAAGGAGTCTGAACTCAAACATTCTTCTCCAAAGCTTCTGCTGGTAAACGTACTGCTTCAAGGAAAAAAATCTTCTTGATAATGCAGGAGACACAAGTCCAATCCTTGGGTTGGGAAGATCCCCTGGAGGAGCAAATGGCTACCTACTTCAGTATTCTTGCCTGGGAAATCCCATGGACAGAGAAGCCTGGTGGGCTACAGTTCATGGGTCACAAAGAGTCAGTCACAACTGAGTACACACACGCATGCAAGGAACCACACATTCTTCACTGGAGAAGGTATAAATAGTATCCCTCTAAAATGTAAACATATTTTGGCTATTATTTTCAGAAATAAAGTGGAGTGCAACCAGAGAGAACTAGAGTAGTTAAAATGATACATTTTCTTTCCCAAATCAATTGGGAAATAAATATATGGTGGCTAGTAAAACAGAATTCGAGCATTATTTCTAGAGAATCAGATAAGAAAATATGAGAGAAACCAGGTTCCAAAGTTGTTGCTGTTGTTGTTGTCATTTTTGACTCTGTGTGACCCCATGGCCCCCCTGTCCCTCACCATCTCCCAAAGCTCACCCAAATTCATGTCAATTGCATCAGTGATGCCATCCATCCATCTCATCCTCTGGTGCCCTCTTCTCCTCCTGCCCTCAATCTTTCCTAATATAAGGGATTTTTCCAATGTGTCAGCTGTTTGCATAAGATGACCAAAATACTGGAGCTTCAGCTTCAGCATCAGTCTTTCCAAGGAGTATTCAGAGTTTGTTTCCCTTAAGATTGACTGGTTTGATCTCCTTGCTGTCCAACGGACTCCCAGAAGTCTTCTCCAGCACCACAGTTCGAAGCCATCAAGTCTTGGTTCCAAAGTAGGGTTTCTTATTCTCTGATACCCTGAACAGAAAATAAGTTAAAGTGCAGAGCAAGACCAAACTGATTATCCATTCATTTCCAAGTTTCAAAGCTAGCATAAAAATAGTGTGACTATTTCATAAGACTAGACTGTGAATGAGATGTCCACCTAATTTAAGGATGTTCCTAACTATGGTGAAAGGGAGAGAGAGAGAGAGAAAGAAAATAAATGTCTTCCAGTAGAGTATAACCTCCACAGAGGATCTCTGTTTTGCCCACTGCTGTATTTCAAGTTCCTTAAACACAGAGGATGCTTGGTGAATAGTTACAGAGTGAACTTCATAAAATTATCACCGCCATATGTAAATACACCTCAAGTTTGTAAGGACAGGGTCTGTTAAGATTTGTTAGTTAAATAAGAAAAGACTGTTCCTCAACTGAACATCAAAGAACATTCTGCAAGTTTCCATTTTAATAATGAGCAGCAACCCTCTGCTGCTGCTGCTGCTAAGTTGCTTCAGTCATGTCCAACTCTGTGCAACCCCATAGACGGCAGCCCACCAGGCTCCCCCATCCCTGGGATTCTCCAGGCAAGAACACTGGAGTGGGTTGCCATTTCCTTCTCCGATGCATGAAAGTGAAGTCGCTCAGTCGTGTCCGACTCCCAGTGACCCCGTGGACTGCAGCCTACTAGGCCCCTCCATCCATGAGATTTTCCAGGCAAGAGTACTGGCGTGGGTTGCCATTGCCTTCTCCAGCAGCAACCCTCACTGAGGGTTAATTCTCTTTCTAGTTAACTCCAACTTACAGAGTGTGTCCTCTGGCAGCAGAAATCCACAATTCTGAGCTAGCCCAGAATAAGGATTGCTACACCTGGAAACAATTAAGCTCCAAGGCCATTTGACAAGCACAGGTGTTCTGGCAAGCAGAATACTCCCATTCTCTGTAACCAGCTGAAGCTCCTGATTAATTGACTTGATTTTAACCTCAAGTAATGTCCACTGAGTTGCTGAAGAGAAATGAGATGACAATGAACCTTAGTCACAGGGGAGAAGTAAGAGCTTTTACATGTTTGTGTGAAAAATAAACCTAATTCATCTCAACAGGACAGGTAAAAAGACATTAGTATTAATAATTATTTAGATTTTATGGATATGCTTCTCTCCAATTCTCAGTATATGTAAATGAAAATAATGGCTCTTATAGTGGAGTGGTGAAAATTTCATTTATTGGAGGGAAATATAATAATTTCAAAAATCTCCTCTTGAGGAAACTATATTTCACTATACCCTGGATTCAAGTTTCTGCTTTTCTCTTGTAAACTATGGAAAGGAATTGAGGATAATATTTCTAGATACAGGAGATTAATGCAAATCTGTGATATTAGTTCATCATTATTTCCCTTTCTAGACAACATTATGTTTAGATTACATATGCACATGCTAAAAAGAGTGACATTCCAAAATTGTGGCTGCTGGTAGATGCAAAGTCTACTAACGTAACCCATGATGGCTGACTATTTGAATGATACAACATTTGAATTTTTCATTTGTGTTTAATTTTTTTTTTCTTGTAACAGGTCTGGATATGATAGCTTTCCAGAGCTATTGAAACTACTAAGAACCAGTTCCTGCAAATTAATTGGCAAGCTTTTGTTCACATGCAACATACTTCTAAAATGTATCTATGGACCACTTGCTATTTTTCTCCTTTTCTTTTTCCTCCAATGGTCAACTACTTTTGTAACATTATAATAATATTCAAGTCTTATTTTTGAATAATCTAGATGCTACCAACTAACAAGGAGACAAGGTTATGCCATAAAAATGTTTCAGAGCACAAAAACAAAATTATTCAAAGGTTGTCTGTTACTTGAAATAAAAAATGTAATTTCTATGGAAAAAAAAAAAAAACAACTCTGTCTCTATCAGCGCAGAGATGTATTCTAATGACCAATATATTTCCTGTGACTTCATCTCTGAAATCATAAAGTATATACACGTTGCTTTCTGTCTATATCATGTAAGTAGGGTAGTGACAGTAAGGAAATGTTCTAAATATAAATAAATCAATATGAAAGATACAAGGTATTAATTTTAAAAGTTCCCTATTCTTTATAGTGGCTCTGTGTGTCTTTGGTTGAGCTGCCTTGGTTTATTCATAACTCTGATGCCAAAATATTTCTTTCTCTACTTCCCATCATCCTTGTCACTTGACTTTCTAAACTACTATCTATTTTCCAGAGAATTCCAGAAAAACATCTACTTTTGCTTCATTGACTCCACTAAAGCCTTTGACTGTGTGGATCACAACAAACTGGAAAATTCTGAAAGATACAGGAATATCAGACCACCTTACCTGCCTCCTGAGAAACCTTTTCACAGGTCAAGAAGCAACAGTTAGAACCAGACATGGAACAATGTACTGGTTCCTAACTTGGAAAGGAGTATGTCAAGGCTGTATATTGTCACCCTGCTTATTTAACTTACATGGAGAGTACATCATGAGAAATGATGGACTGGATGAAGCACAAGCTGGAATCAAGATTGTCAGGAGAAATATCAATAACTTCAGATATGCTGATGACACCATCATTATGGCAGGAAACAAAGAACTAAAGAGCATCTTGAAAGTGAAAGAGGAGAGTGAAAAAGTTGGCTTAAAACTCAACATTCAAAAAACTATGATTATAGCATCAGATCCCATCACTTCATGGCAAATAGATGGGGAAACAATGGAAACAGTGACAGACTTAATTTTCGGGGGCTCCAAAATCACTGCAGATGGTGACTGTAGCCATGAAATTAAAAGGCACTTGCTCTTTGAAAGACAAGCTATGGCAAATCTAGACAACCTATTAAAAAGCAGAGACATTCTTTTGCCAACAAAGGTCCACCTAGTCAAAGCTATGGTTTCTCCAGTAGTCATGTATGTATGTGAGAACTGGGTCATAAAAAAGGCTGAGTGCTAAAGAACTGATGCTTTTGAACTGTGGTGTTGGATAAGACTCTTGAGAGTCCCTTGGACTGCAAGGGAGATCAAGCCAATCAATCCTAAAAGAAATCAATCCTGAATATTCATTGGAAGGACTGATGCTGAAGCTGAAGCTCCAATACTTTGGTCACCTGATGCATAGAGCCAATTCATTGGAAAAGACCCTGATGCTGGAGGAGATTGAAGGCGGAAGAAGAGGGTAATAGAGGACGAGATGGTGAATGGCACCACCAACTCAATGGACATGACTTTGAGCATGCTCCAGGAGATGCTTAAGCACAGGGAAGCCTGGTGTGTTGCAGTCCATGGGGTTGCAAAGAGTCAGACACAACTGAGCAACTGAACAACAAATCTATTTTCTACATTTTTTACCATTCCTTTTATTTTTTCCCTCTCTTTTTTCTTGAATCTAAGCTTATTTCTTGTATAAGTAACTGCATGAATTATATGCCAAAGCATATGAATTATATGCTCATCCTCATAGTGCCATTTACTAGTTATAAGACAATCAACAAGCAATTTAATATTTTTGAGTTACAACCGCTATCCAAGGAATGAAAATAGCAGCTATATTATTTTTATTATTAATTACAGCTGTCATCTAGTAATAGGAATCAGAAAACATACATTTTTATATAATGATGGCTTAATACTGTTAGGGATATCATTAAGGTCTTCAGACTTATTTTGAAGGTATGAAAACAGAAAGATATTATTTAAGTAACTTTGAATAAATCACATAATTTAAAAAAAAAATGGTAGATGTGCAATTTGAAGCCTGATCTACATTGGCTGTGCACTTCTAATGCAACTTCTAAGTTGCCAGAAATATAAACACGAATACATTTTGCAAACTAAAAGCAACATGCAAGTGTAAGAGAACAAATCAACTTCTTCCCATATTCTTTTTGGTGACTCAGAATGAAAACAACAGACAATGTACTTTAATAAATAAATGTAATATAAGCATATCTATTTCCAATGCTTCCAATGTTCTACTGACTTCCTAAGGAGGAAAACTATACCATGAAATACAAGTATAACTTTATTCCTTCCCCACCTAGAGCTAGGGATCAACTAGGGGTCATAACTCTCTAGTGCTGATAAGAGAAGGGGTTGATGATAAACAGAAGTGCAGTGAAGAGAGGGTAAGGAAAACAAAGTGAATGAAGAGACTCAGTCACTTTCCTTTCTATCCTTTGGTGAGATATGGTTCCTCAAGTGTGATTGTTGCTTAGAAAATAATTATGAGGAGTTGGTCAAGTCACTGAAACCTGCTAGCATCTTCTTAGTATAGTGAACATATCAAAAAATAGTACTACAAAAACTAAAATTTATTTGGGGTTCCAGGTGTATAGTTCCCCACATAAAATTAATTTTTGTTTGTAGTATTTACAATAGTTAAGCATTTTATGAAGGAGTTTCATATTATACATTGAGATTTCTTGTTTGGTGCTTTCTTTGTGTGTGTATGTGTTAGTCGCTCAGTCGTGTCCAACTCTTTGTGAATCCATGGACTGTAGCCCGTCTGGCTCCTCTGACATTGGAATTCTCCAGGCAAGAAACACTGGAGTGGGTTGCCATTTCCCTCTCCAGGAGATCTTCCTGACCCAGGGATCAAATTCGGTCTCTTACAGTAAGGGCAGATTCTTTACCAGCTGAGCCAACCAGGGAAGCCTGCTTTCTTCATAATCTTCCTTATATATTTACTGAGTTTAAAGCCACAGAAAAGATCTGGAGATGGAAAATGATCAAATACTATCCTAGTTCCCAGACATTTAAAATATAGACTTTAAAAATTTTTAGCAACATTTACAGAAAAATTATAGACAGTAAATGGAGCTCCCATACATGCCACACTGAATTTCCTCTCTTAATAGCATCTTACATTGAGTATGAACTATGTGTTACAATTAATGAACCAATATTGATACATTTAATAAAGTCCATAGTTTATTCAGATTTTCTAATGTATATGCTCATCTTTTGTCTGGTCCAGGATCCCATCCAGGATATGACATTACATTTAGTTGTCATGTCTACTTAAATTCTTCATGACTCTCAGTGTTTCACAGACTTTCCTTGCTTCTAATAACCTTGACAGTTCTGAGGGGTACTGATCAGGTATTTTGTAGAATATCCCACAGTTGGGATTTATCTGGTGCTTTCCTCATGATTATCCTGAGGTTATGTGTTTTCGAGAGGAAAATCATAGATATAAAATGTCACTTTCATCACATCATACCAAGGATACATACCATCAGGATGACTGTGCACCATTGTTACTGACTTTTATCACATGGATGAAGTAGCATTGTCAGATTTCTGACTATAAGGTTACTCTTTTATCCCCCTTCTTTCTATACTATATTCTTTGAGAGGAAGTCTCTATATGCAGCTTACATCAAAGGACTGAAAAATAAATATCTTGCCTCAATGGCAGAGGATCTACATAAACGATTTGGAATTCTTCTGCCACAAGTTTTGTCTATTCTCCCCACTCATTTATCAAATTATTTATTATATCAGTATGGACTCATTGGTTCCTGGACGTTTTGTGACAAAGATTTTATTTGATTTCACTTAAAAATATAGGCTTATTACCACTAGGGAAATTATTCTTAATTATTCTTAATTTTCTTTCATCCTTTTTTCTTTAACAAAATTGAGGTCACCAATTTTTTTTTTTCTCCAAGAGGTCAATAATAAATAGTTTTGGCTTTGCAGGCCACACGGTCTTGATTACAACTATGTGAGAGCAGCCAGAGGCAAAGTGTTAAAGAACAAATTAATTGTGGCTGTGTCCAATAAAACTTTATTTATAATAACAGGTAGGACAGAACTGGTTCAGAAGCCATAGACTACTGACACACACCTTAGGATAATGACTTATTGTCTGTAAGAACTTTACTCCCAGATACTTTTCCTAAGTTCTAAAGACCTCTTTCCAAAAAGTAACTTCTAGTCTTGTGAGACTTAACTGTCTTCCTGGTAAACAGGCATTTTTTAAAATATGTAATTTATAGCTTTAATGGAATAGAAATGGCATACAATTAAAAGAATATTCATTTTGAATTCAGGCATTTTGAGAATAAAGAATATAGACTTTTTGCCTTCACAGACTTTGATTTAAAGACAGAGGTAAACACTCTGAATGAGTGTTCAGAGGATGGGATGGTTGGATGGCATCACCAACTCTATGGACTTACGGAGTTGGAGTAAAGCTCCAGGATTTGGTGATGGACAGGGAAGCCTGGGGTGCTGCAGTCCATGGGGTTGTAAGGAGTTGGGCATGACTGAGCAACTGAACTGACTGAACTGAAATATTCTGGGGATGGGAAGAGGGGTAAATGGAAAACACCATGTCTCTGGAAACTGAGTAAATTGGTCAGTACTCAATGGACTAAGTGATACTTGAACATTAGCTGCAGGGTGCCTACCACATTGTGACACTCACATTTATTCAAAATAAAATCAAAACAAAAATGAAAAAGATTTAGAATGCAAACAATTTAAGGAAAACTTTTCCTCTTTTTCATACAAAAACTGCATAATGCTCCACTTAACATAAACATTATATTAATGATAAAGCGCCTACAATACAAGTTGATTAGCTACAATAGCTCCTGTCTATTCAAATGCATTAGTTCTGAAGGGACATTGCTGCACCTAATTTGATTTCCCCCTGAGCAGTACATGATGTGTTATTTGATGCCCTTCAAAGGACACGATTAGCCGAGCTATAAAGTGTCTGATTTTATTAGCTTTGCTGGGTTTTATCAGTTTGTAAATGTGTTATTTTCTCCATTTATTGTGCCTATGGGATCCAGAGATAGAGTAAGCATCAAGTTAATATGTTTTGGGGAGGCAGCAATGGCCATACTTTAACACTTACGCTGTGTTGTGATGACATTGAAGGTGGAGTCGTGGAAACTGTAATGTCAGGGCCATTTATCAAGGCAATTCTTCAATGCTATAAACCTCAGCTCTGACATTGAATTCAACAGTAGGCTTTTGTTTTAAATAGAACTGAGTGTTCCTGGGCTGCTGGGCTGCACAGCTAACAATCCTCCTTAACTGAATAAGAAATAGTCAATAATAAGAAAATAGGTCGGGCAGGTGGTCAGAGGAGAAAAGGAAGCAAAGGTGTTGGCCTAAGATACTGCGATTAAGATTTTTTTGATGAGAGAAAAACTAAATTCACTTTTAGGTATTTAAATAAAAAAGGAAGTGCTCCATAAGGATATAAAAACACCACCAACCCTTCGCTTTTAATTGGGATAGAAAACACAGTACACTCATTTAACTAGATTGCTTGGCAGGAAACCATTTCGATGCCATGTATTCAAAGGGTGCCAAACCAAAGGACATAATCAGCATTGAAGTTGCTCAGAGTAGTTAACAGGTGTTTGTGCCTTCCAGTTCCTGTATTCTTTTCAGGTTGCCTCCCATTTACTTTTCTCAGTGCTTATTCAAACCATTTGCCAGTGCATCAAAGCTGGTTACTGTCCTCGCTGTTCAAGCAATTAATTCATTAAGATAATGCCTATTCACACAATGTTTTTATTTTTTGCAATCCTATAATCAGTGTTTTCTTTTAGTCTGAAATCTAAAAGAAAATCAAAGGTTTCCCTCCTCCCCTTTCCCTATCAGGGAAAATGGTTCCCTTCAATTGATTATTTCTACCCATTTACTTACAGAGATATGAATACGGCTGGTAAGTGATGTGTTTTAAGTGATATGGACTAACAGATGTCAACTTAAAAAAATAGTCAAAACCTAAAAGTTGAATTATGTTTTATTCAGTAGGAATTTTGAGGACTTCAAGCCCAAGAGACAGCATCTCAAGTAACTCTGAGAAAATTGCTCCAGGAGATGAGGGGAGGAGCCAAGTTACCCAGAAGTTATTTTACAACAAAGGGCAGGTAGCTTGAACATCAAAGGATTATTATTAAAGAAAACCAGGTACCCCAAGTTAAGGAATTTAGTGCTTTTATAATCTGGGCTCACTGGAATCATTCCTTTAATATGCATCTCAGCTATCCTGGGCCAGTATTCTGTGTTTGTTGGTTTGTTTGTTTTTCACATCCTGAGCTCCCTTGGGGCTCAGGAGGAAGTGGAATGCAGCCTGATGGCTGTTCAGTTCAGTTCAGTCACTCAGTCACATCTGACTCTTTGTGACCCCATGGACCAGCACACCAGGCCTCCCTGTCCATCACCGACTCCCAGAGTTTACTCAAACTCATGTCCATTGAGTCGGTGATGCCATCCAACCATTTCATTCTCTGTTGTCCCCTTCTCCACCCACCTTCAATCTTTCCCAGCATCAGGGTCTTTTCAAATGAGTCGGCTCTTCACATCAGGTGGCCAAAGTATTGGAGTTTCAGCTTCAACATCAGTCCTTCCAATGAACACCCAGGACTGATCTCTTTTAGGATGGACTGGTTGGATCTCCTTGCCAGCTTACACTGGAGGGCTGCAGTCACTGAGTCACTAATGATCCTGACATCCTTGTTTATCAATATGACAGGAAATACTTCATTTTTCACAGAGATAAAAATTGTTATTAAGCATTATTTTATAAAATTTAGGAACTTGAAAGCAACCTGGGCTGTACGCTATATGTGTTAGAAGAGAAAAGATATAAAATGTATTATATGCTAGTGTCCTCGTAAGTACATTTTCTGTATTGTGTGTAATACAGATTATTGTGTAATATTATTGTGTAATATTATCTCCTTAACTCCATACTACAACTTTATGAAACTGAAACCATTCTTATCCCAAATTCACTGATTCATGAAAACTAAGATTGAGAGGTTAAGTGATTTGCCCCCAAAATCCCATTAGTAAATAGTGGAATAGGAATAAGGCCACTGTGAGATAAGGTCTAAGACAAAGCAAATGAACTTTTTGAATGTTGTATCCAAGATACTCTGTGAATTTTTCAGTTGAAATTTCTAAATCAGAAATTATACATTCCTCATAGGTTTTCTTCCCCTGTACACACATCTCACCTTCAATTCAGTTCAGTCACTCTGTCGTGTCCGACTACTCTTTGAGACCCCATGAATTGCAGCACACCAGGCCTCCCTGTCCATCACCAACTCCCAGAGTTCACTCAGACTCACGTCCATCGAGTCAGTGATGCCATCCAGCCATCTCATCCTCTGTCGTCCCCTTGTCCTCCTGCCCCCAATCCCTCCCAGCATCAGAGTCTTTTCCAATGAGTCAACTCTTCACATGAGGTTGCCAAAGTACTGGAGTTTCAGCTTTAGCATCAGTCCTTCCAATGAACACCCAGGACTGATCTCCTTTAGAATGGACTGGTTGGATCTGCTTGCAGTCCAAGGAACTCTCAAGAGTCTTCTCCAACACCACAGTTCAAAAGCATCAATTCTTCGGCGCTCAGCTTTCTTCACAGTCCAACTCTCACATCCATACACGATCACTGGAAAAACCATAGCCTTGACTAGACGGACCTTTGTTGGCAAAGTAATGTCCCTGCTTTTGAATATGCTATCTTATATATAATCTCTACCTTGTGGTGTCCCAAGGACTAAACAACAGGGGAAAAAAAAAACAAAAAACAAAGAGGGCCTTGGAATCCAGGAACGGAAAAAAAAAACGGAACCTTATCGTCCTTCCCTCCCCGCATGTTGTAACTATTAATGAATTTCAGGTCCTCCTGAGCCATATAATCTGTCTCCCCTCCTACCCCATAGGGAGAAGATATTTGCCTTACGCTTTTTCCACCCAGTATAAGTGCCCCATCAAATCAGCAAATGACCTACAAGACCCCTATCTCATTCCTTGAACCCTGGGTATAAAAATGGACTAAGGACCCTGGTTCAACGTTGGCTCTCCCTTGGACTGGCCCAGTATTTTCACAGTGTCTCCCACTCTAATAAACTTTATTTCCCTCTCATTCTGTCTCATGTCTGGAAATTCTTTTCCAACCCTCACACCAGCAAGATGCAAATTTTGACTTCTACTAGACAATAGGTGAAGAAGGCTGAGCGCCGAAGAATTGATGCTTTTGAACTGTGGTGTTGGAGAAGACTCTTGAGAGTCCCTTGGACTGCAAGGAGATCCAACCAGTCCATTCTAAAGGAGATCAGTCTTGGGATTTCTTTGGAAGGAATGATGCTGAAGCTGAAACTCCAGTACTTTGGCCACCTCATGCGAAGAGCTGACTCATTGGAAAAGACTCTGATGCTGGAGGGATTGGGGGCAGGAGCAAAAGGGGACGACAGAGGATGAGGTGGCTAGATGGCATCACTGAATCGATGGACGTGAGTTTGGGTGAACTCCGGGAGTTGGTGATAGACAGGAAGGCCTGGCGTGCTGCGATTCATGGGGTCGCAAAGAGTCAGACACGACTGAGCGACTGAACTGAACTGAACTGAGACGATAGGTAGGTAAATCAGTACTCAATGTGTGTGTGTGTGTGTGTGTGCACGTGCACATGCTCAGTCATGTCCAACTCTTTGCAACTCTATGGACTTTAGCCCACCAGGCTACTCTGCCAATAGAATCTTTCAGGCATGAATACTGGAGTGAGTTGCCATTTCCCACTCCAAGGCATCTTCCCGACCCAGGGATCAAACCTGCATTTCTTGACTCTTGCAGCACCTGGGAAGCCACAGTACCCAGTATCACACATAGTTCAATTGAAGGAGAGGGCTGTGTGCTTATGCTAGTCCAGTATATCTTCATTCCACTAAAATGAAAGCAATTAAGCTAGAGATAATTGTTTTTCTGTTCCCTGAAGCCAGGATATAATGTCTTCCTCAGTAGATTTTCATAAACATTAATCATTATATGACTTATTATTTTTAATTTTATATAACATTTGGCTATGCAATAAAGTATATATATTTGAAATTTTCAAAACCGCATGAAGTTTGGATAAATTATTTGAATGTGAAAGAATACATCATTATCCACTCTTTATCCACCTTTGTCTTGGGCATGGCCTGATTTATTGTATCTTTCAAGCTCATATCCAAATATGAGCAGATTGACATTAAGTTGCAAAAAATTATTCTCTGCTATAAAATATTTTATTGTATTCTGAAGCAAAGTTATTCAGCACACATGCATGATGTATGCATGAGCACACATACATACAGACTCAATTATAATGGTTCAGTTCACTTCTTTAAAATGTTGCTTTTCATATATAACCAAAGGTAAGATGAAAATAGGAGTTACCAAGTTACATGTGGTACCACAGAGAAATGTGGGCATTTAAAACAATGCATGTGTTTTAGAAAAAAATCTACATCTCTTCCTTTTTTTCTAACTGATGCTATATTCTTAAATCCTCAAAACATTCAAATGGTCTGGGAAAGTAGCACCCAAGGCATATACAAGATGAAATATTTTTTGGTAGACTCTTCTGTTTCTACAGACAGGTTAGCCATCTATAAGACTCTAATTCTTATTTTCCTGGACTTGCATTTAATATATATTACTGAAGTCTAATAATAGTATAAATCCTAGCATTCCTATTCTAATGTGCTGTTCTATTAAAAGGGAAGAGTAACGTATGAGTACTGACTTTTCAAAGGAGGTTACTTCACTGCTGACATAATCACAGAAAACCAAACTGTGGGTCTCTAAGATATTTTGCTTTAACAATGGAACTCGGTTCACTAATCACGAAAGTCTGGAGAAGGCAATGGCACTCCACTCCAGTACTCTTGCCTGGAAAATCCCATGGACAGAGGAGCCTGGTAGGCTGCAGTCCATGGGGTCGCTAAGAGTCGGACACGACTGAGCAACTTCACTTTCACTTTTCACTTTCATGCATTGGAGAAGGAAATGGCAACCCACTCCAGTATTCTTGCCTGGAGAATCTCAGGGACGGGGGAGCCTGGTGGGCTGTCGTCTATGGGGTTGCATAGAGTCGGATACAACTGAAGTGACTTAGCATAGCATAGCATAGCAATGACGAAAGTCACAAAACTCTCTCATTATTTACTTTTCTTTCTTTTTTTTCTTTTTTACTATTTTCTCTTTTAAAAATCAATCAACTACAATTGTATGTTCATTGTTTTCCTGTAATCATTAAGTATATATTCCCTATATTAGGGATCCTTTTAGATGTCTCACTTCTCTATTGGCTAACAAATGTGTATTTATATGTACATGATAATTTTGGACACATGTATATATAATACATATGCATGCAGTTATGCATGCAGTATATGTGTGAAATATGTAGACTGTATATATGTAAAATATGAAATTTATTATATTCTTTTATTATAAACACCATTATATATTTTATAGTTTTTATTCATAAAGCAATGATAGGGGAAAATATGCAGTGAAATAAGAAATTACAAGTGAAATAAGAAACTTCAAAGTTTTAACATATAAAAATAGTTCAAATTCCTTTAACAGGAAATAACATAAAACTTTGACTTTGCAAATAATCTTAAAGGAATTAAGTTTAAGCAGTGAGCTGATTCTCATTGCAAACAATAACTACTATTATTTTGAAATAATTTTAGACTTACAAAAAATAAAAACAAAATTAACCCTAGATTTTCTGTTACACTTAACTTTCAGGTTTGCCAAATTTTAACCTTTCCCCCATTTGTTATGATTCTATTTTCTTCCTGAAATGCTTTAAAATAGGTTTTCAGCAAACCCCATTTTATTTGCAAATACTTCAAAATGTGTCTCCTAAGATTAGTGGCATTCACTTACAGAATGATGATGTGTTACATAATGGTATTATGTAACTCAATAATATCATTACAAAAACAAGAAAATTAACATTACAGCAATACAAAGCATTTAAATATTAACAATTATTAACTAATATCCTATAGGGCAAAAGAAAAAAGAAACAATGACCTGGCCTGAATTCAATTAAGCTTGCTACCAAGTCCAAGGTTGCTCTTCTTGCCACACGATAAGCCAATGAATTCAAAAGACAAGGTATTGAGGCAAGGAACAGAATTTAATTGAGGAGCCAGAAGACTGAGAAAATGGCAGGCTAGTGCCTCAAAATAACCACCTGATCAGTGTCTGGTGCCAGGTTCCTTTATAGACCAGAAAGAAACAATGAGGAAGAAGCAGTCAAAAGCCTGACTAGAGAGGGAGAAGCAGTGGGGAAGTAAAGTGAAAGGGTCTTCAGTCTTGCAAAACATCTCCAAGGGAATGGCCAGCCTTTGAAAGGAGCATGTGAAACTCTTCTATTCATAGGTGGGTTGGAACAAATTATCTCTGTATGAACTGGTCAACCTGGAGTAACAGGCAAATTTGACCTTGGAGTACAGAATGAAACAGGGCAAAGGCTAATAGAGTTTTGTCAAGAGAATGCACTGGTCATAGCAAACACTCTGTTCCAACAACACAAAAGAAGACTCTACACATGGACAAAATCAGATGATCAATACCAAAATCAGATTGATTATATTCTTTGCAGCCAAAGATGGAGATGCTTTATATAGTCAGCAAAAACAAGACCGGGAGCTGACTGTGGCTCAGATCATGGACTCCTTACTGCCAAATTCAGACTTAAATTGAAGAAAGTAAGGAAAACCACTAGATCATTCAGGTTTGACCTAAATCAAATCCCTTACAATTATACAGTGGAAGTCACAAATATATTCAAGGGATCTGATAGACAGAGTCCTGAAGAACTATGGACAGAAGTTTGTGACATTGTTCAGGAGGCAAGGATCATGACCATCTTCAAAAACAAAAAAAAAAAAGGCAAAATGGTTGTCTGAAGAGGCCTTACAAATAGCTGTGAAAAAAGTGAAAGGCAAAGGAGAAAAGGAAAGATATACCCATTTGAATGCAGAGTTCCAAAGAATAGCAAGGAGAGATAAGAAAGGCTTCCTCGGTGACCAATGCAAAGAAATGGAGGAAAAAGGGAATACTTCATGCAAAGATGGTCACAAAAAAGGGCAGAAATGGTATGGACCAAACGGAAGCAGAAGATACTAGGAAGAGTTGGCAAGAATACACTTAAATATACAAAAGAGATCTTCATGACCAAATAACCACGATGGTGTGATCACTCACCTAGAGCCAGACATCCTGGAATGCGAAGTCAAGTGGTCCTTAGAAAGCATCACTACAAACAAAGCTAGTGGAGGTGATGGAATTCCAGTTGAGCTATTTCAAATCCTAAATGATGATGCTGTGAAAGTGCTACACTTATTATCCCAGCAAATTTGGAAAACTCAGCAGTGGCCACAGGACTGGAAAAGGTCAGTTTTCATTGAATCCCAAAGAGAGGCACTGCCAAAGAATGTTCAAACTACTGCACAATTGAACTCATCTTACATGTTAGCAAAGTAATGCTCAAAATTCTCCAAGCCAGGCTTCAATAGTACATGAACTGTGAACTTCCAGACGTGCAAGCTGGACTTAGAAAAGGCAGAGGAACCAGAGATGAAATTGCCAACATCCACTGGATCATCCAAAAAGCGAGAGAGTTCCAGAAAAACATCTACTCCTTCTTTATTGACTATGCCAAAGCCTTTGATCTTGTGGATTACAACAAACTGTGGAAAGTTCTTGAAGAGATGGGAATACCAGATCATGTGACCTACCTCTTAAGAAAGCTGTATGCAGGTCAGGAAGCAACAGTTAGAACTGGACATGGAACAACAGACTGGTTCCAAAGGAAAAGGAGTCTGTCAAATCTGTATATTGTCACCCTGCTTATTTAACTTATATGCAGAGTACATCATATGAAATGATGGACTGCATGAAACACAAGCTGGAATGAACATTGCCAGGATAAATAGTAATAACCTCAGTAATGCAGATGACACCACTCTTATGGCAGACAGGTAAGAACTAAAGAGCCTCTTGATGAAAGTGAAAGAGGAGAGTGAAAAAGTTGGCTTAAAACTCAACATTCAGAAAACTAATATCATGACATCTGGTCCCATCACTTCATGGCAAATAGATGGGAAAACAATGGAAACAATGACAGACTTTATTTTTTGGGGGGAGATTTCCAAAATCACTGCAGATGGTGACTGCAGCCATGAAATTAAAAGATGCTTGCTCCTTGGAAGAAAAGTTATGACCAATCTAGACAGCGTATTAAAAAGCAGAGACATTACTTTGCCAACAAAGGTCAGTCTAGTCAAAACTTTTGTTTTTCCAGTAGTCATGCATGGATGTGAAAGTTGGCCTATAAAGAAAGCTGAGCACTGAAGAATTGATGCTTTTGAACTGTGGTGTTGAAGAAGACTGTCGAGAGTCCTTTGGACAGCAGGGAGATCCAACCAGTCCACCCTAAAGGAAATAAGTCCTGAGCATTCATTGGAAGGGCTGATGCTGAAGCTGAGATTCCAATACTTTGGCCACCTGATGGGAAGAACTGACTCATTAGAAAAGACCCTGATGCTGGGAATGATTGAAGGCGGGAGGATAAGTGGATGACAGAAGATGAGATGGTTGGATCGCATCACTGACTCAGTGGACATGAGACTGAGTAAGCTCCAGGAGTTGGTGATGGGCAGGGAAGCCTGGGGTCGCAAAGAGTTGGACATGACTGAGGGACTAAACTGAACTGATCTAAGCTGAACAATGGCACTTTAGTTTACAGTCAAGCAGAGGGGCAGGGTCCTCCAGGCAAGCCATTGAGTTTGATTTTAATAATAAAGCAACAAAAAGCAAACCAAAGAAACAGTTTCCAACACAGAGTCAGAATTGGCTTTCTCCTTGCAACATAATCACATTTGATACATAGTTTTCAGATCTCTTTATTCTTCTTTAAGATGGAACAGTCCTCAAGTATCCTCCATGACCTAGACATTTTAAAGAATATAGGGCCACTTTGTACAATGTCCCTCATTTTAGCTTTCTCTGATGGTTCACCTTGATTTGATACAGGTTATGGATTTCTGGCAGATAGAGGACAGAAGTGATGCTGTAGCCCCCGAGGTGCACCATATGAAGAGGCATATGACCTTGATTTGTCCCATTGCAGGTGATGTACACACTGCTCGCTTCATTGAGGTGCTGTCAGCTTCTCTATTTTCTCTTTGAATTAACAAATACCTTATGGGGATATATGTTGAAAATAAGTAAATATCTTGTTTAGGATATTTTTGCTCCTTAAATGTAACATCCATTGATGAATCTTGCCTGAAGCACTGAAGCAAGTACTGTTATGGCAATTTCTGAAGAGTGATTTTTCTGATTCCATCATGCTTTCTACATTTATTATCTGAAAGTATACTTTAAGGAAGAGTTTTCCATTTATACTTATTTACTCATTAATGTATATTAAGACTAGTCATGGAACCTTATTTTATTCTATAATTTCAATTCTTTAATAACATGTATTCTCTTGTCAAAATTGTCTCCGATTTGGCCAGTGGGATTCCTTTCAAGTTGATCCTTGTGTCCTCTGTGTTAGGCCTCCATCATTTTTCAAGGACTTCCTTACTTTATACCACAAGAATATCTTTGAGGCATAGTGTGTACTCTTTCAGTTTCAGAATTTCCTGTATACATCATGCCCTCTCTTATTTCTAAGATTTTAAAGTCTCATGGATCTCTTCCTGCTTGCCTCTCTTACTCCCTATTTTTCCTTACAACACCTACTCCACACCCACTTGAATTCCACATGCATACAAGTCTTAGCTCAAAACTGCCTTTTTTGGAAACACTCAAGCACTAACATTCCTTTATACTACGCCAAGCACTAAATAAATCATGCTGGCTGGGATAACCTCTATCTATACTCTGTCACTGCATTTGACAAATTGGCTTTTTAAAATTAAATTAGTTTTTTCCCTATTACTTTGTACTGAACTGTTAACTCATTGAGGACAAGGACTGTCTGCCTTGCTCACCAGTATAATACCGTCAAAAAAGAAAACCAACCCCATCAAAATATGGGTAAAAGACCTAAAGAGACACTTCTTCAAAAAAGACATACAGATGGCCAAGAGGCACATGAAAAGATGTTCAACATCACTAATTATTAGAGAACTGCAAATGAAAACTATGATGAAGTATCCTCACACCAGTCAGAGGGCTATCATCAAAAAAATCCACAAATAGTAAATACTGGAAAGAGTGTGGAGAGAAGGGAACCCTCCTACACTGTGGGAATGTAAATTGGTACAGCTATTATAGAGAATAATATGGAGGTTCCTTAAGAAACTAAAAATATAACTACCATGTGATCTTGCAGTCCCACTCTCCTGAACATACACCTGGAGAAACAGACGGTCAGAAAGGATATATGCATCCCAGTGTCCATTGCAGTGCAGTTTATAATAGCCAAGACATGGAAGCAACCTAAACGTCCATCAACAGAAGAATAGATAATGAAGATGTGACACATATATACAATGGAATATTATATAGCCATAAAAATAATGACATAATGTCATTTGCATCATCATGGACAGACTTAGAGACTGTCATACTGAGTTAATACATCAAAAGAAATATTATATGATAAAACTCATATGTGGCATATTAAAAAATGATACATATGAACTTATTTACAAACCAGAAACAGACTCACAGACAGAGGATGAACTTACAGTTATGGGGTGGGGGAGGGGTATTTAGGGAATTTGGGATTGACATTTACACACTGCTACATTTAAAACGGTTAACCAAAAAGGACCTACTGCATAGTACAGAGAACTCTGCTTGATATTCTGTAGCAGTCTAATTGGGAAAAGAATCTGAAAAAGAATAGATACATATACCTGTACAACTGAATCACTTAGTTGTACACCTGAAACTAACACAACATTGTTAATTAACCATCCTCCAATATAAAATGAAAACTTAAAAAACAACAAAGTTCATGTCTAGGAGTTATAGACATAAAATGGATGGGCTGTGAAACTTGATTTAGGAGAATCCCAGGGACAGAGGAGCCTGGTGGGCTGCCGTCTATGGGGTCGCATAGAGTCGGACACAACTGAAGCGACGCAGCAGCAGCAGCTAGTAAACCAGTTACTTGATCTATTAGTAACTTGTCAGTGTAAACCATAATTATAAAATAATGTATTTAAGTGTATTTAGATGTGCTTACTCAAGGTGTTTGAATATTAAGTGTAGCTTCTCCAATCATCTTACTAAGCAGAGGTCTAGAATGGTGGCTAATGTATAATTGCCTGTGCTCAAATCTCAGGATTATAATCCCACACAAGGATTTTTTGTTGTTTTTGCTCCTTAGTCCTTTCGACTGCAGGAAGGGTATATAATAGTGATCATCCCATAGGGTGGGACTAAATGAGTTAATGTATAACAACTACCTAGAACAAAGTCTATCTCAGTGCAAGCTTCACATAGAATTGTTTTTATTATTATGACTACTGCTACTACTGACTATTTATTACCTTCAATATTTGTATAGCCCTATAGGTCAGTTCGGAAAAGGAAGTGGCAACCCACTCCAGCATTCTTGCTTGGAAAATCCCATGGATGGAGAAGCCTGGAGAGCTTCTGCAGAGAGTTGGACACGACTGAAGTGACTGAGCACACACACATGCACAGCTCAGTTGGTAAAGAATCCGCCTGCAATGCAGAAGACCCTGGTTCAATTCCTTGGTCAGGAACATCCTCTGGAAAAGGATCTTCTCCAGATACTTCAGTGATACTTCTCCAGAGGATCTCCAGGAAGATCTCTGGAGAAGGATCTTCTCCAGATACTTCAATGATACTGAAGTATCACTCCAGTATTCCTGGGCTTCCTTTGTGGCTCAGCTGGTAAAAAATCCACCTACAATGAGGGAAACCTGGGTTTGATCCCTAGGTTGGGAAGATCCCCTGGAGAAGGGAAAAGCTACCCACTCCAGTATTCTGGCCTGGAGAACTCCAAGGACTATACAGTCCAAAGAATCCAAAGGGTCACAAAGAGTTGGACAGGACAGAGCAACTTCCACTTTCCTTTCAAGCCTATGTAAAACTTATTAACACAAACTACATTTTAGGAAGTTAACATAAAGTGGTACATTCTATAAAGCTACTGTCCAACTCTGAACCCTGTGGCTGTTCAGCTCTGTTAGACTGGCATTATACTATGTTGTCTCTGCCTCCTCTGTACTTCAACTGCTTCCATATTTGTAGGCATCTACTGCTGGAACTAAACCCAAAGTTCTCCAATAGCAGGAATCTCATTTTAATCAGTTTTGGGTCCTGACTACATGCCACACACCTTGTGAAGTGCCTGCCACCAGGCTAGCATGTGTTGAAACCTCAGCGAACAACAGAATCACTCTCAGTTCACTTCAGTTCAGTCGCTCAGTCGTGTCCGACTCTTTGCGACCCCATGAATTGCAGCACACCCGCCTCTCTGTCCTTCACCAACTCCCGGAGTTCACCCAGACTCACATCCATCGAGTCAGTGATACCATCCAGCCATCTCATCCTCTGGTGTCCCCTTCTCCTCCTGCCCCCAATCCCTCCCAGCATCAGAGTCTTTTCCAATGAGTCAACTCTTTGCATCAGGTGGCCAAAGTACTGGAGTTTCAGCTTTAGCATCATTCCTTCCAAAGAAATCCCAGGGCTGATCTCCTTCAGAATGGACTGGTTGGATCTCCTTGCAGTCCAAGGGACTCTCAAGAGTCTTCTCCAACACCACAGTTCAAAAGCATCAATTCTTAAGCACTCAGCTTTCTTCATAGTCCAACTCTCACATCCATACATGACCACTGGAAAAACCATAGCCTCAACTAGACAGACCTTTTTTGGCAAAGTAATGTCTCTGCTTTTCAACGCAGCCGAGAGGAGCTAATCCAGGTCCGAGGCCAGGGGCGGTGGCCGGGAGGAGCAATCCCATGACCAAGAAGAGGTGGCTACACAGGCGCAGGAGGGCCTAGAGGAGCTATTCCATGTTCAAGGTCAGGAGGGGCAGCGGTGAGGAGATATCCCTCGTCCAAGGTAAGGAGCAGTGGCTGCACTTTGCTGGAGCAGCCGTGAAGAGATACCCTACGTCCAAGGTAAGAGAAACCCAAGTAAGATGGTAGGTGTTGCAAGAGGGCATCAGAGGGCAGACACACTGAAACCATAATCACAGAAAACTAGTCAATCTAATCACACTAGGACCACAGCCTTGTCTTACTCAATGAAACTAAGCCATGCCCGTGGGGCCACCCAAGACAGGCGGGCATGGTGGAGAGGGCTGACAGAATGCAGTCCCCTGGAGAAGGAAATGGCAAACCATTTCAGTATTCTTGCCTTGAGAACCCCATGAACAGAATCACTCTATGTACATTACATATTAATCAATTTTTTCTTTTTACACATCTACCCTAGTGAACTACATAACAATATGGCTGATATAAAGTGTTAATTATATGCCTAACTTAAAAATTTCAGAAAACTGGAGCTAATTTAAAAATGAAATCAGTCATAACTACAACATATCTTTTTCTATTTATTAACTAGAAGGTAGAATTGCAAATATTTGATTATTTTTTCTTGCAAAGACACAAGCTCTTTGTTGCTCCAATATAACATTCTTTTTTTTCCTCGCAATGTGTTGTGTAATGAAGGAAAGTGATTTATATTTTCTTTTCCTTAATCAAACCACACAGAGTTAATGAGAGATCTTAATACCATTCCTCTCTGTTTACCTACACCTGTCCCAGTGTAACCATAATATTATAGAAATAAGGAAAAGAATGTGAACCACTTAATTCCATGAAAAATTCAGTAATGAAGACCTGTTATTATTTTTTTCCCATTCTGCTTCAACTACTTTTTGATCAGTTTGAACTCTGGTTAGGCTCTATCAACCAGTTTGACTAGTGAGGTAAGAATGCCCACCTCTGAAAAGAAAACAAGATGGACTGACTTTATCAGTTTGTAGGGTGGCCAGTCTCTCATAGACACTGAAGGATTCTATAAAGAGCTCTTTGTCAATTTTTTTTTTTTTTTAACGCACAAAAGCTTGAAATGTGCCTGTAGTGATTTATTTATGTATTAGTTAAGCCTGTTTGGTAGTAATGACTCAGTTTACTTCAAAATTTGGATGAGAAAGTTTATATAATAAAGAAACTTGGAGAAATTTGGACAACGGAAAATAGAAGAACTACTTCTGCTCAGAAATATTCCTTGTTTGGTACAATCCTTTTCTCTTAAGTTTTCCTGATTTTTAAAATAAAATGTTCCTGGAGCTTATATCTTCTCATATCTTATCAAAAGTGAGTTTATTAGAAAGAGAAAGCACCAACTGATTGAGTAGGAAAGATGCTGAATATGGTAATTGGAAAATGAAGGTAAATCCATGTCAAACATGTTTTTTAGATTTAATATACTGTACAATATTTCTGTAGCAGTGAGAGACCATTTTATGATGTTCTTGAAACATGACCTCTTCCTTAAAATGACTGCCAAAAAAAGAGTTCAGAAAGGTCTACAAAGAAATATGTACATAACATCCCCCAGTGGTATGTGATACTTTTAACAACACTGCATTATATTGAGGACTGTATCAAAATTAGGCCTTCAAAGCCTTGAATTACTTGGTTCATTTCCATCCATATCTCCAAACACTGACTGTTTAAACTCCCAGAGATCAGACTCCTTTCCCTGTTCCCCATATCCCTCTTTATATTCCTCAATATTTGGCAGACAGTACTTCTTAAATGAATACTTAAGTTGATTAGCTATTTATGTAAGCAAGTTTGTTTTGCTTTATAATTTCCATGCATACTTACTTTCTAAAAGGAAGCTTCCTAAAGATTTATGAAAACATAAAATCTATTTTGGGGCTTCCCAAGTGGGGTTAGTGGTAAAGAATCTGCCTGCCAACACAGGAGACACAAAAGATGCGAGTTTGACCCCTGGGACAGGGGAAGATTCCCCAGAGTAGGAAATGGAAACCCACTCCAGTATTCTTGCCTGAAAAGTTGCACGGACAAAGGAAGGTGGCAGGCTACAGTCCATGGGGCTACGGAGAGTCAGATACCACTGAGTGACGGAGCATGCACAAAGTCTACTTCGGGTAAGAATTCTCAAAGTTATTTCTTCAGTCAATTTAGGGTTATAGAGTCAGGAAAACATATGTCTTCTTCTTTTTTTTATCACTAGCCATTTTTATTATCCTAAAGAAGGTATTCACTTAGTGGCGGCGGTGGTGGTGTAGTTGCTAAGTGTGTCCAATTCTTGAGACCCCATGGACTGTAGCTTGCCAGGTTCCTCTGTCCATGGGATTCTCCAAGCAAGAATACTGGAGCAGGTTGCCGTTTCCTTCTCCAAGGGAGAGGGTGATTTTTTTTTTTAATTAATTTGGTTTCAATACAATTATTTTAAAAATCTATACGCATATACATATCCAGAATAATTTTTAAATGTTCATCTATTTCCAAACATTTAAATGTTAACCAGATACCCCTATTCTGCATGGTTGCTTTTTGAAATCTTAAAAAATTAAATGAAATAATAGGAAATACTGAAAATATAATTATTTTCCCATGCACTTTCCATATTAAAATGTATATTAAAATAGTTACAAAGTTTATAAGGATTTCATTGTTTAAAATCTAAAGCATAAATCACGTTCTTTTTTTAAAGAAATGCTTATTCTTGTGTACATTATTTTTTACATAGTTACTTTGAATTTGGAAGAACTGCCTATGCAATTGCTCAGAAATTCAACGTCTTAAAGTAAAAACATGTAATGTTGCAACCATGGTGGCTAGCCTTTAATTTTTCTATTTTCTGCCTCTGTGGGTTTTAAGTTTTGGCCTAAAAGTTTCTTCAATGCATCAGCATACCTATTATTTCAATATATTTTTTTTTTATGTTCTCTAACAGAAGCAGTCACTTATGCAGAAGTAATAAATTATAAGTATTCTTCCTGGCTGTTTACAAGGAATTATTGGGAACGCACCTGGGAAAATGTGTTCTTTGAGTTAAAAATAGAGACTTTCACTATAACTACTGCTATGGAAATAGGTGTTTATTTCTAATTGAGTATAACATATTATTGCTTGAAAATAAGTATATGATATCAGCTAAACATTGTGTGCCTGAATGTTTACAGATGTCTGTATGCTAAACACGATGCATAGTATTATATAAGCCAGAATAACAGTGACTGCGTAAGAAGGCAGATTTGGAGATGGAGGCTGCGTAAGTTGGAAGAAAGATGAAGAAAGCAATATAAGGAAAAAGATTATTTAAAAAAACACAAAACTCATACAAATGCATGTTTATGACATTTAAAAATAAAAAAAGAGAAATGGGTAAAAAAGTAATACATAAAATAAAGCTTAAAATTAATTAAGAAACATTAAGTGCTCACAAAGAATTTTAACATTATATTGCATAAAGAACACCATATGTGGGAAATAATAACATAAGACGTGATGTTTTACATGTACTCAAACACATGAAGAAAATGGTGAGAGTTAAGACTATAAAAAATTATTACATCTATGCATTATATTTTAAATTAACAGAAAATAATCATTATGCCAAATGTGTATATTAGGAAAACTGAACGTGCAACTGGCAAAGTCAAAATTCTCAAAGAAGTAAATTATGAATTCAGATGAAAAATTATGGTAAACAAATAGAACTTAGTGATATTTATCAGAAAATCCTAAGATAATTAAAATGTTAATTGTAATAAATAGTTGAAAATATCAGTATTATGAAAGAAAGTAATGCATTGCTAGTCTTTACAAAGTTATTATCCTTGAAGCTCTGAAAAAAAAAACTGCTAAATTTTAAAATCTATTTATTTATTTATTGGCTGCACCATGAGGCATGAAGAATCATATTTCCTTGACCAGGGACTGAACCCATGCCCCCTGCAGGAAGCAGAGTCTTAACCACTGGACAGCCAGGGAAGTCCCTATAATTTGCTGCTTTTAAACACAATGCCACGATACTTTGCTACTGAGGTTGACAGAAGTTTTAATATATTTTTCATTTATCCATAACTTTAACCAATGTTTACCAACCACATTTTATGTTCCAGAAAAATAAAACACTCTGTATCAGTACAACTAGAATGGATGAATGATGCCCATTAAGATCTTTATAATCTGAGTATTGGCATATTACAGATTATTTATAATATTTTAAGTGCTATTATATGGATTGCCATAGATATGAATGCCAAAGTAAAATGATTATTTTTAAATGGCAGAGAAAACAAAAATTACAGAATTCTTTCCACTACAATTATATACATTATGTAAGTGCAATGAAATTTCTAGTAGAAAAAAACAAAATCTTAAACAAGGAGTGTAGAAATACTGTAATTTTGATGTAATAATGCATCAAAATCATGTTTTCAAGTGTTTATTTTGAGTAAAATTTCATTTTCAGGTACACATGTCAGGTACACATTTCATTTCAAGGTATCTGCCTAGACTCTTAATTAATACTAGCATAAAAAGAAGTTGGGGGCGGGGGGGACACAAACAGAATCTCTAAGCCAAAAACCCTCTAGTATCTAAACAGGAAACACATCACAAAATCTATTCACTAGACCTTGCTATATATATTGGCCATAGAAAAATCAAGAGTGTGAAATACTAGCATGTCTCAAGAGATTTGCATGTCAGTTAGACCACCACATTAACAGTGAATATGAACGATTCTAAATAGAAGGCAACATTGAGCAGACAGCCAAAAAATTGTAGATAAAACCCTACCATTTGAACAAGAGATCAAACAAACAAAGTCTTGATTAATACCAGCAAAAGCATAATTGGGAATTACAGAAGGCAGGCAAACCAGGGGAGGCCTCAGCACAACATCAAAAATATATTTACATACATATTCAAATATTTACTGAGCAAGTTCTCTATGAACAATACTTTGTGTGTTTCTTAAAGGAATCTAACATCTTCAGTGGAACTGGGGACAGAGATACAAATTAATCTAACTTTTCTGAAAGAGATGGGAATACCAGACCACCTGATCTGCCTCTTGAGAAATTTGTATGCAGGTCAGGAAGCAACAGTTAGAATTGGACATGGAACAACAGACTGGTTCCAAATGGGAAAAGGAGTACGTCAAGGCTGTATATTGTCACCCTGTTTATTTAACTTATATGCAGAGTACATCATGAAAAACGCTGGATTGGAAGAAACACAAGCTGGAATCAAGATTGCCGGGAGAAATATCAATAACCTCAGATATGCAGATGACACCACCCTTATGGCAGAAAGTGAAGAGGAACTCAAAAGCCTCTTGATGAAAGTGAAAGAGGAGAGTGAAAAAGTTGGCTTAAAGCTCAACATTCAGAAAACGAAGATTATGGCATCCGGTCCCACCACTTCATGGGAAATAGATGGGGAAACAGTGGAAACAGTGTCAGACTTTATTTTTGGGGGCTCCAAAATCACTGCAGATGGGGACTGCAGCCATGAAATTAAAAGACGCTTACTCCTTGGAAGGAAAGTTATGACCAACCTGATAGCATATTCAAAAGCAGAGACATAACTTTGCCAACAAAGGTCCGTCTAGTCAAGGCTATGGTTTTTCCTGTGGTCATGCATGGATGTGAGAGTTGGACTGTGAAGAAGGCTGAGTGCCAAAGAATTGATGCTTTTGAACTGTGGTGTTGGAGAAGACTCTTGAGAGTCCCTTGGACTGCAAGGAGATCCAACCAGTCCATTCTGAAGGAGATCAGCCCTGGGATTTCTTTGGAAGGAATGATGCTGAAGCTGAAACTCCAGTACTTTGGCCGCCTCATGCGAAGAGTTGACTCATTGGAAAAGACTCTGATGCTGGGAGGGATTGGGGGCAGGAGGAGAAGGGGACGACAGAGGATGAGACGGCTGGGTGGCATCACTGACTTGATGGACATGAGTCTGAATGAACTCCGGGAGCTGGTGATGGACAGCGAGGCCTGGCGTGCTGCGGTTCATGGGGTCGCAAAGAGTCGGACACGACTGAGCGACTGATCTGATCTGATCTGAAGGTTGATTTTCTATTCTTCTTTCAGTAGTGGAGTTACTTATACTATGCACTCAAAGAATTTGTAGATATTTTTACTATGTAATTCGCCCATACTTTTCTCTGCACCTAAATTTGTAATACCTTTACTATGCAATTTACCATGTGACTTTTTCTTCTACATTGTAATATTCTAAAGGGTATATTGTATCACATATGTTTAGCTATAATAAACTGTTATGGAATGCATAAAACAATGACCTAGTAGTTCAGTATCTAATAATAGTAAATTTTACGAAAACCATATGCCCTTATTTGGGCAGGGAGGGAGCCAGCATTTTTGGATAAGCACTAGAATACACCAACAAGCTTATTGGCATGATGCATGGATATTGTTCATGACAAACAGATGGGTAAATAGTGAAAGATTTTACTTTTGAGGGCTCCAAAATCACTGCAGACAGTGACATCAGCCATGAAATGAAAAGACACTTGCTCCTTGGAAGAAAAGCTATAGCAAACCTAGGCAGTGCATTAAAAAGCAGAGACATCACTTTGCTGACAAAGGTTTGTAAAGTCAAAGCTATGGTTTTTCCAGTAGTCATGTATGGATGTATGGATGTGAGAGTTGGACCATAAAGAAGGCTGAGAGCTGAAGAATTGATGCTTTTGAACTGTGGCACTGGAGAAGACTCCTCAGAGTCCCTTGGACAGAAAGAAGATTAAACCAGTCAATCCTAAAAGAAATCTACCCTGAATATTTATTGGAAGGACTGATGCTGAAGTTTCAATATTTTGACCACCTGAAGCGAAAAGCTACTCACTGGAAAAGATCCTGATGCTGGGAAAGACTGAGGGCAGGAGGAGAAGAGGGCAACAGAGGATAAGATAGTTGAATGGCATCACTGACTCAATGGACCTGAGTTTGAGCAAACTCTAGGAGATAATGAAGTATAGGGAAGCTGGCATGATGCAGTCTATGGGGTTGCAAAGAGTTAAAAAAGACTTAGTAACCTAACAACAACTGAACAACCAATTAGAAAGAAACCCAAACACCTTATAACCACTAAGAAGACTTCTCAAAATATGTCTCTGATCCCTTTAATTTCATCTCCTGCTAAGATTTCTTCCCTCATTTTGTTCTGAACAAAGAGGTTCTTCTGGACAGAGAGGTTTTTCCTACTCCTTATCGAGATAGTGAAAGTGAAGTCGCTAAGTCGTGTCCGACTCTTTGCAACCCCATGGACTGTAGCCTACCAGGCTCCTCCCTTCATGGGATTCTCCAGGCAACAGTACTGGAGTGGGTTGCCATTTCCTTCTCCAGGGGATCTTCCTGACCCAGGGATCTAACCCAGGTCTCCCACATTGCAGGCAGACGCTTTAATCTCTGAGCCACCAGGTCATCTTTATTTCACCCGCATCACTAAGTGTTCCATTTGCCTGGAAGGCTCAGCCCAGATACTCAGATGACCAGACCTATCTCATTAATCAGTTCTCAGTTCAAATTTTCCCACTCCAGTGTTCTTGCCTGGAGAATCCCACAGACTGGGGAGCCTGGTGGGCTGCCATCTATGGAGTCACACAGAGTCAGAAACAACTGAAGCGACTTAGCAGCAGCAGCAGCAGCAGTTCAAATGTCATCTCCTCAAAGAAACCTGACCTAAACTCTATTAAAGCAAACTCTCCTTTCTCCCTCTTTCTATCCAGTCACCCTCTCTGACATCTTTCATGTACTCATCACCCTCTAAAACACTCTTATTTATGATCTGCCTATATACTTATTAACTCTGTCTTCTGAGAAGACAGGGAGCTTGTTTTGGTTGGTGTTGTTTCCAGATGTATCTGCAATATGCTTAACAGTACCTAGCATATAACAGATGGCAAAAAACAAATTGCTGAATAAGTGAATAACATAGTGAATAGTCATATCTGCTTCTTTATATCCATGTATCCTCACAAGGTACACTATTCATTTGAACTTTGTAAATTAGTATTCATTCCATTTGCAAGCTTCTAATTGCAATGCATACCCAGGAAATCAATGAGCTGATAGCTTGGACATAAAAATTAATGCCTTACCACAACCAAACTATAGATCCTAAGGTCCCAGAGTAATATAAATTAAAACAGACTGTTTTTACCTGACGGAGTGTTAAAAAAGTTGAATGACCAATGATTTAAAAAATATGATGGGAATGAGAATATATCCAGATGTAATACTCACTCGGATAAGTTTTTTAAAGACTCCCATGATACCTGCCAGTTTCAAAAATAGGAAACAGGAGGAAAAATTGCAGGATAAACAAGGTATATTACTAATACTTCATCCTTTGTGAGATACCTTACCATCATCTCTTTGTGGATTTTATGACTTTAAATTTCCAACAATATTATGGAAGAATATGGGGTTTCAGTTGACACTTGTGGTCTCGCCCTATGTCCAGTGGTATATATGTATATACTTGAATATATACGATATATATCCTATCCTCACCCTCTGTTGCATATATGTGTGCCTTCACACACAGGAAAAGGGAAATATAAGGATATAAGCACCACACGGCTCTTTTTTACAGATCAGGGACTGTTGCCTGAAGAGCTTGATGCAAAGCAGATCCTAACCCTGGTGCAACTGTGTATTGACTCATTGTACTTCCTCAATTTACTGAAGATATTTTTTACCAAGTATATGAGAAACTGTACCGGAATATTTGTATGCACTGATTCAACTAATGTCTGTAAAAGCACTGTAAAAGAAAGAGTACAATCACTATTCAACAAAGGAGTAAACAGTGCTGGGAAAGATTACATATCTTGCTCACTGTCATAGCTATTATGTGGAGGAGCTAGGATCTCTCTATTTCCAAGATGATGCTCTATCCAGAGTAGGAGGTGTTTATGTGAATAATGTTCAGTACTAAATCACGAGTAATTTGCACCTAAAACAAAAGTTTACTAGTTTATTATTTCTCTTACTTTCTTATCATGGGACAAACATCTTTTTTTTTTTTTTTTTTGCTGTTAGATATTTCTATATGACCAATTTGCTGTTGTTCAGTTGGTCAATTGTGTCTTTGACCATCTCCCAGAGTTTGCTCAAACACATTCCCATGGAGTTAGTGATGCTATTCCAACCAGCTTATCCTGTGTTGCCCCCTTCTCCTCCTGCCTTCAGTCTTTCCCAGTGTCAGGGTGTTTTCCAATGAAATGTTGCAAATATCATTTTAGAAGTAAACAATTTAGTTTCCAATTCTTAGCAATCATGTTCCCATATTGCATGCCATTCTGACAAAAGATGTCACATATTCTCAATAGTGCACCCACAGAATAGCAAAGCCTCCACCAAAGTAGGTATAAAATAGCATATACTAGTTTATATTCAACAATATCACTATACAGTTTGAGTAACATTTTTTTCTAGCTGATCTTTTTTTTTTTTTTTTTTAATATGTCCTTACTTTTTGACCCTACAAGAAATTCCAGGCTTGCCTAGAATTTTCTCTGCTCTAGATATCAATCACTAGAATCAACCATTTTTCCAAAGGAACTTGTTCCTTTCATTTAAGAATGGTGTTTAGAAATTAAGATGTAGGGAATAAGTGTGCCTTTATTACTATGGTGTCATTGTTTCAAGTCTCTCCTAATGAACAGAGCTATTAAACATGTGAATGTTTAATAACTAGTGCTATATTTTGTATATCTCCATTTTTCTATACTTTTCATAGTATGTAATTAAAAATTATTGTTTCTTACAGATGGTGGCTCAGACAGCAAAGAATCTGCTTGCAGTGCAGGAGACCTGGGTTTGATCCCTGGTTCAGGAAGCTCCCTGGGGAGGGTAATGGCTACCCATTCCAGTATACTTGCCTGGAGAATTCCATAGACGGAGAAGCCTGTTGGGCTACAGTCCATGACATCACAAATAGTTGGACATGATTGAGTGACTAAATCACGTATTTCTTACAGGTAGCTCAAATTCAGAAAACTTTGACTGAGATATGTAAATCCACTCCATTGTCAATCTGATCATTAAAAATCATGTCCATAATTATTATCTATTCATTTATATTTATTTTTGCAAAAATACAAAAAAAAAAACATGTTTTCCAACAGAGAGGATAAAAATAAGTAAGGTATGAGTTCTGCCCTCGAAGTTTATACAATTTAATGAGAGATAAGCAGATTTTGATAGAGCCATCAAAGCCAAATCTTTTGGAGTAAAGAATTATATAGGTGAGTAAATAATACTTGACCATGTATCATTACATGATAGCAATTATACAGACCAAGAATATTACTTAACAAACAGCTGGAAATGGAGTCTAGAATAATACCATTCAATGGCACCCCACTCCAGTACTCTTGCCTGGAAAATCCCATGGATGGAGGAGCCTGGTAGGCTGCAGTCCATGGGGTCGCTAAGAGTCGGACAGGACTGAGCGACTTCACTTTCACTTTTCACTTTCACGCACTGGAAAAGGAAATGGCAACCCACTCCAGTGTTCTTGCCTGGAGAATGCCAAGGATGGGGGAGCCTGGTGGGCTGCCGTCCATGGGGTCGCACAGAGTCAGACATGGCTGAAGCGACTTAGCAGCAGCAGCAGCATTGAGTACCTAGTATATGCTGTGCACTTTGCTAAGTTCTTTATGCATATTATTTCGTTTAATGTTCATAACCAACTTATTAGTTAGTGTCTGAGCCCATTAGAACTGCCAGAACTAAATATCACTGACTGTGCATTTTATAAACAACAGAAATTTATTGCTCACAGTTCTGGAGTCTTAAAAGTCCCAGGATCAAGTCAGCAGCATGTCTGCCTCTAGTGAGAGTCCCCTTCCTGGCTTCCTGCCTTCTCACTGTGCCCTCACATGGTAGAAGCAACAAGAGATCCCACTGGAGCCTGTTTTTAAGGCACAGAATCCACCCATGAAGGTTCTACCATCATGACTTACGCACTTCTCACCTAAAGGCCCCACCTCCTAATACCATCATCTTTGGGAATTGTGATTTCAACACATGAATTTTGAGGAAGACACAAAAATTCAAATATAGCAGCTAGACACCACTGTCATCTCCTTCTTATAAATAGGAAAGCTAAGATGCAGAGAAATTAAGTAAAACACCAAAAGTCAAACAGCTATTAAGAGGCAGATAAGAGATTTGAACAAGGGAAGTCTAACAGGGTTTCAGCTCAACAATGGTAGTTCAGGGAATAGACTGGGCACTGACTGAGACATAGTTAAAAAACATAGCACAGATGAGATAATTGGTGATTGGGATATATCCATGGTAATTCCATAACAAATAGACTTCAGATACTGACAATTCAGTATCAACTTTTAAAGCTCATTCTACAAGGAACTGATGCCTCTCTTGGGAAAGAAGGAAGAAAACCATAAAAGCTTATTTTTCTTTTCTTTGGTTATTGTATAAGTTTATCAGGAAATGACAAGGACCTTTTAAGTCTGGGCCAATCATAAGGTAAGTGGATTCCTCTAATTCTCTATAGTTGTCATTTTATATGCTATTAATTGAGATCTAGGTTGAGATCCTTATTAAATATGTCAGGAATTGTTAACAATACATGGCAGTCACAAACAAGTATCACACACTGAAGTGCTGCATATAATCTGAAACACTTTTGCCACGGCTGCTACTTTGATTTTAAGGAAGAAGAGTATTTGGATGATATTACACATAATGGTTCTTAAGTGATTAATTCATCCCACAGAGTAGTTAGACTTAACTTTAATGCTTTGTAAAATGTGAGCTATACCATGAAGCAGTTGCACCTTAAAATATGAGGTTTAGTGGATTTACTGAAACTATGGTATATTACAATTTTAACAGTATTAAATACAAAATCCTTATTAAATATCATTTGTTTTGCTCAGTTAATTACAAAGTGAATTTTTGTATCAGCGTATATTTGAAAATAATGTTATTCTAAGTGTTCTTAGTTTAAAGAGGAAATAATTATAAAATCATATTGCTATTTTTTAAATGCACATGAAACCCTGTTTAAAGGTACATGTAAACATGGGCATATTTATGGTGATTAAATAAATCCCTGTCCATATACTTACATATTATATAAGAGCTCACTCATTATTTCTTAGCAAATATTTGTATCTTTCATATGAGAAGGGAAATTCATATGGGTTATCTCCATATGGAAAATAAAACAGGATGAGAATACGAAAACAACGGCTAGGCAAAAAGTAAACAAGAAAAATAAAAAAAATCAAAAGATAGTAATTCACAACTCATTATGATTAATAGTACTACCATATCCTCAACTGTAGTCTTTCGTAAAATATCAAATGGATTTAGATGTACTTGATAATTATTTATCTTTCCTATACTTTTATAACTGAAACTAAAAATTTTCTTGAACTAATTGTCTCCTATTATAAGTTAGTCTTTAGATTGTAAATCTAAAGCATATATTTAATGTCATTTACTTTGCATTGTCATAACGCAATACAACCCCTTTTTTTCTTAAATGAAAAAGTTTAATTTATGAACACTGAATCATAATTTTGAATCTAGTTAAAATGCTGCTTATCCTAAAATTTATTCTTCTATTGCTTTAATATTTATATTTAATGGTTTATCAGCAATTCTTAAATTAGACAGTGGCAATACAAACAGTAGATAAAATACAGTTTGAATAGGTTATGGTTTTTATAATGAAAAGAAAATAAGTAATGTTTACTATATACTATTTTTCATTATTGGGATTGCAAAGGAGATTCAAAGAAAGCAGGGCATCCTATTTAAATCCCAGTTAGAATAAGCAGCAGGTACTTAAGTTTAAACAGAAAGCAAATCAGAAACCTAATACAAGTGAACTGGGTTAGTAAAATGGTAAAAACTACAAGTATCAAGATCCTATACCAATGCAGCTGCTCAAAATATGTAAAACAATTTGTAATTATTTTGTTCCAATCTGAGACAAATTTATAAAAGAGGAAGAACACTATAAGTTTCTCTTTGGCATCTGCCTTTGCAGAGAAAACATCAATGAGCAAAAAAAAAAAAAAAAAAGTCAGTGTATATAATTTCATCAATTACATATATATACACATATATATATATATGTGTATATATATGTAATTGATGTGTATATATATCAGAATTTCATGCTAAGATGTTAAAACTGACTTGAGCAAAGTATCAAAACATAGCTCCATACATGATTTTGTGAAATACTGATAATCAATCCGATTTCCCAGCAGGCATTCCTTAATTTGGCAGTCCTCTACCTACACTGTAAAAACATACAGTCTTTTACAGGATCTAGGCCTTTTAAAGCATCTTGTGTTTTCCACTGGCATCCATTAAATACTAACAGGTCCCAGACTCTTCACAGATCCTGAAACCTCTCATCCATCTAAGAGAATCTTGACATTATTGGCATAATTGCCACTCTCCCCATGCCTTCCCTCCCATGGAAAGAAGCTGAAAGAGGACATGATTCAAGTAGCGTGATAAACATCTGAGAAGTTTGTCCATTATCAAACATAATTTTGCAGTTTTACTTATAGCAGTTTGGATCCATTCAAAAAGCAAATAAACCCCTGCTGAGCAATTACCGACGGCCTACAAGAGTACCAGGCACTGTTTTATGGTGCTGGGAGCACACAGAATAAAATTCCTTGAAAATTTACAGTCAATATAAATATTGGTTTTGTTAAAAAAAAAAAATGCAACTCAACTGATTCAATTTTCACCAAGCTGAAACTTGAAAAATAAAGCAGTTTGGTACCTTGAATCTACAAAGCAGAATATTCTTTGATGTTAAGGCAGCTCAGCACTGTGTATTGAAAGCAGTGTATTGTATGAAACTACAGTTCATTCTTCATGTTTGGTATTCTTTAGTTTCCTGCCTAATATATGGAACCATGAAGGCCTCATTAATACTGGATTCTTCAATTTAAATGTTTAAAAATGAAATAGACTTTGGCCTTGTATAACTTCCCTTAGAGATAACATATTTAAGTTACAGACCTCACTCATGATATCATCCAAAGCTGCCAAAGAGACCTAGATTATTAATGTTCTAGCAAATGTAGAGGTTTAGAAGATAGAAATATAGCCACCAACATTAGGTCGGCAATGTGCAAATAAATATTGGGGAAACAATGTCTACCCTCTAACTCTTGTTTATTAGTAAAAGGAAAAGCAATCTTCCTTTTACAGAAGCAGGGAGAATATTGTTTTTGTATATTCTTATTACACATCTCTTCCACCTGTTATATTTCACTAGCTCTTCTCAGTGTGGCTATTCTAATGTTTTACCTGGCGTGACTTTTTCCTATTTACCCCAGGACCAAAATTCCAGCCCTAATCCAATCATTGGTCTTGTCAAAGTATGCCTTTTCATTGCAACCAATCACTCATTCAAATTTAACAATAAATATTAAAAAACAACACATGGTGGGCACTATCTTAGGTGCCAGGGACACAGCTAAGAACAAGGGTCCTGTTTATGAGGAGTTTACATTCTACTGGGTGCTGTGGGTGTTTAAAGCTGAAACTCCAGTACTTTGGCCACCCACACAGCATGGCTTAGTTTCATTGAGTTAGACAAGGCTGTGGTCCATGTGATTCTCTTTGGAACATGCTAAATTTGAGATAAGTAACATACACGACCTACTATATAGCTGGATATATGCATCTGTAATTCCAGAAAGAAATTAGAGCCAAAGACATAGATTTGTGAAGCTCTCTGTTACTTTTGCTCTCTCTTTACTCTTTCTTAGTCCCCACCCCACCCCAATCTGGAGATGCATCACTATGCCAATTTCTACTTTTAGCTTTGAAGCAGATCAATCTTTTCAACAATCATATTCTCTTCTTCGCCAATACTGTCTTAATCACAATAGTTTTGTAATTAGTTTTGGTATGTGACAGTGTAGGTCCTCCAGTTTTTGCCCTTTTCAAATCCACCTTTGCTGTTTTGCTCCTTTGGAATTCCATACCAATATTATAATTAGCTTGTCAGTCTCTACAAATTCACTGTACAGGTTTTGCACAGGGTTTGTTATTAATTCCTAGATACTGATATATTTTATATCATCTTAAATGATACAGTTTATCAATGAATACATTAAAAGAAATTATTTTTTTTTAAACTAAAACTTTAGCTGGTAAATACATTACTAGAAAATGTTTAAATAAAGCTTATTAAAAATAAGCAAAAAAAAAAAACCAACAACAACAACAAAGACCCTAAAGCATGTAGCAAAGGTACTCAGTGACATTATTTTAACACGTTTTCCCTCTTCTTTCATTGAGCAGAACACACTTTGGGCTTAATTTGTGTGGTGTCAGGAGCTGCATATTCTTTTACTTCAACTGAGAACTTGTAAAAATGCAGCCTCATTACAGATAATTTGCAAAAGCCAAGAAAGTTGATAACAATTCTTATAATATCATCAATCATAGACAGTAACATTTAACTGTATTTCTAAGGTTTTTTTTTTTTTTTTCTACTTATCTCTTATTTTCCTTCTGATGAATTCTTATGTATTTCTATCATTACTAAAGTAAAATATTTTCAAATTAATGTGTGAACATTCTAATTTTCCTATTATACTTGGGAATAAATACTTGAAAAAAATCAGTCTAGGAACTATACAACTGGCTTACTAGGAAATGAAATAAAAATACAAATGCCTCTCAACTTTATAGACTTCCTTGCATTATCTGATTTCAACTCACAGTTGCAATGTGTATGTATGACTCTATCCAAAACATCCTAAAACCCTCTTATTTCTCAATATCCTTTTCATTATCCATGACTATGTGAAGGTATCCATTTTCATGAGAAGTAGGTATAGCATATTACCTAGAGAATAGACAAAATAAACATTAAACTTTTTGAAAGTCAGCAAGCATTAAATCAGAAACCAATCAAAACTCAGAACCTAGAAGTATGTAAAATTAGTTGGTTAATTGGAAAGACTGTTCTGCAGGGAAAAGAGAAGTTTGGCAGTGCCATTTCAAACTTTTACCTTCATCCAACCACCATGCCGCTAGCTGGTTGCCTTGATGCCTGTCATTTGGTTTTGATCTTGACCCAGTTAGTGTACAGAGTAGATCAAATTCAGGCCACATTCCATTTGGAATTTGTTGGATCAGTTTATTCAATGTGGAGATTCAATGGTAAAGACTTGGCAATAACATTGACATAATATGAGAAGCTTTACATCTTTGACTGGATTTCAGCCATCCCAGCAACACCCTCCACCACTGTTCTGTAAATTTTGGATGCAGCTATCTCATAGAAGGCTATCTGAGATTATGAAGAGACAACTGTTTGGCTCATTATAAAGTCAGATGTGTTCTTTGGCATTTGAGTGGACAGCAGAGACTTTGACATTAACACATGGCTCATTAGGAATGAATTTGAGCTTGGCCTTTTGCTGCACTTAAAACGAAATACCTAATATAGAGAAGCAACTCCTTGAAAACGCCGATACAATCTCTTAAACATACATAGCTGTAATTTAAAACAAAGGCACCATTCCTCTAGGCATTTGCCATTAAGAGCACAGTGCGTGTCTTAAAACTGTGAGGCAAACAACGAACAGACGGGATCATGTTCCTTTTATCTTTCTTGTTCCTAGTGACAAATACACAGACTTTTCCTGTTCTTCCTAACTGTTTGTCATGTTCTAGAACAGGCTGTCTTGTAGTTTCATGACAGGGTCATGTTTACAGCATTACATAGTAGTTAGTGGTCAGTTACCACTTTTATGATAAATTTGATTTTGCAACTCAGCTGATTCAATTTGCACCCAGCTGAAACTTGAAACATAAAGCAGTTTACTACCTTGAATCTACAAAGCAGAATACTCTTTGATGTTAAGGCAGCTTAGCACCATGCATTGAAACCAGTATGTACACTATTAGCTCAAAGTGTTGTTTTTAACTTACAGTGTTTATCAGCTTTGCATTTCGACTAACCTTCATCATTCTCCTTGCTTCAAGTACTTTCAACAATAAAGTGCAAAGTGTTTCATTCTAAAATAATTTAAATATTATTTTCATTTAATTTTCAAAAAGTCTATATTAGAATCTGTTTTGCTTCTCTGAGCATGTAAAATTGTAAAGAAATAAATGCTACTTTCATAATTTATGTATAACAAAATATACACCCAGTCAATTGAGAGAAGTGTGTCTGCCAGTCCTGTCAGTTATGATGAAAATTACAAATCCCTTATACTTTGAGATATGTTTGCAGAAGCAAATACAACGCTCAGGAAAAGAGCACATCTATCAAACATCTCATGGACAACATGACATGACTAAAAGCTTCAGAACTTGAGTAATGCTGAAAAGCACAAAATGGGTTCACATATTTTTAAACCTTCAAGATTTTAAATGATAAAAAGCCAGTACAAAGAGTCCATAAAAAAAAACAAACAAAAGAACTGATCAAGCAAACTTCTCTAAGCAAACAAGTTTAGTTTGAGACTGAACCAGCATCCACAACATGCTCTTCTGCTACCTACTTATGGTAGTTCCTGAACTAAGGCATATTTCATGCTGCCAATGGTGGAATATCCTGCTAGATAACAATATGGCAAAATTTCCTAAAGGGTCTCTGTCTTGTGTTTAACTGAAATATATCCTAACCAGAATGAATCTATATTCTGTTCTGTTTACTTATGTCTTCATGGTTCTCATAAGAAGCACTTAAACAGATGTTTTTAATTGATTTTAAATCATTTTATCTTTGTGTAAGCTATCTAAAAGAAAAACATGCATGGGTGAACCCAAATAAATAAGATCTGAGAAAAGACAATAACTACATAATTAATAGCATTGACTAGGAATCAGAATAAGTAATTCCTAGCTATAACCAACAATAAACTATTTAAGTTATGCCTCATTTTTTAAATCTGTAAAATAGAAAGAATGACACTTGCCTTTACAAATTCCAAACCTGTGAAGAACAGAATAGAAAACCTATAACACTTTACAAAAATAACAGACCTATAGGACTTGGGGAAATGACATGCAATAAGAAGCCTCAACTTTGAAAATAAAATCTTGAGAGGTTTTATGTTGTTGCTATTTAGCCACTCAATTGTGTGTGACTCGTTGAGACTCCAAAGCCAGGCTCCCCTGTCCTTCACTATCTCCTGGAGTTTAGTCAGATTCATGTCCGTTAAGTCAGTGACGCGATCTAACCATCTCATCCTCTGCTGCCCTCTTCTCCTTTTGTCCTCAATCTTTCCCAGCATCAGGGTCTTTTCTAATGAGCTGGCTCTTTGTATCAGGTGGCTAAAGTACTGGAGCTTCAGCTTCAGCATCAGTCCTACAATGAATATCCAAGGCTGATTTCCTTTAGGATTGACTGGTTTGATCTCCTTCCCATCCAAAGGACTCTCAAGAGACTTCGCCAGCACCACAATTCATAAGTATCGATTCTTCAGCACTTACTCTCACTCCCAACACTCACGTCCTTACATGACTACAGGAAAAACCATAGCTTTGACTATAGTAACTTTGTCAGCAGTGATATCTATGCTTCTTAATATGTGGTCTAGATTTGTCATAATTTTCCTTCCAAGGAGCAAGCATCTTCTAATTTCATGGCTGCAATCACTATCAGCAGTGATTTTGGAGCCCAAGAAAAGAAAATCTGTCACTACTCCCAATGTTTCCCCTTCTATTTGCATGAAATGATGGGACCAAATGCCATGATCTTAGTTTTTTGAATGCTATTTTTTTTTTAATTTTTAAACTTTACATAATTGTATTTAAGCCTGCTTTTTCACTCTCCTCTTTCACTCTCATCAAGAGGCTCCGTAGTTCCTCTTTACTTTCTGCCATTAGAGTGGTATCATCTGCATATCTGATGTTGTTGATATTTTTCTTGATTCCAGCTTGTGAGTCATCCAGCCCAGCATTTTTCATATTATTCTGAATATAAGTTAAATAAGCAGTGTGACATTATTTCCAAACTGTCTAAATTTCCAATAAAAAGTGCACCTTTTACAAATATGAATTTAGATTTCAGGAGTAAGGAATGATATGTTGATTAAGTCAGTAAAATTTCTCCATGTTTATTAAAGGATCATCATCACTCAGTAACTCCGTGAAGTCTATGCCATATTTCTTTTCTGAGCTGAAGATCAAAGTGCTCCTGACCACAGATAAGTGCTCGGGTACAAAAGAATTTGGAATTACCTGAAGAACTATTCATTCTGTGTGATTTCTGGGTCCTTCTGACCAACTTAAATCACATTTTATTGAATGAATAAATCTTTTTACAAAGGAAGCATTCTTATTTAAGCCTGTTTTGTATAGACAATGTGTCTAAGTTGCTTGTTCTGCATAAAGTGTACAGAGAGAATCAACAGTTTGGAAATGTGCCTGGCCCAGGTATTTTAAATCACTTCACTTGGGTTTGGAGAACATAGCATAATGCAGTCAACAGCAAATATGAGAATGGGAGAGAAAGAGAAAGTAGAATTGAAGATGGGTCTTATAACTGTGACCAGTAAACCAAGTAAAAGATTATGTACTATCATAGATAAATTTAAGGATATTTGTACTAAAAATATAATATTCTGCTGTGTACTTAGTCGCTTAGTCGTGTCTTGACTCTTTGTAATTCCATGACTATAGCCCATCAGGCTCTTCTTCCACATGGATTCTCCAGGCCAGAGCATTGCAGTGTGTTGCCATGCCCTTCTCCAGGGGATCTTCCCAACCCAGGGATCAAACCCAGGTCTCCTGAAATGCAGGCAGCTTCTTTACAGTGTGACCCACCAGGGAAGCCCAATAATACTGGAGTAGGTAGCCTATCCCTTCTCCAGGGGATCTTCCTGACCCAGGAATGGAACCAAGTCTCCTGCACTGCAGGTGGATTCTTTACCAGCTGAACTACCAGAGAAGCCCAATATGCTGCTGCTACCTGGCAAATACTCATTCAGTCCTCAGCATGTAAGTGGAAGGAACACAAAGTAAAATGTCTTATTTGTAATAATTCCAGAGTTAAAGGAAATATGAATTTGAGGAATGATGCTTAGAAACTGCTATTCTGAACCTTCCCTCGAGGTCTAGTAGCTAAGACTCCATGCTTCCAATGTAAAAGGAACCAGGGTTCAGTCCCTAGTCGGGGAACTAAGATTCTGCATGCTGGATGGTGTGTCCAAAAACATAAAGAAAATAAAGTAAAATTAGGAACACCTAAAAATATTTTAAAAACTGCTATTCTGTCAAGTACAGCAGATAATAGCATTCAATTCAAAATGTCTTTTGTTAATGATTTTAGAGACCCTGCCACACACATGCACACATACTTTTGTCCATCAAAAATTTTCCAATTAACATCCACTTAAAAATTAAACTGTATTTTAATTTTTATGTGAATGTTATTTTATACTCTGTATTTTATGTATAAACAAGGCAAATGTTACCTGTACAGCAGTAAGAAAAATGAGGTCCTCAACTAAAACACTTCCTGAAAAAGACTGTTCAAATTTTGTATAATATTACTGGTGAACTCACTACTGTATCTACCTACTTTAAAACAGCTCCACATTCACCTCACTCCTTACTGAGCCCTCTTCCTGATCTTCAGCTCCAAAAATGCACATAATCATCTTCTAATAAGCTTTAGAAAAAAGAATCTTGTTTATCCCAGAGTTCCCCAAGGTATGCATGTAAGGTAAGCAACTCCACAAATGATCTGGGATTATGTGTACATGTGAATCTTGGGAACAGTAAGGTTTTTCAACATCATTATTACTAGTGTTTATTGTCCCAAAATTTACACTATACACATCCTCTTACTTATCACCAGTTCCATACATCAATAATCCAAAGTCTGAATTACGAGAACAAGGAAGGAGAATTGAAAAATAATACTTCAGAATTATGCCACATGAATGACCACTTTTAGAAGTGAAAGGGTGGAGACGATTCTCAGCACACAGGACATTTTTGGTTTTAAGCTCTATGGCCTGATTTCTACTTGATTACCATAATTTCCATTTGTGAAGATGTTAGAGGTATACAGCAGAAGAACTTGTGCTCAGTTTTATACTTTCACATACATTTACCACATTATTTTTTTTTACTTGTTTTTGACAGTACTTCCTATATTTTGGAATTAATTTTGAGGAGAATCTATATCACTATCATTTCTCTAATAAGGGACACTTTAAATAGACATTGGTTACTGGTAAAACTGTAAGCACTGACCTCTGCACATTCTGAAGGAAAAGGCTTTCATCCATTGCCAGAAAAGGCCTCTCAGGGATATTCCTACTTGTATTTGGCTGGATTTCTGAGCCTGAGAATCTTCATGTACCACAGAGAAGGTTACTCCTTCTGGTATAATCAACCTATCAAACAGTCATTTATCCTGAACAATACTGTGCTGCTGCCTACATTTAGTCTCATAGTGAGAATAAAGTCATTTCTCATGAAATCTCTTAATAGATACCTCTACAACTCATTATTCTTTATTGTAAATAAGGTGCTAGGCAGTAATAAAACATGATAAAATGGAAAATGCAGTAACGTTTTTGTTAAATCTCAAGTTGGTGGTTTACCTTAAAGCATATTTTTCAGAAAATATTTCTTACATTTAAACAGATAGGACTCAAAACCATCTTATTCAATAATGCTAGTTTCATGGGTATGTGAAATAACTGACAAAGAAAGGAGTAAGACAGGAAACGGGGCATTTAAGCATCAAGTATGCTGACTGCAATGACAATACACTACCATAAGAGAGCTGAAGAGAAAGAATCATGTCCTGACAAAATAAGTTCCATTTAGTTAGGGATCAAACCTGATATCTGGAGCTCCCAGGTGTCTCAGTGGTAAAAGAATTCGCCCACCAATGCAGGAAACACGGGAAACATGGGTTCGATCCCTGGGTTGGGAAAAGACCCTGGAGAAGGAAACTGCAGCCCACTCCAGTATTCTCACCCAGGAAATCCCATGGACAGAGGAACCTGGTGGCCTACAGTCCATGGGGTCACAAGGAGTTAGACACGACTGAGCACGCACACAGCTAAATCTGATATTTGAACACAGCACTTGAAAAACCTATCCACAAGAGGAAAATCAAGTGTAAATAAAGACTGCTTTATCATTTGAATATGGAGAAGGTGATGGCACCCAACTCCAGTACTCTTGCCTGGAGAATCCCATGGATGGAGGAGCCTGGTGGGCTGCAGTCCATGGGGTCACTAAGAGTCAGACACGACTGAGCGACTTCACTTTCACTTTTCACTTTCCTGCATTGGAGAAGGAAATGGCAACCCACTCCAGTGTTCTTGCCTGGAGAATCCCAGGGACAGGGGAGCCTGGTGGACTGCCATCTATGGGGTCTCACAGAGTTGGACACGACTGAAGCGACTCAGCAGCAGCAGCAGCAGCATTTGAATATAAATACAGATTTGGATCAATTTCAATGTCTTTATTTCAGAATTTTGTTTGTGCTATGCAAAGGGTCAAGCATCTCCTTCCTCGTATAGCCAAATGATGGAGCTCATTCACAAAGTTATGTATATTTAATAGTCTAAGGTATTTGAAAGATACTTTTATTCTTTGATCAGATTTGGATAAAACTGACGAATGGGTGAGATTATTTCAATTGTTTAGACTTTATTTTATAATCATAAACTCTTCCATCTAGCTAGACTTGGAGGGGGATAAAGAAAATATAGAACCAGGAAAGTCATTGAGAGCACAAAATTTATAGGATAATGAGAGTAGACAGATGGGTGCTCTTCTGAGCTACGAAAGAAATGGTCTGGTGATTGAGATTAAAACCTAAGTCAAATTTATTAGAGTTGTTCACAGTGGGACATAGTCATTCTGCTGGTTTTGCCATTCCAGGACCCAAAGTGCCCATGGCTTCTAAATCATTTATACATTCTTTTACCTTCTCAAAGATCACATCTGCTATACAATCGATTAAGTCTTGACAATGTCAATAAAAAAGTAGGAACTGTTTGTGTTGGGCTTAGAATTTGGCATGGACAAGATACCAGGAGTGTGCTTCAAGATGAATCTGTGATCATCAAACGTTTCCCCTATATGGACTTGCAGCCAGTGTCATTATGGAATAGGAAGTACTCAGCCTAGCATATAAAGCCCAGAATACTTCTGTGAAAGCAGGAATCTTTATAACCTTCACTCCCAGTGCTAAAAGCACAAAAAATTTCTCCTGTCTTTGGAACTCTGTATTCAAAAAGCTCAAAGGAGACACTGTCCAGGGGCTCAATGTTGATGACGAGTGGAAAAAATACGGTGAAGCTGACTAAGGCTACTGGTAAAAAAATTCCCTGCCAATGCAAGAGATAAAAGAGATGCTGAGTTTGATCCTTGAGCAGATCCCCTAGAGTAGGAAATGGTAAATTGTTCCAGTATTGTTGTCTGGAAAATTCCATGGACAAAGAAGCCTGTCAGGCCACAGACCACTGGGTCACAAAGAGTCGGACACGACTGAGCACACACGCAAAATGACTAAGGCTAGTAGGTCTCCCAGTGGCAGCAAGAGCATCAACAAAACCCAGAACAGGTAAATTTTAATTGAACTCTCTGTTCATTTTTTTCCTTTTCATGTGTTCTATCACATCTCCCAGAACAGGACCCTTCATGTATCCTTGGGCCTTAATATTCTCTTCTCCTCGAACCATTTATTAAAAGAAGAGTTTATAAACATTTTGATCAGATTTCAATATTTCAATATTTTTATCATCAAGGTATTTCCTCATTTATTTATACTGAACACTTTGGAAGAAACTGACATGCTCTGCTGCGTTCTCTCTACTTCTAAGGTGCACATCCTAGTTTCCACTGAAGGTATGTGCAGCTACATGACTTATTACTATTGAGAAATGGTGATGGAAGTGTGGTGTGTCACCTTCAGGCCATAGACCATAAAGCCACTTGGTATACTCTGTGCTACTTTTTCTCTGCCAGGTTAGGGTAGAAAGGTTTATGTTGACCATGGAGAACATACACTGAGAAAGGTAAAGACTCTATTAGTCTGCTTCCTTTAATGACCATGTAGAAAAGAACCCTTTCTGTTGAACAGTTCTACAGAAAACCGTAAAGTTATGTACTGTTTGGTTCATGAGCTGCATTCTGCACTAATATGTTGCAGTAAGTGGATTATGTCACTTTGGGTGCGTGTGTGCTATTGCTTCCGTCGTGGCCAACTCATTGCGACTCCATGGACTGTAGCCCACCAGGCTCCTCTGTCCATGGGATTTCCCAGGCAAGAATACTGAAGTGGGTTTTCATGCCCTCCTCCAGGAGATCTTCCCCACCCAGGGATTGAACCTGCGCCTCTCATGTCTCCAGCATTGGCAGGTGGGTTCTTTACCACTGAGCCACCTGGGAAGCCCTACATCACTTTACATATGTTTATAAAGATGACTTACATATGGTGGAGTATCACACATGTATCCTCACAGGTAACAGATAGAGGAAATTTTGCTTAGCTATTCATCCTAAATATCTTCCAATACTTGTGTGAAAAAAGTAATTTCATTGTTGTAAAGGTTGTATGATATTTCATTTTGCCATATTTTATTTAACTAGTTTCCCATTGACAGGATGTATCATATTTCATTCTGCTATACATTTAAATGTAGTCAGTGCTTACTGAAGGTTCTTTCATAAAATAGTTTTATCATCCCTGATTTATTTTCATATATATTACATCAGTTAGCTGAATATCAGCAATTTCATTTTTTTCAGGAATGCTTGGATGTTATCATCTCCAAGCACTGTATGTGTTTGAGATTCTTCTATCTTCTTTACATTTGAATGAGAACTTGGTGAGGACAAAACAAAAATAATTATTGGTTTATGGGATTATGATTATTTTCTCAAGATTTGTAAGACATTGCTACTGCATCATCTTATGCTGAATATTTTGTGCAGAGTACTTAGACAAATTATACAATGTTTTCCTATATTTTTTGTAATGTGTCTTCATCTGAATACCCAAAGAACTTTATCTTGGTGATAACTGAAACCAGAGACCCCTCCACCAAAATGTCCATACATTATTTTATTCTATTACTTCAATACTAAGTACAGATATAGTAAATATTTACAGCACTCTATTAGTTCCTCTTGCATTCATGTGCCATTTGACCTGGAGGTTCAAATTTTTATCTAATATCTCCATTCTGAAGGAGATCAGCCCTGGGATTTCTTTGGAGGGAATGATGCAGAAGCCGAAACTCCAGTACGTTGGCCAACTCATGCGAAGAGTTGATTCATTGGAAAAGACTCTGATGCTGGGAGGGATTGGGGGCAGGAGGAGAAGGGGACGACAGAGGATAAGATGGCTGGATGGCATCACTGACTCGATGGACGTGAGTCTGAGTGAACTCCGGGAGTTGGTGATGGACAGGGAGGCCTGGCGTGCTGTGATTCATGGGGTCGCAAAGAGTCGGACACAACTGAGTGACTGAACTGAACTGAACTGATACTTTTCTTTCATAGTGTCAATAATTTTAAGAAGCATCAATTGGGTCTAAATTGTATCAGAAGCTGTATCATCTTTGCCTAACTTTATACCTCATCATTTCTTGGGTTTCATTCATTCATTATCTACTGCAAATTACACAATTTTTCAAACTTGACTTTCCTTTCCCTAACTCAGTTTTAAGATGTATCCTTTATAATCCTTACTGCTTTTAATTTGTTTCACTTATTTTATGTCTTTATTTAAACTTTAGGAATCTTTCATAAAAGTGAAAATATTTATTATTTCCTAATATATTCTTTGCCAACAAAGGTCCGTCTAGTCAAGGCTATGGTTTTTCCAGTGGTCATGTAGGGATGTGAGAGTTGGACTGTGAAGAAAGCTGAGTGCCAAAGAATTGATGCTTTTCAAATGTGGTGTTGGAGAAGACTCTTGAGAGTCCCTTGGAGTGCAAGGAGATCCAACCAGTCCTTTAGATCAGGGCTGATCTAAAGGAGATCTGCTGCGATTCATGGAGTCGCAAAGAGTCGGACATGACTGAGCGACTGAACTGAACTGAATATATTCTTTCTTCTTGGTTATCAAATATTTTTCATTGCCTTTATTTTCTTAGGAGTCATATTCTCTATTTTATAATAGGGAGTAATATTTACCTATTATATAAAAATTCCATGAATCTTACTTTTACCATTTTGCTACCTTTTATTCATTATATTTATCTTATCTATTAACCCCTCCATGGATACATTTCATGCTTTGCTATCTTAATTTTCTTTATTTTCAATAATATTTAGATAGCAAGGTTTACCAAGAGCAACAATTTGTCTAAGGATAATGTGATAAAGGAAACTGGAAAATAAACTGGAGGCAATAAAAAGTAAGGAACATACTTCCAAAATATGGAACTGGAGGACAGATGTAACTAAAGAATGTTCGAAACAGACAAATCATCTTTGTTTTCTGCAGCATGGATCCCTAACTCATAGTAATGGTCTGAAGTTAATGTGGGATTAGAAAAATATATGGTGTAGTACTCTATTTCACAAGATCCAAGGCCCACATACCATTCTTCATGTAAGATTCCTGCAATATTTATTCCATTAATTCTGCTGATATGACTCATTCAGGAAGAATATCTTTATTTTTCAATTAGGTATCTTAGAAGACAAGAAGAGTAAAATGCAATTGTTGTAAAGAACATAGATAAACAATATGTTTTATGAAATAACAGAGGGAAAAACATTTCAAGAATTTAGGACATGCAAAATTTTTCCAAGTTGAAAGTGAAATCATGAAGAGCATTGAATAAGAGAGACCATAAATGCTGAATCATTAAAGAGCTTTTAATAGCTCAGAAACATTTTTGAACATCACAAGACATAAAAGTGGGCAGGGTATGTGATGCATGGGAATAAATTAGGAGAACAATTATGTAGGGCCTCTTGACTAAGCTAAAAGAACTTAAATGTTATCTTTTATGGCATGGATAATTGTATAAGTTAAACCTGGTTGGTATACACACCTCTAAGTTTTTGTTGTTGTTGTTTGTTTGTTTTTAAGGAGAAATCTTGCAATACAGTACATGGTAAGCCAGTTTGAATAGACATTATTGGTAGAGAGACCTGATAATTCTCTTGGAATAGTCCAAGTTAATTCTAATTAGTGATCATTTAAATAATGGCAGTTATAGTACACAGGACTCTATATTCAAGAGCAAGTTCATAAAATAGATTTGATGAAATGACTATAAAAATATCAGTAAAGTTGTACTATGATAAGGAAAAAGAAGACAAAAAGTGATAATGGAACTTGTTGACAAGAGAAATCACTTTTATAGTATCTCGGGAGGATAAGTCATAAATTCAATAAAATAGTTTGAGTTAAAACAATTCTAAATAGGAATTCTATATGGAAATACTTGTGTGAACTTTCATTATTAATCATTCTGAAATTCAGTATACTTTAGCAAAAGAGATATTAATTTGAGAGTGCCCAACTTTGAAATGATAAATAAAATTTATTAGAGTTAATGATGTCATCAATCATTTTTCAAGTAAGAGTTTACATAAAATAAAAAAGTAATCAAATTGAAAATGACTAGGAAGCCTGTCATTTAATGTGCAGGTAGAGAAGGATGACAAGCAAAGGCAAGGACTATGAGAAATGTAGTAGGAGAATTAGCTACTACGAGAATAAATAAATTGTAGAAGCCAAGGGAGAACATATTATAAAATTCAGAGTATAGATAACACTATCAAAAACTGTAGAGATAAAATATGGTGAACATTTTCTATAAACAAGTGTAAATTTATGAAAGCCAACACTCAGAAGTTGATACGGAATATAATTTAAAAGATACTGAGTAAAACAGTTTGTGCAATGGCCAGACACTAATGTCTTAAGAAGTGTATATCACTGAGTAGTTTGAGAAAGCTGAGAAAATAAGCACAAAAATTACTTCAAGATAATGCTGTGGTACAGGAAAGATGCATTTTGTTAGGAAATGGATTTCTATAGGCTTTTTCTTGTTTGGTTATTTTCCTTATGAAGAATGCTTATACCAAAGCACTGGAACAAAGAGAAAACAGAGAACAAGGGTGAAAGGGACAAAGAAAGGAGAGCAACAACGGGAAAGGAGGGAATGGAAAGAGAGAGGGAGGGAGTATCAGAATGGGAATGAGAATGAATGAATAAGAATGAATGAATAATGGAATATTGGACACAAATTAGGGGCATAAGTTTCCTGACAAACATTTGTAGGAGACAGAAATTAAGGAAATGTGAGTTTTGGAAAATGAGAAATAGTACAGTCTATGACAATGAAAAGTAGAATAGGTATGATTAGGAACTAAAGGAGATAGAAGTTGTTTTTTCTTTTCCTGACATTATTTTTTAATCTCTAAAATAATCAGCTCAACTCCAGAAAAATAAATGACCCAATCAAAAAATGGACCAAAGAACTAAATAGACATTTCTCCAAAGAAGACATACAGATGGCTAACAAACACATGAAAAGATGCTCATCACTCATTATCAGAGAAATGCAAATCAAAACCACTATGAGGTACCATTTCACACCAGTCAGAATGGCTGGGATCCAAAAGTCTACAAATAATAAATGCTGGAGAGGGTGTGGAGAAAAGGGAACCCTCTTACACTGTTGGTGGGAATGCAAACTAGTACAGCCACTATGGAGAACAGTGTGGAGATTCCTGAAAAAACTGGAAATAGAACTGCCTTATGATCCAGCAATCCCACTGCTGGGCATACACACTGAGGAAACCAGAATTGAAAGAGACACGTGTACCCCAATGTTCATCGCAGCACTGTTTATAATAGCCAGGACATGGAAGCAACCTAGATGCCCATCAGCAGATGAATGGATAAGAAAGCTGTGGTACATATACACAACGGAGTATTACTCAGCAATTAAAAAGAATACATTTGAATCAGTTCTAATGAGGTGGATGAAACTGGAGCCTATTATACAGAGTGAAGTAAGCCAGAAGGAAAAACACCAATACAGTATACTAACGCATATATATGGAATTTAGAAAGATGGTAACAATAACCCTGTGAACGAGACAGCAAAAGAGACAGTGATGTATAGAACAGTCTTATGGACTCTGTGGGAGAGGGAGAGGGTGGGAAGATGTGGGAGAATGGCATTGAAACATGTAAAATATCATGTATGAAACGAGATGCCAGTCCAGGTTCGATGCACGATACTGGACGCTTGGGGCTAGTGCACTGGGACGACCCAGAGGGATGGTATGGGGAGGGAGGAGGGAGGAGGGTTCAGGATGGGGAACACATGTATACCTGTGGTGGATTATTTTATTTCTTTTAAATAAATTAAAAAAAAAATACTAAAGGTGAAAACAGATGACTTGTTTTAGTCCATGCTTGGATTGTCAGAGTTTTAGGATAAACGTGAAGTTGAGACTGCTGGTAGTCCTGGGGGAGAAGTGGTATTGTTGCTATTAAGTCTGGAACCCAGGTTTAGAAGGCTTTGACTTGGAGAGTTCTTACTTCACTTGAAAATCATTTTATATAAATTCTTGCATAAATCTCTTTTTCAATACTGAAACATCTTAGTCTGTGTCTGTCCTCCCTGCATTCACACAGGCAGTCGTACCCATCTTTCCATACATACCTAAATGTTTTATCTCTGTCTTCTCTTGAATTGTCTCCCTTCTCCACACCTAGCTCCCAAATAACCACCTCCATTTTGCTCTAATACATGTGCTGGCAGGTAACTGCACAGTATTCACTTTCTAGATCTCACAAGCTGAAAGAAGAGGAAACTGCTTTCCATGCCTCCACCTCAATATCTCCCCCAAATCAGTTTTAATGCTTGATGTCTAGATATGGCTTGATTCTATGAGTCTTCCAGTAGATTCAATCCATAAAGTGTTCCACAAGTGAAAACTTCTGATCTATTGAAGCTTTTAGCAGTCAACAAAATTTGAAACTACTAATACACATTATAATTTGTTGAACCGTTTAAATTATTGTTAAATTATGTTCATTATTATTATGCTTGAGTATTTTTCAAAATATTAATTGCATACTTACACTTTTAAATAAAATTTTTACCATTATTGCTTTGGGGCTCTTAGAATTTCAGAAGAAACTTTTACATATGCATTCAAATATATTTACTAAGTAAAAGCAAGTCTTAAACATCTGCTTCTACAAAATTTGCTGAGGTCCAGCTATATAACAAAAATGCTGCCACTGAACCACAAGGTAAAAACCATTCCAGAAGAGACAAGCTCAAGTAGTCTATGAAATGTGTGGAATATTTCTAAGATAAATAATTAATAGATAAATAAGAATTAAGATAAATTAAATAAATAAGAAATAAATATTTCTAAGATAAATAATTAATATTTCTAAGATAAGTAATAAATATGAAGTATAATCATTTATAATCTCTTCATCAGATTGAAGTCCAGGAATCAGAAACTAACTATATAAATAATTTTTATAGTTGTATAAATTAAATTAACAACAGAAAGCATAATTTACAAATACTCATTAAGATTTTTGAAAATATAGAATGAAAGGGTCTGTTTAAAGCTTCTAAATGCACAGTACCACACTGTCTCCAAATTTTTTTTAAGTGCCTTCTCCTTTTGTTCTATATCATTCACTCTTTAATCGGTGTTTAGGTTTCAATTACTCTGCTTTCTTCATAGAGTTACTGGCACCCTTTATAATAACTACATTATTGCATTCATATTATTTAAGCCCACTCACAATGCCAGAACTAGTAATTCGGTAGCACTTATACTTGTATTGCAACATGAATTCCATTTGGATGTGTATGTTCCAAAGTCATTTTTTAGGGCTTAATCAATTGAATCATATACCTTTCAGAAATGAATCTGGATACTACAGCCAAATTTCTACCAAAATATTAAGATGTGCCTTATCTGTTTTATTAATGTATTATAAGAATTAATTAGTAATAAGTTTTCGATTCCCTTGTCTTGGCTTTATATAATTTAGAAGTGATTTCACAGCTTCCACATAATTAATTCTGCTACTATTCTTTGATCTTTAATCAACATTTCACATTCGTCTGTTTATTTCTAATGGTACCCTGCAGCTTTTAAATTTACTTTGTTCCCACTTTATTTTCAAGGCCTAAAAGCAAAGCTTAATTTTCTAGATGTAACAACAGGAACAAAACACCTGTGCCTCATTTTCAATAGTGAAAATAAAATGAGAATTAAATAAATAAAAATAATTGAAACAAAAATAAAAAACAAAAAAAAATACTTTCTGTCAAATCCTTAGAATCTCATGTGCTGTTCTTACAGTTTTTCTAATCTTTAACATATATTTGCTATAAATTTGTCAATTTAAAAATCATATATATTTAAGACCTTAACATAATAAATATATTGATATATCTTGAGAAAAAAAGTTGTGACGTCTAAAACATATATGATGGTTTCAGGCATGTTTTATCTCAGAAGACCCATAAAGCTCACAAAACGTACCTATATCCCAAGCACTGGTGCTATTTTATGAGGTGCTGTGTATTGAGTATATACAATATATACTGATTGTCAGAATAAAAAATATCACAATAAACATTTGATTTTCTGCTGTAAGTTATAATTGATTCTATTTAACACAATCAAACATTCTCTAAAGGAGCACACAAAAAAGTTATACATGAATTAAATTAAAAAAAAGAGGTGATATGATTCTATATGTAGAAAATGGCATCTGTTAAGAGTTATAAATATGAGATATATTTCAATTTTAGATATGAGAAGATTCTACTTGCAAAATATTTTACTAAATGGTAATAAAAATAAGCTATTTTTCATAAACAACTCAATTTTAACATAAGGTGATTTATTCACTAACCTTCAAGATAATAAAATACAGTGTAAAAATACTCTAAATATATTGGTAACATCTGACTGGAGATAATGCTCTTTGCAACCCCAGGGAGTGTAGCCCGCCAGGCTCCTCTGTCCATGGAATTTTCCAGGCAAGAGTCCTAGTCGGTTGCCATTTTCCTACTCCAAGGGATCTTCCCAATCCAAGGATGGAATTTGTGTCCCTTGCATTTCCTGCATTGGCAGGTAGATTCTTTACCATTAAGCCTACTGGGAAACCCAATTTAATATTTACTTTTATACAAGTTTGTATTTTGGAATTTTCTCTTACACTTTTTAAATGTATTTAATATTTACTTTTTCATAGTAAATGTGAATGCTTACTATGATCAATGTTTTTTAAATTAATCAGTTTGATAGATTTGCATAAATGTTTAGTGGATGTCTAAAATGTTCTTTTCCCAAATTATTAAAATAAGAGAAACAAATATCAGAATAACTACAAAAATGTCAATGACAATTGCTTTAGGAAATATACACATTGGTAGTTAAAAGTTATTTGCCTGAACAAGATTTAGGAGATGGAATTGAGTAAATTAAAGAAAGGACGATATAATGGCTTGGTAATTGCCATGTAAATACCCCATCATTACACTGTGAATATGTGATTGCTTCTCTTCTTTAAAGAAGACTCCAGTTTACATGGTATTTACTTAGGAACTATTAAATGTAATTACAGGGTGCATGTCAGGAGAATGGAAACAAAGTGGAATTTGGCTTTGCATATCTATATCCTCTAAAAATTAATAGCTATTCTGCAAAAGTCACTCTGTTTGGATATGAGTACATTGCTTGTCCCTGTCATTGTCTGAGAGTGTAATTGCTCAGTTGTGTCTGACTCTTTGTGACATTTTGGACTGTAGCCCACCAGGCTCCTCAGTCCATGGGACAAAAATACTGGAGTGGGTTGCCATGCCCTCCTCCAGGGGATCTTCCCAACTCAGGGATGGAACTTGCGTTTCCTTTGTCTCCTGCATTGCAGGTGGATTATTTACCAGCTGAGTCATCAGGGAAGCACGTCCCTGCCCTTAACCAATTGATAAAGTTACACAGTGATGCCAGAAGAAGTTTTTAACATGATATAACTTTCTCAATATGTTGCACATCTTATTTTAAAGGTATAAAAATATTGCAGCTGAGGAACAAAATGGGTGCTCAAGAAATTTGTCAATGATGCCACATGATGATCTTTGTTCCACAGTTTTCATTACAATGCTCTTTAGAACACAGGTGATAATATATAGACAAGTAAGACTCTGTAGCAGACATTCTGTTTATGAAACATGTTTCCACTGCCTTTTGGGGAAACCAAAATATATTTCCTAGTCTTCCTTACACTTAGATGTGGCTATATGACCTAGGTGTGGCCAAAGGTCACACAGCTCTGGCCTGTCTGACCAAGTCCAACACTGTGTAAATACTGAAAATATCCACATTGTACTTTGTGTGAGTAAGAAATAAACATTTGTGTTAAACCACTGAAATTCAGAGGTATTTGTTATTTATGCATTCACCATAAACAATTATTTACCCTAAATTACACCCCCCAAAAAATTTGACTGTAATTGATGTGCTGCCACTTAAAAACTGAACTGTGTGGCATTTGTTTAGTTACCAAGGAATGGGCAATCAGAAAATAGAAACCTAGAGATTTATGTTGAGTTGTACCAAAATTTGCATCTGCCATAACTTGGAAGACAAGTCTTATACATAATGAGACAACTGTTCTAGAGAAAGTGATTGGGAAGATGAAGAATAAAAAGGTGCGTTGACTTTAAGCTGCCTTTACCAAAATGTTTTTAGAAAGATATAGTACAAAGTTTAAAAAGAATTGGAGGATGTCCAGAAATCAAAAGTCATTAAGGATTGGCAAGTCAACTATTTTAGACTCTCCTTTCAGTTCAGTCGCTCATTTGTGTCCGACTCTTTGTGACCCCATGAATTGCAGCATGCCAGGCCTCCCTGTCCATCGCCATCTCCCGGAGTTCACTCAAACTCATATCCATCGAGTCGGTGATGCCATCCAGCCATCTCATCCTCTGTCCTCCCCTTTTCCTCCTGCCCCCAATCCCTCCCAACATCAGAGTCTTTTACAATGAGTCAACTCTTCGCATGAGGTGGCCAAAATATTGGAGTTTCAGCTTTAGCATCATTCTTTCCAAAGAACACCCAGGGCTGATCTCCTTTAGAATGGACTGGTTGGATCTCCTTGCAGTCCAAGGGACTTTCAAGAGTCTTCTCCAACACCACAGTTCAAAAGCATCAATTCTTCGGCACTCAGCTTTCTTCACAGTCCAATTCTCTCAAACATACATGACTACTGGAAAAACCATAGCCTTGACTAAACGGACCTTTGTTGGCAAAGTAATGTCTCTGCTTTTGAACATGCTATCTAGGTTGGTCATAACTTTTCTTCCAAGGAGTAAGCGTCTTTTAATTTCATGGCTGCAGTCACCATCTGCAGTGATTTTGGAGCCCAAAAATTTAAAGTCTGACACTGTTTCCACTGTTTCCCCATGAAGTGATGGGACCAGATGCCATGGTCTTCGTTTCTGAATGTTTTCACTCTCCTCTTTCACTTTCATCAAGAAGCTTTTTAGTTCCTCTTCACTTTCTGCCATAAGGGTGGTGTCATCTGTGAAGCGTGAACTTCCAGATGTTCTAGCTGGTTTTAAAAAAGGCAGAGGAACCAGAGATCAAATGGCCAACATCCACTGGATCATCAAAAAAGCAAGAGAGTTCCAGAAAATCATCTGCTTTATTGACTGTGCCAAAGCCTTTGACTTTATGGATCACAATAAACTGGAAAATTCTGAGAGAGATGGGAATACCAGACCACCTGACCTGCCTCTTGAGAAACCTGTATGCAGGTCAGGAAGCAAGAGTTAGAACTGGACATGGAACAACAGACTGGTTCCAAATAGGAAAAGGAGTATGTCAAGGCTGTATATTATCATCCTGCTTATTTAACTTCTCTGCAGAGTACATCATGAGAAATGCTGGGCTGGAAGAAGCACAATCTGGAATCAAGATTGCTGGAAGAAATATCAATAACCTCAGATTTGCAGACTCTCCTTTAGAAAGTGCCAAGTATGGGGAGAAAAAACCACCAACAGTTCAGTGAAAATGAAATAGGTAAAAGAACTAAACAGCTGACAGAGAGAGAAAAATAGAGAGTAAGATAACTCAAAACTAAGTGCAGTTTGGAGGTTCCTTAAAAAATTAAAAACAGAATTGCCTTATGACCCAGCAACCCCATGGTTGAGAATATATCTGGAGAAAACTCTAATTTGAAAAGATACATGCATCCCAATGTTCATGGCAGCACTACTTACAACAGCCAAGACATACTAACAACCTAAATGTCCACTGATGAATGAATGGATAAAGACGCGGTATATATACCTACACATACACAGACAATGGAATATTACTCAGCCATGAGAAGGCACAAAATAATGTCATTTGTGGCAACATGGATGACATAGAGATCATCATATTAATAAGTGAAGTAAGTCAGACAGATAAAAACCAAATATCATACATCACTTATATGTGGAATTTAAAACAATGGTACAAATTAACTTATTTACAAAACAGAAGCAGAACCACAGACATAGAAAACAAACTTATGGTTATTATCAAAGGGGATAACCAGAGCCCAGGGGAGAAATAAATTAGGAGTTTGGGATTAATAAATACATACTACTATATTATAAAAAAGGGTAAATAACAAGGGCCTACTGTATAGCACAGGGAACTATACTCAATATCTTGTCACAACTTATAATGTTGAAGAATCTGAACAAGACTATAAAACTAAAGTGTATTTAAAACCTTTGGGAAAGAACTGGGTGATCTTATTGACCCATGGAACTGATTGGATTCATATAGATCAGAAGGTTAGCAAGTTTTTTTCACGAATTATATAACCCAAAGAAACTAAAAGTAAAATCTAAAAATACTAGTGGCTTTTCAAGCCTTAAAAAAAAAAAAAAAAACTTCACCAGTAAGCACACTGCAAGCACATGTAGACCCCAATCAGGACATACTTTATTCACATAAGATATGATCACAGAGAATAACAAGAAAGGCTCTACATGCATGGTGAAGCCAAGGCCCTAGGAGAACTATGGATAGAAAGAATAAGGATGTTTGTCCCCAAAATCAAAATCAGCCTAATGAAGGAATCTTCCTAATCAACTCCCACCATGCAAGAGTCTTCATAAAACATGCCTAGCAGGATATCAAACACTGAAAGGTATCTGCAATCCTGTGTCCTCCAGTTTCCATATTTTCTTTTGTCATTCTGGACCTTCTACCTCACTGTGTATTTGATGTATTAGGGACAGATAACTTGTCTTTTCCAGTTCATTGATGTCTGGACCAGAAAAATATAGCTGGACTTGATGGAAAGGATAGAGTATCATCAGAAAAGCTTTAAGATGGATGGAACAGAAAGAAAAAATGTTGGCTTTTCTCCAAGGGTTAGTGCATCCAATATGTGGGAGACAAGTACACATGTTTGTTGATGAAAAAGTCAGACAAGCTATGCAGAGATTGCTTTCCCTGCTACCTTTGTCTGAGACTTAGTTCCTCCAAACCCGACTTGGGGATGCAGATTTACAAATGAGTTTGTATACCTGTGCACAGGAATGGAGGAGGTAGGATTCTGTAAAAGAAGTCGTCAAACTGTTATGAATTCACTACAAAAGTCCCAGTCATCCCACGGGGAACGCTGAACTGAGAGGGCCCTTAACAGTTGCCCTGCCTGTGGCAAGTTGGCCAGGTCTTTATAGACCACACTGACCACTCATAGAAGGGGTAGCCTCTGAGGATCAGACAAGAACTACTGTGTCGGATCTCTTCACTTGAGGGCAACTTCTAAAGAAAGAATTAGTTGAAAGCTATCCCCTACCAGCAATTCAAGCAACTGGAGAAATAAGCACCTCAGTCCTGATGGGGGATCTGAAGGACAACGACTATTCTCCAAGGCACCGAAAGCAAAAATATATTTGCTGCTCTGACACACTTGCAGTCAGGTATGGTGACACAATGAATGGATACATCCAATTCCCAAGCCTGGTTAATAAAATTCCCCTGCATGATCCTCAACATTCTAACCACCCCACATTCCCTGCCCCCCGCCACAAACACACACATCCTGCATGTTACAGATGATACAGCAAAGGACAAGGCTCCATAGTGAATCTAGAAGGTCAAACAAACTTTGGATCCTAAATGACTGGGATGAATATTGTCACTTGACAAGAAATATCTAAGTCTGAATTTTTCTATAAGGAAAAAAAAAAATGAACCTGTTTTGTGTTAAGGAACAGAGATTTAGGAGTTACTCCTTTTTTATTTTATTTTTTAACTTTACAGTATTGTATTGGTTCCTCCTTATAGACAGACATATTATTTATGATGGGCTTCCCTGGCAGCACAGGCAGTAAAGAATCCACCCACAGTGCAGGAGACCCAGGTTCAATTCCTGGGTCAGAAAAGATCCCCTGGAGAAGGGAATGGCAACCCACTCCAGTATTCTTGCCTGGAGAATCCCATGTCAGAGGAGCCTGGCAGGCTATAGTCCATGAAAGAAAGTGAAAAATGAAAGTGAAGTTGCTCAGTCGTGTACAACTCTTTGTGACCCCATAGACTGTAGCCTACCAGGCCTCTCCGTCCATGGGATTTTCCAGGCAAGAGCACTGGAATGGGTTGCCATTTCCTTCTCCAGGGGATCTCCCGACCCAGGGATCGAACCTGGGTCTCCTGCGTTGTGGGCAGACACTTTACCCTCTGAACCACCAGAGATAGCCCATGAGATTGCAAAAAAGTTGGACGTCATCTTTGGAATAAAGATCCATATTATGACAATAAATCATATATATGTGACAATATATAATTTTATCCAAAGTTCAAAATAACAGTAGTGGTGATATAATAACAAGAAAAAAATTACAAAAAGAAAGAGACTCTGCATATTAGTAATTCAAATTGAGCTCCCACAGTTTGTTTGTTTGTTCATTGGTTAATTAAAGAATTGGATGGGATCATCCAGGTTCTTTCCAGCATTAAAATCAGTGATTTTATGACATTCTCTCTAGGATAGAATGGTGGCAAACAATCATTTTTTTTTAAACTTCATAATTCTATAAAGCTGCGTGGGTCACCCAGTGTGAAATCTGATATTTAGAATTCACGCCAAAACCCATGTAATTCATTTACCGTAAGCCCTATGCTTTATCACTGGCCAAGATTCTGACTTAGATGCTACATGTTCATGATTAATGTGCTTCTTTGGGGATGTTCAATGCCTTTTATGCCAGAAACTAACTTTGCTATTGACTGAATGAATTATCACACTTTTCTCTTAGGACTGGGTGCTTCACACTCAGGTTATCCTAATATGTAGACGATTTATACCCTAGTAGAAGGAATCTGCTCTTGCCTGGAGAATCCCAGGGACGGGGAAGCCTGGTGGGCTTCCGTCTATGGGGTCACAGAGAGTCGGACACGACTGAAGTGACTTAGCAGCAGCAGCAGCAGCAGCAGAAGGAATCTGCAGAAAAAAATGTTCCCTCTTTCCTTCTAGAAACTGGTGTTTCTTGTGCTACTAGAAAATATTTCTATGATTAAGTTCATCATAATAATAAAGGTGCTTTCTCCTCAAAAGGTGTCTTTCCTGGCTATTCATAGTTGTTTGGCCAGTCACAGTGTCAGATTATGAGAGAATCCACTGGTATAATGTGTATTCTAGGTGTAAGTACTGCTTAACAGCAAATGCACAAGGCTTCCAAAACTGTGTGCAGACAATAGTCAGGAGGGAGAGCTTCACGTAAAATTAATAGCCACCTTGTGCTTTAAAAAAAAAAAAAAAAAATCAATGTATTATTGAAACGGTACTCCTTCAAGGTTGCACACAGCTGGTTTAATGCTGATTATGCTTTAAGACAGAGAGAATAATTAAATAGGATAGAAAATGGTATAAGGTTATTCATGACAGAAAAGATGCCAAGAACACTACAACAAAGGCCAGTGCCTGATAAAAGAAACTAAGATAAATTTAATGAAAAACTACTAGTTTACAAGTTTTTTTCCCCCTCATCTAGAGTTAGCTTGGTAAAAATACTGTACACACTTGAAGAGTTCTACACTTTAAAAACCACTCTAATACACATTCTTGTTCTCATTTCTAGGTTTATATGCAGTGAATAGGGCACATAAAACCCAATCAAGCTTTTTCATATATATGTTAATCAAAATAAAACAATGTTTTTAAAGCAAAGGACTCTTAGGGGCTAAATTAAAACATAAATGAAATAAAAATTTAAGAAATACAATCCTATCACAATTATTTTAATGAGTATTCATGAAATAAACCTATATCATTAGGTAATTTTAGGGAACTTCGGTTTCATTGCTAATGTTTTTAAAAAATTTATCAGCACTTGATTTTTTCTGTCATGCCCTTTTGTTAATGATGCATTGATACTAATCTTTTAAATATTGATGCTTCTTTAAGCATAATAATTAAAATTACTCAAATATTCCAATATCATTTTAAAAAAGCAATATTAAACCCATTCATGTTGTAATTCTTGTTCTCATATTGTAGAGAGTTAACATTATGATATTTTTCACTTGAAATGACTTGTCTCATTTAAATTAGGTTATTTTAAATGTTATTCCCTTGCTGAATCCATTTCAAAAATGTACTAGCTTTGTTATTATTGGTTAATATCCGAGATCTTTAAACTATTTAGTACACAGATGCATATGACTTAAAGGATTTCAGAATCTTTTAAGAAACAATTTAAATGTATCCATTACACATATACACACACACATTCACAGAGGCTGAGGTTTGGGGTAATTCTACTCGTCTCTGATGAAATCACTACAATTTACAAATTAAAGCCCTAACTATAATGGCTCTGATAAGTATATAGAAAACATCTAGTTCTTTAGTCGGATGGTTGCACAAAAACATTTCATAGAGGAATCACAACTATTTGCTACATTCTCTTCTATGAATTTTAAACTCTCTAAGCAATGATGTATCTCCCTGAGCATCTTCATTCTCATTACATCAGATAAGGCAAGAGCAGGATTAAAATGTCTCTTTAAAGAGGAAACAAAAGTTTGGGCTGGGAATTACTATTTTAAAGAAAGAATTATTTCTGCAGATTTTGCATTGGTTCAGTGGCAAAATTGCTTCTACACTGTTTAGCTCAGCATCCCGCTGGTTGTTCAGTCTGTCACAATATATAAAATATCATTGCTCTGATACCACTGCAAGCTTTCCAAGTGATTGCATTCCAGACATAATTAAGAATAAACTAATGCCTTCAGACATGCTACTTTCTCCATTTCAAATGATCATTTTACAGAAGAATGCATTATATTTTTCCATCAGAGTTTGATTTACTACTCATAGCTGAAGGATAAATTTGATCTCTTTTATCTATTGGATATTTTAGAATAAATGCCTCCTTTCATTTAAAAATTTAGTAATTTAAAGTTATATTACCTCTTCTTATCAATTCATGTTCTCCCATAATTTTCAACTCTTTTTGAAAAAAGCATCTTACAACTTTTTCATATTACTTAAACTGATTTCCAAAGATAAGGTAATAAGAACTCAAAAGGAAAACCTCATTTTAGTTGCCCTTTAATAATGTGCTTCTAAGAGATATACTGGAGTTATATAATTCTTAGCTGACTTAACAAAATGGAAAATTTCCCAGATATTATCTTGGTATTTCAGGCATCAGTGAAACAGGGATATGAATGTTTTGATTTTTAAGTCAAACAAAAAGGTGCTTTTTGAAAAGTACTCAGATGTGACCTCAGAAAAGCCTAGTTTAGAGATTTTGGGACTTCATTCTGATAGCCAAGAGCACAGATATCATATTTCATCCTTCTCACCAATTCTTGAGATACCACATTTCATAGTAAATACTTCGCAGAAATTGTCAGTCACTCTTCCCATTGGGCTCCTTACTGTAAAAAACACTTCATTCTCAAATTAACAATTTTGAATAGATAACTTCTAATGGTGTTAAATGCAGAGACATTACTTTGTCAACAAAGGTCCGTCTAGTCAAGGCTATGGTTTTTCCTGTGGTCATGCATGGATGTGAGAGTTGGACTGTGAAGAAGGCTGAGCGCCGAAGAATTGATGCTTTTGAACTGTGGTGTTGGAGAAGACTCTTGAGAGTCCCTTGGACTGCAAGGAGATCCAACCAGTCCATTCTGAAGGAGATCAGCCCTGGGATTTCTTTGGAAGGAATGATGCTAAAGCTGAAACTCCAGTACTTTGGCCACCTCATGTGAAGAGTTGACTCATTGGAAAAGACTCTGATGCTGGGAGGGATTGGGGGCAGGAGGAAAAGGGGATGACAGAGGATGAGATGGCTGGATGGCATCACTGACTCGATGGACGTGAGTCTGAGTGAACTCCGGGAGTTGGTGATGGACAGGGAGGCCTGGCGTGCTGCGATTCATGGGGTCGCAAAGAGTCGGACACGACTGAGCGACTGAACTGAACTGAACTGAATGGTGTTAAAAATGCCTCTAATTCAATTCAACCAGAATATTCATTACCACCACATTTCTATTCTCAAACTTGATTATTTTGGTTAATAGGACTTTTACAAGATCCCACTCAACTATTTGCCTTGTTTGAACCCCCTCTGTACATCTGATAAATGATTCCCCTGACTATGCTGTATAAGAGGCTATATGTAAATGTCTTTTCCCAGCTTCACAATGTGAGATCTAAGGAATTCCTTTTGCAATACTCCAGTCAATGGACCTCACACATTCTATTGCTTTATCTTGATCATGGGTAGGTTTCTTGAAAAATCAAGCAGAAACAAGTTACCTCTGAAGCATTAAACTATCTACTGTAGCAAGTACAACTGAAATTATTTTCTTTTAAACCAGTTGATTTCACATGTTTTGCCTTCTAAATACATCAGATCAGATCAGATCAGTCGCTCAGTCGTGTCCGACTCTTTGTGACCCCATGAATCGCAGCACGCCAGGCCTCCCTGTCCATCACCAACTCCCAGAGTTCACTCAGACTCACGTCCATCGAGTCAGTGATGCCATCCAGCCATCTCATCCTCTGTCGCCCCCTTCTCCTCTTGCCCCCAATCCCTCCCAGCATCAGAGTCTTTTCCAATGAGTCAACTCTTCACATGAGGTGGCCAAAGTACTGGAGTTTCAGCTTTAGCATTATTCCTTCCAAAGAAATCCCAGGGCTGATCTCCTTCAGAATGGACTGGTTGGATCTCCTTGCAGTCCAAGGGACTCTCAAGAGTCTTCTCCAACTGCTGCTGCTGCTGCTAAGTCGCTTCAGTCGTGTCCGACTCTGTGCGACCCCATAGACAGCAGCCCACCAGGCTTCCCTGTCCCTGGGATTCTCCAGGCAAGAACACCACCACAGTTCAAAAGCATCAATTCTTCAGTGCTCAGGCTTCTTCACAGTCCAACTTTCACATCCATACATGACCACAGGAAAAACCATAGCCTTGACTAGACGGATCTTTGTTGGCAAAGTAATGTCTCTGCTTTTGAATATGCTATCTAGGTTGGTCATAACTTTCCTTCCACAAGCATTTAAAAATATTTTTGTATGTGTTTAAGACAAATTTATAGCTACCCTCATATAGAATACCTGTATCTATCACATTTTAGCTGAAATGAACAGCCCAGTCAAAAGACAGTACTTCAATGGAATGACTTTTTAAACTAATTTTCATTAAGGCATCAAATATTTTATTCAAAGTTCACTTCTAATAAATAAAATTGTTCTAGCAATACAAAGATAAATTTGGTATGTCTAATACTGAATATATAAAGAAATTATTTAATTTTGAAAATTATGTAATTGAAGTACTTGGCTTACTCACATGTTATATCCAATCCCTAAGAAATCAATATTCCATCAACAGAAAAAAAAAGTGCATTTATTTGAGCAGCTGTTGCATCAATTGCCAGATTCACCCTGATTCATCTTTGTTTCAGTTTCTCTCCCCCTCAGCAGCAGTTCCACAGATAAACATACACTGACCTTTGGTAAGTTATAATCAAACCACTTCTGCTTTATATTCGTTAGAACCTATAGGCTTTTATAGGATAGCTTTGAGTAAAAAAAAAAAAAAAAAAAACATTAAATTGTTTCATTTCTCAGAGTGAGGTATGACTGGAACCACTTGGGTTCATGAAAAATCATGCTGAATCCAGTGAGAGATGGCTGCTTTTAAAGGCACAGGATATGATTCCCCTGTCACTTCATGCAGCTAGATTGCCTCCAGACTACCCGATATGAAGAGCTGACTCATTGGAAAAGACCCTGATGCTGGGAAAGACTGAAGGCAGGAGGAGAAGGGGAGACAGAGGATGAGATGGCTGGATGGCATCACTGACCTGAGTGTGAGCAAGCTCCAGGAGAGAGCGAAGGACAGGGAAACCTGGCATGCAGCAGTCCACTGGGTGGCAAACAGCTGGACATGACTGAGTGACTGAGCAACAACAAAACCTGGCCAACTTGTTTTTAAATTCCTGATTATGCCATGTTTGTTCTGATCTGAAGGCCTTCATGAATCCTATTCCCTCCATCTGAAATTATCCAATCCCACCTCTCCAACTCCACTCCCTAGAGGACATGTACTCAATGTAGCATGTCTAGCTGACCTCATTCTCCTTTTCACCCCACCTATTCTTGGTCACATGCTTTCCCAAACACATGAAACTGCTCCTTCACTCCACTTTCACAACTATGATAAACTTACTTTTACTGTTTTCTTTTTCACTCTGTCAGCCTTACCATATGTTTTAATTGCCAATAACACTGCACCCGTGTCTATTTTATAATCACTTCATTACCAATAAATGGATGTTTGATAAATGTTTAGCAAAAATCTATTCAAATAATACAGATACATTTACAGAAGTATTTGGAATATAGACTTTTTTTTTCCAACAAGAATAATTCTAAGTAAGTATTAGTGGAGTAAGTATTACTATTGTAATTAACAAAATACTTAGTAGGTGCCTTACTAGTTAGGATACATTCTGCTGCAAGAAAAAAAATGATTAAGAATTCAAATTTTTAACAGTAAGGAAACTTATGACGATCAGGCATAGGAAGAACCTAGACTTCTTTTACTCAGTGCTCAAACATACGCTGAGGGCTCCGGGTTGTATTCATTTTAGAATCATAGGTGTTTTCTCACACTAGACCACTCTGACAAATCTATATGCCACTTCCAGAAATAAAAAAGAAAAATCAGAGAAACAAGTTTAATTTGTCTATTTCTCTTTGAAGCAGAATCTTTTTTTTGTCAGCTGGAGTGATATTATACACCTTCAGTTTAACCATTCACTAACAAGAAGAAAGGGATCACCACGATTAGCTTAGAGAAGCCAGGACCTACTCGGACAGCAAAAAACTGTGCCAATCACCCCTGAGGCACAAACTATCAGGAAAGAGATAAAACAAATTCGTTTTCTCTTAGGAATGAGGAAATCATTTGGGGGGATTAAAATTAGGTAGGTAGCAAACAGTGTCAGAATTAGTGACTAAAACTGTAAGGTACTGAGGAAAATAAGAATTTTTTTTTTAAGTGATACAATTTCTTCTGGCATTTTATATTTTTGCTAAAGAAAACATTAAAAAGCACATTGTGGTGTGTCTTTTTTTTTAATTTCCCCAGAACATTACACAATTTTCACCTCATAATTTGTGTAAGCTCTTTTCTTCCCTTTTAAAATATAAGATATTATAGGCTTGAGGTTTGGATAGGGTTGTGCAAGAAGCAGGGGGAGGAACAACAGCAAATATGAACAAAAGTGATTGTCCTACTGTAAAATTACAAAAGTGAAAAGAGGCAATGTGTTCCATCTATCTTATAGGACAAAGTTAGGGCAATGAAGTATCTTTTATCTTGGGAAAAATATAGATAGACAGAGATAATGTCTGTATTATCTGCATTTTCTTCTAATATCAAATAAAAGCATTAAAAAGTGACATGGAATGAGGAAATATTTCTTGAGGTGACTTTAATTATAAATTTTTTATGATTCCATAAAAAGGGTTCTAATTTTTTCTTTATTTTCCTTTGTCTTTAAATGAGCTAATATCCTACTAATGAATTCAGTTGAAATTGGATATAAGGTCAATTAACATGTGTTCCTTGCAGTCAAGAATATCGTGAAAAGTATCCTACTGCTGCTGCTGCTAAGTCTCTTCAGTCATGTCCAATTCTGTGCGACCCCATAGACGGCAGCCCACCACACTACCCTGTCCCTGGGATTCTCCAGGCAAGAACACTGGAGTGGGTTGCCATTTCCTTCTCCAGTGCATGAAAGTGAAAAGTGAAAATGAAGTAGCTCAGTCATGTCCAACCCTTAGCGACCCCATGGACTGAAGCCTACCAGGTTCCTCCACCCATGGGATCTTCCAGGCAAGAGTACTGGAGTGGGGTGCCATTGCCTTCTCTGAAAAATATCCTAGCATGATACTAAAACCTCAATATATATAAGCAGGAAAGTTAATCACCATCATTACCACTTATACCTCATTCTGATAACTGCTGAGTCTTATAGCAGTAAATTACATAGACACTATAAAACAGCAAAACATAATTATATTCAGCAGAGAACTCAAAATACCATATACAGTAACAGCCTTAGATTTAGTGATTATTTATAAAAAAATAAAGAAAAAAAAACACTAAGTAACACTGGTTTTATCATAGCAAAAGAGATTTCAAAAAGCTCTCTAGTTTCAAACTGGATATAAGCAGCCTCTTCTATCCTAGTATCACAATGTTTTACAATTGCTCTGACCAAAGTTAATCATTGATTATTCAAGGAAAACATACCACTATGGGCACTTTTCAGGCCCCTTTGCTTCAACTTTATTGCTCTCTTCCTAATTTTGATTATTTCATCCCTCATTAACATAACCCCTAAAGGATAACAGAAGGAATGAAGCTGAACACAGTACAAATAAATCGGTCAAAGCGACGCTGGTAGAGGAAAGGACTGAAGACTTTAGTTGAATATCAACTACTGATTATAGTGCAGTATTCAGAATACATTACTGAAAGAGTTAAAATGTCAAAAATATTACTTAAGTCAAGCACAAAGTATTTGAGTCGTATATTCCCTTGAAAATTTCAGAGCACTTAACAGCATGATAAAGTAACACTGCATTAAAAGAAATCAGGAGTTTGATTATAGGAGTATCCTATAAAAAAATGATGTTTTGATACTCAAGTAAACTCCCTATCTGGTCATTCCTACATTTTGGGACACAAAGAAAAAAATATGTTCACTTTTAGCATCTTTATTGAGATACAATTGAGGTAAAATGCGTTATATCTGTTTACGTTTTCACACGTGTATTATCACCACCAACATGGTAGTGAAGACATCTATCACCCTAAGTTTCCAATGAATTTTAGAGTCAGATTTTTGTTTTTAATTGCTCAACAAACTGCATTAGAATTTTGATAGGGGTTGAATCGAATCTGTAGATCACTTTGGGAGAGTATGCCACCTTAACAATATTTAAGTCTTCTGATCCATGAATACAAGATCTTTCTGTTTATTTAGATCTTTAATTTCTTTTAGAAATTACAGTCTCAGTGTATAAGTTTTATACCTCCTAGGTTAAATTTATTCTTAAGGGTTTAATTCTTTGTGATGCTATTGTGAAAGGAAATGATTTTAAAATTTATTTTCAGAAATTTATTGTTCATCGCTAATCCACATAAATACAACTGATTTATGTATGTCGACCTTGTACCCGGTAACCTTGTTGGATTTACTTAATAATTCTAGTAGTTTTTCATGGATTTCTTAGTATTTTTTTATATATAAGATCATGTTATCTGAAAATAAAGGTAGTTTTACATCTTTCTTTCTAATTGGAATGCCTTTCTTTCTTTTTCTAACCTGACTGGTTGGTTTAGATGGAAACTCCAGTGCAATGCTGTATATCAGAGGTAAAAATATTCATCCTTGTCTTCCTCTTAATCTTATGAGGAAAGCCTTCAGGTTTTCACCATTGAGTAACAGTGGATTTTTCATAAACATTCAGTCATGTTGAGAAATCCTCTTTATTCCTAGTTTTTTGTTTTTCTACTTGAAAATATATATATATATATATATATATATATCATGAAATTGTTAGGTTGAAATGACTTTTCTGCATCAGTGGACATGGCCATGCCTGTTTTTCATTCCTTCATTCTACATTGATTATTTTTCATACTATGAACTACCCGTTCATTCATATATAAGTTCTACTCGGTCATAGTATATATAGTCCTTTTAATATGTTGCTGAATTTCATTTGCTAGGCAATGGCACCCCACTCCAGTACTTTTGCCTAGAAAATCCCATGGACGGAGGAGCCTGGTAGGCTGCAGTCCATGGGGTCCCTAGAGTCAGACACGACTGAGTGACTTCACTTTCACTTTTCACTTTCATGCATTGGAGAAGGAAATGGCAACCCACTCCAGTGTTCTTGCCTAGAGAATCCCAGGGACCGGAAGGAAGCCTGGTTGGCTGCCGCCTATGGGGTCGCACAGAGTCGGACACAACTGAAGTGACGCAGCAGCAGCAGCAGCAGCAGCAGCAGCAGCAGTGTTTAATTGAGGACTTTTACATTTATATTCATAAAGATACTGAAAAGATAAAGAGATCTGCTTTCTTGTAATGCCTTCAATAATGCTTCTTGTAATCGCTTCATTATCACGTTAATGAGTTAGGAAGTGTTCTCTCATATTTTTTTGTTAGATTTTGAGCAGAATTGGTAATTCTTCTTTAAATGTTTGGTGGAATTAACCAGTGAGGCCATCTCACTCTGGACTTTTCTTGGTTGGGAGGTTTTTTATTTATTCAGACTCTTCTGTTATATCTATTCAGTTTCTAATTTTTGAGTCAGTTTCAATATTTGTTTTGGTTCAGGAACAAGCCTGTCTCATGTTGGCTAATTTATTGGTATATAGCTTTTCACAGTACTATCTAAAAATCCTTTTCTTTAAGTAAGGTGATTAGTAATGTCCCCAATTTTACTTCTGACTTTAGTATTTTGAGTTATATCTCTTTAATTCTTGGTCAGTCTAGGTAAGAACAATCAATATTTTGATCTTTTTAAAGAACTAATTTGGTTGTACTGATATTTCTGTAGTTTTTATATACTCTTGTTTCATTGATCTCCATCTTTTATTCTGCTTGCTAGTTCCTTTGGTTGCAAAATTTAGGCCACAGATTTGGTACCTTCCTTTATTAATATAGACATTTATACCTATAAATTTTTCTCTAAGCAATGCTTTCACTGCATCCCATAAATTTTGGTATGTTTGTTTTCACTCATATCTAATTTCCTTTGTGATTTCTTCTTTAATGCTTTGGTTGGTTGAGCGATTTTTACATTTTAAAATTATTTCCACAAATTTGTAAATGTTCCAGGTTTCCTTCTGTTACCAATTTCTAGCTGTTTCCAATGTGGTTGGCAAAGGAACTTTGCATGTTTAGTCTTTTATTATTTATTGATGCTTGTTTTTTGACTTAATATGAGATCTATCCTAGGTAATGTTTCATGTGTACTTGAGAAGAATATGTAAATTTCTGTTGTTTGACAGAATGTTCCATATAGGTATAAAAGAGTCTCCTTAGTGTATAGTGTATTTCAAGTTCTTTATATTCTAGTTGCTATTCTATTTCTTTTCTTCATTATTGAAAGTGGGATCCCAAAGTCCCAACTATTATTATAAAAAAAAATCTATTTATCCTTTCAATTCCATCAATTTTTATTTCATATATTTGGAGACTGCATTGTTAGATGTAGAAAAGGTACATGAATACACTGAAGAACTCTACAAAAAAGGTCTTAATGACCCAGATAACCATGATGGCGTGGTCACTCACCTACAGCTACACATCCTGGGGTATCAAGTCAAGTAGGCCTTAGGAAGCATTACTACAAATAAAGCCTAGTGAAGGTGATGGAATTCAGCTGAGCTATTTCATATTCTAAAAGATGATAATGTTAAAATACTACACTCAATATGCCAGAAAATTTGGAAAACTCAGCAGTGGCCACAGGACTGAAAAAAGGTCAGTTTTCATTCCAATTCCAAAGAAGGGCAATGCCAAAGAATGTTCAGACTACTGTACAATTGTGCTCATTACACATGCTAGCAAGGGTATGCTCAAAATCCTTCAAGCTAGGCTTCAGTAGTACATGAATGGAGAACTTCCAGATGTTCAGTCTGGATTTAGACAAGTCAGAGGAACCAGAGATCAAATTGCCAACATTTGTTGGGTCATGCAGAAAGCAAGGGAATTACAAAAAAAAATCTACTTGTGTTTCACTGGACTACACTAAAGCCTTTGACTGTGTGGATCACAACAAATTGTGGAGAAAATTCTTAAAGAGATGTGAATACCAGACCACCTTACCTGTCTCCTGAGAAACCTGTATGTGGGTCAAAAAGCAACACTTAGAACCAGACATGGAACAACAGACTAATTCCAAATTGGGAAAAGAGTACAACAAGGTTGTATACCGTCACCCTGCTTGTTTAATTTATATGCAGATTACATAATGCTAATGCAAGGCTGAATGAATCCCAAATGGAATCAAGATTGCTAGGAGGAATATTAACAACCTCAGACATGCAGATGATACCACTCACATGGCAGAAATTGAAAAGGAACTAAAGAGCCTCTTGATGACGGTGAAAGAGGAGAGTGAAAAGCTGACTTAAAACTCAACATTCAAAAAAATGAAGATCACAGCACCTAGTCCCATCACTTCGTAGCAAATAGATGGGGAAAAAGTGCAAACAATGGCAGATTTTATTCTCTTGGGCTTCAAAATCACTGTGAATGGTGACTAGAGCCATGAAATTAAAGAGGCTTGATCCTTGGAAAGAAAGCTATGACAAAACTAGACAGCATGTTAAAAAGCAGAGACTAGTTTGCCAACAAAGGTCTGTCTAGTCAAAGCTATGGTTTTTCCAGTAGTCATGTATGGATGTGAGAGTTGGACTGTGAAGAAGGCTGAGCGCCAAAGAACTGATGCTTTCAAATTGTGGTGCTGGAGAAGACTCTTGAAATTCCTTTGTACTGCAAAGAGATCAAAACAGTCAATCCTAAAGGAAATCAACCCTAAATATTTATTGGAAGGACTGATGCTGATGATGAAGCTCCAATACTTCAGCCATCTAATACACAGAGCCAACTCATTGGAAAAGACCCTGATGCTGAAAAAGATTGAAGGCAAAAAAGAGAAGTGGGTGTTAGAGCTGCTGCTGCTGCTGCTCCTAAATCGCTTCAGTCATGTCCAACTCTGTGCGACCCCGTAGATGGCAGCCCACCAGGCTCCCCCTTCCCTGGGATTCTCCAGGCAAGAACACTGGAGTGGGTTGCCATTTCCTTCTCCAGTGCATGTAAGTGAAAAGTGAAAGTGAAGTTGCTCAGGCATGTCTGACTCTTAGCGACCCCATGGACTGTAGCCTACCAGGTTCCTCCATCCATGGGATTTTCCAGGCAAGAGTACTGGAGTGGGGTGCCATTGCCTTCTCCAGGGTGTTAGAGGATAGGATGATTAGATAGCACCACCAACTCAACGGACATGAATTTGAGCAAACTCTGGGAGATAGTGAAGGACAGGGGAGCCTTGCCTACTACAATCCATGGGGTTGCAAAGAGTTGGACGTGACTTAACAACTAAACGGAGAAGGCAATGGCACCTCACTCCAGTACTGTTGCCCAGAAAATCCCATGGATGGAGGAGCCTGGTAGGCTGCAGTCCATGGGATCCCTGGGAGTCGGACATGACTGAGCGACTTCACTTTCACTTTCCACTTTCATGCATTGGAGAAGGAAATGGCAACTCACACCAGCGTTCTTGCCTGGAGAATCCCATGGATGGAGAAGCCTGGTAGGCTGCAGTCCATGGGGTCACAGAGAGTTGGACACGACTGAATCGACTTAGTGGTGGTAATAGTAGTAACAACTAAACAACAGCTGAAGAATTGATGCTTTTGAACTGTGGTGTTGGAGAAGACTCTTGAGAGTCCCTTGGACTGCAAGGAGATCCAACCAGTCCATTCTGAAGGAGATCAGCCCTGGGATTTCTTTGGAAGGAATGATGCTACAGCTGAAACTCCAGTACTTTGGCCATCTCATGCGAAGAGTTGACTCCTTGGAAAAGACTCTGATGCTGGGAGGGACTGAGGGCAGGAGGAGAAAGGGACGACAGAGGATGAGATGGCTGGATGGCATCACCGACTCGATGGACGTGAGTCTGGGTGAACTCTGGGAGTTGGTGATGGACAGGGAAGCCTGGCGTGCTGCGATTCATGGGGTTTCGAAGAGTCGGACACGACTGAGTGACTGAGCGAGTGACTGAACAACACAATTTCATAACTGTATGTTCAAAATGGATTCATTCTATCACTTTGTCACATAAAAGTTTTGCTTTTAATACACAAATGCATTTTATCTGCATATAGTATTATTCTCCATATTTTATTTCCAAAGTATTCATGTTTCATTTTTAAGTAGATGTCTTGTAGATAGCGATAGTTCAATTATGTTTGTTTGTTTGTTTTGTCAGCTTCTTTTAAGGGGAGAATGTATTTATCTTTAATATAACTATTATTAAGGAAATACTTCTCTCATTTGTTTTCTATTATTTATGTCTTTTACTGTTGTTGCTAATCAATTTTTCTATTAAAGTTTGTTTAATATCTCTTTTTGCATACATATCTTGATTCCTTTCTTCTTTTACTGTGTAGTCTTATTTTATTAGTGGGTACTCTGGGGATTGTAATTATCCTAAATTCTAATTATCTTGTTAAAATTAACAATTTTGTTTCAATAGTATACAAAAAGTTGCTCATATGTAGCTTCTTACCACCCCCCTCCACATTATATGGCTATTGTCACAAATTATACTTTTTATATAGATTGTGAGCCCTCTGAGGTAACTTTATAGTTAATATTTTATGCATGTCTTTTAAATCATATGTTTATAAAGAAGAATCTTGAGGGTAGCCTTGCCAGTTATAGAATTATTATTTACCAGTTTTCCTGTCTCAGGACTTTAAAGATTTCATTCACTATTTCTTCAGGACAAATGTGGAAGTGCAAGGTGTCTCAGGTCTTTTCTAAGGATGTGTCAGATTTATGCATGGCCTTCTAAATTTCACACAACATGCAGGAGCTTTTCAAAACTGACATTTCTCCATTAATCTCCTTTCCAAGATTCTTCCTTGTCAAACTTTTTGTTCTGCTTGTTGTTTGCCGCAAATGTTACCAGGCCCTATGTGTTAATGGTTAATTTCACTTGTCTTTAAATTCTTTCAACAAATGCTGCCCTGGAAGTGATCTCAGTTCTGGGGAAGGTCCAAGGCAGATGAAATAAAGGCAAACCCAAATTCATCCTCTATGTGCGTCTCCATTCCTGCTACGCAAGTAGGTTCATCAGTACCATTTTTCTACATTCCATATATGTGTTAGTATATAATATTTGTTTTTCTCTTTCTGAGTTACTTCACTCTGTATAACAGGCTACAGGTTCATCCATCTCGCTACAAATGACTCAAATTTGTTCCTAGAGCAAGAAAAAGAGAGAGTGCAAAGAGGATATATATACATATATATATACATATATACACACACATATACATATACATACACATACATACACACACACGCATATATATATATGTATATAACACACATACACACACATACATACATATAAGACCAATTCACATTGTATGGCAATATAATGTTATAAAGTAATTATCTTCCAATTATAATTAAAAGATAAATTCAAAAAATATTAAGTAAATAAAGGCAAACTCTTCAGGAAACCAACAAACATGTAATGAGATACAACCACAATTTTTGGAAAATAAGATCTGTTATTCCTTCTGTAACAGCAACCAGTACCAGGGATGCAGGCTGCTGTCTTCAAGGTTTCCCCAAGCTGAGGAGTGAGAGAGGATATTCAGTTCAGTTCAGGTGCTCAGTCATGTCCAACTCTTTGCGACCCCATGGACTACAGTATGCCAGGCTTTCCTGTCCATCACCAACTCCTGGAGCTTGCTCAAACTCATGTCCATCGAGTCTGTGATGCTATCCAACCACTGCATCCACTATTGTCCCCTTCTCTTCCTGCCTTCAATCTTTCCCAGCATTAGGGTCTTCTCTAGTAAGTCAGTTGTTCCCATTAGGTGGCCAAAGTATTGGAGCTTCAGCTTCAGCATCAATCCTTTCAGTGAATATTCAGGACTAGTTTCCTTTAGGATTGACTGGTCTGATCTCCTTGAAGTCCAACTGACTCTCAAGAGTCTTCTCTAACACCACAGTTCAAAAGCATCAATTCTTCAGTGTTCAGCTTTCTTTATGGTCCAACTCTCATATCCATACATGACTACTGGAAAAACCATAGCTTTGACTAGACAGACCTTTGTCAGCAAAGGAATGTCTCTGCTCTTTAATATACTGTCTAGGCTTGTCATAGCTTTTCTTCCAAGTAGCAAGTGTTTTTTAATTTCATGGCTGCGGTCACCATCTGCAGTGATTTTGAAGCCCAAGAAAATAAACTCTATCAGTGTTTCCATTGTTTCCCCATCTACTTGCCATGAACTGATGGGACTGGATGCCATGATCTTTTTTTGAATGTTGAGTTTTAAGCCAGCTTTTTCAATCTCCTCTTTCACTTTCATCAAGAGGGTCTTTAATTCCTCTTCACTTTCTACCATAAGAGTGGTGTCATCTGCATATCTCCGGTTATTGATATTTTTCCCAACAATCTTGATTCCACCTTGTTGATTCATCCAGCTCAGTATTTCACATGATGTACTCTGCATAGAAGTTAAATAAGCAGGGTGACAATACACAGCCTTGACATACTCCTTTTCCAATTAGGAACCAGTCCGTTGTACCATGTCCAGTTCTGTTGTTTCTTGACCTACATACATATTTCTCAAGAGGCAGGTGGTCTGGTATTCCCATCTCTTTAAGAATGTTCCACAGTTTGTCATGATCCACACAGTCAATAGCTTTACTGCTGCTGCTAAGTCGCTTCAGTCGTGTCCAACTCTGTGCGACCCCATAGATGGCGGCAGCCTGCTAGGCTGCCCCGTCCCTGGGATTCTCCAGGCAAGAACACTGGAGTGGGTTGCCATTTCCTTCTCCAATGCATGAAAGTGAAAAGTCAAAGTGAAGTCGCCCAGTCCTGTCCGACTCTTAGCACCCCATGGACTGCTACCAGGCTCCTCCATCCATGGGAGTTTCAAGGTAAGAGTACTGGAGTGGGGTGCCATTGCCTTCTCCAGTCAATAGCTTTAGCATAATCATAAACCAGAAGTAGATGTTCTTCTGGAACTCTCTTGCTTTTTCGATGATCCAAACGATGTTGGCAATTTGATCTCTGGTTCCTCTGCCTTTTCTAAAACCAGCTTATACATATGGAAATTCTTAGTTCAAGTACTGTTGAAGCTAACTTGGAGAATTTTATCATTACCTTGCTAGCATGTGAAATGAGTGCAATTGTGAAGTAGTTTGAGCATTCTTTGGCCTCACCTTTCTTTGGGATTGGAATGAAAACTGACCTTTTCCAGTCCTGTGGCCATGGCTAATAATAGAGTATGTTAAAATTACAGAGTTCTCATCAAAATTCATGTTTCATTTTTTTCTTTGTTAAGCATTCTCTTGCTTGTGTTAAGTTTTTGATTAAATGTTAGAATTGAAATAGTTTATCCTGACAGTTTTGCAAACTTATTCATTCTTATTGGAGGCAAGGAGTTTGAGATTTCCCAAGGTTATCATTTTTACTGATCTAATTCTAATCATGCCATTTTTAAAACAGTTGATATTTTATTTCTTCTATTTGAGCCCTTATGTTTTATTTTTCTTGCACAATTGCAATGCTTACAATTTCTAGTAATATTACAGTGTAGCATAAACGAGGTGATAGAAGTTATCTTTATCATGTGAACTAACAGGGAAAATTTAAGTGGATCACTTTTTAAATATTTATTTAAGAATAATTTGAATACTATAAAAATTACATTCAAGTGACTTTTTATAAAGTTGCAGAGCTGTGCACCCAAAACCATATTCCAACTTTAGAACATTTCCCTTGACCTCTACCCACTTGCAATTACTCTCCATTCCCATCCACAGCCACAAGGAATCACTAATCCATGTCACATATCTATAGATTGCCTTTTCTAGAGACTGCATATTAAGAAAGCATAGCATATGTCATTATTTTGTATCTAATATCTTTCAGTTGTCATATTGTTTTAAGTTCATCTACCATGTGGAATGTATCAGCACTATTTTCTTTTATATTGTTGAAAAACTTTCCAGCATATGAATATATCCCAGTTTATGTATCCATTCACCAATCAATATACATTTGGATTGTTTTCAGTTTCTGATTATTATAAATAATGCTGCTATAAAAATTAATATAATAATTTATGTTAATATATGCTTTAATTTCTCTTGATAGATACCTAGATATAGAATTACTGGCTTGTATGATCTGCCTCTTGAGAAATTTGTATGCAGGTCAGGAAGCAACAGTTAGAACTGGACATGGAACAACAGACTGGTTCCAAATAGGAAAAGGAGTTCTTCAAGGCTGTATATTGTCACCCTGTTTATTTAACTTATATGCAGAGTACATCATGAGAAATGCTGGGCTGGAAGAAACACAAGCTGGAATCAAGATTGCCAGGAGAAATATCAATAACCTCAGATATGCAGATGACACCACCCTTATGGCAGAAAGTGAAGAGGAACTCAAAAGCCTCTTGACAAAAGTGAAAGAGGAGAGTGAAAAAGTTGGCTTAAAGCTCAACATTCAGAAAACTAAGATCATGGCATCCGGTCCCACCACTTCATAAGAAATAGATGGGGAAACAGTGGAAACAGTGTCAGACTTTATTTTGGGGGGCTCCAAAATCACTGCAGATGGTGACTGCAGCTATGAAATTAAAAGACGCTTACTCCTTGGAAGGAAAGTTATGACCAACCTAGGTAGCATATTCAAAAGCAGAGACATTACTTTGCCAACAAAGGTTCATCTAGTCAAGGCTATGGTTTTTCCTGTGGTCATGTATGGATGTGAGGTTGGACTGTGAAGAAGGCTGAGTGCCGAAGAATTGATGCCTTTGAACTGTGGTGTTGGAGATGACTCTTGAAAGTCCCTTGGACTGCAAGGAGATCCAACCAGTCCATTCTGAAGGAGATCAGTCCTAGGTGTTCTTTGGAAGGAATGATGCTAAAGCTGAAACTCCAGTACTTTGGCCACCTCATGTGAAGAGTTGACTCATTGGAAAAGACTCTGATGCTGGGAGGGATTGGGGGCAGGAGGAGAAGGGGATGACAGAGGATGAGATGGCTGGATGGCATCACCGACTCAATGGACGTGAGTCTGAGTGAACTCCGGGAGTTGGTGATGGACAGGGAGGCCTGGCGTGCTGCGATTCATGGGGTCACAAAGAGTCAGACACAACTGAGCGACTGATCTTATCTGATGATAAATTTGTGTTTACTTTTCCACAAAACTACCAAATTATGCTCGAAGTGGCTGGTACATCTGACATTCCCCTAAGGATGAGAATTCCAGTTTCTTCATAATCTGGTCAATATTTATGAAGTGGTGTCTTATTGTCATTTTAGTTTGCATTTCCCTAATAAATAATGATGTTGATCACTTTTATGTCCTTGATTACCATTTGAATACCTTTTCTGCTGAAATATCTAATAAAAATCTTTGAATTTTTAAATCTTTACATTTTAATTGGGTTGTTATATTAATTGCAAAGTTATTTAAATTTCTGAGATACACATACTTTAAGAGACATGATTTGTAATTATTTTCTCAAAGTCTCTTAGTTGTCTTTCCGTTGGCTCACTGGTATCTCTCAAAGTGCGAAAGTTTTTAATTCTCATGTAGTCCAATTTAATTTTTTTTAATTTATGGATTATAGTTTTGCTATTGGGATTAAGAAACATTTGCTGACTTCAAGTTCACAAAAATTATTGCTGCATTTTCTTCCAAGAATTTTATAGCTTTAGCTTCTACATTTAGTTCTATCATCCATCTTAGTTAATCTTTGTATATGCTGAATTCATTATTCTACATGTGGTTATCTGAATGTCTCCGCATAATTTCTTAAAAAGACAATCCTTTCTCCACTGAATAGCCATAACATTTCTATAGAATTGCCTTGGCATCACTGGTAAGCACCTTTAACCACCTTTAAAGTAATCAAGCACATATTTTTGTTGTGGTAATTGACATTGTTATTAGAATTACTCTTATTATTATTACACCCAGCTTTTGTTAGAATGTAGAATCCTACATTATGTTAGCACAGGGACCTTATCCAGACTCATTGTCACCAGTTGTTTCTATTTAAAAAGCACAAAGCCATCTGAACAGCTGAATCACCTACACAATCTTTTCCAGAGTTAGAATAATCCTCAATTCATAAATATTTTATAATCAAAAGATACTCATCTGACACAAACACTATCCCCTAAGAATTTAAATGTTATACATTCAAATTATAAATAATGGTGAAATAAATGCCCAAATTAAGTATATGTCAATATACACAGACACACGGACCTTACTGCTATATACTGGATACACAACAGGATATACTGCTGTGTATCCTGATATTATTTCACTCAAAAATAAAGTATGAATGTATTTACATGTCACTGGTATTCATAGACATTTTTTTATAGCTTCACAGTGTTCTATAATGTGCAGCTTGTAATATAATCTTATTAATTTTCTATTATAGAGTATTTCTCTGGCATCAGTGCCTACATGCCAGTCTTTTAAAATAGATTATGCTCTGATATCTCTTCAGTCTTCAAGTCCATATCCAGGTTATAATTTCATAAAGTCTAGAAATCTGAACAGGATGCCTTTACCTTGCTGTTGTTTTATAATTGCTTTACCTATCTTGAAATTCAATTATCATATTTTGTGTTCAGGCCAAGTTGAACAAACTACTACCTAAATTATAACTCAGAAATAATGGAGTGTGCATCAGTTAGTTCATACCTATCTTATACATTTTTTAAGTGATCTTTTTTTGTGGGGGGACTGAAAAGTAACATGTTAGACTATTAGAAGTAACTTGTGTTAGTATTACTACTGCTGTGTTGTATTCAACACAAGTTTTCAGAGTAAATTCTTACCTCCTCTATGTCTCAAGCTTAGACACTTAGGCACCAGTCAAAATGAATTGGTTATTACCTAGTCTCCTGATTTCCTGAGTTACATATCATAGGTCATGTGTAGATATACATACAATAAACATTTGAATCTTAGTTTGCTGAATAATTGTGCAGGATGGATTCAACCTCAACAGATAGCTACAGCTCGAAATGTTCTTTAAAACTTACTCTTTAAAAGAAGTTTATATATATATATATATATATATTTATTTATATTTATAGACGTGTATATGTTTATCATATGCACATACACAGAATAACAATGAAAACCAGTCATATTTTTCATTTCTTCAAGACTGCTCATTGGATTTTAGAAAAATATGGCAGAGCAGCTATTACAAGACATCTAAAAAACACTTAAAAGACATTAGTTTTAAGGAACATTATGAAAGTGTCCTCTTGGGAAGATAAGCAGCAGCTTATAACATTAAAGCCCTAAGAACTGGGCAGAGCTGGTATTTCTCTATGTTAACGACTATACAAAGTAACAATTATACAGTTATAGCACCCAGATCACTGCATCAAAATTTTTCATTTTTATGTCAGTGTTTTCACTCTTTTTCTGTTCATTTTGGGTTGCCTTAGAAGAGAACAGTTATTCTTTGTCAGGTTGAGGGCATTCAAGTGAACCAAAAGGTCAATCTAATTAAAAAAGGGAAAGAACTTCAAACCACAAGGGGAAAAAAGATCCAGCTAAATGCCAAGGAATTTATATTACTGAATGCATGAGGTAAACAGTCAAACAATGAGATGAATGCACAAAGGTGTCAAAGAGAAAATAAAAGAGTCTGTGACCTTTAAATTATTATTATTTTTTGTAAATTAAATGATATTTACTCCTTGAAAGAGAAACACTGCACATCAGAAACATTTAAAAATACAATTAATTTTTACCATGTCTTAGTTTTGAAAAGCTTTATTTTCCTCCAATGATTCACAACAATATTTATAAACTATTGAATACAGAAATTATTCCCAAGGATACACTTAATAATTTTAATTTTTATTCTTTGCAAAAACTATCCATCATTTGCAACTGCCCTCCCCAAAGTGCTATTCAAAACACATTGTTAAAGTTGAGTTAAACCTTTACAAGAACCGATTTTAACTCTGTGGTATTAATGGCTTACAAATCAAAATAGAGAAAATAATAGTATCTGGATTTTTTCACTGTATTCCCTCCTCTCTCCCCAAGCCATCCATGTGATTTTAACCAACATGGAGCCATACACTAGTGAGTATATAGTACTCATAGAATTTAAAAGTTTAATAAAGGGTGAGGGTGCATTAACTGTTAGACTGACTACATTGCAATCTGTCACCCAGTGATTTTTAATGCATTTTAAACATATAGCTAGATGCTTTATAGTAGAAGTCTTTTGCCAACTGCTAAGGACTTTTGTGTCACCAAGAACTTTCGTGTCATGGTGGATGGGAATTGAGACATTCCATTAATAATTTCATCTCTTGTTAAATTTACTGGCCCAAGCATATGATACCTTGGATCAATCTTGTTTGTTTTTTGGGTCTATACTTTAGAAAATTACATGGGGAAAAAAAAAAAAAGCATAATGCCTCTGCAAATTGATGGGTTTTGGTATTACCTGGCTTGTCAATAACCTAAAATGTTTACATTTTCCTTAGCCAAATCATTTTTATTTTTAGAGAAAACCTAGGCTCCATTGCCCAGGTGGTAGTCGGGCTCTGGAATAGATTTGAGGCAAAACATTTCTCCTACAGCTTTCCTCCTTTACCTCAGCAGTTAATTCTGACTGTAATTATCCTAATTTCCTAGGCTAATATCACAGTCCTCCACTCTGATAGCACTCAAGCCCTCAGCACGCACACTTGGTTAGACCCTGGCAAACTAGGTAGATCTTGCCTGGTTTCTTTGCCTTTGGTGGTTCCAGCACCACACACACCTGCATCTGTTCCTGCTTTTTACAAAATACCACTCAAAATCCTGGGCACTGTCCACTGAGTTGTTCCTTATTTGACAGGACCACGGATTTGCCTCTAGTCTGACTCACACCCTGGATAAATCCTAAAGTTGTTTACGATGGCTTGAATTACAGTGGAGCCCACTGTATCTTTAGTTATTTGTCCCTTGGAGCTACTGATCAGGCCAGGAAGGACCAGAGGCCAGGAAGGACCAGCCTCTATAATGAGATTAATTAGCCCCAAACTAGCCATATATTTAAGGAGTGGGTTTTGGCTGAGTCCTATCTATCATGTCATGTACTTGCTGGATTAGCAAGTAATGTCAAAGTGTTAGTATATCTTCCGTTGATGATTTCAGTTTTAAGGCCTACCCAACTGTCATTTTCACTAAAAACAGAAGATCAATCATAATGTGGTTAACTGTGTGTCTGCACATAGACCTTGTCAGTTACCCTCTGTACCACCTACGTTATATGAAAACATTTCTGAAGGAGCATTTACTATAAATAATGAATAGGATGATTCACTATTCATCATTCCAACAGGCAAAATCAAAATCAGAATTCAAAAAATAATTTAAATAGTGATATAAAGAAAGCTGAGTGCAGAAGAATTGATGCTTTTGAACTCTGGTGTTGGAGAAGACTCTTCAGAGTCCCTTGGACTGCAGGAGATCCAACCAATTCGTCTTAAAGGAGATCAGTCCTGGGTGTTCACTGGAAGGACTGATGTTGAAGTTGAAACTCCATTACTTTAGCCACCTGATGTGAAGAGCAGATTCATTTGAAAAGACCCTGATGATGGGAAAGATTGAGGGTAGGAGGAGAAGGGGACTACAGAGGATGAGATGGTTGGATGGCATCACCGACTCAACGGACATGAGTTTGGGTGGACTCTGGGAGTTGGTGATGGACAGGGAGGCCTGGGGTGCTGCGGTTCATGAAGTCGCAAAGAGTCAGACTCGACTGAGCGACTGAACTGAACTGATACTGTCCATGTTCCTTTCTTACTTTATAACTAAAATCCCTTTATCTTTGATAACATAAAGTTGAGGACATGTATAATTTTCAAAGATAGAACCATGTCTGTAAAACTGTATTATATATAAACTAATATAAACATGGGAAAACATGATAAATGGTTATAATCTCAATAAAGTTCTCAGACACAGAATATTTTCTTTTAATGGAAATCCACTGATATTCACTTGTCAAGTCCTCTGGAGAGCTTCTAGAGACTGTTCTTTGCTATGAAAGTGCTGAGATATTTAGATTTCCTTTCTGAACAGGATAAAATCAGTGGAGGCCTCCAAAAAAAAAAAAGCAAAATAAATACGAAGGCAGACATCAGTGGATCTGATTTGTGGTAAAGTAGAAGGATTTTTTTTTTTTTTTTTTTTACACTGGAGTACTTGTGCTTAAGTAGTGATTTTCTATAAATCTTTACTGATGGTCTAAGGATTCACTATGACTTGTGAATTGTATAACTGTCCTAGAGAATTAAAAGGCTTGATGACTTGGAACATAATGTTACTCTATCTCCACTCACTGTGGCTTGTCTTATGATCCTTCCTTGAAGAAATTCTTACTGGCTATAACAGTATTCACTGACTACAATTCACAATACAAATACAGTTATGAATCCATGATGTTATTAATGAGATAAAAATATAGTTTAAATTTTCAAGAGATCCTAATTTTTGGAAGGATTCTGAAAACGAAGCAGGAATAGAAAGACACAAAATATCAACTTCTCTTGGATATCTCCTCTCATTTTTTATCTCTAATACCACACACACATTAGGCAGCCAATATTTATTTTTTGCATGAATTGATTATTAATGTTTTGAACTGACCCTTCGACTTAATGCTCACAAGCTCCAGACTTCACTATTCTTGGAAATTCGACTCATGTTGCTAGTAAACAGAAGCTAGAATGTATAGCAATGATAATTTGTACTTTAAAATCTACCTTCTGAAGGGCACTAACGTTCAGTTTAGACAAGGCACTGGAAGAACAGAATTATAAAGTCAGTCTTTTGATGAGTAAGAGCCAGAGTAGAAGGAATTGATATTTTAGCACACCAGACTTGTGTACATCATTTTTTTGTTTTTTCCATATCCCTCATGGCATGTGGGATCTTAGTTCTCTAAGGATGGAACTCGAGCCCCCTGTGCAGTCTTAACCACTGAACCATCAAGGAGATCCCTGGAATGTGTTTCGTATATTAGATACAATTGATTCTTGGGGCACAGAAGAAAGGCACTCCTAATGATGCTTTTCCCCTAAACTTCTACACCATTGTGCTTCCTTCCCCCTGAATCAACCCCCACAACCATAATGTACATATTCTTTCTTTACATGTGTCAACACTTTAAGATTGGATCTAACTCTTTCCTTATCTGGTCATGGCACAATTTAGCCTCCTAAAGAAGGTTGCCTCTCCCTATGATTGTCATTTGTTGCATGATTATAATTTAATTCTTACATCAAGTATACTGATGGTCTCCCTAACACCTTATTACCACCCTACATCTATAATCTTGTATATAAATATATGCATTGTGAGCATCTGATATCATGATTTCTTTTCCCAGGTGGTTAGTTCTAAGCTGAACACAGGAAAAAGCAGGAAAAATTTCCCCTTTTCCTCACTTCTGTTCCAAAAGCAAGATGAGGATATTCAATCCTAAAACATTTATTGTTGAGAAAAACATTCCTTTGTATCCATAGGAAGCTACCATGTAACATTGAATATTTTTAAAAGTTATACTTATTACATACAAGTTATTTCTTCCTGACCTTTGCTAAATACACACACACAGCACCCCTCAAGAGATCCAATTTTTTTCTCACTTAAGATCTGATTTTTCTTTACTATATAGCTACATTTCTATGTTTACTACATATTTTGTCACACAGTGGGTATAAGTGTTTTACAGTTATAGGAGACACTGACATTTTACAAATGGAGAAATTGAGGCAAAGGAGAACTGAAGAACTTTCTAGGGTTGACAATTTGCCAATAGTTCAACAGTAACATATTTATTTGTGTTACTCCAAGGTTACAGCTAATTAAAATAGAGTTATAAACTGGATCTGCATATGTCAAAAGAAGTTAACTTTGAGCCATATTTTTGAGGTACTGTATACATTATTTTTTACCACATACAAAAATTAACTCAAAACAGATCATAGACTTAAATATAAAATCTAAAACTATAAAACTTCTAGATGAAAATAAAATAATTGAGTTCTAGTAGTATATTCTCTAATTTATAGAATGGCATATTTAACTTTTCTTTTTCAACCTTTATCTAATTTCAGCCTACAGAAATATTGTGGAAATGCTTTAATAGATAATAAAGAATTATCATTCATTATACTCCTACACCCGCTATTTCTCTGGAATTTTAACTAATCTACAATCCTTATTTGTTTTTCTTGCCATAAGCTCTACAAATAACAGCCAATCTTTGACTTTACTTATTGACATTCACATGTTTGCACTGACGTTAAAGCCTTTTTGAGGGATACCAGTCTAGGTGTACAGAAACTGCAAAACTGAACTCAAACTCTCTGGGATCTCTGGATAAAAGGACTGTAGAACCACACATCTCTTCTCTAAAATGTGCGCCAGTTTCTAAACCCCTTTCTGAGTTTTTCACAAGTGATGAGGCACAAGGCTGATCATTACAAAATCAAGAAGAGGAAAATGATATTTTATTTTCCAAGGGCCTATAAACCAGAATTCTAAATGTACTAGTTTTATCCCTATTGCAGCAAATGTAAAACACATTGAAACCAGCATACATTGTTTCATTTATGTTAGCATGGCATGGAATTATTACTATTGTAATATTAATACCCTTTCACAGTATACACTGAATGATACTCTAACTTTTGGAAAAGTGAAAGTGTTAGTCACTCAGTAATGTCCTATTCTTTGAAACCCCATGGACTGTAGCCTGCCAGGTCCCTCTGTCCATGGATTCCTCCAGGCAAGAATACTGGAGTGAGTAGCCATTCCCTTCTCTAGGGGATCTTCCCAACTCAGGGATTGAACCTGGGTCTCCTGCATTGCAGGCAGACTATTCTTTACCATCTGAACCTTGGCTGACTATGAGAAGCTTTTGGAACTTTCCTAAAAATGGTATAAAGGATATATGATTTTAAATTCTATGCTGCTGCTACTGCTAAGTCACTTCAGTCATGTCCGACCCTGTGCGACCCCACAGAAGGCAGCCCACCAGGCTCCCCCGTCCCTGGGATTCTCCAGGCAAGAACACTGGAGTGGGTTGCCATTTCCTTCTCCAATGCATGAAAGTGAAAAGTGAAAGTGAAGTCGCTCAGTCGTGTCCAACTTTTCGCGACCCCATGGACTGCAGCCTACCAGGCTCCTCCGTCCATGGGAGTTTCCAGGCAAGAGTACTGGAGTAGGGTGCCATATACAGTACACTTATTTTACTTATACTAGCATTTTAAGATCAGAGTAATCCAATGTTTACAGAAATTTTTAAAGTAGAAAAAAATGTTCAAAGAAATAGGAAAAAATATGTAAAATGTTTCAATTCAAACTTGTATTATTTTTCTAAGTATGTTTTCTTTAGGAAAGCAGCAAATAATAAAAAGATGAAGAGTGGCGAGAGCATTCATACTTTTAATAATTTACTTTGATTTAAAGAATTAATGCTGGCATTGTGGTAACAAAATGTCACATCGTATTATATACACATACCTTGCTTTGTCAAAGATAGACAATAAGACTATTGTCTAAGAATATTGACTATCTTTTTTTAAAAGATAGTAAGACTGAGCTATAAAACTAACTTGGTATAATGAAAAAACAAAGGAAGAGAATAACATCAATTAATAAAACTTTCACAATATTGCACTACATTTGTGACTTAAAAATCTCAAAGGTTTACGCTATGACACCCAAATTTCTGGGCCAGACATTGCAGATAGAGGATGATGAAGAGTAATCTAAGCTTCTGTAAAATAATCCACAATTTCTATTCATCTATAGCAAACTTAAAGTAATATGATATAGGGGCAAAACTCAGCTTAAAGCTCTTAAAATTAATAATACAACTGACTGAAAACAAAGGCTTAAAAGGAAAAGCCTTCATAATTTAATCAGAATGACAGCAAATGTGGCAAATAGTTGTACACATAAAAAAGTGAATTTTCAATTGTTCTTTAGTACATGAGACATTCAAGAGATTTTTATAACTGATGATTAACATAATTGGCAAGTTCCAATTTCTCTGTTTGCAAACAAGCAGCTTGCATTTTCAATTAGAGATGCTGGTAGAGAAATAACAGTTTTGACTGTGAAAATCTGCTAATGAAAGCTGCTACTTCATGCTCAATGCATAGAAACCGCATAACTACTGCAGTGAACTGATAATTCTTATACCACAGAACTTCACAAAGATATCAAAGGATGTAATTCATAGCTTAGTACTTCTCAAACAACTAGTGCTGAATGAGAAAGTGACTGATCAAGATGAAAGAAATGTCAGGAGTGAATATGTACAAAGAATGCAAAACTAGGTGCTTTTAATTTATGATAAAAATTTCAACTACATAAGATTTCTCCTCCTAGATAAATATAATGAATAACCAAACCAACAGTAATATATTAAAAAGCAGCCCTATACCAGATCAAAAATAGACATAAACTATTAAATGATAAATGGAAATGTTAACACAAAATGTTGGTTAGGGTGAAAGTATATATCTATAAAAGTATTAAAAAATTATCTACAGAAATTAGCTGCCATAACACTGGTTCTAGTATTAACACTTGTACTTAGTATGTTGTTGGTGTTTAGTTGCTAAGTTGTATGCAACTCTTTGCAACCCCATGAACCATAGCTCACCAGGCTTCTCTGTCCATGGGATTTCCCAGGCAAGAATACTGGAGTGGATTGCCATTTCCTTCTCCAGGGGATCTTCCTGACCCCGGGATTGAACCTGCATCTCCTTATCTTCTGAACCATCAGGGAAGTATAGTTAGGGATATATAACTATTAATACACAACAATACACAACTATCTCCTACAGGATATTAACTTTATTTTTCTGTATATGATATCAATAGCAGTTAATATCTTAGTTATAACATCATCAAAATGAAAATAGTTAATAACATAGATTGAATAATTTATCATAAAATAACAAGATATAAAAAATTACTATCATCCCTAATCAAAATCTGGGTAAACTGAGACACAGAGACATTTAGCAAGTTGATCAAGGTCCTAGAACTAATAAATAATAGACCCAAAATATAAATTTGGTAGTTTGGAGCTACGAATGATTTAGCACAAAACCCCATTATTTGAAATAGCAGGCGCAGCAAGGCAAAGAATATGCAAATGGTTCCTTTTGTTTCCCTCTTAGTCAGGGACTTTTTCAGCCAACCATAAACTTGTGTGGCAAAGTAAAAGAAAAAAAAAAAAAGAAAGAAAGAATGAGGACAGATTTGCTTAAAACTCACATATGATTGAGTACAGATTTCGGCTCTCAAATATGGTTAATAAAGAAATATTTTGCTTCAGACCAACATTATCAGCTAGAAAACGTAAAAAGGAGTACATCAAGGCTGTATATTGTCACCCTGCTTATTTAACTTATATGTAGAGTACATCATGAGAAACACTGGACTGGAGGAAACACAAGCTGGAATCAAGATTGCCGGGAGAAATATCAATAACCTCAGATATGCAGATGACACCACCCTTATGGCAGAAAGTGAAGAGGAACTCAAAAGCCTCTTGATGAAAGTGAAAGTGGAGAGTGAAAAAGTTGGCTTGAAGCTCAACATTCAGAAAACGAAGATCATGGCATCCGGTCCCACCACTTCATGGGAAATAGATGGGGAAACAGTGGAAACAGTGTCAGACTTTATTTTTGGGGGCTCCAAAATCACTGCAGATGGGGACTGCAGCCATGAAATTAAAAGATGCTTACTCCTTGGAAGGAAAGTTATGACCAACCTAGGTAGCATATTCAAAAGCAGAGACATCACTTTGCCAACAAAGGTTCGTCTAATCAAGGCTATGGCTTTTCCTGTGGTCATGTATGGATATGAGAGTTGGACTTTGAAGAAGGCTGAGCGCTGAAGAATTGATGCTTTTGAACTGTGGTGTTGGAGAAGACTCTTCAAAGTCCCTTGGACTGCAAGGAGATCCAACCAGTCCATTCTGAAGGAGATCAGCCCTGGGATTTCTTTGGAAGGAATGATGCTAAAGTTGAAACTCCAGTACTTTGGCCACCTGATGCAAAGAGTTGACTCATTAGAAAAGACTCTGATGCTGGGAGGGATTGGGGGCAGGAGGAGAAGTGGACGACAGAGGATGAGATGGCTGGGTGGCATCACTGACTCGATGGACGTGAGTCTGGGTGAACTCCGGGAGTTGGTGATGAACAGGGAGGCCTGGCATGCTGCGATTCATGGGGTCACAAAGAGTCGGACAGGACTGAGCGACTGAACTGAACTGAATGAAACAAAAAGAAATATCTGAGAGGAAATCAGGAATGAGAGATCAAAATCAAAGAGAGAAAGCAACCACAAACAGGTTAATTGATACTCTGCTCACCATCCTGCCCCTTTGCATAATATAATTCTTTGTACAAAGCAATAGGCTAAAATCCACATTCAGCATGTATGCAGAAACCAGATGAACCAACAATCTTGCAAAAACAGACTTATAGTTGACCTTTAAGAGTAATAACCAAATCTAGTGAACAATGGAATGACAGCTTTATAATGCTGAAATGAAATCATTGCAAGTATAGACTTCTGTAGCCAGTAAAAATATTCTTCAAAAGTGACAACTAAACAAAAATACTTGCAGATGATTAAAAACCAAGAAGATTCACTACCAGAAACCTGATATTACACAAATACTAAATCAACATCTTCACACAAAAGAGCAATGGTCCCAAAGTACAGAAATGCAGCAAGTGAATACAGCGAAGAAAAGAATACTATAAATAACAAATATAATAATGTTTAAAATATATGCATAATTTAATCCATATATGTTTAAATTATATGCATGTTGTTGTTGTTTAGTCACTAAGTTGTGTCTGACTCTGCAACCCCATGGACTGTAGCCTACCAGGCTCCTTTGTGCATGGGATTTCCCAGGCAAGAATACTGGAGTGGGTTGCCATTTCCTTCTCCAGGTTATCTGAACCTACGTTTCCTGCATTGGCAGGAGGATTCTTTACCAGTGAACCACCAAGGAAGTCCTAAAATGTTCCAAGGCCATCTGATAAATGGTATCATTACATTATTATAAGTTAAGGATGCATATTATCATATATGGGTTCACTACCACTGTATGCACTAATACCATTAGCAAGATCTTTGTGTGAACAGAGTATCCTATCTCAGACTTATCTTCAAAGGATGATAGATGACAGAAGCCTAAGGATACCAATGGGGTGGCATCAGTAGTGTCTCTTCAGTGGGAATTTTTACAAAACGTAAGCTAAATGTTTAGGTAAAACTTGTAGAGTGAGTTAGAAAATACCAATACCTGTAGGTCACAGATCAAGTTGGCAAAGTAATGACACAGATCTCACCTCCCTGCCTGAACACATCAAAAATACATCTATATGTTGAACAATTCTCACAAACCTGCAGAAGGACCCCTGCACAACCAAGGCTATAACACATCTTGGTAAGGGATGAAAGACATCAGGGACAGTCCCCTGAGGGGGAACTCAGAGGAAAAGGGAGATTACAGGGATGATCACCTCCCTGGGAAGTGAGCAATTCAATCCAAAGACTGCACATTGCAATCACTGAGTTCTACTTAGGGGAGACACAGGATTCCTCTTGACTGGTTGGAGGATCACTGGGACTAATAGAAGGAGAAGTCTAGATTCTACTCGTGAGGAGTATACACACAGACTTGCCCCCAAGGCAAGGTGGACAGAGATCTCCTCTAGTGGTTGCAGGGTTTCCTATAACTGCCTCCCGATCTGTGCCCCAGTCCAAGCCGACCAATGCTTTAAACCTACTCACTCTGTGTCACAGTGCAGCTCTGGATATGGGGCAGTCAAGACTGGAAAAAAACACCTCACTGTGAGACAAAGAGGAGATCCAGTTCCAAGGCAGATCTGGTGGGCGAGTAAGCAGCCATCATCGGCCCTTATGTAAGCAGCCGTCAGCCAATAGGGTAGGAGGTCCCTGTAGAAAGAAAATCATGTGTGACTTTCTTAAGAGAAGCCATTTTGGGCCTATGTTATTTTGTGATCTAAGCCTGGCAAGAGAGCTTGCCTTTGAATAGGTCTTGATAATGCATGATTTTAAGGGAACAAAAAAAAAAGAGAGAGAGAGAGAAAGAAATTACCATTGTCAGGAAAGAGAAATCACAATAGCAAAGATAAAAATATCATTTGTAAAACTCCCAGATCTCTTTCAGTGGTAAAGATTAGCCTGACGTACTCAATCACCAGATCAATGAGAACCTAAGGGATGTTGTTGACCTTTTTCTGACCCTTGTGACTTCAGTCTGCTAAAGCTTAGACTGTCAACCACCCAAGCAACTTCATGAATACAGTCTTAGATTAAAATTTCCTGGATTGTGCTGTTTGGAGAGAAACTGCCTTGGGAAAGATCCTCAGTGTTCTCCTTATTCACTGCAAGTAATAAATTCTTTCTTCTCCCAGTCTTTGGCTTGGTTGTGTCTCTTGGCTTGATAATCAACAAAAAACAAATGCAGTTTTCAAGTAACAACTTCTCAGAAGCAGCCAAGATTTCTGATACTGGCCACTCCACCACAACTCACAGAGTGGGCACCACCACCTGTACTGCAGAGGTCTCACACCAGGATGGGGGCAGCAGAGGCTGGAGGTAGTTCTGTGAAGAACAAAAGGGACTTACAATAGAGGTTGCATCTGTGCAGAGGTGTGGATGCCTGCACATTCAGTTCATTAGAACTGTCTGCAGGGGACACAAGACAAGAGCCCATACAAACCTCACTTACATCAGCAATCCCCCTCTTTCTAGCAAAGATCCTTGTGTGGGGACAAAAAGAAAACATACACTTAAAGGAACAGAGCCAGCTTGGGTCTGATCCTCAGGGTTTCTGCTCGAGCAACTTGGGGTCAGACCCCACTTTCCAAAGGGCAGTGATGGCCACTGACCAGTCCAGCCTCACACCAAACATCAGCTCTAAGACCTCCATCTCCAGTTCTATCCCTTAACAAGGTGAGAGCTGCCAGCACGCTCTCAGGAAAGACGTAAATTGCACCCATGTCAAATCTAGTTTTTCCTCCAAAGGCTTTAGGAACACGAAGTATATATAAGGAAACTCCCACATAAGGTCACCCTTTTGAGATCACAAGAGGTCAATGTTTCACCCAAATTCATAAAAGCAGAGAAAGTAAAGCAAAAATGAAAAGGCAGAGGAATGACTTTCAATCGAAAGCAAGATAAAATCTCTAAAAATTAATGAAACAGAAATAAACAGGTTTCCAGATAAAGAATTCAAAGTATTGGTTAAAAGAAAATAACTGAATTGGGGGAAAAAACTGATGCACACAATGAACACATTAATAAGCAAATAGAAAAAATATTTAAAAAGAACCAATCAGAAATTAATAATTCAACAGTGGAAATAAAAAACACAATACAAGGAATGAAGAGCACATTAAGTGAAATAGAACGCAGTAAGTGACTGAAAGATAAAATAATGGAAATGTCCCATCAGAACATTTTTTCTTTTCAAAAATAAAAGCAAGTTAAAAAAAAGAGAACAGTCTAAGACATCTATCAGATAAGAGTAAGCTTGAATAAATTCACGTATAGTAGTCCTAGAACAAGAAGAGAGAGAGAGAAGGGAATTGAAAACATGAGGAAACTCTGGCTGAACTTCCAAAACCTGAAGGAAGAAATGGATATCCTGATACACAAGCACAGAGTACAAAACAAGATGAACCCAAAGAAACTCACACCAAGACATATAGTTAAAATGACAAAGGTTAAAGATAGAGAATTTTACAGGCAGCAAGAGAGAAACAAAAAGTCATATAGAAGGGGACCCCTATAAGGCTGGGCTAGCCTGGTGGCTCAGTGGTAAAGAATTCACCTGCAGTGTAGGTGACTCAGGAGACATGGGTTCAATCTCTGGGTCAGGAAGATCCCCTGAAGGAGAGCATGGCAACCCACTACAATATTCTTGCCAGAAAAATCCCATGGACAGATGAACCCAGTGGGCTACAGTCCACAGGGCCAAAGAGTAAGACCCAATTGAAGCAATTGAGCATACATGCACATTATAAGGTCACCAACTGATTTCTCTGCAGAAACTTTACAGATCAGAAGGGAGTGGAAGTATCTACTTAAAGTCCTGGAAGGAAAAAATATGCAACCTAGGACACTCAGCAGAATTGTCAATTAGAGTAAGAAGAGACATAAATAGTTCATCAGACAAGCAAAAACTAGAAGAACTCAGCAACAATACACCTACTCTAAAAGAAATATTGAAGGTACTTTGCTAAATGGAAAAGAATCAAGAATGTATAGGAAAGGGAAAATTCCAATAGGAAAGGCTATATTAGAGATTGAAGGTCATTTAAATAAGCCAGCATAAAGACTTAAAGAAAACTGTAAAAGCAACTACTAACTAAAATAAACAGTAAAAGGATAACCATGAAGATGTAAAATATTACATCAAAAACAGAATCTGGGGGAAGAAAATTAAAAAATATATAATATTTTAGAATGCATTTGAACTTGCTGCTGCTGCTAAGTCGCTTCAGTCATGTCCGACTCTGTTCGACCCCATAGACGGCAGCCCACCAGGCTGCTCCCCTGTCCCTGGGATTCTCCAGGCAAGAACACTGGAGTGGGTTGCCATTTCCTTCTCCAATGCATGAAAATGAAAAGTGAGAGTGAAGTCGCTCAGTCATGTCTGACTCTTAGCGACCCCATGGACTGCAGTCTACCAGGCTCCTCTGTCCATGGGATTTTCCAGGCAAGAGTACTGGAGTGGGGTGCCATTGCCTCCTCCGATTTGAACTTAAATGACCAGTTTAAAACAAGTAGATATATTATAGGTGAACATACTGAACCCCAAAGTATCTACTAATCAAAGATCTTTAATAGATTCACAAAAACGAAAAAGGAAAAAAGGCTCACAAGCATACTTTTACAGAATCAAACCACAGAAGAAACAAAAAAGAAGAAATGAACAGGAAAGACATACATAAAAACTAGAAAACAAGTAATAAAGTGGTAATAAGTAAATAATTATCAATTATTAAATGTCAATGGACAAGATGTTCTGACCAAAGAGCATGGAAGGGTGGGAGTTTGGATTAAAAAAAAAAAAAAAAAACTTCTATATGCTTCTTATAAGAGACTCCCTTCAGTGCTAAAGACACACAAAGACTGAAAGTAAAAGGAGGGAAGAAGACAATCCATGCAAAGGTAAACATGAAAGTAGGGTTAACAGTCATAAAAGACAAAATAGGTTCAGGATGGGGAACACGTGTACACCCGTGGCAGATTCATGTTGATGTATGGCAAAACCAATACAATATTGTAAAGTAATTAGCCTCTAATCAAAATAAATAAATTTAAAATAAAAAAATAAAGACAAAGAAGGGCATTATACAATGAGAGAGAGCCCAATATATGGGGAGGATATTATATTGTTAATATATATGCATAGTATGTTGGGTGTACCCAATATGCTATGCTAAGTCACTTCAGTCGTGTCCGACTCTGTGCGACCCCATAGATGGCAGCCCACCAGGCTCCCCCGTCCCTGGGATTCTCCAGGCAAGAATACTGGAGTGGGTTGCCATTTCCTTCTCCAATGCATGAAAGTGAAAAGTTAAAGTGAAGTTGCTCAGTCGTGTCCGACTCTTAGTGACCCCATCGATTGCAGCCTAACAGGCTCCTCCGTCCATGGGATTTTCCAAGCAAGAGTACTGGAGTGGGGTGCCATTGCCTTCTCCGGTACCCAATATAGGAGCATCTAAATATATAAAGTGAATATTAACAAACAGAAAGGGAGAAGTTGACAATAGTAGTAGGGGGTTTTAACAGCCCACTTACAGCAATGGACAGATCATCCAGACAGAAAATCAATTAAGGTAAAAGCAGTTTTAAATGATACAACAGACCAGTTGGACATTCTTATTTTCTAAATAGGAAAAGGGGTACATCAAGGCTGTATATTGCCACCCTGCTTATTTAACTTATATGCAGTGTACATAACATCTGGGCTAGATGAAGCACAAGCTGGAATCAAGATTGCTGGGAGAAATATCAATAACCTCAGGTATGCAGATGACACCACCCTTAATGGCAGAAAGTAAAGAAGTACTAAAAAGCCTCTTGATGAAAGTGAAAGAGGAGAGTGAAAAAGTTAGCTTAAAAATCAACATTTAGAAAACTACGATAGTGGCATCTGGTCTCATCACTTCATGGCAAATAGATGGGGAAACAGTGGAAACATTGGCTGACTTTATTTTTCTGGGCTCCAAAATCACTGCAGACGGTGACTGCAGCCATGAAATTAAAAGATGCTTGCTCCTTGGAAGAAATGCTATGACCAATATAGACAGCATACTGAGGAAGAGAGACTTTACTTTGCTAAAAAAGGTATGTCTAGTCAAGGCTATGGTTTTTCCAGTGGTCATGTATGGATGTGAGAGCTCGACTGTAAAGAAAGCTGAGCACAGAAGAATTGATGCTTTTGAATTGGGGAGTTGGAGAAGACTCTTGAGCAAGGAGATCCAACCAGTCCATCCTAAAGGAAATCAGTCCTGAATATTCATTGGAAGGACTGATGCTGAAGCTGAAACTCCAATTCTTTAGCCACCTGATATGAAGAGATGACTCATTTGAAAAGACCCTGATGCTGAGAAAGATTGAAGGTGGGAGGAGAAGGGAACAGCAGAGGATGAGATGGTCGGATGGCATCACGGACTCAATGGACATGAGTTTGAGTAAACTCTGGGAGTTGGTGATGGACAGTTAGGCCCAGCGTGCTGCAGTCCATGGGGTCGCAAAGAGTCAGATGCAACTGAGTGGCTTGACTGAACTGAAATTATGTCCTAGAGGAATTAGGAAAAGAAGAACAAACATATCCTAACGTCAGCAGATGAAAGGAACAAAAATCAGAGGGGAAATAGAGATAAAACAATAGGAAAGATCAATGAAACTAAGTGCTAGATTTTTTAAAACATAAATAAAATTGATAAACCTTTAGTTAGGCTTACCAATAAAAAAAAGGATTCAAATAAAATAAGGAATAAAAGAGAAGAAATAGCAACTGATACTACAGAGATATAAGAAATCATAAGTGAATACTATGAAGTTACATCCTAACAAATCAGACAATCTAGAAGCAATGAACAAATTTCTAGAACATACAAGCTGACAATACTGAATCAAGAAGAAACAGACAATTTGAACAGAATGACTAATAGCAGTGAAATTAAATTTGTAATAAATTAAACAAAAATAACTTCCCAACAAACACAAGTCCAGGATCAGATGCCTTCACAGAGGAATTCTACAGAAGATATAAAATAAGTACTAATAACTATCCTTTTCAAAATACTCCAAAAACCAGGAGAGGATAGAACATACTCAAATTAATTGTATTAGGCCATCAATACCCTGACATGAAAACCAAAGCATTACAAATAAATAAAACTGCAGGCCAATATCTTTAATGAATATAGATGTAAACATCCTAAATAAAATATTAGCAAACTGACTCAATCCATAATATAGAAAAAGGATCATACACAATCATCAAGTGGGATTTATTCCAGGGACACAATTACTCAACACTCACAAATCAGTGTGATACACCACATGAACAAAATGAAGGATAAAAATCACAAGATCATCTGAACAGATGCAGGAAAACCACTGACAAAATTCAATACCTGTTCATGATAAAAACAAAAACCAAGCCTCTTAACGTGTGCATGGATGGGACATATCACAATACGGTAAGGACTATTTACAATAAACTCATAGTTAACATCATACTCAATGGTGAAAAGCTAAAAGCATGTACTCTAAATTCAGGAAAAAGACAAGGATGCCCACTTCTGCCACTTCTATTTAATACAGTACTGGAAATAATACGCACCTCAGTCAGACAAGAAAATGAAATAAAAGGCCTCCAAATTGGAAGGGAAGAAGTAAACCTGTCCTATTTCCAGATGACATGATACTTCATATAAAAATCCTTGAAGTCTACCCCAAAACTCTTTATAACTAACAAATGAATTCAACAAAGTTGCAGGATACAAGATTAATATACAGAAATCTGTTGCAGTTCTATACACTAATACTAAATTACCAAAAAGACAAAGTTTAAAAAAAAAAAAACTCATTTAAAATCATATCTAAAAATACCTAGCAATAAACTTGAGACAAAACACCTATGCTGTAAAATCTATAAAATATTCACAAAGGAAACTGAAGATGATACAAAAATGGAAAGATATCTTGTGTTCTCAATATTACTGTTAAAATGACTGTACTACTCACACACCTACAGATTTAATGCAATCCCTATCAAAATACCAATGACATCATACACAGTGGCTGACTCTTTGTGATCCCATGGACTGCAGCACACCAGAATTCCCTGTCCTTCACCATTTCCTGAAATTCACTCAAAGCAAAGTGATGTCTCTGTTTTTTAATAGGCTGTCTAGGTTTGTCATAGCTTTCATTCCAAGGAGCAAGCGTCTTTTAATTTTGTGGCTGTAGTCACTGTCTGCAGAAATTTTAGAGCCCCCCAAAATAAAATCTGTTACTGTTTCCATTTTTTCCCCCATCTATTTGCCATGATGTGATGGGACCTTAGTGATGGGATGCCATATCTTAGCTTTTTTAATGTTGGGTTTTAAGCCAGCTTTTTCATTCTCCTCTTTCATCCTTATCAAGAGACTCTTCAGTTCCTCTTTGCTTTCTGCCATATTAAGGGTGGTGTCATCTGCATATCTGAGGTTGTTGATATTTCTCCCAGCAATCTTGATTCTAGCTTGGGATTCATCCAGCCTGGCATTTCACATGATGTACTCTGCACAAAAGTTTAACAAGCAAAGTGACAATATACAGCCTTGACATAGTCCTTTCCCAGTATTGAACCAGCCCATTGTTCTATGTCCAGTTCTAACCATTGCTTCTTGATCTGTATACAGGTTTCTTAGGAGGCCGGGAATGTGGTCTGGTATTCCCATTTATTTGAGAATTTTCCACATTTTTTTGTGATCCACACAATCAAAGGCTTTAGTGTAGTCAATGAAGCAGAAACAGATGTTTTTTTCCTGAAATCCCCTTGCTTTCTCTATGATCCAACATGTGTTAGCAACTTGATCTCTGGTCCCTCTTTTGTTTTAAATCCAGCTTGTACATCTGGAAGCTCTTAGTGCATGTACTGCTGAAGCCTAGCTTGAAGGATTTTGAGCATTACCTTGCTAGCATGTGAAATTAGCACAACTGTGTGGTAGTTTCAACTCTCTTTGCATTGGTTTCTTTGGGATTGGAATGAAAATTGACCTTTTCTAGTCCTGTGGTCATTGCTGAGATTTCCAAATTTTCTGACATATTGAATGCAGCATTTTGACAGCATCATCTTTTAGGATTTGAAATGCTCAGCTGGAATTCTATCACCTCCACCAGCTTCATAGCAATGCTTCCTGAGACCCATTTGACTTCACACTCCAGGATGTCTGGCTCTAGGTGAGTGACCAAACCATTGTGGTTATCCAGGTTATTAAGATATTTTTTCGTACAGTTCTTCTGTGTATTCTTGCTGCTTCTCCTTAATCTTCTGCTTCTTTTAGGTCTTTGCTGTTTCTATCCTTTATTATGCCCATCTTTGAATGAAATATTCTCCTGATATCTCCAACTTTCTTGAAGATATCTCTAGTCTTTTCCATCCTATTATTTTCCTCTATTTATTTGCATTGTTCACTGCAGAATTTCTGATTTCCTCCTGAATTCTCTGAACTGTGAACTATTTAAAAGAGCCAAAAGAAAGAAGCAACCTACATAAACAGAAATGGATATAGAAGAAGTGGTATATATGCACAATGAAATACTACTCAGCCATAAAAAGATGAAATTCTGCCATTTGCAGCTACATGGATTTACCTAGTGATTATTATTTAGTGAAATCAGTCTCAGAAAGTCAGATACTGAATAATATTGCTTATAGGTGGAATGTAAATAATAATACAAACAAAGGCATATAGCAAAATAGAAACATAAAGATATAGAAAATAATCAGTGGTAACCAGTGGTAAGAAGAAAGTGGAAGGTATATGTTAGACAGACAGGATTAAGAGATAGAACCTACTAGAAATAAAGTTGATAACCAACAAGGGTACACTGTATAGCACAGGGAATGATAGCAATTATTTTGTAATAACATTTAATAGAATATAAACTATAAATCTCAAAAAATCTCAAAAATGACAGAATGATCTCTGTTTTCCAAGGCAAACCATTCAATGTCACAGCAATCCAAGTCTATGCCCTGACCAGTAATGCTGAAGAAGCTGAATTTGAATGGTCCTATGAAGACCTACAAGACCTTCTAGAACTAACACCCAGAAAATATGTCCTTTTCATTATAGGGGACTGGAATGCAAAAGTAGGAAGTCAAGAAATACCTGGAGTAACAGGAAAATTAGGCCGTGGGGTACAGAATGAAGCAGGTCAAAGGCTAACAGAGTTTTGCCAAGAGAACGCACTGGTCATAGCAAACACCCTCTTCGACAACATAAGAGAAGTTCTACACATGGACATCACCAGATGGTCAACACCAAAGTCAGACTGATTATATTCTTTGCAGCCAAAGATGGAGAAGCTCTATACAGTCAGCAAAAACAAGACTGGGAGCTGACTGTGGCTCAGATCATGAACTCCTTATTGCCAAATTCAGACTTAAATTGAAGAAAGGAGGGAAAACCACTAGACCATTCAGGTATGACCTAAATCAAATCCCTTATGATTATACAGTGGAAATGACAAATAGATTCAAAGGATTAGATCTGATAGAGTGCCTGAAGAACTATGGACGTATGTTCGTAACAATGTACAGGAGGCAGTGATCAAGACCATTTCCAAGAAAAAGAAATGCAAAAAGGCAAAATGGTTGTCTGAAGAAGCCTTACAATAGTTGTGAAAAGAAGAGAAGTGAAAGGCAAAGGAGAAAAGGAAAGACATACCCATTTGAATGCAGAGTTCCAAAGAACAGCAAGGAGAGACAAGGAAGTCTTCCTCAGTGATCAGTGCAAAGAAATGGAGGAAAACAATAGAACGGAAAGACTAGAGATCTCATCAAGAAAATTAAAGATACCAAGGGAAACTTTCATCCAAAGATGGGCACAATAAAGGACAGAAATGGTATGGACATAAGAGAAGCAGAAATTAAGAAGAGGTGGCAAGAATACACAGAAGAACAATAAAATAGATCTTCACAACCCAGATAATCATGAAGGTGTGATCACTCACCTAGAGTCAGACATCCTGGAATATGAAGTCAAGTGGGCCTTAGGAAGCATCACTACAAACAAAGCTAGTGGAGGTGACAGAATTCCAGTTGAGCTATTTCAAATTCTTGAAGAAAATGCTTTGAAAGTGCTGCACTCAATATGTCTGCAAATATGGAAAACTCAGCAGTGGCCACAGGACTGGAAAAGGCTGGTGTTCATTCCAATCCCAAAGAAAGGCAATGCCAACAAATCATTAAACTACTGTATAATTGCACTCCTCTCACATGTTAACAAGGTAATGCTCAAAATTCAAGATGGGCTTCAACAGTACATGAACCATGAACTTCCAGATGTTCAAGGTGGATTTAGAAAAGGCAGAGGAACAATAGATCAAACTGCCAACATTTGCTGGATCATCAAAAAAGCAAGAGAGTTCCAGAAAAACATCTACTTCTGCTGCATGATTATGCTAAAGCCGACTGTGTGGATCACAGCACATTGTGGAGAATTCTTCAAGAGATGGGAATACCAAACCACTTGACCTGCCTCCTGAGAAATCTGTATGCAGGTCAAGAAGCAACAGTTGGAACTGGACATGGTACAACTGACTGGTTCCAAATCAGGAAAGGCGTACGTCAAGGCTGTATATTGTCACCCTGTTTATTTAACTTATATGCAGAGTACATGATGAGAAACTCTGGGTTGGGTGAAGTACAAGCTGGAATCCAGATTCCCTGGGGAAATATCAATAACCTCAGATATGCAGATGATAGCACCCTTATGGCAGAAAGCAAAGAAGAACTAAGGAGCCTCTTCATGAATGTCAAAGAGAAGAGTGAAAAGATTGACTTGAAACTCAACATTCTGAAAACTAAGATCATGGCATCCAGTCTCATCACTTCATGGCAAATAGATGGGGAAACAGTGGAAACATGACAGACTTTATTTTTCTGGGCTGCAAAATCACTGCAGATGGTGACTGCAGCCATGAAATTAAAAGACACTTGTTTCTTGAAAGAAAAGGTATGACCAACACAGAGAGCTTATTAAAAAGCAGAGATATTACTTTGCCAACAAAGGTCTGTCCAATCAAAGCTATGGTTTTTCCAGCGGTCATGTATGGATGTGAGAGTTGGACTATAAAGAAAGCTGAGCACTGAAGAATTGATGCTTTTGAACTGTGGTGTTAGAGAAGACTCTTGAGAGTCCCTTGGACTGCAAGGAGATCCAAACAATCCATCCTAAAGGAAATCAGTCCTGAATATTTATTGGAGGGACTGATGATGAAGCAGAAACTCCAATACTTTGGCCACATGGCGTGAAGAACTGACTCATTAGAAAAGACCCTGATGCTGGGAAAGATTGAAGGTGGGAGGAGAAGGGGATGACAGAGGATGAGATGGTTGGATAGCATCACTAAATCAATGGACATGAGTTTGAGCAAACTCTGGAAGTTGGTGATGGACAAGGAGGCCTAGCATGCTGCAGTCCATGTGGTCACAAACATTTGGACACGACTGAGTGACTGAACTGAACTGAACTGAAACTATAAACATACTGAATCACTATGTGAAGTGAAGTGAAAGTCACTCAGTTGTGTCCTCCTCTTGCGACCCCATGAACTATATATACAGTCCATGGAATTCTCTAGGCCAGAATACTGGAGTGGATAGCCTTTCCCTTTTCCATAGCATCTTTCCAACCTAGTTATCGAACCCAGGTCTCCCACATTGCAGGCAGATTCTTTACCAGCTGTGCCACAAGGGAAGCCCAAGAATACTGGAGTGAGTCACCTATCTCTTCTCCAGCAGATCTTCCCAACCCAGGAATTGAATGGAGGTCTGTGGCATTGCAGGCAGATTCTTTACCAACTGTGCTATCAGGGAAGCCTATTGAATCACCATGCTATAGTTCTATAACTAGTATTGTAAATCAACTATACTTGAAAGAAAACAAAGAAACATCAATTTATATAGTGCTTACTAAAAATCACACTTTTAGTGTAAGAAACGATAAATTAAAATGTAAGGATAAAATATACATTGTAAGTACAGTAAACTAAAGAAGGTAATTTTTAAAAGGCAATTTTATTTGATAAATAGGTTAAAATTAGAAATTAAGAGGAATTTATGACCATTAGAAAATAGGAATTTATAAATAATATATATTCAAATTATAAGAATTTAAAACTGTAAAATATGAAAATATCCAAATCTGAATTACAGTAAGAAATTTTTAAATTATTTTCACAATAACTGTTAGTACATGCAAACAAAAATATAAAAATATAAAGAAAAACTGAACAATGCAATTATCAAGCTTGACCTATTCAATATACCTAAATCTGCATAATCAAGAAAAAACAATGCTCATTGTTTCAAAATGTGCATGAAAAATTGACTATATAGAAGCCACAAATTAGATCTCTAAAAGCTTCAGTATAAACTGAAACACCAAGAAGAAGAAAATTAGATAATCTCCAAAAGAAAGGATGTTAGCAATATATATTAAAATAATCCTTGGATGAAAAAAACTTTTCATTGGTAGTTATAAGACATTATGTAAAGAATAATAAAAAAGTATATATTAAAACTTATTGATTATATCAAAGTTATTATAGTAATACTGTACAGCCTTAAAAGCACACAATAGCAAAAAATGAAAAGATGAAATAAATGATACTTCAGGAAATTAGACTAGGATGACATATTAAAGCCAAAATATAGAAAGAAGTTAACACAAAGTTGGAGTTAGTAAAGGAAAAAATTTACTGTAAACAACATCAAACCAAAATTTTGTTTGATGAAAATATTAATACAACAAATAAACTCTTTAGAAGTCTGATTTTTTTAAAGGGTGAGAGGAAGAGGAGGCACAAATTTCTAATATCAGGAATAAAGAAGAAACATGATATAGCCTATACAAAGCTGATGCTCAGTCGTATCTAACTTTTTGTGATGGCATGGACTGCAGCACACCAGGCTTCCCTGTCCATCACGATCTCCGAAAGTTTGCTGGAACTCATATCCATTGAGTCTGTGATGCCATCCAACTACCTCATTCTCTGTCATCCCCTTCTCCTCCCACCTTCAATCTTTTCCAGTATCAGGGTCTTTTCTATTGAGTTGGCTCTTCGCATCAGTGGCCAAACTATTAAAGCTTCAGCTTCAGTCCTTCGAATGAATATTCAGGAGTGATTTCCTTTAGGACTGACTGGTTTGATCTCCCTGGAGTCCAAGGGACTCTCAAGAGTCTTCTCCAACACCACAGTTCAAAGGGATCGATTTTTCAGCACTCAGCCTTCTTTATGGTCCAGCTCTCATATCCATACATGATACTGGAAAAATTATAGCACTAACTAGACATTTGTTGGCAAAGTAATAACTCTATTTTTATGCTGTTTAGGTTTGTCTTAGCTTTTCTTCCAAGGAGGAAGAGTCTTTTAATATCATGGCTGCAGTCACCATTTGCAGTAATCTTGGAGCCCAAGAAAATTGTTTGTCATTGTTTCCCCATCTATTTGTTATGAAGTGATGGGACTGGATGCCATGACCTTTGTTTTTGAATTTTTAAAAATTAATTAATTGTTTTAATTGGAGGCTAATTACTTTACAATACTGTGGTGGTTTTGCCATACACAGACATGAATCAGCCAGAGGTGTACAAGTTACCCCACCCCGATCCTGAACCCCTTCCCACCTCCCTCCCCACCCCATCACTCTGGGTTATTCCAGAGCACCGGCTTTGATTGCCCTGCTTCTTGCATGGAACTTACACTGGTCACCTATTTTACATATGGTAATATACATGTTTCAATGCTATTCTCTCAAATCATCCCAACCTCGCCTTCTCCCACAGAGTCCAAAAGTCTGTTCTTTACATCCGTGTCTCTTTTCTTGTCTTGCATATAGGGTTGTCATTACTGTCTTTCTAAATTCCATATATATGCGTTAATATACTGTATTGATGTTTCTGACTTACTTCACTCTGTATAACAGGCTCCAGTTTCATCCACCTCATGAGGACTGACTCAAATGTGTTCTTTCTTATAGCTGACTAATATTCCATTGTGTATAAGCCAGCCTTTTCACTCTTCTCTTTCATCTTCATCAAGAGGCTCTTTATTTCCTCTTTGCTTTCTGCCATAAGAGTAGTGTCATCTGCATATCTGAGGTTATCTGGCAATCTTGACTCAGCTTGGGCTTCATCCATCCTAGCGTTTCACATGATGTACTCTACATATAAGTTAAATAAGCAGAGTGACAATATACAGCCTTGATATACTCCTTTCCTAATTTGGAACTAATCTGATGTTGCATGCGCAGTTCTAACTGTTGCTTCTTGACCTGCATACAGGTTTTTCAGGAGGCAGGGAAGGTGGTCTGGTATTCCCATCTCTTTAAGAATTTTCCACAATTTTTTTGTGATCCACACAGTCAAAGGCTTTAGCATTGTCAATGAAGCTGAAGTACGTGTTTATCTGGAATTCTCTTGCTTTTTCTGTGATCCAACAGATGTTGGTAATTTGATTTATGGTTCTTCTGCCTTTTCTAAATCCAGCCTGAACATCTGGAACTTCTTGGTTTACATACTGTTGAAGCCGAGCTTGGACAATTGTGAGTATTATTTTGCTCAAATTGTGTTTAGAATCAAACTTCATACCCATCAGAGATGCTCAGAGGGCACAAACAAAACCCTTGTGTGCACCAGGACATTAAAGTTAATATGATACTAACATTTTCATAAAATTAGAAAATGTACTAGGAAAATCTAAAATTGCTTAAAGATGCAATCTGAATAATTCTGTATTTAGTATAAAATTTTCTAAAGGTAATCAGTCCTGAATATTCATTGGATGGACTGATGCTGAAGCTGAAACTCTAATACTTTGGTCACCTGATGCTAAGAACTGACTCAATGGAAAAGACTCTGGTGCTGGGAAAGGTTGAAGGCAGGAGGAGAAGGGGACGACAGAGGATGAGATGGTTGGATGGCATCACCAACTTGATGGACCTGAGTTTAAGCAAGCTCCAGGAGTGGGTAATGATCAGGGAAGCCTGATGCACTGCAGTCCATGGGATTGCAAAGAGTTAGACACAACTGAGCGACTGAACTGAATTTAGTGTAAAATTATATTTGTAAATAATTTAAAATATTCCTACAGAGTCTATCTTAGCCACAAATGTCTCTACCAAAGTCTTTTTAACCACAGATGTTTTTTCCAATTATTTTATGAAAGTATTAAAGAGATAAGAAAAATCACATACGTTATACTATAATATCAAAAAATGTGGAATATTTGCTAGTTATGAAGTGAGGATAACAATGACAAACAAAATTCACAAGTTCATTACAATAAAGAAAAACCACAGTTTAATCACTATGGTGAATATGCAAGGAAATTATAAAACAAAGTATAAACAAATTAATTCCAGGTGCATATGAAGAGGATAATATAGTATGACTTGGTACATATTCTCCCCACGGACAAGATTAATTTAACATTCAATAAATCAAACAATTTGGCACATTAATTTTATATAGGATTAAAAAAACATAATTTTAATAGATATAGAAAAGGCATATTATAAAAGTCAACACATTTAATATTATAAAAACTTTTAGTCAACTATAATTAAAAAGGTGCTTTAACTGAAAAGAATAACTATAGAAATACATATATCAAGTTTTATATTTAGTTGGTGAAATTTGGAAAGATTTTCCATAAATGATATGAAAACGTCCAGAATCTCCATGAACACTGTCTTGGGAAATACTAAAAAAAGAATTATAATATAGGAAAAAGAAAAAAAAAAGTAGAAATTGGGGGAAAAGATGCTACCATCTTTCATAGGTAGCAATTTTGTACATGTAGAAAACCTTAAGTAGATTATAATTAATAAATAAATGCAAAAAGACTTCTGGACAAAAGATGAATAACATCCATTTGTTTATGCATACAGACATACTTATACACACTAACATGAGCAACTCACTATTTTCAGCCTCAAATCTGCTCTGCATAAAACAAGATATTTAACTGTTTAGGGCCTCCATATCAAGGCTGGGAATTCCAGGTCACCGTGAGAGCGTCACCCACAGGGGCAAAGCAGGAAAAAGTGTGGTTTAGTCGAACATCTGTCTCAATGACAGCCTCTAGCATGAAAGGAGTGTAAATTTCCACAGCTGCCACTGGCCAAAGAGCTGTGAACTGTGTGCCAAGGAGAAAAAGCACAGCACGTGTAGGGCTCTTGCCATACATGAGGGAAACCCAGCCCTGGCCCCAGAGACGAGACCGGGCAGACCGAGCCCTCCAGCATCCTGCCAAGGCCTCTCCTGGTGGAGACAGCACTGCATTTTTCCAGAGAAAGAAGTCTGTCCCTCACCTGTGGGAACCTGAGCACCCATGCCTGTCTGGAAATTTTCTTTTCTTCATCTTTGTATCCTGAATCTTTATCAATACATGATTTGAGAAAAAGGACTATGTCTTAGTCATCATTTTATATACAAAACACAGTATTTGAAAAGAAAAATGTTCAATAAATACTAAATGAATAACAACAACAAAAAAAAACAAGATATTTAACTATTCTCTGATCCTCTGGTCCTCTTGTATACACATCACTTAAATATCTGAAGAAAACTCTCCTTAGAAATGCAGAAACCCATATACTCTTGCTTCATAGAACTTCAGAGGTCTCTTTTACCTTTCTACAGTTGGTTTCTAAATTTCTTAAAAGCTCCAAACATCTGTGATTTCACGATTATGATATAGTCAGATCTATACACTCTCATGTATATATGTATATATGTGAACATTCACCATTCATTTCGGGCCTCCTATAACACCCTAATACATCATGGTCACCCTATATTCCTAGAACATGGAAGTAGCGTTTCACTCCTTTCAGACTTACTGAAATATTATATTGTTTACAAAAGTATCTAATTAAATGAGTGCTAATAATTTCTTCCAATAATTTACAATATCTCATGAGGATAAATCTATCTACTCGTGTTATTATGCATGATAATTGCATATTATACTGTATTATGTGTACGTATACATTTTAAAAATTTCTACCTATTTCCCTTTTAAGATTCTATTTGTTGTTCTGTGTCATCTAATGTATATTTACTACATATCTTACTGAAACTTGGCTTTTTAAAAGCAATAGTGTTACACATAAATCAAGGATTTAAAATAAATACGACATTTCCTTACACAGAGGGAAAATATGTTTAAGAAGGTAAAATGGATTCATTAACCAGGATACAGGTTTTTAGTAAAGCATGACTGAGTTGTTTAATAGAGTAAAGCCATATTTGTAGTACCATAGAAGCTCCTGGTGTTAAGAAGGATTAATGTACTTAAACATACTCTCCGTTAAACTCCTGCTTTTAGGATATTTCTTCTTTCTCTTTTTTTATTACTTGGAGTAAAGGTACCCTACACATCTACCATGGGCTTTGAAAGAAATGTAGAATTATTTTCTCATTTTGCAAATGAAGTCAGAAACCATCTCCAATTGATTAATAACAGTAAAATGCATGGGGACTCAGAGAGATGCAAACACGAACTGCATCTGAGAAGGTGTGGCCCCTCTACCGCCCTTGTGACATGGGATCGTTTTGAAAGGTGATAGAATCTTTTGTCACTGACAGACATCAGGTACCATCAGTAAACTCACCTTGAGTTTAAGAAGGTTTTATCCTTTACATGGATGGTTAGATAAAGTAAACTTTTAACTCACTATTTCAAAGTCCATCTACCTCTGAGGATGTAAGTTTCCACATCTGCAAAGTGAGGGCACTGCACCAGAAAGGCTCTAATATTTCTGCAAATTATAATTTTCTATGAGTCTAAGTATTTGTTAAGAAAAAAAGTACTTTTCTCAACTTTAAATTCATGTTTATGTTAAGATACCCAATTATTTCTTTACTTTCAAGTGAATTTTAGCATAAAGCAAAATGACACGTTGTCATCAAACAAAATGCAGTGCTTCACTTTAAAGTTATATCAAAACAGCCATTGTATATAAAATTAATCATTTTATGTAGGATCAGAAATCATTTTATTTCCATTCTGCTACACAATGTAGAAGTCAAATGTAACATATATGATACTGCCCAGACAATATTCCTAATATTCATAAAGCCAACTGTTTTCTGCTCCAGTGGTGCAATGAATTAATTTAAATTGAGTGTATCTTAACATAAATTTTGAAATGCCTTTGCTATGTTCCTTCTATTAAAATTTGCACATATTAAAAATTCATTAGAAACCAAGTGAGTTCCTGAAAATCCTCTTAAACCTGTTATTTTATATAGTTTATATCCATTCACCTTGATTTATACAAATTATTGATATGTGGATTAATGAGTCATCACATCCTATATAAGATCATATTTCCCCTTATTGTATTATTCCTTTATGATTAAAACATTTTATTCTGAAAGAGGAAAATATTACTGGCAATGTGGGTTTTGATGTATACATCTTATTAAGACCAGAGGATGTCAAGGCATTTTATTGTGCTGCCAAGAGAATAAAAGACATAAAAAGGTCAAATATGAGCAAACTAATAAAAGAAATTATCTTTGTGTCCCTTTAAGAATTAACTTATTTTTACTTTCATTCCTTTTAACAGTCTTCAATTTTTACCTTAATCAGATGTTTTTGTACTAAGATTCAGTTTTAGCTCTTATGATAGACTATTACTTCAATTTATAATAAAATAGCCGAATATCTATTTTCTATCTCAGTTCAGTTCAGTTGCTGAGTCATGTCCGACTCTTTGTAACCTCATGGACTGCAGCACATCAGGCTTCCCTGTCCATCACCAACTCCTAGAGCTTACTCAAACTTATGTCCATCGAGTTGGTGATGCCATCCAACCATCTCATCCTCTGTCATCCCCCTCTCTTCCCTCCTTCAATCTTTCCCAGCATCAGGGTCTTTTCTAAGGAATCAGTTCTTCACATCAGGTGGCCAAAGTATTGGAGTTTCAGCTTCAGCATCAGTCCTTCCAATGAATATTCAGGACTGATTTCCTTTAGGATGGATTGGCTTGATCTCCTTACAGTCCAAGGGACTCTCAAAGAGTCTTCTCAACAGCACAGCTCAAAGCATCAATTCTTCCATGCTCAGCTTTCTTTATGGTCCAACTATCACATCCATACATGAATACTGGAAAACCATAGATTTGACTAGACAGACCTTTGTTGGAAAGTTTTTAATATGCTGTCTAGGTAGGTCATAGCTTTTCTTCAAGGAGCAAGCGTCTTTTAATTTCATGACTGCAGTCACCATCTGCAGTGATTGTGAAGCCTCCCAAAATAAAGCCCCTCAGGGTTGCCATTGTTTCCCCATCTATTTGCCATGAAGTGATGGGACTGGATGCCATGATCCTTGTTTTTTCAATGTTGAGTTTTAAGCCAGCTTTTTAACTTCCCTCTTTCACCAAGAGGCTCTTTAGTTCTTTTTCACTTCCTGCCATAAGGGTGGTGTTATCTGCATATCCAAGGTTATTGATATTTCTCCCAGAAATACTGATTCCAGCTTGTGCTTTATCTAGCCTGGCATTTCATATGATGTACTCTGCATGTAAGTTAAATAAACAGTGTGACAATATACAGCCTTGTCACATTCCTTTCCCAATTTGGAACCAGTTCATTGTTTCATGTTGGGTTCTAACTGTTGCTTCTTAATCTGCATACAGATTTCTCAGGAGGCAGGGAAGCTGGTCTGGTATTCCCATCTCTTTAAGAATGTTCCACAGTTTGTTGTGATCCACATAGTAAAAGGCTTTGGTGTAGTCAATAAAGCAGAGGTAGATGTTTTTCTGGAATTTTCTTGCTTTTTCCATGATCCAGCGGATGTTGGCAATTTGGTCTCTGGTTCCTCTGCCTTTTCTAAATACATCTTGAACATGTGGAAGTTCTCAGTTCACTTACTGTAGAGGCCTAGCTTGGAGACTTTTGAGCATTACTTTGCTGGCGTGTGAGATGACTGCAATTGTTCAGTAGTCTGAACATTCTTTGGCATTACCTTTCTTTGGGATTAGAATGAAAAATGGCCTTTTTTTCATTTTCTATTTAGTTAGCTATTAATCCAAATGAACTTGTATCCCTTATTGTTTAATTATAATCCTAAAAACATCATATATTGTTCTGTTTAATCTTTAGACACTCTGTCCATGTTTTTCCTTTTTAAAGACACAAACATTCTAGACTAAAACTGATGGGTAAATCTTCACTATTTTCTGAGAAACCTTATTTTATGGAATATATTAAAAATCAGACAATCTGACTCATAGGTTTTAAATTTTGGTTTATTACTAGATTTTTACCTAAAATTATAGAATTTAGAAATTTAAGATTTGTATTTGACTCACTTTTTATTAATATTTGATAACCTAATTAAGATAACATTTATATTTATGTTTTTCATCATTTATCTCATTGTTTTGCACAATGTAAATGTAGTAATGTTTTAAAATTCATCCTCTTTTTAAAATTTCCCACAGGTAAGTCAAATTCCACATGTTCAAATATGAGTTTTTAATCCTTCTTGTACTTGAATGATTCATGTTGCCATTAAAGTCATTAGCTTTCACTAGAAACTTGAAATCATCTTTCAATCCCATTTCCCTTTAATCCCCATGGCTATTCAACTTATAGTCCTAGAAACTTCAAATCTTAATTATCTCTTTAGTCTACATTTTCTTCAACCTTTATTGCTAACATGCTAGTCCACGTGCCATTATTTCTTCAGTGTTTATTTTCAAATAAACTCCACCAAAGTCCCAGCAGTATTCTAAAAACTGAAAATTCACTTTTTACACAAGTACTAGAATGATCTTTGCACACATATTATTCCCAGGTTTAAAAACTTTTACGTCTGACAGTGCCCCTGACATAAGGATCAAAATACAACCCTGGACAATCACATCCAAGCTCACCTCATTCATCTCCTGGAATGGTACTCTTCACTTCTCTCTCTGCCCTCCAGCCACATAGGCATTGCTTATTTGTTTCCAATAGAAGATGTGTTTTTTGTTGTTGCTGTTGTTGTTTCTGAGTCTTTGTACTTATTTTTTCCACTGTCTCACATGCTATCTATCAAGCTGACTCCTTATTAATAAACTATAGTTACCAAGGTTTATTGCTAATCACAGGAAGCTCCCTAGGTACCTATATCAAGAAGAGATTAAGCATCAGCAAAAGTAAATTGAAAGAATAGGAGTTTCAAAATGTGGCCACAGAGGAAAACTTTCTCTGAACAAAACAAAATCAACCCATTAGGAAAACTACTGCCTTTGAGGCCAGTCCCGGAAAGAAGAACTTAAGAGTAGTACTATATCCTTGCCTGGAGAGTCCCATGGACAGAGGAGCCTGACAGGCTATGTCCACGGGGTCGCAAAGAGTGAGACACATCTGAGCAACTTTTTACTTTTACTTTACTTTAAACTAATTAGGTCTTCCCAGGTGGCACAGTGGTAAAGAATACACTGCCAATGCAGGAGATGCAAGAGACATGGGTTTGATCCCTGGGTCAGGAAGATCCTCTGAAGTAGGAAATGGCAACTCACTCCAGTATTCTTTGCTGGAGAATTCCATGGACAGATAAGCCTGGCAGGCTACAGTCCATGAAGCCACAAAAAGTCAGACCTGGCTAAGCAACTAAGCACATTGTTAAACTAATTAAGGTGTCAAGAATCCTCAATCCAGCCAATGCAATTATTGTCTCTACTGTGAATGACTCTTGGCTCTCAATAAGCTTACCAAACCTTCTATGACTCCATTTAAAGGGTGGAACTAATTCACATTTAAACCCAAAAAAGTCCATGGATTATCACCTGCTCTCTGTTTTTCTACTTAGTAAAGAACCACATCTGGGACCTCTGTGGTGCCTGATTCTAAGCCCTCAATGCAGGGGACCCAGGTTCCATCCCTTGTCAGGGAACTAGATCCCACATGCTACAACTAAGAGTTGGCATATGACAACAAAGACTGAAGATCCAACGTGCCGCAACTAAGACCTGGAGCAGCCAAATAATCAGTTCAGTTCAATGGTTCAGTTGTGTCCCACTCTTTGCGACCCATGGACTGCAGCACACCAGGCTTCCCTGTCCGTTACCCACTGCCAGAGTTTACTCAAACTCATGTCCACTGAGTCAGTGATGCCAGCCAGCCATCTCATCCTCTGTCATCCCCTTCTGCCTTCAATCTTGCCCAGCATCAGGGTCTTTTCCAGCGAGTCAGTTCTTCACACCAGGTGGCCAAAGTATTGAAGTTTCAGCTTCAGCATCAGTCCTTCCAATGAATTTTCAGGACTGATTTCCTTTAGGATGGACTGGTTGGATCTCCTTGCAGTCCAAGGGACTCTCAACAGTCTTCTCCAACACCACAGTTCAAAAGCATCAATTCTTCAGCCCCCAGCTTTCTTTATAGTCCAACTCTCACATGCATACATGACTACCGGAAAAACCATAGCTTTGACTAGATGGACCTGTGTTGGCAAAATAATGTCTCTGCCTTTTTAATACACTGTCTAGGTTGGTCATAACTTTTCTTTCAATAAATAAACAAATAAATAAATATTAAAAACAACACTGTATAAGAAGTGTGGAATGTGGACAACCCAACCCACAGTATTCATCAAGTTATCTTCCAGAGATCAACACAAATATCACTTACTTGATAGGTCAGATCTTTGACATGATATGAGGCTAATCTAAAGTCACAATTGTAGTTTAATGAGTACTTGAGTAATTACTTGCTAAACATCTGGCTTTCTCACTAGAATAGATAGAATGCAAGTTCCACAAAGGCAGGGACCAGGTTTGCTTTGTTCATTGCTGCATGAACAAATGAACAACACCAAATGAACAACTCTGTGTATGGCAAACACTCCACAGATAATTTATTGAATCAACTGCCATGAGTTCATAAATGATGAGTATTATCTTTATCATGGAAATAAAGATTTTTCTCAAGTATTATATCAGGATTAGATGAAGAATTTTGATAAAACCAGCTTTGTATAATCAGGACAGTTATTGGTACATTGCAGCAATTTTTTATAGAAAAGCCAACTGAACCCAGTATTCCTATTTTAACCTGACTAGTTTAGTAATGCAAGTGATCCAGAAGCAGAAATAAGAGGGAAAAAAGAAAAGAAAAAAACTAAATAACACTGTTGGTTTCTGCAAATATCTTTAAAAACTGTCTCAATTTGGAAATGAACATTCTGGGTTCTAAGTTTAAATAAAATAGCACAATAAAATAAATAACAGAAGCATAAAAAAATCTCTATGAATTTGACCTACATAGAATGCGTAAACCAACATGCAGACATATACCAAAAAAAAGTTTTGATGTATGGAAAATGTCATACACTAATTTCAAAAGTTGATAATTTAATTTTAAAAGTTCACCCATTTATTTTTTATTTTCTTCAGTTACTTTTACAAGACAAATCATACAAAGCAAATATAAAATATACAAAAAGAAAACCCTCACAAAGAACAAAAAAAAATTAAATAGAAGAAATGAGGGAGTATTGCATAATTTTCTAACCCATCCTTGCCAATGTCTTACCAAGTAATTGGTAAGACCGACTATGACCTTCCCGATGTCTTACCAAATAATTCATTACATTGTATATTAGAACTAATTTTAGTATAGGTTTCAGTATGGCCACTATGTAATATGTAAGTTTCACATATTTTTTTCAGTGTTAAAAGGTAGATACCCATTTTTATTGGGAGAGGCACTGACAAAATTTTACTTAAATTTATAGTAAAACCTCATTTATTATCACATTTAGCACTCGCACAGATCTTCAAATTAGATACCAAAATCTGTATGTTCAGGGAACACAGATAAATGTTATTCAACAAGGAAACTTCTGGCAATCATGCAAAGTCAGGCTGGAAAGTTCCTCTACACTCTGTCAGGTAACCGTCTATGAATTTTTGCTGTAAGGATCTCATAAAACGTAACTGACAAGAAATCACTACTGTAAAAATTCAAAGCATGTAGTTTAAAATTGTATATTTGGTGAGCTATACTGCAGACTTTGGGAATAATGTTGACAAACAGTATCAGGGACAAAGCACAAGTTAAATTTTAGAACCCAGAGGTCTGAGTACTATAGTTACTCCAGGTGGATTTGAACTTCATCTTGGAGTCTAATTCCCTCTTCTCTCTAAAAATACTTATCAGAGATTTTGTCTCACGTAAATAACTCTGCTAAAAAGAAGAAATTAACAAAACATTGTAAATGAACTGAATTTCAATAAATTGTTTACATGTTTAAATTAATTAATGAATAGTACTTCATGAGGAAAGGAGAAATTATGGAAGTTGCAGATGTTAAACTTAGATTTACCAGTGGTACCTTAAGTCATTAATTTTAAACAGCTCTGATGGTCATATCTCATAATAAAATGATGGTAATGTTGTACACCTTCGGGGATTGCTTGGCAGATTAAAGTTATTTAGATGACTAATGAATGGTAACCGTTATTATTTCAATCAGTGAAACAAATCACTGAAACATAAATTTTGGCATTAAAAAGAATAAAACACTATGATCAGTTAGTCTAGTTCCTGTTGTATGGTAAAATGCAATTCTAGCCCAGATATCTGCAAAGCATCACCAGATGTATTTCACCAAGATCATTTTTCTTTAAAAAGACTTCAAAAGTAATACCAGGAATGTAAAACCTATTATGGATAGGCCTTGAAATACCATCTTAACCAAGTGATTAAGGCTAAAATCAACAGTAAACATTCATGTAGGCATTATAGGAAAGTCACTAGTCCCTGTGGTATCCTTCCCCAAAACCCCAAGTCTAATTATGAGACACAGCAGACAAACCCACGCCAAGAGACATTCTGCCATATCAGTATGTTTTAAAGTTACAAGGTAAAATAAATACATAAATAATAAAACAAGGGAAGATTGACAAACAAGGACAGATTGAAGAAGACTAAGAAAGTTGATCAAGTGAATCATGGTACCCTACATTGAATTCTGGGTCAGAAAAAGAGTATTACTGAAAACATTTGTGAAATACAAGTTTGTAGTTAGCTAACAGCATTGCATCAGTGTTAATGGCAGTTTTGAGAAGTACCAGATATAAAAGCTGTTGACATTAGGGATGACTGTATGGAGAGCATATGGGACCTCTTTGTACTATTTCAGCAACCTTTCAGTAAATCTGAGGGCTTTCCCAGTGGCTCAGATGGTAAAGAATTCACTTGCAATGCAGGAGATCCAGGTTCCATGCCCAGGTTGGGAAGATCCTCTGGAGAAGGGCATGGCAATTCCCATTCCAGTACTCTTGCCTGAAGCATTCCATGGACAGAGGAGCCTAGGGACTACAGCCCATGGGGTCGCAAGAGTCAGACTTTTTTTTTTTTCACTTTCAGTAAATCTAAAATTATTTCAAAATGGAAAGTAAAAAATCAAAAACATAAAACAAGTTCCTCTTTACCACTAATTGTGACCTGAAGTTCAGCTTGTCTTTTGTTTTGTCTTACTTCGTATTGTTTCCATTTTTCTAGAACATAATTGCATTTGACAAACCTTTCTTTAGATTCTTTATAAGATTTCTGACTTTTAAAAATTGACTGGCAAAGTTCAAGAAAACTTATTCCCTGATCATTTCTTTATGCTGCCAATGTCATTCACATCCAAGATCTTTGACCTACAATTTTTCTAACTAAATTTCTACAGTGTTGACTGCCATTCAAAGAAACATAAATACCATCCTCTGAGAATTGTATATGCTATATGGACAGAGAAACACCATCTCTCAAATGTTCAGTTTGTTTTAAATTCATCATAAAATAAGTATGGGGGAAAAGTCTGATATTCAGGCTGAAATAATATATTTATTTAATCAATACAGTTCCCACTTCTGGCTTCATGCCTTACTGTTCACTGTACATAGAGGAGTAGGACATAATACAGCAGAACTGAAAAAGCAGCCATCCTATTCTCAAGTAAATTACAGAATAAGATCACACATGAGTACCAACTTCAATATGTCATGAGTAGAGTTATCCTGGTAGACACAAATATCCAATAACTGTATCAAATTATGCTTTTACATTAGTCCCTTAGCTACTAATACTAGTTGTATTAGTAGGAGGGCACTGAAGAGAACTAGACCAGTTTTCACTTTCCTATAAATCAGTTTCCCCTGAGGTTCACTCTTATCTCTGATCTATACACCAAGCACTAAATGAGCCCCTGACTTAGACAACTCCCCCCCCAAATGTTCACTAATAGCTTCCATTTACACAAAACTGTTACCAAGAAGTGAAACGACCTTAGCAACTAATCCAGAATGATGATTTCTATCTTAATGCTACTTTCATGCCTCTTTATTCATAAATCATAGTTATCTAAGAGTGAGGGATAAGCCCTATTTCTGGGTCAGAGGCAATGGTAGGTGAAGGATAAAAGGATGAAATCCAGAACCAGAACAAGCAAGACAGATACAGTGGTGAGATGGCAGCAAATGGCAAATCAGTAGGGTGGTAACAGATTAGGGAGTTTGAAAAAGCAGACATCAAGAAGGAGATACGGCTCAAAAACCATCCAACATTTAGGTATCAAGAAGTATGTCTAAAACGGAGATCAATTTGTTTAGTCAGACAAGGTTTTGGACAAGAGAATCAGATATAGCACACAAGAGATTAGAGGACCTTCAGTTCAAGAAAAATCTGACCTGACAACTGTATAGAATTTTTACCATTTCCTGCTGGAATAAGATGTACTGAGTATGGCTAATCAGGTAAAGCAAAGTCCAGTCTACTTGCTGAACCAAAGTGATTCTCTTTTCCAAACCCATATTCTGAAATATATGAAGCTAAATTCATGACATTCTATCCACAAAATGTAGTGCTTTTATCTTTATCTTTGACAAAGCCACCAGAAACACCTGCTCATTTATTCAATTGACAATTCTTTTAATTTTTCATACCCTTCTATAGTAAACAGATAAATACATCTACTCACAAATGTCTTTGACATTCATCCCCTTTATGTTATTAATTTGATTGTACTGCTCATCATTTCTCATAAGAAAATTTCAACAACCTCTTAAATGTTTTCCTTACTGAATTTCCTTTCCATACTTAATTAGTTTGCACAGAGCCTGGCATGATCACGTCACCCACAGCCCAGGAATCATTGACTGCTTCCAGGATGAGCTTACCCTTTAGAATGAAAAGTGTAGGTCATTCCTGAACAGGCTGTAACATATACTTTACAGAAAATTTGTCTTCTCAAGCAGACTTAATTGACCTGCATGAGACTCTGTCCACTGTATTTGATCACAATCTTCCCAACACTCTAAACATGTCCCGATATCTACACATTTCCCTCATTACTGCTCTAAGTAATTATCTTTGCTCCCACCTCTGCTTGTGAAAAATCTCACCATCCTTTAGAGTTCAGCTTATGTTACACTATGCCTTTTTTTTTTTTTTGCATCTAATTATTTTAATTTTTAATTAATTTATTTTAATTGCAGGTTAATTACTTTACAATATTCTATTGGTTTTGCCATACATCAGCATGAATCCGCCACGGGTATACACATGCTTCCCATCCTGAACCCCTCTCCCACCTCCCTCCCTGTACCATCTCTCTGGGTCATACCAGTGCACCAGCCCCAAGCATCCTGTATCCTGCATAGAACCTGGACTGGCGATTCGTTTCTTATATGATATTATACATGCTTCAATGCCATTCTCCCAAATCATCCCACCTTCTCCCTCTCCCACAGAGTCCAAAAGACTGTTCTATACATCTGTGTCTCTTTTGCTGTCTCGCATACAGGATTATCGTTACCATCTTTCTAAATTCCATAGATATGTGGTAGTATACTGTATTGGTGTCTTTCTTTCTGGCTTACTTCACTCTGTATAATAGGCACCAGTTTCATCCACCTCATTAGAACTGATTCAAATGTATTCTTTTTAATGGTTGAGTAATACTCCATCATGTATATGTACCAAGGCTTTCTTATCCATTCATTTGCTGATGGACATCTAGGTTGCTTCCATGTCCTGGCTAATATAAACAGTGCTGTGATGAACATCGGGGTACACCTGTCTCTTTCAATTCTGGTTTCCTCAGTGTGTATGCCCAGCAGCGGGATTGCTGCATCAAAAGACAGTTCTATTTCCAGTTTTTTTAAAGAATCTCCACACTGTTCTCCATAGTGGCTCCATAGTTTGCATTCCCACCAACAGTGTAAGAGGGTTCCCTTTTCTCCACATCCTCTCCAGCATTTATTGCTTGTAGACTTTTGGATCACAGCCATTCTGACTGGCGTGAAATGGTACCTCATAGTGGATTTGATTTGCATTTCTCTGATAATGAGTGATGTTGAGCATCTTTTCATGTGTTTGTTAGCCATCTGTATGTCTTCTTTGGTGAAATGTCTATTTAGTTCTTTGGCCCATTTTTTGATTGGGTCATTTATTTTTCTGGAATTGAGCTGTAGGAGTTGCTTGTATATTTTTGACATTAGTTGTTCGTCAGTTGCTTCATTTGCTATTATTTTCTCCCATTCTGAAGGCTGTCTTTTCACCTTGCTTATAGTTTCCTTTGTTGTGCAGAAGCTTTTAAGTTTAATTACGTCTCATTGTTTACTTTTGCTTTTATTTCCAATATTCTGGGAGGTGGGTCATAGAGGATCCTGCTGTGATTTATGTCGGAGAGTGTGTTGCTTATGTTCTCCTCTAGCAGTTTTATAGTTTTTGGTCTTACATTTAGATCTTTAATCCATTTTGAGTTTATTTTGGTGTATGGTGTTAGAAAGTGTTCTAGTTTCATTCTTTTACAAGTGGTTGACCAGTTTTCCCACCACCACTTGTTAAAGAGATTGTCTTTTCTCCATTGTATATTCTTGTCTCCTTTGTCAAAGACAAGGTGTCCACAGGTGCAGGGATTTATCTCTGGGCTTTCTATTTTGTTCCATTGAGCTATATTTCTGTCTTTGTGCCAGTACCATACTGTCTTGATGACTGTGGCTTTGTAGTAGAGCCTGAAGTCAGGCAGGTTGATTCCTCCAGTTCCATTCTTCTTTCTCAAGATAGCTTTGGCTATTCGAGGTTTTTTGTATTTCCATACAAATTGTGAAATTATTTGTTCTCGCTCTGTGAAAAAAATACCATTGATAGCTTGATAGGGATTGCATTGAATCTATAGATTGCTTTGGGTAGTATACCCATTTTCACTATATTGATTCTTCGGACCCATGAACATGGTATATTTCTCCATCTATTAGTATCCACTTTGATTTCTTTCACCAGTGTTTTATAGTTTTCTATATATAGGTCTTTTGTTTCTTTAGGTAGATGTATTCCTAAGTATTTTATTATTTTCGTTGCAATGGTGAATGGAATTGTTTCCTTAATTTCTCTATTTTCTCATTATTAGTGTATAGGAATGCAAGGGATTTCTGTGTGTTGATTTTATATCCTGCAACTCTGATATACTCATTGATTAGCTCTAGTAATTTTCTGGTGGAGTCTTTAGAGTTTTCTATGTAGAGGATCATGTCATCTGCAAACAGTGAGAGTTTTACTTCTTCTTTTCCAATTTGGATTCCTTGTATTTCTTTTTCTGCTCTGATTTCTGTGGCCAAAACTTCCAAAACTCTGTCGAATAGTAGTGGTGAGAGTGGGCACCCTTGTCTTGTTCCTGACTTTAGGAGAAATGTTTTCAATTTTTCACCATTGAGGATAATGTTTGCTGTGGGTTTGTCATATATAGCTTTTATTATGTTGAAGTATGTTCCTTCTATTCCTGCTTTCTGGAGAGTTTTTATCATAAATGGATGGTGAATTTTGTCAAAGCCTTTCTTTCATCTGTTGAGATAATCATATGGCTTTTATTTTTCAATTTGTTAATGTGGTGTATTACACTGATTGATTTGAGGATATTGAAGAATCCTTGCATTCCTGGGATAAACCCCACTTGGTCATGGTGTATTATCTTTTTAATGTGTTGTTGGATTCTGATTGCTAGAATTTTGTTAAGGATTTTGCATCTATGTTCATCAGTGATATTGGCCTGTAGTTTTCTTTTTTTGTGGCATCTTTATCAGGTTTTGGTATTAGGGTGATGGTGGCCTCATAGAATGAGTTTAGAAGTTTACCTTCCTCTGCAATTTTCTGGAAGAGTTTGAGTAGGATAGGTATTAGCTCTTCTCTAAATTTTTGGTAGAATTCAGCTGTGAAGTCGTCTGGACCTGGGCTTTTGTTTGCTGGAAGACTTCTGATTACAGTTTCAATTTCCATGCTTGTGATGGGTCTGTTAAGATTTTCTATTTCTTCCTGGTTCAGTTTTGGAAAGTTGTACTTTTCTAAGAATTTGTGCATTTCTTCCACGTTGTCCATTTTATTGGCATATAATTGCTGATAGTAGTCTCTTATGATCCTTTGTATTTCTGTGTTGTCTGTTGTGATCTCTCCATTTTCATTTCTAATTTTATTGATTTGATTTTTCTCCCTTTGTTTCTTGATGAGTCTGGCTAATAGTTTGTCAATTTTATTTATCCTTTCAAAGAACCAGCTTTTGGCTTTATTGATTTTTGCTATGGTCTGTTTCTTTTGCATTTATTTCTGCCCTAATTTTTAAGATTTCTTTCCTTCTACTAACCCTGGGTTTCTTCATTTCTTCCTTTTCTAGTTGCTTTAGGTGTAGAGTTAGGTTATTTATTTGACCTTTCTCTTGTTTCTTGAGGTATGCCTGTATTGCTATGAACTTTCCCCTTAGCACTGCTTTTACAGTGTCCCACAGGTTTTGTGTTGTTGTGTTTTCATTTTCATTCGTTTCTATGCAAATTTTGATTTCTTTTTTGATTTCTTCTGTGATTTGTTGGTTATTCAGCAGCATGTTGTTCAGCCTCTATATGTTGGAATATTTAATAGTTTTTCTCCTGTAATTGAGATCTAATCTTACTGCACTGTGGTCAGAAAAGATGCTTGGAATGATTTCAATTTTTTTTAATTTACCAAGGCTAGATTTATGGTCCAGGATGTGATTTATCCTGGAGAACTTGTGTGCACTTGAGAAAAACGTGAAATTCATTGTTTTGGGGTGAAATGTCTTATAGATATCAATTAGGTCTAACTGGTCTATTGTATCATTTAAATTTTGTGTTTCCTTGTTAATTTTCTGTTAGTTGATCTATCCATAGGTGTGAGTGGGGTATTAAAGTCTCCCACTATTATTGTGTTATTGTTCATTTCCCCTTTCATACTTGTTAGCATTTGTCTTACATATAGTGGTGCTCCTATGTTGGGTGCATATATATGTATAATTGTTATCTCTTCTTCTTGGATTAATCCTTTGATCATTATGTAGTGTCCTTCTTTGTCTCTTTTCACAGCCTTTAAAGTCTATTTTATCTGATATTAGTATTGCTACTCCTGCTTTCTTTTGGTCTCTATTTGCGTGGAATATCTTTTTCCAGCCCTTCACTTTCAGTTCCAGCCCTTCACTTTCAGTCTGTATGTGTCCCCTGTTTTGAGGTGGGTCTCTTGTAGACAACATATATATGGGCCTTGTTTTTGTATCCATTCAGCCAGTCTTTGTCTTTTGGTTGGGGCATTCAACCCATTTATGTTTAAGGTAATTGTTGTTAAGTATGATCCCGTTGCCATTTACTTTATTGTTTTGGGTTTGAGTTTATACACCATTTTTGTGTTTCCAGTCTAGAGAAGATCCTTTAGCATTTGTTGGAGAGCTGGTTTGGTGGTGCTGAATTCTCTCAGCTTTTGCTTGTCTGTAAAGCTTTTGATTTCTCCTTCATACGTGAATAAGATCCTTGCTGTGTACAGTAATCTGGGCTGTAGGTTATTTTCTTTCATCACTTTAAGTATGTCTTGCCATTTCCTCCTGGCCTGAAGAGTTTCTATTGAAAGATCAGCTGTTATCCTTATGGGAATCCCCTTGTGTGTTATTTTTTTTTTTTTTTCCCCTTGCTGCTTTTAATATTTGTTCTTTGTGTTTGATCTTTGTTCATTTGATTAATATGTGCCTTGGGGGTGTTTCACCTTGGGTTTATCCTGTTTTGGACTCTCTGGGTTTCTTGGACTTGGGTGATTATTTCCTTCCCCATTTTAGGGAAGTTTTCAACTATTATCTCCTCAAGTATTTTCTCATGGTCTTTCTTTTTGTCTTCTGCTTCTGGGATTCCTATGATTCGAATGTTGGGGTGTTTAATATTGTCCTGGAGGTCTCTGAGATTGTCCTCATTTCTTTTAATTCGTTTTTCTTTTTTCTTCTCTGATTCATTAATTTCTACCATTCTATCTTCTACTTCACTAATCCTATCTTCTGCCTCCTTTATTCTACTATTTGTTGCCTCCAGAGTGTTTTTGATGTCATTTATTGCATTATTCATTATATATTGACTCTTTTTTATTTCTTCTAGGTCCTTGTTAAGCCTTTCTTGCATCTTCTCAATCCTTGTCTCCAGGCTATTTATCTGTGATTCCATTTTGATTTCAAGATTTTGGATTATTTTCACTATCATTATTTGGAATTCTTTACCAGGTAGATTCCCTATCTCTTCCTCTTTTGTTTGGTTTGGTGGACATTTATCCTGTTCCTTTAACTGCTGGGTATTCCTCTGTCTCTTCATCTTGTTTATATTGCTGAGTTTTGGGTGGTCTTTCTGTATTTTGGCAGTTTGCAGAGTTTTCTTTGTCGTGGTGTTTCCTCACTGTGGGTGAGGTTGTATGGGAGGCTTGTCAAGGTTTCTTGGTTAGGGAAGCCTGTGTCGGTGTTCTGGTGGGTGGAGCTGGATTTTTTCTCTCTGGAACGCAATGAAGTGTCCAGTAATGAGTTTAAAGATGTCAATGAGTTTGGAGTAATTTTGGGCAGCCTGTATATTGAAGTTCAGGGCTGTGTTCCTGTGTTGCTGGAGAATTTGCGTGGTATGTCTTGCTCTGGAACTTGTTGGCCCTCGGTTGGTGCTTGGTTTCAGTGTAGGTACGAAGGCGTTTGATGAGCTCCTGTCGATTAATGTTCCCTGGAGTCAGGAGTTCTCTGGAGTTCTCGGATTTGGATTTTAGCCTCCTGCTTCTGGTTTTCAGTCTTATTTTTACAGTAGTCTCAAGACTTCTCCTTCTATACAGCACCACTGATAAAACATCTAGGTTAAAGATGAAAAGTTTCTCCACAATGAGGGCCACCCAGAGAGGTTCACAGAGTTACATGGAGAAGAGAAGAGGGAGGATGGAGTTAGAGGTGACCTGAATAAGATGAGTTGGAATCAAAAGAGGAGAGAGAAAGCTAGCAAATTATCACTTCCTTATGTGCGCTCCACAGTCTGGACCACTCAGAGATATTCATGGAGTTATACAGAGAAGAGAAGAAGGAGGAAGGAGACAGAGGTGGCCAGGAGTATAAAAGGGGGAATCAAAAGGAGTGAGACAGATCCAGCCAGTAATCAGTTCCCTAAGTGTTCTCCACCGTCTGGAACACACAGAGATTCACAGAGTTGGGTAGAGAAGAGAAGGGGGAGGGAGGAGACAGAGGCAACCTGGTGGAGAAAAAAGGAGAGTCCAAAGGGGGAGATAACAGTCAAGCCAGTAATCTCACTCCCAAGTAAAAATGGGTACTGATGATTGGGTTCTTAAAGGTACAAAATTGATAACAAATACCAAAAAGTGAAGATTAAAAATCTAGAGTAGAGGTTGGATTTTCAAAAATACAATATTAAGGAAAAGAAGAAAAAAAAGTCACAAAAATTATTTAAAAAGTATGTATATGAAGTTTGCTTTAAAAAATAGGGTCTTTTTTTTTTTTTTTTTGCAAAGTAATAGTAGTTTATAATGGAAAAGGAAATGGCAACCCACTCCAGTGTTCTTGCCTGGAGAATCCCAGGGACAAGGGAGCCTGGTGGGCTGCCATCTATGGGGTCACACAGAGTTGGACACAACTGAAGTGACTTAGCAGTAGTTTATAAAAATGAAAATTAAAGGAGTAATAGAGGACTTAATTTTTTTTAATTAAAAAAAAGAATGATCATAAAAATAGTAAAAATATATCTAGGAATTTCTCTGGTGTTGTTGTGGGCAGTGTGGGGTCAGTTCATTTTTGGATAGTTCCTTGTTCCGATTTATATTTCTCAAGATCTATAGGCCCCTTCCTATGTAGTCGGTACTAACTACAGGGTTTTAACCTATTGCACCTGTCACTTCCAAGGCGGTTCCCTCTGTTTTAGCTTCTTCTGTTTGCTGGTCTCTTCAGTGTCTGATTTCTGCCCTGACACAAGGTGGGGCAGTGGTGGACACTTTTTTTAGGTTCACTTGTTCAGTTGCACTGTGGAGAGGGAGGGACGCTGCAAACAAATAACATTGGCGTGTGCTCGCAGTGCTTCAACCACACTGGGCCTGCCCCTGCTCACGGCACGTGTACCCTCCCTGCCCAGACTACTCAGGCTCTAGGTTGTTCAGCCAGGAACCGTTCGAGGCCTGCCCTGAGCTGCATGCACCTCCCAGGCCTAAGCCGCTCAGGTTCAGGCACTCGGGATAGTCCTCAGAGGCACAGACTCGGTTGGGCCTGAGTTTTGTGCCCTTCCCAGGTCCGAACAGCTCAGGTGATGAGGTGTTTGGTGAGCACAGTCACAGCAACTTATCACCTCCCCCATCCTTGCTGCTCGGTCTTCTGGGTGTACAACCGGCGCACCTCAGGCAGATGTTGACTGTCCAGAACCCCAAGAAGTCTTAGTTAACAAATAAGCCTGCTTGCAGTTTGGTAGATAATGTCTCTCTGGGGCTGCGATTGCCCCCGTCCAGCTCTGGCTGCCTGTCACAGGAAGGGGATGGTCTGCATCCATCTAGTTCTGTTCAGTCCTTTGTTCTGTGCTTAGGCCTGGTGGTTTCTTAGATTAGGGCTTTTTACGTGGTAGCTATCCCACAGTCCGGTTTGCTAGCCCAAGTTAGTTCCCTCAGATTTCCCTTGGGGCATTCAGGCCCTGGCCCTTAATCTAATCAATGCAGCCCATGCTTCCCCACGCAGCCACTGCTTGCTAGTGGCCGGTACAGGCATCTGCGCTGCTTCTCTGCTGGGGCAGTTATCGTTGGGATCGTAATCTGTGGGTTTTGATTACTTATTTATTTTTCCACCCTGACTGCCGGGAGAAATATCAATAACCTCAGATATGCAGATGACACCACCCTTATGGCAGAAAGTGAAGAGGAACTCAAAAGCCTCTTGGTGATAGTAGAGAGTGAAAAAATTGGCTTAAAACTCAACATTCAGAAAACAAAGATCATGGCATCGGGTCCCATCACTTCATGGGAAATAGATGGGGAAACAGTGGAAACAGTGTCAGACTTTAACTTTTTGGGCTCCAAAATCACTGCAGATGGTGACTGCAGCCATGAAATTAAAAGACGCTTACTCCTTGGAAGGAAAGTTATGACCAACCTAGATAGCATATTCAAAAGCAGAGACATTACTTTGCCAACAAAGGTCCATCTAGTCAAGGCTATGGTTTTTCCAGTAGTCATGTATAGAAGTGAGAGATGGACTGTGAAGAAGGCTGAGCACCGAAGAATTGATGCTTTTGAACTGTGGTGTTGGAGAAGACTGTTGAGAGTCCCTTGGACTGCAAGGAGATCCAACCAGTCCTTTCTGAAGGAGATCAGCCCTGGGATTTCTTTGGAAGGAATGATGCTAAAGCTGAAGCTCCAATACTTTGGCCACCTCATGCGAAAAGCTGACTCATTGGAAAAGACTCTGATGCTGGGAGGGATTGGGGGCAGGAAGAGAAAGGGACGACAGAGGATGAGATGGCTGGATGGCATCACTGACTCAATGGACGTGAGTCTGAGTGAACTCCAGGAGTTGGTGATGGACAGGGAGGCCTGGAGTCCTGTGATTCATGGGGTCACAAAGAGTCGGACACTACTGAGCGACTGAACTGAACTGAACTGATATTGCCCTCTGTGCTTGCAAGGCTCACCACAGACTTGGCAGTGAGAGTGTTTCCTATTGTTTGGAAACTTCTCTCTTTTTAAGACTCCCTTCCCTGGATGGAGCTCTGTCCCTATCTCTTTTGTCTCTTTTTTTGTCTTTTATATTTTTCCTACCTCCTTTCAAAGACAATGGGCTGCTTTTCTGGGTGCCTGATGTCCTCTGCTGGTATTCAGAAGTTGTTTTCTGGAATTTACTCAGCGTTTAAATGTTCCTTTGATGAATTTGTGGGAGAGAAAGTGGTCTCCCCACCCTATTCCTCTGCCATCTTAGGACCGTGCCCCCACTACGCCTTTCGATCACTAAATGCTGCTGCTGCTGCTGCTAAGTCACTTCAGTTGTGGCCGACTCTGCATGACCTCATGGTCAGCAGCCCACCAGGCTCCCCCATCCCTGGGATTTTCCAGGCAAGAGTACTGGAGTCGGGTGCCATTGCCTTCTCCGCGATCACTTAATAGCTCCTATTAAATGTTTTATCAGCCTCCATGTTACTATACATGATATTTACAATCTTACTTCACACTGATCATATTGGCTTTCTTCATCAATCGATTATCAACCATCAAGGTGAAGAGGTATCTCTGGTTAAGCTCTGTATAACTCAATACCCATCTGAATTGAATGACTATTTAAGAATAAGGTTGACCAGTTTGGAAGGACATTAGAATTTGGATAGAGAACCAAGAGAAAAGCATAATAAGGAATGCATATAAGGCAAGATTTTATAAAAAGAACAACCCTGAGACTAGACTAGCCCATAAAACACACCTAACATTAGCAGAGAAAACAAACTGCTAACAGATAAAACAATAAATTTTGAATATCTGACACTGAAAAAAAAAATGTGCTTCTTCCTGTTGCTCAAAATGATGCTCCTCATTAGACTAGCCAAAGATTCTCCATATGTGACTCATAGTAAAAGTTATAAACTGTCGTTAACCATTATATACAGAAAACTACCTAAAGGTGCTGCTCTTAACAATAAACTACTTGGATGAATCATCTGCTTCTGTATATATTTTCATAGGTATGAGCCAAAGTAACCAGGATAGGAAAAACATAAACATTCCACGTGTTCAGAACTTTCAACTGTAACATTACTTTCATCTAATGGGTACTAAATAGGAGATCCAAATTCACTCATCTCCATCATCACAGGCAGTCACATTGGAATAATGTCAAACAAACTGACTTTCATCCCCATGTGTGTGACATGTACCATTTCTTCCATCTGACTCATGTTGTGTTTGTTGGGCTATACTGCCAATGCAAGAAGGAAACTTCTTGCTTCATTTCACTCTAACATAGATAGACAATTCAACATTTTTGACCGATAATTTTTCAAGAAAGAAAACAGGAACATAACTAGCAGCCCACTCAAGGGGATAATTAAAAAAAAAATCGCCTGGAAACCTGTATTTTGGGGAGAGAGAAGCTATATGGGACATTTAAATTATATTGCCAGTACTACCATCTACAGCCTTCCAACACCTGAACATCTACCTAGCTCCGCTCCTGCATACTCTCTCTAATTAAAACCAAATGAACCTGTCCCTTTAGTTCAGTTATTGTGGTAGAGACAGTACAGTCAACCACACAGTCCATGTGCTTCACTACATTACACAGACTCCCTGAAATTATGTGAGGACTTGTGAATAGTTCTAACAAATGGCCTATGAAGAATACACATCCATTCTCACAAACAGCAGAGCTCTATCCCTGTGATTCCTTCCATCATCTCAGGGACTATAAAAGGCAACAAGAAGTGATGAGGATCATTTTGTCATTATATAAAAACTTGGAAAGGTATTGGGAATCACAGTGGATTTTGCACCTGTGAGAAACGAACCGCTGCATTCAGCTGCTTAGAGGTTGAGGCTGTTACTGCAGAACAGCCTAGCCTACTCTGATGTAGTTAGGTTTTGAGCTTTCAGGACATAGGGAAGAATCAACAAATGCTGTTCATATGTGTACGGTGCTTGCAGATAATAGTGAACACTTTGGAAAATCTACTCTGAAAACAGACCATATGAAGAATCTTTATAAAAGTCCTTTCCCAAATTACATTGTGTGCACATTTGTATTACATATGCCGCTGCTGCTGCTGCTAAGTCGCATCAGTTGTGTCTGACTCTGTGCGACCCCGTACACTGAAGCCCACCAGACTCCTCTGTCCCTGGGATTCTCCAGGCAAGAACACTGGAATGGGTTGCCATTTCCTTCTCCAATGCATGAAAGTGAAGTCACTCAGTCATGCAGTGGCTCTCAATTCTGGTAATTAAATATGAAATATAAATTTAATATAAATTAAATATTAAACATGCATGATTTTATTATATGATAATAACAATAATGTAATTAAGTAAACATCAACAATTCCTCTTTATTTCTAATATACCATCTAATTTTTAGAAAAAAATCGTCTGAATCAAGAAAGCAATCAAAGCAGTAAAAAGAACATTAGATTTGGAGGGAAAAAAAAGAAAGCAACTATGTTCTAATATGACTCCTTCACTTTTTTTTACCTGTGTGATCTCAGGCAAATTTTTTATCTCTTTGATGTCAGTTTCTTCTAGAAACTTGTGACAATACCTTTCTTATAGTATTGCTCCAGGATTTCATGAAATTGTGTAAAGCAACAATCACACTATCTTAAAGCTGCTCAACAAAACTAGATAATTTTATATAAAATTGAGGATGCCAAATTGGTATCATGACTCAAGAATACACTTCACACTAGTTTGCTGAAACTTACAAAATCAGAGGCCTGTTTTTATGGTTAAGGATATACCCCCTGCTTGAGTTTCACATCTACTTTAGAATGGTAACACATTATCCTTATCAAGAGTGTATTCCCTTCCAACAGTGCCTCCCTGTTCTCTGCAGGATTCTACCTTGAAAACAGACCTTGAGAGAAAAAGCATTAAGCAAAGTATGTGGTTACCAGCCTCCCAGAAACAGAGATTGAAATGGTACTGCAGGAGAGAAATAACCTAGAAAAAGGCAAACTTTTATATTTATCTTTTAAAATTACATTTATAGAAATTTGGCCTCCAATGAAAGTGTTCTTGAGGCAATTTGAACATTTTTGGTATTATTCATTCTCCTTATGTCCTTGAGTCTTCTTTGGGCAAGTCTCCATTTCATCTGAGACCCTTGTGTAGTGCCAAGTACCAAAACTAAATTGGATTTGAAAAATACTGTGCCTTGAGAGAACTTTTGCTATAATTGTTGGGAGAGGGTCAATATAAAATTAGTTACAAAAATATGATGAGAATAGAGGAAATATGAACCAACACTGTAACAGAGGTAAGAGCATTGTACTATCAACACTTTAATAGAGGTATCAGCATTGTACTATGGGAAGAAAGAAAAACTGATAATGACATTCATCACTTAAAGGAATAAATTCCCAAGAAATAAATTTCCATTTTTTATGACTCTACAACATAAGAAAACAAAGTATTTACAGGGAGAAGAGTGGGTAGGAGAGAAGGATGGAAGAGAAATATTGTTTTGGCTCCTCCACATTCTGAACGTCATTAACATTAACACAGGTAACTGACTCCACAAGATCATGCAAAGATCTAAGCCAGTGGCTCCATTCATAGTAGATGTTCAAACTTTTCAAAGAATGATTCAATGAGTAAATGAGTGTCCTGAGTCACCTAGCATTGACTTTGTCAGTCTCCCTAAGCCTGGCCAATAATTATTTGCCCCCAATTCTCAGACAGTTTTGTGAATTTATGGATTATTGAATTGAATCTGACAGACTCTGGAAAACTGACTCTAGAAACAAGTTTGTAAAATAATGTTCTCAAAATAGGAACATTGTAAAGATAGGAAAAATTTTGAGAAATATAGTACAAATAACAGGGTAAGTGTAAGTCCCAAAAAGGCAGTTAAAATTTACAAACACACACACACATTCCATCCAAATTAAGTAAAAAACTACAAACATTTAAGAAAAGTTATTTAGGTATTTGACAGTGTATAAAAAAGTTTTTCTAGTCTGTTTCCATGTCCTAAAAAAGTCACTACACTCTTTGCAGGACATAGTATAAAATCAGCGCTACGCTGAATATTCTTACGAAGTGCCAAGTGGCTCCAAGAGTGCTAGAGAAGCTAGAAAAGACATGTGCTGAAGGAAATGGAGATGTTACTCATTTTGTTTGTCTGGTATACACTTTGCACTACAAGTGCACAGAAACAGCATTAGACATGAAGGCGTATTTAGGTTGATACATTTATATTCATTTAATTTTTTTTCATAGGAAACTTTTCTCCAAGAAACTTCAACTGCTGCTTTTTGAGGAAGTCGAGTGATTAAAAGAGCCTAATGAGGAAAAGAATCAATGGCCCAGAAGAACGGAAATTAGAATTAAGAATTAATTGATTTTGAAAAATCAGATTCAAAGGGAATATTAAATGCAGTTCCTCTAGAACCATTAAGCTTATAGTAATAAAATGAGTGGGTATTGCTTCTAAAGTGGGATATTTTGATTAGATAAGTTTCAAATTTCAAGGAGTTGGTTTTGAAGAAAGTTTCTCTGAAAGACATCAATAATGTCTTCCTTCATTAGTGAAAATAACATGAAGCCAATGAAGGGAAGCTCCTTCACTAGAAGAAAAGCAAACTCATGATTTGATATAATCACTATTTTCATATAAAAGTATGCATATTGTCATGTATTATAGGTACAGACACATTCTAATTATAAATATAAAATGATTAATTTAGCCTCTCAACCTCTCTTCCCATCTTGTCTTTGCTTTGACATGTAAATCAGATTTTCATATTTTGCCTTTGCATTAAGAATCAGTCAGTTATAATCTAGTATATTACTGTTAAAAGACTGAAACAAAGAGTAGAGCTGTTCTGCAAATACTTTCAAATTATTTCCTACTGGAAAGTATAATCTTGCTCTTGTGCTCTAAAATCAGAGACTATTCTGCAATTACTGTTGGGAAATTAGCCATCCTATTATAACCATCTTTACTGTTTATGAAATATCTTAGATGAACAGATATGTTTATGTAATTTGGCTTGAAAATTTACAGAAAATATAAAACTCCACACAAGTATCAAAAATTTATATTTAAAAAAATTTAAAAATGTATAATGAGAAATTTACCATAAAAAAAAGTAACAGGTGTGGCATAGAAGGACTCTAAGGAAGTTTTATTCAGTTTTATAGATTAATGATTTAAAAGCCAAGAGTACATAATAGGATAAAACTATAGGCATTAGCAAATGCTAAGAAGCTTGATCATTATACATTCCAAAGTGAAAGAACAACTTACCTGGATAAAACTGAATCCTATGGTGAACTCATGCTTAACAGGAAGGAAGGATGTGGAGAAAGGATAGGGATTTGGGGAAATGGATAACCAACAAGGACCTAGAGTATGGTACAGGGAACTCTGCTCAGTGGCAGCTGGGATGGGAGGGAAGTTTGGGGGAGAATGGTTACATGTAAGACTGACTCACTTTGATCTCTACCTGAAACTATCACAACACTGTTAATTGGTTATACTCCAATATAAAATTAAAAGTAAATAAATAAATAAATAAACGTGTATCCTATGGAGTCACTCCTCCCGCCTCTATCCCTTCCATTTGCCTCTCTTTCCTTACCCTCTCTCCTTATTCCTCTTGTGTGCACAATAGACTATCTGAGTGCCTTGTTGATTAAATCTAACCAAAATCATGACTGGTATACAATAAAGGCAATACAACAATAGTTCATGAAAATTAAATCACTATACACTTAAAATATACAGCTAATATGTTTTCAAATTATATATGGTTATATTAAATCTTGAGGGCATCCAGAGTGTAACTCAACATTATTATCTCTATGAAAATCCCTGTCTGAACTTTCCACAACTACATTATTTACATTAACACCACCTACTATAGCACATGATATCAAGAAAATAATAGTAATAGGAAGGACCTTCCTTCTCATCTCAAACTTATCATCCCAACAAGAAAAACTATAGTTAACACATCTGTAAATGGTATGTTTAGAATATCAATTTTACATGGTATATTTACAAGTCATATGCAATATGCTACCAATGGATATCAAGTTTTTAAAAATAGCCCTTTGCTAAGTTATGAAATCTTTTCCACAAGTTTAAGTAGAAATTTATGATACTGCTTTGCCTCAGAGCAATCATTATGATTATCAGTTATCAATACAGTAGGTCAGTTTTCACTAAATCTAGGTCCTATATAAATAAAGGGCTCCCCAGGTAGCTCAGCTGGTAAAGAATTTTCCTGCAATGCAAGAGACCCCGGTTCAATTCCTGGGTTGGGAAGATCCCCTGGAGAAGGGATAGGCTACCCACTCCAGTATTCTTGGGCTCCCCTGTTGACTCAGACAGTAAAGAGTCTGCCTGCAATGCAGGAGACCTGGCACTATTGTGGCAATATTGAATTAGTAACAGAGAATAATGGATATTTCCAGCCAATTTTGAGTACGAGAAAGATGATATCAAAATACTGGATAAACAAAGCAATTCAGTATACTTTCGATTGGAATTTCTGAAATTGTATATACTTGTGTGCATATTATTTGCTTGAGGCTGGAATTAATTCTTCTGTTGCCTGAATTCAAAAAAGGGTTTTCGGGCTATTTCTACCAGTCCCATCATGAGTAACCCTATCTAAAATCTCCCCTGTCACGGGCTGAGACTTCACTGCTCCCACAATACCCATGCTCAATCATACTATTGCTTTGCTCTGGCTATTTGCCATACATAAATTAACTTAAGCCTCCTCTGGTTATATAACCTCCTCTTTTGGTTATATAGGCAAAAAAAAGCAAAAAGTTATATTTTGTGATTATTAAGAACATTAGCTCTTCATTTAGACTCCCTGTCTTTCAAATCTTACTCAGTAACTGAGTGACTTTGGACAAGACAATTAGCCTTCCTAAGCTTCAATTTCCAGTTTTGTAAATTAAGAACTCATATTTCAGCTTTATTCCTTTGAGTCTTTCAGTGTGATAATATATGTTGTTGTTGTTTTTTAGTCACTCAGTCATGTCTGACTCTTTGTGATTCCATGGACTGTAGCCTGCTGGGCTCCTCTGTCCATAGGATTTCTCAGGCAAGAATACTGGACGGGGTTGCCATTTCCTTCTTCAGGGTGTCTTCCCATCTCAGGGATTGAACTCGCATCTCCTGCATTGGCAGGTGGATTCTTTACTGTTGAGCCACCAGGGGAAGCCCATGAAAATATAGAGAGAGTTCTTAATGTTAGCTATTATTATTATCTTACTCTTCAGACTCACAATGATCTACTCTCTTCTCTTAATCTCTATGTTGGTTTTTCCTGTGTCACTTGACATACAGATATTTACTTGTGTCATGACTGGATTATAGATTTACTGAGAGCATTGACTGTACTTTGTATTTCATACACATTACTCTTAGTGACAGTTGCTCCACTGCAAAAATAGAAAATATACAGCATCTCAGCACTTTCTTGTAGTATCATTGTGGCTATAGTGGAAGAGAATGGCTTCAATAATTGGCAACAATAGCAATAGCTACAGTTATGTGAGTAAAATATAAAAAATGTATGCCAGGCAATATAGAGTATTATAAAAATTTTTCTTTTTGTAGTCACACAGCTAGTATATTGAAAATACAGTAGGAATATACATTTCTGTCATTCACAGACCAAAACACTGTCTACAAAGATATTAGAAAATCAAAATATATAAGATAATTTCCTTTTTAGAATTATATAGAATTATTTATCTTTAACTCCAATTATGGTAATTTTAGAGCATATTAGCCATGCCTTATAACTAAGCCATATCAGTTAAAGTTACTAATCTGTGTTTTTATTTACATAAAGAGAATCAAAGACTAAGTTTTGTTTTTGTTTTTGTTTTTTTAATTTTGTAAAGCAATTGTCAGAGCAGGAGTCTCATTTTCTTTGAAAGCAATTAGGATAGATAAAAGAAACAGGTTAAAATTATGTGGTTCAATTCTCAATATATTGGCTGAAATGAGGGCTCTGTTTATAGAAGAATATGAAAGGTTTTTTTTATACCTTAGTTACACCATTTAATGTCTATTATTAAAGGAATAAAGAATAGATGTACTTTTAAGAACACTAACAAATGCATATAGGTTACTTTGCATCTCTGAAAGACAGCTATATCGAGATTGAGTTTAAAAAGCAAGCAGTCATTGGAAAAAAGAGATGCATGGCATAGATTTGTAGAGTAATTTTATATTTGTCACCAGAGGACAATTGGCTTTGTAACCAACATGATTAATCATAGAACGACAAGGTGGGGATGAGGTGGAGATTCCATGAAGTCCAATATTTTGTTCTCCAAATAGAATCCAGACTAATTTATCTGAAGCAGACAGAAGTATTTCAGAGTAACCAAAAGATTATAATATGAGCAGCTACACTGAGTACTGCACGATAAGACTGTTAGAGAGTGAATTGGTAACTGATGCCATGACATGAAAAATTGGTTAGTATAAGAACCCCTTCTGGGGGAGTAAGTCTTCATTCTACACAAAATGCCCATCGCTGGTGTGATTTAACACATCACTTGCTCAATACAAAGCAACCATTTTTATACTGAAAATCAAAAGCAAAATAAAAATATTGACTTCAATGAGCAAAATAAAAGTTTCAAAGAATCCATGTTTCTACCCAACAGTCAAACTATTTTCTGCTCAGAGCCTATTCAGGAACTTCCTCTTTCTTACCAAAGTAAATAAAGCAAGACTCTACTCCTTAATCACTGTGCACAAACATAGAACCCAGCATGCTCAGTTCAAAGGCAATTAGTAAAAAGCAAAAATCAAAAAAATTGCACGTGTACCCCAATGTTCATCGCAGCACTGTTTATAATAGCCAGGACATGGAAGCACCCTAGATGTCCATCAGCAGATTAATGGATAAGAAAGCTGTGGTACATATACACAATGGAGTATTACTCAGCCATTAAAAAGAATATGCTTGAATCAGTTCTAATGAGGTGGATGAAACTGGAGCCTATTATACAGAGTGAAGTAAGCCAGAAAGAAAAGCATCAATACAGTATACTAGTGCATACATATGGAATTTAGAAAGATGATAACAATAACCCTGTATGCGAGACAGCAAGAGAGACATTGATGTATAGAACAGTCTTTTGGACTCTGTGGGAGAGGGAGAGGGTGGGATGATTTGGCAGAATGGCATTGAAACATGTATAATATCATATATGAACTGAGTCACCAGTCCAGGTTCGATGCATGATACTGGATGCTTGGGGCTGGTGCACTGGGATGACCCAGAGGGATGGTACGGGGAGGGAGGAGGGAGGAGGGTTCAGGATGGGGAACACGTGTATACCTGTGGCGGATTCATGTTGATATATGGCAAAACCAATACAATATTGTAAAGTTAAAAAATAAATAAACAAATAAAAAAGCCAAGCTCAAAGAAACCAAAAAAAAAAAAAAGTGCAAACTCTAGCCAAAGAAAATTGCATATTTAAACTCATTTACTTAATTCCTTGCAAAAAGATAGAATACTAACTTATATACTGAGTATGAAGTGACAAGCATTTTGCAGAGATTAAAATTCCTTAGAAATCTTAGATATAAAAACCAAGTTATTTAATACATTTTGAATAATCATGGATCAAATAACTGAGAACATACTACTTTCAGTATATACCTGTGGCGGATTCATCTTGATATATGGCAAAACCAATACAATATTGTAAAGTTAAAAAATAAAATAAAATATTTTAAAAAATAAATAAATAAAAAGTAATACCCACTTCCAAATTTGAATTTGTCACCCAACCATATTTACTAAGAGCAGTCTATATTCCAGGTTTTCTATCAAGTCCTGGTGATTCAACAGTGAACCAGAGAGGTATGAAGAATGTATACACTGCTCAGGACTCTCAGAAGTTAATGAGCAGAACACAGAAGACCCAAACTGAAGAAATATCATTTCCTTGCTCTTCTTATAATAGTGTTTTAAATGATTTATGTAAAATGACAGAAAACTAAAAATTCATATCAGAATCTATCATTTTTAGTTTATAAACATAATTATGGTATGTCAAATATATAGAAACATATGTATTATTATTATAGCTTGAGCTTAAAAGTTTGAGTTTAAAAGGTTGAATTTGAAGGGCTTCCCTGATGGTTCAGTGATGAATCTGCCTGCCAGTGAAGGAGACACAGGAATGATCCCTAATCCAGGAAGCCACATGTTGCAGATTTAACTAAGCCCGTGAGGCACAACTACTGAGCCTGTGCTCTACAGCCTGGAAGCATCACTGCTGAGTCCATGTGCCACAGGCACGAAAGCTCACACGCCCTAGAGCCCGTGCTCCCCAACAACAGAAGCTGCCACAGTGAAAAGCCCACATGCTGCAGCTAGAGAGTAACTCCTGCTTGCCACAGCTAGAGAAAAGCCTATGGAGCAGTGAAGGCCAAGCACAGCCAAAAATAAATAAATTAAAAGAAAAAAACTGAGTTTGAATTTTTAAAATGTAATTTACAACATTTCTTTGTTTTACAGACATTTCTTTATAATTGTCAGGTGTGTCGTGTGAAAGCCTCTACCACAGTAAATATTATCATCTCCAGAAATGTTACTTTTTAAAAGTTTTCTGCTAACTAATTTGTGTTTTTATTTCTGTCTTCAAAAGTACACACTTGTGCTTTGAGTCATCAGATCACATTTAGCTCTCAAAATTTCTGAAATTAATGACTATTAATTATAATAAAATACATAATTCGACTCTTTGTGACCCCATGGACCATAGCCCATAAGGTTCCTCTGTCCATGGACTTCTCCAGGCAAGATACTGGAAGAGGATAGCCATTCCCTTCTTCGGGGCAAAATTTTTCAACCCATTGATATAACCCGGGTCTCTTGCATTGCAGGTGGATTCATTAAAGTCTGAGCCACTAGGGAAGTCCAATATTGACAGAAAATGTCCCAATTTTATGACAGAGTCTTATTTTATCTACATGTATTTCCTGATAAATAGGGTTAGGGATCAAGAAAGAGAGCATCATAAGGCGGTGCTTGTACTTGAGCAAAAAGTGCTAGCACATAGGTTGGACTGGCCATTTACTAGAAATCCCATCAGTGATATAGCTTCACAGTGAGATTTCTAAGATCTTGACAAAAAGAGTTAAAGATGTGTAAAACACAGTAATATGGACATCTAATTAATCAGTTTGCACCTCTTAAACTGCTCTTTCTAAATCTTTAGTTTTCAAAACTGCTATATCAGACTACTGGACAGAGGATCCTGGCCGGCTACAGTCCATGGGGTCACAAAGAGTCAGATATCATTGAACAACTGAGCACACACACACACATATCTGACTATGATAGAGTAAAGATACATTTGTATGGAAGAAATAGCATATTTCACTCTACAGATTAGAGGCACATTAGATAGTTTTGAATATAAATATTCATATTGATAAATATTTGAATATATAGCACTTTCAGGAAGAGGAAAAGCCTATCCTCCCAAATGGAGTTATTTCAATAAGATTCAGAGACAGTCTTCTAACAATGATCTCTAAGTGACATGACATTCACTAGGATAAGACATAAACGAGTAAATTGAAGAGGTAGTTTGACACAATTGTAGAAAGTATTTGTAGAAATTCAAACATTTTCCTTATAAAGTTAAAGATGATACTGAATTGTGATTGGAAGGCAAAGGAAGTCCCAGTATCACTCCATATGAAAACAAATCTAAAGTTTGAGGGAGCTTCCTTGCTGATCCAGTGGTGAAGTCTCTGTGCTTCAATGTAGAGGGCACAGGTGCCACCCGGGTCAGGGAACTAGGATCCCAAAATAAAAGAAAAGGAAACAAGCTTAAAAAAAAAACACTTAAGTTTGATTTGTGTTTCTCCTTATATCTATTTTGGTCCTTTATTTTACTCATAAAACAAAATTACATACTATTGTAGTTAGTTGCTCATGTAACTAGGTTATTTAAGATTGCTAGTTAATGTGTATGTTTCTAATATACACAGAGACAGGATAATGAACTTTTTTCTAATGTGATCTCAGATTTTAACTCTCAATTTGGAACAATTTGTAAGAACATCTACTTCCACTGAAGGTCAAACTTTAAACTCCATGACTACCAAGGGAAATCTACTGACGAATTGACAGCTTAAACCCTTGATTTTCATTCAGCTACCTCATTTCTATTGATTGTTCTCTTCATTTCTGCCTTCCACTTTCACTCTCATGTTAATATGTAACCACTTTTTGCCTGCTTCCAAGAAAAGTAATGCTTGCCAAAAGAGTTTAGAAAATTTAATTCTGAAAATAGTGTTCCTAATGTAACACTATTCTTAATGCTGACTCTCTTTTATTAGACAGATTGACATCTACCTATTCAACTCACTGGCCTAGACAGAACTGTACATTATAGTGAGAAATATCAGCAAATTGGGGGCCAAATTTTGGCCTAATCTTTAAGTTGTCAAACAGAAGAATTACAATGCTTACCCTGAAAATATTCTCATATGGGTTATCTTTGTTTCAACTTTTCAATCTACAGAATGCAATTATTTTCTACTAAGTTAATGCATATATTGATTCCAAGGAGAATATAACACCAGATTCTTGAAATATTATAACCACATTTGGATTTTTGACACGAGTTAATTAACAACCTCTCATACATGATATTAGGTGTCAAATACCTCCCATATGCTTTCTGCTAACAACCTGAATTGGCTATCCAAATAAACAGATTTAATGAGCTATATATAGTTATTATAAAACTAAGTAAAATTTAATTTTAAACATCTCCAACTAATAAAATGGATCAGTATGAATTTGCTTAAATACTGAATTATGTATTTCCTTTGGAAATGAAATTTTATGAATACAGCTAAGTAGTAAAACTAAGCTAAATATTATTTATGAAACATTTATAGATCATTTTTCAGATAATAAGAATAGCTAGTGACTTTTTAATAAGCCTTAGTATAGAAATTTATTTGGGGGGGTTAACATCAATATTTTAAATATTCTTCCTTAAAAACCTATGGGTTTATTCAACTTTAAAAAATTAATAAAAAAGTCAATGATGTGTTTCTACTCACTCATGTCCAAATTTTCACCAAAAATAAATAAATAAAGTCTTAAGGAGATTTTACTTTACTCTTAGATATTCTGTGGAAAATAGAATGTTTTTGTATCCGTGAGTGAAAAGACAAAAAATCAAAGAATAATGTTTGTTTGTGATATACAAATATTTAAATGATTAAGAAAGTCTTCACAATGACTTCATGTACCAAATTAGATTGAATGTCTAGAAGTATAACTGAGTATCCTGTGAGACCTTTCAAGTTAGAATTGTTTTCTTTCTGAATGTTTTGCTGTAATTGTGATGAATGGCCAACTAGAGCAAAGGCTCAAAAATAGAACTTAAATTTAATTAGCCAATGAAAAGTCTAAGTGCTGCCATCATATTTCATGACTACAGTCAATTCCTAATTTATAGCACAGATAGGGAAGGAGACTTTTACTCATAGATAAATTAATCTGCACTATTTTAAGAGACAATCAACGTGTCCTGTGAATAGTGATTTTTTTCATAAAACAAATATACCAATAGCAAGATACAAGTTGCTGACACACTTACAACACAAACCTGTGATGATGTTTTTAATTCATGAGCCTTGAATCCATCTATTCCATTCCAGCTGGAAAACATCCAGCTTTAGTTTCACATCATATACAGGACAAAGTCTAAGAGCTTTAAAGTGGCAACACAGCTCTACATGACCTCGGCCCAGCATCCTCTCTTACCACTCTAAAATATCCCTGCAACATCAAAACCCGTGCCGTTCTCATATATTAGGTGCCTCTTCCTTCAATGCCACACTTCTCATAGTCTTCCTCTACTGAGGCTTTCTTTAAATTCTCGCTCAATTAATTCTTAGTCATACAGTAAGATTTAGCTTAACCTCACATCGAATAAACCCCCCTGATACCTCTTAACTAGAGTATTCTAGCAACTGTAGACTGGAAAAAAAAAAAAAAAAAAGCACCATGTGAGAGCTGTGAATTGTTTTATTTGGGGCAAAATAAGGATGTATCTCAGAGCTGAATGCTGTCTCCCAGGCCACAGTCCTCATTTTGTCCCAAATAAAACTTAACTCACAACTCATATACTACATTTTTTTTCCTGTCAACACTGGTTTTATCTTCTTGTCAATCACAGAACCTAGGCATACTTCTAACATGGCATTATAATTTTTCTCTATTCACAACATACTATGAATTAACTGAATGTATAAATAATCCGTCTTCCACAGTACCTTTACTCTGGCTATATATAAATACACACACACACATATGTATATACATTGGTGGATAATACATATATATGCTACATATATATGTGTAGTATAAATATTATTGTTTATTCAATAAGTCATATGCAACCCTTTGTAACCCCACTGTAGCCTGCCAGGCTCCTCTGTCCATGGGATTTCCCAGGCAAGAATGTGTATGCATATTAATATATATTGATCAGCTGTATTAATCAGGAATATTCAGGAAAACAGAAATCACTCTATGCCATACATATAGAACAAAACTCAGAAAATTAGGAAACTTAAGAACGACCAGAAAATGAAGATCAGGAAGCCTGATCCACTTGGTTTTGATAAAACTGGGGAGTTTTAGTAGTCACAAGAAAATCACTAGTTAGGTCAGAGCTACCTGCAGAACTAAAGTAGGTAAATTTTAGGAAGTTCTCATCAGATGCATGCCCATCAGTGCTCAGGAACATGCCTGCCACTGATAGTGGTTACGCTTACATGATTTTGCTTCTTTTCTCCTTTCAAATCTCAAATAAATATCTTGCAGAATCTAACCTAGATTCTTACTAGCAAGGATTCTGAAAGCATAATTTCCAATTTTTCATTTTTTGTGTGTGATAATATAGACAGCACAGAAGAAGGACTTTGCTGCCGAGCTGCCATAGGACAATCAGGCACAGTCCATCTCCTTGGTTATAAGCATCCTTATATCTCCTATCCATATTTACATTCCAATAACTAAGTTTTGGGCTTTCCTAGTGGCTCTTGAAGAGGGACTAAAAAGCCTCTTGATGAAGGTGAAAGAGGAGAATGAAAAAGTTGGCTTAAAACTCAACATTCAGAAAATGAAGATCATGGCATCTGGCCCCATCACTTCATGGGAAATAGATGGGGAAACAGTGGAAACAGTGTGAGACTTTATTTTTGGGGGCTCCAAAATCACTGCAGATGGTGACTGCAGCCATGAAATTAAAAGACGCTTACTCCTTGGAAGAAAAGTTATGACCAACCTAGATAGCATATTCAAAAGCAGAGACATTACTTTGACAACAAAGGTCCGTCTAGTCAAGGCTATGGTTTTTCTAGTGGTCATGTATGGATATGAGAGTTGGACTGTGAAGAAGGCTGAGCACCGAAGAATTGATGCTTTTGAACTGTGGTGTTGGAGAAGACTCTTGAGAGTCCCTTGGACTGCAAGGAGATCCAACCAGTCCATTCTGAAGGAGATCAGCCCTGGGATTTCTTTGGAAGGAATGATGGTAACGCTGAAACTCCAGTACTTTGGGCACCTCATGCAAAGAGTTGACTCATTGGAAAAGACTCTGATGCTGGGAGGGATTGGGGGCAGGAGGAGAAGGGGATGACAGAGGATGAGATGGCTGGATGACATCACTGACTCAATGGACGTGAGTCTGAGTGAACTCCGGGAGTTGGTGATGGACAGGGAGGCCTGGCGTGCTGCGATTCATGGGGTTGCAAAGAGTCAGACACGACTGAGAGACTGAACTGAACTGAATTGAACTGAGTGGCTCTGATGGTAAAGAATTGGCCTGCAATGCGGGAGACCTTGGTTCAATCCGTTGGTTGGGAAGATTCCCTGGAGAAGGGAATGGCAATCCACTCTAGTATTCTTACCTGGAGAACTCCATGGACAGATGACCCAGGCGAGTTACAGTCCGTGAGGTCGCAGAATCAGACACAACTGAGTGACTAACACACACACACATGCACAAAAATTACCTTCCAAATAACAATTACAATATCAGCATTTCTCAATATTATGATGTAATCACCCTTCAACAAAATATCCTTAAGCAAATGAAGACATGCTTCCCCTTGCCTGACTACTCCAAGTAGAATAGTGCATTAACCTAAGGTTCAATAGCAACTGAGCTATGATCATGCTCCTATCAAGAGGACAAAAGAATGTAATGAATAAAAAACTGAAGAGGATCTGCAAGATCACCCATCTCCAAAGAAGTAGTGACCTTTAGTACAGGAGAGTAGTTAGCATGAGCCAAATTTAAGAGTATAGTTCAGGAACAAAAATACTTTCACCTCACTCTCTCCCCTCCTTCCAATCTCTTCCAGGATTCTTCTATTACATTAGTTCAGTTCAGTCACTCAGTCGTGTGTGACTCTTGGCAACCCCATGGACTACAGTACACCAGGCTTCCCTTTCCATCACCAACTCCGAGTTTATTCAAACTCATGTCCATTGAGTTGGTGACACCATCCAACCATTTCATCCTCTGTCATCCCCTTCTCTTCCTGTCTTCATCTGTCGCGGCATCAGGGTCTTTTCAAATGAGTCAGTTCTTCGTATCAAGTGGCCAAAGTATTGGAGCTTCAGCATCAGTCCTTCCAATGAATATTCTGGATTGACTTCCTTTAGGATGGAGTAGTTGGATCTCCATGATATCCAAGGGACTCTCAAAGAGTCTTCTCCAACAACATAGTTCAAAAGCATCAATTCTTCAGCACTCAGCTTTCCTTATATAGTCCAACTTTCACATCCATACACGACTACTGGAAAAACCAGAGCTTTATATAGATGGACCTTTGTTGGCAAAGTAATGTCTGTGATTTTTAACATGCTGTCCAGGTTGGTCATAACTTTTCTTCCAAGGAGCAAACATCTTTTAATTTCATACTGCAGTAACCATCTGCAGTGATTTTGGAAACCAAAATAAATACATAAAGTCTGTCACTGTATCCACTATTACCCCATCTATTTGCCATGCAGTGATGGGACCAGATGCCATAATCTTAGTTTTCTGAATGTTGTATTTTAACCCAACTTTTTTACTCTCCTCTTTCACTTTCATCAAGAGTCTCTTTAGTTCTTCTTCGCTTTCTTCCATAAGGGTTGTATCAACTACATATGTGAGGTTATTTATATTTTTCCTGGCAATCTTGATTCCAGATTGTGCTTCATCCAGCCCAACCTTTATCATGATGTACTATACATATAAGTTAAATAAGCAGGGTGACAATAAATAGCCTTGACAGATTCCTTTACTGATTTGGAACTAGTCTGATGTTCCATGTCCAGTTCTAACTATTGCGTCTTTACCTGAATACATATTTCTCAGGAGGCAGGTCAGGTGGTCTGGTATTCCCATCTTTCAGAATTTTCCACAGTTTGCTGTGATCTACACAGTCAAGGGCTTTGGCATAGTCAATAAAACAGAAGTAGATGTTTTTCTGGAATTCTCTTGCTTTTTTGATGATCCAACAGATGTCAGCAATTTGATTTCTGGCTCCTCTGCCTTTTCTAAATCCAGCTTCAACATCTGGAAGTTCACGGATCATGTACTGTTGAAGTCTGGCTTGGAGAATTTTGAGCACTACTTTACTAGTGTGTGAGATGAGTGCAACTGTGCGGTAGTTTGAGCATTCTTTGGCACTGACTTTCTTTGGGATTGGAATGAAAACTGACCTTTTCTAGTCCTGTGGTCACTGCTGAGTTTTCCAAATTTGCTGATATATTGAGTGCAGCACTTTCACAGCATCATCTTTCAGGATATGAAATAGCTCAACTGGAATTCCATCAATCACCTCCACTAGCTTTGTTCTTAGAGATGCTTCCTAAGGCACACTTGACTTCACATTTCAGGATGTCTGGCTCTAGGTGAGTGATCACACCATCATAATTAACTGGGTCATGAATATCTTTTTTGTACAGTGTTTTCTGTGTATTCTTGTCACCTCTTCTTAATATCTTCTGCTTCTCTTACGTCCAAACCATTTTTGTCCTTTATTGTGCCCATCTTTGCATGTAAAGATCCCTTGGTATCTCTAATTTTCTTGAAGAGATCTGTGGCCTTTTCCATTGTATTATTTTCCTCTATTTCTTTGCATTGATCTCTGAGGAAGGCTTTTTTATCTCTCCTTGCTATTCTTTGGAACTCTGCATTCAATGGGTATATCTTTCCTTTTCTGCTCTGCCTTTCACTTCTCTTCTTTTGATAGCTGTTTGTAAGGCCTCCTCAGACAACCATTTTGCCTTTTTGCATTTCTTTTCCTTGGAAATGGTCTTGATCGTTGCTGCCCATACAGTGTCATGAACCTCTGTCCATAGTTCTCCGGCGCAATATCTATCAGATCTAATCCCTTGAATCTATTTCTCATTTCCATTGTATAATCGTAAGGGGTTTGATTTAGGTCTTACCTGAATGGTCTAGTGGTTTTCCCCACTTTCTTTATATCTGATTTGGCAATAAGGAGTTCATGATCTGAGCCACAGTCAGCTCCCAGTCTTATTTTTGCTGACTGTATGGAGCTTCTCCATCTTTGGCTACAAATATAACTACTTTTATTTCAGTATGGACCATCTGGTGATGCCCACGTGTAGAGTCTGCTCTTGTGTTGTTGGAAGAGGATTTTTGCTATGACCAGTGAATTCTCTTGGCAGAACTCTATTAGCCTTTGCCCTGCTTCATTCTGTACTCCAAGGCCAAATTTGCCTGTTACTCCAGGTGTTTCTTGACTTCCTACTTTTGCATTCCAGTCCCCTGTAATGAAAAGGACATCTTTTTTGGGTATTAGTTCTAGAAGGTCTTGTAGGTCTTCATAGAACCATTCAATTTCAGCTTAAGCATTATTGGTCAGGGCATAGACTTGGATTACTGTGATACTGAATGGTTTGCCTTGGAAATGAACAGAGATCATTCTGTCATTTTTGAGATTGCATCCAAGTACTGCATTTCGGACTCTTTTGTTGACTATGATGGCTACTCCATTTCTTCTAAGGGATTCTTGCCCACAGTAGTAGATATAATGGTCATCTGAGTTAAATTCACCCATGCCAGTCTATCTTAGTTCACTGATTCCTAGAATGTCAATGTTCATCCTTGCCATCTCCTGTTTGACCACTTCCAATTTGCCTTGATTCATGGACCTAACAGTCCAGGTTCCTATGCAATATTGCTCTTTATAGCATGGGACTTTGCTTCTGTCACCAGTCACATCCACAACTGGGCATTGTTTTTGCTTTAGCTCTGTCTCTTCATTCTTTCTGGAGTTGTTTCTCCACTGATCTCCAGTAGCATACTGGGCACCTGTTGACATGGGGAGTTCATCTCTCAGTGTCCTATCTTTTTGCCTTTCATACTGTTCATAGGGTTCTCAAGGCAAGAATATTGAAGTGATTTGCCATTCCCTTCTCACGTTTTGTCAGAACTCTCCACCACGACCCATCCATCTTGTGTGGCCCTACATGGCATGGCTCATAGTTTCATTGAGTCTAACAAGGCTGTGGTCCACGTGTTCAAATTGGTTAGTTTTCTGTGACTTTCAGACTGTCTGCCCTCTGATGGAATAGGATTAGGTGCTTATGGAAGCTTCCTGATGGCACTGACTGTGGGGGGAAACTGGGTCTTGTTCTGATGGGCAGGGCCATGCTCAGTAAATCTTTAATCCAATCTTCTGTTGGTGGGCTGTGTTCCCTCCTTGTTATTTGACCTGAGGCTAAACTATGGTGGAGATAATGAAGATAATGACTGACCTCCTTCAAAGGGTCCCATGCATACACTGGTACACTCAGTGCCCCCAACCCTGCAGAGGGCACCACCCACCGATGCCTCTACCAGAGACTCTTGGACACTCATAGGCAAGTCTGGGTCAGTCTCTTGTGGGGTCAGTGCTCCTTTCTCCTTGGTCCTGGTGTGCACAAGGTTCTGTTTGTGCCCTCCCAGAGTCTGTTTCCCCAGTCCTAAGTAAGTTTTGGTGGCTCTGTGGTGGGGTTAATGGTGACCTCCTCCAAGAGGGCTTATGCCATACCCAAGTCTGCTGCACCCAGAGCCCCTGCTCCCTCCTCAGGAGACACCCAAGCACAGTTCTGTCTCAGTTCCTGTGGCGTCTCTGGGTCCTGGTGCACATAGGTAAATTTAAGCCCTCTGAGCATCTCTGGCAGGTATGGGGTTTGATTCTAAATGTGATTTTGCCCCTCCTGCCATCTTGCTGGGGCTTCTCTGCCCTTGGAAGTAGGGTATCTCCTCACAGTTGCTCCAGTGCAGGCTTAAACCAAACTGAAATCAGAGACTGTTGATGTGGTTTATACCATTCAGCATCTCAGAACAGAGTGAAGAATGGGGATATTAAAGAGACCAGGGAAGGGGAGTAAATGAAGATAAACTTTGGTGGTGGTAGTTTAGTTACCATACATGTCCAACTCTTGCAACTGTCTGACTACAGTCCATGGATTGTAGAGCAGCAGGCTCCTCTATACATGGGATTTCCCAGGCAAGAATACTGGAGTGGGTTGCCATTTCCTTCTCCAGGAGACCTTCCCAGCTCAGAGACTGAACCCACATCTCCTGCATTGCAGGCGGATTCTCTACTGAATCTTTACTGAGCCACCAGGGAAGCCCTGATGACACACTTTAAAATAAACTAACCTAAGGATAATCACTGACAGGAGTACTAGAATACAGTGTACCTCTGTATTAGTTCAGTATATAAGGAATCAGTTGGTAGTCTCAGCATTGAGTCTGGTGAAAACATTGTTCATATTAGTGAATATATTATTCTGTGTAAACTAAAAATTTTAGACTGATAGTATTTAACCCTGTAAATTTGGAAAGTAACATTGGTGATTGTTGTTGTTTAGTTGCTCAGTATGTCTGACTCTTCGTGACCCCACCAACTGTAACATGCCAGGCTTTCCTGTCCTTCACCCTCTCCCAGAGATTGCTCAAACTCATATCCATTGAATCAGCAATGCCATCCAACCACCTCATGCTCTGTCTTCCCCTTCTCCTCCTGCACTCAATCTTTCCCAGCTTCAGAGTCTTTTCCAATGAGTCAGCACTTCACATCAGGTGTCCAAAGTATTGGAGCTTCAGCATCAATCCATCCAGTGAATATTCAAGGCTGATTTCCTTTAGGATTGACTGGTTTGATCTCTCTGCTTTACAAGGGACTCTTAAGAGTCTTCTCCAGCACCAGTTTGAAAGCATCAATTCTTTGGCACTCAGCCTTCTTTATGGTCCAGCTCTCACATCCAAACATGACTACTGGAAATCCATAGCTTTGACTATATGGATCATGGTCGGCAAAGTGATGTCTCTCCATTTTAATACGGTATCTAGGTTTGTCTTAGCTTTTCTTCAAAGGAGCAAGTGTCTTTTAATTTCAAGGCTACAGTCACCTACAAGAGTGATCTTAGAGCCCAGAAAAATAAAGTCTGTCATTGTTTCCTTTAACCTCATTTCTATGCCATGAAGTGATGGGACCAAATGCCATGATCTTCTTTTTTTGAATGCTGAGTTTTAAGCCAGCTTTTTCACTTTCATCTTTCAACTTCATCAAAAGGCTCTTTAGTTGCACTTCACTTTCTGCCATTAGCGTGGTTATCACCTGAATATCTGAGGTTACTGAATTTTTTCCCAGGAAGCTCTATTCTAGCTTGAGCTTCCTCAGTCCAGCATTTCACATGATGTACTCTGCATATAAGTTAAATAAGCAGGGTGAAAATATACAGCCTTGACATACTCCTTTCTCAATTTTGAACCTGTCTGTTGTTGCATATCTGGTTCTAACTGTTGCTTCTTGACCTGAATACAGGTTTCTCAGGAGGCTGGTAAGGTGGTCCAGTAGTCCTGTCTCCTTAAGAATTTTCCACAGTTTGTTGTTATCCAAACAGTCAAAGGCTTTAGTGTGGTCAATGAAAGAGAAGCAGATGTTTTTCTGGAATCTCCTTCCTTCTTCTACGATCCAGCAGATGTTGGCAGTTTGATCTCTGGTTCCTCTGCCTTTTCTAAATCCAACTTGAACATTTGGAAGTTCTCCGTTCACATACTGTTGAAACCAAGTTTGAAGGATTTTGAGCATTACTCTGCTAATATGTGAAATGACTTCAATTTTGCAGCGGTTTGAACATTCTCTGGCATTGCCTTTCTTTGGGATTGGAATGAAAACTGACCTTTTCCAGTCCTGTGGCCACTGCTGAGTTTTCCAAATTTGCTGATGTATTGAATGCAGCACTTTTATAGTGCTGTCTTTTAGGATTTGAAATAGCTCAGCTGAATTCTCTCACTTCCACTAGCTTTGTCAGTAGTAGTGCTTCCTAAGGCCCACTTGACTTCACATTCCAGGATGTGTGACTCTAGGTGAGTGATCACACCATCACAGTTGTCCAGGTCATTAAAACCTTTTTTTTTTTTTTTTTTTAAATAGGTCTTCTGTGTATTCCTGCCACCTCATCTTAATACCTTCTGCTTCTGTTAGCAAAAACAAGACTTGGAGCTGACTATGTCTCAGATTATGAACTTCTTACTGGCAAATTCATACTTAAATGGAAGAAAGTAGGGGAAACTACTAGGCCATTCAGGTATTACCTAAATCAAATCCCTTATGATTACGGTGGAAGTGACAAATAGATTCAAGGGATTAGATCTGCTGGAGTGCCAGATCTATGGATGGAGGTTCATAATATTGTATAGAAGGTGGTGATCAAAGCCATCCTGAAGAAAAAGAATTGCAAAAAGGCAAAATGGTTGTCTGAGGAGGCCTTACAAATAGCTAAGAAGAGAAGAGAAGTGAAAGGTAAAGGAGAAAAGGAAAGGTATACCCATCTGAATGCAGAGTTTCAAAGAATAGCAAGGAGAGATAAGAAAGCCTCCGTGATCAGTTCAAAGAAATATTGTAAAGTTTAAAAATAAAATAAAATTTTAAAAAAATGCCAGCAAAAAAAAATAAAATAAAGAAATAAAGGAAAACAATAGAATGGGAAAGACTAGAGATCTCTTCAAGAAAATTAGAGATACCAAGGGAACATTTCATGCAAAGATGGGCACAATAAAGAACACATTGGTGATTAATAGAATCAACAGAGAGCCAATCCCACATTCACGCTTAGTTCCTGAACTCACACTTTACACTTAGAGGAGAAAGAAAACTATTTACTGGCTGCTGGCTCAAAACATACACTGAATTTTGTACAACATTCCTCCACCATCAGTAAGCATATTAATAGAGCCTTTAGTAGGCCAATCCACCTTTCTGTAAGGTCAACCATTTCTGCTTGATAGGATATGTGCATAGTGGTAAAATCTCTGAAACTTAGAGAGTGAACCAATTACCGAAATATTTTTCCTTATGATTACCTCTTTGGTTGGGAGTATATTGTATAGGATTCACTTATCTTCTGCCTACACCTTAGGCTTAGTTTAACAGAAAACAAAGAACATATTTCTTACAAATGTGTATAATAACTCTGGAGATTTACTGGGCCCCAGGCTCTTCATAAGAAATATAAGAATATGGTATAATGTCTAGTTTGTATTGCAGGTTTATAAATCATCCATCAATGTATGTGTGTGCTGCCAAGATAAAAATTCAGTGATTTTAGACAGGCTCTCTATTCAGATTTTTACCATGAGAGGAATTGGTCTCATGACTGAGCTTACCATTTCTCAGGTCTGTCCACAGTGTACTGGCTTCTGTGCAGAATGCTACAGAATATCTCAGTGAGAGAAAACTTGTCACTGCACAGTGGTTTATGGGTGAGCAGCTGAAGGACTTATCAGCCCCTACAGCTTGCTGAGATGGAAAAGTTCCTTTTAGATCATAAATATACCTTAATGTAAGGTTTTCTCCCCATATAGCTGAGTAAAATGGATAGAATATAACTAGATACACTATGCCACCCTAGTTTACAGCAGTCAAGATGGGAAATGGATTGGATTAAGCTTAATTTATACAATTGATATTTTTTCTATAAAATGAAAAGGGAACTTGAAGATGAAACAAATAACTGTGGACAGTTAAATTTTGGCACTGGTTCATATCCTGAAATATCATCCCACTGTTCTTACTAAAGGGAATTTAAAAAAAAAAATAGAGAAACCAGTCTCAGTTTCTCTTTAATATTCTTTGGAGCTAGGAGGCCTATTGGCAAAATGATAAGATGTAAAGATACTGAAAGATTAAGCAACTGATTTTTATACAAAATTAATAAATTAATATACAACCTTCACTATATAAACTTAGATTATATCCAGATGAAGGTCAACTATCTGAAATATTTTTTTTAAAAATTAAGTGGAAAAAAAATAGTATAACTGATACCAAAAGAATTAATTACATTCAAACAGTCCATTTTAATTACAATAGTAGTTATTAAATAGAATCAAACTGGTTTGATTATTAACACACATGCCTTTGTAAAATTTACTGTAGCTATAACAACTTATTTTTTTAACTAAGTAGAAAAAAACACACAGGCCTCAAGCTCTAGTTATTATTCTTGTTAGCTATATTAATTCCATTCTAAAAGAAGAAAAGATTAAGACAAACTTCTGGATAAGAGGCAATGTCAACACACATGATTCAGTTACAACAAATAAATAGTTGCAAACTGTCATGCTCACCATACACTCAATACAATTTCACTGGAAAAAAAGAGTGCTTCATAAAGGGATTAAGTTATCATTAAATAGTCATTACTATACTAAAATTAAAACTTGCAAAATTTGGAGAAGCTAACCAGGAGAAAACTGGATTCAAGAGAAGGAGGTCAGCTTCTGGCAGAAGACAAGCAGCTAAAGACATGCCTTTCCTTCTACTTCTTTCTGATTACTCTAATAAAATACAGCACAGGTATAAAGTGCAAGCGCAAAAGGGTAAAGGCAAAACATAAAATAAAAAGTGTCAATAAAAGTAGTCTGTTTTTTATCCTTTGCCTTTTACAAAGACTGAAAACAGGTGTATGAGAAATTACTGATTTTTCAGAGCAAATAACTTCCAAGAACTTTTGAGAATACTTCAATTCCTACACAGGCATAAACTGATAGAAAGTAAACAAATTTATTTGTAGAACCCCAGAGGCCAGGAAGTGCAGGAAAGTGGTAGTTTGAGGTTAAAATTCAGATTTTGATTAGGATGTGGAAAAGAAGTTCCATCTACAATTATATACTCTCTCTCTCTCTTTCATCATGCAGAAAATCTGACTTTGTGGTATTGGAGAAGACTCTTGAGAGTCCCTTGGACTGCAAGGAGATCCACCCAGTCCATTCTGAAAGAGATCAACCCTGGGATTTCTTTCTTTTCTTTTTCTTTTTTTTTTTAAGCAGCAGGGTTTTTAATCTATAAGAAAATTCTAGAAATTTGGCTGGAATACTTTGTATGTGCTGGTCTAATAAATGAAGATGATAATTTTATATATATATATATATATATATAAAGCAGGTTTACAGAAATACAAAGGATCATAAGACACTACTATCAACAATTATATGCCAATAAAATGGACAACGTGGAAGAAATGGACAAATTCTTAGAAAAGTACAACTTTCCAAAACTGGACCAGGAAGAAATAGAAAATCTTAACAGACCCATCACAAGCACGGAAATTGAAACTGTAATCAAAAATCTTCCAGCAAACAAAAACCCAGGTCCAGACGGCTTCATAGCTGAATTCTACCAAAAATTTAGAGAAGAGCTAACACCTATCCTGCTCAAACTCTTCCAGAAAATTGCAGAGGAAGGTAAACTTCTAAACTCATTCTATGAGGCCACCATCACCCTAATACCAAAACCTGACAAAGATCCCACAAAAAAAAGAAAACTACAGGCCAATATCACTGATGAACATAGATGCAAAAATCCTTAAGAAAATTCTAGCAATCAGAATCCAACAACACATTAAAAAGATCATACACCATGATCAAGTGGGGTTTATCCCAGGGATGCAAGCATTCTTCAATATCTGCAAATCAATCAATGTGATACACCACATTAACAAATTGAAAAATAAAAACCATATGATTATCTCAATAGATGCAGAGAAAGCCTTTGACAAAATTCAACATCAATTTATGATAAGAACTCTCAGAAAGCAGGAATAGAAGGAACATACCTCAACATAATAAAAGCTATATATGACAAACCCACAGCAAACATTATCCTCAATGGTGAAAAATTGAAAGCATTTCCTCTAAAGTCAGGAACAAGACAAGGGTGCCCACTTTCACCATTACTATTCAACGTAGTTTTGGAAGTTTTGGCCACAGAAATCAGAGCAGAAAAAGAAATACAAAGAATCCAAATTGGAAAAGAAGAAGTAAAACTCTCACTATTTGCAGATGACATTATCCTCTACATAGAAAACCCTAAAGACTCCACCAGAAAATTACTAGAATTAATTAATGACTATAGTAAAGTTGCAGGATATAAAATCAACACACAGAAATCCCTTGCATTCCTATACACTAATAATGAGAAAACAGAAAGAGAAATTAAGGAAACAATTCCATTCACCATTGCAATGAAAATAAAAAAATACTTAGGAATATATCTACCTAAAGAAACTAAAGACCTATGTATAGAAAACTATAAAACACTGGTGAAAGAAATCAAAGAGGACATTAATAGATGGAGAAATATACCATGTTCATGGATTGGAAGAATCAATATAGTGAAAATGAGTATACTACCCAAAGCAATTTATAGATTCAATGCAATCCCTATCAAGCTACCAATGGTATTCTTCACAGAGCTAGAACAAAGAATTTCACAATTTGTATGGAAATACAAAAAACCTGGGATTTCTTTGGAGGGAATGATGCTGAAGCTGAAACTCGAGTACTTTGGCTACCTCATGCGAAGAGTTGACTCATTGGAAAAGACTCTGATGCTGGGAGGGATTGGGGGCAGGAAGAGAAGGGGACGACAGAGGATGAGCTGCCTGGATGGCATCACTGACTCGATGCACATGAGTCTGAGTGAACTCCGGGAGTTGGTGATGGACAGGGAGGCCTGGCATGCTGATTCATGGGGTCGCAGAGTCGGACACGACTGAGACTGAACTGACTGACTGAACTGATACTGTAGATCATAAGTCAGAGAACTGCAACCTCCTGGTCATATCTATCCTGCCACTGATTTTGTAAATAACTAGTGAAACACAGCTATGTCTGTTCCTTTACATTTTTTCTACAACTGCTTGTGTATGGAGGTGAATACAGTTGACCATTAAACAATGCAGGGGTTGGGGTGCTGACATTCTGTGCCATCAAAAATTCACATAAAACATACAGCTGGCCCACTGTAATCATAGTTCCTCCATATCCACAGTCCCACATCAATCAAACTATGGATTATGTAGTATTGTGTTATTTCTATTGAAAAAAAAAGAAAAAGAAAAATGCCTGTACAGTGGATGGCTGCAGTTCATACATGTGTTGTTCAAGGGTCAACTGCAGTTGTAAAAGAGACCATGTGTTCCACAAGGTCAAAAATACATACCATCTGACTCTTTAAGGAAAAAGTATGTCAACTTTCAGTCTAAATAAATGAACTAGAGGGACCCAGACTCAGATCTACCTAAAAGAGGGATGAAAGCAACAAAGGGACACTGAATATAAGGACATAAAGTGCAATTCTGGGCTTCCCTGGTGGCTCAGATGGTCAAGAATTCGCCTGCTATGTGGGAGACCTGGATTCGATTCCTGGGTTGAGAAGATCCCCTGGAGGAGGACATGGCAACCCACTCCAGTATTCTTGCCTGGAGAATTCCCAAGGACAGAGGAGCCTGGAGGGCTGCAGTACATGGGGTTGCAAAGAGTTGGATACAACTGAGCAACTAAGCACAGCACAGCACAAAGTGCAATTCTACACACTATACAGTGAGTTTCCAAATTCCTCTCCCTCTTCCCTGCTGAAAACACCAATCCAAGCTAATATTCCTAGGCAGGGATGTGTGTACATGTGTGCCTGTGTTATGTATATTTTTGTTGTTCAGTAGCTAAGTCATGTCCAACTCTTTGTGACTCTGTGGACTATAGCCCACCAGACTCCCTCTCATCCATGGGATTTCTCAGGCAAGAACACTGGAATGGGTTGCCATTTCCTCTTCCAGGGGATCTTCCCGACCCAGGGATCGAACCACTTCTCTTGCATTGGCAGGTGGATTCTTAACCACTGATACAAACATATATATATATATATATATATATATATATATATATATATATGTAATTTTCTGTTTGTGACAAAATTAGTACTCCACATTTTATTTTTTAATAAAACAAATTATTCCTTAATCAGTTTTGAACTGCGTAATTTGTGCTTAGTCACTCAGCCATGTCTGGCTCTTTGCAACCCCATAGACTGTAGCCTGCCAGGCTCCTCTGTCCATGGGGAGTCTCCAGGCAAGGTACTGGAGTGGGTTGCCATGCCCTCCTCCAGGGGATCTTCCCAACCCAGGGATCGAACTCAGGTCTCCCACATTGCAGGCAGATTTTTTACTATCTGAGCCACCAGGGAATCACACAAATCAATCCTTCCTCAGGGGAACAGTCTCCTTGCTGATGCTCTCTTTGATCACACTGCAGATCCCAAGGGAGTCCCCAGTGTACATGTCTCTCTCTCAGCTGTAGAAATGAAAAGCCACATGGTTCTAAGGACATTGGGATGTGATCCATGTTCTGCATGTTCTTAAAACCCACCTGGCTGTCAAGCAGGGTGGTACCACGGTATTTACTGAGCCTCCAGATTTGAAGGAAACTCTCTGCTAAGACCCTGTTGGAGAAGATCATTGAGATCATCAAGAGGATGTGACTGTCAGATGACCTTCTAGCTGGTCTTAGGAAAACATAGGCAACTTGCCTCCTCCCCTGTCTTTGGAATGTATAGCCTGCACACTGTTCCTGCACTAGGAGCTGCTTCAAGGACACACCTTTGAGAGAGTACTGTGTTCCTGGAATCATCTGGACTATGTATGTGACTCAACCCAATTAAGGTCTCTGTATAAAACTCTTAGAGAATATGGCGAGTGGGTGCAGAGATCAATTCATCTTGCAGTACCCGATCCCTTGCTTATTAAAACTGCACCATATCCATCTGAAAATAAGTTCTTAATATGCATCAGAAGCACTGATGCTGAAGCTTCAATACTTTGGTCACCTGATGCAAAGATGTGGGTCATTGGAAAAAGACCCCGAGGCTGGGAAAAATTGAGGGCAGAAGAAGGGAGCGACATAGGAGGAGATGGTTGGATGGCTTCATTGGCTCAATGGACACTGGTTTGAGCAAACTCAGGGAGAAAATGAAGGACAAGGAAGCCTAAGGTGCTGCAGTCCATAGGGTTGCAAAGAATCAGACATGACTTAGCTACTGACAACAACAAAATCAACCTTGAATGGTCTGCCTCTTTATTTGGTCTCTTCTTGTATCCAGGCCATTGTTGAATTTCCCCCAGGGAACTCTTGAGGTTGTGAACCAGCAACTGGTAAACCAAGCAAGAGACTGAAGAAATAGGTCTTGTGAAAGACATCCAAGAGGTGAAATCCTAGGTCGGCTTTGACCTCCACATGGGGAGAGGTTGCCTGAATATTAGATGCTCATGAATCACCACATGAATTCAGGGATGCCCCCCAAATGCCAATTGGTTTAATATATTTGTTTGAAGAACTACACACAGCACACTATAGCAAAGAAGGGAAACCAATGGCTCCCACGGTGGGCTGGCAGTTCACTGGACAGCCAATGCCCAATGAGAGGCTAAAAGCTCAAGTTAGAAAGTTGGAAGAGCTGAAGTAAGAGAAGGACTTAAAGTTTTCCACTACTCTGCCAGCTTCAAGGCTGGCAGACAAAGTGGGAGAGAAGGATAATAAATGTGTCATTTTACAAAACTAGGATGGTACAGACTCCCTTAGATTAAGGTCTGAGCACCTGGTACAAAGCCTGATTGGGATGTTAAGAGGTGGAGTCTCTGGGAAAGTCAGGAGAACAAGGAGAAAGATGCTGTGGTGATTGACAGTGAAACAAATGGAGCAACCCCTGCCATCTGATCCCTAAAACAAAGGAAAGAAAAGACCAGCAGCAACAACCCCAGCCAGCAGGGCAGCCTCAGATTCAGGAAGCATTCATGGTGAGAAAAGGTACATCTGCTGAGCTACTGATATTGCTGCCGAGTTCCAACAAAGGCATGAGTACCAGGCATGGCTAGTGCTGCTGTGGGATACAGGAAGCCATGACATTTCTCAGGCAGGAGACAGAGGAGGAGCAATATCACCACACACTCTGCCCTCCAGCACCTGTGTGGCACTTAGGGGGTTCAAGGGACTCTCTCCCTTATTGATTGGATTATTCTAACCTGCAATGCAACCCAGTCCAGTGATCGGGGATGTGTGGCCCTCAAAATCTATTGATGAGGTACAACAAACTCTAAGGGAGTTGGGACTAAGACAGACTACCTATATCCCTGTCTCTGAAAGCCTTTCTGGGCCACATTCACTACAGGGATGAAAGGTAAAATACTCCAGCTCATCCCAGCACTTTGTACGGGATGCTGATATCCCCATACTGAGCCCAGTTGTGGGACAAGAAATTTATGATGTTGGGCAATTCATTGGTGATCCGGGGAAAATGGATGAATCCTGGGAATGGGTACAGGTGGCCATGGGAAAGACCCAAGACAGAGACAGCTTGAGAAGCCAAAAGTCTATGCAAATTCACTGTAAAGGGTCCAGTAAAAATACTGAGGAAGTCAAATGTGATTTGACCTCATTCCTACTGGAACCCAATCTAAAAAGATAAACCAACAATTCAATGCTGTGTTGGTCAGCCTATGGAAAGCCTTACAACCTGAACAACAGTTCAGAACCGCCTGCCTCTGCCACTCCTACCATACTGAGTGCCCCACCTTGTCCTAGCAGAGTCTTCAGCAATGCAGCCTTGTTTGGCTAGCTGCCTTCCATGCCCCGGGTATCTGATACAGGCCAAGATTTCCTTCAAGTGAGAGCTGCTGAGGAGACAAGAGGCCTCAGACAGAGCTCACTATTAAATTATTAAATGTTTATAATCTATCCCACTTAAGAATATACTAAAACAAGAATAAAATAGAAAAGTATAAACACCAGTTAATTTTATGTAATGTAGGATGTGGGTAAGAAATTCTAGAGCTTCTCTGGAAGATGAAAAATAGAGGTGAGTGGACAGAAAAATCAAAACAAGGGTTAAAAAAATGTTAACAGTAGCAGAAGATACAGTATAATGGCCCTGAAGAATACCAAGGATGATTGGGTTCCAGGAATATAATGACAGCAGAGGTAGAGATGAGAAGTGATGGGAAGTGGAGGCACTGAGTTCATGTCATTGCAACTTTTCCTTCACTCATGACCCACTTTTTCTAGTCCAGTTACAGAAAATAGCACACAGATCTAAAATAAGTCATGTCTAAAGAGTTTGAACAAACAGTCTTAGAAAAAATAGAGTGATGAGATATCTGTCACAGTGATGTGTCTCCATGCTTGTTTGATGTTATGGGTTTCGGTAAACCTAAATAGCTAAATTCCTGCCAGTACATTCTTAGCTGAAGTCTGTCGGCCTGAAAATCCCATCCACTATGAGAAAGTGGATATTCAAAGCATAACCAAATATGTGAAAGAAGCTTTCAATACAAATAAGAAAGCTAACCCCTGGTCTCAGATGAAAGAATGTTATTTCAAATATTGGAGGGAAAAAAGAAAAAACCTATATCTAACTGATACCCTTAGAAAAATTCTCAAGTTTTAATTCATTAAAAAAAAAAAACCCAGAGTGACATTCTATGAAATATCAGGAAAAAAAAAGATGGAATGCAAAATAGCCCCTGAAAATTAGGAACACTGAGAAAATGATAGAAGAACTGAGAAAGTCTTGTATAACTTAGAGCAAAACAAACTGAAGATGTGGGAGACATAAAGGTATACTCTATATTGTCAAATAGACAATAATAGAATTCCTAAAGAGAGAAAATATAGATTGTAAAAAAAAAAAATAATAATAATAATAACAGAAAATTTTACAGTAATAAAAAGTGACAGGAGCCTTAAAATTGGCAGGGCCCTGTGAACATAGAAAAGGATTAAGTATATACACACATGAACACACATAGCTACAAATGACTTCAAATAAACATCTCACCATTATTTTTCCCATATGCCAAGGATGAAGAATAGGTTACAGAAAGCAAAGAAAAAACAACCACCACCAAAACAAATACCAAAATCTAAAACAAAAACTGAACAAAAGTTAGAATGGAGTTTGCATCAGAAAAAATTACATAGTGGAAGATAACAGAAAATGGAAAATTACTCCAAAGCTTTCAGTTCAGTTCAGTCGCTCAGTCGTGTCCGACTCTCTGCGAATCCTTGAATCACAGCACGCCCGGCCTCCCTGTCCATCACCAACTCCTGGAGTTCACTCAGACTCACATCCATCAAGTCAGTGATGCCATCCAGCCATCTCATCCTCTGTCGTCCCCTTCTCCTCCTGCCCCCAATCCCTCCCAGCATCAGAGTCTTTTCCAATGAGTCAACTCTTCGCATGAGGTGGCCAAAGTACTGGAGTTTCAGTTTTAATATCATTCCTTCCAAAGAAATCCTAGGGCTGAGCTCCTTCAGAATGGACTGGTTGGATCTCCTTGCAGTCCAAGGGACTCTCAAGGGTCTTCTCCAACACCACAGTTCAAAAGCATCAATTCTTAAGTGCTCAGCCTTCTTCACAGTCCAACTCTCACATCCATACATGACCATAGGAAAAACCATAGCCTTGACTAGACGGACCTTTGTTGGCAAAGTAATGTCTCTGCTTTTGAATATGCTATCTAGGTTGGTCATTACTTTCCTTCCAAGTTGGAAGCAATTTTCTCTATGAGTTATATGTCCATTAAATTAAAATTTTAAAGTATGAATACAGAATTAAACATAAGAAATTTTATCTCTTATCCATCTCCATCTAGGAAGTTACATGCAGATGTACAGAAGCAAACTAAAAGAGTAAATCAAAAAGAGGAAGAAGACAGAATACCCAGGGAAAAGCAAATAGGCAGGAGATATTGAAGGGACATGCACAATGACATTAATAATTATGCACCAAGAGTCCAGGGTAAACATTACAACTGAAAGCAGGAGAAAATAGTGTCCTGATGGTAAAGACAAAGTGTTAGAAGATCATTAGGGCAGTAAAGGCTAAAATACAATTTAAAACAAAGCATTAGAAACTATGAAAAAAATCATTACAAAAAAATAAAATAAAATAATTAGTTATAAATTACTTTGCTTTGTGATGAACCACATATACAATATCATACCATAAATGAAGTAAATTTGGTATTAAAAACCTTTCAAAATCATCTTTCCTGATGGTGATCGATAGATTCTTTCTATATGTTTGCTCTCAAGGTAAATTTCATGACTAGTAATTGTTGCACAATAAATGCTTATTCTTGCCTTTTAAAGATTTTCCTTTGGGGGAATGTCCTCTCACATTCATGTCCTATGAGCACACTGAAATTCTATTTCTTCAAACCACCATGGGTCCAATACAGACAAATGGCTTCATTCACAGGCATATGTGTTATACTGGAGGAGTTACTTTCTGAAATCTCTCTTGATTTGCATGAGTTTTCTTCCTCCTTTTTATCTCAATTGCACCTTGATTTACGTCTCTACTGATGTTTATCATCTGCCACATACAGATTTTCAAGTATTTGTTTCATCCTCCCTACGGAACTGAATATTTTCTAGGAACAGATATTCTCACTTACTTCTACATTCAGCACCTTGGCCACAACAGGTATTTCCTTGATATGTCTTGAATTAAGACAACATATTAAACCTCCTTAAGCCTTGCTTAGATACAAATCTTGGACAGAAGTTGTTAAGACAAAGTTCTAGGGAGTGCCTTTTCACAAAGCTCAGAAATTGTTTTCATATACACTTGATAAAAACGAAATTTTAAAATGCTAGGTTGCAGCTTTTATTATTTCACCCCCAATTTAAGCCCTTCCAGGGCCCCCACTATGTAATATATCCATTAACAAAAGAGCCTAATATTCAAGACTTTTCTCTGTTAGATTGTAGCTTTCAGGGCCTTCATTTTAATAATTATATAATGTACATTTGCACTCAATAACTACTGAAAGTAGGATTTAATAAATTAATGAAGTATTTAAGAATAGGAAATCTAAGCCTACCACTTCTTAGTTCAAGCAGTCATGAATATGCCACAGAGAAAACACCTGGAAGTTAAAAGTTTTTATTTCACTAAGAAAAATCCATAAAAGAGAAATAAAATTCCTGCCACCCTCACTCAGTAGGATACCACAAAGATTAATGAGGTAATGCAATAAAAAGTGCTTTGAGCTATTCATACGAATGGTGCTTTACAAATGTACTTCATTGTAATTATTCTCTGCAACTACCTTTAATGCCATATCTAAAGGATTTTGAATTAGAAAGGACAGTAACTTTCCATTATACAAAAGTTTTTTCAAAGTCATCTATTCCAATCTTGACCCCTAGGTAATTTTTTTCCTAAATTAAAATAGTCACCTTATACAATTTGTATTGTAGATTAGTTTAATAAATTAGGCCAGATGATATATATAAAGTTCCTGGTTCTGGGAAAGATCCTAGTAAATACATGTTTTTGTTATTGTCTATAATCAAAATAGTTAGAGTAGAAATTAATTTAAAAGTTCTATCCGTGAAAATTTCAGGTGCATCTGGAACAAGAGGGACGCCATTTAAAGTTGGAACATTGGCATCTGGTAGACTCTCAGAATAAACTGGGCTTCCCTGGTGGCTCAGATGGTAAAAGTGTCTGCCTGCAATGTGGGAGACCCGGGTTTGATCCCTGGGTCAGGAAGATGCCCTGGAGAAGGAAATGGCAACCCACTCCAGTACTCTTGCCTGGAAAATTACATGGATGGAGGAGCCTGGTGGGCTACAATCCATGGCATCACAAAGAGTCAGACACAACTGAGCGGCTTCATTTTCACTTTCAGAATAAATTATTTGAGATTAAATTCTTGGATGATAATTGGTTGCTTGTTTGTATACTTTTGTGCAACCTGTTGCCAAATCATATTACATTTTAAAATTGACCTTCAACAGAATAGAGAACCTAGAAATAAACCCACACACCTATAGTCAATTGATCTTCAACAAAAGAGACAAGAACACACAATGGGGAAAAGACAGTCTTTTCAGCAAGTGGTGTTGATAAAGTTGGACAGCCTCATTTAAATCAGTGAAGTTAGAACAAACCTTCAACATCATACACAAAAATAAACACAAACTGGCTTAAAGGCTTAAATAAAGACAGGGCACCACAAAACTCCTACAAGAGAATAGAAGGGAAACATTTGCTGACATAAATTGTACCATTGTTTTCCTAGATCAGTCTACCAAGGCAACAGAAATAAAAGCAAAAATAAACAAATAGGACCTAATCAAACATAAACTTTTGCAAAACAAAGGAAATCATAAACAAAACAAAAGACAACCAGTGATTGGATGACCAAGCAGGGCTTAATTTCCAAAATATGCAGATGGATCACACAAGTCAATAACAGAAAAACAAACAATCCAGCTAAAAATAGGCAGAAGACCTAAACAGACTTTTCTCCACAAAGACATACAGATAGTCAACAGGCACATGAAAAGATGGTCAACATGGCTAATTATTAGAGAAGTGCAGACCAAATTTACAATGAGGTACCATCTCACACCAGTAAGAATGACCAACATTAAAATGTCTACAACTGACAAATGCTGAAGAGGGTGTGGGCAAAAGGGAACTCTCCTACACTGTTGGTAGGAATTTAAATTGGTACAGCCACTATGGAGAACGGTATGGAAGTTCCTCAAAAATCTAAAAATAGAGTTGCCATATGATCCAGAAATCCCACTCCTGGACGGATACCTGAACAAAATTATAATTTAAAAAGATACACGCACCTCTATGTTCATATCAGCACTATTTACAATAGCCAGCACATGGAAACAACCTACATTCCATTAACAAATGAATGGAAAAAGAAACTGTGAGATAGATATATATATATATATATATATACACACACACACACATATATATATATGACAAAGGATGAGATGGTTGGATGATACCACTGCCTCAAAGGACATGAGTCTGAGCAAACTCCATGATAGTGAAGGACAGGGAAGCCAAAATGTGTGTGTTAAGCTGCTTCAGTCATGATTGACTCTTTGCAATACTATGGACTGTAGCTCACCAAGCTCCTCTGTCCATGGGATTCTCCAGGCATGAATCCATGGGTTGCCATGGAACTGCTGTGGGTTGCCATGTGGAGATCCTCCTCCAGGGGATCTTTTTGACCCAGGGATTGAACTCTCATCTTTTACATCTCCTTCATTGGCAGGTGGGATCTGTACCACTAGAGCCACATGGGAAGCCCCATAGGAGAATATATGTATACTTAAATAAAGTGTATACACTGTATATCAACTATACTTCCAAAAATAAAAATAAAAAAAAAACTGAATTTTGCAAAACTGTTCACAACGACAGCCTAAGTCTAACAGGCCAAGTTGTCAAAGAAGCAATTCACTAAGTGATCATTATTAAAACATGTTATTTTTTGGAATACAGGAGACATAATCTAGAGACAGACTGCTTTCAATGTAGTAGTAAATGTATCTATTAATATCCAATATTAAATAACATCCTATGTTGAACAAAAATCATGATGATAAACCTATGTGCAGTTATGTAAGCCTATAAGCATCATACTTCCTGATTTCAAAATATATTACAAGTTACAGTATTTAAACAAGTTCAGTTCAGTTCAGTCGCTCAGTCGTGTCCGACTCTTCGCGACCCCTTGAATCGCAGCACACAAGGCCTCCCTGTCCATCACCAACTCCCAGAGTTCACTCAGACTCACGTCCATCGAGTCAGTGACGCCATCCAGCTATCTCATCCTCTGTCGTCCCCTTCTGCTCCTGCCCCCAATCCCTCCCAGCATCAGAGTCTTTTCCAATGAGTCAACTCTTCGCATGAGGTGGCCAAAGTACTGGAGTTTCAGCTTCAGCATCATTCCCTCCAAAGAAATCCCAGGGCTGATCTCTTTCAGAATGGACTGGTTGGATCTCCTTGCAGTTCAAGGGACTCTCAAGAGCCTTCTCCAACACCACAGGTCAAAAGCATCAATTCTTCGGTGCTCAGCCTTCTTCACAGTCCAACTCTCACATCCATACATGACCACAGGAAAAACCATAGCCTTGACTAGACGAACCTTTGTTCGCAAAGTAATGTCTCTGCTTTTCAATATGCTATCTAGGTTGGTCATAACTTTCCTTCCAAGGAGTAAGCGTCTTTTAATTTCATGGCTGTAGTCACCATCTGCAGTGATTTTGGAGCCCCCAAAAATAAAGTCTCACACTGTTTCTACTGTTTCCCCATCTATTTCCCATGAAGTGATGGGACCCGATGCCATGATCTTTGTTTTCTGAATGTTGAGCTTTAAGCCAACTTTTTCACTCTCCTCTTTCAGTTTCATCAAGAGGCTTTTTAGTTCCTCTTCACTTTCTGCCATAAGGGTGGTGTCATCTGCATATCTGAGGGTACTGATATTTCTCCCGGCAATCTTGATTCCAGCTTGTGTTTCTTCCAGTCCAGTGTTTCTCATGATGTACTCTGCATAGAAGTTAAATAAGCACAGTGACAATATGCAGCCTTGATGTACTCCTTTTCCTATTTGGAACCAGTCTGTTGTTCCATGTCCAGTTCTAACTGTTGCTTCCTGACCTGCATACAGATTTCTCAAGAGGCAGGTCAGGTGGTCTGGTATTCCCATCTCTTTCAGAATTCTCCACAGTTTCTTGTGATCCACACAAAGGTTTTGGCATAGTCAATAAAGCAGAAATAGATGTTTTTCTGGAACTCTCTTGCTTTTTCCATGATCCAGAGGATGTTGGCAATTTGATCTCTGGTTCCTCTGCCTTTTTTAAAACCAGCTTGAACATCATAAAAACATACATATTAATGAATTAATTATAGAGCCCAGAAATAAACCCATGTATGTAAAATCAACAGATTTTCAGCAAGAGTGTCAAGAGTATACAATGGGAAAAGGATAGTCTCTTCAACAATGGTATTGGGAAAAATGGATATTCACATGCAAAAGAATGAAACTAAACCCCTATTTTAGACCACTCAGAAGAATTAACATAAAATGGATTCAAGACTGAAATGTAAGACTTGAAACTATATAACTCCCAGAAGAAAACAGAGGGAGAACCTCTTTGACACTGGTCTTAGCAAGGATTTTATGTACATGATAGCAAATGCAAATCAAAACCATAGTGAGACATTACCCCACACATGTTACAATAGCTATTATCAAAAAGTCAAGAGTTAACTATTGCTGCTGAGGATGCAGGGAAAAGGAAACTCTTGTTCACAGTTGGTGTGAATATAAATTGGTACAGCCATTATTGGAAAAAATAGTATGGAGATTCTTTAAAAAATGAAATAAAGAACTACCATATGAACTCGCAGTTCCACTTCTGGGTATACATTCAAGGAAACAAAACCATTATCTCAAAGAGGTATCTGTACTCCCTTGTTATTGCAGCATTATTCACAATAGCCAAGACATGGAAACAACCAAAGTGTCATACAAATAAATGGATAAAGAAAATGTGGTATATATACAGGAGAATATTATTCAACCACAAGAGGAAGGAAGTCTTGCCACTTGCCATAACATGAATGACCCTGAGGACACTATGTTAAGTGAAATAATTCAGAGAAAGACAAATATTTTATGATCTAATTTTTATGTGAAATTAAAAAAAAATCTTAAACTTATAGAAACAGAGAACAGATTGGTAAATGCCAGGGGTGTGTGTGTGTGTATGTGTGTGTGTGTGGATGGGGGTGGGTGGTAATAAATGGGTATAGGTGTCAAAGGGTATAAACTTCTAGCTATGGGATAAATAAGATGTAGACATCATGTGCAGTATGAAGAGTTAATAATACTGTACTACACATCTGAAAGGCTTCCCAGATAGCTCAGTTGGTAAAGAATCTGCCCGCAATGCAGGAAACCCCAGTTCGATTCCTGGGTCAGGAAGATCCCCTGGAGGGGAATAGTCTACCCACTCCAGTATTCTTGGACTTCCCTTGTGGCTCAGCTGGTAAAGAATCCACCTGCACATATGAAAGGTACTAAATCTTCAAAAAATCCTCATTGCAGGAAAAAAAAAATATTGTAACTATGTGAGGTGATGGATGCATAAACTAACTTTATCATGGTAAACACTTCACAACATCACACACATATCAAATTATAATATTGTATACTTTAAACTTGCACATATTATATGTCGATTATACCTAAATAAATCTGAATAAAAAAGTTAAAAAATAGAAAACATAAAGATAAAACTAAGGAAATGTGATAGGTTGACATCTAAAATGGTCCCCAATGCTTTCTATCTCTCAGTACTCATGTCTTATATACTCTGGGTTTTGGTGGAACACATGATTTGTTTTCCACCAACAGAATGCGACATAGAGATGGATTTCATTTCTGTGATTGTATTATAAAAGACTGTGACTTCTTTACTGCTGGCAGGTTTCACTCTTGCTTTCTTGGTTTATATGGTTGATGGAGGAAACTGCCAGGCAGTTAAGGCCAACATGGCAATGAACTACAGGGGCTCTGACCAACAGTCAATGAGAAACTGTGGTCCTCAGTCCAACAACACTTAGGAACCAAACGCTATCAACAACTACTTTCTGAGCTTGAAATTAGATCCTTTTCTAGTTGAGCTATCAGATAAAACCATAGACTTTGGCCTTGGTTTCAACTTGGTGATAGGCTAAACAGAGAACTTTGGCAAGCCACACCTGGATGCCTGAGCCATAGAAACCATGATACAACAGATAAGTTGTTTGTAAGTCATTAATTTTTGGTGTGATTTGTTAAGCAGCAACAGAGATCTGTTGTGTATTTTACATTTGGAAGCTTGTATGGAATTGATTTTTTCCTTTTTTTTTTTTATGAGTATGTGACAAGTAAGTATTTGAAGAAGTTTTGCAAAAATTTAATGGAATCAAGCCAGTACCCATGAGTTGTAATACTATTAAGATCTTTTTTCTAAAATGAAAAAAGGTATGTAATTTGCAATATTAAAAGTTTACAACCTGCCTATATAGCTGTAGGACAAGGGTTTTCAAAGTTTTGTAAGATTCAGATAACAATGTTTGCTTAACTTATAAAAGAACATAGAGTTGAAACTTATTTTCTTATGAAAATAACCTTAGAAGGTCAGTAAAAATGTAGAGGAAAAAGTCTAAGACATGCCTTGATTTCCTGAGTACACTCAAAGTTGCTATGAGTAACTTCAAACAATAACATCTCTCTGAGGCAGATTTTTTCCAGTAGAGAAACTCTGTTTGGACTGGCTCTTTGATGACCATCTGTATTAAACTCCTTGTGTTACCCTTGTGTATTTATCCACTGTGTTTTTCTGCCTTTCTGTATGTTTTGCAGTTTTCCTGATAGTCAGACAAGATGTCCTGGGTAAAAGGAACGGCTATAAATAGATCTTCGGAGAAGGCAAAGGCACCCCACTCCAGTACTCTTGCCTGGAAAATCCCAAGGATGGAGGAGCCTGGTAGGTTGCAGTCCATGGGGTCACTAAGAGTCAGACAGGACTAAGCGACTTCGCTTTCACTTTTCACTTTCATGCACTGGAGAAGGAAATGGCAACCACTCCAGTGTTCTTGCCTGGAGAATCCCAGGGACAGCGGGGCCTGGTGGGCTGCTGTCTATGGGGTCGCACAGAGTCAGACATGACTGAAGCGACTTAGCAGCAGCAGCAGCAGCATAAATAGATCTTTAGTACTATGGTGGTGATGTGTGGTAGGAGAGGAAGGGTTCTATAGTCCTATGATTGGGTCTCCGTCTTTTAGTGAGCCTATGCTTCTGGACTTTGAACTTCACAATTGTTTAATTATTTTTCTACCCCTTAGGTGGAAGAGGATGACTAGAATGGGCTAGAGTTGGATATTTTCCTTCCCCAGGTAAGGCAGTCTCTGATAATATCCTAGCCATTCAGGCTTTGGTTTCTCCTGAGGACAGGCCTTGTTGAGAAGAGACAAGTGCCCTGGCTTTTTACTGTCTGCCCTCCCCACCCCCTGCCCTCCCTATACCCACCTGACCCCAACCCCTACCTCATTCCACACCAACCTCCAACTCCCCAACCCGCCCCCCAAGCAAGCCATAAAAAAGAAAAAAAAAAGGTTCCTTGTTGTCTCCTCCAGTACAATTTGAGGCAATTTTTCTCTGATATTTATTGTGCAAATTTCATTGAGCTAGACATAAACCACACAAGACTGCAGGGGAACATCTATCAGTGGGTGCCCATGGATTATTTAAACTCTCAGATTTCTCCACACCTAACTTCTAGCAATTCATCGATTACAGTTATGGCTTTCTCATGCAGGTACTGGTTGCTGGTGCTGATTCCCACAGCAATTTCTGCTCATGAGTCTCTGCTCTGGTAAGGTGAGACTTGGTGTATTTGCCAGTCTATCTATCCATTCTTAGGGCAGTAGCTTGCCCTGTGTCCTCCCCTCTCTTAAGGATCCACAAACAGTTATTAATTTTCCAGTCTGTTTAGCTTTTTACTTGTTGTTAGGACAGAGTGGAGACTTTCAAGCTAATTTGCAGAAAATGAAAACTAAAGTCCTCAATACCTGCTCTACATTTAGATATGTATTTACCCTCAAGGCTACTCCTCCACTTTTTTTGAAAGTTCTGGAATTTCACTGACTTATTTTCCCCCCATTGCTCTCATGATTAAATTAGATATTTTCAACATTAATATGGTGACAATCCTAAATTCTATTCACACAAATACCCCTCCAAGCTATAATAAAATCCACCACTATCCTACTATTTAAGCAACATTTATCAAGACCTCAATCTAGACCTTCTGTCGGAGGGTAGCTGAAGTTTCTACAGTAGACCACTTAGCATCAGTGCAAAGGTCTAGAATGTAGCCTACCTCGGAAACTTTAGCAACTATCCATTAAAAATCTGAGCTGCCTCAGTCCTTTCTTCTCTTTAACTTGTTTCTGTTTTAATCTTCAATCCCTTTCCATTTCATTTTAACCCATAAATTACCACTAAGCCATACATTTTTTCCAGTTCAATGTGATACATTTTATTATTCTTCCAAGTATCCACTCCCTTCCCTGAATAGTTTTATATTTCTTAATCTTCCAGGCCTCCCTATAGGATGCATGTATTAACATATCCCATGATCAGGCTTGACTATGTGAAATGGCTTGCTTTGGCCAATGAGATGTCAGTGGCCACAACAAGTGCAATATTAGAAAAGATTATTTTAAGAAGACAAAGAAGAAGACACTTTCTAACACCATACACAAAAATAAACTCAAAATGGATTAAAGATCTGAACGTAAGACCAGAAACTATAAAACTGCTAGAGGAGAACATAGGCAAAACACTCACTCTCCGACATACAAATGGGATCTAATTAAAATTAAAAGCTTCTGCACAAAAAAAGAAATTATAAGCAAGGTGAAAAGACAGCCTTTGGAATGGGAGAGAATAATAGCAAATGAAGCAACTGACAAACAACTTATCTCAAAAATATAAAAGCAACTCCTACAGCTCAATTCCAGAAAAATAAATGACCCAATCAAAAAATGGGCCAAAGAACTAAATAGACATTTCTCCAAAGAAGACATACAGATGGCTAACAAACACATGAAAAGATGCTCAACATCACTCATTATCAGAGAAATGCAAATCAAAACCACTATGAGGTACCATTTCATGCCAGTCAGAATGGCTGCGATCCAAAAGTCTACAAGCAATAAATGCTGGAGAGGGTGTGGAGAAAAGGGAACCCTCTTACACTGTTGGTGGGAATGCAAAGTAGTACAGCCACTATGGAGAACAGTGTGGAGATTGGAAATAGAACTGCCTTATGACCCAGCAATCCCACTGCTGGGCATACACACTGAGGAAACCAGAATTGAAAGAGATACCTGTACCCCAATGTTCATCGCAGCACTGTTTATAATAGCCAGGACATGGAAGCAACCTATATGTCCATCAGCAGATGAATGGATAAGAAAGCTGTGGTACATATACACAATGGAGTATTACTCAGCCATTAAAAAGAATATATTTGAATCAGTTCTAATGAGGTGGATGAAACTGGAGCCGATAATACAGAGTGAAGTAAGCCAGAAAGAAAAATACCAATACAGTATACTAATACATATATATGGAATTTAGAAAGATAGTAACGATAACCCTGTATGCGAGACAGCAAAAGAGACACAGATGTATAGAACAGTCTTTTGGACTCTGTGAGGGGGGGATGCTTTTGGAGAATGGCATTGAAACATGTATAATATCATATAAGAAATGAATCGCCAGTCCAGGTTCGATGCAGGACACAGGATGCTTGGGGCTGGTGCACTGGGATGACCCAGAGGGATGGTACGGGGAGGGAGGTGGGAGGCCAGTTCAGGATGGCGAGCACGTGTACACCTGTGGCAGATTCATGTTGATGTATGGAAAAACCAATACAATATTGTAAAGTAATCAGTCTCTAATTAAAATAAAAAAAAAAAAAATCCAGGCTTTCTCCACGTATAAAAAAAAAAAAGAAGACAAAGAGTAGAACGGAGCCAAACCTAGGCTGACCTGAAGATCTGTCATCAAAACTTAAAAGCTTTTTGCCATTATCCACTAAGATTTTAGGGTTGTTGGTTGCCACAGGGAGAGCTGACTCATGTACCCAAATTAAGCCCCACTGGCCAAGTATCTGTCACCAGCATTCTCTTCTCCTCCTTGACTTTCTGCATCATGTGCAAAAAGTCCTCAAAAAGATCTCCATCTTTAAATATGGTTCCCTGTTGCTGCTAAGTCGCTTCAGTCATGTCCAACTCTGTGTGACCCCAGAGACAGCAGCCTACCAGGCTCCCCCGTCCTTGGAATTCTCCAGGCAAGAACACTGGAGTGGGTTGCCATTTCCTTCCCCAATGCATGAAAGTGAAAAGTGAAAGTGAAGTTGCTTAGGTGTGTCCGACTCTTAGCGACCCCATGGACTGCAGCCTACTAGGCTCCTCTGTCCATGAGATTTTCCAGGCAAGAGTACTGGAGTGGGGTGCCATTGCTTTCTCTGATGGTTTTCCCTGACACCAATTCACGTTCTAAGAGCTTCTGATAAAAATTATAGAAATATGTACTTGGTTGCCATTATAAATTCTAAGTTTCCAAACTCAGACCTCTCAAATAATTTATTAATCTTTTTAGTTATCCATGGTGAGCAACTTTTATTATTGTAATTGCTATTCCAGACCTCCTTCCCTCAAGTCTCCTACTCATACAGCACACCCTTCTTTTTCAGATTCCTTTGCATCCATCCTCATATACACATTAATCTTGATTTAGGCACTTATTTACATCTGTAGCCATTCTTTCCTTCTTTCTCCCCATCTCTGTAACCTATACCACTTTTCCACTTCAAGAGAAATACTACTACTCATGTTTTACCTCATTACTACCTTATTTGACATCTTCTTGGATTTTGATACAATTTTACCTTCTTTCTAAGTTATAAATGTTCCATCTATTATTTGTCCATCCTACAAAGCAAAAGAGCTCCCAGTCCCAACTATGGGCCCTTCCTTTATCTAATTTCTCTCCACTATCATGCCCAATCTTTTGAGTATGGACTATAATTGTTCCTCCCTTCTCAATTACATTTCAGCCCCTTAAACCCAACTTTTATCTCCACCCTTACATTTAAGCTACTTTGACAAACTTATTACCTCAAATTTCTTAAAACTTTATGTTTAATTCACTGTCACTGTACTTTTCTATTCTGCATTTTTTGACACTTTGCAAATGGTTTTCTTTAGGTTTCATTTATTTCAATGCAGCTTTCTACCTTTGGTTTCTGTGATACCACCTTTTCCCTTCTCTGCTTTATCTTTGATGAAGGAATACATTTTTAAATATATTTTTGCCATTGTTTGTATTGTCAATAAATGTATCTCATGATTATTATTTTCCAAAACTGTGTATAGTGCATTAATTAGGGAAAATTAAATAAAATTAAATGGCCCTAAGCCATTAGAAGTTTTCCCTAAAAATGAAAATGCTTGCAGTCAGTCTTGAAGGATAACAAAGCACTAACTAGGTGCACAAAGAAAGAAGGGAACTTCATGAAGAGAGAAAAACATAGATAAAAATATATCCAGTAATGTTGAATTTATTTGTCAGGACTGACTCACCATAGATGAAACATGTAGGATTGAAAGTGAAAGTGAATTTTCTCAGTTGTGTCCGACTTTTTGTGACCCCATGGACTATAGCCTCTCAGACTCCTCCGTCCATGGGATTTTCCAGGCAAGAGTACTGGAGTGGGTTTCCATTTCCTTCCAAAACTGTGTATAGTGCATTAATTAGGGAAAATTAAATAAAATTAAATGGCCTGAAGCCATTAGAAGCTTTCCCTAAGAAATAAAAGAATTTGATAGTAGTAAGGCTGTAGAACCTCTGTTACAATATTGTGGAAAGACCTCCCCCTGCAGAACTAAAACAAGAAGGAAAATCATCAAATCACAAAAATAATATTTGTACATTATGTATTATGCAGTATTATATATGTATGTGTGTATATGTATGTATGTGTGTGTACATATATATATATATATATGTTGCTCAGTCATGTCCAACTCTTTGCGACCCCATGGACTATGCTGTCCATGGAGTTCTCTAGGCCAGAATACTGAAGTGGGTAGCCTTTCCCCTCTCCAGGGGATCTTCCCAACCCAGGAATCTAAACCAGATCTCCAGCATTGCAGCAGATTCTTTACCAGCTGAGCCACAAGGGAAGCCCAAGAAAACTGGAATGGGTAGCCTATCCTTTCTCCAGCAGATCTGCCTGACCCAAATATCGAACTGGGGTCTCCCGCATTGCAGGTGGATTCTTTACCACATATATCAGCAGCTTCTTGAGAGAATATATATATATATATATAAAATTCTTAATCGGGCCTTCCCAGGTGGCACTAGTGGTAAAGAACCTGCCTGCCAATGCAAGAGGCATAAGAGACTCGGGTTAGATCCCTGGGTCAGGAAGATCCCCTGGAGGAGGAAATGGCAACCCTCTACAGAGCTTGGCGGGCTACAGTCCATGGGGTTGCAAAGAGTTGGACACAACTGAAGTGATTTAACATGCAATAGTTCCTGTATCACTAAAGTATATAGTAAAAAAGCTTCAAAGGAAAAATCTATCATAATGAAAAGTTTTACAAAAATGCCTCACTAAAAATGTTCTAAGAACCTTCTAATATGTTATTTTCCTAAGTGAGCCAAAAACTGAAACAACATAATTTGAATCCTATATTATATGAAACTGATATTGGGAATACACTACTTTTCCTAGGCTAAATAATACGGAAAATAATCACAAATAACTTAGCTATCTGCTCCATGAAGTACATACTCCTGTAAAACTATGACGCAACCAAAAAACCTTACTTATAAAAAAATGACTTTTCAAGTCTTGCTTAAAGACACTTGCTCTCCAATCCAAAGCTATTAGCTCGCAAACTCTATCAATACCAACCAGTTTCCTAACTTAGAAGTCACCATGTAATCATCTATCCTTGGCTTTAAGAATCCTATAAATATCCTTTCCTGAATTCTCTCTTCTGAGACACCACTAAAACTGTTAAAATGGTACTCTATCTTACTGTGCTAAGTGTAACAAACTTAGATTTGCTTCAATATATTTTTCTGGAGGTCTTTTGGGGAGCTCATCATACAGTTAATTTATTGATACACTGCTAAATAACAGTGAATTTAACAGTACTATGATTTATTTATATTTAACTGGTGCTGGGAAATATTCACGAGCTATATTAAAATTTCAGCTGAAGCTCACTGGCTCTGGAATCATCCATTTTTAGGACACTGGAAGCTAAATCACCAGAAGGATACAGCTTTGAGAAAGATCTAACTTTTCTGTTAGTGAACACTATGAGAGATATTCTGTGTTTTTTTTGTATACATTACTATAATCTTAGGGTCTCATATTTTGACTGGCACATAGCAGGACCTAAATTTTTAAAAAATGTACCACTGAAGTCATCAGCATTCTAATATGTGAATTAGCAAAATTCCTTTGGTGGTATTCCCATACATTTGAGGTTAGCAGAAAACTTATTTCAGGATAATAATTAATCACATGCTATTTGGTGATGGAACAACGAGTGGTTACCAGGTTCTTATATTCTTGGGAGAAGATGTGATCTTAACCAACTGGATGGTATATGGGTAACAGATTTCACCGTCTCACATTTTATCTATATAAATACTTGCAGTATTGAAAAATGGAACAAGAATTTGTCCTGAGGGTTAACCTTCCTTGCTTAAAAATGTCTTTGATGGAGAAAAGGGCTATCGTCATAGTCTACATGGAAAGAGGAAAATGAGGGAGTACTAAATTACTTTGCCTCAGAAATACATAGAATCTTTTTGTTTCTTTAATGCTTTCTCCATAATGAAAAGGGAAAAGAAAAAAAACAATGTCCTTATGTCTGTGTCATGAGGACAGACATTATCTGAGCAGCATGACAAATGAATAATTACTAGCAAAAAAAAGTTGGGGGGGAAAACCCTACTTTTAGAACAAAAGCTATTATTTAGTCAGAAATAGACAATGTGAGGGATGTCGTTACTGTTCCCTAAACTGTTCAGTAAATTATGCAGCACACACAAATACCTCGTGAGACTGTATGTGTAATTTTATGAGTGGACAGTTCATATCCAAGTGTGTGTGTAATGGGAAACAAGGATATAATACTCAGCTGATCCATGAAATTAACGTGTTGAAGAAAAAGCTTTAAACAGAGAAGATGTATGCTGATGTATAAGCCACAAAAGTAACTATCCTAATTTTGAGGCACAGGTGAGTGGGTGTAGATTGTCATTGATTTATTTTGTACAACATAAAATGTGGATGAGCCAATATCATGGATAATTTAAGGCAGAGTGACAATAGCTAAGAGCTAAACTCATTTAAATAAGAACAAAATTCTAAAACAAAGACCACCACAAAAGTAACTCCACATATGGAACATACTAAAAATAAGTGTTTCCATACATTTATCTGTAGGTGACATTAATATTTTTACACATCCTATAAAATCTCAGTCAAAACTGAAGAAGAGTACATAGAGTATATTATTAGTTATCATTTAGATGGTTTCATATTATACAATGTAGTCTCTGCTAATCTGATTTCATATTTAACATTAATAATATTTTTCCATAGATATAGACTGTCTTTTGAGATGCAGATTTGATGAAAGAATGTAAAATAATGAATTACACATTGAAATCACCACATCAATTAAAGTATGATCTTTATACATTTTACTAATTTCAAACTCTACCATTAAATATGAAATTCAAATCATCACAATAATCTAATTTGTTATGAGCTTAGGCTCTTCAGCTATATAATTTATTGACATCAACCTGCTTGTAATGCCATATATTTAAATTCTACTTTCATATTCTATAGGATGTCTATCATATAGTCTCCTTCCAAAACTGAAGCCAAAATGGAAAAGTTAAAAGTATAATATGCTGATTTCCTTTTAAACATGAAAGAGAATGAAGGAGAGAGAGAGAAGAAAGAGAATAAAAAAGGTAAGGAGGGAGAAAAGGTCCGAATACTGGAGACTGAAGAAATGAGAGGCTTAGACTCATTTTGAATATATCATCCCATTAGTTTCCATTATAAATTATTAAAATAACACCTCCCAGGTTCTCTTCAAAATGGCTTGGAATTTGCATGCCATCCATCTGTAAGCCTCTGAGTGGATTATTTACAAATCTGAAATGGCCAATAATAATTCATTTTCCATTTTAAAGCCAGCAAGTTTCTCTATAATTTGTAGAGAGAAGGAAAAAAAAAAAAAAACACTTTTTGAACCATGTCATCTTGAATTCAAAATAAAATAAATAATCCTGGATTTATTCACTGCAAGATTTTTGTTTTATCTATTTGTTTTAGCACTTTTCTAATAGCCTTCGAGATCCAACCAGTCCATCCTAAAGGAGATCAGTCCTGGGTGTTCACTAGAAGGACTGATGCTGAAGCTGAAACTTCAAATACTTTGGCCACCTGATGAGAAGAGCTGACTCATTTGAAAAGAACCTGATGCTGGGAAAGATTGAGGGCAGGAGGAGAAGGGGACGACAGAGGATGAGATGGTTGGATGGCATCTCCGACTCAATGGACATGAGTTTGGGTAAACTCTGGGAGTTGGTGATGGACAGGGAGGCCTGGCGTGATGCGATTCATGGGGTCGCAAACAGTTGGACACAACTGAGCAACTGAACTGAACTGAATAGCCTTCCTCAAGAAAAATAAAACAATTCTCTGTACCAGAGAGTTCATAGCCTGATTCTTTGAATAACAGGTATTCATTGAATAAAAGGACTGATCACTGAACAGTCCCATCTGATGCTCTTAAAACCAAGATGCCTTGATAAGATATTTCTGTAATACAATAATTCCCTGAATTCAATAACTTGAAAGCAAGACAGGGATGACTGGTTATTGAGCACACAAGAACCTCTCAGGTTCTCTTCAAAATATCTTGGAATTTCCATGCCACCGATTTGTATGGATGCTTTATGTTGATAGATGTTTTAAAATTAAATTCCAAAAGGAAGCACTTAACCAAAACCAAAAATCTTACTGGCCATAATAGTGGAGAAACATAACTACCCAAATTATGAAAATGGAAGAGAAAGTGCTATCTGTATATTCTTATTTGTCTTCTTACTTTTGTCTGCTAAAAGGATGAGGAAGACAGTGGATTTAGAAATAAGAATTAAGCTTTGTTTTTATTAATGCAATTTATTTCCACAGGATAATACTGAAGCAAATAGTTCAAAGCATTAAAAATGGATTTGATTTAGTTAATGGAAAGAGAACCTGTAGTTATTTTAGCTGGGGATAAAACAATTTAAGGCTTTATGTTTGCATGCTTCAGTAATAAAATTGAAATGCTAAGCTGGGGAGAATGTTGCCTTTTACTCTGGTTTGTGATAAGTCAATATATTCTAACAACTAGCATAGCCTTACAGCTTTGGAAATTATATTAAATGATCTATGATAGACTCCTATTCAGGAATCCAAGGGTTTCTATCTCAATGAAAATCTTATGACTACTCCTTAAATGACCACAGTGAAACAGAATGAAAAGAATTATGATCACTTTAAACCTGGGTGGCATTCATCAAATGGTAACACAAGGGTGAAAGGTCCTATATCCCATTTCCAGTTCTTTAACCTATCTACTGAAGTAATGTATTTTTCTCTTTAAAATGTCCCAAAAGATATAAGACGTCACTGTGCTTATAGGGTTTCGAAATTTTATTTTAAAGAATCAAAAGAAATTTGCTCTGTGAGCAGGTTTTTAAATTTGGCTTGAGGCCTCTGATTCAGGGAACAAGCAATCTTCCAACTCTCTCTTCTCCTGGAGAGATGTCCCCTTTCAACCTGTGCCTTTTGGTCCAGTACAAATCAATGAACTCAAGACCCAATATACCATGTCTTAAAAACCCATTTAGAAAACAACTGCTCCATTCAAAGTTCAGCTCCTTCTTTTATCAGAAATTGCTGGAAATGTAATTTTGCAGCAAGCATTTCATTTCTTGTCTTGAAATAGATTGAGATAAATGTGAAGTCAATGATTAGATAAACGTAATGTCTTGGTTTGATGCCATGATGCAATATTAGATGTTGTGGTCAGTACTGATGGATGTTTTGTATAGTTACTCAGCTGTATAATGGGAAAAACTCCCATGACTATATTTAAAATACCATGTGGTTCCCTTTCAATTAATATTACCAAAAGTACTTTGGCACAAATACAAAAAGCATGAGGGATTAGTGCTGAGCATGCAAATGTAGTTATCTTTGCTCTGGATAGAGTTCTTCTTTATACAATAAACTATATCTATGTACAGTTTATTTACTGGGCTGCGCTGCATGCAGTACATAAAATTATTCCTTCTTCAAAAATCTCTTTCATGAGGTTATAAAAAGAAATCTCAATAATCTCCTATACTTCAGTTAAGGATTAAAGGTTGATGAGGTTAACACACATACACCAGCACAAACACAGGTACTATGGCCATAGAAACAGTGTTTATGAAAGCCTCTTCTATGTTAATAGCAAAGAAACATATTTCTCCCCTCCATTCCCTGATACCGAGGTGCATACCATGCAAAATAAAAGAGAAGGAAAAGGAAGAGATGACTTTCTTTGAGAAGGAACACAAACCAGAATATCCACAGTGCCTATCAAAATGTTTTTTGGAAATGTAGAGGCTAAATTTTCTGGCACACTGGTACCAAGATTGCCTAACATAGGAATGAATCAAGGGATAAAATATTAAATACCTTTATTCAACTTTTGCTTTTTATAATGGCTGTTCGTTGGTAACTGCATTTCATTGTTACATAAAAACTAATGATTATCAGGGATGATACCCAGTCATTATCATTTGCTGCAGTGATCAAAATAGTAAATTTCCACAATTTACCTTTTTAAAAATTAAAATGTGTAATATTTTCTAAACATCTAACACTTAAATAATGGTCAATACATCAACATTTTACTTTCTAGCACCCTTAGGTCAAACACAAGGTACTTAGTAATTTAGAAAGATTTGTTGTCTCTCCTACTGAAGTAATATGTGATCACTATTTGCAACACATAGAATAATTTTTCTGATTATTTTCGTTATTAGTATTTATATTAATCAAAATCCTAAATGTGTACTTACTTCAGCAGCACATATACTAAAACTGGAATGATACAGATATTAGCATGCCCCACAAAAAGATGACATGCAAATTCATGAAGCATTCCATACACACACACACACACACACACACTTGCTAAAACTATATAACACCTTGCTTCATATCATGAAAAAGAATCTTGATATACATAGGGAGGCACATGCCTATGCCCAAGACTTACAAATAGATATGTTTTGAAATTTTTGTAATTTTCTAATTTTTTAAGTCAGTCTTTGTAAATAACTTAAAAAAATTTCATCAGAAATATTTTAGATTTTTTTTTTTTTCTGTAATGCTTGAATTCTACAATCACACAATCTGATGTTTTGGTGTCTTTTCCTTTTTCCCTGTAAAAACTTCTCTCTGTATTTCTGATATTACAAAATTGCATGATAATGGTATATTTTGGTTGGGACCATTTTAATTCATGGGGCTGGTACTTAGTGAATGACTTTTCAATATGGAGCCATTTCTTCTTCCTGTTCTAGGGACTTCATGAATTATTTCTTTGTCAATTTTCCCCCACCTCATTTTCTGTGATATTCTAAAACTTCCATTAGACAATAGTTAAGCATATGGATCTTTTCTCTATTATTTTCCATTGCTTTGCATTTTTCCCCTTTTTAGGTTTCCTCTCTCTTCCAAACTTTCTACAATTTTTTTTTCAAATAACCTTTAAATCTATTGTTTTGTACACAATAAGCAAACACCTTTTCTTCTTGAGGTTATGAGTTAGAGATTTTTTTTTTTTTTTCCCTCTGCATTCCCTCAGGTTCTGAATTTTTTGGTTTACTTATTTTTGTTCTTCGTTTTTGTTGTTGGAAGCTTTACTAATGGTGGCAATCAAACAAGTTTCAGTTGCTAAAAAGCTCTCTCAGGACTCGCATTAAAACGCTTCAGAACCTGCAAGTTACTGCCAGGAAGGAATACAAAATAGCAGCGGCACAGAGGTCAGGAAACGCATCTCAAAGAAAGGCTGCCTCACAGCACAGGTCAGAAGATAGGTACTCCTTCCAACCTTGCTCCACCTGCAGGACTGCCCTGAACGCACTTTCTCAAACCCCAAACCACCCAGTAGGCAGAGAGCAACTAAAAACCCGGGGCCCTAGTCTAGGCATGTTCCTGTTAACCAGCCCCAGTGGCAGAACCCTTCGAGAAGTCTTACTTACACCAGGTGTAAACCATCCGCACCGCTATCCATAAACGACGCCTCACAAGCCTCGATAAAGCACCAGAAACTCGCCATGGCCCCTCAGTCGAAAAGCAACGCTATTAAATCACTACCATTCAGCCTTGACTAGGAGTCAACACTGTCTTGGTCCGTCTGTTTTCACCAAAACATTCCAGGCGTGCTGGAACTAACTTTCACAGCAGAGGCTTTCCATAAATAAAAATATGCCACCGAAATATCGACAAATTCTGAATACACATGCATCACTTACCTCTAAATCCTGGTGAACAGACAGTTTGGAGAATACCAAGTGGAAACTTGGAGAATTGTTATCTGAGGCAATTCAGATTCTCCAGAGAAGACTATGATCTGAAAGCAGTTAAAAATGGCTCCGGCTGGACTCTAACCAGACATCAGAAGCCAGGGAGGGTAGCCTGGCCCATACCGCCCTCCCTCCTCACAGCTCTGGGCTCCTCCGTGGAATCTCAGCCGCGCATGCTCTGAGCAACTACGCTCCTCACCCCACGTTTGCAACGGAATTACTATATTGGCAATTGCTGGGGAATATTTTCAATTGTTGCTCCTGATACCGACTGAGTGGGTTCTCAATTCACACCTGGAGCAGCCCCAAATGTTACAAATCAACAAACAAAACATTCCTTGGAGGCAGAGGTTTTCTTGGAGACTGTTACGCTGACAAACATTATTGAAGCAGGACTAAAGATGTAGAAGCTTTCCAATATGAAGGCCATGACCTTAGGGGCCATTGCTGCAATGCTGTTTACAATCCTCTATTCAAGGTGCTTCTTTTTATACTATGTTTACAGAATCCTCGGGGTGCCGAAGGAAAGGGAGCCCTGTACAGCTTTGATCTGGTGGCATTAGCAACTCTGAGATTTTCCAGGTGAAATTCACAACTGATCCATATATGTGAAAGGCAAGGAGATGTAAGAGAAAAAGGGGTTGGGGGGGGCGACACTCCAGATTGGTAGACAGTTTTAATAAACGAGGGAACTTACATATGAGGCTTGTTTTGGGTGGCCACAAGAGGAGTAGGTCACTACACGTGCCCAACAGAATCTTAAGAGATTATATGGAGGCCTTAAGAGTGTTGTCTCCTCTGTGGTCCAGAAGGTCTCAGTAACACAGTACTCTCTCAAGGCTGTCTCCTGAAGTAGTTTCTAGTGCAGAGCATACATCTTAAGGACACAGGAGGGGGTAAGGAGCCTCCGATTATTGCCCGGCTCCTACTACAGGATCAACCGGCTGTTGGCCATATCTTTTTGATGATCTTCTCCATCATGCCACCCTTGGTGACAAGCTCTTACAAGCTTACCTGCCCCACCTTCCATACGGTGCCCTGAGCAGTCAGAAGGTTTTACTTCCATGGAGGTGGCTCACTTGGCTATTTGGTTGTCCGGCAGGCACATGCAAGAGAAAAAACAAGATTAAGATAATAATTCCCAAAATAAGTAATAATTTTTTCCACCCTGGATCTGAACCACTGATTTATTAAGTCCTCTAGGCTGGGAGTCAGGACACTCACCACATTCACTTGTGTTCTGCAGACAATCAAACTGTCAGCGCAAAAGTCTAATGGCCACAGCTCCTGAGTGATGACCAGCAGAACCTCAGGGTTCAGTCCACCGGCTGCTTCACTTCATTCCTCTTTCCACCCAGATGGTGTCAGTGTTGGGCTGAATAGTGACTGCAGTTCATATGCATGGGTTGCCCTGATTAGACTCATTTGTGGAATGTCCCACTCTGTGGGAATGTCCCCTCTTTCCTCTCTACAGACCACAGAGGCTGCCATAGGAATATAGGTGGGGGTGCCGGAAGAGCCTAGTAGAATCTGTAGTTATAGAGACAGTAGGCTGGCAGACAGGGTACCCCTCTGATGAAAATAGGCACACTGCTTAGTCAAAGTGAGAAGTTGAACCTTGGTAGAAGTGGGCTAAGGGGACCCATTCTCCATCTACCCTTTGTTAAGAAAGGATGTTCTTACCATGATATGCTTGCTGTTCCTTCATGAGAGGCTCTACCTGGAGGGGTGCTGTGTTAGTGGAGAGGAACAGTTGCTCCACAGGAATATACCAGGTTTCTGCCCCCTTCCAGAGCTGGGGCCAAAATTCAAAGGGTTCTCTCTCCTTCTGTTGTCTCTGCCACAGCCCCCAACCCACACCTTCCAGAGTCATGGACACATTTAACTCAAATGGTCGCCCTACTTGGGAGATGCCCAGAGCTTTCATCTGCTTCACTGGTATTTTTGCTTTCTCAGAGGCGGCTGTTGCTCTGATTCCCTATGCATCCTTGAAGGAACTATTCTGCATTTATCAAGTGAATGTAAAACTGATATGGTCATGTTATTTTATTCATTTATATATTTCACTGGTTTCAAAAGTTAGCTTAAGCAACAAAATGCATGCAGTGAAAGAAAAGAAAAGAAGAAAAGCAAAATAAGGAGAAATAGAGACAGTGGATCTATACAGAAGCCATTATTAATGTGGCTAATGTCTGCACATGCTGTAATATCAAAATTCTGAAACTTGTGAGAATTTACTGTTGTTACATGATGAGATTTGTGTTCTTACAGCCATGTCTAACCACTCTTCAGTGTAATCACTTGGAAAAGTTCAATTAATATTTGAGGGAGATTTTCCCAAATTTTCTTGAAACCAAAAGACTTTCATTAAACACACGAGTGTCAAAGTTCCTAGCTCTGTTGTTGCTACACTAGATTTTATAAGATAACATCAACATATTGTATATTTCTCATACACATGTATACATGTGTATTGTATACAATATTGTATATTGTATATTTCTCCCACTGTCCTAGTAGTACTAAGATTATCATATATTTAAAAGTAGTATGTGGGAAGTGTGGACATAAATTTTCATTAGCAGGTAATGAAAACTCTGCTTGTATGGTGTTCTAGTCTATATGTATTAATATAAAAATTATCCCTGTATTTGGGAGAGTTTATATAAGGGCTCAGCATAGATACAGCCTATGTCCATTGTTATAAATGTGATTTAATTATGTAACTGAAATAGGATGTCAGCAGCCTATGAACATTTTAAAAGAAGGTAATATTTTTTTCTCTCAATAAGGTTTCTATAAATTTTAGATTAAAATGGCACTAGAATGGTCTACCTGAAATGCTTCCTTTTGTCAAATAAAGGATGATTTTCTTCTTTCTACTCCTGATCCATTGGGCTTTATGTTTTTCAGCATTCCCTCTGAGATCTTGCCTAGTTAATTATATCCCCTCTTTCTGATAGCTGCAATCTCCTCTGGCTTCCCTAGCTAAAAAAAGAAAAGAAAGAAATTAAAAGGCTAGATTCTCCTATGAAAATGAAAACAAAACAAGCACACAAAACACCCCTTTGATTCTTAATCTACTATCATATTTATTTACTCCTTTCTCATGTAACTGTCTAAATGCTCACTGACTCCTCAACAAATTAAATTCTGAGTTCTTCCTCTCTTGCTTTATTCTAAACATGTTTTTGCTAAAGAAACTAAGGGTTTATTAATTGTCCAGAACTAATCTCACCTTTTTAATTTACTGTAATATTTCTCACTCTAACAGTGGTCCCTAGTGAATATTTCATATTTTTCCAACTCTTTCCTAGACATCTATCAGAATACTCATTTTTGGCTACTTCATACCATTTTAACTATTTTCCCCCCTCTCCCTCCAGAGCATACCCCCCTCAATTATGGCCTTCTCTTGGGAATCTGCTTATAGCCCTCAGGTTTTTCTCTTCCTATATATTCCCCAAGGTGACTTGCTTCCATTCCCATAATTCAGTACATCATCTCCCAAATGTAAGCTATCTCCACTCATTCTGTTGAACTAAAAACTGTCATACTAAAACTGACAGCTTTTAGTATCCTAGAAATGACATCTCTCCATGTGACACACCAATACATTAAACACATGCCTAAGTCAACTGTTTCATCTTTCTCTAAAGGCCCATTTTTCTGTCACTGTATGCATCTGTGATAAGTTGCTTCAGTCGTGTCTGACTCTTTAAGGCCCTGTGGACCGTGGCTTGGTAGACTCCTCTGTCCATGGGATTCTCCCAGCAAGAACCCTCCTCTAGGAAATCTTCCTGACCCAGGGATCCAGCCCACATCTCTTATGTCTCCTGCATTTGCAGGTGGGTTCTTTGCCACTAGCGCCACCTGGGAAGTCTTTTTCTGTCATTAGTGCATTGTTAAAAATTATGATTTATTTAATTGTAAATTATTTCCTGTTTTCTTTTTCTAATTCTTCCCCCCAAGCCATACCCACACTCTCTTTCTCTATTACTAGGACCTGAAATATCTATCTTCAAAATATCTCAGAGTAAACAACTCATGTATTAAATTCAAAATTCTATCCTATTGCCCAGTATAGTTTATAGCTCATATTAGACTCACTCGCAATAACTTGAGTAAATGAATGAAATATTACGTTTTTTCCCGAAACTCATTGTCACTGCTTATATTCAGGCCTTCAGAGCCACTTCTCTACACATCACCATAAACATTCTCACTGTTCTCTTCGCTCCTACGCACCATAGTCAATGCTCTGTATACTCTATCAAGATTGCTCTTCATATATATATATATATATATATATATATATACACACACACATTCATATTTATGCATGTTCTCCAGTAGGTGAAGGGTTCTCCCTAATTCCCAAATTCTAAGAGCTTATGATACGGTACATTAAACATTTTCTTCACTATGTTTTAACCAATTATCAAGACTTTCATATGATATTTTTAAAGATTTTTTTGATATTGACCATTTTTTTAAATCTTTACTGAATTTGTTACAATATTACTTATGTTTACTTTTGGTTATTTGGCTGTGAGATATGTAGGATCTTAGCTCCCCAGACAGGAACCAAACCTGCATGCTCTGGCAAGTCTTAACCACTAGACTGCCAGGGAAGTCCCATGTCTTACATATGCTTTTAAAATGCATGATATAAACCATGTTGCTATTGGCTTAGACAAAGAAATCAGGGAAATATCTATTAGCATAGTCCTTGGTTTCTAAAAGTTTCAAAAAGGTAGAAAAAGTAGACTTTATGAAAGAAAGAAGTACTGGGGAAAAAGTAACATTTTTATGTTTTCCCAATTTTAAATATATATCATGTTGAAGTTTTAATTAGCAAATTATGTTTTTATAATTGATTGCATAATTTTTTTCTAAGCAAGTGTTACTGAACTTAAAGTACTATTGTTCCTCAAAGCCCTAAAGGTGTCTATACTGTAGAGTTCAGCAATGTAGGATTCTATGAATGGCAAATGTATATTATCATTGTTTCATGAGTCAGTATTCAGAATAAGGGCTTCCCTTGTAGCTCAGCTGGTAAAGAATCTGGCTGCAATGCAAGACACCTGGATTTGATCCCTGGGTTGGGAAGATCCCCTGGAGAAGGGAACAGCTACCCATTCCAGTATTCTGGTCTGGAGAATTCCACGGACAGAGGAGCCTGGCAGGCTACAGTCCATGGGGTTGCAAAGAGTCAGACATGACTGACAGACTTTCACACACAGACACATTCAGAATAAAGTAAAATTTATCATAGTATGTTAAGGCTTGGAGGCTCTAGATATGTATGTATGAACAAAGAATCTTAGTCAAAGTGATATTTCCTCATGTCAATGCCAATATGTGGAGTCAGTGATTTTTTTTTTTTTTTGGTTATCCAAAGCTGTCTTATTATGATGCCAAGAAAGTCCCCTGTTTCAGGCCCACACCTAATATTCTGAGATCTGCGGCCAGAGTACAAATCAAGATGCATACTCCAAATATTTAATGTGTAAATCCAGGTATACTTATGACTTAGCTGGCATTCCTACCAAGGGCTCAGAGCCCATTCAGCATGAATTCCATTCCAATCCAAAGGATCTGTTTGTCCCCAGGGCTAGAGATTTCATGGAGCAGGGCTGGGTAGGGCATTGTATAAAGTGACACTGAGCCCAGGACTGCTGGACAGTGACTGTACTAGCCCCAGTCCAGATGTTAGTGAAGTCGGCCAAGCTTCCCAACCAGCCAGGTTGAACTAGATCCCCTCCACCTGCTCCACTTCCCCAATTCAGAATTTCCAGGGCAGTTTTAAGGGCTTCTCTAAACTACCTCAACCAAAAAGAAGTAGCACAAACCTAGAAAACACTTTAGGCATCTTTGGACAGTGAACTTTTAACAAAATCACCACCTTTTCATGTGTTTCCCAGGGCATAAGCTTGAATACTTTCCTTTCCCTTCACTTGCAAGTGAACACTTAGAAATGCACAATCCCTTATCCTCTTGCCTGTGGACAGCAGTTTGGTTCAAATGACTTTTTAACACAATTGGAATTTGTTAGCAAACATTAAAATTTTTTTAATTGGGCATAATAGGAAAAAATGACGTATTTCAGTGTAAGTGATTTGCAGAGGATCTGTAAAGAGCTACTGATGCTTGTAGCTAAGAATGGACCCGCCTTGATTTCTAAAATTTGCAATCTTGATATACATTTATTATAACAGTATTCAGAATAAAGTCTTAAAAGATCTCAGGCTTTTGGCATGCCTAGCAGGGGAGGGTTCACATTGATTTTACACTGTGTATAATCTGCTGAGAAGATGGATAAGGTACATCAAGATTTTCTAACCTTCTTAAGTATATGATTATATGCCAAAGAGATTTGTATTTACAGATTTCCCTATGTTTTCCAAGCTAGTAAAGAATTCACGTAAGAATAACTATAATTATAAAACACTCATAAATCAAAGCAATGTCTGTCACATTTTAAAATTGTTTGTGGTACTGTAAATATGTTAGAAAAAAATCTCTCTAGCAGTTCAGTCAGTTTTCATTCCAATCCCAAAGAAAGCCAATGCCAAATAATGCTCAAACTACCACATAACTGCACTTACCTCACACACTAGCAAAGTAATGCTCAAGATTCTCCAAGCCAGGATTCAATAGTACGTGAACCATGAATTTCCAGATGTTCAAGCTGGATTTAGAAAAGGCAGAGAAACCAAAGATCAAATTGCCAACATCCATGGGATCATCAAAAAAGCAAGAGAGTTCCAGAAAAACATCTACTTCTGCTTTATTGACTATGCCAAAGCAGTTGATTGTGTGGATCACAACAAACTGTGCAAAATTCTTCAAGAGAAGGAAATGCTAGACCATTTGACCTGCCTCCTGAGAAATCTGTCTGTAGGTCAAGAAGCAACAATTAGAACTGAACATGAAACAACAGACTGGTTCCAAATCAGGAAAGGAGTATGTTAAGGCTATATATTGTCACCTTGCTTATTTAACTTATATGCAGAGTACATAATGAGAAACGCTGGGCTGGAAGAAGCACAAGCTGGAATCAAGATTGCCGGGAGAAATATCAATAACCTCAGATATGCAGATGACACCACCCTTATGGCAGAAAGCAAATAAGAACTAAAGAGCCTCTTGATGAAAGTGAAAGAGGAGAGTGACAAAGTTGGCTTAAAACTCAACATTCAGAAAACAAAGATCATGGCATCCCGTCCCATCACTTCATGGCTAATAGATGGGGAAACAATGAAAACAGTGACAGAGTTAATTTTTTGGGCTCCAAAATCACTGCAGATAGTGACTGCAGCCATGAAATTAAAAGATGCTTGCTGCTTGGAAGAAAAGTTATGACCAACCTACACAGCATATTAAAAAGAAGAGACATTACTTTGCCAACAAAAGTCCATCTATTCAAAGCTCTGGTTTCCAGTAGTCATATATGTATGTGAGAGTTGGATTATAGAGAAAGCTGAGCGCTGAAGAATTCACACTTTTGAACTGTGGTGTTGGATAAGACTCTTGAGAGTCCCTTGGACTGCAAGGAGATCCAACCAGTCCATCCTAAAGGAAATCAGTTCTGAATATTCATTGGAAGGACTGATGCTAAAGCTGAAACTCCAATACTTTGGCCACCTGATGCAAAGAACTGACTCATTGGAAAAGACCCTGATGCTGGGAAAGATTTAAGTCCAGAGGAGAAGGGGATGACAGAGGATGAGATGGTTGGATGGCATCCCCAACTCAATGGACATGAGCTTGAGTAAACTCCGGGAGTTGGTGATGGACAGGGAGGCCTGGCATGCTGTGATCCACAGGGTCACAAAGAGTTGCACATGACTGAGCGACTAAACTAGAGTGAACACTGAAGTTCAGTATACAAAATGCAGTGCACACATGAACACTTTGACATTAGGTTTCCATTGTTAATGCCTGTAATTTCCATAAAATTTATTATATTTGGACTAATTATTTTAAAGGTAAAAATAAAGACACATTGTTCCTTCAAACTGTAGAAGTTGGACTTCGAATAACCATTTTTAGCCTTGGTTCCAGTTATGATAAATACCATTAAGTTATCTGTCCTTGAAATTTAGACTCAATTTCATTCACTGTTTAAACCTAATTTTACAAATCAAACTCAAGTAAGGAAACAAATGGAAATGCATCTAATTTCAGCAGCATCTTCTGTCAGTATGTGATAAACAACATCATTTGCAGGACATGCATTATACCATTTACATACAGAGGAAGAAAAATGCTGATTAAGCTGCCATTTGGTCCAGGCCTTCCAATACATAGTGTTAGGCAATTTAATCTTTGTAGTTTTAAAACCACACACATCTCTAATCATAACATGCCAGAAGCAATAAAGCTGCCAGAATGAGTGGGGCTGTTTGCTTCTGACACATTATAACATCTTTGAGCCAGCAGTGTTCCAAAAACCTGTGTTAGTATCATCTTTGGATTGACAGCTCAGCACCCAAGGGTCTCCTCCTTTCCCCAAGGTTTGTTTTTAAAACCCACAAAGGGCTCCCTTAAAATAAGGGTAAAATTTTATTTCCCTTTCAGTGACTCATTCACTTGTTTAAAAGAAAAAAAAAATCATCTGTTTTACAGTCAAATAACCTCTATGTTTGGAGCAGGGTTAAACAGTAACAAGAAAACTGCTAAACGTTTTGAAGTTTTGTTATCAGATTTGGTGAAAGAGTTGTGCATGCATCAAAATTGTTCATGTTTGTTTTTTAACATATTAGACATGGTGATATGCCTAGAGGAATACCATGGGTTTACAGCATAAAGATAAAAATACAAAGAAGAAACCTCACTACTTTATGATTTCAAATGATAAAATAAATGCCTGAGTTGACACTGATCTTTTCACTAATTATGAAAGAAATATCCCCTATGTATTTATGACAGTAGGAAAAAAATTTTAAAAACCTTTAGACTATTAGATCCAAATCATCTGTTATTTGAAAAACTGTTTTTAAGTACTCTCTAGTATTCTGAAGTAATTTTTATCTTATCATGTGTTTACTTATAAATCATTCATCTGTTCCTTAAAGCAATTTCCAACACATAGTCCTGACATTCAATTTTACTTATCCAATGTTGTTAAAAAAGTAAAATATACATTTTTAAAATGGCTTGCAATTTAGACTGGCTTTAAATTAGTCCAAAATACTCAGTTTGGGCTTTTTTTTCTTTTCATTTTAGAAACTCTTGGTTGGCAGCTATATTCTTTCTTTATTATGCCCCATTTACTTTAATTACCTTGAAAAAAATCTAAGATGGGAAAGGAGAATACTCATGCCTTAAATTATCCCTTATTAAAATTCAGAAAGAAGACAATGTGGACAATCAGTTCTCATAAATAAAGATTGTAAAATAGGGAATTGACAAAATTAGGCTCTATCTGAATATGAATAATATATTTTATATCAGTAAAATCTGGAATTAGCTAAGAAATTTTATTTTTGTTAGTTATAGTATTTTAGACTTTCCATGCTGAGTTGTGGTAAATGTTGGGGTTGGGGGGTGGTGCGGGCCGGGGGGTGGAGCGCATGTCTGCACGCGTGCACGGACTGAGCAGGGAGAGAAAGACTGCATGCTAATCTGTATTGCCTTTAAATTCATTACTAGTGTGATATTCTGACCATAACTTATTGTCTTGATCTGAAACAAAGAAGGGCTCAAATATAAGCTTAGACTACTCCTAGACATTCTGTTTTCTCTTATTAAAATCTACCTCTATTATATTATGGTATGTGCATTTATCACACACTGCCTTGTAGACTGTGTGTGCGCATCTGTATATGTGTATTTAATTTATCTGTATATTTAATGTTTTGCTTACTCATGCATCTTTCAGGTACAATACACGTTTAAATGTCACTTCCTCTTTAAAGTCTACCCACATGACTCCCAAAGTGGGTCAAATCTATTAATTATATACGCTCACAATGCTACACTTGTCTTTTAACACCTTTTTTAAAACTATGCTTGAATAAGTATTTGTGAGTTGACATATACAGTTTTCTACTCTTGACTCCATGAGGGAGTGACCTTCTCTGCTATTCCATGCCTGTCTCACCAGGACCTAGTGCAATGCTCGGTCACAGAATGGGAGTAGCTCCATGATGAATCAATAGAAGTATGAATAAGCACACAAATGAGTAATATTGTAAGATTCTCGAGAATCACAGAATCATAGTTTCGTATCTGGGTGCATATTCCTTGCAATTACTAATAGAATAGAGTTCCAAAATCTGTGCTAGGTAGTGAGTAAGGTATCTGCCCCAGTAGACCTATGGTATAAGAAGAGAGAGAGGTTAATCAAATAACTACATAAATGAATATTAAACATCATGGCGATTACTGTGTGATAGTAAAGAAAAGATACATGATATGTGGTAGATGGCACAATGAAAGGTGTATTAGGCTGATTTCCCTAAGTCAGGAGGAGATTACATCAGGCTTTCTTGACTGAGCTGAGGTCAGGAGGAGGCTTTGGGTAAGATTGATTTAATATAATCAGATTTCAGTTAACAAAACTAGAACCTAGGAATGTTTATAAACTGTCCATATATGCAGCTAATCTGTGGAAGGGCCAAGGCTAGATCTCAGGGAGAAGTATAAGCAACATTTATTGAGGCATTATCAAGTATTGGGAACAGTTTTGAAAAAAAATTTTTTTTCATACCTTATTTAAAGTGTCTTTCCCCTCTTCTCTCTCTCTCTCTGGAAGGAGTTTCAGTCTTTTTTATTCTACTCCTTGGCTTCCCATACAGGGATGGAGAATTAATCATCTGAATGATTAATACCTAATGATTGATTAGTCTATAGTCACTACTAATTATGATCACCATTCTCTGAAAAGCAAATTCATACTAATTCATGGATGATATCTTTTATACTTTCTCTGGGTATCTAGCTATCTCATTAAATTAAACTGTGGCCAGTTCTGGAGTTGGAACTGCTTCATTCCATCCATCCCTACTATATCCAGCACGGGTGCTTGCTTAGTGGGTGCTCAACTGCCTTCAGAGCCACACCAACACTCTTCACCTCTACCTGATTGTCACTGTTACTCTTTTTTGTGGGATATGACCAGAAAAAGATCAATAATATCCAAATAGTCAGATTCTCTTTTGATGTAGACAGAAAAGAAACCCCCATTTTGGCCCATATGCTTATCCATGTGATTCAGCCAGGTAGAGCCATAGCTTAGCATTGGAATTTGCTTGATTTCAACCCTCCTAAATTGGTATTTAATTTCCCATATGACTCCTGCTATTGTGTGTATTCTTCTTGGGGACTACTTAGGAAGTGGTAGATATAAGATTCAGTCACCTCTGATTACTTAGTTATAAAATCTTCTAATCCAGGGTGTCAGCAAATTCCTGCCCATAAGCCACTTTCCATTGGCTCCCTGTTTTGTGAAGAAAGGCTTTTTGGAACATAGCCACACCTATTCATTTGTGTATCATTTCTGGCTGCTTTTATGCTACAATGGCAGTGTTGAGTAGTTGTCAGAGACTGTATGGCCTGCAAAACTGAAAATATTTACTAACTGATCCTTTATAGAAAAAGATTTAAGACCTTAATCTAAGCTAACCTTTACTTCTAATAATGAGTACTGTCTACTGAATATTTCCTATTATTAAAGAAACAAAAAACCTTGACTGAATCATCTGATAGAAATACTGAAGATTTATGGCAACCTAATTTTGTCAAGAAGAAATTGTGTGCTTCCAAATAAAAATAAACATTCTTACCAATAATTGATATATCTTGGAGAGACTACAGGGTTTAGATATATTAAAACTTGAATTTCCCTCTGCAAGAAGTGGGGGGTAAAAAGATGTGTGGTATACAAAGGAACACTTAGATACCTTGTATTCCCCTATTTTTGTACATCAGCCCTTTTGTGATTTATTTCTTTGTTTGAATTTCTCCTTAGTATGTATTTCAACTATATTTCTTCTGTACTACCAAAGTAGACTCTGAAACTCACCTTACCCTAGGGAGTTTCTGCCTGAGGAGCCTTGATAAACAGCATCTTTCTGGACTGATGATAAGCAAAGTGCTGTATAGCAGGGATATAGGAGGATCAAGGTTGACCCTTGGCTAGTTGGCTTTGCCAACAGCAGTCGTCTAGTTACGAGCTGGCAGACTAACATAACTATGACATGTCAAAACAAAACAAAACAAAAATACATCAGAAATATACTTTTAAAATTCTTTATGAATCAAAGATTTTTCATGCTGACACTTTCAAATTAATGGAACTATCATGCAGTATGATATATTTATGAAATGCTCCAGGATATTCCTATAGAGAAGCTGCTTCAATTTTTTGCAAAAGCAATCTGAATTAAAACAAGTATAGCCTCTCTCTCTCTCTTTTTTTTTTTTTGGTGTGAACAAAAGAAGAAAAATGTTATAATTGGATGCTTCTGTTAAGCACGTAACAATACTAAAGAATTTCCCTGTTATTATGATTATTTGCCAATAGAAATTTCTCATGCAAGTCATTAACCTCCAATGGTCTCATGTATTTCTCCTCTCAACATTGATCAAATAATATACAACATTTAAATTACCTACAGTTGATCTAAACAGATTATACTTCTATCTTCTGGTATATCAAGTATCCTCAGAACATTCATGCAAGTAATATAAGACTGCATACAACTGTATTATTTTATAGGTAGAGAAACCAAGAAGGTTCAAATAAATCAAGAAGGTTCAAATAAGGTTCAATAAGGTTCAAATATACTTTTAGCTCATTTGATTATTAAGGATATAAGATTACAATAAAAATGCAACATAGACTATCAGCACTTCAAGTACTCTTCTGGGAGAATATTAAATTTATGGAAATTCTATGCCATTTCTTTGGATTTTATTTTTACTTCTAACTAGTAGTTATATATAGTTTAAAGACTCAAATAATACTATATGACTTATAACAAAAATCAACAATTAATCCCTACTTCAATTTACCTGAAGAGGTGACCACTTTCATCTTTTAAAATTTATTATATATATATAATATATTCTATATAAATTTATTATATATATGTATATGTATATACATGTATGTAAATAATGGGGCTTCCCTGGTAGCTCAGCTGGTAAAAAATCTACCTGCAATGCAGGAGATCCCAGTTTGATTCCTGGGTCAGGAAGATCCCCTGGAGAAGGAATAAGCTACCCACACCAGTATTCTTGGGCTTCCTTGGTGGCTCAGCTGGTAAAGAATCCACCTGCAAAGTGGGAGACCTGGGTTCGATCCTTAGGTTGGGAAGATACCTTGGAAAAAGGAATAACTACCACTCCAGTATTCTGGTCAGAAAATTCCATGGACTGTATAGTCCATGGCATGGCAAAGAGTTGGACACGAATGAGCAACTTTCACTTTCTTTTCATGTAAATAACATTATTATTTAAAAATATTTGATTTCTAGGCATTCTCTGTTGGCATCCCTTCATGGAGAATGAGTATCTAGATGTCATTTGCACACTACCACCTTTCCCTCATAACCCCTCCCCCTACACCAATACACACTTCCTAAACCCTCCTCCCTCTGATATAGTTATATTGTCATTGTCATTTAGTTTACATAAATGTTCCCTATATGTGATTTGTAAATATGTAAATGTATTGATATTTGAGTACTGGCTCACTACAGGTGTATGATATGCCTGCAACTTAATATTCTTCTCTCTCTTAATCTCTCTCTCCCTCTCCCTCCTGTAATTTCATTCTTTATTTGTTTCTGCATATAATAATTATTATAAGTAATTCAAGTCTATGCCCCTACCACCAATGCCAAAGAAGCTGAAGTTGATCGGTTCTATGAAGACCTAGAAGACTTCCTAGAACTAACACCAGAAAAAGTATTTAACACTGGGGATTGGAATGCAAAAGTAGGAAGTCAAGAGATACCCAGAATAACAGAAAAGTTTGGCCTTGGAGAACAAAATGAAGTGGGACAAAGGTTAACTGAATTCTGCCAAGAGAATGCACTGGTCATATTAAATACCCTTTTTCAACAACACAAGAGACGATTTTACACATGGACATCACCAAATGGCCAATATCGAAATCAAATTGATTACATTCTTTGTAGCCAAAGATGGAAAAGCTGTATACAGCCAGCAAAACAAGACCCAGAGCTGACTGTGGTGCATATCATCAGCTTCTAATAACAAAACTCAAGCTTAAACTAAAGACAGTGGGGAAAACCACTAAACCAATCAGGTACAACTTAAATCAAATCCCCTATGAATATGCATTGGAAGTAATGAATAGATTCAAGGGATTAGATCTAGTTAACAGTATGCCTGAAGAACTATAGACAGAGGTCTATAATATTGTATATCTGTAATATTGCATAAAAGGCAGCAAACAAAACCATCACAAAGAAAAAGAAAGTGATTATCTGAGGAGGACTTATAAATAGCTGAAGAAAGAAAAGATGCAAAAAGCAAGAGCGAAAGGGAAAGGTAAATCTAATGAAATACAGTGTTCCAAAGAAAAGCATGGAGAGAGAAGAAGGCCTTCTTCAATGAACAGTGCATAAAACTAGAAGAAAACAACAGAACAGGGAAGACTAGAGATCTCTTCAGGAAAATTAGAGATATCAAGGGAACATTTTGCCCAAAGATGAGCATAATAAAGGACAGAAACACTAGACATCTAGTAGATGCTTAAGAGATAGTTGGAAGCAACCATATCCAGATTTCACTGGTCCCAGCTGAAGAATGGCAAGAAAAAAAAAAAAAAGAGATCAAGAAGAAATGGAAAGAATACATGGAAGAACAGCACATACACAAAAAAAGATCTTAATGAACTGGATTAATACAATGGTGTGGTCAGTCACGCAGAGCCTGACATTCTGGAGTGTGAAGTCAAGTGGGCCTTAGGAAGCACTGCTGTTAGTAAAGCTAGTGGATGTGATGGAATTCCAGTAGAACTATTCAAAACCCCAAAGGATCATGCCATCAAGGTGTTTCATTCAATTTGTCAGCAAATCTGGAAGGCCCAGCAGTGGCCACAGGACTGGAAAAGGTCGATCTTCATCCCAATTGCCAAGAAGAGTAGTACTACAGAATGTGCTAACCATTGGACAATTGCACCCATCTTCCATGCTAGTAAGGTCATGCTTAAAATCTTGCATGCTAGGCTTCAGCATTATGTGAACCAAGAACTTCCAGATTTCTAAGCTGGGTTTAGAAAAGGAAGAGAAACCAGGGATCAAATAGCCAACATTTGCTGGATTATAGAGACAGCAAGGGAATTCCAGAAAAACATCTACCTCTGTTTAATCGACTATGCTAATGCTTTTGACTATGTGGATCATAAAAACCTGTGGAAAACTTACAGAAATGGGAATATCAGACCATCTTACCTGTCTCCTGAGAAACCTGTATGCAGGTCAAGAAGCAACAGTTAGAACTCTGTATAGGACAACTGATTGGTTCAAGATTGAGAAAGGAGTACGACAGGGCTGTCTGCTGTCACCCTGTTTAACCTATAGGCTGAGCACATCATGAGAAATGCTAGGCTGTATGAGTTACTACCTGGAATTAATATAGGCAGGAGAAACATCAACAACCTCAGATATGCATATGATATCACTCTAATGGCAGAAGGTGAAGAGGAACTAAAGAGCCTCTTGATGAAAGTGAAAGAGGAGAGTAAAAAAGTTGGCTTAAAACTCACCGTTCAGAAAACTAAGATAATGGCATCTGGACCCATCAATTTATGGCAAATAGATGAGGAAACAATGAAAACAGTGACAGACTTTATTTTGGGGGCTCCAAAATCACTGCAGATGGTGACTGCAGCCATGAAATTAAAAGATGTTTGCTGCTTGGAAGAAAAGTTATGACCAACCTAGGCAGCATACTAAAGAGCAGAGACATTACTTTGTCAACAAAGGTCCATCTCGCCAAGGTTATGGTTTTTCCAGCAGTCATGTATGGATGTGAGAGTTCGACTATAAAGAAAGCTGAGCGCCAAAGAATTGATACTTTTGAACTTTGTTGTTGGAAAAGACTCTTGAGAGTCCCTTGGACTGCAAGGAGATCCAACCAGTCCATCTTCAAAGAAATTAGTCCTGAATGTTCATTGGAAGGACTGATGTTGAAGCTGAAACTCCAATACTTTGGCCACCTGATGGGTAGAACTGACACATTTGAAAAGACACTGATGCTTGGAAAGGTTGAAGGCAGGAGGAGAAGGGGATGACACAGGATGAGATGGTTGGATGACATCACCAACTCAATGGACATGAGTTTGAGTAAGCTCTGAGAATTGGTGATGGAGAGGGAGGCCTGGCGTGCTGCAGACCATGGGGTCACAAAGAGTCAGATATGACTGAGCGACTGAATTGAACTGAACTGAAGAAGGAGAGTAAAAGAGACAGCTTAAAAGTAAATATTAAAAAACTAAGGTCATGGTATTCTGCCCCATTACTTCATATCAAATAGAAGGGGAATAGGTGGAAGTAGTGACAGATTTCCTCTTTTGGAGTTCTAAAATCACTGCTGATGGTGACTAGATTACAGCCATGAAATCGGAAGGCAATTGCTTCTTGACAGGAAAGCTACAACAAACCTAGACAGTGTGGGGGAAAGCAGAGACATAAGTCTGCCAACAAAGGTCCGTATAGTCAAGGCTATTGTTTTCCCAGTGGTCACGTAGGGTTGTAAGAGCTGGACCATAAAGAAGGCAGAGGGCCAAAGAATCGATGTTCTTGAACTGTGTTGCTGGAGAAGACTCCTGAGAGTCCTTTGGACAGCAAGGCGATCAAACTAGTCAATCTTAAGGGAAAGCAATCCTGAAAACTCATTTGAAGGACTGATGCTGAAGCTCAAACTCAAGTATTTTGGTCATCTGATGCAAACAGCCAACTCATTGGAAAAGTCCCTGAAGCTGGGAAAGATTGAGAGCAGAAGAAGAAGGCGTCAGAGGATGAGATGGCTGGATGGCATCATCAATGCCATGGACATGAACTTGGGCAAACTTCGAAAGATGGTTAGGGACAGAAAGGCCTGGCATGCTGCAGTCCATGTGTTCACAGAGACTCAGATACAACTGGGTGACTGACCAACAACATAATGATTATTGAAGATTGTGGTGACTTTGATAATTTCTTTAAAAAGGACAACAATGAAGTTGGCTATGTCTGTTGACTCTTCGTCTCATGAAACATTTCTCTGTACCATACAGTTCTGCTTGATAGCATTATACCCAAGGTAGAACTTCTTTCAAAACTGGAGTCAATCTTCTGAAACACTGCTGCTGTTTCATCAACTAAGTTTATCAAAACTGATAAATTATAACTAGGGACATCTGAGAAATATTAAATGTGTTCCAAATCAAGGCTAATGTAGGCAAAGCAGTTGATTAGAAGTCAGGAAATTTGAACCATATTGATATGCCAGGAAACAGGAAGAGGCTTTGGCCAATTTAGAAGAGCTAAATCCTTTATCTCAAAAAAAAAAAAAAAAAAACAGAAAACTGCGGTCACTAAGCGTTCTTCTATTCTCAAAAGGAGACTCTGCATAATGGAATGTAAGTTTTCACTTCCACAAAATTGGGTGTTATATTGTGTTCACAAGTGTAGTAATATCACAGATGTCTACAAGACTGTTGAAATGCACAGAACTGTATTATGGATTGACTTTCTGAAAATTTCAGAGAACAGGCTGGCAAATTGGCAACATGAAATACAACATGAGTTAAATATATACTTAAATGGAGATAAGCAGGGAAAAGATAAGATAAAATGAATGAAACATTTTCCTGAAATCTTAACACATTCTTTACCATCCCACATCAAGGAACAGAATGAAGAAAAACAAGGATGTCTAAGAGGAACGGGTCATTATAACTCTTCCCAATCAGATCTCCACGAATTCAGTACTGCCTCTGTTAACCTTGGATTAAGAGCCAAACACATTACAGAAGCCAGATTCAACTCTTTACCCCTTTGACAATTACAATATCAATGATACAATTACAATGTCAATGATATATTTGCTTTGGAATTGTAAGCTCTGGATTTTTCACTTATTTGGAAAGATTAGAGAAAGGGGCTTAGGAAAGAACCCTCTCTGAGACCAGAATATCATTTAGATTGGAATGGGGGAGGGGTGGAGAATAAGATGGAGAATATTCTGTTCTCTCTGAAAAAAAAAATAAGGAACAGAAAAAAAAACAAAAAATAGAGTACCTTCTTGAAATGCCTTGTTCTGAGGTAATCTGAGCAATTGTTGTTTTTAACTTCCCCTCAGTTAAATATGCTTCTCTCATGCTGCCTGCACAGAGCAATGATTTGTTTTGCTGTCTCTGTTGGCAAAGCAAAAGGTGTAAATATGTTTTTCAAATCCTCCAGGGGACTGTTGAGGTCTTCCCTACCCCCACTTGAAGATTAATTTAAACTACAGCCTCTCCCTCTTTGGTGAGTTTCCATGCATGAGGCAGAAAGCAGTCCTCCCAGTCTGGAATTCTCAGTGTAGCAACTCTAGCAAGCCCTTAGGGGGGAAAAAAAGTAATCTTAAAATTCGATGTTTTGCTGCCACTAATGGTACTGAGATTTGAAGCTGTATGTGATAATGCACATATATTGTCTAGATAGTGAACCAAATTTTCACAACTAGAGCCCTAGTGCTGGAACATGCACAGATAGACGTGCCTACCAATTTTCAAAAATAGAGATCACAAATGTGAAAGAAGGGAAATCATATGTACTATGATAGGGAGTTTTGAGCATTACTTTACTAGCATGTGAGATGAGTGCAATTGTGCAGTAGTTTGAGCATTCTTTAGCATTGCCTTTCTTTGGGATTGGAATGAAAACTGACCTTTTCCAGTCCTGTGGCCACTGCTGAGTTTTCCAAATTTGCTGGCATATTGAGTGCAGCACTTTCACAGCATCATCTTTCAGGGAAGGATTGGGGGCAGGAGGAGAAGGGGACGACAGAGGATGAGATGGCTGGATGGCATCACCGACTCGATGGATGTGAGTCTAAGTGAACTTCGGGAGTTGGTGATGGACAGGGAGGCCTGGTGTGCTGTCATTCATGGGGTCACAAAGAGTCGGACACGACTGAGCGACTGAACTGAACTGAACTGAACTGATGATAGGGAAGGCATCCTATCCTATTCTGTATCCTTGTGTATTTCATGCATGGCTTTGAATAGCCATTAGATAAAGCTAGTTAAATAGCCATGATTACCCTGAAGAAGGAATAGGCTACCCACTACAGTATTCTTGGGCTTCCTGGTGGCTCAGATGGTAAAGAACCTGCTTGTGATATGGGAGACCTGGGTTTGATCCGTGTGTTAGGAAGATCCTCTGATGGAGAACATGGCAACCCACTCTAGTATTCTTGCCTGGAGAATCTCCATGGACAGAGAGAAGCCTGGCAGGCTACAGTCCAAGGGGTCGCAAAGAGTTGGACTGGCCAGGGTAACTAAACACAGCACAGCACCACTGCTTCTAGTTTTGTCAGCTACAAAGAGAATTTAAAACTTCAGTCTACCAGAAAAGGTCACCTGGAAACAATGATGTAAAGATACATTCTCCCTTTCATAAGCGGATAATTCCTAAACATTGCATTTCCTCCATTACAAAATAGGCATAACCTTTTCTTTAAAACAGGCTGGAAAAATCCTTCAGTGACTGAAGAAATGTTACAAATATATGGTTGATACCAAGCCAAAAATATTTTCATACACAGGACTTGATCAGAATTAAGGTCTGTTTTATAATAAATCATAAATCAAGGACATGCTTTAACCAGAAATGAATGGCATTCACAAAAGGAACTTCACAGCCAATGGAAAGCAGAGGAGGAAGTGGTAAGAAAGTGAATGCATAAGATGACAGTGGGTTGGTGAGGCAGTCAAGCCTTAAAAGCAATTTTCCCTGCAGCACTGGAATGTATTAGACCTGACATAGAAATTCTACATCAGGGGCTTGGTAGGATCATACTTAGGTTTCAAGAAGATTACTCTGAGGATGTCCCTGCTGGTCCAGTGTTTAAGACTCCAATTTTCCAATGCAGGGGGTATAGGTTCCATCCCCGGTCAGAGAATTAAGATTCCATGTGCCATGCAGTGTGGCTTAAAAAAAAATTATTCTAGTAATTAAGCTACGGAAGGGGACTGGAAAGAAAAGATCAGTTAAAGTATGATTTCAAAAGCCTTACGAGAAATGATACCAATAGGAAGCAAAAGATGGAAATAAATAAAAGGGTAAGGCTTAGAGAAGTAACTTACTCCATGTGGAAAGCAAGTAAGGAATTATAAACAATACAAAGTTTGTATGCTTAAGTGACACAGAAGATGACAATGGAAATAAAGGTGGTAAAGACAATGGACAAAACAAACATGAAGATAAAATTATGAATTTGGTTTTATAAATATGTTTTTAGAGATATTAATGGAATGTGGAGCTGGTAATTATAGGCAAGGATTGAGAATCCATAGCAAAATCTGCATTAAAAAGGGCTGAAACACATTTCTACATGTGGCTAGCTCTAAGATCCTTTCTTCACTCGTCTCATTATTAGTTGGGATTATTTCTCTTTTCCATTAAACTGCATTACTCATGACATTGAATCAGTCTATGCTACTATAACAGCAGAGACTAAGAGTGTGATATTCTTAGAGTAATTGTAGATACTAAGTGACAATATATGTCAGTGCATAATAAAATGACTACTACCCAGCAGTAGACAACAGAAGTTAGTTTCTGTCCTGGGGAAATAAGAGATAGAGAAGTCTTTCAAATATGACTTTAGGAATTATTTACTTGAGTGTGATAATGAAAATAACTTAGTTGAATGATATTCCATGGAGGAAAGTGAAGAGACACAATAGAGGCAAGACATAGACTTGGGAGAAGTTATTTTTCAGCAGATGGAGAACAAATGTGGAAGTAAATAACAGATTAAAGATTTTGGAGGAGAATCAGCAAAACTCAACATGATGAACACAAACAAAAAAGAATGAAGGGGTAGCAGCAGTCGTTTCTTCAGTGTTACACTGAAGTGTATATATATTCATATATACATATATTCATATATATATATATACATATATTCATATATATATATATATATAAAGAACCACTAAGTTTTACTATTAGGAACTTATACCTATGAGCATTATGAAAGAAAATTCAATTGAAAGGCCAAGAAATATCAGAATTTCAGAGTTTTGTCTGTGGATACCAAAAAATAAATTGTATGCTCTATTAGTCTGCTAGGGCTGTTATAATAACATACCATAGTTGGGGTGGCTAAAAACAACAGATTTCTTATAGTTCTGGAGGCTGTAAGTCCAAGCTCAAAATGTTGACTGGTTTATTTTCTCCCGACTTTTCTCTCCTTAATTTTAAGAAGCCTGCCTTCTTTCTGCGACATCTTTATGTCCTTTGTGTGCACTTTTACCACGACTTCTGCGTACTTTCTGTTCTCATAAGGACACTAGTTTTCCTGGATAGGGCACCACTCTTATGATATCTTGTTGTCATTTAGTCCCTCAATCAGGTCCAACTCATTGAGACCTCATGGATGTAGCCCGCCACACTCCTCTGTCCATGGAATTTTCCAGGAAGGAATATTGGAGCGGGTTGCCACTTCCTACTCTGGGGATCTTCCCAATCCTGGAATCAAACCCAGGGCTCCTGCAGGCAAATTCTTTACCATGCCTGACAATGCAGGAGCCACAGGAGACACAGTTTCAATCCCTAGGTCAGGAAGATCCCCTGGAGGAGGGCATGGCAACTCACTCCAGTATTCTTGCCTGGAGAATCCCATGGTAGAGGAGCCTGATGGGCTATAGTTCATGAAGTCGCAAAGAGTAGGACAGGGTTGAAGCAACTTAGCATGTACGCACACATACTATTACAGAGAAAGACAGTTCATGGGGTCACAAAGAGTAGGACACGACTAAAGCGACTTAGCACACTCTCATGGATACTATTACAGAGAAACTGTGGTGAACATTCTGGTACATGTCTCCAGGTGCAATTCCCTAGAATGATTTATTTTAGGATGGAATTCCTGGTTCACGAGAATGTACATCTTCAACTTTAATTAGATATATTGTTGAATTGTTTTCTGAAGGGGCCAACAATTCACATATCCATTGGTTATGTACAAGAATTGCTTGTGAGCCAAAGTTTTAACACAGAGTTGTCAGACTTAAGTTTTTCAATCTGTATGCTACATGGTATCTAATTCTGATATAATTTGCATGTAAGAATATATTCTTATTCTTTCTTATGCTCTGTCTTCCTAGAGTCTCACCCTTATGGACTACCTTGCTGGGATTCCATACTATTTGACTTCTGATAGAGGTTGTCTAATGAAAGGCACAGGGAGAATATGAAAGAGGTGGAAGGAAGGGAAATACGAATATTTCTTCCTCCTTTCCTCTACTTTGGCACAGGGATTCTGCCAGTTACTGAGTCCCACTCCAGCTACAGATCTGATCAGGTGGCCTTTTCTTACTGAATTACTGCAAATCTATTTCCTCCCCTTTTCTATGGGTAGCATGTATGATAATGGCTTCCAACAGTTGTTAATCTCTAGGTGCCTCAACCTTTCTTGTTAATTTTTTTAAACTTGCCTAATACTTAGTAAAAACCTCTGGATTGAAAATACCTTCAGTTTAACCAACTATTGGATTGACCTTCCCAATATGACCATGAACAATACAAAGATATACTATGAAAACTCTTCTGACCCTCATTCACCTAATTCCCATCACTTACTGTTAATATAATATGTTTGTTGATGCTTTTGGAACTAACATAGAGATATTTTTATACCTATTGAAGAAATTAACCTATCTGTTCTCATTTTTTATCACAATTGGTGATAAATATTATCACTATTTACATATACAATACTGATATAAAATACACAATACACAATATTGATATACAAGTGTCACTTCTTTAACTTGGCTTCTTATCTTTAGTTATTATAACATACTAAACTTGTGATCTTATCAGTACATAGATGCAAAGCAGTCCATTTTATTAATATTTTCCCCTTTATTTTTCAGTCTTCTAATAGTGCATATTTAGATTATTTATATCATGTTATTGGGCTTTCCTGGTGATAAAGAATTTGCCTGCAATGCGAGAGACACAGATTCCATCCCTAGGTTGGGAAGATCCCCTGCAGAACGGAGTGGATACCCACTCCAGTATTCTTGCCTGGAGAATTCCATAGGCAGGGGAGCCTGGCAGGCTATAGTCCATGGGGTCACAAAGAGTTGGACATGACTGAGCGACTAACACTATCATGTGATTACTAGCAATCTTTAAATAAATAACTAAATATATAAATTAATGTTCATGTAGATTTTCTGATCAAAGTTACATGAATCTGTTGTAAAAATTCTGTTAAATTCCATTCTTTAAGGATTGCAGCCATTTGTAGTTCCATTTGCAATGTATGTTAGAGTCTAGTAAACTACAGTATAAATAGTAAAATGTATCATCAGACATTTGCAATATCATTAATCTGATACCTGAGATATGCTTTTTACTAGTTGTTTTATTGGCATTGACCTTGAATTCGTGTTTGAAAGGCATTTTCATGTTTAAGAGATATTTACATTTCTGTTACTGAGAACTACATGTTCATATCCTATACTCATATTATGCTGAATTTTAATCTATTTTTAATTTGTAGACATACTTTATTAATACATGGGAAGAATTTATACACCATGAGGTTATGAAATATTCTTCCATGATTCCTCCTTGTACTTTCTTCATTTCATATTTTATGTGGAAATCTTTGGTCCAGTTGGAATATTTTTCTGAAGCGTGGATGCAACTGTTCTTCAATGAACAACGCTACGTACGTTTTCAAAGTTTCTTATTTCCTTATTTCTTCAAGTACGATCTTTTACCATATATTCTGTTTTCAAATTTTCATTATCTGTAGCTTTTAGAATTTCTCATTTTTCTGCTTCTTATTTCTAGTAATTCTTAGTTGTGGTGGCTTATTTGTGCTTTTTGGAAATTTTGTATTGTGAGCTCAAGTTTGGCAGGGATTTACATGTGGGAATCTATGTGCTCTGAATTGAGGTTGAATTCCTTCAGAGAATATTTGTATTTCTTTCTGCTAGGCACCACTAGGCAATAGCAGTTTTAAATTCATGCTTCAACTTAGGGTTTCTTGGACCATAAGGTTAAGTGAAGTCACTCAGTCATGTCCAACTCTTTGCGACCCCATGGACTGTAGCCTACCAGGCTCCTACATCCATGGGATTTTCCAGGCAAGAGTTCTGGAGTGGGTTGCCATTTCCTTCTCCAGGAGATCTTCCCTACTCAGGGATCGAACTCAGGTGTCCCGTATTGTAGGCAGATGCTTTACTGTCTGAGCCACCAAGGAAGTCCTTCTTGAACCATATAGGTAATATAAATAGCTAATTTCAATCTCCAGTGAAAGGATAAAGACCTTCATATGGAAACCATAGAAAAGGTTTTATTTTCCCAAGATTCTAGGCTAATGAGATCTGTAAATAGCCTCAAGGCACCTGTAGTTCCAACATCCTCATAACAGACTTGAGTTCTACTTTATCACTCTCATCACCTGTAGACTTCACTTACTTTCTTGAGAGCAGGTTATATATTACTCAGCATTTTTAGAAATCTACTGTTGGAGGAATACTTTTTTTTTTTAGGAGATCTAGTCAACTATCTTGCTGGCAGTGATGCTATAAGATGATTTGGGGTATAGATGAAAGATAGGGGAAAAATTTAGAACAAGAACTGCATTTACGACATATTTATTTTAGGACAAAAACATTTTACTGTGATTCTAGGCAGAATATAAGGTGTAAAACTTAAGGAAAATTGAAGTATTCCAGTAAGTGATATCAGTTAAAGGGTATTCCAGACAAAAAGATCAGAAGTGTTCAAAATGGATAGGACCTCCTAGACTAAAATAAAAGTATATATTTTGGCTGGAGCACAAAATAAAAAGTAATATACATAAGATTAGAAAAATACAGTATGTCTAGATGGTTGGAAATTTGGAATAAAACTCTCAAGATTTTGGAATTTTGTCTGAATCTGAATGAGAATTTTAACTGAATGCTGGCCTTTGAAAGAGCTGGGTTCAGTAATATTGTTTGGAGTCTCATATATAGACTCTATATTCCTTTTATTCTAATCTACAGATATTTGACATGTTCAGTTCTTTCTCTAGGACCAGGGTGACCTGAGACAGGGAGTCCTATTGTGATAAAATAATCTGAAGTTGTTTTTCTCCATCTAGATATGCCTGCATGCTTGTACTGCTTATGCATGCTCTTGATATTATGAGATGATTTAAAAATGAGTTTACATTGAGAATTCCTCAGCAAACATTTAATAACTTGTATAACTATTTCTTACTATTTCTTACAATCCCTTATGAGGTAAATGTGTATCTAAGAGAAGCAGAGAAAATCTAGGATTGCTGCTCTTTGAATAAAGGCAAAGAGAGATGTGGATTTGTTAGACAATTGAGGGGAAAAAAAATAAAGTTAAAAAGAGTGCCAAATGTTTCATGGACTGATTCAGTTTGGATTGAGGTAACCTATGACCAACTGTTAATACTTTTCATTAAATCATCTTGTGCAGAGAGTTTGGATTGCTGCTGTGGATGTTTTCTGAACATTATCAGAGGCAAGGGCTTGGGTCCAAATCTGTCTTTTAGTACAAACTTTCCTCCACTCTGGGTTCAATTCAGTTCAGTCACTCAGTCAGCTCTGACTCTTTGTGATCCTGTGGACTGCAGCACACAAGGCTTCCTTGTCCATCAACACTCCTGGAGTTTACTCAAACTCATGTCCATAGAATGGGTGATACCATCCAACCATCTCATCCTCTGTTGTCCCCTCCTCCTGCCTTCAATCTTTCCCAGCATCAGGGTCTTTTCCAATGAGTCAGTTCTTTGTATCAGGTGGCCAAAGTATTGGAGTTTCAGCTTCAACATCAGTCCTTCCAATGAATATTCAGGATTGATTTCCTTTAGGATGGACTGGTTGGATCTCCTTGCAGTCCAAGGGTCTCTCAAGAGTCTTCTTCAACACCACAGTTCAAAAGCATCAATTCTTTGGTGCTCAGCTTTCTTTATGGGCCAACTCTCAATTCCATCCATGAATACTGGAAAAACCATAGCTTTGACTAGCCGGACCTTTGTTGGCAAAGTAGTGTCTTGGCTTTTTAATATGCAGCGTAGGTTGGTCATAGTGCTTCTTCCAAGGGGCAAGCATCTTTCAGTTTCAGAACTGCAGTCATCATCTGCATTGATTTTGGAGCCCAAAATTTGGATACTTGGTGAGTATCCAAGTATACTCTAGAACCTCTCAAGGCAGTCCTTATCATTTAAGATCTGTAGGTTACTGTGCAGAATAAAAGGGTCATTTTATGTATTTATGTGTTTGTATTCTAGTTTGCACTTTAGTACAAAGATCTTTGCCTTAATTATTTAGATGCCAATGATATTTATTTTGTCACAGATGAGTAAGAAATCTAGAACTCTCTGAATTAAACTCAACCAAAAGTAACTTGATGAAAGTCAAAGAAGAGAGTGGAAAAGTTGGCTTAAAGCTCAACATTCAGAAAACTAAGATCATGGCATCCAGTCCCATCATTTCATGCAAATAGATGGGGAAACAGTGGAAACAGTGGCTGACTTTATTTTTGGGGGGGGCTCCAAAATCACTGCAGATGGTGATTGCAGCCATGAACTTAAAAGACCTGCTTACTCCTTGGAAGGAAAGTTATGACCAGCCTAGATAGCATATTCAAAAGCAGAGACATTACTTTGCCAACAAAGGTTCGTCTAGTCAAGGCTATGGTTTTTCCAGTGGCCATGTATGGATGTGAGAGTTGGACTATAAAGAAAGCTGAGTGCTGAAGAATTGATGCTTTTGAACTGTGGTGTTGGAGAAGATTCTTGAGAGTTCCTTGGACTGCAAGGAAATCCAACCAGTCCATCCTAAAGGAGATCAGTCCTGGGTGTTCATTGGAAGGACTGATGGTGAAGCTGAAACTCCAATACTTTGCCGCCTGATGTGAAGAGTTGACTCATTCCCAGCATCAGAAAAGACTCTGATGCTGGGAAAGATTGAGGGCATGAGGAGAAGGGGACAACAGAAAATGAAATGGTTGGATGGCATCATTGACTCAATGGACATGGGTTTGGGTGGACTCCAGGAGTTGGTGATGGTCAGGGAGGCCTAGTGTGCTGCGGTTCATGGGCTCGCAAAGAGTCAGACACGACTGAGCAACTGAACTGAACTGAACTGAAAAGTAACTATATTACAGATACCTGAGTTTCAGAATTTCTCACATGTAATCCAGTTCTCATAAGTGAGAAATTGTCTTATTAACAGCCCTAAATTCTTTTCCTGCTTAGGTTGCTGGCTTTCATTAGTATAGAGTCTTGCCTTTGTGTAGTTTCTCTGAGGTAATTGGGTGTTGGGACTGGAAGCCAAACCCCTGCAATGGTTTTACAAACTTGGCAACATAAGGTGTCTGCTTAGATATCAAAATATGCCTATTCTTTTATCCCCATACTGTACTTGAATACATTTTCCACTTACTGCCAACACGCTTTTGCTCTGTGCTAAATTTCTGAGTCAAATCTTGACTGTTTTCAGATTGGAATTTTTTTTAGTCATGCCTCTGCACTGGTCTCAATTCTCAATCCAATTTTTGGACCTTCTACATTGCCCTAGTAAGTTATAATGAAATGCAATTTGCCTATCCACTTTTCAAAATATGGTTAGAATAGTTTTTAATGTTAAGGTTAGAGGAGAGTTTGACAATAGGAATATTACATAATTATTCTGCTGTTTAACAATTATTACAAACTTAGAGGCTAAAAACAACATACATTTATTATCTCACCATTTTGATGAATCAGCACTCAAGGCATGGTTAAACTGGGCACCTCTGTTTAACATCTCATAGCTTGCAATCTAGTTGTTTGCCAGGCTGCAGTTGTTGAATTTTAATTTCTTATGGTTGTGGAACTGAAGTTGCTGCTTGACTGATGGCTGTTAGCAGCTTTCAGCAACTAGAGGCCCTGGCAGTTCTTTGTGAGTTAGTACACTCATAATATTGCAAATTACTTCTTCAAAATCAATAGCAGAAACTCTTATTCCAGTCTGCTAAGACAGAATAGCATCCAGTATTGACAACAAGAGAAGGACTTTCCCATTACTGTTGCCATATTCTGTTGGCTAGAAGCAAGTCACAAGTTCAATTCACACTCAAGGTCAATTCACACTCACATTAGTACTAGAAACCAGTAGGATGCCTATGGAATCTTGATCTCTGCATGACTAACTTTGAGCAGACATAGGCTTATGGAGTCTGACCTGTCTGACCAAAATAAGCTTTTGATCTTAGAGGGGAAGAATACAGTTATTTTTTAAAAGAAAATCCAAATTCTTATTTACCCTTCAAGCAATATGATGCTGTGAAAATGTATTTATATCACTATATTAAGCATAAATGAATTATTGAAATTATTATGTATTGTTTAAATGAAAAATAAGGATGCCTGTTAAGACTCAGATATTCAGTAGTTAGAAATGCACCTAAAGGGATGGTCCTACTATAATGACTACCAAAGTATCAGTTTTGCAATATCATAAATATAGAATACAAATTCGGATAAAACTTCCCTAAGGAAAAGTAATATTTTATAGGAAAAATGTTCAGCTTTTTAGCTTCATTAATTAAAACTATTATTAAAGCCATCATCAAGAAGACTATTCACACTGGAGTGAGCTCATTTATTGATGCTTTCATTCAGCAAATATATATTTTGTTACATCTAATATTGGGAATGAAAAGGGGACTAGAAGAGACAGTTTCAACCTTCATACATTTTTCAGTGTAGTGGGAAAGGCAGAAAATCAAACAAGGAATTATATTCAAGTATGGTAACTTATATGGTATCTTATAGAAAACCATAAGTTTACCGTACTTAAGATACCATATAAGTTACCATAATGAAAAATCTATGAAGGCATGTCTCTTCTGGTCTGCTTTTCATATGTAACAAAATATGAGCTGGAGTTCAAATTGTCAACATCCATTGGATCAAAGAAAAAGCAAGAGAATTCCAGAAAAACATCTACTCCTGATTATTGCTTACACCAAAGCCTTTGACTGTGTTGATCACAACAAACTGTGGAAAATTCTTAAAGAGACGGGCATACTAAACCACCTTACCTGCCTCCTGAGAAATCCGTATGCAGGTCAGGAAGCAACAGTTAGAACTGGACATGGAACAACAGCCTGGTTCCCAACTGGGAAAGGAGTATGTCAAGGCTGTATATTGTCACCCTGCTTATTTAACTTCTATGCAGAGTACATCATGCAAAATGCTGGGCAGGATAAAGCACAAGCTGGAATCAATATTGCCGGGAAAAATATCAATAACCTCAGTTATGCAGACAATACCACTCTTATGGCAGAAAGTAAAGATGAACTAAAGAACCTCTTGATGAAAGTGAAAGAGACAGTGAAAAAGTTGGCTTAAAGCTCAACATTCAGAAAACTAACATCCTGGCATCTGGTCCCATCACTTCATGGCAAATAGTTGGGAAAACAGTAATCAGTGACAGACTTTATTTTCCTGGGCTCCAAAATCACTGCAGATGGTGATTGCAGCCAGGAAATTAAAAAACACTTACTCCTTGGAAGGAAAGTTATGACCAACCTAGATAGCATATTAAAAAGCAGAGACATTACTTTGCCAACAAAGGTCCGTCTAGTCAAGGCTATGGTTTTTCCAGTGGTCATGTATAGATGTGAGAGTTGGACTGTGAAGAAAGCTGAGCGCCAAAGAATTGATGCTTTTGAACTGTGGTGTTGGAGAAGACTCTTGAGAGTCCCTTGGACTGCAAGGAGATCCAACCAGTCCATCCTAAAGGAGATCAGTCCAGGGTGTTCACTGGAAGGATGGATGCTGAGGCTGAAACTCCAATACTTTGGCCACCTCATGTGAAGAGTTGACTCATTGGAAAAGACCCTGATGCTGGGAGGGATTGGGGGCAGGAGGAGAAGGGGACAACAGAGGATGAGATAGCTGCATGGCATCATGGACTTGATGGACATGAGTTTGGGTAACTCTGGGATTTGGCGATGGACAGGGAGGCCTGGCGTGCTGCGATTCATGGGGTGGCATAGTCGGACACAACTGAGCGACTGAACTGATCTGAATTGAATCATAGCTGTGGTTTAGTGGTAAAGAATCTGCCTGAAATGTAGGAGCCACAGGGGATGCAGGTTTGATCCCTGGGGTGGGAATATCCCTTGGAGCAGGGCATGGCAACCCACTCCAGTATTCTTGCCTGGAGAATCCCATGGGCACAGGAGCCAGGTGGGCTATAGCCCATAGGGTTGCAAGGAGTTGTACAGGAGTGAAGCAACTTAACAATCATGTACACAAGTATAATAGCTATGGATTTAACAATTAGAGGAACAAATTGCCTCAAAATGGCTACATTATTTAACTTACCATCAACAATGTATGAGGGTTATCATTTCTCCACAGCTTTGCCATCTTTGTTATTTTATATCTTTAAAAGGTTTTAAACCTTCTTGGGGTGGTTATCTCATTGTGAGCTATCTCACGACACGGTATCTCATTGTGATTTTGGTTTGCATTTCTCTGATGACTAATTATATTGGACATCATTCTTGTGCTTTTAATTATTTCTATATTTTCTTTAAGAATTATCATTTCAAGTGTTTTCCTACTTTAAAAATTGGGTTATTTGTCTTTTTATTATTGAAATAATATTATATTCTCAAGTCTAGTCTCAAGTATTTTTACTTTCTTGACTTTACTTTGAAGAATAAAACCCTTTGATTTTGATGAGGTCCAGCTTATACCCTTTTTGTCACTTATTCTTTTGTTATTGTATATAAGAAATCATTGCATGATCCAAGGTCACAATAATATTCCTCTCTGTTCCAGTCTAAGAATTATATAGGTTTAGGTCTTACGTATCAGAGAAGGCAATGGCACCCCACTCCAGTACTCTTGCCTGGAAAATCCCATGGACGGAGGAGCCTGGTAGGCTGCAGTCCATGAAGTTGCTAAGAGTCGGACACGACTGAGCGACTTCACTTTCACTTTTCACTTCATTGGAGAAGGAAATGGCAACCCACTCCAGTGTTCTTACCTGGAGAATCCCAGGGATAGGGGAGCCTGATGGGATGCCATCTATGGGGTTGCACAGAGTTGGACAAGACTGAAGTGACTTAGCAGCAGCAACAGCTCTTACGTATAGGTTTTATATCCATTCTGAATTTATGTTTTTATATGAGGTGAGATGTGAGATCTAGCTTCATTCTTGGGCAAGAAGACATTCCATTGTTCCAGCACTATTTGTTGAAAAGACTATTTTCCCCATTAAATGGTTTTAGAATCCTTTTTGAACATCATTTGCTATATTGTATGGGTTTATTTCTGGAGTCTCAATTAAATTCCATTGCTATATATGTCTATTCTTATACCAGTACCACAGAGTTTTGATAGTTGACACTTTGTAAAATGTTTTGCAATCAGGAAGTGTAAGTCCTTCAACTTTCTTTTTGAGATGGTATTGGTTATTAGGATCAATATATAAATTTCTGCAAAAAGCTGAAACTGGGATTTTTTAAAATAAGAATTGTGGTAAATCTGTAGATCAAATCTGAGTTGTATTGCTCTCCCAACAATATTAAGTCTCCCAATCTATAAACATAAGATATTTACTACATTTATTTACGGCTTCTTTATTTTGTTTCAATGATGATTTTTAGTCTGAAGTGTACAAGTCTTACATTTCTTTGTTAAATATATCCCTGAGTTTTAAATTATTTGGATCCTATTATAAATAGAATTAATTTATTAATATAATTTCCAAGTTGTTTATTGCTAATATATAGAAATACATGGATTTTCTATATTGGTCTTATACCCTAGAACCTTACTGAACTCCTCTGAACTCCTCTATTAGTTCTAAAAGTTGTTTTGTGGATTACTCTGAATTTTACATATACAAATCATGTCACTCATGTTGCATAAGTGAGACAGGCTAGAACCCTGGGCCCATCACTGCAGTGCTTGCACCTGGACAAATATCTCCTTGAGCAACAAAATACAAAGAAACTGTTAAGAGACTAAAGATAACTGCAGACATGCACAGTTGGGGCATATTATGAAGAAAAGGATACAAAAAGACTAAAATTAAATTGCCATTTCTGAGGCCTAGGGAGCAAAAATAGGGCATTATGCAAGATCCCTGCACACAGCACTACCAAGGATGTGGGCAGACCACCTAAATCACCCCTCCACCCCAACCCACCGATCTCCCCCACCCTCATTCCATTTAAGGGAACAGTTGCCTCCCTCGGGAGTGAGCAAGGACACCTATCACTTGTTTTCACTCCCTCATGATGCACCATGAGCCCCAGTAAAGCTTTGCCTGAATTCATCTGGCCTCGTATCAATTTCTATTGATTAAGGAGTCCAAGGACCCTGGTCGGTAACATAAATAGAGATACTTTTACTTCTTGTGAATTTCCATACCCGTTTATTTCTTCTTCTTGACAAATTGCTCTGGCTAGAAATCCAATACAATATTAAATAAAAGTAGCAAGAGTGAAAAGCTTTTACTTTTCCTGATCTTAGAGGGAAAATGTATTTGCTCATTCATATTACTCAGTATTTGTGAGTTTTCAATAGATGTCCTTATAAAGTTGAGGAAGTTCCCCTCTATTTCTAGTCTGTCAAGTGTTCTTATCATGAGAGGATGTTGAATTTTGTCAGATGCTTTCTCTACATCAGTTGAGATGGCCATGTTGTCTTGTCCTTTATCCTAATAGTATGGGCTACCTTGGTGGACTTTCATATACTAAACCAGTGCGTCTTACCAAGGGATATATATATACCACTTGGTAATGATGTATAACCCTTCTCATATGTTGTTAAACTCAGTGTGCTAGTATTTTGACAAGGATTTCTGCCTCTGTATTCCTAAGAGAAAACTTTAATGCAATTTAATTTTTTTGTGATGTGTCTGGTTTTGGTACCAAGATAATACTGGCCTCATGGAATGAATTATTTGAGGTTAAAGAATGAATTGAAGAGAAAAAGACAGTGACAAGTGGATCAATGGAAGATTTGTTGCAATAACTCAGGTGTATATGATTAATATATAACTTAGACTAACGATAATAAAAGTGGAAATGAAGAAAGACGTCAACATTCAGTATCAGGAACAAAAACATAATTTTTTCTTGGTAATCAAGGGAGAGCTGTGCATGTGAGACATAGTGTCCGTTAGCAAAGCAAATTTCTGATCTTACATAGACTGTGAGAAACAAAAACAGAACAAAATAAAATGTTCAGAACTTGGCAGACTTTCAGGAGAGAGGGGGATGGGGACTGTGGCAGTGGTAACTGTCTGCTACTAACTGGCTAGTTTCTGGATGCATGGTTACTAATATGAAGTTATAATTGATCAACTTGCATGGGTTTAGGTCTTCCCAAGTGTCTCAGTGGTAAAGAATAGCATGCCAATGCAGGAGACGCAAGAGACACAAGCTCAGTCCCTGGGTCAGGAAGATTCCCTGGAGTAGGAGATGGCAACCCACTCCAGTATACTTGCCTGGAAAATCCCATGGACAGAGGAACCTGGCGGGCTATAGTCCATAGGGTTGCAAAGAGTCAGACACGACTGAGCACACATGCACGGCATGGGTTTAAACTTGGCATGAGATTAAAACTGATTCTCATGATTACTTAATATTATAGACAAAGGAGAACAGGAATATTTTATTCTCAGAGAGAAATGAACAGATTAAAAGCGAATTGAGAGTATATCTGATTTGATGGGACAGTGAAGCAGAGGATTACATTAAAGATGCCTTTCAGATTTCTGGTCTGAACAATTAAATGTAAGCTCTGCCAGGTCAAGAATCTCTCTCTTTTGTTGTCTGATGAATACAAGCTCTGGGAAAGAACCTGATGTGTAATAGGCATTTTATAAATATTTTTGAATTAAAAAAAATTCTATTACCATATAGTGCTTTAATGGAATTACATAATCTGGACATGTTCAATCTCAGATATCTACAAAACATCCAAAAGAAAAGAGCTTAAAGTCAACAGGAAATAAAAGCTTTGAATTAGTATATATGTTTGATCTGCTTAGATTCTGTAGCCTCCAGCATATAGATGGCTATTTAAAAAATAAGATCAGATGAAATACTTAATGGATATTATAGGATGAAAAAAATAAAAAAACACCTCTAGAACAGACATCTGTCAAAACAAACAGTTAAGGAACCAGGGCCGTTACAGAACCTGCAAAGGAGACTGATAATAAAAGACCTAAAATGATGAAAGCAATGTGGAAGCTAGGGGAAGTTTCTTTTTCTTATTCTCTTTGCTTTTTTCCCTTCTGAAGGAGAAAGAAATTAACCTTGCTAAATGATCTCTAGGGAGTGAGCAAGAAAAAAAAAAAAAAAAAGGATTGCCAGGTATTCATCAGATCAAACAACTGTTGAGTCATTGGTGTCCTTGACAAAAGCTGTGTCAGTAGAGTGGTGAGTGGTGTGCATGGAAAGGGTCTCAGGTGAGGAGAGGAACTGATGGTTTACATATGAAGAAGGAGAGCAGGCAAAGTGGCATCTGGAGGTAGGCTTTGGATATAGAAAAGGAGGTAATGTTTATTTTTTAAGTTGAGGGAAATTAGAGCATGTTAAATGCAGAATGGAAGAGAAAAACAAACGGAGAGAGTTTTAAGACACAGGAAAGAGAAAACTTGATAAAAAGGCTAACATACAGTTAGTGGGAATTTATAATTCTATAATTTACTCTCTTGAAACCCTTACAGCTCTAAATCTCTCTGGTGATTTGAATTGTCTATATAAATTACTATATTTGAGAATTAGACATCATTTTAGAAGTAATATAAAGATTTAATGTAACACATGAACAGTCTTTATTCTTTTTGTGGGGAGATATATATATATATATATATATGTATATATATATAAACTTTAAATTTATCAAAAGGTTACAACTTTTTGATGTTTCAGTTCAGTTCAGTTCAGTTGCTCATTGTCTCCGACTCTTTGTGACACCATGAACTGCAGCACGCCAGGCCTCTTGTCCATCACCAACTTCCAGAGTTCACTCAAAGTCATGTCCATTGAGTCAGTGATGCCATCCAACCATCTCATCCTCTGTCATCCCCTTCTCCTGCCCTCAATCCCTCCCAGCATCAGAGTCTTTTCCAATGAGTCCACTCTTTGCATCAGGTGGCCAAAGTACTGGAGTTTCAGCTTTAGCATCAGTCCTTCCAAAGAATACCCAGGACTGATCTCCTTTAGAATGGACTGGTTGGATCTCCTTGCAGTCCAAGGGACTCTCAAGAGTCTTCTCCAACACCACAGTTCAAAAGCATCAATTCTTTGGCGCTCAGCTTTCTTCACAGTCCAACTCTCACATCCATACATAACCACTGCAAAAACCATAGCCTTGACTAGACAGACCTTTGTTGGCAAAGTAATGTCTCTGCTTTTTAATATGCTATCTGCTGCTGCTGCTGCTAAGTCGTGTCAGTCATGTCCGACTCTGTGCGACCCATAGACGGCAGCCCAGCAGGCTCCTCTGTCCCTGAGATTTCCAGGCAAGAACACTGGAGTGGGTTGCCATTTCCTTCTCCAATGCATGAAAGGGAAAAGTGAAAGTGAAGTCACTCAGCCGTGTCTGACTCTTAGCGACCCCATGGACTGTAGTCCACCAGGCTCCTCAGTCCATGGGATTTCCCAGGCAAGAGTACTAGAGTGGAGTGCCATTGCCTTCTCCAAATATGCTATCTAGGCTGGTCATAACTTTCCTTCCAAGGAGTAAGCGTCTTTTAATTTCATGGCTGCAATCACCATCTGCAATGATTTTGGAGCCCAGCCCTTTCCCTATGCTGCTGCTACTGCTGCTAAGTCACTTTAGTTGTGTCTGACTCTGTGTGACCCCGTGGACGGCAGCCTACCAGGCTCCCCAGTCCCTGAGATTCTCCAGGCAAGAACACTGGAGTGGGTTGCCATTTTCTTCTCCAATGCAGGAAAGTGAAAAGTGAAAGTGAAGTCGCTCAGTAGTGTCTGACTCTCAGCGACCCCATGGACTGCAGCCTACCATGCTCCTCCATCCATGGGATTTTCCAGGCAAGAGTACTGGAGTGGGGTGCCATTGCCTTCTCCACCTTCCCATATATATATATATATATATGTCAATTGTTAATATTTTACTTTCTCTCTTTATCTCTTTCAGTCCTATTCTCTCCTCTCAGCATCTATCTCTCTCATATTCTTTAGCAAACCATTTCAGTATTAGTTGCAAATATTGTGACAGTTCATCTCTAATTAATTCAGCATGAAATATTAATCATCTAAGAATAAGGACATTCTCCTACATAACCATAATAAAATTGTCATAGAAAGGACATTTAACATTGATACAATATTATCATCTAATAAATAGCCTATATTAAATTCTACCCACTATCAATTATCCCAGTAATATATTTTTTTTAAGATTCAGAATGCAAATAAGGCTTGCACATTTCATGGATGTTTCATATATTCCTTAGTTTCCTTTAAACTATAAACTTCCTACAGACTATTTTCTTTTTTAAATACAATAGAGTGTTGACATTTTAGTGACTCTATTCTAGATTGCTTTTACTGTACAGCATATCCCTTAATTTGGGTTTTCTTACTGTTTCTTCATGTGTTTCCTGATTAGATTCAGGTTAAGAAATTTAGGTGGAGGTATTAACTGCATGATGAGTTCATCATATTGAAAAGCACATGATGTCAATTTGTATTATAGGTGATTTTTAGTCATGTGATTAAAATGGTTTTCACCAGATATATCTGTTGAAAAAAGGTACATTTTCCCTTGTAATTAGCAAATAATTTATAAAATGAGGCGTTGAGCCTGCATAAATATCCTGTTTTTCAAAGATATTTTACCTGGTGTTTTTATCACTTATTGATGACTTTTTCCTGAATCTGTTATTGCTATGGTGGTTATGAAATGGTGAAATGCTATCTCTATAAATTCTTCTATATTCAACAGTTTATCTTGCCTTATTATTTTTGTAAATAAGATATTCATCACTCTAAATTTATTTTAAAAAAATAACTATCTAATGAATTGATTGTAATTCAGTGTCATACTCTATTTCTATTATTATTTATTTTCATACTTAGTATGTCCTAAATTTGGCCAGTGAGAACCCTTTTAACATCTTTTTTTTGGTCAGTTAATTCCTATCAGTGTTTGAATATTTTTCTCCATAATTATAAAATTACATGCATATATGTAGAATTATGTATATATGTATATGTACCTATATGTATTATCCATATATATTAAAGTATCTTTTATTCTGATCTCTAATTCAAATAAAGAACAAGAACTTTTTCTTTTTCCTTTAATTTCTTATCATATCACCTTTTTTCCACAGTGAGGAACTTAATTCGCAATAATAATAATAAATTATTTCCTCAATTCTATTATACAAATGGGCTTCCCAGGTGGCTCAGACAGTAAAGCGTCTGCCTGCAATGCGGGCGACCTGGGTTCGTTCCCTGGCTGGGGAAGATCCCCTAAAGAAAGAAATGGCAACCCACTCCATAGTCTTGCCTGGAAAATGCCATGGACAGAGGAGCCTTGTAGGCTACAGTCCATGGGGTCGCAAAGAGTTGGACATGACTGAGTGACTTCACTTCACTTCACTATACGAATAAAATAGTTTCAAACTTACTGCACTAATTCCAGTAATAACAAGACACAAGTAATAGTAAAGATTTCTTTTCATCCCTAAAATATGTTCTATCTATTCATAGGAATAGTAACTGAATGTTTCACTCATTTAAAAAAAAAATAAGTCTATTGATAGATGCTTCTATTAAGATAAACCCTATGATAGCATACTGGATCACACATGTAACTATAATGATATATTAATGAAGAGAGAGCCAATTGAAATAGAAACCAACATTATAGTGCTCCCTTTCCTACTTTTATTTTGTGAATAGCACACTGGAAAATGACTTACTTGAAAAAATTGCTTTGAGGTTAAACTCTGATGGCAATTTGGGGTACAAAAGGGAAAAAAGAAAGAATTCCCCTCCCAAGTTTATGAAAATGTTTCCCCAGTATTAGGTCGTGCATGGAGGGAAAAAGGATCATTGGTGCTCATTAAAAATAATAATGTTCATTTATGAATGGTTTTCAGAGATGTGTATTTTTGGGGAAAGAGCCACCTGCATTCTCAAAGGTATGGATAAAAAGGGATGAGCTCATTTAACAGGCTTCGTTTCACATTCTACGTCTTTATTGTTGCAAAATGACACCTTTGCAGTTTAGAGGGACCGCCAGGCACTGTTATAACTAAAATTGAATAAAATTCCGAGCTGTGTCAAAGACATTGTTTGAATTCACTTAAAAGTGTTTTATGTCACTGCTCGCCAACTCCCCTTCTCTAGTCATGATCTGCCTGTGGCAAACTGTTTCTCTCTGGGACTGAAAAGATTACTCCCACTGATACTCCTCTGACAGTGTGAATATTGACTTGCACTTATAAAGGTCAGGCAGTTCCACTAGTTAATAGGAGTGAGAAGAGCAGTTCCAACAAGTCTCTTTGAAAGGAATTTAACCTTCAAATTGCAAAGCATGCTGCTCTGTGGAACCAGTGTTGGCAACTAACAAAATATACTACATCTCTGCTTTCCAAAAACACCAACAGGAGCCCGAAAGTTAACGTTACAAAAGCATGCGATGTAGCAGACAAACCTCCATGGGAACACCATCCAGGATATGCCTTGTTATTTTTATTTTTCAAAGAGAGTTGAATGCTGTGGGGTAATTCTCTGGGCCTTTAACTTTCCTCAATGTATAATAGCCTTTTTGACTTTTAAGAACCATGTGCTGTAAAATGATAAGACACCACATACATTTTTCTCAGCATCATTCTGACACAAGATCAAGAAAAAGGTGTAATCCCAGTGGAGAATGATGCCTCCTTACCTATCCTTTGAGAAGTCCTTTGCCTTCTGTTATTGTCTCATGACTTGAGAGTTCAGGAAAAGCTGACATCATTTAAGGTCTCTGGGAACGTGGCCTACTCATTAATAGCAGTGTCTGGAGGTACAGTGCAAGAAGGATGTGAGTGAGGAAGCAGGACGGAACTTAAGAATAAGACTTCACTTTTCATCCTGATGGAAAGTAAAACCAATATTTTTAATTTTTAATAAAATACATTCATATTGTGACACCAGCAGCAGAAAGAATGTGCTGCATATAAATGAAGATGACTCCCTAGTTTGCCTTGAGCTGTGGAAGACAGGAGACATAAAGATGAAGAGGGCCTTTTACAAGTAATCAGTAGGAAGAAGAATAAGTGCTGGGTGTCTTAGAAAGCAAAGCTTTCATGATTCCAGAGCATATTTGAGAAATGGCATGATGGCTTGCCCTGCTTTAAGTTTGGCATCAGCGAGATTTTCGATTGTGCTAAAATCATCCTTAATGTCCTTTCTGCCTCATCAGTGGGGGGCCATTCAAGTAACAAAGTGCCAATCAGGGGCTCCTGTTCCTCTTTAGCTTGGAGATATTATTGTAGAGATCTTTATAAGAGCGTGATCTCTCCGCTTGAGATGCCCTTTATTATAACTAGAGTTAAAGGTCTGCTGACTTAGCCATTATAAAGCCCTAATGTTCTCCACTACAAAATTTTACTCTAAAATAAAGCTTAGCATACTAAGTTGGAGCCCAGGGAAGCTCTGATCTTTCCAAATTTGAAGGGAATAGAGTAGTCATTTGAGGTAAAATGAGAGTAACAAAAATATAAATATCAAACTACGTGAGTTGTGTGTCACTACTGTCTTCAAAAATAGCATTGTTAATTAAAATGAAGTTGGAAAATAATTACCTCATAATGTGCCATAATCATTTTTGTAAGTTTAGAATATAAAAAATGTAATTAGGAAAAAGAAAAATGAGTTATAGACAGGATACATTTCTTGATCCAGAAAACTGTTAAAATCAAGTATTTTCTGAAAACGTGGGACCCATATTGCTATTATAGAATACCTGCAATCCTTTAATCAATGAGTCAGATACTCCTCATGCTTAAGCCTCTGCCTGTAAGTTTCTTAGCCATATATATATGTATATACATATACATATATATGTATATATATACACATATATATGCACATATATATGCATAAACAGCAGCCTAGAGGCAGCCTGTTAGAAGTAAATAGATCTCTACATTTTTATTTTAAAACTATTATTAAAAACATAAACTTCTAATGTCTTTTTAAAAATTAAGTAATTTATTTTAATTGGAGGATAATAACTTCACAATATTGTGGTGGTTTTGTCATACATCAACATGAATTTTAAGAGAATACCTAAAATGTACTTTTCTAGTGATGCAGAAACTTTTCAGAATTAAAAAAAATCAAAACATGTTAATTATAAGTTCCCAGCACATCAATGTTTCTGCAGATAATGATTATAAACTTAAGACAAGATTAAAACCAAACTACCTTAAGTCTCTGGAGAGTAAACAGTGGCAGGCAGACTCTGGAGAGGCACTGGTACTGGAAAGAGGAGATTTTCACAGATTGCATTTGCAAAGAATTTATATGGAAATAAACAAAGTAATAAAGAGTGAAAGGATGCCTCTTTTTAGATAGTGTGGTCAGGAAAGACCATTCTGAGGATTCATATTGGAGCTAAGAAGGAATATATAAGACAGCCAACTAATAAAATTTCTGGCAAGAAATACTGGAGTCAAAATAAAGAATTATTGCTGAGGTACTGGGGCAATGCTTGGCATGTTCCAGAAGCAAAATGGAGACCCACGGAGCTGAATGCTAGAGATTAAGCGGCAAACTGGTGAGAAATGAAGTTGGAGAGGAAGACAGGAGCCATATCATACATCAAAATGAAAATTACCCAGGGCTTACGTTACACCAGGGATTACATATAGAAACACAAATAAGAAATGATTCTTGCTCTAAGGTATCTCCCAATCTAGTGGTAAAATGAAGTTTCTGTATTTGCTGTCAAAGCAACTTGTTGTGGATGGATCCTAGTCAGGTTTCTATTCAGTCACCTCCTAGCTCAGAATTAGACAGAGGAAGTCCTCAAAAAGTGTTTCTTGAATGGATGGATGACACATGCAGAATGTCCAACTTGATGCTGAAATACATCACAAGTGATATTTTCTCGGTATTATCACCCCACATACAGACTCTGAAATTGAGTCTAATTTGATGGCTAAAAACTAAAATGTTATAAATCTGTATATATCTACCCAGTTGGCTTCTGATCAACTTATAATTTTGGGCAGGTTGCATTAACTTCTATTTTCTCATCTATAAAATATTTATAGCTGTACTTATCATATATATATATATACACACACACACACACTTAAATAGACATATATGACATTTTTCAAACTTCTTTAGCAAAATTAAATAGTTCCAGAAGCAATAATCAGGAGTAGAAGAGATCTAAGGCATCATAACTTGGTGGTCACAGAGGAAGATTAAGAGGAAAGGAATCTTTTGGTTGTTACAAGTAGTGTCATCTGGAATTGTAATTTCTTCTCGTTGTTGTTTTTTCTACTTAGAGTGTTGTATCATTATCCCTCTCTTTCATTGACTTTACATAAAAATGCTCAAGTTTCTTGCATCTCACAAAAGTACTCTTCCTTTAATCCTGCATTTCAACTACTTACCACTCTATTCCCTAGTCAAGCCTCCAGAAATAATAAGATAATAGTTGTCAGGTCCACTTTTCCACCTTCCGTTCATTCTCCAATCACTAAGACATATGGCTTTGTTGTCTAAAACTCCCCAGAAAATGCCACTTAAAAATGAGATTTGTCTAAAGGCTTTCCTCTAAAGTAGCTAAAGTCTGCTGCTGCTGCTGCTAAGTCACTTCAGTCGTGTCTGACTCTGTGTGACCCCATAGACGGCAGCCCACCAGGCTCCCCCGTCCCTGGGATTCTCCAGGCAAGAACACTGGAGTGGGTTGCCATTTCCTTCTCCAATGCACGAGAGTGAAAAGTGAAAGTGAAGTCGTTCAGTCGTGTCCGACCCTCATCGATTCCATGGACTGCAGCCTTCCAGGCTCCTCTGTCCATGGGATTTTCCAGGCAAGAGTACTGGAGTGGGGTGCCATTGCCTTCTCCGAGCTAAAGTCTAGGTCCTGATATTAAACATGCTATAACACAATTATGACAAAGGCATTCATATTTAGGCCTCAATGCTTTTAATATGATATTCATTGTGTTGTGTGACTCCTAACTGGGGAGCTCAGCCTCTGAGGGTCTAGTTGGTAGCCTAGCCATAGTCTATGAACATATTAATGTAATTAATTTTGGTGTAATGGCCAAGTCATTATAGAGTATAAAAGAAACTGTTTCAGGCCCTTAGCAGCAAGTAGACTTATTTACTAGCTATTTCCAGGTGGAGCTAGAGGTAAAGAACCTGCCTGTCGTTGAAGGAGACATAAGAGACATGGTTTGATCCCTGGGTCAGAAAGATCCCCTGGAGGAGGGCATGGCAACCCTCTGCAGTATTCTTTCCTGGAGAGTCCCATGAACAGAGGTGTCTGGTGGGCTATGGTCCACGGGGTCACAAAGAATCAGACACAACTGAAGTGAATTAGCATGCATGCAAGCATGAGATCCAAGTACAACAGAGAAATGTGTGTAGCTTGAAGAGGCACATGAGTTACAGAGAAAGTCAAGTTGTGATAAGAACAAAAATAGATTTTATAGGCTGAACAGTTCCATATATTGATACACTGCCATTTTGAATCTGCTGTGAAATGACTAAACTGAAGAGGAATGAAAGTCATAGGATTAAATAGTTTGAGAGAATTTAAGGTTGAGGTAATAGCTGTATATATAAATGTTGAAGATACAGCATTTCTTGTCTATACAACATTTTTGACACTAAACATGCTATTTCTCTAAGATATTTGCTGTCTGAAATGTAATTTTTTAAGTAAGCACATCTTTTTTGTTATTGTTCTCAGTGAAACTATAAGTACCTAAGGACAGGTGATGATCACCATACCTTTTGTATCTACCACGGTGCTTAGCCCACAACACCCACTGGATTCTGGAAAAATCAAGGTGAACTATGCATCAATCAACTAAGAAAGAAGCATTTCAACCCAGTGAGGTTTAATGTATTAAGGTTCTCAACCTGACGATCTATAATTTAGAATTTATTTATATCTGATATTCTTTTCCCTTTTTGATCTTATAACTTTGAAGCAGGAATTTAACAATCCCAAATAACTCTAGATGAATAACCGTATTTGAAATAAATTTGATTTGAGTAAAGTATTGGTTAAGCCTTATTTTTTTTTTTCCTTAAAGAAATAGGTATTTAGACTGTCAGAGAAGACTAATAATTTTCTTTCAAATTTGTATTAATATCTCGCAGAAGAACAAGAGAAGTAATCTTTGTTTACAGAACTTCTTTTGTGTTGGTGGGATGATTCATATCAAAATGCAGTTTCTTTCAGATGTGTCGTTATAATGGAGGACTTCATAGTTCTTTTTGTTAAATTACAACACTATAATGTGTGGTGATGTTTTAAGTTTTCTTAATGACAATATAACTTTGTGAAACATTATTTCTATTAAGAGAATAAATCCATGCATTAGTGAAGTTCATGACACATTTTGAAAATATAGATGTTATGACTCATGTATATTCTAGCTTAACCTCCAGTTTACGGTTGCATAATTAAATTCCAAGAATAGTTTATTCATCTTCTGTAAAATGCTAATCCCACAACAAAGTTATAAAGGTAGCATTTAGTAGGAGTGGTAGCTCATTTAGTTAATCAAATGACTTGATTTTTAAAGGGCTTTTGGACTAATTTATAAATAAGGAAGCAGACTCCAGTGCCCAAATACTAACTTTACCTGGTGTTAGCACATTATTTAAGAACTAACCTAGAATTTTCTGCTACCATCTGTAATTGCTAACCATTACTAGACTAGCCTTCATATAAAAACAATCAAAAAAGTGGGGAAAAATATAAGTCAATTGTTTTTAGGCATTGGATTGAAAGTAGCAGAGTACTGTGGTCCCTAAAAAGAGAGGAAATCAGAGGCGAACACCACAACAGCACCAGCTTGATCTCTGGAAGAAGAGGAAGGTATAGTGTTGGAACCACAGAAATCCTTGGGAGGAGGTTTCCTGGGAATCCAACAATGAGGACAAGGCTATGAAAACACAGGGTGAGACCATAAGGAGGTGACCAGGAAGCAGATGCTACAGAGTTGAGAACAGAACAGAAATATTAGCAGTCAAGCAGTGCTGGTAGATATTGGAATGCTGACCCAGATAGAATAGAGAGATTTTAGTGACTTTGTTGTCAGATATGATCATAGGCTTATTTATTTTTTAACTTTGTATTTTTACATAATTACAGATTCATTTGCAGTTGCCAAAAATAATACAAAGAGATTCTAGAAACTTGACCAGTTTCCCTATTGGTTATAACTACTGTATACTATGACAACTAATGAACTGGATAAAATCTACATATCTTACTCAGATTTCACTAGTTTACAAGCACTTTTGTGTGTATGGATGCTCTCCTCCTTCTCCTCCTCCTCCTCCTCCTAAGTCACTTCAGTTGTGTCCGACTCTGTGCAACCCCATAGATGGCAGCCCACCAGGCTCCCCCGTCCCTGGGATTCTCCAGGCAAGAACACTGGAGTGGGTTGCCATTTCCTTCTCCAATGCATAAAAGTGCAAAGTGAAAGTAAAGTCGCTCAGTCGTGTCTGACTCTTAGCGACCCCATGGACTGCAGCCTACCAGGCTCCTCCATCCGTGGGATTTTCCAGGCAAGAGTACTGGAGTGGGGTGCCATCGCCTTCTCTGGTATGGGTGCTTTAGTTCTATGCAATTTTATAATATGTACCAATTAGTTTAACCATTTGTCTATTGAAGATCAACTTCTACTGGACATGCAGACCAGGGACAGGGGTACCACATAGCCCCGGTTCCAACTGCCTTATTTAATTCAGAACAGGATTGGACCCCACTGACACTAAAGTGGGTAAACTGGGGCACAGTCAGTTTACTCAGTAGATGGTAAAAGATTATCTCTCTGCTCAGCCCTGCAAACAGTACATAGGGGCACAGCCTGTTTAGAGTGGGGATGGAAAATTAACTCCCTGCTTGCCCACCAAAACTGTGTGGGGTGCAGAGGGGAAGTACTACTCTGTTGGGTGTTAACCCTGGAGGACTAGAATTACAAAGAATGGGGACTCCTCTGGTGGTCCAGTGGCTAAGACTCCGTGTTCCCAATGCAGGGGGCCTGGGTTTGATCCTTGGTCAGGGAACTAGATCCTACATACTGCAAATAAGAGCTTGAGTGCTGCAAATAAGAATCCTGCATGCTGCAAAGAAGACTGAAGATCCCGTGTGCCACAGCTAAAACCACGACAGCCAAAAGAATAAAATTTAAAAATAAAATAGTAAATTAAAAAAAAAAAAAAGGAGAAAATCTTTACAAACTAAAGATAGGTAAGTATTGCATAAAAGAGTCAGGAGACAGCTCCCAATGACAGTGATAACCATTGTACAGTTAAATATATTTAATTTAAATTAAAAATTATTGCTCTTTTAGCAGATTTGTGTTTGCCAAGTGGAAGGGTACGGAGAGAGGGCTGGATTCGGAGTTTGGGATTAGTAGATGCAAACAATTATACATGGGCTTCCCTGGTGGCTCAGATGATAAAGAATCTGGCTGCAATAAAGGAGACCCAGGTTTGGCCCTTGGGTTGGGAAGATCCCCTAGAAAACGAAATGGCAACCCACTCCAGTATTCTTGCCTGGAAAATCCCATGGACAGAGCAACCTGGTGGGCTATAGTCCATGGAGTTGCAAAGAGTTGAACATGACTGAGTGACTAACACCTCTGGCAAACAATTATACGTATGAAGAATAAACAAAATTCTGAGCTTCTCTGGTGGCTCAGGCTGTAAAGAATCTGCCTGCAATGCATGAGACCTGGGTTCGATCCCTGGGTCAGAAAGATCCCTCGAGAAGGGAATGGCAGCCCACTCTAGTATTCTGGCCTGGAGAATTCCATGGACAGATGAGTCTGGCGGGCTACAGTTCATGGGGTTGCAAAGAGTAGGACATGACTAAGTGAATAACACTTTTCATTTTTCAAACAAGGTCCTACAGTATAGCATAGAGAACTATTTTCAATAGCCTATGATAAACCATAAGGAAAGGAATATGTTAACTGAATCACTTTGCTGTATAGCAGAAACTAACACAGTATTGTAATCAACTATACTTCAATAAAATAAAATTTTTAAAAGCTATTGTTCTTTCAATGGTGTATTATTTGCTCAGTTGTGCCTGACACTTTGCCACCCCATGGACTGTAACCTGTCAGGCTCCTTCCCAAACCAGGGATTGAACCCAGGTCTCGAACCCAGGTCTCCCTCACTGCAGGCAGATTCTTTATCACCTGAGCCACCAGGGAAGTCCTCTGCCTTTTAAAGATTCTGTTATGAAATTAAAAATACAAATAAAAGATTGAAAGAGAAAATATATACACATATGTATATGTGTATATACATAAACACACACACACACAGAATTGTACCCATAATCCATAAGAAACATTTAAAAACTCAACAATAACCCCAGTGTTCATTGCAGTGTTATTTACAATAGCCAGGACATGGAAGTAACCTAAATATCCATCTACAGAGGAATAGTTAAAGATGTGGTATAGATATACAGTATTAATAGATGATGATTAGCCAAAAAAGGAACAAAATTGTGCCATTTGCAGAGATGATGAACCTAGAGACTATCATACAGAGTAAAGTAAGTCAGAAAGAGAAAAACATTTACTGTATATTAATGCATATATGTGGAATCTAGAAAAAATAGTACAGATGAACCTATTTGCAAAGCAAAAATAGGGACACAGACACAGAGAATAAATGTATGAGCACCAAGTGGAGAAAGTAGTGGGAATATATTGGGAGATTGGAATTAACATAAAACACACTGCTATGTATAAAATAGATAACTAATGATAACCTACTGCATAGCACAGGAGAAAGAAAAAAGAAGGTCCAAACTGTTTGTAGGGTATTTATTAACTTTAAAAATGTGTCCCAATATACAGTAGGTGCAAACAAACACTATTTGGTTCCACTTATGGAAGGTACTTTGTAGAGTCAAATTCAGAGAATCAGAAAGTACATTGGTGGATGCCAGGGGTGGGGGTGGGAGAAATGGGGAGCTAGTGTTTACAGGGGACAGAGTTTAAGTTTAGGAAAGTGAAACCTTTGAGAGATGGATGATGGTGAGGGTTGCACAACAGTGTACTGTACTTAGTGCCACTTAACTGTATTGTTAAATGTTTAAAACATTACACTATATGGCTTTTACCAAAGTCAATTTTTAAAAACTCAATAGTAAGTCAAAATAAATAAATAAAACAATGGGCAGTCCTTGAACACATATTTCATCAACAATACTAAGCGCAACTGGGGCTTCCCTGGTGGTTCAGTGGTAAAACTGCCTCTTGCCAGTTCAGGAGACACAAGTTCGATCCCTGGGTCAGGAAGATCCCCTGGAGAAGGAAATGGCAACCCACTACAGTATTCTTGCCTGGAGAATTCAATGGACAGAGGAACCTGGTGGGCTACAGTCCAGGGGGTTGCAAAGAGCCAGACACTTTTACAAGTAAACAACAGAGCACGTGGTATAACTGGAATGTTCATCAGTACTGGAAGATATTTTAGTAGGTTTAATCCTAGGCAATTTAGACAAGAGTAATGAAACATAAGTTCAAAAAAGAGAAGTCTTACACTAGAACCAACCCTAATTTCCATAAACAGGAGAACGGACAACAAATTGTGGTGTATTCCTACAATGGTGTGTTATTCAGCAATAAGAAATAAACTACTAATAAATGCAGTAATAAGGATGAATGAATCTAAAAAGCAGTATACTCTGCGAAAGGAGCCAGGGACAGAAGAGTCCAAATGATATTTTTTCTATTCGTATGGAGTTCTGGAATAGCCAGAGTTAATCCATAGTGATGTAGCAGATAAGCAACTACCTGAGGTAGAATGGGAGGTGGGTAGGAACATTTTCTGAAGTGACGGAAATGATTCATATCTTTATTGCTGCATTATTTGCCAAAATTTATCAAACTGTAGATTTATAATTTGTGCCTTTTATTTTATGGACATTCAGGTAAATTAAACAAACAAACAAACCTATGGTATGGGGAGGGAGGAGGGAGGAGGGTTCAGGATGGGGAACACATGTATACCTGTGGCAGATTCATTTTGATATATGGCAAAACCAATACAATATTGTAAAGTTAAATAAAATTAAATTAAAAAACAAACAAACAAACAAACCTAGTTTAACACTACTGCCTCTAGAAAACATGATGTCTGTCCTGGGTTTTGTAACTTGAAAAACTTCAGAGTTAGAGGGATTCTTGCATGTTATTGCAAAGTAAGCTTTTGTTGTACAAAGAAGGACAAATAAACCTTTAAAATATTAAAATTTCCTCTCTATTCAGAATTTTTTAGAGTGGGACCAAAGTTCAGATTCCTTATTTAGTGTCATCTCAATGATACAATGTGGTCCTCCAACAAAGGAGTGCTGTGAAGGATATGGAATATTTTGGGAATTCCCTAGATTTCCCCTGGTAGAGCTCCATGCTTCCCCTGCAGGGGGCACAGGTTCAGGTTTGATCCCTGGTCAGCAAACTAAGATCCCACAAGCCATGCAGCATAGCCAAGAAAAAAGGATATAGAATGTTTTAGTATCAATGTTTTACTACAGAAAGTATTCATGCACTAAAATTAAAATGGCTTATTGTGGTTCTGTCTATCTCCCTAGTTTAAGAAAGAATGAGCTATAGATTTTTACCTTATTTTTCGAAAATTGCCAGTTTTGTGAATGCTAATTAGATTCTTCTGACAAAGAAATTGAATTCTACCTCCAACATGTGCAGCATTAGCTCCTGATCTGGCCACTCTCTAGCTCATCCTCTTATGCCAAAGTCGATCCAGAAAGAAAACACCCACTGTCGCATTCTCATAAATCTCAAAAATCATATTTTTCTTATTATGCATGAGAAACACACAGACCTCAAAGGTATATAAAATAAGGCAAAAATAACTGAGTGGATTGAGAAGATTGCTTTTAATGGCTTCCTATAATTCAGCCTGATACTGAAGAATTTATTTTTGTGTTTTTTAAGGTAAAATGTCATTGAAAACAAAATCTTCTTCATTTCTAGGCCATTAGAAATAACGATCACCTTCTCTCTAAGGATGACTCTTTGCCTTTTAAATATAACAGTGATGTTATCTCCTATTTTTGATGTAATATTCAATTTTTCAACCCACCAACAATGCTGTTAGTTAATCTCTCTAATTTATAATATCTAACTTTACAAATAAAAATAATTTCTGGGACTATCTCTCTTAATCAGTAATATTTTTTCTTGACCTGGTACCTCATTTATACAAAAATCTCTACAGTAAATAAAAAGAAAATTTAATTAATACTCATTATTTTTACATTTTGACTAATAATACTAAATCTAGCTTAGCTTAAATACTTCATACCCTAATACATTTTTTTGTTTGTTAGTCGCCCAGTTGTGTCTGACAATTTGCAACCCCATGGGCTGTGACTGCCAGGCTCCTCTGTACATGGAATTCTCCTGACAAGAATACTGGAGTGGGTTGCCATTCCCTTCTGCAGGGGATCTTCCTGACCCAGGGATCAAACCCAGTTCTCCTGTATTGGCAGGCCGATTTTTTACCACTGAGCCACCAGGGAAGCCCTCTAATGCTCTATATTCAATCATGAATGTGTTTGACTCTTATTAACACAACTGTCCTTGTTCACCATTCTAACTTTTGGAAATTCTCTCCTCCTCTTTGGATATCATGTTTGCCTAGCTTACTTCCAATTATCTGGGAATACGATTTTGTTTTCTTTTATTGGCTCCACGTTAAACATTATTTATTATTACCCTTTAGTATTCTGTGAGTGTTTATTCTTGGCCTTCTTATACTTCTGTGTACACACTTCCTGGGATAATCTTATAAGATTGCTTCTACCAAAACATGGCTAGTGACTCTCAGATATTTATCTCTTCTTTTGTTCTCTCTCGAGCTGCGGATCCAATGACTGGATTGGGACATCTCCAACTCATTAAAACACTAGCAACCAAAACTTAAAACATCACACACAGTACTCAGTACTGTCATTCTCACTCCAGTCTGTTTCTCCTGTACTCATGGCCTTATTCATGTCCATGATGATGTCATCTTTGATGTCTCTATGCTCTTCACAGGTGTTACAACATTAGCAAAGGAGTCTTATACATTCAATCTCTAAAACATCTCTTATTTCTGTTTACCTCACTTTGCCCCCATGGCAACTGACTTTATGCAGACTCTTACCATTTCTTTTCTGAATCATAGCAACTTTCCTTTCAAACTTCCTGTAGTCAATATTTCCCCTTTCAAGTTTTTCCCCTGCCTGCTGCTGGAATAATCTGTTTAAATGCCAACCTAAATCTGTACCACTAGCTATAAATTTGAAATCCATTGTTTTTTGTATGAGATCCTTCATTATCTACCTTTAAACTACTTCTTCAATTTCACTGTCACTTACTTATACCTGACATGTCAAACAATTACTTGTTTTGAATATCTTGAATAAACTAGTGTTTTTCTATGTTTGTGTCTTTGTACATATTACTGCCTCGTGTTTATATTTCTTCTCTTTATTATTCCACCTGGAGTAATAATACCTATCTACTCCTCAGTGCTTGATTAAAATATTTTTTCTTCTAAAACTGTCCCTATGACCTCCAAGACTTTAATATATGCTATCTATCAATCTTATAGGGGACTGGAATGCAAAAGTAGGAAGTCAAGAAACACGTGGAGTGACAGGCAAATGTGGCCTTGGAATAGGGAATGAAGCAGGGCAAAGAATAATAGAGTTTTGCCAAGAGAATGCACTGGTCATAGCAAACACCCTCTTCCAACAACACAAGAGAAGACTCTACACATGGACATCACCAGATGGTCAACACCAAAATCAGATTGATTATATTCTTTGCAGCCAAAGATGGAGAAGCACTATACAGTCAACAAAAATAAGACCAGGAGCTGACTGTGGCTCAAATCATGAACTCCTTATTACCAAATTCAGACTTAAATTGAAAAAAGGAGGGAAAACCACTAGCCCATTCAAGTATGACCTAAATCAAATCCCTTATGATTATACAGTGGAAGTGAGAAATAGATTTAAGGGCCTAGATCTGATAGATAGAGTGCCTGATGAACTATAGAATGAGGTTCGTGACATCATACAGGAGACAGGGATCAAGATCATCTCCATGGAAAAGAAATGCAAGAAAGCAAAATGACTGTCTGGGGAGGCCTTACAAATAGCTGTGAAAAGAAGAGAAGCAAAAAGCAAAGGCGAAAAGGAAAGATATAAGCATCTGAATGCAGAGTTCCAAAGAATAGCAAGAAGAGATAAGAAAGCCTTCCTCAGTGATCAATGCAAAGAAATAGAGGAAAAGAACAGAATGGGAAAGACTAGAGATCTTCAAGAAAATTAGAGATACCAAGGGGATATTTCATGCAAAGATCAGCTCAATAAAGGACAGAAATGATATGGACCTAACAGAAGCAGAAGATATTAAGAAGAGGTAGCAAGAATACACAGAAGAACTATACAAAAAAGATCTTCACGACTCAGATAATCACAATGGTGTGATCACTGACCTAGAGCCAGACATCCTGGAATGTGAAGTCAAGTGGGCCTTAGAAAGCATCACTACGAACAAAGCTAGTGGAGGTGATGGAATTCCAGTTGAGCTATTTCAAACCCTAAAAGATGATGCTGTGAAAGTGCTGCACTCAATATGCCAGCACATTTGGGAAACTCAGCAGTGGCCACAGGACTGGAAAAGGTCAGTTATCATTCCAATCCCAAAGAAAGGCAATGCCAAAGAATGCTCAAACTACTGCACAATTGCACTCATCTCACATGATAGTAAAGTAGTGATCAAAATTCTCCAAGCCAGGCTTCAGCAATATGTGAACCGTGAACTTCCTGATGTTCAAGCTGGTTTTAGAAAAGGCAGAGGAACCAGAGATCAAATTGCCAACATCCGCTGGATCATGGAAAAATCAAGAGAGTTCCAGAAAAACATCTATTTCTGCGTTATTGACTATGCCAAAGCCTTTGACTGTGTGGATCACAATAAACTGTGGAAAATTCTGAAAGAGATGGGAATACCAGACCACCTGACCTGCCTCTTGAGAAATCTGTATGCAGGTCAGGAAGCAACAGTTAGAACTGGACACGGAACAACAGACTGGTTCCAAATAGGAAAAGGAGTCCGTCAAGGCTGTATATTATCACCCTGCTTATTTAACTTCTATGCAGAGTACATCATGAGAAATGCTGGGCTGGAGGAAGCACAAGCTGGAATCAAGATTGCCGGGAGAAATATCAATAACCTCAGATATGTAGATGACACCACCCTTATGGCAGGAAGTGAAGAGGAACTAAAAAGCCTCTTGATGAAAGTGAAAGTGGAGAGTGAAAAAGCTGGCTTAAAGCTCAACATTCAGAAAACGAAGATCATGGCATCCGGTCCCATCACTTCATGGGAAATAGATGGGGAAACAGTGGAAACAGTGTCAGACTTTATTTTTATGGGCTCCAAAATCATTGCAGATGGTGACTGCAGCCATGAAATTAGAAGATGCTTACTCCTTGGAAGGAAAGTTATGACCAACCTAGATATTATATTCAAAAGCAGAGACATGACTTTGCCAACAAAGGTCCGTTTAGTCAAGGCTATGGTTTTTCCTGTGGTCATGTATGGATGTGAGAATTGGACTGTGAAGAAGGCTGAGCGCCAAAGAATTGATGCTTTTGAAGTGTGGTGTTGGAGAAGACTCTTGAAAGTCCCTTGGACTGCAAGGAGATCCAACCAGTCCATTCTGAAGGAGATCAGCCCTGGGATTTCTTTGGAAGGAATGATGCTGAAACTGAAACTCCAGTACTTTGGCCACCTCATTCGAAGAGTTGACTCATTGGAAAAGACTCTGATGCTGGGAGGGATTGGTGGCAGGAGTAGAAGGGGACGACAGAGGATGAGATGGCTGGATGGCATCACTGAGTCGATGGACGTGAGTCTGAGTGAACTCCGGGAGTTGGTGATGGACAGGGAGTCCTGGCGTGCTGCGATTCATGGGGTCGCGAAGAGTCCGACAGGACTGAGCGACTGAACTGAAGTGATCAATCTATCTATCCTCTATGTATTCATTCATCTATATATCTACACCTTGTTTACACACAAAAAAAGAGAATTAAATCCTTGTTTTCCCTTCTACTTACAAAAAAACAACTTCCTAGAAAAAATCCCCTCCACAAATAAAATTGAATGAGAAATTTCCATACAATTGTTTAACTGGTCTTCTCAGAATTAGAAGCTAAAGTTTTCTTTCCTTCAAAATACAGATGTAATAGCTAATTTCTATTATAAATTATATCTATGGTAGATATTTAGATGTGACAGTCTTTGATAACTCATTTTACTTTTCTGGACCTTATTTTTTCTCTTCTTAAAATGAAGTGTTTAAACTAGATTTCTAAGTTTGCTTCCAAATAAGAATTCCCCATACATAAAATTAAAACTTAAATCCTCATGTTTTACTCAGAAGAAACCATTTGCATTAATTCCGGAACTGAAGTTACGGTCATTTTTATGTGCACAGATTTGATAGTCAAATGTATACATCTCATACATTCTCAGTATATTTTAATATTTCACTGTAATAAGGCTTTAAAGCTGAGTTTACAACTAAAGAGAAAATAAGAATATGGAAATAGCAGCACATTATATTTCCATCTGTGATGAGATGAATTAAAATCAGTCCTCTCTATGCACAGTTGCTCTGGTTTATAAAGCATGTCTCTGCCTTTAGAAAGATGCCAGCTAAAGGTTAAGTTAGATATTCTATTCTGTGCCGCTACTGCAGTTTAGCCTCTTCAGACCTTTATTAACTTCTTACATTACTAGCTCACTGAATGCATTGCTTGTTTTCCTGGACTGTGGGGGAAAAAAAACAAAATTAGGAGACAAAATAGTGTACTGTCAAGACAAGCAAGCTGGAATTCCAAAGGTTTGAATCCTTCTTTTGTCACTGTCATAGGTGTCCTTTTGAGTGAGTTCCCATCAGTCTGTGCCTCTGTTTCCGCGGGTGGGCAATGAGGTGCATACAGAATCATGTCCTTTGTTTTCTCTAAAGGATGTTGCAACAATAAAAAAGATAACAGGTATGGAAACAAAGTGACCTTTTAAAGAAAAAAAATGCATTTCATCATTTGGTAAAATATTATTTCATATTGGGGTGTACACACACACTTATTGCTTTTTATCATCTTTATTTTTTCATACTTATCCAGCTGTAAACTAAAAGACAGGAATATAGGAACTAGTATCCTTGCTCGTCCTCTGCTTTCAAGGAGACAAACTGTTCTTTCCAATTGCTGTAATATATTTTTGGTGAGGAAGGAGGGAGATGGAACCCAGACAGATAGAGGCTTACCAGTATTATTTTTCTAATTGTTAGAAAAAGGTAACAGATTACGAGTTCTTTTTTATTGTGACTCACACTCCAGAGAATAAAAGAGAGTGAGGAATAATTGTGTTCTGACTCTGTCAGTTGGAAAAAACACCATGCACAGAGCAGAAAACAAAACCCAGGACAAAAAGGTGAGGTAAGTGGTGAATGATCCTTTGGGAATTCTCATAATTACTAAAGAGTCAAACTCCACTATCCCGTGGCAACTATTGAAACTGACCTCACTGCAACAGAGAGAAAAGACTAAAAAGACCCTCCAGGATGAAAGTGGAAAAGATGTAGAGCAATTTCACATAAGCAAATAAATTTCAGAACAAATTTACTACTTTGTGGCATGCATTTAATCATAGACTTGAGGTAGGCCTTGATAAACATCCTTTGCCGTAACCAGACATTGTGTTAGTACAATTGTACTCAGGAAGATAAAAAAATATTACTCATCTACCTCTTGAAGCACTTCATAGTTTTGCTGGATAACAGTAGAGACATCTAAATACATGAATGCTATTCACTGACAGTGGTGGTAAACACTGAATGGCATAAAATAGAAACCAAAGTCCATGAGACAACAGAAAACCAGGAGAAGCCCTTTTCTTCTTTATCCTTGTTTGAAAATATTTTGTTTACCCTCGTAACCATATCTACTTTCCCAGTATTTCTTGTACAAAGATTCAGGCAACATTCTTGTTTTAATTCTTGCATTAAAGTCACAGGCTTAAGGTACCATCTTTCTACATGTATTTTTTCCCCCTGATTTTCATGGAAGAGATGAACCTTAGTAGATGTCTTCTGGAAACTGACCCATTAGGAAAACATGTTAAATTATGGAGGCTCCTAAGCTTCTAAATTGGAATAAAGAGTCATATATGAGCATGCTTAGTTGCTCCATCATATCTGACCCTTTGTGACCCCATGGACTGCAGCCAGCCAGGCTCTTCTGTCCAAGGGGATTCTCCAGGAAAGAATATGGGAATGGGTTGCCATGCTCTCCTCAAAGAGTCGTACACACTTTATCTAATAGAGGATACTTTCTCTTTCAGTATCAGATAAGTAAACCATGAACATGTGATAATACTAATTATTATTAGAACAGAACAATATAGTTTATAGTATTATTATCACATAAAATGTTTTCCAGGGTGAAACCCTAAAACGATGTACTCAAATTTCCTATTTTCATCAAATATCTATCTCTTATAAAATAATATACAAATAAATAGCAAAAAAAAAAAAAAAAAACTCTCAAAATATCCCTGCTTTAGAAAATATTCCCTAAAAAGAGCTGAATAATAAGGAATGGCCTGAACAAATTGTGTATTTATCCTAAAAATAAGTGAAATTTGATGTGGATAAAAATATAGCACAAGTTTCTTTAATGTTTTACCTTCCATACTTTTAAAAAATAAATATGTTCCAGTTATATCTAGAAAACACAAAATGGAAATTATTAGCATAGAAATTTTGCTTCAGATCATTTTACCATTACCCCAAAATTATATGGTAAATCTAATTCATTAAAAAAAAATTTAATTTGCATCATCTTGTGAAAGTCAGGCAGAACAATGATTTTGAGATTCTACCATTATGCTCTGCAACTTCAAGACAGCTGGTGAAATTTGATACATAAGAGAATTGATAATCTTACTGTCCATACTACTTAGTAAACAAACAAGAACATAATTTGGGATTTGGCATTGTGGAATTCACAAGATGAAGCTAAGACCTAATCTCTATACCTGGGAAAAAATGTGAAAATTCCGTGGAAGAATAATATACTTAAGAGACTACCAGTGGGCATTTTCCTGTTGATGCTTCTTGACTACACTGTACCACTTAATACATGACTTGGAGTGCAAAGTAATTTCATTCTGGCTCCATCTTTTGGATAATTTTGTGATCAATAAGATAACGGTTATAAACATAATGAAAATGGTAGGAAATTCAAAATTTTACAGCAACCCTAGAAATGTTCTAAATGTTTTATGCCTCAGAGAAGAAACCTGCCAACCTATCTATTCTTCAGACAAATTGCTAAGATATATTTCTGGGAAGCATATATGTGACCTATGCCTATGGCCCCAAAGTAAAGAACACTGAAAATATTTACAAATTTTTGGAAAGCTATCACCATTAGAACTATCCTCACCCAGACCTATCCATCTTCAAAGCTATCCTGATCACAGATATGAGTCATACAACATTTTATATACTTAAGGACATATGCTGTTCTATGATTTAATTCTGAAGTTGTTACATGTGTGTGTGTGTGTGTGTGTATAAGAGTTAGTCTGCTTCTAATCTCTGATGTGCTATTTCATTTCTCATTATGATAATGTTTTTGCACTATCCCTTGGTTCATCTCTTTGAAAAGTTCCGTTTCCAGTTACCATATTATCATTAGACATAATCCTTCCAATTTTTTCAACAAAGTTAACATTATTTTAAGTGAAAGTGCTAGTCTCTTAGTCGTGTCTGACTCTTTGTGACCTCATTGACTACAGTTAGCCAGGCTCCTCTGTCCATGGAATTCTCCAGGCAAGAATACTGGAGTGGGTAGCCATTCCCTTCTCCAGGGGATCTTCCTGATTCAGGGGTCGAACCCATGTCTCCTGCATTACAGGTAGATTCTTTATCATCTGAGCCACCAGGGAAGCCCCAAGAAAACTGGATTAGGTAGTCATTCTCTTCTCCAGAGATCTTTCCAACCCAGGGATCAAGTATACCTGTGGTGGATTCATTTTGATATTTGGCAAAACTAATACAATTATGTAAAGTTTAAAAATAAAATAAAATTAAAAAAAAAAAAAACTGGATCTCTAGCATTACAGGCATTCTTTACTGTCTGAATCACCAGGGAAGCCCCTTTATTTATTATATTTTAATTTAATAGATAAAGTAAATACCTAGGTTCAGACTGAATAAGGAAAATACAATCACCAGGACATTTTCTTTCTATGCTGAAGCAAGAATTGTATTTACTGAGGATTTAGTGCCCTGGGACACAGAGGGATTAACTGTACTAATTTGAGGCCTATTCATGAATTATTACACATGTAAAAGGCCCCATAGAGGCAGGGTGTGGAAGAAGGGTGTGAGATATCAAATGTACAAGCTGCAAACTTCATTTCCAAGAATGTGGTGATGGTGAAGTAGATAGATGGGCCCCTGGGCTGGACAGCTGGTGTTTGTCAAGTGGAGAAAAATTCAAGCTTTGTTCTCACTCAGACACTCCAAAAGCAAAGCTTACGGCAAAAGCTGAGCTCTGCTAAAGCAGAGATATGTGCCTACTCCTGAGGTCAAGGAACGACTCCCCTGTCTGCGCATGTGTAAGAAAGATTCTTGGGGGCCAAAAAGGGAGGAGATCTTACCCTATAATAAAGGTGGACATGCACCCATTGGCTTGTACATTGGGATCCGTTGTAGCAAAAAGTTGCATACATATCTGAGGGAGGGTCCAAGGACCAGTGAGGTGTGAAGAAAGAAACAAGATAATTGGCCAAATATAAATAAAGACCTGGAAAGACTATCCTACATAAGTGATTTAAAGCACCTTTCTACAGCACTCCTCCTCACTCAGGTCACCTGCACTCCTCTCTGGGTGTGTATTTCTGCCTTTGTTGTCATTCAGTAGCTAAGTCATACTCTGACTTAAACAAACTACGTTTCTGTATGCTTTTCCATACATTGTGCAATGTTCCTAATAATAAACTTTGTAGCTATTTTTACAATTTTTTGGCTCCTTGAAATAGTCTTGCTTTCAAGTTGGGGGAAGAGCCATAGTCAATTTGCTTCTAGCCTCTAGCCTGGTGGTCTAGTGGCTAGGATTCCTAGTTTTCATCCAGCCTGCTGCTGCTACTGCTGCTGCTAAGTCTCTTCAGTCGTGTCCGACTCTGTGTGACCCCAGAGACAGCAGCCCACCAGGCTCCACCGTCCCTGGGACTCTCCAGGCAAGAACGCTGGAGTGGGTTGCCATTTCCTTCTCCAATGCATGAAAGTGAAAAGTGTAAGTGAAGTCTACCCAGGCTCAATTCCAGGGCAGGGAACTAAGATCTCTCTCAGGTCTGCTCACTGCTGTCTCTCCCAGGTCAATGGTGATACATAGTTTCACTCTTTCTCCTGTATAATTTTACAGTTCAAAAATTTTCATGAAGAATAATCATCATAGCACTAGGCCACAAATTCTGCTGCTTTCTTCCATAGCACAAAGTGGAATTTCTGTCAATATTCTAGTGAATTCCTTTTCGTAAAAATCTGGATAGATCTTTCAAAATGAAGGCAACCTGACAACATCCTCTTCCTCAAAAACAAATATACATCTATACACATACATACACACATACACATGTGTATACACACACACACACATATATATCTAAATACTAAAACTGCGGGTCTTGTTGAAATGGATCTTAACTCTGTTATTCAATTATTTAACCTATTCATAATCGAAGAAGTTCTAAGTGTGCCTTGTCTAGGTAACCTTGATGAAGTCCTGAAGTTCTCTGACTCTGTACTTCTTTATCTTTTAAATAGGACTGCAAAAGTCTTACCAATTATCACTCTTTTTAAAAATGAAGTGCTAAGGTGGCTGGCACTCTATAAGCCTGTAATAGGACACCATTTTAAACTCATCATTAACGTGTGTCCTTAGGGTATGCAGCTTAGGAATTAGCAGTCCTTAATTGGGCTTTATTAGATTTAAAAGAATCCAGTGCTCTCTCCATAGTGAGAACAGCTCAAGTGCAAACCATGGAGTCAGAAGAGTCAAAGAGAATGTCAGGAGAAGGACAAAGTAACATTTTCAGGACTCTAGAAATAGAAGTGATTATTTTTTTTGTTTTGAGATCATCAACAGGCTTTAATAATCCCACTACACAGAATCACATAATCAGCAATTACTTGGGTGACCTAAAAGAACTTTTTGAACTTATAAAATAATTTTTTTTAAAGTTCATACACACACACAAAACCAAAAACCAACAACAAATAAATGTCAGACTATTTTTTTAAGTGACTGGGCAAATGTGTACAGTATTTCTGCAGCTTAAATCATAAAGTTATAAATGTTACAGACAAATTTGGTATTTGTTTAGATATTCCTTAAGTATATAAGAACATAAGAAAAATAACATTTGGATATAAAATTTGTGGAATATACTGAAATCTGAATGTATGGCAGATGGATTCTTAATGACTGGGCCACCAGGGAAGTCCCAATTTTATTTTTAAACTTAAAGCCAAATAACTTTTAACATATATTATTAATAAAATTTTCATTGAGAAATCTTTAAATTAGTTTAAATATTATTTCTCGCCACATTTTTTCTATTCTGTATTCCATCCACTATGCCTTCAACTTTCCTCTCCTTTTCTCTTCCATAAAATATTTAATAACTGGCAAAAACACACCAAGCAATACAGTAGATGGCAAAAAGAATTGTTTTACTTTATCTCTTGCTGGGTAACAAATTAGCTCAAACTTAACGGCATAGAAAAGCAAATATTGTATCAGTGTTTCTGAGAATCAGAAATACAAGAGCAATTTATTGGGTTGTTCTGGTTTGGAGTTTCTCATGATGTCAGAGTCAAGATATTAGCTGGAGCTTCAGTCACTTTAAGGTTTACCTGGACTACATGATGCCCTCCCAAGTTGGCTCAATTATACAGCCATTGGCTAAAGACTTTAGTTTCTCACAGGTTATTGGTAAAATATCTCAGTACCTCAAATGTGGACTTTATATAGTTGCTGGAATGTCTTTACAACATGCCAGATAGTTGATCCAGTGCATGCAAGAATTTTAAGGATCAAAATAATATTGGCAAAATTACCGCCAATTTAGACCATCCCTTTCAGTCCAAGATGACATTGTTTTCACCAAAATAATTCTTTTAAAACAGGATCTTCTGTTACTATTTTTTAAGTGTTTATTTAGTTTTAAAAATTTATTTATTTTAAAATGTTTAAAAATATTTTTTAAAGTATTTATTTATTTATCTTAGTTACAGCATGCAGTATCTTTTTAGTTGCAGCATTCAAACTCATAGTTGTGGATCTCCTGTTAATCTTGATGTGCCAAAGCTCACACTGACAAGTCTCTTTTGACATATGCTCTTTTCTATTTTAGATTTTTGTTGCTGGGTAACTTCCTTAAGCTCCTTAAAGTTTCTACTATTTGATTTAGAGGATCTGTGAGGCAAACCTTTAAAATCTTTAGAGGAGCTTTTTTATGACTGAATGGTATTCTGAGGCTTCTCCTCAAAGTTTTATGAGATCTTAACAAAGATTTTACAGTCCCAATCTTGACTTTATCTGTACAGCAGGTTTTCTTGTCAGTGTTTGCTATCTGGAGTGGTTGAGAATTTTCAAAACAATCAAATCTTGCTTCTCTGTGTTTAACAATACTTACTTTAGTTCATCTCTCTCTTCTCACAGTTTGCCATAAGCATCAAAAAGAAATTAGATGACATTTTCCAACATTTCTCCTGGAAATTTCTAAAGCTAGATATCCAGGTTCATTAGGTGCATTTTTTACTTTCTATATTTTTGCAGGAATCATTGTTGCTTACCTATTCATTTCTACATCAATGAACCCTTTCTTCCAGGTTCCAGTAATATATTGATAGCTTTATTTTTAGCCCTCACACATAGCTTTCTGAATTATCATCATTCTTCTACATAGTTTTTCCAAGCTTTTAAAACCTTCAACATTTTCCTTTTCAAAATCCTACTAGTTTTATCCACTGGCCAGTTCCAAAGAGATTCTATATCTCTGTCATGGCAGTATGAAGAACTACTTCCAGCTACTAAATTTTGTGTTGATTATGACCTAGTCTTGGAAGTTATCCTCTGTGATTTCCACTATATTCTCTTTGTTAGAAAGAGTCATAAAGTACAGCCCACTCTGAAGGAAAGGGGATCTAAACACAATCTTTGGAAGGAGGAGTGCTAAAGTATTTGATTTGTGGCTATATAATAAAATACTACAGGGAGGAAAAAAACATGAATAAGACACACCGTTTTAAAGCTTTTATAACTAGTAAAAGTAACAAATACATAAAAGAAGCATGATAGAACATAAAATATACTTGAATAGATTTATGGGAAATATTTTTTAAGATACAGAGGAAGGAATAATATATGTAGCTTGAATGAGTTTGTAAACTTTAAAGATGAATAGCAATTCACAATTCAGAGAAATGGGAAATGGTATTTTATGCAAAGAGAACAGCATGAGAGTTCAGAGATGAACTCTGGGAAGTTTGAACATGGGAATGTTGAACATGGAAACATGGGAAGTTTGGGGAATGGTACTAGTGGTCCGTCAGAGATAGCTCAGAGAATGAAAGTGGTAAGGAGTTGCAGGATATGGTGTTAGCTGGTGTCCAATTGTTAAAAGAATTATACACTATGATAAGGAGATTGAACACAAAATCCAAAGAAGATTGATTTTACAAGCATGACATTTCTTTGAGGCTTCTTCTCTTAATGTGAAAATCATATGGCATTTCACGCTATTCTATAATAAATCAGTATTTTTTTATTTAAAGAGTTTATCCAACTTTTAAGTAAAATTACCATTCCCGGAATAGGTGCAATTGTTTATGATCTGGCTTCACATACTGTTCACATATTACAGGGAAATCTTAGAGCAAGCCACAGTAAAGCTGCTACCCATGGCACAGACAGCCAGCAAGGCTAAAACATAAGGAGGTATTTTTAAAGAGGGTATCATAGTAAGATCTACATTTGAGAAAGTTAACTCTGGGGATAATAATGACTACAATCTGCATCTGGGGAAATTGGGAAGGGCAAGTTGAAAGTTATTGTAAAAGCTGATTGATGCTTAAACAATAAGAGTAACCTGAGAAAAGCAACAGCTTCAAGGGAGTAACAAAATAAGGGACTGCTTGCTGAAATTAACTGAATTATTTATATTTCATAAAATGTTTGTTTCCAAACAACTGGCTGAGATAACCATGTGCATAGAATGTGTTTCTCTTGGGGAGCCACTCATTCATTTCTTGGTCCATCTTGTAACAATACACAGTCAGAGCACATCCTACTCCAGAGATTCTGCTTCATTTTTCACTAATGACTAGCTATTTCCATAGCAAGTTTGAAAGAAGTCTAATTAAATGAACTTATCTTTATTTATTTATTTTGCCAGGAAAAATAAAGGGTGTAATTTGTCATTTTAAAGTTGGTGTGTTAAAGAGGCCAAAAATTAGTTCAGAGATGAGATGCTGTGCTTATATACTCCTAATCCATCAAAATCTTAATTCACGAGTTAATTTTCACAGAAAAGGAATTAATTTCTGTGGCTAACGCTCTACTTTCAAATGAAAAGGTAAGTTTTTTTTCCAAATAAAATTAAATTATAGATTATATTTAAAAAACTAGCTCTTTGTATACCCCTATAACTTCTACTTTAGCAGGTCACTTCTGGCCCTGGAAGAACTCAAGTAGAAAAAAAATCTGCTTCTCAATCCATCCCACACACCCAATTTCTGATGTGATGGAGAAAAAACAAACAACGCCCCCCCCCCAAAAAAAACAGAATGACTGCTACCTAAATCCTGTTTTTTAAGAGGGTGATATAAATCATGTATACTTATTTACAGAAGACGCAGATGTTTAAATGCCTTACTTACCTTCCATTAACAGTCAATTAGCCTGAGGAGAAAACTTTTAGCGGAAGGTGTGGGAGGAATTGTTAGAATGCTTACTGGAGGCAGATCAAAAAGTAATAACGATATCTATGCCAGGATGCCTCCTACTCCCCAAATCCCCATGAAATTTCAGCAGTCCCTGAGTTAAGCAAATGTAATTCTGTATGCTTAAAACAGAGAGAAGTAAAAGGAAAAAAAATAGAACCCTTAGAACTAGTTATTCAAAAAGAATTCACTTGGGGAGGAAGAAGTAACTTTAAACATTTCAGAATGGAAAATGAAGCTAAAACAGAAAAAGGTCTTTATGTTAGTGGTTTCATGAAACTGTAATTCAGTTCATTTCAGTCGCTCAGTAGTGTCTGATTCTTTGCAACTCCATGGACTGCAGCATGCCAGGCCTCCCTGTCCATCACCAACTCCCAGAGCTTGCTCAAACTCACGTCCATCAAGTCAAGGATGCCATCCAACCATCTCATCCTCTGTCATCTCCTTCTCCTCCTACTTTCAATCTTTCCCAGCAAAAGGGTCTTTTCAAATGAGTCAGCTCTCCTCATCAGGTGGCCAAAATATTGGAGTTTCAGCTTCAACATCAGTCCTTCCAATGAACACCCAGGACTGGTCTCTTTTAAGATGGACTGGTTGGATCTCCTTGCAGTCCAAGGGACTCTAAAGAGTTTTCGCCAACACAATTCAAAAGCCTCAATTCTTTGGCATCTAGCTTTCTTTATAGCCCAACTCTCACATCCGTACATAACCACTGGAAGAAACATAGCCTTGACGAGACAGACCTTTGTTGGCAAAGTAATGTCTCTGCTTTTTAATATGCTGTCTAGGTTGGTCATAACTTTCCTTCCAAGGAGTAAGCGTCTTTTAATTTCATGGCTGCAATCACCATCTGAGTGATTTGGAGCTCCCCAAAATAAAGTCAGCTATTGTTTCCCCATCTATTTGCCATGAAGTGATGGGACCGGATGCCTGATCTTCGTTTTCTTAATGTTGAGCTTTAAGCCAACTTTTTCACTCTCCTCTTTCACTTACATCAAGAGGCTCTTTAGTTCTTTTTCACTTTCTGCCATAAGGGTGGTGTCATCTGCATATCTGAGGTTATTGATATTTCTCCCAGCAATCTTGATTCCAGCCTGAGCTTCATCCAGCCCAACATTTTTCATGATGTACTCTGCATAGAAGTTAAATAAGCAGGGTGACAATATACAGCCTTGACGTACTCCTTTTCCTATTTGGAACCAGTCTGTTGTTCCATGTCCAGTTCTAACTGTTGCTTCCTGATCTGCATACAGGTTTCTCAAGAGGCAGGTCCGGTGGTCTGGAATTCCCATCTCTTTCAGAATTTTCCACAGTTTATTGTGATCCACACAAAGGCTTTGGCATAATCAATAAAGCAGAAATAGATGTTTTTCTGGAACTCTCTTGCTTTTTCCATGATCCAGCGGATGTTGGCAATTTGAGCTCTGGTTCCTCTGACTTTCCTAAAACGAGCTCGAACATCGGGAAATTCAAGGTCACATATTTCTGAGCCCTGGCTTGGAGAATTTTGAGTATTACTTTACTAGTGTGTGAGATGAGTACAATTGTGCAGTAGTTTGAGCATTCTTTAGCATTTCCTTTTTTGGGGATTGGAATGAAAACTGACCTTTCCCAGTCCTGTGGCCACTGCTGAGTTTTCCAAGTTTGCTGACATACTGAGTGCAGCACTTTCACAGCATCATCTTTTAGGATTTGAAATAGCTCAACTGGGATTCCATTATCTCCACTAGCTTTGTTCGTAGTGATGCTTCCTAAGGCCCACTTGACTTCACATTCCAGGATGTCTGGCTCTAGGTGAGTGATCACACCATCGTGATTATTTTGGTCATGAAGATCTTTTTTGTACAGTTCTTCTGTGTATTCTTGCCACCTCTTCTTAATATCTTATCTTCTCCTTCTGTTAGGTCCATATGATTTCTGTCCTTTACTGAGCCCATCTCTGCATGAAATATTCCCTTGGGTCTCTAATTTTCTTGAAGAGATCTCTAGTCTTTCCCATTCTATTCTTTTCCTCTATTTCTTTCCATAGATTGCTGAGGAAGGCTTTCTTTTCTCTCCTTGCTATTCTTTGGAACTCTGCATTCAAATGGGTATATCTTTCCTTTTCTCTTTTGCTTTTCACTTCTCTTCTTTTCATAGCTATTTGTAAGGCCTCCTCAGACAGCCATTTTGCTTTATTGCATTTCTTTTTCTTTGGGATGGTCTTGATCCCTGTCTCCTGTACAATGTCACAAACTTCTGTCCATAGTTCATCAGGTGCTCTATCAGATTTAGTCCCTTAAATCTATTTCTCACTTCCACTGTATAATCATAAGGGATTTAATTTAGTTCATATATGGTGGCCAAAATATTGGAGTTTTAGCTTCAGCATCAATCCTTCCAATGAATATTCAGGACTGATTTCCTTTAGGATTAAATGCTTGGGTCTTCTTGCAGACCAAGGGACTCTCAAGAATCTTCTCCAAAACCAGAGTTCAACTGAAGCATCAATTCTTCAGTGCTCTGCTTTCTTTATTATTTTTTTTCTCCTTTTTTTAATTTAATTTAATTTTTTTAATTTTACAATATTGTATTGGTTTTGCCATATATCAAAATGAATCTGCCACAGATATACATGTGTTCCCCATCCTGAATAGGCCAACTCTCACATCTATATGTGACTACTGGAAAAGCCATAACTTTGACTAGATGGACTTTTTTTGGCAAAGTAATGTCTTTGCTTTTTAATACGCTGTCTAGGTTGTTCATAGCTTTTCTTCCAAGGATCAGGCATCTTTTAATTTCATGGCTACAATCACCATCTGCAGTGATTTTGGAGCCCCAAAAAATAAATGTCACTGTTTCCATTGTTTCCCCATCTATATACCATCAAGTGATGGGACTCGATGCCATGACCTTAGTTTTCTGAATGTTGAGTTTTAGCCAAATTTTTCACTCTCCTCTTTCACTTTCTTCAACAGACTCTTTGGGTCTTCTTTGAATTCTGCATAAGGGTGGTGTCATCTGCATATCTGAGGTTATTGATATTTCTCCCAGCAATCTTGATTTCAGCCTATGCTTCATTCAGCCCAGCATTTTTCATGATGTACCCTGCATATAAGTTAAATAAGCAGGGTGGCAAACAATATACAGCCTTCACATACTCCTTTCATGATTTGGAACCAGTCTGTTGTTGCATGTCCAGTTCTAACTGTTGCTTCTTGATATGCATACAGATTTCTCAGAAGGCAGGTCAGATGGTCTGGTATTCCCATCTCTTTAAGAATTTTCATTATCTTCATTAAATCCATAGTTTGCTCTCAGGTCAATCAACAGGGAGGGAATACAACTCTACCCATCAACAGAAAATTGGATTAAAGATTTGCTGAGCATGGCCCTGCCCAACAGAATAAGACCCAGTTTTCCCCAAAATCAGTCTCTCCCATCAGGAACTTCCATAAGCCTCTATCCTAATCCAACAGAGGACAGATAGAATGAAAGCCGCAATCACAGAAAACTAATCAAACCTATCACATGGACCACAGCCTTTTCCAACTCAATGAAATTATGAGCCATGCTATGTAGGGCCACCCAAAATGGACAGGTCATGGTGGAGAGTTCTGACAAAACGTGTTCCACTGGAGAAGGGAATGGCAAACCACTTCAATATTCTTGCCTTGAGAACCCCATGAACAGTATGAAAAGGCAAAGAGACACTGAAAGATGAACTCCCCAGGTCAGTAGGTGCCCAAAATGCTACTGGAGACGAGTGGAGACATCACTCCAGGAAGAATGAAAAGATGGCAGCAAAAGCAAAAGCAACACCCAGTTGTGGATGTGACTAATGATGGAAGTAAAATCCAATGCTCTAAGAGGAATATTGCATAGGAACCTGGAATGTTAGGTCCATGAATCAAGGTAAACTGGAAATGGTCAAACAGGAGTGGGCAAGAGTGAAAATCAACATTTTAGGAATCAATGAACTAACATGGACTGGAATGGGTGAATTTAACTCAGATGACCATTATATCTATTACTGCCCTTAGAAGAAACAGAGTAGCCCTCATAGTCATCAAAATAATCTGAAATGCAGTTGAGTTCAGTTCAGTCACTCAGTCGTGTCCGACTCTTTGCGACCCCATGAATCGCTGCATGCCAGGCCTCCCTGTCCATCACCAACTCGCAGAGTTCACCCAGACTCAAGTCCATCAAGTCAGTGATGCCATCCAGCCATCTCATCCTCTGTCATCCCCTTTTCCTCCTGCCCCCAATCCCTCCCAACATCAGAGTCTTTTCAAATGAGTCAACTCGTCGCATGAGGTGGCCAAAGTACTGGAGTTTGAGCTTTAGCATCAGTCCTTCCAAAGAAATCCCAGGGCTGATCTCCTTCAGAATGGACTGGTTGGATCTCCTTGCAGTCCAAGGGACTCTCAAGAGTCTTCTCCAGCACCACAGTTCAAAAGCATCAATTCTTCAGCACTCAGCCTTCTTCACAATCCAACTCTCACATCCATACATGACCACTGGAAAAACCATAGCCTTGACTAGATGGACCTTTGTTGGCAAAGTAATGTTTCTGCTTTTGATATGCTATCTAGGTTGGTCATAACTTTTCTTCCAAGAAGCAAGTGTCTTTTATTTATTTATTTATTTTTTGCATGCCCTCAGTTTTTGTATGTCTTTGTGTATGTGCATGCATGTTCAGTCACTCAGTCATGTCCAGCTCTTTGCAACTCCATGGACTCTAGCCCACCAGGCTCCTCCGTCTGTGAGATTCTCCAGGCAAGAGCACTGGAGTGGGCCGCCACGTCTTCCTCCAAGGGATCTTTCCAACCCAGGGATCCAACTCTAATCTCCTGCAGCTCCTTCACTGGCAGATGGATTCCCCACCACTGAACCACCAGTGAAGCCCATTTAATCACATGTATTGATTCACAGCTGAAGCTCTAATACTTTGGCCACCTGATGTGAAGAGACAACTCATTGGAAAAAACCCTGATGCTGGGAAAGATTGAAAGCAAAAGGAGAAGAGAGCAGAGAGGATGAGATGGTTAGATAGCATCACCAACTCAATAGACATCACTTTGAGCGAAATCCAGGAGATAGTGAAGGACAGGGAAGCCTGGTGTGCTACAGTCCATGAGGTCACAAGGAATTGACATGACTTTGTGACTGAACAGCAACAACATTGATGCATATAACCACCACCACAATCAAAACACAGGATTTCTTTCTCACAAAAGAACTTCCTCATCCTGCCCCTTTGTAGTCACATCTTCCTGCTCATTTCCTAACTTCCAACAACCACTGATGTGTCCTCCATTTCTATAATTTTGTCATTTATGTAATGTCATACAAATGAAATCTTACAGTACGCAACTTTTGAAATTGGCTTTTTCCATTTGCTTAAGGACTTTCCTCCTTGCTCAGTTGGTAAAGAACACACCTTCCAATGCAGGAGACACAAGAGATGTGGGTTCAGTCCTGGGTCTGGAGAAGGAAATGATAACCCACTCCAGTACTCTTGCCTAGAAGATCCTATGGACAGAGGAGCCTGATGGGCTACAGTCCATGGGGTCTATAAGAGTCAGACACTTGGTGATGGACAGGGAGGCCTGGCGTGCTGCGATTCATGGGGTTGCAAAGAGTCGGACACGACTGAGCAACCGAACTGAACTGAACTGAGCTGAGCTGAGCAACTAAACCACCACTTTGCTTAATGCCCTAAGATCCATCCAAATTATTGTTAAGAATCAATAGTTTGTTTATTTAATTGCTGAGTAGTATTCCATTGGTGGTTCAGTGGTATAGAATCTGCCTGCAATGCAGGATACCTGGGTTTGATCTCTGGGTCAGGAAGATCCCCCAGAGAAGAGAATGGCAACCCACTTCAGTATTCCTGCCTGGAGAATCCTATGGACAGAGGAGCCTGGTGGGCTACAGTCCACGGGGTCCCAAAGAGTCAGACAGGACTTAGGACTAATTTTCACTTTCATTCAATTGTATGGATATGCCACGGGGCTGCAATCACCATCTGCAGTGATTTTGGAGTCCAAAAAAAATAAAGTCTGACACTGTTTCCACTCTTTCCCCACCTATTTCCTATGAAGTGATGGGAAAGTGATGGACCAGATGCCATGATCTTCATTTTCTGAATGTTCAGCTTTAAGCCAACTTTTTCACTCTCCACTTTCACTTTCATCAAGAGGTTTTTTAGTTCCTCTTCACTTTCTGCCATAAGGGTGGTGTCATCTGCATATCTGAGGTTATTGAGATTTCTCCTGGCAATCTTGATTCCAGCTTGTGCTTCTTCCAGCCCAGCATTTCGCATGATGTACTCTGCATAGAAGTTAAATAAGCAGGGTGACAATATACAGCCTTGACGTACTCCGAAATGCAGTACTTGTATATAATTTCAAAAATGACACAATGATCTCTGTTTGTTTCCAAGGCAAACCATTCAATATCACAGTAATCTAGGTTTATGCCCTGACCAGTAATGCTGAATAAGCTGAAATTGAACAGTTTTATGAAGTCCTACAAGACATTCTAGAACTGACACTCAAAAGAGATGTCCTTTTCATTATAGGGGACTAGAATGCAAAAGTAGGAAGTCAAGAGATACCTGGAGTAATGGGCAAATTTGGCCTTGGAGTACAGAATGAAGCAGGGCAAAGGCTAATAGAGTTTTGCCAAGAGAATGCACTGGGTATAGCAAACACTGTTTTCCAACAACATAAGAGAGACTCTACACATGGACGTCACCAGATGGTCAACACCAAAATCAGATTGATTATATTCTTTGCACCCAAAGGTGGAGAGGCTCTATACAGTCAGCAAAAACAAGACCATTAGCTGACTATGACTCAGATCATGACCTCCTTATTGCCAAAATCAGACTTATGTTGAAGAAAGTAGGAAAACCACCAGACCATTCAGGTACGACCTAAATCAAACCCCTTCAGATTATACAGTCAAAGTAACAAACAGATTCAAGGGATTAGAACTGATAGACAGAGTGCCTGAAGAACTATGGATGGAGGTTCCTGACGTTGTATAGGAGACAGGGATCAAGACCATCCCCAAGAAAAAGAAATGCAAAAAGGCAAAATGGTTATCTGAGGAGGCCTTCAGATAGCTGAGGAAAGGAGAGAAGCTACAGGCAAAGGAGAAAAGGAAAGATACATCCATTTGAATGCAGAATTCCAAAGAATAGCAAGGACATATAAGAAAGTTTTAAGTGAACAATGCAAAGAATTGTTAGAGGAAAACAATAAAATGGGAAAGACTATATATCTCTTTGAGAAAATTAGAGATACCAAGGGAACATCTCTGCAAAGATGGGCACAATAAAGGACAGACATGTTATGGACAAAAAAGAAGCAGGAGATATTAAGAATAGGTGGCAAGAATACCAAGAAGAACTATACAAAAATGATCTTCATGACCCAGATAACCACAATAGTGTGATCATTCACCTACAGCCAGACATCTGGAAATGTGAAGCCAAGTGGGCCTTAGGAAGCATCACTACAAAAAAAGCTAGTGGAGGTGATGGAATTCCAGTTGAGCTATTTCGAATCCTAAAAGAAGATGCTGTTAAAGTGCTGCACTCAGTATGCCAGCAAATTTGGAAAATTCAACAGTGGCCACAGACTGGAAAAGGTCAGTTCTCATTCCAATCCCAGAGAAAGGCAATGTCAAAGACTGTTCAAATTAGTGCACAATTGCACTCATCTCACACGCTAGCAAAATAATGCTCAAAATTCTCCAAGCCAGGCCTCAGCAATACGTGAACCATGAACTTCCAGATGTTCAAGCTGGATTTAGAAAAGGCAGAGGAACCAGAGATCAAATTGCCAACATCTGTTGGATTATCAAAAAAGCAAGAGAGTTCCAGAAAAACATCTACTTCTGCTTCATTGACTACACTAAAGCCTTTGACTGTGTGGAAAATTTTTAAGTTATTAAACTGTAATTAGAGGTAGAAAAATAGTTCTGTCCTTTAAAAACCTTTCAGGAAGGTAGAATATGACCATTAATAACGAAGATGTGCCAACAGGTACATTGGATGCTTTCCCCTAGAATTCCATCTCAACACAGTTTATAATTTGTAGTGAGCACAGGAAATGTGGTTCAGGAAAGAAAAGAGGAATTCACATTTTACTAAGGTTATCATGAGCTTCCCTGTTGCTCAGATGGTAAATTATCCACCTGCAATGTGGGAGACCTGAGTTGGATCCCTGGAAGATCCCCTAAAGAAGGGAATGGCTACTCACTCCAGTATTTTTGCCTGGAGAATTCCATGACAGATGAGCCTGATGGGCTACAGTCCATGGGGGAGCAAATTGTCAGACATGACTGAGTGACTTTCACTCACTAAGGTTATAAATTCAACTTTCCACATAACATGGGGTTTCCCAAATGGTAGATCAGTATATCTCTTTAGTTACAGAATTTGTATACCTGATAATAAGTTTCACAACCTGACATTGTCCTCCTACCCCTACACCAGAACATTACTTGCTAGAAGTTTGGAGAGTATAGTAGGCAAAGAGCTCTAGCCCTGGAGAGGTTAGAAAGCCAGAAGCATCTTCTTCAAGCTATGAGCATGCTAAGTTGCTTCGTGTCCAACTCTTTGTGACCCCACAGACTGTAGCCCACCCAGGCTCCTCTGTCCATCAGATTCTCCAGGCAAGAATAGTAGAGTAAGTTGCTATGTACTGCACAAGGGGATCTTTCTGACCTGGGGATCGAACCTGCATCCTTTACATATCCTGCCCTGGCAGATTGGTTCTTTACCACTAGTGCCACCTGGGAAGCCCTCTTCAAGCTATGTAGGATCTTAAATGAACTGCTGACAACTCTGAAAGATTTATTTTGAAAAATTATAGATGCACAGAAAGTTGCAGTGGAATGTAAAAGAGGGTCCAATTTACCACATATCCAACACTCTCTGTGTTGATATCTTATGTAATAATAGCACAATACCAAAATCAGGCAACTATTACTGGTTCAACTCAGAGTTTATTCATATTTCACCAGCTATACATGTACTCATTTGGATGTGTATGTGTAAATTCCCATGCAATTTTATGATATATTTTCATGTAACTGCCACCACAATCAAGAAATAGAATTCTACATCACATAGGGCTCCCATGTGTTAATCTTTACAGCTACAGTCACTCCCACCTTTTAATAAACTCTGACTACCACTAATCTTTTCTCTATCTCTATTGTTCCATTATTTCAAGAATCATATACTGGTTAGATTTTTAAGAAACCTATAATACGGTCTTCCCTGGTGACCCAGTGTTTAAGAATCTACCTTCCAATGGAGGGGACAGGGGTTCAATCTCCAATCTGGGAACTAAGATCCCACAAGCTGGGGGGCAACTAAGCCCTAGTGCCACAATGCAAGGTCCCACATGCTGCAACAAAGATCCGATGCAGTCAAATTAATTAATCAAAAAACTGTTACATGTAACATTATATATGTATTTTATATATATTCACTATATATCGGAGTTTGATATTTGGTTATAGTTTTTCACTCTGGATAATTTCTTTAAGCTTTATCCAAGTTGTTACATGTATCAGTGTATTTTCCCTTTTAACTGCTGAGTAGTATTCCATGGTATTGGTATGTTACAGATTGTTTAACACACTGAAGGATATTTAGGTAATTTCCAGTTTGGGCCTATTACAAATGAAGTGCTATGAGCACAGGTATACATGTATCTTTGTGACTATAAGTTCTCATTTCTCTGGAATAAATGCCCAAGAATACAATTGCTAGGTCCTATGTAGTGTCCATTTTTAGATTTAAAAGGAACTGCCCAATCAGAATAACTGTGCCATTTTACATCCATACCAGCAATTATGAATGATCTAGTCTCTGCAAATCCTTACATGTATTTGATTTATACATATATATATATATATATTTAATTTTAGTCACTGGATAGATGTGTAGTATTATCTCATTGTGATTCAATTGCATTTTCCTAGAATGGCAGTCCATGGGGTCGCTAAGAGTCAGACACGACTGAGCTACTTCACTTTCACTTTTCACTTTTATGCATTGGAGAAGGAAGTGGCAACCCACTCCAGTGTTCTTGCCTGGAGAATCCCAGGGATGGTGGAGCCTGGTGGGCTGCCATCTATGGGGTCACACAGAGTTGGACACAACTGAAGTGACTTAGCATCAGCAGCAAAATGGCTAATGATTTTGAACAACATTTTCACATACTTACTAGATGTCTATACATCTTCTTCAGTGAAATATTTTCTAACTGGATTATTTTTTAAACATTGACTTTTGAAGGTTCTTCAGGTAGTCTAGGTAAAACCCTCTGTTGAATATGTAATCTGCAAAATTTTTTCCCAGTCTGTAAATTTTATTTTCATTTTCTTAAGGGGAAAATATTTCTATATTTGATGAGGCTTAATTTATTAAGTTCTCTTTATGAATGTGTTTTTGGTATCAAATTTGAGAAATCTTCACTTAGTTCTAGGTTGTAAAGATTTTCTTTTTTTCCTCTAATATCTCATACTTCTATATTTAAATATGTTATCCATTTTGTGCTGCTTTATTAAGATGAGAGACATAGGTAGAGGGTTTTTGTTTTTTTTTTAATATCTTTGGATGTAAAATTGCTCCAAAACAATTTTTCCTCCATTGAATTGCTTGTGTAACTTTGTCAGAAATCAATTGAGTATACTTGTGTGGATCTATTTCTGGTTACTCTATCTGGTTCCATTGGTCTATGTGACATTCTCTGTAACAGTATTACAATATCTATTTTACTCTGCTGTACAGCTACTTTAACTATTCAGTGAGTCTAAACAGTAGAAGAGTAATTTCTTTCAATTTATATTTCTTTTCCAAAATTGCTTTCAGTACTCTCAGGCCTTTCCAATATACATTTTAGAATAAGTTTATCTAAGTGTGCAAAAACCTTGCTGGGAATTTGATAGGACCTGCATTAAATTTATGTATCCTAGGTCAAATCCTCCAATTCTTGAGCATGATATGTATTTCCATTTACTCCGGTCTTCTTTTATTTCTTTCATCAACATTTTATACACTGTAGCCTATAGCTCTTGTATATGTTTGTTAGATATATGTCTAATCATTTTGTATTCTTTGGAGCATTTATAAGTGGTACTGCATTCTAATGCAAGTTTAATGTGTCCCTTATTAATATATAAAAATGCAATTATTTTATGTGTGTGTGTGTATTTTGTATTCAGCCATCTTGATGAACCTACTTATACAAGCTATTTTTGTTGTTGTTAAGATGACTTTTTCTATCTAGGCAACCATGTCATCTGCAAATAGGCATAGTTGTGCTTTTCCTTAACAAACTGACATTATTTCCTTTCCCCCCCTAAGTGTATAGGCTAGAACTCTTAATCCCATGTAGAATAAGAGCAATAAGAATGGACTTTACAATCTTCACAGTCTTACGCGGAAAGCAACCAGTCTGTCACCACTACCTATGATGCCAGCTGTAGATTTTATTTATAGATGCATTTATAAAGTAGAGTAAGTTTCCCTCTTCCTAGTTTCCTGATTTTATTTTTTATCATTAATGGTATTGGTTTTTCTCAAATATGTTTTCTGTATCAATTGATATGATCATACAATTTTCTTATCCTATTAATATGATAGATTACATTTATAGGGTATGATATAAATAATTTCACTTCGTTGCTGTGTATAATTTTTTTCTCTAATTTACTGGATTCAATTTTCCAATATTTTGTTGGTGATTTTTATATCTAGATTTATGAGAGATTTTGATCTGTAATTTTTATTTATTTTTCTATTTTTTTTTTTTTGTAGTCTCTTATCTGGTTCTGGAATTAGGGTAATGTTTGTCTCAGAAATTGAGTTTAGAAGTGTTTAGTTAACTTTATATAGACTTACCAACCCATCATCTTTTAAATGAAAGTAAGATTCATGATCTTTCTCTATCTGTAAAATAAACTTTAAAGTTAATTAGAATAAAAATAAAAATAGTGTTTTTAATTTTTTAATAAAAAATTAAAATAGCATTAAAAGTGTTAAATGAGGACCTTGACTAGAGAAAATGCTCAATGAATGGAAACTAGAGCTGTTTATATTGATCTAATACCCAAAATAGAGAGGGAAAGCTGAAACTCAACAGTGCCCCTCCTTTCTGTACTCTGCTTTGGAGCTTCCTCCAAACTTCATGCTATATTTGCTTACAGGTTTTACTCATGATAATGTCAGAGAGGAAGAAAATTCTTCTGTCTTTCTAGGTTCTTTTAGCTGTTCTAAGAATTAAATTGACATGAGACAGATTAACAGTAGTAAATCAAATCTAATTTCATAAATACAAGAGCACCACATACATGAGAGTTTGCAAAACAGAAGGTAAAATAAGGTATATATACTGTCCTGAGCTAAGGAATGGGATGGAGGCCTACGGCTTCCAAGAATAGGAGGTTATTCACAGATGTTTGGTAATTAAGTGTTTGCCCTGCCATATATAGATTGGGCCACTTAGATAAAATTTATCTCTGGTAACAATATTTTAGGGGGGGAAATCCACAATTTAAATTGTTCTAAGTAGTTAATGAAGGGGCAGTAGTTTTCTTAAGCCATGGTCTCCATTGCCTTTAGCTCAAAATAATCCATATGCCAAAATGGCACGTTAGGGGAGGCCTGTTCTGAAACACTACAATTAACCATCATACTGCATCACACTCTCCACCGCTCCCTGTTAATACCACAATTAGGGGTTCAAAAAAATTAAAGAGTAGAATATTTCTGGCCAAAAGATACATAAATCTAATGTAGAACGCCAAGATAAACTAGTCAATACTGAGAGGATTCACATGAGAATGAGGAGGTGGTAGATGGGCCTGCTGGGGTAAAGCAGTTGAAGATTGCTAACTTTGGACTGAAACTCCAAAGTTATCAATAGCAGGATGATTGAGAGAGGAGGCCAGACCACGTATTTCTCATTCTCGAAGTCAGGAGACCTCCCTGATTACACATGCACAGAAAGGCTCCTTGGAGGTCAAGAGGGGAGTGATGCTAAGTGATGTTCTACCCATAGGCCCCTTCGGTGAAATCCATCTTGGCTAAGAGATGCGTGTGCACACATGGAGGATCCTGAGATATTATAAATGTGGACTCTGAACCAGGCAAATGAGAATGACTGGCCAAAGGAAAGCAGGAAGAAATATCCCATAAAATAATTCAAAATACCACAAGGGTATGACTCAGCAACTCTCTCTGAGTCCGCCTGTGTGTCTATCCATAAGTACTGTACTCTGTTTTTCCTCCTAATGCATACTTTACTTGTTTGACTACTTTCTGTCTTTGTGGGAATTCTTGTTCTGCAAAGTTGAAGGGCCAGGGCCCGATCATTGACCACTGGTCTGGAGGTCAGGATTTGGTGGTGTTACCACTGTGACCTGACCTCAATCTCTGTCCAGGAACCAAAAACCTTGCTTCATGCTGCTGCAGGCTGAGGCTATCCATGATTGAGAACTACTCAAACATTAGGAAGACAGTGTAAACCAAGAATAAATAGTATTGCTCAGCACCCAGCTCTGTCATTGGCCATTGTAGTTACTGACCCACAGTGTACTTTGAGAGGAATTTGGGAAGAGAAACAGGATGAGGAGAACTGTGTTTTGGGAGAATAGGCCCCTTAGATGTGTATCTCAAGAAATACTTTAATAAACCCAGATTCTTGCATCTTTCCATACAAATAAAAGCACTAAAATCTTTAAGTTGAGTTAATCTCTTCTTTGTGAATAGCCGTCATCTTTTACCAAGATGTATGTTTGATTGTATATATTCTATTGCCAAAAAATCATATATAAACTAGGCTTCTCCCTTTAGAACTACTGAGAGTGTGTCTCAGGCTATAGTCCTCAGTAAGGTCCCTGAATACAACTTAAATCCACAACTTTTGTGTTGCTCATTTTTCTTTAGGTCAACAGCATCAAGAGAAGAATAAAGAAACTAAGATAAGAGACCCTTGTTAATTAAAAGTGTGATCTAGGTCCAGAAACATCCCCATAACCTGAATAAATTAGAAATGAAAATCTCAGCCTCCCCGGTCCAGATTTATTTCATCAGAATCTGCATTTTAATAGAATCCCCAGATGGTTCCTATGCATGTCAATATTTGAGAAAAAGACACTTGCTTAGACTACAGAAGACAGAAATGAATATATATATATGGATATGGATATTAATTTCAACTTCAACTTTCTTTATTCTCTTCTGTTTGAGTTATGGCCGCAGTGGTTCTACTGGCTTAGCTTTAAAAAATGGGAGAGTATGAAGCTAAGCTGATGAACTTACTGCTGAGTTATTTAGAGCTTTTCTTTTTTCTTATCATTTGTAAAGTTTATGATAGCCAAATAGTATTTATGCCTTGAAATTTAAGTACACTGATAAATCCTCAATTTCAAACTCTAAAGGCTTATTAAACTTGGCAAATACTTGCTTCTCTTATCTCCAAAGAAATGAAAAAGAAGAAAGTTATTTTTTGCTTGGGGTAATGCACACCATTGAATGGCACTGGCAGTTAGAAATTTCAGAAATATGCTCCATCTAGGTTCTCTATTCTTTCCACGAATGAAGCATAAAAAGCGAACCTAAAGGCAGTTGTAGGGGAGGAAAAATATTTTCCTTCTACTTTTTAGGTTCTTGCTGAGACCACCCTGTATTAAAAGATAGATTAACAGGAAAAAAAAGTCAGAAGTATGATAGCATGTATACTTGCTGCATAATTGGGAGAGACTCTGGAAAACTGATTGGCTCCCTAAAATAACCCAATCCACCTTCTTAAATATCATCTCCAGTTAAAAGACACAAGAAAATGTTGGGGGGTGGAGGAGCCAGCTGTCCTTGTTGGTCCTTTACTTGCAACACACAACTGAGCGACTAAATAACAACAGAGACTGAGCCACCCTTCTCTGCCTGCTGGGGACTTCCTAGGTGGCTCAGTGGTAAAGAATCTGCCTGCCAGTTCAGGAGATATTTGATCCCTGGGTCAGAAAGATATGCTGGAAGAGGAAATGGCAACCCAGTCCAATATTCTTGCCTGGAAAATTTCATGGATAGAGGAGCCTGGTGGGCTACAGTGCATGGGGTTGCAAAGAGTCATTCACTATTGAGGGAATGAGCACATGCACACACACACACACTTTCTGGCATATTAATAGTAAGACTCCCTTACAAATGGAGATTTCCTTTATAAACGTAAATGTATCTTGCTGCTGCTGCTGCTGCTAAGTTGCTTCAGTCATGTCCGACTCTGTGCGACCCCATAGACGGCAGCCCACCAGGCTCCCCTGTCCCTGGGATTCTCCAGGCAAGAACACTGGAGTGGGTTGCCATTTCCTTCCCCAGTGCATGAAAGTGAAAAGTGAAAGTGAAGTCCCTCAGTCATGTCTGACTCTTCGCAACCCCATGGACTGCAGCCTACCAGGCTCCTCCGCCCATGGGATTTTCCAGGCAAGAGTACTGGAGTGGGGTGCCATTGCCTTCTCCAAAATGTATCTTACAAAAGGGTAGTTTCTACTTGGTTTTCAGAGCTTCTCCCCTGTCTGCTGTTTTTTGAAAAATAACCAAAGCAAAATATCCTATGACAGAGACATATTTTAGGGTGGCAAGTTCTGTTACCCTTCACAGTTTTGGGGGCTGGAAAAAACAAAGAGAAGTATAATTGTAAGATATTAATTAGCACATGAAATCAAACCATGTAAAATATTAATTAAAACACAGTTGACATGTTTTGTAAAGGAGTTACAGTTAAAATGTATGAATTTAAAAATAATACAAACTGCTGTACAATGACCTGTATTCTCCCTTTGGGTTTTCCATTTTAAATATAAATTTGTCTAATGAAAGTGGAATTGCTCAGATTTTCTGTGCTGTCTTTTTCATTGTTGTTCTTTTTCACCTTAATCTTCTAGAGGTCACCCTGGGAAATAATAATTAGAATAGCTAGGTTTTTCTAACCTTTTAAGCCAGAACCTGTGTGGAATCTATTGGCTAAACTTTTAGCAGAATAAACAGTGAACATACTTCATGTCTCTCCCGTGGTGTTCGTTTATGGGAAAAGGTTTAGAGTTAGTGTCGATTCTTTAACTAACAGTAACCTTGAAATAGAACTATACCTCTGCAAACTCAACTATTTTGTTTTCCAAGTTCCTTTTTTGTTCAGTAAGTCTAAAAGTGTCTGGTTCTGACTCTACTCTCTTTTTGCAAATGACCCTGAAAATATTTGTGTGTCAGTATCACTTAGCATTTCCAACTACAGCCTCAGTGACATGCTGGGCATTGATGGGTTTTTAATACTAATGATGTCAACTCTTCTCTCCTGCAGGGAATCAAAATCATACATCTAACTCCCTTCTTAACGGCAGATTTCTCTCTTAACTAAAACAAGCAACATATTTGTGTCCCGATGGACTCCTATTTAGAACTACGGTATTTTTGTGAGAAAATATGAGAGCTGAAAACCCTGCAACTTGAGCTTAACCTAACTTTTGTGTCTTTCTTTAAATGCACACCTTGCAGTAAAACAAAATGTTACAATTATACCTCATTGCTGTATAAAATATGCTATTTAATACTCTTACCCAGTGCTTGCTTTATTTCTCAAAACTTCATTTGTGTTTTTGTAATTGAAACTCAAGTTACTTAAATTGACTATATCCCCAATTCTCTGCTAGCCATGAACTGAGTAATTTTAAAGAAATAAAAGCATCCATGCTATATATTTCAGTACATTGTGCTAAGATCAATACAACAATAAGGTCTTGCGAGGGATAATAGAAAACATCTTCTGAGAGACTCAAACAGCATCCTTCACACCAGAACAACATCCACTCGGGATAAGAATCTGCCAGAAAGAAGTGGGGCCCAAAACTTACCAAGCATCCTATTCTGCTGATGAGCAGTTTGAATGGATAGAAAGAATTTGTTTATATTGAATACTTAGACATTAGGCCATTGGTTCTATCTCTTAGAACTAAACAGAAAAGTATAATCTCCCTTCTGAATTCTACATTCTGAAATATTTAAAAATTTTTATAGGTTTCTTCCTTCTTTAGGATTAAGGTCTCATTTATTATTTGACAGATACTCAGTGTACAAAGTTCCTGGCACATAGTAGGCAGTTACAGATACCTGTTGGATGAATGTCAGGTTCTTCAAATCATGTAGAGTGGAAATAAAACTCCCTTCCTATGTTTACTATGCTTCTATTTTGTAAATTTGAATTTGAGTCATCTGACAAACCTTAGATTTCTCCTTGCTCAACTTTACTTTAGTCATTCCATATTTATTTCAATAGAGAGATTCATTATTGCAGAACAATAGGACTTTCTGAGCTGTGTCATTATGAAATTCCATAAACATGCCTTTATGATTCATCAGAATCACGATAAAGACTTTGAGAGTGCCAGCTACAGAACAAGACAACAGCAATCTGTCCATTGCCCTCACTAGTGTTTGGCAAAGAGGTCAGAATGCTCATGATTCTATTTACTCATCAACCTAAAAATTTGCTACAATATGCATTATATGAGAGTATGTTAAATTTTTTCAACTCAGAAATATAATTCCAGTAAATAAGTAACATTAGTTCAGCAAGACTGGTTGTTACTGAATTAGTGCTGGTTCTTAATACCCCTAAAATTCCTTTATGATTACTCTAATACCTTTGTTTAAGAGTTCATTTTCTAACACTTTTTTCCTAGAGATGATTATTTTGTTTAATTTATAAATCTTGGAATTCATATTTTTTGCAAACTGCAAACTTCAGTTTTGATTCTATTCCCAATCTCCATGATTTCTTTAATATTTCCAACAACCAAGTATATGATGTAAGAGAAAGAGAGGTACAGATATAAACATATATTTTTATACTATTTTATTAATCTATACAAGCCTGGTGTTTATGATGAAATTAAATTATATATGTAGTCTCTTCATGTACCCCTAACTATCTCGTTTGTTTTCCTCATTAAAGTGAGATGTTATCATTCTCAATTTGAAGAACATCTTTGATGCAACAAAATAAAACCGAGTTCTGTTTAATTTTGTTTTCTATAAACATCGCCTCAATTGTTGGTCTCTCTTTTTTATGACCAAAACAAAATTTAAAAACCTTCTGTTTCTGGTTTCTCATTTATAGTCTAATCTCATTGTCAATATCCTTTGAGATTTAAGTCAGTATTTTTTATTTGCTTTTGTGTTTCTTGATCCTTTAAAAATCCAAACTGATGGAATAGCAATCTATATGATTCTGGAAAAATTTTCAGCTGCCTGTTTTCCTTTTATTATTTCTTAGATATTTTAACATTACTTTGTTACTTTGCAAATAGCTCTTATCTTCAATCTATCTCTTTTTATTATTTCAGTCCATGCTGTGATGCTTTTTATTCTGTGAAGTTCTTAACATATTTCCTGAAGTTCACATATCTAATTACACATCCTAATAGGGCCCAGTGTTAGTTGCTGTCGTGTCTAACTCTTTGCAACCCCAGGCACTGTAGCCCATCAGGCTCCTCTCTCCATGGGATTCTCCGGGCAAGAATACTGGACTGGATTGCCATTCCCTTCTCCAAAGGATCTTCCTGACCCAGGGATGGAACCCAGGTCGCCTGCAATGCAGGCAGATTCTTTACCATCTGAGCTACAGCAAAAATCCTTTACATCCTACTACGTATTTCTATTTTTTAATCATGATCAGTTGTGCCAATAATTTAGTTCCATGCTCTAACTCCTGTTTAGTAATCATTCATTAGTCAAACAGAACAGATCTTGAAATTCTTGACTTTCAGCCTTGCAAATAAAAAAAGATCAATTCTTCTGCTTTAATTGAATACAACTTCCAGTCAAAATGTAAAGTTTTATTTCACATATGTATTTTCCGTAATTGCTAAAACTGAGCTAAACTGTGCTTTCTATCATTCTAATAATCTTTACTAAGTTTATTCATGAATTTATCTTGATTAGGTGGTCATGTTGCACTAGTAAATTAACCATAACATGTAAATTGCTTATAAGCAACAACACAGAAAGTATATTTCCTGCTCATGATACATGCTGAAGTAGTCTGGTAGTGAGGAGAGTTTCCTTTTCCAGGTTTCAATCTCCAGGTTGATAGGATTTCTACTACCTGGAATTTCACAATTCACTGATTCACTGTGTGCCAGCTAGAAAATCATGTGTATATTTTCAGTGCTCTGTCTCAGAAACATTACACATCATTTCTGTCTGTAATTTATTGCTCAGAACTAGGTATATCATTAGTCTTGCCTAATTGCAAGAATTGGGGTATAAATTGGATATCTAGTGAGTACTACTGTCCCAACTGGGTTTGTAGATTACTTTGCATCTATGTACATCCAACTTCTTTGACTAGAAGTGTTTCTTCAAAGCAAGAGCCATATTCTGAGCTCTATTCCACTGAATTTCTGGCATAATACATACACTTACTTTTACAAAAATATCAGGTCTTCACTTCATTTGCATAGTTTTGATAAACAATTACTGACATTCTGCATATCATATCTTTATATCTCTATATGACCTGCATCCTCACTGCCATGATATTTTATCTGACATATCTCCTTCTTTTATGAAACCTAGTTTGTTTTGAAAACTCTTTCCTCTGATATTTCAGCTAAAATTATTTTGATCAGACAGAAATGCTTTTCTAACTACATTATTCTGCGTACTGTAAGATCTAATGTCTTCAACAATGAGAATTTTAAAAAACCTATTTTTAACTTCATATCCACAGCCATCTGTTCACTGCTCATAATACATGTTCTTTCAAATTTTAACCTTCAGTTGTAAGTGGCAAATATTCTACATATGTTCCCAAATGCTTCTATTTACTATTATATTTACTAATTTGCTCATCAATATCACTAGAAAGACAGTCAAGATTTCTTTGTTCATTTATTCATTCATTCTTCATGTGTTAGCTAATTTAGCAAATGCATATTGAGAATTAACTCTGTGCCAGACATTGTAATGGTGTTAGTATAATCTTCCCAATATAGTTAAAAAAAAAAAAGCTGAAGGTAAGTATAAAGTAAGGATAGCTGATTGAAATTCTACCAAATGAACAATAATGTGAATTTTAAATAATTAACCCACAAAAGTGAAAACAAAGAGAAAAAAGACAGTAGCATCACAATTGTGGAGGCTGGAAAACATTAAAATGAGTGAGAATATGCATAACAAAGTTGAGAAACCTGAACAAAAAGGATCAATTCAGAGCCAATTTAATATTTTCCACAGAATCTTGAAAGTCACTAGGCAATCTTGGATGCAGGGTGAAGGACAAGGATAGAGTAAGGAAAACTATTAATAGCTGAAAACCTGTTCAAGAATCACTCGAGAATCCAAATTCCTTTCTTTGCTTTGCTTAGCAAGGTGATTTCTTCTCCATTTTGCAAAACGAATGTATGTTTATTATGGGGATAAAAAAGTTAAAAAGACTAGCAACAGAGCCTCATAATAGGCAAGTTAGGCACCATACTTTAGACTGAAGAAAATGTGAGCATTCCCATAAGGGGTGCTCATTTATATTTGGTACCCTTCCTTCACTGGGTGACCAAAACACTGAAGCCAGGTCTTTACTCTCCATGAAAAATATTTGAAGAGTCTTCTATCAGGAATTTTAGCAATCTAAGAGAAGGGAAGAGATGGAACAGTACTGGACAGAAAGGAAAGGAGAAAAAGGAGAAGAAAAGAAGGAACATGATAGTGCATCCTCAATTAAAATATCGTTAGATCACTCCAGACGAAAGCTTGTATCTGCATTTTCCACTCACAAGCTCAGCACTTTCACAGGCTGTATAGTGCTACAGTCTTAAATATGAGAAAGCAACAATGAATACTAGAAAGATTTGAAAGCTACTGATAGGCAATATGCTAATCAAAAAAAGATGAAAAGAAAGAAAACATAAAAAAAAAACTACATACAGAGGAAAGAAAATGTAAAAATAATATACACCAGAAATATATAAGATAAAGGAACTATGAACAAGAAAGAAATCCTTTGGTAAAGAAACATTCAGCAAATGTAAAAGGAATTTTTTACATTAACATTTTGATGTTAGTGCTAAAATACGCAATAATATGTTCTAAGTAAATGCTAAAGATATCTCCTAGATATTATGGGAAAGAGCGAAAGAGATGGATTAAAGGAGAGAAAAGAGCACAATATTAGGTCTTTCCAAAAGGCTCAAATAATGCCCCCAAACTGGACTTCTGGGTAGGAAAAAAAAAAAAGGAAGGGAATATTTTATTGGCTTCCCTGATAGCTCAGTTGGTAAAGAATCAGCTTGTAATGCAGGAGACCCCGGGTTGATTCCTGGATGGGGAAGATCGCCTGGAGAAGAGATAGTCTACCCACTCCAGTATTCTTGAGCTTTCCTTGTGGCTCAGCTGGTAAAGAATCTGCCCACAATCTGGGAGACCTGGATTCGATCCCTGGGTTGGGAAGATCCCCTATAGATGGGACAGGCTACCCACTCCAGTATTCTGGCCTGGAGAATTCCATGGACTGTATAGTCCATGGGGTTGCAAAGAGTTGGACACAACTGAGTGACTCACACTTTCACTTTTCACTTTCAGGGAAGACAGACCCAAACATCATGCAGAAATTATTGAAAACTGGGGGCAAAAAGAAGCTTCTAAAAGACTCTAGAGAAAGAAAATGAGTCCTAAGCGAAAGATCAGGAATCAAATTGCATTTACTTCTTTACAGTTCTAAAAATGATTTATGAAAGATGGTATTTCCTACCTAAAATTCTATAATGACCTAATATATCAATTCAGCATTTCTGGAGAATAAAGATATTTTAATTTGTACAAAGTTCCAAAAATTTACCTATAAACATCTTTTCTCAGAAGGAGTCAGAGAACTACTTGGGAAACAAGAGTTAATTACTAATATTATACTTCAGACTATTTAGGGGGAAAAAGGTAAATATGTAAGATATAGTACCATTCTCTTTAATGCAAACTTATATCTAGCTTTGGGATTTTGATTTTGATTTCATGGATACTTGAAGGTGAAGACAATATTAATGGCACCTTTGCTTTTTTGTGTTTTTCTTTTCCTATTTAATTTTATTGGTATTTTTTTCCCTTCAGTACATATAAAACAAAATTATTTAAATAAATACATGTTTTCCATGGTCCTCAAAGTTCACATAACTCATTTTTAGTCACTAGAAAAGTTCATTAATACTTTTTTGTAGAAAAATCTTACTGAAGCTTCCAAAGTTTCTGAAAGAGATTTCACCTTTAGGGCCTCCCAAACACTATTGGGACAGTAGAGTAAACTCTAGAATGGACTAGTAAAGATGAAAAGTAAGGAAATTCTGTTGGATTTCTCAGATTGTTTTCTCAAACAGAACATGATAAACTCTGATCATGTATTTATCTACCAAATACCATGAGTCTCTATTTTTTTCTTGTACTTGGTATTAGGCATCCACATAGAAGCGGAGATTATTGCAGGTTATTCCCTTTTGACTGAAAGATTGAATCTGGGAAAGATTGAACGTGGGAAGAGAAGGGGATGACAGAGGATGAGATGGCTGGGTGGCATCACCGACTCAATGGACATGAGTTTGAGTGAGCTCTGGGAGTTGGTAATGGACAGAGAAGTCTGGTGTGCTTGCAGTCCATGGGGTCACAAAGAGTCGGACATGACTGAGTGACTGAACTGAACTGATCATATAATGCCAATGAGAGCGATGAATTTTGTTGCCTCCCCCTACCCCAGTATACAGTGCCTTCCAAATTGCTTACACAGTCAATAAATGTGAATACATGAAATAATGGATGGATAAATGAAAGAAACAAAGCAGTATGTTAAGAAGCCCTCTAATGATGTGCAAAGGAGATTCCAGGATGACAGATACATGGGGCAGCCCATCCAGATTGTAACATAGGTGAGATGATTCTGAAAGAGACTTCCTCATAAAGATTAAGTCTTCAGAAGACCTGTTGCACCAAAAGGCCTTGAGAGATGATATAGGCAATTGGCAAAAGTTTGGGCTGAATTAGAGACATGCACATATGAAAACTGAACAAACAAAGCAAAATTAACTCCAGAAGAAAAATCAGAGTAAATAGGGAAGAAACTGCTAAGCCCTTATTCTCAATAGTGAGAAGTCAAAAGGTAATGTTCCAAAACTAAAAATAAATGAACAAAAACCCAAAACAACAATAAAATACCAAAAAGAACTAATAATAGAGGGCCATTATCTGGATACACTGAGTCAATTTTCAAACTAATCAGCTAAAAGAAATAGAAGCAATTGCTGCTGAGAAAGAATGGCAGTGGGATGCTGTTTCTCAAAATTAACCTGTTGAAACACTTGACACTTTTTACTATGTGCAAGGATAACTGATAAAAGTAAAAACTTCTAAACAAATAAACAAAAGAGTATTAATGTGTTTGAGGATGGCCTCTGTTTGCCAGGCACATGCCCTCAAACTTAATTCCACTGCAGGAAAGTGTCTACATCCATTTTCCTTTGGAACCATCACTGCTAGTTACCTTTTCCTTCTGAGGTTAACACCATTTTTTTCAACCTTCTCCTGACTGCAGAATCTCATTATTGTTCCATTAGATGTTGAAGGGCTAGTTCTTCTTTATTTTGAAAATGTTTTATAATTTGTGATGAAACTATATTAATCCTTGACTCTTTTGTTTCCATTTTTTCTCATGGTTTTTCATCTGCCAAGCTGCTGAGAATTATCATGGACTTTTTAAACATAGCATTCTTTCTGTATTTCATCCTGAATTACTTTTGCATCCAGTGGCGCTAAGAATCTGCCTGCCAATGCAGGAGACACAGGAGACACAAGTTCGATCCCTGGTTTGGGAAGATCCCCTGGAATAGGAAATGGCAACCCACTTTAGTATTCTTGCCTGGAAAATTTCATAGACAGAGGAATCTTGCTGGCTATAGTCCATGGAGTTGTAAAGAGTCGGACACAACTGAGCATGGGCACACCTGTGCGTATGCACACCAGGAACTTTACTTGTTACCTTTTACATTTGTTTTACATCAAAACAAGCTTTGTTCCAAATCTACTAATTGATAACAATTCAAGTAGGAATAAAAACATAGCACCTACATTTCAAGTTATTGAAGTGAATAGATTTATGCATATTTTCTTGTGCTTTTTTCACACCTTTCTTTCCAAGATGGCCACAACCTATCGAGACATATTCTTGTCTTTTCTCCATATCCACTCCTTTCCATTCCTAGAGCAGTCTTGAGAAAGACATCCCAGTTCTGTACCAACTAGTGGAATACTTGAGCAATTTGTTCAATCTCTTTAAGCCTTGGTTCTTTATCTGTAAATTGGAGATAATAATAGCATTTAAATCATAGAATTAAATGTTAATTGATGTAATACATGTAAATGGTTTTAGCCTATTTTCTGACACTGATGCATACTACTTTTATTCTTAAGGAGGTAGAAGACTAGAAAATATATTTCCAAAGTGAAAAAGAAAAGTAAAAATAGGTAAAATGACAAAGAAAAGAAAAAAAAATTAGTATGTTAGAAATGGTGCAAACTCAAGATTTATAGAACATTTGCTTTTATCACTTCATCATGCCTCTGTGACTGTGATCAGATTCATTCTTTCACATGATATTTATGATTTTTTTTCCTCTCTTTGAGGAAACTTTTCAAAAATTACTTTCTTGCAGGTAGGTTACATTTAGTAATATTTTCAAATATTGTTGTAGTAACTTTTAAAACAGTTGCAATTCTACAGGCTAGACTAGAAAGTGAATTTCTGTCAAACAAATCAGGTTTTTGGATAGAATTCTAATTTAATTCAGGGATGTGTTTCCACCTTGCTGATGACAACGTGCAGTAGAAGATGCCAAGATCTCAGCTTCAGCTATCATCAGCACAAATCAGGAAGAGTCAGCGATGCAAGCGTCAGCTCTTCACATAATGTTTTCTTTTTTTTTTTTTCCAGGATGCAACAGATGTGAACAGCAGGGAAACAACTTTTATGTCTCTAGCAGAATTCCATTAATTTAAGTCTTCAGAGACCACTTTTCAACTTTGTCATTGATTTTCTAATTCCTTTTTGGCAAGTATCTATAATGTGTATTGCCAAATAATAGGTTTACTCAGGTATATAGTCCACTAAAAAGTACATGCTGTGCAAAGTTATATCTTTATACTCCTTCACAGTAAAGAAATCAATTTAGACATAGGCAAAGCGGCATTTATAAAACATCATGTTGTCCTAAGTATCATATTTTAATTTCAAATGTGGACAGAAAGGCTTTATTGTTCAGTCTTGTGCATTTTCATGTTAGTTATTCACTGGAAAGAAAACAATGCTAAAATGTACACACTCTAAATATGTTCATGCACATTTCGATTTGGCTTAATTTTTATCTCATTTTGGGCTTTTTAATTGAAATTGATTCATCCTTCTAAAAATATTAATGGAAAGGGTTACAACTGAACTCAGAAAAGAGTGCTTTGAGGCTTTATAACCTTATAACCTTTAGCACTCCCTAGAACATTTTAAGATACTCTTTAAAAAAAGAAGAAATACGGAATGTTCTGCCCACACATAAGCATATGGGCCTCCCCAGTGACTGAAATCATGGGAAATTTTTCATTTTCCCCCCACAGCTTCAGTTAATACATGTAATAGAAATGGATATTAGAAATCTATTCTCATTTATTGTAATATGAATGCAAGCAGAGAAAACACTAAAAATCTGCAGTGTCTGCACATTTCCTAGCACTCTGGCTTTTGGGAGAGTAGGAATTATTTATGGACATTCTTGCACAGCTTTGATATTTAAAGGGCTCCATGTTTTTCTCCATCAGGAATTGCAAGTTTTAAAGTGTCCTATAGAGATTTCCATGAATTAACCTTCTTAAAAGTAAAGGGAAGACAAATCTGCTTTTTCATGGATTAAAAAGGACTTAGATCTGTGATGTTGGTGTAAGTGTTCTATTTGCATTTCTTTATACAAACTTACCATGTGATTTTATTAAAGAGAAATAGAGGTAGTTATCTTTAGTAGGAAAGATTAGTGAGAAACAAAACTATTCTGGCATTCAAGATTCCCTAAAATCTCTTGTTTATGCCTGTAGTTCTGTGTTATTTGTCTGCCACATACACTGAAAAGCAGAAAAGCAGTACTTTTTTCCAAAGAACTAGCTTACCTTTTAAAAAACATGCTAAAAATAGTGGAATTAATACTCTCTTAAATAAGGAGTATCTTCCCTGGCCTATTAGAATAAAAGGTAGTTTAATTGATATTCTGCTTTTTAACTGATTATAAAGTGTGTCAATTTCTACACGCACATTCCAATCACCAATGGTGACTCACATGTGCATTTTCTTTTTTTCTTTTTTTTTTCATATTGAACTCTAGGACTATAGAATAGTATCTTAAATAAATCTGCCAAGTCATCTGACCTTAGGGACAGAGCCAAGTGTTACTATCAGAATAAAGATGAACAAACAAAGAAAACACAAAGACTTGAGCAAGCAGGTGAGCCTTCCCATCTTAATTCATACAACTGAACATATAGCAATACAATTTTCATTGGGAATAAACTAGAAATCTATGTAGAACAGAATATGAAAAAATGGGACAGGTAAGTAAAATATTTAACATTACTATAACATGTGTCTGGTCCCATCGCTTCATGGGAAATAGATGGGGAAACAGTGGAAACAGTGTCAGACTTTATTTTGGGGGGCTCCAAAATCACTGCAGGTGGTGATTACAGCAATGAAATTAAAAGATGCTTACTCTTTGGGAGGAAAGTTATGACCTACCTAGATGGCATATTCAAAAGCAGAGATATTACTTTGCCAACAAAGGTCCGTCTAGTCAAGGCTCTGGTTTTTCCAGTAGTCATGTATGGATGTGAGAGCTGGACTGTGAAGAAAGCTGAGCGCTGAAGAATTGATGCTTTTGAACTGTGGTGTTGGAGAAGACTCTTGAGAGTCCCTTGGACTGCAAGGAGATCCAACCAGTTCATTCTAAAGGAGATCAGTCCTGGGTATTCTTTGGAAGGAATGATGCTGAAGCTGAAACTCCAGTACTTTGGTCACCTCATGCGAAGAGTTGGCTCATTGGAAAAGACTCTGATGCTGGGAGGGATTGAGGGCAGGAGGAGAAGGGGATGACAGAGGATGAGATGGCTGGATGGCATCACAACTCGATGGACGTGAGTTTAAGTGAACTCCGGGAGTTAGTGATGGACAGGGAGGCCTGGCGTGCTGCAATTCATGGGGTCGCAAAGAGTTGGACATGACTGAGCAACTGAACTGAACTGAACTGATAACATGTGTAGTTGGGAAGAAGCAGCTATTTTGCTGAAGAAGGAGATTCTTTATCTAGATAGTAGAAACCTTTGTTGATTGACAATACCTTTAAAGATATCTGAAGAGGGGTTTGGGAGTGGACAGGTATCTATACAATTAAAATCTCAGTTTTCCATTGCCTTTGACAAAGAATAATTACTTTCATTGTCAATATCAACCTTCAGAGGAATCTCCCTGATATTAGAATAAAAGGAAGACTTCCAATCATATTCTTTTTTACCTGTATATACTTTATATTATACAGCATAGGCTTTTTACTTGGTATATGCAATACAGGTATGAAACACAGATTTAAACTTATTCAAGATATTGTCTGAGGAAAAAAAATAAACAAATTTAGAAGAGTAACAAAAATACTGTGTGAAGCATTTTTGGTGCTTTTGCTTACCAAATTCTTTTCCTCTTTTGCAAAACTCAACCCACAGAATAAATCTTGTATGAAAATATAAGGTATTTAAAAAAAAAAGAAAATATAAGATATTCTCTCCAACTCTTACTGCTCCCATATTGTCAGTTACCCTAAATGGCCCTACTTCAAACTGGCAGTGTGTCTAGACAGTTATCTAAGGAGATTTTTGTCTTTCTTTGGTTATACTATAAGGCAAATTCTCTATTACTTTCCAGTAAAATACTACCTGAAGAGTGATACAGGCTTAGTATGTGATCTTCAAATTAGATTTACCTGTTTTGAAGGCAAATTACTCACCCACACTATCTATCTTTTCCCTTCTGTGTAGTCATGTCCTTATTTAATAAGACAATGGAAATATTTGGAGATTGCCTTTAGCGTAAGGCAAATAAACAAATACTACATTGTTAGAAAGAGGTGTGCAATATAAGCTTGAAACAGAATTATATATATTTAATGGACAAATAAACATATATTTGAAGAGTGTTTGAAATCATATTTGACATTTGCAGAATTAAACACAGGGGAAGTATCAGTGTGTGTTTGCCTCTAGAATGAATACATTTGATTTGATAAATCATAGTACAATTTCAGCTTTACTTTTCTGTAATTCTCTGATTATGTACTTTCAAAAATTGATAAACAAGGAGTAATTTGCAAAGTCCCAAATTATCATAAATTGTAGTTAATCTTTTGAATTCAAAGTTCCAGGAGATAGAGCTTACCACTGGACATTTTAGCTCTTAATTCCATACTACTGATTTCAGTCATTACAACCAAGAAATTGACCTTTATAAACTATGATTCCACTTCTCATCTGGAGTCCAGAGCCTCGCATTTTTTTCCCCCAACTAATACTTGTATTGATTATAGTCAATGTTGCAAATGGAAAACCTTCTAAGTCAAACAAGTTCTGTTAAATGATTTATTGTGTACCTTTATTATGAGAAAGTGAAATTGTTTGTTGCTCAGTCATGTCCAACTCTTTACAACCTCATGGACTATAGCCCTCTAGGCTCCATGGAATTCTCCAGGTGAGAATACTGGAGTGAGTTGCCATTCCTTTCTCCAGGGCATCTTCCCGACCCAGGGATTGAACCTGCATCTCTTGCATTGGCAGGTAGATTCTTTATTACTGAGTCACCAAGGAAGCCCTGACTTTTTCGCTAAGCTAGTTTCTTCCTGGAGAGTCATGCATTCGTGTTGTCTTGGCATTGATGCTTTATTACCTTACTGAGATAAGTTATGTTTTCAGTCATAACAAAATAAAGTAACTCCAAGTAAAATTCATTCATATATGGAGCTTTAAAGAATTTCAAGTAACAAATCAAAAGTAATAGAATTACTTATCTGAGAGAGAGGAAGAAAATAATAAAGAACTTTTCCTTGTTTCCATCCTTGTTCTTTCTGTTTTGGTCACTACTGTTTCCTCTGCTCAATGAATTTAACATAATCAGATATCGTAAGGATGTGATCTGTGCAAACTTCATTTTGCCTCTCATATAAATGAAACCTGTAATAAGTAAAATATTGTTAAAAAGATGGAGGCATAGGCAGGATAATATAAAATATTGTAAAACCTGAATATCCATTGAAGTCATAGAGTTAATAATAGCTGCATCTTTCTAGAAATCAAGCAGACATCTTTAGCACAAATCTACAGAAAAAAAGGCACTGGAACTGAAATCATCTTCAGATGATGTCACCACCCTTCAATAAAACTTTAGAAGCAGGCAGATAAGTTAAATAGTCCATAAAAAATGTTCATCGTATTGCTTTGGCCATTTTCAGAGCTCTTTGAAATAACTGAAAACAATATCATATGGTGCAATGGCTAAATTAGAGAAAACTCAGTCACAAAAGGCAAATGTTGACAAACAGGAGGTCTGGAATAAGAAAATACATGAGAAACTCATTCTGAAAACATATCTCAGGTTAGAACAGTAGTTTTTGTTTTAATTCTTCTGAGTTCTTTGGTCTCTCTCTCTCTCTCTCTCTCTCTCTCTATATATATATATATATATATATAATTCTTCACACATCCCAGCAGCAGACTTTGGCCTTGGGTCTGTCTCAGCGGAGTACAGAATGAGAGTGATTAGAGTGGTTGAAGATGGGGTGGATGACTGATGAGGCAATTTGCCCTTTCTATATCCGCACAAGCTTTCTGGAATCTAACCTTCTGTCCTGAAAAGAAAGGCAGCAAAATCCCTGAAATGTGACCTGAAAAACCCAATTATAATCGCATTCACTCATTCTTTCTTTCTACTACCCTCCTTCACCGTAACTAAAATCAGAGGTGTAGTTATACTCTCTCCATAGGACAGTCAGTTTCTAATTGCATCCATTTTCAATTAATGTTTGATGAAGCAGCTTTCTTCAAATTTCCATCCAGTCTATGTAAAAACCAGTTGCATTTGATCTCCACATTCAAATGATAACATTCTGTCTTGTGCTCAATTTTAGAGGTAAATGCTACAGCAAAAGAGAATAGTTTGTGGTCAGAGAGTTTGCAGGATGAATATAATTTGCCCTGAGTGAAACAGGAATGAATATCCATGAGATACTCATCAGTCCTCTTTTTAGCTCAGTTTCTGACAAAGGCAGATAGAATAGTGTGAACACATTTATTTTCCATGTGACCTGGTCAGTTACTTGGTAATGGCAGTGGCTGACATTTCTCAGGGAAAAAAATCTAACAACTTAACTTTAATTGAGTGCACTGTAAGATAGCCACCAACATGATTTTATTTTTTGAAGATTTCCCAGGATGGGAGAAATGTTCATAGATAGACCTGACAAGCATAGTGATTGCTTTTCCTTTGGGTAATAAAACCAGCTACATTTTTCTTGCTTTTGCCTGTAGTTCCTAAATGCAAAAGAAAAGCAATTATCACATGAAATATATGCCTAAGGTTACCCTCCCTGCATTAGTCAATAAGCATCTATTTCTCTTTCCATTCCAAGTTTCCCTTTGAAAGGACAGTAAAATTCCAGGCTATGTAATATATGTCTCTCAAATAAAATATTTGTGAGACTCAGTGGGTTTCTTTTTAATCTGTTTTAGTGACTCTAATCTAGACTGAAGTCAGTTTTTCTCTAATTATAACAAGAGAGATTACCATAAGCCTATTATTTTAAAGGAAAAGGACGTAGAAACAAAAATTCTCACAATCACCTTCTAACAGTTATTCTCTTTCATTTTTGAAGCTTAAATATAAAACAAGCATCTGAGACAGATAATTAACTGATTCAAGATTTATGTAAAAAATCCTTATCCTCTGTTTAAAATTTGAATTTCTTACTTACAGATTTTTCGTAGATGTTTCCTCTTTGCTTCAAACAGGAAATTTAACTTAATATGCCACTGTTTCCTACTTAATATCCATAAGAGATAAAAACAAAGTTATATTATGACTTAGGTTTTAACTATTTATACTAAATCTCAGGTTGAGAAGAAAAAGTGAAGTCACTCAGCTGTGTCTGACTCTGCGACCCTGTGGACTGTAAACTACCAGGCTTCTCCGTCCATGAGATTTTCCAGGCGAGAGTACTGAAGTGGATTGCCATTTCCTTCTCCAGGAGATCTTCCTGACTCAGGGATTGAACTTAATATCCATAAACGATAAAAAACAAAGTTAAATTATGATCTGCTGCTGCTGCTGCTGCTAAGTCACTTCAGTCGTGTCCAACTCTGTGCAACCCCATAGACGGCAGCTCACCAGGCTCCCCCGTCCCTGGGATTCTCCAGGCAAGAACACTAGAGTGGGTTGCCATTTCCTTCTCCAATGCATGAAAGGGAAAAGTGAAAGGGAAGTCGCTCAGTCGTGTCCGACTCTTCGAGACCCATGGACTGCAGCCTTCCAGGCAAGAGTGCTGGAGTGGGGTCCCATCGCCTTCCAAAATTATGATCTAGATTTTAACTATTTATACTAAATTTCAGACTGAGAAGAAAAAATATACCTCAAATGCCTTTGAGAAAAAGTAATGAGTTTGATTAGGTAGTAAATATTCAGTTTCTATTTTGGCATATCGATCAGTAACTCCATTTCTCAATCTTATATGAAAGGCCACCCTACCTGGATCTAGTGGATTTTTTAAATTTAGAGAGTCTTCAATAAACATGTGTTTAATAAATAAGTGAAAAGATTAATTTGTGGAGTATATGCCACACAGTACCTTTCCGAGTATTCACATATACTGAAACACACTTCTGCACATACATGAGGAACTGTATGCTAAAATGCAGAGAATCCAATGATGAATGAGACAAAAATTATCTTAGCTATGTCATTCCCAGTGAGGATGAGAAATCATAAACATATTTTTTAAAAGACAAAAAAATTACAACTTTTGATAAATTCAATAATATCAAATTAGTACAGAACTGGAGTGGGAGTGATCACATATTTCCTTTAGAGATAGGGAAAGTCTTCCTGAGGAAGTGAATCTCTAAGTTGAAATCTCAAAGAAAAAAGGAGCTAGCCAATCTCAAGGAAAAAAGGAACTAGCAAATTCTGGAACATTCATACTCTAGAATTACTCTTCTCCAGCAATGTTCTTCCTATGCAAGGCTCTTGAGCAGAGAACTGGAAAGGAGTCCAAAAGGAAGGTGAGAAAAAGTCCTGGCTTTCACAAATAAAAATATATTCAATTCTGAAAACTAAAGATGAATAAATATTACATGGATCCTAATAAAACTTATGCAGTACATTTTAAAATATATTGAATTTCACTTAAAAGAAAAATTAATCACTTGCAATTAGCATCTGTTCATTAATAACAAGTGTAGCCAAATTCAACTAAGTTTCTATATTGATCATGCTGTAAAATTGCCAAGGACAATTTCTGAACTTCCACAGGGCATTTGAAATCCTATAGTGTGCATAACTGAGGGAAACATATCTCAGGGAATAATAAAGTTATGTAGATATATAATTGACAATTGGTAATAATGCTAAATTAAGAAGTTTTCTCCAGTGACATGCTGTAGAAGCCCACCTCCCTATTTTAAGTATTAAATAATAAACCCAGATAATGACACAGGCATTACTGGTAGCATCTGTGACCTCTGGAAGGAACTAGAGCATTACCAGCTAGAAAGAATGTTTACCAACAGGTCTTTCTGTAGCTTTTACCTCTGCACTCCAGTTTGATCATCTGGAAAGGTACAGAATACTTTCAATCCTTCTTCAATGTAACATCCCCCTGAACATTTGAGGGAAAATATCAAATTGACACCCATTTTTTTTTTTTTGTGGTTAATGATTCCTTATATCTTTGCCTCTTTCTCTTATTTTTTACCATTTTGGTTAAGCTTCTCTACACACATTTCAGTTTACCTATATGCAACTTAAGGTGTGGTTCCAGGCAGTGAGAACAGTATGCCCCAAAGATGGTCGATCAGTTCTCTAATATTTCAAACTAGGAGCTAGATAATGGCAAGGAGCTCAGTCACCAGTAAATTGGCTTCATAGCTTTTAAGGTCTCTAGCATGGTAAACTGGAGAAGGCAATGGCACCCCACTCCAGTACTCTTGCCTGGAAAATCCCATGGACGGAGGAGCCTCATAGGCTGCAGACCGTGGGGTTGCTGAGAGTCGGACACGACTGAGCAACTTCCCTTTCACTTTTCATTTTCATGCATTGGAGAAGGAAATGGCAACCCACTCCAGTGTTCTTGCCTGGAGAATCCCAGGGACGGGGGAGCCTGGTGGGCTGCCATCTCTGGGGTCGCACAGAGTTGGACACGACTGAAGCGACTTAGCAGCAGCAGCAGCATGCTAAACATCATCCATTAACAAAATTCAATGAACATTAAGATTATGTGAACATAAGAATGAATTAAGTACTGTATAATTTGTTATCAGTAATTCTGAATCCACAGATACAGAGAAATATCAGGAAAGGAATATCAGATTAAACAAAAAAAATTTCAATTAAAAAATTCTACCAGTAATATGATATAGTGAAGCCTTTTTCACGGAAGTTGCTCTGTTCTTAATTAGTAAAGCAGTTTCCTATATACTATTCTATGCTTTGGGTTAATGCTTTACCTCTATCGAAGCATCTACATTTGCTCATTGATCAGGATAACTGAACCTGGTTTATGGGTGTGACATAGCAATTAAAAACATTTTTAAATGTCACTGAGGTATTTCTAGGTGGGCTGAATTAATTTATCTTTAATGTGTATTATACTAAATACAACTGTGACAACTTTTCAAAAACATATTGGCACTGAGAAAATGTGATATTTATATCAAAATAGATCACATATCTTGAGTTTAGGCTCTCAATTCTTTTCTACCTTGATTTTCTCATCTTAGAAATATATTTTGAATCTATTACCATACTCTTCCCAGTGTAGTTTTGCAATTATTCCTTATCTTTTGTGAAGAAATAAAGATCTGAATGACAAAATGAGTGATTATATAAATAACTGATTGGATAAATGCAATGAGTATTTGTTGAGCACTTGGTTTCTGTGAGAGATAAAGCTCAAGAAAAACAGAGCCTTGAGATTTCACTAAGCAATTGTTACAAATTGGATACAGTTGAAGTCAATTGAATTTGTAATAGTTAACATATATTCCTTGAAGTGTATATTAAGGTTGCCAGTGGGAATCAGGAGGTCAAAGGGTCAGAATAGATGCATGATTATTCTCCAGTATGGCTCAGCACACACTCTCATAACTGTAGATTTTATAAATTCCTAAAGTCCTGAGAAAGGGATGGTTCTAATAATCATCTAATAATCATCTTATGAATTACCAAAGAATTTAGTACTGTGGGCATTTGAGAATAATTGTGAATTGTTTGAATAGCAAACTGATTATAAGATTGTCCTCATCATAACAATAATTGAGCATGACAGCTTGATAATAATGCATCTGTGAATTTGAAAGGCAAAAATATATGCCATGTATTTCACAGATGTAATTGCCTTTGTTCATACAAATACTGAAAGCAAGATTTGTTTATCTCCATTTTTAAGAAGTACAAAATTGGTGATTTTTTAATTATTATTATTATTTGAAAATGAACCCCTCCCATACACACAGATATGAATCCAAGAGTAAAAATTACCCATTGTAAATAAAAGGAGCAAATGAAATTTGCCTTGGTGTTTGTCCACCAAAGGAATAAGTTTTACGTTTTTGATATATATTATTTCATATTTCTCTCTAGGCCTGCAAAATTCATAGTTTTGGTATATTTTAAATAAAGTCAGATATACATGAATATGCAGTATATATATTACAATACATATATTTTTCAATGTTTTTCAACACAATAGAATCAAATTCTTCCTTAATGCTTTAAAAAAATATTTTTATGTATTTATTTTTGGCTACACTGAGTCTGTTGCTGTGAGGGCTATTCACCAGTTGCAGCGAGCAGGGGCTACTCTCTGGTTGCAGTATGCACGCTTCTCATTGTGGTGGCTTCTCTTTTGTGGAGCATGGGTCTAGGGCATATGGGCTTCAGTAGTTGTAGCACATGGGCTCAGTATTGCAGCTCATGAGCTCTAGAACATAGGGTCAATGGCTGTGGCACAAGAGACTAGTTGCTCCGCGGAATGTAGAATCTTCTTGGACCAGGAGTTGAACTTGTGCTTCTTGTTTTGGCAAGTGGATTCTTTACCACTGAGCCACCAGGGAAGCCCTTTTTAAATTCTTGTTTTCATTTTTTAATCTATTTGGCTGTGCTGGGTGCTGCAAGTCTTAACTGAGGCACACAGGACCTTCGATCTTTGTTGAGGGCATGTTGGATCTTCAGCTGCAGCATGCAAACTCTTAGTTATGGTAGTTCCCTGACCAGGGATCAAACCCAGCCCCCTGCATTGGGAGCTTGGAATATTGACCACTGGACCACGAGGTGTCTCCTCGATGCTTTTTAAAGCTAAAACGTTTTGTGTACGCCTTTTCAGGAAAGTGTATATATAAAGATTCATTCCTTTTTAATTGACATAGTATGTGGCATTTATGTTCATACTTCATTCAGCCAATTTCCTACTAAAGTCAATTTAGACAGATTCTAATGTTTATTAAAAACAAGACTGAAACAAATACTATGCACATATTTTTCTACTTTAAAAAAATTTTTCAAGTTATTATTTTTGTAGAACCATTTCTTAGGATTGTTGGGTCAAAAAGTTTGGGAAATTTGTATAAAAACTGACTTGAAGTGTAAAGTGTAAGTCATTCAGTTGTATCTGACTCCTTGTGACCACATGGACTGTACCCCACAAGGTTCCTCTGTCCATGGGATTCTCCAGGCAGGAAAACTGGAGTGAGTAGCCATTCCCTTCTCCAGGGAATCTTCCCAACCCAGGGATTGAACTCAGATCTCCTGCATTGCAGGCAGATTCTTTACCTTCTAAGCCACCAGGGAAGCCTGTTCTAAGATATACACCTATCAAAATTATTACCCCCCATTCTTTCAAAAATAAATGTCCTTAAACTTTAATTTATAAAATTTCTACTTTACTAGAAAAACAAAATTGATAACCCGTCACTGTTTTTATTTCATGTTCAGAGAGACAATTTGTATTTAAAGTCAACATACAGGTAGTGAACAACTAGATTTGTCCTCAGGAGATGATTTTTGACTGATCTTTCAGACACAGACAGTGGGATTAGCAAACAGCAGTGAATAATGAAATAATGACAGTTTATTTGACTTTTGATTTCTCAGAACCTTTCAGTACCCTTTCATTTACTTCCTCTGTTGAGGGTGAGACTTAGGTCTTAAAAACCAAGGTTTGTGGATAAAAATGTTACTCACCCCTCTTACATCAAAAACAATCATTTTTACCCTTGAGATGTTTATAGTTTAGTGATGAGTCTCATATGTAAACCAAATAAAAATTTTAAATGTAAAACCATAGGGATGGCATTGTATAGAATTCACAGATACAGAAGTAAAGTAGGAGAAAATTAATTGCAAAGCCCTCAGTTAACAGGACAGCTAAAGATTTGCTTTTGGTTTTAAATCAGAGAATGCACCTTTAGATCTTCATGTTTATCCGTGTTATCAAAGAGAGCATTATAGGAAGTCAGAAAATTGTGCAGTCATCAGCAAGTAAGCTAAACTCATTGTGGCTAGTAAATTAGAAAGATAAGAAAGCAAAGTTTAGCCCACAAATAGAAACTGATAAAAGAAAGAAAGCAATCACTTTCCCTCAACACTGGTCACCAACAAAGAGTGCAAAGGGCAGCATTTAAGATCTGTGCAGTTTTAGGTTTGCAGCTATATTTACCATGCACTCTATCTCTGTTGTTGTTCTGCTGGCAGAATTTGACCTTCAGAACCACCTTTTAGAGATAATAATAATGATTTATACACACTTAAAAATCAGAGGAAAATAAGAGTTTTACACAAATAGTTTGTATCTTCAGAAAATTAAGCTCATGTCCAAATACAACACTATCAAGTAAGTAGGCAAAATGTAAATATCTTTGAAAAATACACCTCTAGCAGCCAAACTGAATATTTGGTGGGGAGTAGAAGCCGTCAACGGAGAAGGCAATGGCAACCCACTCCAGTACTCTTGCCTGGAGGGTCCCATGGGCGGAAGAGCCTGGTAGGTTGCAGTCCATGGGGTCACTAAGAGTTGGACATGACTGAGAGACTTCACTTTCACTTTTCCCTTTCATGCATTGGAGAAGGCAATGGCAACCCACTCCAGTGTTCTTGCCTGGAGAATCCCAGGGACGGAGGAGCCTGGTGGGCTGCTGTCTCTGGGGTCGTACAGAGTCGGACACAACTGAAACGACTTAGCAGCAGCAGCAGCAGAAGCCGTCAAAAGCCTAAGCATGTACAATAATTCAACACATGGAGATAGACATACACATATACATACTTAGTTTTAGCCACTGAATCTCTCATCACATTGATCTCAAACATATATTCACACATCAGGTCATGTTTATAATATGGATGAATTTCTTTAGCTCTGTTTCAAAACTGAAAGACTGTCTCCTTGGAGCTAATCTGACCCTGACTTAAAGCTCCGGACACACACTGAAAAAAACCCTCTTCTGATGTGTCAAGTTCTTTTACCTGAATATCTGACTTGATAACCCACCAAATACCAAGGCTTTCTGGGACGGAGTATTTGTTTTCTGATTGAGTTGCTGCTTCAAGTGGGATGTGGGATCTTTTCTTGTAGCATGTGGGCTCCAGAGAGCAGCGGACCCAGTAGTTGCCACACATGGGCTTAGTTGCTCCATGGCATATGGGATCTTAGTTCTCCAAGCAGGGATCAAACGCACATTCCCTGTATTGCAAGGTGAATTCATAACCACTGGACCACCTGGAAAGATCTGCTATAAGATTTTTAATGACCTCTTACTGATTACCAAAGGCCAAGGTAAAGAGTAAAATCACATGGACCTTCGGATATTTTAAATTTAGGAAGTGTAATTAGCCTAATGGAGAAGGAAATGGCAACCCACTCCAGTATTCTTGCCTGGAGAATCCCATGGACAGAGGGGCCTGGTGGGCTGCTGTCCATAGGGTCGCACAGAGTTGGACACGACTGAAGCAACTTAGCATGCATGCATGCATTGGAGAAGGAAATGGCAACCCACTCCAGTGTTCTTGCCTGGAGAATCTCAGGGACAGAAGAGCCTGGTGGGCTGCCGTCTATGGGGTCGCACAGAGTCTGGCATGACTGAAGCAACTTAGGAGCAGCAGCAGGGTCAATTAGCCTAAAGATGTCTTTATTTCTTAAATTCATACTCTTTACTGTATCAATATGAGCTTTTCTTTTTTAATTATGGAGGAGCAGATTGCTTTAAAAGGGGTACAGTTTAAACTCTGAAGTAATAGATGAAAGATTCACTGATTCAAAGCAAGATGCATGTTGTATGTGCTAAGGCACTTAAGTCATGTCTGACTCTTTATGACCCCACGGACTGTAGCATGCCAGGATCCTCTGTCCATGAAATTTTCCAGACAGGAACACTGGAGTGGGTTGCCATGCCGTCCTCCAGGGGATCTTCCAACCCAGGGGTCAAGCCCACATCTCTAGCATCTCCCGCACTGGCAGGCGGCTTCTTTACCACTTGCACACTACCTGGGAAGCCCATCGACTTTAGAGCATGGGCCTAATCCACCTCAAACATAAAAGGTGAGCGGAGATGGGGGTGTAGGGAAGGGATATTGAGTTGGCGTTCACAGGGGATTAATCAGGAAACCAGGTAAGGCCCAAGCAGTGTGATGCACACTTATGCTAGCACTGCATAGACTTTAGACAACTCTCTTCCAACAAGAGCAGGCATGTACTTTGGAAAATTAAGAGGAATGAATGGAAAGAACACATTCTGAAAAAATAAAAATAATAAAAAAAAAAGAACACATTTCAAACTTGCACAATAGAAAGCACATAAAACAGTAAGTGCCTATATAAACTGTAAAGATTTTCTTAGGACAGAAGCGACTCCACATTCTCCAAACAACTTCATTTCAAATGGTTGGTGAAGGTACATTCTTTATCTTCAATACTAGTTCATTTATTATAGGCAGTGTAACAATTGTCAGATATTTTAGAAATAGTGCTAATATGGGCACACACTAGAAAATCTTTAATGCTTAACAAGAGGAAAACTTTATAGAGTGTGAAAAAATCCTATTGCAATCATATCTTCATTTTTCCCTTGGTGATTTTTATGTTAGAATGACTGCTGTGATTTTAATACTAACACAATCTGTTCACCCAGACCTAGGAGAGAGTGATTAGAGTTTTATAATAATACACAAGATTCTTTATTAGAAAGATTTAACATTGTCAGAAAAACTTGAAGTTGCAGCTGTTTCACTCTACACAGGTTTATCCTCTAGGTATCCCTTTGCTGTGCTATGCTTAGTTGCTCAGTCATGTCCGACTCTCTGTGATCCCATGAACTGTAGCCAGCCAGGATCCTCTGTCCATGGGGATTTTCCTTGCAAAAATACTGGAGTGGATTGCCTTGCCCTCTTCCAGGGGATCTTCCCAACCCAGGAATCAAACGGGGTCTCCTGCTTTACAGCAGATTCTTTACCAGCTGAGCTACCAGGGAAGCCCAGGTATCCCTTTATTCAAATATAACTGATTGAGGATAGAAGTGTAAACAAACATGTTAATTTATTCATTTTGCATTATGTTTTTCCTGACTTTGGGCAATGACCAGATTTAAAGGTTAAGTTTTTTTCAACTTAATTAATAATTCCTCACAAAATTCCAATATGATGACAATAAATGGGAAAAGAAGTAATTGAGCACAAAAGTTTTGTTTTTATTTAATTATCTGCTATGCATTTTGGAGTAAGACTGTCCCCAATAAAGGATACAGCTAAAGGATAAATTTCTTTTAAAAATAAATTTAGGATAAATATCATTAAGCATTAATCACTGAATCAATTAAAATTTCACGTATGTATATATATGCATATATATCCAAAGCCTCTTTTGAGTACTTATGATGAACAAGTGGTACTGACGGAAAAGAAAAGTAGCGAATAGATTTGGATGTAAAATTTGCCTCTGCCTTTCAGGAATTTATATTCTATTACATTTTGGAGTAGTCCCAGACCTTAAAGAATGTACAGTCTAGCAGAGTGTTAAACTTAACACAAGTGAACAAAATTACAGGACAAATAACAGTTTAATGTAGTGTAGTAGAAAATACATGTGCTGCAGAAATTCAAAGACTGGTTGGTTTGTTAGAGGAAGCTTCTCAGAAAAGGTAAGACTTGGGTCAGTAGCATTTATCAGTGTATTATTTATGTTTGGTTGTATGAAACAGAGACTTGATGGCAGTATAGCTTAACCAAAAGAGAGATTATTTTTCCCATGAAACAAGGAATATAGAGGTAGACAGCTTAGGGAAGTAGAAAGGCTCCAAGACATTGTTACATCCTGGATACTTCTCTCACTCTGCCAGTCTTACCATCTTTAGCCTGCTGGTTATAACTAAGTCTGGCATTGCCAGCAGAGCATCTCTGTTCCAGACAGATGATAGGCAAAGGGAAGCCTGTTACTACTAATGTTAGTCACTCATTCATGTCTAACTCTTTGCAACTCCATGGACTGTAGGCCACCAGGCTCCTCTGTCCATAGAGTTCTCCAGGCAAGAATACTAGAATTGGTAGCCATTTCCTTATCCAGGGGATCTTCCCAACCCAGGGATTGAAGCTGGGTCTCTTGCATTGCAGGCAGATGCTCTACCATCTGAGCTGCCAGGGAAGCCCAGAGAAAAGCCTACCTTTTCTGAAAGCTTCTAGTGAATTCAGCTCTCATTATCGAATCATGTCATACAGTCATCTCTACATACAAGGGATCAGGGAAAACGTGTTCTATTTTAACTATCTACAGTGGCATACTTATGCAACAGAAAAAAAGGAATAAGGGTGAAATGTATATTCAGAAAGCAACATGCATTATCACTTAAGACATGTCCAAAAGTTTCAAAAAACAAAATGTAATGTGATGGTGAAATCAAACAGGGACCTGTGGGGCTCCTGGGCATGAAAGGCTTTCCATGTCCCCCCCTTCCTTTTAGGAAACAGATTCTAGCCTCCATGACCTTCCTTGAGTTCCAAAGGGCAGATGTGAACAGTTACTAGTCCAGGAAGGAAAGGGATAGAGAGTCAAGAGAGGAACAGCCAAGAAACATTAGTCTACCCTTGGGGAGGGTCCTGGTTCCCCCTCTAGGGATATACATAATAATATCTTTAAGTTCTTCATTAATGTCCTTTCTTTATAGGGAACTGGAATGCAAAATTATTTTTTCATTCCAATCCCAAAGAAAGGCAATGCCAAAGAATGTTCAAACTATCTCACAAATGCACTCATCTCACACACTAGTAAAGTAATGCTTAAAATTCTTCAAGCCAGGCTTCAACAGTACATGAACCATGAACTTCCAGATGTTCAAGCTGGTTTTAGAAAAGGCAGAGGAACCTGAGATCAAATTGCCAACATCTCTTGGATCATTGAAAAAGCAAGAGAGTTCCAGAAAAACATCTAATACTGCTTTATTGAATACTAAAGACTTTGACTGTGTAGATTACAACAAACTGTGGAAAATTTTTAAAGAGATGGCCGTACCAGACCACCTTATCTGCCTCCTGAGAAATCTGTATGCAGGTCAGGAAACAACAGTTAGAACTGGACATGGAACAACAGACTGGTTCCAAATAGGAAAAGGAGTACATCAAGGCTGTATATTGTCATCCTGCTTATTTAGCTTATATGCAGAGTACAACATGCAAAATGAGGGCTGGATGAAGCAGAAGCTGGAATCAAGATTGCTGGAAGAAATATCAATAACCTCAGACATGCAGATGACACCACCTTTATGGCAGAAAGCAAAGAACTAAAGAGCCCCTTGATGAAAGTGAAAGAGGAGAGTAAAAAAGTTGGCTTAAAACTCAACATTCAGAAAACGAAGATCATGGCATCTGGTCCCATCACTTCATGGAGAATAGATGGAAACAGTGGCAGACTATTTTTGGGGGCTCCAAAATCACTGCAGATGGTGACTGCAGCCATGAAATTAAAAGACACTTGTTCCTTGGAAGAAAAGTTATGACCATCCTAGACAGCTTATTAAAAAGCAGAAACATTACTTTGCCAACAAGGGTCCATCTAGTCAAAACTATGGTTTTTCCAATAGTCATGTTTGGATGTGACAGTTGGACTATAAAGAAAGATGAGTACTGAAGAATTGATGCTGTTGAACTGTGGTGTTGGAGAAGATTTTGAGAGTCTCTTGGACTGCAAGGAGATTCAACATGTCCATCCTAAAGAAAATCAGTCCTGAATATTCATTGGAAGGACTGATGCTGAAGCTGAAACTCCAATACTTTGGCCACCTGATGCGAAGAACTGACTCATTGGGAAAGACCCTGATTCTGGGAAAGATCAAAGGTGGGAGGAGAAGGGGAAGACAGAGGATGAGAATGAATCACCAACTTGATGAATATGAGTTTGAGTGAGCTCCGGAAGCTGGTGATGGACAGGGAAGCCTGGCATGGTGCAGTCCATGGGGTTGCAAAGAGAGGCTGAACTGAACTGAAGCTCTTCATGGGCTTCCCTGGTGGCTCAGAGGTTAAAGCGTCTGCCTGGAATGTGGGAGACCGGGGTTCGATCCCTGGGTCAGGAAGATCCCTTGGAGAAGGAAATTGCAACCCACTCCAGTACTCTTGCCTGGAGAATCCCATGAAGGGAGGAGCCCGGTGGGCTACAGTCCATGGAGTCACAAAGAATCAGACAGGACTGAGCAAGCAACTTCACTTTCAAGCTCTTCATATAATTAAACCCATCAAAGGAAGATGTCAGCATTCATCATACCAGAGATTACCTGAGGTTAGACTAAAGGAATGGAGAAGCTTATCAAAAGATTATCTGAGACCAGATTAAAAGGATTGGAGCACTTTAATTTATCAGCAACCCCACCTTTGAACTATCCCTATAAAGCGAAAATGTTGGTTGCTCAGTGTGTCTGACTCTTTGCGACCCCAAGGACTGTAGCTGGCCAGTCCATGGAGCTCTTCTGTCCACGGAATTATCCAGGCTGGAGTGGGTAACCATTCCCTTCTTCAAGGGATCTTCCTGACCCAGGGATCAAACCTGGGTCTCCCACATTGCAGGCAGATTCTTTATCATCTAAGCCACCAGGGAAGCCCATCCCTACAAAATGTCTCACTAAGTCCTCCCAGGCTAGGACACACAGTTTTTGAGGCCAGGAGACTGCTGCATCCCCCTTTGCCTGTCAAGGCAATAAAGCTATTCTTTTCTACTTCACTCAAAACTCTGTTTCCTGGATTTGATTCAGCAACAGTGCAGAGGCATCAATAAGTAGTAATGAACTATTAGAAGTTCCTTAACAAGGCAATTTGGCAGAGAACCAGTGCTTCATAAAACTGAGTTTGGCAGCAGTGATATGGAAAACAGAGAGGCAATCATGGAAGGATGCAGGAGAATGACCTAGAACAATGCTGCAGTCTCATATAAAATGTTAAGGAGAGTCTGTTTGTATACTGATAGAAATAAGGAAACAGTAGAGGAGATATTTCCATATCTGAACAGGATGCCATTTTACACAGGTGTTGAAGGACAGAGAAAAGTAAAGAGTACACATTTTCCAATCTGTGAAAGTTTTAAAGTATTAATAAGATTGGTCTGCTGATTTGAAAACTAAAACATAGGAAAGGTCAGATATGCGTCCAACTTTACAAAGCATCAGTGATACAAACTTGACCAAACTCATTTTCCAACTCAGTCTAGTACTACACCATTTTCATGTATCATTTTCATGATATATTATATTTTACATATATGTATTTTTAATAAGAATTTACATTTTATAGATATATAAATTCTTTTGACTTGCATGATGATTAGGAATCTAGAATCTAGTAAGTTTTAGATTATTTTTATGACTATTTCTTATCTTACAAAATATTTATAGTATATTTATGCTACTATAGTATAAGAATTTTGCTGGAAATTACATTCCTAGCCTGCAGGAACAAGAAGTAAACAAGATATATGGGCCTCCTGTAAAAGATTAGAGAGTGAAGAGAATTATCCTGTACTGATAGAGACTGAGAATACTTTATTTGCATACTTATCATAGAAAAGTTGCTACAAGCAAAGAAATTATTATAGAGGAGTTATTTAAAAAGTTCCGGTGTTGACTTTTTGATAAAATGCCATTCAGTGTTATAGTAGTTACGTTATGAAAGTTTTACCTCTGTTTCCCAGCCCTGTAGTGCTCTCTGTATCCCTACAATTCTCAAGACCAATTTACTCTAAAGAGAGAAGACATTTCACAGAAGACATACCTTGCTCTCAAGGTTTTCCTATTACAGATTCTGACCAAAGTAGCAAAAACCACTGATTTCTCATCTGCTTCTCCCACTTCACACTCATTAAAATTAACCTCTGCTATCTTCATTTTTTTAGGTCTTCACTTTTTTCTTAAGAATGGGTCAATAAATTTGGGTTGATATGTTTACTTTCAATAATGACATATTATTTCCTCCCTGATTATGTTTCTTTTTAATCATGCACCTTAATGGAATAAATAAAATGGTATTTCAGACTTAATAGGAAAATAGGAATTGTACATCTCTTCAGGTGCAATCACAACACATCATTCATTTATGCAATTAACAAATATATCTGAGTTATCTACTACATGTTAAACACCAAAGATACAAGTTCAAGAAAACTAGTCAAGATTCCTTCCCTCATGACGCTTAAAGTAGGGTGGAGACTAGACATTAACCACATAAACAAATGTAACATTCCAAACTGTGATAAATTCTATAAATACAAAGCACAAGCTTCCGTGAAAAATGATAAAGGTGAGACTTCTGAGGGACAGAACAGGGAGAGAGATTTACTTATGAATATTTCTGCACTTATATGATTTTTAACCCCAAATTTCACTAAATGGTCTTTTCTGTTTCTTATTCTGGAATTATTATGACACTTATAATTTGATATAAATACCTTAAATTTGGTATTTATAAGGAGGCAATGGCACCCCACTCCAGCACTCTTGCCTGGAAAATCCCATGGATGGAAGAGCCTGGTGGGCTGCAGTCCATGGGGTCGCTAAAAGTCGGACACGACTGAGCGACTTCGCTTTCACTTTTCACTTTCATGCATTGGAGAAGGAAATGGCAACCCACTCCAGTGTTCTTGCCTGGAGAATCCCAGGGACGGGGCAGCCTGGTGGGCTGCCGTCTCTGGGTTCGCACAGAGTCGGACACGACTGAAGTGACTTAGCAGCAGCACCTTAAATTTATAGCTAAAACAGTTTCTCCTCTATGTGTGTTTGAAGACAGTGCATCGATTGCAGTTTACAAATAATACAGTAGTTTTTTTTTTTTTTTTTTTAAGTTCATGCTGAAAAGAATTATCCTAAAAGTGATATAGCATATTTTAGGTCACAGTCTGAATTTTTCCAGTATATAAACTCTGGAAAGCATAATTTCTCCACTTGTTCATGAACGATGTTTAGCATTTTCAGAAAATCCTAAAAGTTTCTAATTTTGAGTGAGTTTAGAGAAGTAAACAGAGGCTATATACATGCCACACAAATGATTAAGGAGTTGGCAAATAGGTCTTTTGAGTAATGCTAAGATGAAAGAAACTGAAATAATTTAGCTTACAGTAGAGAAAATTTTGTGGTATATATTAATAGTTTTCAAATGTGTAAAAGATTAGGAAGGAAGAGATGGTAACCAGATGTTCCTGATCTCTACAGTGGAAAGAACAAGATTAAATCAGCTTAAAGTTTAACTGAAGAGATCAAGGACAGATATAACTTTCAGAAAATAAGGTACTATAAGCACAACAGCAGACCACCAAAGGCAATTACACAGTCTCTGACATCTGCCTGATACTGTTTATATACAGATCTGCTTAAGGGTTCCTCTTGCCTTATTTTTGCTCTGATTATTTGCATACAATATTGGGAACAAGATTTCCTGAGAGGAGTCAACTAAAAACCAAACTACTCGTAAGATTTACATAGTCAGAGAAAGAAGAAAAGCAACAGATTTCAAAATCATTACAATGACTTCATATTTGCCCTCAGGAAGCAGAACAGGAGTGAAGTCCAAAATGAACTGAGATCATGTCTTTAAACTCATTTATTTTTCCACCATGGAATCCAAGATTATTTGGAGGTTAATTCCTTTTGAGGCACCAGTATGGAAGAAATTTGACTCATGAACTCAAGGAGGCAAGAATATACAATGGATTAAAGACAATCTCTTTAACAAGTGGTGCTGGGAAAACTGGTCAACCACTTGTAAAAGAATGAAACTAGAACACTTTCTAACACCATACACAAAAATAAACTCAAAATGGATTAAGGATCTAAATGTAAGACCAGAAACTATAAAACTCCTAGAGGAGAACATAAGCAAAACACTCTCCGACATACATCACAGCAGGATCCTCTATGACCCACCTCCCAGAATATTGGAAATAAAAGCAAAAATAAACAAATGGGACCTAATTAAACTTAAAAGCTTCTGCACAACAAAGGAAACTATAAGCAAGGTGAAAAGACAGCCTTCAGAATGGGAAAAAATGATAGCAAATGAAGCAACTGACAAACAACTAATCTCAAAAATATACAAGCAACTCCTACAGCTCAACTCCAGAAAAATAAATGACCCAATCAAAAAATGGGCCAAAGAACTAAATAGACATTTCTCCAAAGAAGACATACAGATGGCTAACAAACACATGAAAGGATGCTCAACATCACTCATTATCAGAGAAATGCAAATCAAAACCACTATGAGGTACCATTTCACGCCAATCAGAATGGCTGCGATCCAAAAGTCTACAAGCAATAAATGCTGGAGAGGGTGTGGAGAAAAGGGAACTCTCTTACACTGTTGGTGGGAATGCAAACTAGTACAGCCACTATGGAGAACAGTGTGGAAATTCCTTACAAAACTGGAAATACAACTGCCTTATGATCCAGCAATCCCACTGCTGGGCATACACACCAAGGAAATCAGAATTGAAAGAGACACATGTACCCCAGTGTTCATCGCAGCACTGTTTATAATAGCCAGGACATGGAAGCAACCTAGATGTCCATCAGCAGATGAATGGATAAGAAAGCTGTGGTACATATACATGATGGAGTATTACTCAGCCATTAAAAAGAATACATTTGAATCAGTTCTAATGAGGTGGATGAAACTGGAACCTATTATACAGAGTGAAGTAAGCCAGAAAGAAAAACACCAATACAGTATACTAACACATATATATGGAATTTAGAAAGATGGTAACAAATAACCCTGTATGCTGCTGCTGCTGCTAAGTCGCTTCAGTCGTGTCTGACTCTGTGTGACCCCATAGGCGGCAGCCCACCAGGCTCCCCTGTCCCTGGGATTCTCCAGGCAAGAACACTGGAGTGGGTTGCCATTGCCTTCTCCAATGCATGAAAGTGAAGAGTGAACGTGAAGTCGTTCAGTCGTGCCCAACTTTTAGCGACCCCATGGACTGCAGCCTACCAGGCTCCTCCATCCATGGGATTTTCCAGGCAAGAGTACTGGAGTGGGTTGCACGAGACAGCAAAAGAGACACTGATGTATAGAGCAGTCTTTTGGACTCTGTGGGAGAGGGAGAGGTTGGGATGATTTGGGAGAATGGCATTGAAACATGTATAATATCATATAAGAAACGAGTCGCCAGTCCAGGTTCGATGCATGATACTGGATGCTTGGGACTGGTGCACTGGGAGGACCCAGAGGGATGGTACGGGGAGGGAGGAGGGAGGAGGGTTCAGGACGGGGAACACGTGTAGATATTAAAGAAGAAGGAAAATTTAAAAAAATAAAAAAATAAAAAAAATAAAATAAAATTGAGCAATTCTTCAACAGTTCTTGGATCTTGATAACACATAATAGAGCCTTTGAGAAACAAACTTAGTAATACAAAACTAATTTATTTTTCACGCCTTTATAAGTTAGTGATTAAGAATTAAAGTAAATGGAGCAAAATAGAGCCATGAACAATACAGGAGCAACAAATGGTGAGTATCTACCATGTTTTGAAGCTTGATATTTATGATAATAATAGCAGTTATACTATCGTGTACATGGGTACCAGTAAATGTGATACATAGTTTATTTAATCTTCACAACATCCTTGTAAATTGAGTACTGATTACCTCTAAATTACAGATAAGTAAACTAACTTAAATGAAAGGGTAAATTTGCCAAGTAAATGACAGTGCTTGAATGAAATATAGGTCCTTTTGATTTCAGAGGATAAATTCTCAACTGCTATAAAATACATTTACCAAAATTCAATGACGTTTACACTACTCTGTTGTAGAGAAACTTCCAGAAGAAATTCCTCTTGCCATTCAGATGCTAAAAATGACTTTCTCTTGAAGAAATGAAAGTAAAATTATAATTTATTATGATCTATTTCCTACTTTAATATGTGTCCTAAATTAAAGTCTGTGAAATTCAGTTTTTCAATTAATAGGATTATTACTGCCAATCTTTGAAAGACTTTATGTAAATTGATTGAGATGAAGGTTTTAATTACTTTAATCCACAGCACCAGAGAGGGATGGCAAGAGTTTCAGGTGTGACCAAATAGTTTATAAAATATAAGCAGTAAGCAAAAGGAATTGGATTAAAAAAATAGACTAATAATTAAACACAAAAGTTCATGATACTTCAGATTAAAAGAAATTTTCTCCATGATTTAATATTATGTCTATAATCTTCCCCATATCCAAATTGTCACTATCCTTAATTGAGCCTTTAAAAAATATCTAGAATATGTATTTTTTTTATAAAACTGTGCTCCCTCTTCCTATATCTTCACTGTTTAGTTGCATTTATATACTATTCTTGGATTAATTTTCTTGAAATATGGCTATAGTCATACTCACTGCTCAAAATTTCTTGATGATTTCCCATTGCCACCATAAAATATCATAATGTCATCATTATTGATTTCAACTTTCTTTTCTTTTACTTACCACATTCTATGTGCCAAAAACTATAATAAACACACTGAACATTCTGTCTCACTTTATTCTCATAAATATGTTGAAATCTATAGGTTACTATCATTATCTTATAGATGAGAAACTGAGGCTCTAGAGATGTTTCTGTAGATTGGCTGAAGCCATAAGACAGAACTAGGATTCAAATAAGCTTTTGCTCTGCTCCTACCAGAATAAACTCCAACTTCTTTCTCCTGGAATCTTAGATTTTAACTAATACATCCTAATGTCCTGGGTTTCATATAACTCTTCTTCAAGCATCAACATATCTCCAACTCAGCTCTTCTCAAGAGTGTGTTCTTGTTCCTCCAACTGAAAAAAACTGAACATTTCTGTGAACAGTAATACCACTATGTGCAATTTTTTTGTCATTAATTCCATAGCTGTTTAATTATGTAGTTTATTTCTTTTAAAGGCTAAACTATTTTATAATGACAAGATCTGTGTCTGACTGAAATACTCATACTTTATTCCACTGTGACCTGTTGGGAATATATTTGATTTGGAATGAAGAAATGAAATAGATGTCAATTATTATCAAGATTTTAGCTAGGCCTTAGACAGTACTACAAGAAATGAGAGATGTAGAATAAATGTTAAAGAAGGAAGTAGACTTTTCACTTCTGAGAATCTTAAGAAACAGGACAGATTTTTACCTTCCATGACAATTTCCAAGTGGTTCTATCTGAAGAATGGGGATGGGATGTAAAAGCACTGAAAACTTCTTTCCAATTATTTAACTTTCTAAATGAGTGAAGAAAGTTGAGTCCATTGAAATTAACTAAGCAGAAAATTTAGAAGAAATATAGCTATTAAGAATATATCTCAGCTTTTTTTGGGTGAATGATGAGTTTGGAGGGCTTTCCTGGTGACTCAGTGGTAAAAAAATACACCTGCCAATGCAGGAGACATGGGTTCAATCTCTGGATTGGGGAGATCCCCTGGAGAATGAGATGGCAACCCACTCTAGTATTCTTGCCTGGGAAATCCCATGGACAAAGGAGCCTGGTGAGTTACAGTCCATGGGGTCACAAAAGAGTTGGACATGACTTAGCAACTCAACAACAACAATGATGCGTTTGGAAAGAAAACTGCTCAAATCACTTCATTGCTTATCTCTTTCTGTTCATGGCAAAAACACAAACATAAAATATAAGACACAGGAAATAAATTAAATGTGTTAATATAGATTGTAGTAGTCTAAAATAATTTGCAGTAAAGCTGAGGCTATAAAGGAAAAAGGAGTTATTTCTTTAACTATTTAACCCAGAGACTCCGTGCCTCAGATTGAGTAAAGAAATTGCAGAGAATGTAGTTCTGAATGATGGTGAAGTAATACTAAGTGCAAACCTCTGATGGGTTCCTGATGAGAAAACATGCCTTAGTCACAAGTAATAAAGTCAATACAGAAGCTGTAAAAATCCATCACCAGAGGAAAACAATAATTTAAATGAGTGATAAAAAAGGCATTTCGTCTATGCATGATAAGAAACCACTGAACAAAACAAATTATACACCACTCCAGAATGGCTCAGTGCCCAAAGAAATTGCAAACAGCTTATGAAGACAGAGAAGAGAAAACCACAGAGACTCAGAAATGAAAGAAGAGTGTTCCTCATATCAATAATACAAATATTCTGTTCCTGAAAACCCCACCCAGAGTATACTGCTCAGTTGCCAAAATTGTATGTAAGGAATGCATGGCCATTAGTGATGAATATTTTGGATGAGAGAGCAGTACCATTAACAAGGCATAATCTGTCATACACATCTTGCACAGTACCTATATCACAGCAGTATCTCCAAGTTAGCATTTCCTTCTGGTAAAATTCAAATAGTTAGACAAAATATGACATGGCCTTTGCTGTTTAGAATAATATTTGTTTTTGATAGCCATTTTTGCAGGTGTTTTGTGCTTCTTAATGCCTTAAATAAAAGCAGTTTTCAGTTACTCAGATCTCATGAACTCCTCAGACATTAACGGCTATAACATCAGTTATACTTTTTATTACCAGTATTTTACATGTTTTTATTTCAGGTGTTTATTTTATTTTATTACAGTATTTACATATTACATGTTTTTATTACAGGTATTTTGTTTTTATTGCTTTGTAATTAGTATTTAGAGAGAAATTCTCACAAACTCAGAATCTAACATAAGAAGTTTAGAAATCACAAAGTTGTCAAGTGGTCATATATTTAAGAGAAATTCACAAGATTAATGGATAATAATTTACAGTATATAACTGAGTGGAAAATGTACTAGATAATAAGATCTAGGTTTATATGGTAATTCATTTATATTGAGAAAATCATCACAACTAGTTTTTAAATATGGACAATGATGACCCATTGAATAAGACTCTGGGGAATTTTGATCACTTATTAACATGGAGAAAAATGGTGAGAAAAACTTCTAAGAAAAAATTAGGTGGTTCAGAAGAGTTTTCTCACTTTGTGTCATTTGACTATCATCATTCCTTTATTCCCCTGAGCCACAGGTCCTGGAAATAACCATTATGTTTTCTGCTTGTACGAACTTGACTTTTTAAGACTGTATGTATAAATGAGAACATATGATATTTGACTCTCTGTGTCTGGCTTATTTCACTTAACATAATATTCTCCATGTCTATCCACATTGCTACAAATGGCAGGATTTTCTTTCTTTCTTTTAAGGCTAATATTCTCTGGTATATATCACATCTTTATCCATTCATCCGCTGATGGAAATGTAGGTTGTTTTTCCTATCTTGGCTATCTTGAATAATGCTGCAATGAACACAGAAGTGCAGATATTTCTTCAGGATCCTGATTTCATTTCCTTTATATACAGACCCTGAAGTGAGGTTGCTGGATCATATGACAGTTCTAATTTTCATTTTTGAGGAAACTTCATACTGTCTTTCATAATAGCTGTACCAATTTATCTTCCTATCAACAGGATACAATAATTCTTTTACTCCATTTCATCTCTAGCACTGACGACTGTAGTTGTATTTTTAATGAGTCATGTAAAAAGTATGTGGCAATATCTCATTGTGGTTTTGCTTTTTATTTCTTAATAATTACTGATATTAAACATATTTTCGTATACCTATTGATCATTTTTATGTCTTCCTTGGAGAGATGTCTATTTATGATCTTTGCCCAATTTTTATCAGATTCATTTTTGCTGTTGAGTTGTAGAAGTTTCTTAGGTATTTTAGATAGTAACTCCTCATCAGATACATGGTTTTAAAATATTTTCTCCCATTATATAGTTTGCCTATTCATTTTGTTGATTGTTTGAGTTTGATATAATTCCAATCGCTATTTTTGTGCTTGTTATCTATGCTTTTGGTGTCATATCCAAAAAATCTTTGCCAAAACCAATGTCAAGGAGTTTTTTACCCACATTTTCTTCTAGGAGTTTTGTGGGTCAGGTCTTACATTTAAGTCTTTAATCTATTTGAGTTGATTTTTGTATAGTATAAGATAGGGGTCCAATTTCATTCTTTTGTAAATGGATATCCAGTTTTCCCAACATTATTTCTCAAAGAAACTATCCTTTCCTAAGCTTGTATTCTTGGATCCCTTGTGAAAGTTAGTGAACTATAAATGTGTGGATTTATTCTTGTGTTCTCTATTCTGTTCTACTAGTCTGTGTGTCAATTTTATGCCAGTACCATAGATTTGTAGTATAATAGGAATTGGGAATTGTGATACCTCAAGTTTTTATTTTGCTTGCTTTCACTACTCAGGGTCTTTTGTGGTTTCACATGATTTTGGAGACTTTTTTTTCTATACCTCTGAAAAAAATGCCATTGGAATTTTGATAAGGATTCAATCTGTACATCACTTTGGTTAGTATGTTTATTTCAACAATATTAATTCTTGAAATCCATGACCTTGGAGTGAGTTTCCATTTATTTCTGGCTTCTAAAATTTCTTTCCTCATAGTTTTATAGTTTTCAGTACACTGATATTTCAAATTCTTGGTTAAGTTTGCTCCTAGATATTTTATTTTATTTTTTTGATGCTATTGTAAATGGGATTCTTTCCTTAGTATTTTCTTCAGGTAGTTCATTGTTAGGATTGCAACTGATTTTGTATGTTGATTGTATCTTCTGACTTCACTAAATTCATTTATCAGTTCAAATATGAGATTTTAGTGGAATATTTAGGATTCTCTATAGGAAACAGTATCAGACTTTATTTTTCTGGGCTCCAAAATCACTGCAGATAGTATTTGCAGCCAGGAAATTAAAAGACACTTACTCCTTGGAAGAAAAGTTATGACCAACCTAGATAGCATATGGAAAAGCAGAGACATTACTTTGCCAAAAAAGGTCCATCTAGTCAAGGCTATGGTTTTTCCAGTGGTCATGTATAGATGCAAGAGTTGGACTGGGAATAAAGCTGAGCACCGAAGAATTGATGCTTTTGAACTGTGGTGTTGGAGAAGACTCTTAAGAGTCCCTTGGACTGCAAGGAGATTCAACCAGTCCATTCTAAAGGAGATCAGTCCTGGGTGTTCATTGGAAGGACTGATGCTAAGGCTGAAACTCCAATACTTTGGCCACCAGATGCGAAGAGCTGACTCATTGGAAAAGACTCTGATGCTGGGAGGGATTGGGGGCAGGAGGAGAAGGGGATGACAGAGGATGAGATGGCTGGATGGCATCACTGACTCGATAGCCGTGAGTTTGAGTGAACTCCGGGGGTTGGTAATAGACAGGGATCACAGGAATGTGCTGTGATTCATGGGGTCGCAAAGAGTTGTACACGACTGAGCGACTGAATTGAACTGATATATGACTATGTCAACTACAAAGAAGGGACAATTTTATATCTTCTCTTTTGATTTGGAGAGTTTCAGTTATGCAAATATGTAAAACTTCAAGTGTAAATATCTAGTGGATAGCATGGTGCCTACAGCCAACAATACTGTATCATGTATTTAAAATTTTACAAGAAGGTAGACCTCATACAAAGTGTTATTGACACAGGAAAAAAATAATAAAAGAGAGTAGAAGGGAATTTTGGGAGTTGATGGATATGTTTACAGCCCTCATGGTTGTGTTGTTTTCATGGGTGTTTGCATGCATGTGTGCTAAGTTGCTTCAGTCATGTCCAACTCTGTGCAACCCTTGAACTGTAGCCTGCCAGGCTCCTCTGTCCATGGAATTCTCCAGGCAAGAATACTGGAGTAGATTGCCAGGCCCTTCTCCATGGGATCTTCCAGACCCAAGGATCAAACCAGCTCTCTTGCATCTCCTGAATTGGCAGGTGTGTTCTTTACCACGAGCACCACCTGGGTATACACCCATGAAGCCCTTCATGGGTATATACTTATTCCCAAACTCATTGAGTTGTATATAGTAAATAGATCCCTGGTGGTTCAGATGGTAAAGAATACACCTGCAATTCATACAATCTGGGTTTGATCCCTGGGTTGGGAAGATACTCCAGAGAAGGGAATGGACTTTCACTCCAGTATTCTTGCCTGGAGAATTACAAGGACAAAGGAGCCGAGCAGGCTACAGTCCAAGAGGTTTGCAAAGAGTCAGATATGACTGAGCAACTAACACACAACACATAGTAAGTAAGTTCAGCTTTTTACGTGACAAAAAAAAAAAAAGTAAAATAAAAATTACTTGAAGGCAAAAAAGAGAGAGATAATTGCATGATAAGTGAAGTAAAACATATAAACTAACCAACTAAAAAAAGAATTAGAGGAGGTGAATTCAAAAGTCACATGAGTCAAAAAAAGGAAATAAGGGGTAAAGAAGTTTTACAAATTAGGAGACAATTTAAGAGGACTTAGCATCAGCAAAATCAATTTTGTTAAAGAAAAAAAGGGTTTTTAATTATCCTTAGTGATATTGTGATGAAAAACACCATAAAGAATAGATTAAAATGGCAAAATGGCTACAAAAGCATAACTCATGGTCTAAAATCTCTAGCTTCAAAAGTACATAGAGTTTTTGTAAAAGGTAAAATGATCTGTAATAACACTGAAATACAAATAAGCAAAATACTATCAGAAGACTATAAAGCTTTAGAAAGCCCTATCCGCCATATAGGGTGATGGATCGCACGGCAGAAGCACGCCGGCTGCGACGGACCACGAGTCCGAGGTCGGGGCAGCAGCCGAGAGGAGCTACCCCACATCCGAGGTCAGGGGCGGGGGCGAGAGGAGCAACCCCACGTCCAAGGAGCAGTGGCTGTGCAGACACAGAAGGGCAGAAAGGAGCTACTCCACATTCAAGGTCAGGAGGGGCGGCTGTGAGGAGATACCCCTCATCCAAGGTAAGAAGGCGGCTGCGCTTTGCTGGAGCAGCCGTGAAGAGATACCCCACGTCCAAGGTAAGAGAAACCCAAGTAAGATGGTAGGTGTTGCGAGAGGCATCAGAGGGCAGACATACTAACCATAATCACAGAAAACTAGTCAATCTACTCATAAGGACCACAGCCTTGTCTAACTCAATGAAACTAAGCCATGCCATGTGGGGCCACCCAAGATGGGCGGGTATTGGTGGAAAGTTCTGACAGAATGTGGTCCACTAGAGAAGGGAATGGCAAACCACTTCATTATTCTTACCTTGAGAGCCCCATGAACAGTATGAGAAGGCAAAATGATAGGATACTGAAAGAGGAACTACCTAGGTTGGTAGGTGCATAATATGCTACTGGAGATCAGTGGAGAAATAACTCCAGAAAGAATGAAGCGATGGAGCCAAAGCAACAACAATACCTAGTTGTGGATGTGACTGGTGATAGAAGCAAGGTCCGATGCTGTAAAAAGCAATATTACATAGGAACCTGGAATGTTAGGTCCATGAATCAAGGCAAATTGGAAGGGGTCAAACAGAAGATGCCAAGAGTGAACATCGACATTCTGGGAATCAGCGAACTAAAATGGACTGGAATGGGTGAATTTAACTTAGATGACCATTATATCTACTACTGCGGGTAGGAATCCCTCAGAAGAAATGGAATAGCCATCATGGTCAACAAAAGAGTCCGAAATGCAGTACTTGGATGCAATCTCAAAATAACTATGATCTCTGTTCATTTCCAAGGCAAACCATTCAATATCACAGTAATCCAAGTCTATGCCCCAAACAGTAATCCTGAAGAAACTGAAGTTGAATGGTTCTATGAAGATCTACAAGATCTTTTAGAACTAACACCCAAAAAAGATATCCTTTTCATTATAGGTGACTGGAATGCAAAAGTAGGAACTCAAGAAACACCTGGAGTAACAGGAAAATTTGGCCTTGGAATACGGAAAGACAGGGCAAAGGCTAATAGAGTTTTGCCAAGAAAATGCACTGGTCATAGCAAACACCCTCTTCCAATAACACAAGAGAAGACTCTACACATGGACATCACCAGATGGTCAACACCAAAATCAGATTGATTATATTGTTTGCAGCCAAAGATGGAGAAGCTCTATATAGTCAGCAAAAACAAGACTGGGAGCTGACTGTGGCTCAGATCATGAACTCCTTATTGCCAAATTCAGACTGAAATTGAAGAAAGTAGGGAAAACCACTAGAGCATTCAGGTATGACCTAAATCAAATTCCTTATGATTATGCAGTGGAAGTGAGAAATAGATGTAAAGGACTAGATATGATAGATAGAGTGCCTGAAGAACTATGGATGGAGGTTCATGACATTATACAGGAGACAGGGATCAAGACCATCCCCATGGAAAACAAATGCAAAAACCCAAAATAGCTGTCTGGGGAGGCCTTACAAATAGCTGTGAAAAGAAGAGAAGCAAAAAGCAAAGGCGAAAAGGAAAGATATAAGCATCTGAATGCAGAGTTCCAAAGAATAGCAAGGAGTGATAAGAAAGCCTTCCTCAGCGATCAATGCAAAGAAATAGAGGAAAACAACAGAATGTGAAAGACTAGAGATCTCTTCAAGAAAATTAGAGATACCAAGGGAACATTTTATTCAAAGAAGGGCTTGATAAAGGACAGAAATGGTATGGACCTAACAGAAGCAGAAGGTATCAAGAAGAGGTGGCAAGAATACACAGAAGAACTGTACAAAAAAGATCTTCATGACCTGAAAATCACAATGGTGTGATCACTCACCTAGAGCCAGACATGCTGGAATGTGAAATCAAGTGGGCCTTAGAAAGAATCACTACAAACAAAGCTAGTGGAGGTGATGGAATTTCAGTGGAGCTATTTCAAATCCTGAAAGATGATGCTGTGAAAGTGCTGCACTCAATATGCCAGCAAATTTGGAAAACTCAGCAGTGGCCACAGGACTGGAAAAGGTCAGTTTTCATTCCAATTCCAAAGAAAGGCAATACCAAAGAGTGCTCAAACTACCGCACAATTGCACTCATCTCACATGCTAGTAAAATAATGCTCAAAATCCTCCAAGCCAGGCTTCATCAATACGTGAACTGTGAACTTCCAAATGTTCAAGGTGGTTTTGGAAAAGGCAGAGGAACCAGAGCTCAAATTGCCAACATCCGCTGGATCATGGAAAAAGCAAGAGAGTTCCAGAAACACATCTATTTCTGCTTTATTGACTATGCCAAAGCCTTTGACTGTGTGGATCACAATAAACCGTGGAAAATTCTGAAAGAGATGGGAATACCAGACCACCTGACCTGCCTCTTGAGAAACCTATATGCAGGTCAGGAAGCAACAGCTAGAACTGGACATGGAACAATAGCCTGGTTCCAAATAGGAAAAGGAGTTCATCAAGGCTGTATATGGTCACCCTGCTTATTTCACTTATATGCAGAGTACATCATGAGAAATGTTGGTCTGGAAGAAGCACAAGCTGGAATCAAGATTGCCAGGAGAAATATCAATAACCTCAGATATGCAGATGACACCACCCTTATGGCAGAAAGTGAAGAGGAACTCAAAAGCCTCTTGATGAAAGTGAAAGAGGAGAGTGAAAAAGTTGGCTTAAAGCTCAACATGCAGAAAACAAAGATCATGGCATCTGGTCCCATCACTTCATGGGAAATAGATGGGGAAACTGTAGAAACAGTGTCAGACTTTATTTTTTGGCTCCAAAATCACTGCAGATGGTGATTGCAGCCATGAAATTAAAAGACTCTTACTCCTTGGAAGGAAAGTTATGACCAACCTAGACAGCATATTGAAAAGCAACAAAGGTCCGTCTAGTCAAGGCTATGGTTTTTCCAGTGGTCATGTATGGATGTGAGAGTTGGACTGTGAAGAAAGCTGAACACCAAAGAATTGATGCTTCTGAACTGTGGTGTTGGAGAAGACTCTTGAGAGTCCCTTGGACTGCAAGGAGATCCAACCAGTCCATTCTAAAAGAAATCAGCCCTGGGATTTCTTTGGAAGGACTGATGCTAAAGCTGAAACTCCAGTACTTTGGCCACCTCGTGCGAAGAGTGGACTCATTGGAAAAGACTCTGATGCAGGGAGGGATTGGGGGCAGGAGGAGAAGGGGACGACAGAGGATGAGATGTCTGGATGGCATCACCGACTCGATGGATGTGAGTTTGGGTGAACTCCGGGAGTTGGTGATGGACAGGGAGGCTTGGCGTGCTGCAGTTCATGGGGTCACAAAGAGTCGGTCATGACTGTGCGACTGCACTGATCAGCCATATAAATCAGCCAGTCGCTTTCTGAACATGATACCAAGTGTTGGCAAGAGAATCGCTTGTCCTTGCACTGCAGCAACACATATTTATAGCAATTCTCATTGAAGGGACAGGCCAGTGGCAAGAATTTGGAAAAGAAATGAGGTTTATACCCCAAATTCAGAATTCTAGTGTCTGGTAGCACGTGTCACTGTTACTCATAAGCCTCTGAATAAGAATTTCTGAGACTAGTAGAGCAACAGAAAATAATCAGGGGAAAACTCAAAAACAAAGATGAGCATATAGGAAACTTTAAAAAATAGTATTAGAGGAACACCAAACTTAATAGTCAGAAGAGTAAATAGAGAAAACATTTAATTGGACAATAACAAAAATTTAAATATACTAGGGTAAAAATAATATTAAACCCATGATACTGCAGTTATTAAAAAAGATTATGGGCTTTAGAACTCAAACCAAAGTCATTTACCTACAAATACCTTTAGGTATAGCTGAAAAAGATTAGTAACTTAGAACATTTAAAGGGCTGTCTCTGGAAAAATAAGATGAAAAAAACCAAATTGATTAACATAACTAAAAAAAAAAATTGAGATGCACCGAGATTAGTTTTAGAAATCACATCTACCATCTATGATGTGGAGAGTACAAGTAAGAAAATAATTAGTTATATAAGGCTTTAAAAAATAAAGTTGTATTTCACCAAATCAAGAAAGTTCATGGTTTAGAGCAGGAAGACAAGGAGATAGAGTACCTTCAGTCTTAGACTTTTCAGAAATGAAATAAACATCTAAACAGGAGAAACTCTGCTTTAAAATTTTCAAAATAGATATCTGGGCAAAATAGTAGATTAGAGATAACTAAAAATAAAAAGAAAATGTCCAGACTCTAACATTAAGATATATACTTACCAAATTAAAGAGAGACTAGGAAACATAAAAGCAGAATAAGATCTAAAGAGAGATTCTGGAAAACAAAAAGATGATATTAAAAAAAATTATTTGTAGACATGATGGCTAAAAAATCTTCCATAATTGAAGAAACACATGAATTTTTAGATTTGAGACACAAACGTATGGCAAGGATAGATGGACAGATAGTAATACAACTGTAGAAATCAAAGACAATGAAAAATTCGAAATTAGCTGAAGGGAAAAGACAGATTATCCATAAACAAATGAAATTCTACAGCGAAAACAGGTATTTACCAGAAGAATTCATGAATAAAAGAGTTTATAACTAAGCGACTTTTCATTTCAAAAAAAAGAGAGATATCCTAAATGTCTACCACCAGTAAATTGAGTAAATAAGTATTTGAATACATGTCTAATCTTATACTATATAGGTGTAAAAATTAAAAAAAAAAAACTAATGTTTAAAGTGTCAACATAATAATTTTTATGCAGAATTATAGGTACGTACAAATTAAAATAAGTAATTATCTATAAATATGAGTCTGGGCATTTAAATACCCAAGTGAGTTTAGTGAGGTTTCAAACTATGCAGGCTTATGCTATCCGAAACAAGGGTGGGGTTATAAAAGGTTCAGCCAAAAAGTAAAGGCTACTCTGTTTTCCTCTAGCATTGCCCAGGGGAGGTGGGTGCTCGCCAGTGGACACGAGTTTCTGATCAGCCTGACAGACCCCACCCTAAAGTGACCACAGAATCACCTGGCATAGCCTCAAGCATTAAGGTCATTCAATAAACACTCCTCCCAATTACATTCAGTTTGAAGGAGAAATGAAGAAGGAAAAAGAAAAAAATCAAGTAGGAATAAATGTTGAGAATTTCATTGTCATTATTATTTATGTTTCCAGAGTAGTATAAGCATGAGTACTTGCTTAGAAAACAGAGTTACAGAGTGGATGGGGAAAGGATACTTAAAGTAAACCAAAGGAAGGACAATACTGCCTCTAAAATGTGCAGGGCAGGCAGAACAAAGGAAATGAGAAGTAATTTAAAATGCCATAGATATCAAGACCACATCACTGAGAATGATTGTGTATCTAGTTTTTTGTTTAGTGTTGTTTTCGTTTGTTTGTTGTTCTTGTTCAAGTGAAGTAAGAAAATCATGTTACTTTGAGGAGCAGGGGTAAAGGATATGAGAAAAGCAATTATGTTGTTCATATAAGGGAACAAGGAACAAAGACATATCAGAGACAAATACAAAGACAGTTGAGAAATCTGACCTACAGCCAGACATCCTGGAATGTGAAGTCAAGTGGGCCTTAGAAAGCATCACAGCAAACAAAGCTAGTGGAGGTGATGGAATTCCAGTTCACCTATTTCAAATCCTGAAAGATGATGCCGTGAAAGTGCTGCAGTCAATATGCCAGCAAACTTGGAAAACTCAGCAGTGGCCACAGGACTGGAAAAGGTCAGTTTTCATTCCAATCCCAAAGAAAGGCAATGCCAAAGAATGCTCAAACTACCGCACAATTGCACACATCTCACATGCTGGTAAAGTAATGCTCAAAATGCTCCATGCCAGGCTTCAGCAATATGTGAACTGTGAACTTCCTGATGTTCAAGCTGGTTTTAGAAAAGGCAGAGGAACCAGAGCTCAAATTGCCAACATCCGCTGGATCATCAAAAAAGCAAGAGAGTTCCAGAAAAACATCTATTTCTGCTTTATTGACTATGCCAAAGCCTTTGACTGTGTGGATCACAATAAACTGTGGACAATTCTGAAAAAGATGGGAATACCAGACCACGTGACCTGCCTCTTGAGAAATCTGTATGCAGGTCAGGAAGCAACAGTTAGAACTGGACATGGAACAACAGACTGGTTCCAAATAGGAAAAGCAGTACGTCAAGGCTGTATATTGTCACCCTGTTTATTTAACTTATATGCAGAGTACATCATGAGAAACGCTGGACTAGAAGAAGCACAAGCTGGAATCAAGATTGCCAGGAGATATATCAATAACCTCAGATATGCAGATGACACCACCCTTATGGCAGAAACTGAAAAGGAACTCAAAAGCCTCTTGATGCAAGTGAAAGTGGAGAGTGAAAAAGTTGGCTTAAAGTTCAACATTTAGAAAACGAAGATCGTGGCATCTGGTCCCATCACTTCATGGGAAATAGATGGGGAAACAGTGGAAACAGTGTCAGACTTTATTTTTTGGGGCTCCAAAATCACTACAGATGGTGACTGCAGCCATGAGATTAAAAGACGCTTACTCTTTGGAAGGAAAGTTATGACCAACCTAGATGGCATATTCAAAAACAGAGACATTACTTTGCCAACAAAGGTCCGTCTAGTCAAGGCTATGGTTTTTCCTGTGGTCATGTATGGATGTGAGAGTTGGACTGTGAAGAAGGCTGAGTGCCGAAGAATTGATGCTTTTGAACTGTGGTGTTGGAGAAGACTATTGAGAGTCCCTTGGACTGCAAGGAGATCCAACCAGTCCATTCTGAAGGAGATCAGCCCTGGGATTTCTTTGGAAGGACTGATGCTAAAGCTGAAACTCCAGTACTTTGGCCACCTCATGCGAAGAGTTGACTCATTGGAAAAGACTCTGATGCTGGGAGGGATTGGGGGCAGGAGGAGAAGGGGATGACAGAGGATGAGATGGCTGGATGGCATCACTGACTTGATGGATGAGAGTCTGGGTGAACTCCGGGAGTTGGTGATGGACAGGGAGGCCTGGCGTGCTGCGATTCATGGGGTCGCAAAGAGTCGGACACGACTGAGCAACTGAACTGAACTGAACTGAAAGGTCTAAGTGAAGATAGAGAGAATACATTTTATTGGGTCAGTCTGCATGGTATAATTCTTCTCTAGAAAGTCAGTGCAGTTCAGTCAGTTCAGTCGCTCAGTCGTGTCCAACTCTTTACAACCCCATGAATCGAAGCATGCTAGGCCTCCCTGTCCATCACCATCTCCCGGAGTTCACTCAGACTCATGTCCATTGAGTCGGTGATGCCATCCAACCATCTCATCCTCTGTCGTCCCCTTCTCCTCCTGCTTCCAATCCCTCCCAGCATCAGAGTCTTTTCCAATGACTTAACTCTTCGCATGAGGTGGCCAAAGTATTGGAGTTTCAGCTTTAGCATCAGTCCTTCCAAAGAAATCCCAGGGCTGATCTCCTTCAGAATGGACTGGTTGGATCTCCTTGCAGTCCAAGGGACTCTCAAGAGTCTTCTCCAACATCATAGTCCAATAGCATCAATTCTTCGGCACTCAGCTTTGTTCACCGTCCAACTCTCACATCCATACATGACCACAGGAAAAACCATAGCCTTGACTAGATGGACCTTTGTTGGCAAAGTAATGTCTCTGCTCTAGAAAGTGGCTGATAGCTTTAACCCAAGGTTGGTTATAAGTAGGGAAGAAAAAATTTTTAAATGTATGGAAAACGAAAAAGTTAGTTAGAAAGTAGTTGAGATATTAAATTACAGAGCTTTAGTATATAAGAAAATAAATGAAACTGGATCAAGTGTGCAAGTGCTACTGATATGAGACTGAAAATATCTAGGAAATGAAAATTCTGATGTGATCAAAGTGATAGAAATAAAGAAATGAGAAGTTTGCAAGAATAGGATAATATGATGAGAAATTAACTTCTCTCACACAGATATTCTCTATCTCACCACTGTGTTGGTTTTATCACCTATTAATATTTGGTAGGCTCTTCTTTCTTGAAGACTAGGATCTTATTTCTTGCATTTACTAAACATATCTCCAACCACCTAGAGTGCTTACTCATCAAGAGTATTCAATAATTATTTTTGAATATCTGAATAGTTACTGGAATTAAGATCTCATAGATACTATGAATCTTGGTATAGGTGATGAGCTAGATGAAAAGGTTTGCAAAAGTAAGATGACTTCATCTGAGAGAATTACATGGGAAACAGTGGAGACAGGGTTGAATGGAGTATCTCATTCTTATAAGAAACAGCATGGTATATTAGTTTACATGTAGCCTCTGGAATAGATTTTAAAAACAATGGATTTGGCACTGGCTCCACAATGCCTAATCAGTAGGATATTGTACAATGAACTTGATAATTGTGAGTCCTCATTTTCTTATTCATAGAAAAGATATATCACCTTCATAACATTTTTTGAGGATAAATTAGATCATATGCCTTGTGCCTGGCATATAGGAATGCACACTAGGTATTTTCAAATGCTCCTCAAATCACTGTGATGTAATCTATATCCTCTTTTCATACAATAATATTATTTTGCCAAGATATTAAAGAATTTAAGTTTAATAATATGCCAGCTCGCAAAGTCAAAAAATTGCACCTATTGAGCATTACTAATGTTTCTTTTAGTATTTTTCTCAAGAAGAACATCACCGTGGCGATGATATTGACAGACTCAACTGTGTATTGTATGTAAAGATGTATTTTGCACTACAGAGCTGGTGCTGACACTGTTGGTTTCAGTGCTTAGTAAAACCAACAAGTTCACAAAACACTTCTGAAGTGATAACTCTGGGTCTTTAAACTGGATCTCATCACATTGGAGGTTTTCCTTGATGGCTCAGATGGTAAAGAATCTGCCTGCAATGCAGGAGAACTGGGTTCAGTCCCTGGGTCTGGAAGACCCCTGGAGAAGGAAATGGCAACCCACTCCAGTATTCTTGGCTTCAGAATTCTGTGAATGGAGGAGCCTGGTGAGCTACAGTAGTCCGTAGGGTTGCAGAGTCAGGTACGACTGAGTAATTCACACTTTTACTTTCACGCTTACCTGGTGGTCTGTGGTGGCAGTGAATGCACTTAGTCATGTTTGACTCTTGCAACGTCATGAACTGTAGCCCACCAGGCTCCTGTGTCCATGGGATTTTTCAGGCAAGGATACTGGAGTGGGTTGCCATTTCCTCTAGGGATTGAACCCACATCTGAATCCATTTCCTGCATTGCAGGTGGCTTTTTTTTTTTTTTACTTGTTAAGCCAGCCCTAGTGGTGTAGTGGTTAAGAATCCACCTGCCAATGCAGGAGACACAGGTATGATCCCTGGGGTCTGGGAAGATATCACATGCTGCAGAACAACTAAGCATGCGTGCCACAACTATGGAGCCTGTGCTCTAGAGCCCAGGGGCCACAGCTACTGAACCTCGCGTGCCTGGAGCCTGTGCTCTGCAACAAGAGAAGGCACCACAAGACGGCCATGCACCACGAGGAAGAGGAGCCTCTGCTCACCACAACTAGAGAAAGCCTGCACGCAGCAATGAAGACCCAAAGCAGCCAAAAATAAACACATTTTAAAAAGAATGCACATTTTACCTAAAAGTTATGCAAGATAAATGTCTTGTTCTTAAGTAAAAAAGATAGTAGTTGCAGAGAAGATATGAGAAGCAGTTGTTTTTTAGCTGGTGCATTCTTTTATTGCACTATTTTCATCACCAATTTTTCACCCTCTCTATGGCTCATGGTTGTCCTGTACCCAAACATCACTTAATACATTTAGAGCCAAACAGAAAAACCAAACAAACAAACAAAAAAAAACACTTTGAAATACATGGAAATTGTTCATGTGCACAAGAGATGCATGAATAAACAAAAGATGCTATTTCTTCATCCATTTTCCTGGCATACATACAAAAGAAAGCATTTTAGCTTCATCCAGACATAGGACACAATTCAATTATTTTTTTCTATTATTTTTCTAGGAACTGTTTTGTCAAGTAAATTATTGTGTCTTTGCCTGAAATTAAAATGTCAAAGTATTACTTTTTAGAGCACATTAATTTACTGTGCCTTTAACTGAAAAATCATCATACTGGAACAAAAAGAGATTTTGGTAAAAACATAGTAACAATATTCAAGAGCTATTGCAGTAAGTAGTTGTTAACTGAACAGTTATTATGTTCATAGGCTTGGTTTTCTTTGTTTTTAGCTTTGTATATTTTACTGAAATGTAAAACTGAGTCATAGACATTAATAAAATACCTGTGATATTTTAAGGGAGTACAGATTTCAAAATACTGAGCTCTCTGAAAACAATGCACAGTAACTTTTTCTTAAGAGGGCCACACCGCTGTTCCTGGTGGAAAAGGAACAGTTTATCACATGCTTATCATATCTGTTGACATCAGAATTGGAGAAGTCAAAGATTTCTTTGCTTTCACTAAGGACTCAGAAACTAGTGAGAAAGGGCTGAAAGTTTTGTTTGAGGACTACTGCTGCTGCTGCTGCTGCTGCTTCAGTCGTGTCCGACTCTGTGCAACCCCAGAGACGGCAGCCCACCAGGCTCCCCCATCCCTGGGATTCTCCAGGCAAGAACACTGGAGTGGGCTGCCATTTCCTTCTCCAATGCATGAAAGTAAAGAGTGAAAGTGAAGTCACTCAGTCGAGTCCTACCCTCAGCGACCCCATGGACTGCAGCCTATGAGGCTCCTCCATCCATGGGATTTTCCAGGCAAGAGTACTGGAGTGGGGTGCCATTGCCTTCTCCGAGGACTACTGCTAGCTAGGTACAATTACTTTTTGTTAAGTTTATCTGAAGATTAAATAATATGTTGCTTCCTGATCCTACACTGCTTATATGACACACTTAGTCACAACAGCTGTCAGGAAGGAGCTCATGTCCTCTTTATCAATTTATTATCAAGAAGATCAATAGGATTAGAGTAGAGATTTTATCCACTTCAGGCTTAGGAACGTTGTGCACAGTGTTGCTATAGGCAGGGCATAGTCGTCACTGACCTATGAGATGAATATACTGTTTTTCCTTGCGATCAGAATACTTTCAGCATCATTACGAAAGCACAAAATTTGCATGTCAAATTAATTTATGCTCTCTTCACCTCACACTGATTAAGACAAATTAAGTTTCACACTCATCACCTAGAGCAATTAATAAGTAGTAGTATCAAATCCAATGACTTTCCTCCACTATAATTCTTTAAACTGTTCTTTCCACAATGCCTTCTTAATAGAAGCCTATAGTATTCATTGTAAAGCAATCATGTGAAATGAAAGTGCTCACAGCATGTCTCAGATTTTCTCAGTGTTGGAAGATACAGTCTGGGAACACATATGTATTTTATAGCTAACTGGGTTTCAAAGATGGATTCAATAATTAAACAAGTGTGGTCTTAAACATCTTAAATATTCTATAAATTTGCATCAAGGAAACCCAGAGGCATATCATCAATCCCTGAATTCTATTCATTTACATAAAAAAAAAATAAGTAGAGGAAGCACATCAAAGCAAATCCTAATATGAACAAAACATTAGGTTTTAAACTGCTCTACTTAAAAATATTATGTTTTCTATTGCCTTGAAAGGGAGTTAATGAAGGAAGAATTTTGCTGAGAGTCTATATTTTAAGTGTTCTTATAAAATTCCCTTTATGTTAAGGTTTCATAAACATAAATACATGGAGAGATACCATGAGAGACCTATAATAAAGCATATGTTAAATATCATAGGGGAAATACATTTTATTAATATACAAATACGGTTTTTATATTTTATGATATTATTAAAGAACATGAGGATGATATGGTAATAAAAAGTCAAATTAAACTGTTTTATAAAGTTATAAACAAAAATTATTAAAACCTACATAAAATAAGACTGCAAATAAACACTCTTTAGCTTTGTTATTTGGAAAGCATTTGCTAATTCATTAAGATAATATGTTCTCCTGTAAGCACAGAAATTTGTTTATAAGAGAGGGAGTATGGGGGGAGGGGAGAGTAATTAGAAAGGATTCCATCAAAATATCAAAGGCAAACTCCAAAAATGGTCTCCAGTATATCCACACCATAAGCATAACGATATTGTGGAATGTTATGATACTTTGTGGTTTTCTATCTTTCCATCTGGACACTAATCTGGAAACTAAACTTGAGGATCAAATCAATAATTTTCATTCCTTTGTCTGATTATCTTCTACCCTCGATGCTTGTAAAATGTTAAACCTCAAGAAATATCCTCTTTATTCAGTTACTAAAACTAGATGTTCATTTACATTGTGCCTTGTTATGAACCAAATGCTTGTGTCTCCCAAAATTCATATTTTGAAGCCCTAACTTCCCACTATGATGGTATTTGGAGATGGATCCCTTGGGGGGTAATTAGGTTTAGATGAGGTCATGAATCCACTGAGGAATTAGTGTCCTTATAAGAAAAAAATTACAAATAAATGAAGAAAAATATTTACCTCTGCCCTGTGAGGATACAGCTGGATGGTGGTCATCTATAAACAAGGAAAAAAGCTCTTACAAGGAATTGAATCTGTCAGCAGCCTCTCAGCTATCTATGGTACGTTGTTATAGCTATCTGAACTAAGACATGTTTGATCCTTAAACATAAAAATCTTACTTTTTTATTTAGTCATTATGTGTGTACTCAGCCACATCTGACCCTTTGCGACCCTATGGTCACCCCATGGACTACAGCCCTCCAGGCTCCTCTGTTTCTGGGATTGTCCTGACAATAATACTGGAGTGGGCTGGCTTCCTCCAGGGGATCTTCTAGGCTTAGGCATTGAACTGAGTCTCCTGCAGCTCCTGCATTGGCAAGTGGATTGTTTACCACTGAGCCATCCTGGAAGCACAGTCACTGTGCTTTCCTTCAAATGACATCCATTTCATGTACTCAATTACACTTCCATTTTTTAGCCAACAGGGAAGGGATCTAGAATATTCCTATTATCATCAAATATTAATACTAATTCTGATACTATATTCTATACCCTAGTCTTACAGAAGAGGCCCAATGTCAGTTAAAATTTTCATAACATTTTCTGTCTTTTTCAACTGCAGAACATAGTAATCTACCTATAAGTTAGAATATTTTTAATAACAAGTGTTTGGAAGACACCAAAATATTTTTCTTAATTTATATTTTCTTGGCATGTTATTCTCTTTATTTATATTTAGTTTTTTATACTACTTCAATATTGAAAGGATTCAACCATTATTATTGATGAACTTGCAAATTAGCTGGATCATTTCAGCTTAGTAATAATTTCAATCCCTTGAGCTTGTATCTCTATGGATCTCTATGCAATTTTCTTTTTGTATTTTTATATAAATCACTTCATAATTTTACTTTATGTTTTAAATGTTTATTTATATATTTGTTAAATCTTCTCACTTGAAAAATTTATTTATTTGGCTGCACTGGGTCTTCATTGCTGGGGGTGGGCTTTCTCTAGTTGTGGTAAGTGGGGGCCACTTTCTAGTTACGGTGTGGGCTTCTCATCGTGGTGGCTCCTCGTTGTGGAGGACAGGTGTTGTGGTGTGCACACTTCAGTAGTCATGGCATGTGGACTTAGCAGTGGTGCTGCATGGGCTTAGTCACCTCTCAACACGTGGGATCCTTCCGGACCAGGGATCAGACCCGTGTTCTCCGAATCAGCAGGCACTCTCAACCAGGGGACCACCAGGAAGCCCTGATTTTTTGAATGTATTTTGACCATGCTGTATCTTTCTCATTCTTTGTTGCGGTATGTGAACTTTCTCTAATTGTGGTGCACAGGCTTCTCCTCTTGGGAAACAGGGGCTCTAGGGTGTGCAAGCTCAGTAGTTGTGGTACACAGGCTCTCCAATTGTGGTTGCTGGTTGAGTTGCTCTATGGCATCTGGGATCTTAGTCCCTGACCCACAGCCCATGCATTGGTCCATCTTAACCACTGGACCACCAGGGAAATCCCCTGCAATTTTCATAGACATACAAATTAAGCACACTGTAATGCTTTATTGTCAATGTTCTATTAAGGTCTCATCTGTTCTCTTTCGTACTAAGATGCAGGAAAATTTAAACACATAAGAATATATTGTGCTAAGGATACAAATGAAGAATATTCATTAAATTTCTAGGAGAAATAAGGGCTTCAAGAGTACACTTTTTTCCATCTTTTATCTCTGGTATAAGTAACAGTAACTGATATATACTAGGTTCTTAATATATTTTCTAAATTGAGTAAGTAACAAAAAGTACAAGACACTTTACAAGATGTGATATATTAATAACTGAACACACTGAAGACTCAATCTTCAAAGAATTTATAGTCTAAGAAAAGATTTCATAGATACTTAGAGCTAATTACACTAATTAATACTGAGAATAAAATACAAATCTATGAAATTTAGATAAACACAAGTCCATATTTTAAAGCATTAAAATGATAGGCCTAAAATATACTACTGAAAAATCAGAACTATTCTTTATAACTTTGAGTAGTCAATGCAGGTCTGAAATTGTACTGTGGAGCTGTGAAGTCATGGAGCAACTACAGTGATCCTGAACTAGACCAGAGCGTAAGTAGATATGTCCTGCTATCCAACACTGGGAATAAGGTTTACTCTGAATCATTTACCAAGTTGTTTTCTATTAATGCAATTCAAATGACAATATCAAATTGCTACATGTAGTAGGTCTTTCCTGGTGGCTTAGTTGGTAAAGAATTGCCCTACAATGCAGGAGACCCAGTTTTGATCCCTGGATTGGAAAGATCCCCTGGAGAAAGAAATGGCAACCCACTCCAGTATTCTTGCATGGAAAATCCCATGGACAGAGGAGCCTGATAGTGATAATATCAAATTCCGACATGTAGTGAGAGATTTAATATTCCTTGCTTTAGAATTAGGTTAAGAAGAAGAAAGCATTTCTGAAATGGCAGAGTAAGGATCTCTGAAAAACTGTTCCTTTGTAGAAACCAAGCAGAAGACAAAAAAAAAAAAAAGTTTGTCAAAATCAGCTCTTTCAAAATTCTGGAAATCAAAAGAAGCTTTAAAAATCCATGAAGGGTTTATACCAAAAACCAAAAAAACAATAGCAAAAAAAAAAAACACCTAAAAAACAGCTAAATCTCAGTAAGAACAATAAATATGATGTTTTAACTTGCCCTATCATATTTTCCTCTTGCCAGCTCTGTGGTAGCCTTAAAAACCAGCCGTCTAATGGACATGGAGCTGCCATAAAAGACACAGAGAATTGTCACCAGTTTATCTATCTAGTATTGGGTTTTCCCTGGTGGCTCAGGTGGTAAAGAATCAGCTGCAATGCAAGAGACCCAGGTTTGATCCCAGAGTTAGGAATATCCCCTGGAAAAGGGAATTAGCTACCCACTCCAGTATTCTAGCCTGGAGAATTCCATGGACAGAGGAGCCTGGCAGGCTACAGTCCACAGGTCACAAAGAATCAAAATCAACTGAGTCTCTTTCACTTTGCAGTATTTATCTAGTAGATCTCAGGAAAAGTTCCCCTCACAAAGCTTTTCATCTGATCTGAATTGGAGCTTTCTAGTGGGAAAACTCTACCCTAGAGTGTTTGCCAAAAACAACCAGCATCAACTGTTTACTCTTGAAGTTGCCAGACAAAGTGACACTGGTTTAATCAAATAAGAGTGTAGCCAAAGAACTTAAAAGGAAAATATGTATTATGAGATGTCTATATGGGGCTTTGATAGGCTCCAAATTATTCCTGGGTATGTGTTTATGTCCCAGAATACCTAAGTGTTTCCTAACCTCTCACCTCTAGTTGAGGATCTACACAATCTAGAAATGAAGGATAAGGCATAAAATTCAGCAGGAGACTTAAAATCACACCCCATCAAACACAGAAAGCCTCTCTGCAAAGGTTGGGAGACTTACCGGTTCAAGGCATTTAATAAAATCTCTATTCCATCATTAGTTGACAACTAAGTTAGCTGAAACTTCAGTGGCCACACATGACAAAAAATATAAGCTTCATAGAATTAATCTAGGAAAATCACTGACAAATAACAACAACAAACTCTGATGATGAATAGAAATCTCATTTCCAGAGTATCCATATTATTTCAAGTATTCAGTTTCCTATTTAAAAATATGTAATATACAAAGGGGAAAAAAATGTATGGCCCATACAAAGAAAGAAAAAAAATTAATCCAACAACAAAAAAAATTATCTTTTAGGAAAACCAGGTGTTGGACTTACTAGAAAAATTGTATAAATATGCTATTATAAATACTTTCAAAAAGTAAAGGAAGTCATGTCTGAAGAATTAAAGAAAAGTATGAGAACAATATCTGACTGTATACAAAATATCAGGAGGTAAAAACAATTAAATATTGAAATAAAAATCCATTAGAAATACTCAAAAACAGATTTGAGCTGACAGGAGATTAACACTGCTGCTAAGTCACTTCAGTCGTGTCCGACTCTGTGCGACCCCATAGATGGCAGCCCACCAGGCTCCCCCGTCCCTGGGATTCTCCAGGCAAGAACACTGGAGTGGGTTGCCATTTCCTTCTCCAATGCAGGCAAGTGAAAAGTGAAAGGGAAGTCACTCAGTCACGTCCGACTCTAGCGACCCCATGGACTGCAGTGAATCGGGCTCCTCCGTCCATGGGATTTTCCAGGCAAAAGTACTGGAGTGGGGTGCCATTGCCTTCTCCAGATTAACACTGAAGGTAGGTCAATTAAGATTTTTTCAATTATTTCTGAGGAAGAGAAAGAGGAAAGAATACATAAAATTAACCAACTTCAAAGAACTCTTGAACACCTTGAAATGTACCAACATGTGCATAATAGTAGTCAAGAAGTGGAGTCCAGAAAAGAGGAACAGAAAGAACATTAGAAACATGATGTTTCTAATCATGGGAAAGTGAAAATTTTCCCAATTTGATAAAAGATATTCATCTGCATTATCTGAGAACCTCAATCAACTTCAAATAGGTTAAACTCAAGATATCCATACCCAAATACATCCTAGTCAAGTTGTGAAAGGTAAAAAATACAGAAGGGATCTTGAAGTCAGCAAGAGGGGAAAAAATCATATACAAGGTATCTTCAATAAGATTAAGAGTTGACTTTGCATCAGAAAGAGTGGAAGCCAGAAGGCAAAGTCTGAAAGGGGATATTAACCAAGAATTCTATATCTAGCTTCTGGGCACAGAATTTGTGTGTAGTATTGAAATTAAGTTGACATTAAACTAGACTATTATAAATTAAGATGTTACTTGTAATCCTCAGACAACAATTTTAAAAGATATATCAAACTACAATAAATCAACAACAAAGAAATGAATATAGTACCCAAGAAAAATATCTATTTAGCATCAAAGAAGGCAGTAATGAAGGAATAGAGGACTGATGAAGATATAAGGCACATAGAAACAAATTACAAAAGAGCAGATCTAAACTTTATCATATTAGTAATTACACTAAATGTAAGTAGATTAAGCATTCCAAACAAAAGATAAGAATTGGCTGAATTTTTTAAAAAGGATCCAATTTTGACCTGCCTATAAGAGACACCCTTTATATACAAAGACACAGACTGAAGATAAAAGAACGGAAAAAGATATATCATGCAAACAATAAACCAAAGAGAGTTGAAGTGGCTATATTATTGATAATTTCAGATTCAATAAACTTTCAGGCAAAAATTGTTACTAGGAAAAAAAAAAAACATTTTACAGTGAAAAGGGGACCAATCATCAAGAAGACATAACAATTATAAACACATATGTACTTAGTAACAGAACCCACAAAATGCATGAATTGAAAACTGACATAAATGAAGGGATAGATGGACAATTAAACAGTAGTTGGAGAAACTTCAATACTCCACTTTGAATAATAGAGAGCAAGACTCAGCGTAAGATTAACAAGGAAACAGAAGACTTGAACAACACAATGAACGAAGCAGATCTAAGATACAACTATAAAACACTGACCCAACAACAGAAGTAAACATTTTTAAACACATATAGCACATTCCCAAATATAGATCATATATTAGGCCATAAAGGAAGCCTTACTAAATGTAAAGTGCTATTTATTACAAAATTAAGATGGCATAAATCATGAAAAATGTGTTCTCTTATTACAGTGAAATGACATTAGAAAGAACACATACAAACTAGAGAATTTCAGAAATGTGTAGAAACTGAACAATGTAGTCAAATTCCCAGTGGGTTAAAGAAAAATAAAAAATACTTTGAGATGCATGAAGATGAATATACAACATGACAAAAATTAAGGAATTCACTTAAAACTATGTGTGGAGAGAATTATTATTTATGAATACCGAGAGGCCTCCCTGGTGCCTCACTGGTAAAGAATCCACTGGCAATGCAGGAGATGCTGGAGACACGGGTTTAATTTCTGGATTGGGAAGATTCCCTGGAGGAAGAAATGGTAACCCACTCCAGTATTCTTGCCTGGATAATCCCTTGGACAGAGGAACCTGGTGGGCTGTACAGTCCATGGGGTCACAAAGAGTCAGACACAATGGAGCACACACATGAATAAAACAGAAAGATATCTAATCAACTTCACCTTCCACATTAATAAATTAGTAAAAAAGCAATGTAAGCCCAAAGTAAGTACAAGGAAGGAAATAATAGAAATTAGAATGGAAATAAACCAGAAAATAGAAAAAAAAAATTCACTGGAATCAAAAGTTGGTTCACTAATCTTTCATTATTGAACCAAAGAATGAGAGACAGAATGTGGGAGAGAGTAATCAAACTACTAAAATAAGTACTTAGAAAGTAGTTGTTACTACTAACTTTATAGAGGTAAAAATTATAAGAATACTATAATCAACTGTATGTCGACAAAGTAGAAAGGAAATTTTCCTAGAAACAGACTACTGAAAGTGACTCAATATACAATATGAAACCTGAAATAAATTGTAACAAACAAAGAAATTAAATTTGTAATTTAGAAACTTTCCACAGAGAAAAACCCACATCAAGATGGTTCACTGGTGAATCTTACTAAACATTTAAAGAATCAACACCAATTTTTCAAGTAATCTTCACGTTATCATCCAAATAAAAGAAGAGGAAGAACTATTTCCCAACTCATTCTATTAGGTCAATCAGTTCAGTTCAATTCATTCGTTCAGTCATGTCTGACTCTTTGTGACCCCATGAATCGCAGCACACCAGGCCTCCCTGTCCATCACCAACTCCCGGAGTTCATTCAGACTCACGTCCATCAAGTCAGTGATGCCATCCAGCCATCTCATCCTCTGGCGTCCCCTTCTCCTCCTGCCCCCAATCCCTCCCAGCATCAGAGTCTTTTCCAATGAGTCAACTCTTCGCATGAGGTGGCCAAAGTACTAGAGTTTCAGCTTTAGCATCATTCCTTCCAAAGAAATCCCAGGTCTGATCTCCTTCAGAATGGACTGGTTGGATCTCCTTGCAGTCCAAGGGAGTCTCAAGAGTCTTCTCCAACACCACAGTTCAAAAGCATCAATTCTTCGGCACTCAGCCTTCTTCACAGTCCAACTCTCACATCCATGCATGACCACAGGAAAAACCATAGCCTTGACTAGACGGACCTTTGTTGGCAAAGTAATATCTCTGTGTTTGAATATGCTGTCTAGGTTGGTCATAACTTTCCTTCCAAGGAGTAAGCATCTTTTGATTTCATTGCTGCAGTCACCAACTGCAGTGATTTTGGAGCCCAAAAAAATAAAGTCAGTAAATAATATTAGATCAATATGACCATACTAAAACCAGACCAAGAAATCATAAGAAAAGAAAGCTATACACCAATATTCCTGTGAACATATATGCAGAAATTCTCAAAAAATACTAGCAAACAAAATTTGATAGCATATTAAACTAATTATGACACTGACTGTAAACGATGCTGCTGACATCTTACTTAGTGGTAAGAGGTTTTCTCTTCTAGAGAACAATTCAATAGTCACCTCTCTATCCATTCCTATTCAGTAGTATGTGAGAAGTTGTAGCTATTACAGTAAGACTACAAATGTAATTTTAATATATGCAGATTGAAAAGGAAGAAATAAAACAGTCTTTATTTGCATACAACATGACTGTCTATGTAGAAAATTCCAAAGAATCTTCAAACAAACCTTGAAACTATGTAAGTATAGCAAGGTCCCAGGATGCATGGTCATTCTACAAAGCTCTATTGCTTTTATATATGCCAGCAATGAGGAACTGGAACTTGAAATTCAAAAAAAATCAACCAAAGAATGAAACACTTAAGGGTAAATTTAAAAAGTATGCATGGTATCAGTATGCAGAAAACAACAACACACTGAGCAAAGAAATCAATATATAAATAAATGAGATAATCCATGTTCATGAATTAAATAACCCAACATTGATCATTCTTCATCTATACATTCAAAGCTATCCTTATCAAAATTTCAGTTGCATTTCTGCAAAAATTGGCAAAGTGATCCTAATATTTATATGGAAATTCAAGAGACCCAGAATAGCCCAAATCATTTGGAAAAACAAAACTGAAAGAGTCATTCTATCTGACTTTAAAACTTACTACAAAGGTAGAGTGATCAAGAGAGTGTGGTATATATATAAATGTACATATAAGTGGTCAGTTCAGAAAGGGGAACATATAGATTAATTCGTGGTTAATTGATTTTTGACATAGGTACCGAGACAACCAAACCAGGGAAAGAAAAACCTTCTGAACTATGGAATTGTGTGAGGACAACTGCATAGCAACATAAAAATAATGAATCTGGACTACCCACCTCACACCATAAAAAGTATTAACTACAAATGGCTCACAGGCCTAAATGAAAGAGCTAAAACTATAAAACTCAGAAGAAACCATGATCTTTGTGATTTTAGATTAGACGATGATTTCTGATCATCGTCTAATCTAATATAATCATTAGACAATGATTTCCTAGATTATAATACCAAAAGCACAAGTAACAAAAGAAAATATAAATAAGTTCGTTTCAATCAAAATAAAATTTCTTTTTCATATCATATATCGACTATTTTTTTTAAGATTCTTTTCCCATATAGGACAATAGAGTATTGAGTAGAATTACCTGTGTTATACAGCAGGTTCTTATTAGTGATCTATTTTATATATAGTAGTGTATATATGTCAATCCCAATCTCCCAATTTTTTCCTCCCCACTCCTCATACCCTGGTAACCATAAATTTGTTTTCTGTATTTGTGAGTCTACTTCTGTTTTGTAAACAAATTCATCCATACCCATGTTTTTTGATTCCACATGTGAAATCATACGTTATTTGTCTTTCTGTGTCTGAGTTACTTCACTTAGTGTAACTGATTCACTTTGCTGTATACCTGAAACTAACACAACACTGTATATAAACTATACTCCAATAAAAATTAAAAAAGAAATAAAACTCTTAGAAGAAAATATAGGGCATAAAGTTCATGATATTGGATTTGGCAATGATCTCCTGGGTATGACACAAAGGATGCAGAAAAAAAAAAAGTAGACAAATTGGGCTTCAATAAAATGAAAAACTCCTGTATCAAAGGGCACAATTAACAGAGTAAAAAGGCCATCCATGGAATGGGAGAAAATACTTATTTATGTATATCTGGTAAGGGATTACTATGCAGAATGTATAGAAACTCCAACAAAAAAATCAAGCAATTCAATTCAAAAATTGGCAAAGGACTTGACTAGATTATTCTCCAAAGAAGACATACAAATGGTCAACAAACACATGCAAAAATGCTCAACAATTTTATTCATTAGGAAGATGCAAATCGAAATCACATTGATGTACCACTTCACATCTGTTAGGATAACTGCATCAACAGTGTTGGCAAGGATGCAGACCTATATGAGGTATCTAGAGTAATAATCATGGAGACAAAAAGTAAAATGATGCTTGCCAGGAGTTAGAAGGAGGGGGGAGTGGGGAGTTTATCAATGAATGAATATGGAGTTTTAGTCTTAGCAAGATGAGAAGAGTTCTGAAGAGATGGTGATGGTTGCACAATATGAATGCACTTAATACCACTAAACTGTATACTTTAAAATGGTTAAGGTGGTACATTTTATGTTATGTGTATTTTACCACAATAAAAAAAAACTGAGGAAATGAAATTTCTTTTTCGGATTCAAAGGACACCACCAAGAATGTGATAAGACAAGGCATTTATATCCAGAATATAAAAAGAACTCATACAATCCAATAATACAAAACAAACCAATTAAAAAAAATAGGCAAAGATTTTGAACAGGTTCTATTTCAAAGAAGACAGACAAACGGCTAATAACTGCACCAAAGATGTTCAATATCATTAGTCACTGCTGCTGCTGCTGCTACTGCTGCTGCTAAGTTGCTTCAGTCGTGTCCGACTCTGTGCAACCCCATAGACAGCATCCCACCAGGCTCCCCCGTCCCTGGGATTCTCCAGGCAAGAATACTGGAGTGGGTTGCCATTTCCTTCTCCAATCATTAGTCGTTAGGGAGTTGCAAATGAAACCAACAATGAGATACCCACTAAGATGGTTAAAATTAAAAAGAGAGGCAATAACAAGTGTAAACAAGAATGTGGAGAAATTATAAACCTCATATATTGATCATGAGAGTGTAAAATGGTTTAGCTGCTTTGGGAGACAGTTTGGCATTTCCTCAAAATATTAGATATAAGTTACAGTATAAACCAGAAAATTCACTCCTAGAAATATATCAAAGACAAATTTAAAAAAATGTATACATTAAAGACCATGTACTTGATTGCTCATAAAGTCCTTGTTTATAATGATTCAAAAGTGGAAACAAACTGTAGTTCATAAAATAATGAATGGGTAAACAAAATGTGGTATACTCATACAATGTAATATTATTTTGCTACAAAAACGAATGAAGTATTGATACATGCTACAATATAAATAAACCTTGAAAACATCCTAAGTGAAATAAGCCAGTCACAACAGAGCACATATTATATGATTCAACATATACGAAATTTCCAGAAAAATAAAATCCATAAGGACAGTAAGTAGATTATATGTCAGAGGCTGGGAAGATAGAAAGCGAATAATATACATGTGATTTATTTTAGGGGTAATTTTAAAAAGTTCTAAAATTAGACAGTAGTGATAACTGCAGAACTCTGTGAATATACCAAAAACCAATGAGTTGTGCACTTTGAAAGGGTAATCTTTATGGTATGTGAATCCTAGCTAGCAAGTTAGCTAACTACCTGTTTAAAAGGAATAGAGAAGATGAGAGGAAGGCAGCTACAGTTCTCTTGTACTTGAGGTTAGATCCTCCTATAATTGCTCGAGTTTCCATAATGACAAAACAACCACTACCATGTTCATTTTCTGATCATGTGCAGCCAAAACATTGCATATTTATAACAAAGCACATACACGATTTGCTATGTTTGAAGAATGTTATGTCAAAAAAAATTAAGTTAACAATAAGTCAAAAGCAACTTCTGAATAAGAAGTACAGGTAACAAATTTAATTACAACAGTACATGAGATGATACTGTCAGCTCCCTGCTTTGATCCACCAGGGAGAAAAGGGAGCCAAAAACAAGGAAGACTAGAAACACTGACCTGTATACTCGAACCTTGGCTGATGATTTTAAACATTTCCAAAGACGAGCTCTCATATCTTTCCAGCATCAGAGCTTCTAAGGTAAGGAGGAGAATTTCTGGATAGGAGATAAGGAGAAGACATGTTTTGCTATGGACACAAAATAACCTCCAGGGCAAGAATCAATAAAAATACATCAAATGAGAAAGGAAAATAAAGTGTTAGGAAAGATTGCTTAAACTGTTTTCATTTGCAATTGCTTTTTCATATAATCTATACCAGAATGATTGCTTTCCCTATCATGTAGCTTATGGTGAATTGCAGACCATTGTTGTTTAGTCACTAAGTCCTTTTTGACTCTTTGCAGTCCCATGGACCACAGCACTCCAGGCTTCCCTGTCTTTCAATATCTCCCAGAGTTTGGTCAAACTCATGTCCATTGAGTTGGTGATGCCAGCAAACTATCTCATCCTCAGTTGCCCCCCTCACCTCCTGCCCTGAATTTTCCCCAGCATCAGGGTCTTTTCCAATGAGCTGGCTCTTTGCATCAAATGGCTGAGGTATTGGAGCTTCAGCTTCAGCATCAGTCCTTCCAATGAATATTCAGGGTAGATTTCCTTTAGGATTGACTGGCTTGAATTCCTTGCTGTCCAAGAGAATCTCAAGAGTCTTCTCCAGCACCACAATTCAAAAGCATCAATTCTTTGGCACTCGGCCTTTTTTATGGTCCAAACACTCACATTCTTACATGACTACTGGAAAAACCATGGGTTTAACTATAAGGACGTTTGACGGCAAAAGAGAAGTCTCTGCTTTGTTAATATACTGTGTAGGTTTGTCATAGCGTTTCTTCCAAGGAGCAAGCATCTTTTAATTTCATGGCTGCAGTTACTGTCCACAGTGATTTTAGAGCCCAAGAAAATAAAATGTGTCACTGTTTCCACTTTTCCCCCTTCTATTTACCACGAAGTGATGGGACCAGATGCCAAGATCTTAGTTTTCTGAATGTTGAGCTTGAAACCAGCTTTTTCACTCTCCTCTTTCACCTTCATGATGAGGCTCTTTAGTTCCTCTTTGCTTTCTGCCATTAGACTGGTAACAATTGGATATCTCATGTTGTGGGTATTTCTCCCAGCAGTCTTGATTCCAGCTTGTGCTTCATCCAGCCCAGTGTTTCTCATGATGTGCTCTGCATATAAGTTAAATAAGCAGGGTGACAACATATAGCCTTGACATACTCCTTTCCCTATTTGGAACCAGTCTATTGTTCCATGTCCAGTTCTAACTATTGTTTCTTGACCTGCATACAGGTTTCTCAGGAAACAGATAAGATGGTCTGGTATTTCCATCTCTTTAAGAATTTTCCAAAGTTGGTTGTGATCCACACAGTCAAAGGCTTTAACATAGTGAATGAAGCAGAAGTTTTAGTATTTTTTTTTTTTTTGGACTTCCTTTTCTTTTTCTATGATCCAGTGGGTATTGGCAATTTGATTTCAGTTTCCTCTGCCTTTTTAAAATATAGCTTGCATCTGGAAGTTCTCCATTCCTATACCATTGAAACCTATCTTGAAGGATTTTGAGCATCACCTTGATAGCATGTGAAATGAGCACAATTGTATGGTAGTTTGAACATTCTTTGACATCACCTTTCTTTGGAATTGGAGAGAAAGCTGACCTTTTCCAGTCCTGTGGGAATTACTGAGTTTTCCAAATTTGCTGCCATATTGAGTGTAGCACTTTCACAGCATCATCTTTTAGGATTTGGAGTAGCTCAGCTAAAATTCTATCACTTCTGCTGGTTTTGTTCATGCTAATGCTTTCTAAGGCCCACTTGACTTCACACTCAATGTTTGGCTCTAGGTGAGTGACCACACCATCATGGTCATCCTGGTCATTAGGACCTTCTTTGTACAGTTCTTTGTATTCTTGCCACCTCTTCTTAATGTCTTCTCCTCTGTTATATCCTTACAATTTCTGTCCTTTATTGTACCCATCTTTGCATGAAATGTTCCCTTGGTATCTAGTTTTCTTGAAATCTCTAGTCTTTCCCATTCTATTGTTTTCCTCTACTTCTTTGCATTGTTCACTTATGAGGACTTTCTTATCTCTCCTCGCTATTCTTTGGAACTCTACATTCTGTTAAATATATCTTTCCCTTTCTCCTTTCACTTTTCTTCCTTTTTCAGTTATTTGTAAGGCCTCCTCAGATAACCATTTTGATTCTTGTATTGCTTTTTCTTTGGGATGGTTTTGGTCACCACCTCCTGTACAAAGAATCTCCATCTATAGCTCTTCAGGCACTGTCTATTAGATCTAATCCCTTGAATCTATTTGTCACCTCCCCTATATAATCACAAGGGATTTGATTTAGATCATACTGGTGACTGCAGCCATGAAATTAAAAGATGCTTACTCCTTGGAAGGAAGGTTATGACCAACCTAGATAGCATATTCAAAAGCAGAGACATTACTTTGCCAACAAAGGTCTGTCTAGTCAAGGCTATGGGTTTTCCTCTGGTCATGTATGGATGTGAGAGTTGGACTGTGAAGAAGGCTGAGCGCCGAAGAATTGATGCTTTTGAACTGTGGTGTTGGAGAAGACTCTTGAGAGTCCCTTGGACTGCAAGGAGATCTAACCAGTCCATTCTGAAGGAGATCAGTCCTGGGATTTCTTTGGAAGAAATGATGCTAAAGCTGAAAGTCCAGTACTTTGGCCACCTCATGCGAAGAGTTGACTCTTTGGAAAAGACTCTGATGCTGGGAGGGATTGGGGACAGGAGGAGAAGGGGACGACAGAGGATGAGAAGGATGGATGGCATCACTGACTCGATGGACGTGAGTCTGAGTGAACTCTGGGAGTTGGTGATGGACAGGGAGGCCTGGCATGCTGCGATTCATGGGGTCGCAAAGAGTAGACACGACTGAGCGACTGATCTGATCTGATCTGAATGGTCTAGTGGTTTTCCCTGTCTTCTTCATTTTAAGCCTGAATTTTATGATAAGGAGCTCATGATCTGTTCCATAGTCAGCTCCAGGTCTTGTTTCTGCTGATTGTATAGAGCTTCTCCAACTTCACAGGATGTAATCAATCTGATTTCAGTATTGACCATCCGGTGACGTCTGTGTGCAAAGCCGTCTGTTGTGTTGTTGGGAGAGTGTGTTTGCTATGACCAGCATGTTCTCTTGGAAAAATTCTGTTAGCCTTCGCTATGCTTCATTTTCTACTTCAAGGCCAAACTTGCCTGTTACTGCAGGTATCTCTTGACTTCCTACTTTTGCATTCCAATCTCCTTTGATGAGAAGGACATCTTTTTTTGGCATTAGTTTTATAAGGTCTTGTAGGTTATAATAGAACCTTAATCTTCGTCAGTATTAGTGGTTGGCACACTGACTTGAATTTCTCTCATATTGAATGGTTTGCCTTGAAAATGAACTGAGACATTCTGTTGTTTCTAAGATTGTACCCAAGGACTGCACTTCAGACTCTTTTGTTGACTATGAGGGCTACTCTGTTTCTTCTAAGGGATTCTTACCCAGAGTAATAGATATAATGGTCATCTGAATTAAATTCACCTATTCCTGTACACTTTAATTCTCTGATTTGATTCCTAAGATGTCGATGTTCAATCTTGCCATCTCCTGCTAGAACATGTCCAGTTTACCTTGATTCATGAACCTTACATTCCAGGTCCCTACACAATACTCTTCTTTACAGCATCATACTTACTTTCATCAGCAGACACATTCATAACTGAACATCATTTGGCTTTGGCTCAGCCTCTTCATTCTTCCTGGAGGTATTTCTCTGTTTTTCCCCACAGCATATTGGACAACTCCTAATCTTGGGGGGGGGGTGGCGCTCATCTACTGGTGTCATATCTCTTTGCCTTTTTGTACTGTAACATGGCGTTCTTGAGGCAAGAATACTGGAGTGGTTGGCTATTCCCTTCTCCGGTGGATCACGTTCTGTCAGAACTCTCTAACATGACCTGTCCATCTTGGGTGGCCCTGCATGGCATGGCTCATAGCTTCATGAGTTACACAAGGCTTTGATCCATGTGATAATTTTGGTTAGCTTTCTATGATTGTGGTGTTTGTTCTGGAAGCTGTGGAATTGTACTTTTGCATCTTCTATCTGCCTTCCAATGGATGAGATGATACAGACTATTACAGTATTATATATGTACAAATGAAATATCTAAATTGTTTCCCAATCGAGTTGGTCAGAATAATCTGTAAAGTTATTGCAACACAGATTCCATAACCGCATCCCAAATTTACAGAATCATAATATCCAGAGATGATAACTAGTTGATGATAATGATGAAAATAATAACATCAACAATAATAATAAGAGTAATAATACACATTGAGTATGATTTTTGTGATCAGCCAGGTTTGAAAATCACCAGGTACCATTATGAACGATAAAACACTCACAAATCATAAAGTGCTTATATCTATAAGACATAGCTTGAAATCGGAATTGTGTAAATTAAGGGTATAGAGACAAGAAGTAGCTTCTGTAATATATGGCCAGTGGCAGCAATACTGGATAAGAATCTAACTTTCTTAAAATATTCTTCTACTGACTGGGCTCATTGCTTCCCTTTTTTTTTTTTCAGATCACAGATTGTCCATGAAATTTAAGACATAACATTACAGAGTACAGTAGTTGCTTGCATTAGCTTTCAAATCTGTCTAAAACCAAGGATCAATAAACATTTTCTTTTTGTACATGACAAATATTAGAAAAAAGTTTAAAATAATTTTAAATCTCCATATAGATTTATGAATTTGGAAGACTATTTTACCAGAGGTAAAAATGTGAAGCAGTAAATGGTGACTGCCTCTGGGGAGTGTGATGAAGCTGATATATGTATGTAGAGTGATACATTATATAAAGCTTTGTGATTTTAACAGTTTCTAAAAGTTCATATTCATAAATTTGTTTTCATATGTTTTAAAGAAATACAAAACAAGGAAAAAAATGGAACTTAGACAAGGGAATTTATTAGATCAGTTTTTCTATTGCTGCATAACAAATTAGCATAAATTTAGCAGCTTATAAGACATAAATGTATTATTCCATTGTGTTTGTGATTCTGGAATCTAGTTATATCTTAACTGGGGTCTTGGGAAGAATGCTATTAATATAATGGCCAAGTCTGGATCCTCTGTGGAGGAGAGAATAGGGAAGATTCTGCCTCAGAGTCACTAGAACGGACAGAGAACTTCATTTTCTTGTGATTATAAACTAAGGGCACTGACTTCTTGCTCCCTGTTGGTTTGAAGGTGCCTTCACCTCCGAAAGGCGTCCCTCAGGTCCTTGCCAACTAAGCCCTCTAAAATGGTTATTTACTTCTTCACAACCAGCAAGGGAGTCTTATATAACACAGTCACTGAATGAGCTCATTACTTTTCCCATATTTTATTGATTAAAAGAAAGTCACAGGGTGAATTTTGACTCAGTTTTTCTGGATCTTGTTGACAGAGTACATTTTGAAAGGAAAGAAAAAATTTATTGAGACTCAATTTTGTACTCTGCTAAGCACTAGAAAATATTTACATATAGTATTTCTTACAACATCCCTATAAAATAGGTACTGCCAATGCTATTTTCTGATGATTATTTTTCTCGCATGAAACAAGTAGCAAGTGTTAGAACATGAAATTTAACCAAAGACTTCTTCAAGTCAAGGTTTTTCTCTTTTCATTCTACTACATTATTATATTAGAAGGCTAGAGGCTAATAACTTGTTTCATTTGCTTGTCACTTTTGAACAAGATGGTATATGTTAAAAGGGCAGAAGTGAAAAGAAAGGGAGGTAAACACCACAGAAGCATTATTAAATTAACTCTTAAGATTTCATGTATATGAATCCACTTTGTATTATTTTTAACTACTTAATTGCAAATACACAACTTTGATATTGAAGACATTCCTTAGAAATGATCATTGTGGTTTAAGTAGCTCAATTGCTAAATCTGGGTTTTCTAAAAAACAGCTGAAGAACTTACAGCTTTCTCCAAATGGAGCTTTCTTTGACAATTAAATAGTAATAAAATCCACTTAGAAGTTTCAAATGTTTTCATAATTGGCAACAGTCTACATTTTATTTTTATTTTTTTTTTTTATTTTTTATTTTTTTTGTTCACAAAAATTTAACTCCAAATGGTCACAGGCTTAAATGTATTACACACGAAACTATACCTAGAAGATAACATAGGAGAAAACCTAGATCTTAGGAAAGATACAACCCTAAAGTCATGATCCATGAAAGGAAGAATGGATAAGTTGGGTTTCATTACAATTTCAATCTTCAGCTCTGTGAAAGATACTGTCAAGAGAATGAGAAGTCAAGCCACAGACTGGGGAAAAAAATATTTGCAAAAGACATACCTGGTAAGGACTGTAATCCAAAGAACAAAACGAACCAATAAACTGTGGTCAGAGATCAGATCAGATCAGTCGCTCAGTCGTGTCTGACTCTTTGCGACCCCATGAATCTCAGCACTCCAGGCCTCCCCGTCCATCACCAACTCCCGGAGTTCACCGAGACTCACGTCCATCGAGTCAGTGATGCCACTCAGCCACCCCATCCTCTGTCGTCCCCTTTTGTCCTCCTGCCCCCAATCCCTCCCAGCATCAGAGTCCCTTCCAATGAGTCAACTCTTTGCATGAGGTGGCCAAAGCACTGGAGTTTCAGCTTTAACACCATTCCCCCCAAAGAAATCCCAGGGCTGATCTCCTTCAGAATGGACTGGTTGGATCTCCTTGCAGTCCAAGGGACTCTCAAGAGTCTTCTCCAACACCACAGTTCAAAAGCATCAATTCTTTGGTGGTCAGCCTTCTTCACAGTCCAACTCCCACATGCATACATGACCACAGGAAAAACCATAGCCTTGACTAGACGAACCTTTGTTGGCAAAGTAATGTCTCTGCTTTTGAATATGCTATCTAGGTTGGTCATAACTTTCCTTCCAAGGAATAAGCGTCTTCATTTCATGGCTGCAGTCACCATCTGCAGTGACCCCGGAGCCCCCCAAAATAAAGTCTGACACTGTTTCCACTGTTTCCCCATCTATTTCCCATGAAGTGGTGGGACCGGATGCCATAATCTTCGTTTTCTGAATGTTGAGCTTAAGCCAACTTTTTCACTCTCCACTTTCACTTTCATCAAGAGGCTTTTTAGTTCCTCTTCACTTTCTGCCATAAGGGTGGTGTCATCTGCATATCTGAGGTTATTGATATTTCTCCCGGCAATCTTGATTCCAGTTTGTGTTTCTTCCAGTCCAGCGTTGCTCATGATGTACTCTGCATATAAGTTAAATAAACAGGGTGACAATATACAGCCTTGACAAACTCCTTTTCCTATTTGGAACCAGTCTGTTGTTCCATGTCCAGTTCTAACTGTTGCCTTTTTAGACTAATTGCTAAGAAGTTTAATTTCCCATGGGTGGCAACACAAACTTCAACAGAATATTTACTATTAGTTATAGTTTTAATCTTCTATCATAATGGCAGCAAAGTACTATTTTGAGGGTTTTCTGATTTCATTGAGTTCATTTTTTGAATCTATTTAAATGCTTAAAGAAGTAAATGAGTAATTTATCTTGTTAAAGTACAATAGTAAGTGAAAGTATAATTCTGTGTCATTTTTTGAGAAAGCTTTTAGCCTTACTATTTAACAATGAATAAATGAAAATAAAAAGCTAAGAAAAAATAAAAAATTAATAATTGTTTTAATTGGTATGTTTGGGAAGTCAATACACCACTGTCATAATGGACAACATAAGGAATGTAAGGTAATACTATAATGATCAATGAATTCTCATCATGTATTGAATTCTCCTCTTTGTATATGTACAAGAATGCATGTATATGTAATATTGCATGCAATATTTTCTGATTGAACCTGCTCTCTCAAACTTTTATTTATTTATTTTTAAAATTTTATTTTATTTTTAAACTTTACATAATTGTATTAGTTTTGCCAAATATCAAAATGAATCTACCACAGGTATACATGTGTTCCCCATCCTGAACCTTCCTCCTTCCTCCCTCCCCATCTCTCAAACTTTTAAAAGTTTGTTCATTTCTTTGAATTTCTGAGTAGTCAGAGAAAGGTTTCACATTTGCATTTTAAGGAATGCCAAAGATTCAATCAACTGTAAGCTGATTTTTACATACCCTTTGAAACAGTGGAAAAAGTTTCACTCTCCCAGGTGTAATATTTAAATTCTACTTAAATTCTAAAAAAAGAAAAAAATGACTTCAATTGCAGTTAACCTTAGGTTAATGTTCAATTGGAAAGATGTTTTACCTTAAAGTGTCTCTGAATTTGTTTTCAATTTGTTTTTTTTTATTTTTTTAGATCCCCTTTCTTCTCTCTTTTGTATTACATCAGCTCTTGAGACTCCACAGTATTCTGGAGAAATGGAATAATTCCAAGAAAGCATCTTGTATTTTAAGATGGGAATATTTGAATATATTTGCCTTCCTTTAGGTATCCTGCTTTATGTTTCAAATGCATGGTAGCAGTTCAACACTCAAATATCTGCCTTTTATAACCTATCTCCTAGGATATGTTCCAAAACAATGAGGTATATTGTTGACAAAGAATTAAATGTAATAATCAGGCAATTAACCAAGGGTATTTGCAGCACTACATAAAAAGACAAATTAAGAAGACTACCGTGGTATCCAGAAGCCATCTGTTAACCAATGTCAAATTGATGATAAAGAAAATTGAGTTCCCTTGGCAGTTGGTTTTTCTCCAGCTGCATGCAGCTATAAAAGAGCCATCAAACACAAATCTGCATTTGTTGTTAATTCAGAAATGCAGTAGAAAGGCACTGGGAAACCTCTAGTGACAACTTTTTATTCTGAAAGTTGACTCTAAGATTCTCAGAAAAGTTATACATTGGACTTTGGATCAGCATTTAAGACCATCTTGAGAGGATGAAACTAAGATGATCAGAACAATTCTCATATGTGTGTGCAAACACACAAATACACTAAAATATGTTCAAAGCATGAAATAATGAGTGAATTGCTTCTAATCAACCATAACGGTTAGTTAATAAACTTATATACGCACCCTATTTATCCCATTTATTATTGCACATATCCTAATGTCAGCCTCACTTTAAGGAAAGAGTCACAATAGAGCAGTACCAGAAAATAACCATAAATTTGGATAAATTTGGATTATTACTAAGCCCTGATAAAGACCAATTTGAAAGATATACTAAGGTGCCCTTCAGAACAATTATTATACTAATGTTCAATGGAAACTTGAAGAAGTTAACTTAATGCCTTGAAAGTGGTTAGGATCTGGAGTCAGGCAAAAGTGATGCTTCAAATTCATACTTCATTCCTTATTAGTTATATAACCTTGGGCATAATACTTAATCTGTTCTAATGTGTGTATAAAAATGAGAATGATAATAACCTTCAGGGATGTTTAAAGGATAAATGAATTAATGTGTGTCAAAATTTATTTCTGTCAAATAAAGAATTAAATGTCTTATCAATGGATTATTGAACCAATACTAATTGCTAAGGACTTTAAGCTTATTGTGGAAAGGTCACTGGGCTGGAGATCAGGAAATCTAGCTTGTTCTTCCAACTTTGCCATAAATTAGCTATGTGACACTATACAAACGATTTACATTCTCTGGACCACAATTTACTGTTTCCAAAATTAAGCTTGGGATGGCATGGAATTAAAATGCTCCTATTAATCCTAAAATCCTCTAATTCCAAGGACTTGAACTAGATTTCCAAAACGAATGCCAAATAAAAACTCAGAAATTTGTAGGAAATTCAAATCATTAGAATCACTTGTGTTTATTACTGATTTACCTTTAAAAGAAAAAATAGTGGAAAAAATTGAAGTTTAAATTTATTACACATATTTTTATTAAAAGCATGTAGTTTTAAGGGAACACATATTTAAATTAGTCACTAAAGCTGCTGAGTTGAACTAGATTAACCCAAAATTATGGTTGACTTGTACTAGAAGTTTAGAATTTTAAAAGCCGAAGACCAAACACACACACACGCACACACACACAACTACTTATTCACTCTCCAATTTATGTTGAATAAAACAGATACTTTTAAGTGACAGCAACATGGTTCTAGAACCTGTCTGTTGACTCTTATACAACCTTTTCCACATCATATTTCACTATTTTTACTTTTATTTTTAACAGTCTTGTAAATACATTCTCTCTGACACTTTCTCTGTTCCCAACACCATATCTGGAATTGTTAACTTTGACTGAAATTGCCACATTTAGTTTACTAGTGCAGTGTCGAACAAGCATTTCATAGCAAATGATATCAAAATATAATTTATGGTTCCTCTTACACTGCCAGTTTAAAATGCATGCAGAGAAGAGGCTTACCTCCACCCCCACTACCATGGTATGAAAACTCAATGATCCTCATCATTTTTAAGTTCATTCCTCAGTATCAAACATTCAACATTTTCAGGTTTTTTGTAGTTTCAGCTCAGAAATACTAATTGCTTCTTCAAAACAGTGATCAATATTTGCATCTTTACTAAAACAGGAGAACTTTTCTCCTTTTAGGCATAGTAAGCTTCTATTTCCATTAGTTAGATGCTATCAGTTCAGTTCAGTTGCTCAGTCATGTCTGACTCTCTGCGACCCCGTGAAATGCAGCACGCCAGGCCTCCCTATCCATCACCAACTCCCGGACTTCACTCAAACTCATGTCCATCGAGTCAGTGATGCCATTCAGCCATCTCATCCTCTGTCGTCCCCTTCTCCTCCTTCCCCCAATCCGTCCCAGCATCAGAGTCTTTTCCAATGAGTCAGCTCTTCGCATGAGGTGGCCAAAGTACTGGAGTTTCAGCTTTTGCATCAGTCCTTCCAAAGCAATCCCAGGGCTGATCTCTTTTAGAATGGGCTGGTTGGATCTCCTTGCAGTCCAAGGGACTCTCAAGAGTCTTCTCCAACACCACAGTTCAAAAGCATCAATTTTTCGGCACTCAGCTTTCTTCACAGTCCAACTCTCACATCCATACGTGACTACTGGAAAAAACATAGCATTGACTAGATGGACCTTTGTTGGCAAAGTAATGTCTCTGCTTTTGAAATGCTATCTAGGTTGGTCATAACTTTCCTTCCAAGGAGTACTGCTGCTACTGCTAAGTCACTTCAGTCGTGTGTGACTCTGTGCGACCCCATGACGGCAGCCCATCAGGCTCCCCCGTCCCTGGGATTTTCCAGGCAAGAACACTGGAGTGGGTTGCCATTTCCTTCTCCAATGCATGAAAGTGAAAAGGGAAAGTGAAGTCACTCAGTCGTGTCCAACTCTTAGAGACCACATGGACTACAGCCTACCAGGCTCCTCCGTCCATAGGATTTTCCAGGGAGTAAGCATCTTTTAATTTCATGACTGTAATCACCATATGCAGTGACTTTGGAGCCAAAAAATAAAGTCTGACACTGTTTCCCCATCTATTTGCCATGAAGTGATGGGGCCAGATGCCATTATCTTAGTTTTCTGAATGTTGAGCTTTAAGCCAACTTTATCACTTTCACTTTCATCAAGAGGCTTTTCAGTTCCTCTTCCCTTTCTGCCATAAGGGTGGTGTCATCTGCATATCTGAGGTTATTGATATTTCTCCCAGCAATCTTGATTCCAGCTTGTGCTTCTTCCAGACCAGCATTTCTCATGATGTACTCTGCATAGAAGTTAAATAAGCAGGGTGACAATATACAGCCTTGACAAACTCCTTTTCCTATTTGGAACCAGTCTGTTGTTCCATGTCCAGTTCTAACTGTTGCTTCCTGACCTGCATATAGGTTTCTCAAGAGGCAGGTCAGGTGGTCTGGTATTCCCATCTCTTTCAGAATTTTCCACAGTTTATTGTCATCCACATAGTCAAAGGCTTTGGCCTAGTCAATAAAGCAGAAATAGACATTTCTCTGGAACTCTCTTGGTTTTTCGATGATCCAGAGGATGTTGGCAATTTGATCTCAGGTTCCTCTGCTTTTTCTAAAACCCGCTTGAACATCTGGAAGTTCATGGTTCACGTACTGCTGAAGCCTGGCTTGGAGAATTTTGAGCATTATTTTACTAGCATGTGAGATGAGTGCAATTGTGTGGTAGTTTGAGCATTCTTTGACATTGCCTTTCTTTGGGATTGGAATGAAAACTGACCTTTCCCAGTCGTGTGGCCACTGCTGAGTTTTCCAAGTTTGCTGGCATATTGAGTGCAGCACTTTCACAGCATCACCTTTTAGGATTTGAAATAGCTCAGCTGGAATTCCATCACCTCCACTAGCTTCATTTGTAGTGATACTTTCTAAGTCCCACTTGATTTCACATTCTAGGATGTCTGGCTCTAGGTGAGTGATCACACCATCATGATTATCTTGGTCGTGAAGATCTTTTTTGTACAGTTCTTCTTTGTATTCTTGCCACCTCTTCTTAATTTCTTCTACTTCAGTTAGGTCCATACCATTTCTGTCCTTTATCGAGCCCATCTTTGCATAAGATATTCCCTTGGTATCTCTAATTTTCTTGAAGAGATCTCTAGTCTTTCCCATTCTGTTGTTTTCCTCTATTTCTTTGCATTGATCGCTGAGGAAGTCTTTCTTATCTCTCCTTGCTATTCTTTGGAACTCTGCATTCAGATGCTTATATCTTTCTTTTTCTCCTTTGCTTTTCACTTCTCTTCTTTTCACAGCTATTTGTAAGGCCTCCCCAGACAGCCATTTTGCTTTTTTGCATTTCTTTTCCATGGGGATGGTCTTGATCCCTGTCTCCTGTACAATTCATGAACCTCCATCCATAGTTCATCAGACACTCTATTTATCATATCTAGTCCCTTAAATCTATTTCTCACTTCCACTGTATGGTGGAGAAGTCTGACAGAATGTGGTACACTGGAGATGGGAATGGCAAACCACTTCATTATTCTTGCCTTGAGAACCCCATGAACAGTATGAAAAGGCAAAATTATAGGATTCTGAAAGAGGAACTCCCCAGTTCATTAGGTGCCCAATATGCTACTGGAGATCAGTGGAGAAATAACTCCAGAAAGAATGAAGGTATGGAGCCAAAGAAAAAACAATACCCAGTTGTGGATGTGACTGGTGATAGAAGCAAGGTCTGATGCTGTAAAGAGCAATATTGCATAGGAACCTGGAATGTTAGGTCCATGAATCAAGGCAAATTGGAAGTAGTCAAACAGGAGACGGCAAGAGGGAACGTTGACATACTAGGAATCAGTGAACTAAAATGGACTGGAATGGGTAAATTTAACTCAGATGACCATTATATCTACTACTGTGGGCAGTAATCCCTTAGAAGAAATGGAGTAGCCATCATGGTCAACAAGAGTCCGAAATGCAGTACTTGGATGCAATCTCAAAAATGACAGAATGATCTCTGTTCATTTCCAAGGCAAACCATTCAATATCACAGTAATTCAAGTCTATGCCCCAACCAGTAATGCTGAAGAAGCTGAAGTTGAGCAGTTCTATGAAGACCTACAAGACGTTTTAGAACTAACACCCCCAAAAGATGTCCTTTTCATTACAGGGGACTGGAATGCAAAAGTAGGAAGTCAAGAAACACCTGAAGTAACAGGCAAATTTGGCCTTGGAATACAGAATGAAGCAGGGAAAAGGCTGATAGAGTTTTGCCAAGAGATCACACTGGTCATAGCAAACACCCTCTTCCAACAAGAGAAGACTCTACACATGGACATCACCAGATGGTCAACACCGAAATCAGATTGATTATATTCTTTGCAGCCAAAGATGGAGAAGCTCTATACAGTCAGCAAAAACAAGACCAGGAGCTGACTGTGGCTCAGACCATGAACTCCTTATTGCCAAATTCAGACTGAAATTGAAGAAAGTAGGGAAAACCACTAGACCATACAGGTATGACCTAAATCAAATCCCTTATGATTATACAGTGGAAGTGAGAAATAGATTTAAGGGACTAGATCTGATAGATACATGCTATACTGAACCTAAAAGATCCATGAATTTAGAAGGAAATTCTAAAAAGCTAGTAAGCAGAATCGTTTCTTTTTGGTTAGTTACTGTTAATGCAGTAGCAAGTTTAAACTAAGTTTAGACCATTAAAAAAATGCATGCAAGACATAATATTATTTTGAATATAAAAAACAAATAACAAGAAACAATAAAAATTATGTTAACAAACCAGGTTGATTTTGTCCAATGCACAGCAAGTTGAACACAGCAAGTTAAAACACTGAGGTTTACAGCAAAGAGGGTTTATCTCCAAGGTCAAGGAGACCAGAGAACTAGTCTCGAATCTGCTTCCCTAAAAGCAAGGAGTCAGGGCTCTTATAGATAATAAATAAAGAAGCAGGGTGAGCTGAGGTGTGGGAAAAGGTATAGGAATCATTCCACACACAGACATACCTGAGTTACAGGTCTCTGCATTTCAAAAGGTCACCAAGCATGCCCAGTTGAAGGGTCAGTGGTCTGTGGTCCTATCCAGTCTCAATCAACTCATCTTGAACTAGATGCAGCTGACTCCAAGCTTCTGGAAAACAATTTGGGCAAATGGCTTATTGCTTAGGCTAGTTGCTGCTTGGCACACATGCAAGTCTTAAAATGACCTTGATTAGTGAAGGCAGGTGAAATGGACCAATCATTACACTATTTCAAGTAAAACACTGATCTTTGACAAAGGAGGAAACACAATACGATGGAGAAAACATGGTCTTTTTAACAAATGGTGCTGAAAGATGTAAATAGCCACATGGTAAAAAATGAATTTAGACAGACTTTATACCATTCACAACATAGATCTGAATATAAAACACAAAACTACCAGAAGATAAGATAGTAGGAAATATAGATGACCTTGGGTTGAGTACAGATATTTTAGATACTACATCTAAAGCATGATCAATAAAATAAATGATTGATAAGTTGGACATAATTAAAATAAAAATCTGCCATTCTGTGAGAGACACTACGAAGTGAGAAGATAAGCCACAGACTGGGAGAAAGTATTTACAAGAGATAAGTTTGATAAAGAACTGTTATTCTAAATGCCCTGGGTTGGCTAAAATGTTTGCTTGGGTTTTTCCACAATATTTTATGGAAAAATATCCAAATGAACTTTTGACCAACCCAATACAAAAGGCTCTTAACACTCAACCATAAAAAAAACAAACTGATTTTAAAAAAAGATCAAAAGCCTTAACAGACACCTTACCAAAGAGGATACATAAATGACAGGTAAGTATACGAAAATATGTTCAACATCATATGTCATCAGAGAAATGAAAGTTAAAATACCAATGAGATACCAACAAACACCTATTAGGATGACAACAGTCCAAACATTAACAGCACAGAATGGCAGAGATGATACAGAGCAACAGGAACTCTCATTCACTGATAGTGAGAATGCATATTGCAGAGTCATTTTGGAATATAGATGTGCACTTAATATATGATCCAGCAACTACACACCTTGGTATTTATGCAAATAAGTTGAAAACATGTCCACACAATAATCTGCACACAGATGTTTACATTAGCTTTATTCCTCATTGTCCAAAACTGGAAGCAACCAAAATGTCCTTCAATAGGTGAATGTATAAATAAACTAGGGTACATCTAGACAATGGAATAATATTGAGTGCCAAAAATAAATGAACTATCAAGTCATAAAAATACACGGAGAATCTTAAATGTATATTACTCATGAAAGAAACCAATCTGAAAGGCTACATACTGAGTTTTCTGACAGTTGAGAAAAGCCAAAACTATGGAGATAATAAAAGAATCAGTGGTTTCCTGGAATTAGAGAAGAAGAAGGGATAAATAGGCAGAGCACATAGAATTTTTAGAATGATAAACTATTTTGTATGATACTATGATGGTGGATATGTGTAATTATACATTTGTTAATACCCATAGAATGTACATGGATCATGGATAAAGCAAGGGAATTCCAGAAAAAAACATTAATTTCTGCTTCATTGACTTTATGGTGAAGCTTTTGACTATGTAGATCACAACAAATTGTGGAAAATTCTTAAAGAGATGAGAATACCAGACCACCTTTCCTGTCTCCTGAGAAACCTGAATACAGGTCAAGAAGAACAGTTAGAACCAGACATGGAACCACTAACTGGTTCAAAATTGGGGAAGGGGAGTACAACAAGGCAGTATATTGTCATGCTGCTTATTTAACTTATATGCAGAGTACATCATAAGAAATGTGGGTTGGATGAATCCCATGCTTGAATCAAGATTGCTGGGAGAAATATCAACAACCTCAGAAATGCAGATGATACCACTCTAAAGTAAAAAACCAAAGAGGAACTAGAGCCTCTTGATGAGGGTGAACAAGGAGAGTGAAAAAGCTGGCTTGAAACTCAACATTCAAAAAACTAAGATCATGGGATCTGGTCCCATCATTTCATGGCAAATAGGAGTGGGTGGGGAGTGGAAACAGTGACAGATTTTATTTTCTTGGGCTTCAAAATCACTGTGGATAATGACTCCTGTCATAACATTAAAAGATGCTTGCTCCTTGGAAGGAAAGCTATGACAAATCTTGATAGTGTATTAAAAAAGAAGAGACATCATTTTGCTGACAAAGGTCCATATAGTCAAAGGTAGGATTTTTCCAGTAGTGACATACAGATATGAGAATTGGACCATAAAGAAGGCAGAGTGCTAAAGAATTTATGGTTCTGGCAAAGACTCCTGAGAATTCCTTGGACAGAAAGGAGATCAAACTAATCAATCCTAAAGGAAATCAAACCTGTATATTGATTGGAAGGACTGATGCTGAAGCTGAGGCTCTAATACTTTGGCCACATGATAGGAAGAACTAACTCAGTGAAAAAGGCCCTGCTGCTCAGAAAGATTGAAGGCAGGAGGAAAAGGGGGTGGCAGAGGATGAGATGATTAGATAACATCATTCTTCACTCAGTGGACATGAATTTGAGCAAACTCTGGGAGACAGTTGTGGACAGAGTAGCCTGGTGTGCCACAGTCCATGGGGTCACAAAGAGTCAGATATGACTTCGTGACTGCAAAAAAAAAAAAAAGCAGTGGAATGAACACCAAGAAAAACCCTAATATAAACTATGAACTTTGGATAGCAATAATGTGTCAATGCAGTTCATCTGTTGTAACAAATGTGCCAATCTAGTGGAGAAAGGTGATAGTGGAGAAGTGGGGCTGGGGTGCTGGGAGGGCAGATAGTGTATGGGAACTCTTTATACTTTCCATTTAATTTTGATGTGAATATAAAAGTGTTCTAAAAATTAAAGTCTATTTGAAAAGGTAAAACAGAAGAATCTAACTTGATCCATTTTAAAAGGGGATTTTTTTCCAGAGAAATTGACATTTTTCCAAGTAATAAGGTAATCATCACATAAACAGTTAGTTTGGGGCATATTCAGTAGGAGGTAAGAGAAAGATTTTAATGAATTTTTAAAATAGATGCATATCCTATTGCAAAATGAATTACATTACGAAACAGAGGGAGAACAAAAACAAAGATAAGGCACTCATTGTAATTCATATAAGGCAACCCATCTCAAATCTATTTTGAAGAACCTCTAAAGATAAAAATTAATATAGATGATATATCCAAATATAGGCAATTCCATCAAGACCACTCAAACAAATTTTTACAGACTATGAACCAAAATATATCTACTTCACATTCATAAGCTAAATTGGATATGACTATATCATATTTATGGCTACCCATTCTAGTATTCTGCCTGGAGAATTCCATGGACAGAGGAGCCTGGTGGCTACATGTGCAAAGTGTAGGACAGGACTGAGTGACTAATACTTTCATTTTTTTCACATATCATAAGTATACTGTACAGGGAAAAGTGTGAAGGTAACATAAATGGTTAGAAGCAAAATGTGTCAAACTGTGAAGATTCAACATTAGGATGTCAACTTTCAGACTAGCTAATAAAGCATATTAGCTTTTATCCTTTAGAAGTCAATACAATGGTCAATTAGTGCGTGTGTGCTCAGTCATTTCAGTTGTGTCTGACTCTTTGCAACCCTATGGACTGTAGTCCACCAGACTCCTCTGCCCATGGAATTCTCCAGGCAAGCATACTGGAGAGGGTCACCATGCCTTTTTCCAGGGGATCTTCCCCACCTAGGGATGAAACCCGCACCTCTTGCATTGCAGGCAGATTCTTTACCACTGAGCCACTGGGGACATCTGGCCAATTAGTAAAGAAGTGCAAAGTAGATTATATACATACCATTGAAAGTTGAACAACATGGGTTTGAATGGCATGGGCCTACTTGTATATGGATTTTTTACAATAGCAATTCCTAGAGTACTACACAGTAAGTAGTTGGTTGAATCCTTAGAACCAAAACTGCACATAAGGAGTAACCATGGATATGGAGGAGAAGGGGGTGGCAGAGGATATGAGATGATTAGATAAGTTATATTTGGATTTTTGATGCACAGAAAGTCAGTGGCTGCAAACCTCTAAGACATATGGGTTTAACAGAGTCAGTTGAAAGGGGAAAAAAGTGACTAGAGCAGAGTAAAAGCAGTGTGCCAAAAATCCTCCAGTAAACAGCTGTAAATAAGTAAGTTGCTATGACAAGATTTATGAAAAAATGTTCCCTGAGAATTCTGGAGCCAAAAAAACTGTGGCTTTGATGTTACTCCTGGGGAAACAGTGAGATTATTATTCCATTGTTCTTAAGGTGTTTGCTGTGTAGGTCATCCCTAACTGAGATAGGCAATGATGATGTGTGGTATAAATATAAACTAGTCACTCTGATATGGGAAGCAGACAGGGTTAAGGGACAATGTTCCATGTTGGTTTATTGCAGAAAATGAAGAGATCCTAATACAATAGACAAGATTACACATGAAAGAATTACACAAAAAAGAATATTCTGATGGAAAAAGAAAGGGAAGTTACAGATTTTACATGATCTGTGCCTTCTGGGTTGCCATTTCCTTCTCCAATGCATGAAAGTGAAAAGTGAAAGTGAAGTTGCTCAGTTGTGTCCGACTCCTAGCGACCCCATGGACTGCAGCCCACCAGGCTCCTCTGTCCATGTGATTTTCCAGGCAAGAGTACTGGAGTGGGTTGCCATTGCCTTCTCCTCTTTGCTCCTTAGCAGACATGATTGAGAAATTTTTATCTGCTTAAACATTAAAGAGTTGTAAACCAAAGTTCAAGCATGGTTATTTTAATCAGTGAAATTGATAAATAATACCAGACTTGAAATTACTTGCAGATGAAGATACAGCCAAGGAAACACTGCTACCTATCAAAAGGAAGGAATGGGGCTGAGGCTCAACTATCTGGTACCTAATATGATTCTCGTGTCTTTGCAGAAAGAAAATATTGAAGAATATTTAGGTGTGGCAATCAGCGGAGGCCAAGAATTTGTCATGGTTCAAAGATAGCATGTGACTGGGTATATCTAGAATAGTGTCTCCTAATGGGATCTCTTCATTTTGCTCTTTCCTAAGGTAATTTCAGCTTTGGCAACTAAGATGTGTGCATAAAATCAAGGCACCAATCTTGCCAAGTTGTAGTTAGCCATATAAAAATAAAGTTTACAATAAAAATGAGTCAAGTTATTGACAAAAACACATGTAATCAAAAAAAGAAAAGTAGCTTGACACAGCTAGTACTAGATTCAGGCCCATCTTTGGAAGAATTTAAAACTTCTGAAGTCATGCCATGTCATCTGAACACAAAATCAGAAGCCAGAATGAGTTTTTATGCTACAGTCAACAAGTATTTGCAAAGTCAGGAGAACAAAAAGGCATATCTTAGCTTTTTTCAGTACAAGAAAAAGAAAGGATCAACTTACTGAATCTTCTCTAAATGAACATTATATTCAAAACAGCAAAACAAACATGAAAAATAGACAATTCCAAGGCAGAGAAGAACACAGTAAAAGATTACCTTGGTGTTTAGTTTACAGTTCTATGCCATGGTTAGTTATAAAACAGAGAACTATAAAATAAAAATAAAAATTGGTATCATTATAGAATGATTCAGAATCATTCTTCACCATGTTTTGGGTCTTATGTAAAATAGAAAATATGCAAGAGAGACAAGTATTACCCTAGCAGTTGAAGTCCTTTTTAATTTAATCATTTTTTTTTTTTGCCCATATAATAATCGTAAAATTTTCCCAATGGGAAGAAATTTTTTTAAGTGATGAGATTTGAGGGCATGCCTTTTGTCTCAATACATATTTAAAACAAGATACTATTCTGTGTCTGCAGATAGTGAGTTCCCATTTACAGAAATGGCCAAGAAAAAAATGCATTCATAGCACCCTTAATGTTTATTCTTGACAACTTGAGTTTTTAGTGCATTACATGTATTTTGATTAATAAAAAGATACATAGGAATCTTTTCTAAGGAAGAACAAATGTTGTAAAAGTATCTCCTCTTAATCTCTCCCAGCTCAGCAAAGAAACACCAACAGCAGCACCTCCACAATAACTGTATCCCTTGCAAATGAGTGGTTATAGTATTATGGTGGGAGGAGAATGGATTTGAAGTCAGAAGACATTTGGCTTATGAAAACTGTGAACAATTCCTTCTGAGATAGGTTTAAACGGGAACTCACATTATCAACAGGATTTTCTAATATTCTGCCTGACAGGTAATCTCCTTAATTTTAAATTAAAAAAAAAAAAACACACACACACACAGTCAAGACATTTGGTTACTATAACATAAATCCTTTCATAAAGTATATATATATATATATATATATATATATAATATATATCACTGTGTATATTATAAAATTATTTTCTTAAATGTAAAAGATACACAAAAGGCACTTAATAAATATTTTTGAAAGAACAGGTAAGATTATCTCTTAGTTGTTCACTAAAATAATAAATTTCAGTCTCCTCTAACTGACTTTCAGAACTAGTGAACAAATACATGGATATAGAAAACAATACATTGTATAATAACTCCAATACTTTGGCCACCTGATGCAAATAACTGACTCATTGGAAAAGACCCCAATGCTGGGAAAGACTGAAGGCAGAAGAAGAAGGGGACAACAGAGGATGAGATGGTTGGATGGCATCACTGACTCGATGGACACGAATCGAGTAAGCTCAGGGAGTTGGTGATGGAAAGGGAAGGCTGGTGTGCTGCAGTCCATGGGGTGGCAAAGTGTCTGACACGACCGAGCACCTGAACTGAACTTATACCAATTACAATGTGCAGAATCTTAGAAGTGGATTGTAACTTTCAATGGACTGATACTGCTACTGCTAAGTCGCTTCAGTCGTGTCCGACTCTGTGCGACCCCATAGACGGCAGCCCACCAGGCTCCCCCGTCCCTGGGATTCTCCAGGCAAGAACACTGGAGTGGGTTGGCATTTCCTTCTCCAATGCATAAAAGTGAAAAGTGAAAGTGAAGTTTCTCAGTCGTGTCCGACTCTTAGCGATCCCATGGACTGCAGCCCACCAGGCTCCTCCATCCATGGGATTTTCCAGGCAAGAGTACTGGAGTGGGGTGCCATTGCCTTCTCTGGACTTTCATTGGAAGTGGTCTATAATTTCCAGTTTTAGACATATGAACAAGAACAAAACATTAAAATAGGACAATTAATTAGTTGTCAACATGAACTATAAATCAAGAGAATAAACAGGCAAAATTAGTCATACTGTGCTTAGTCACTGAGTAATGTCTGACTCTTTGTGACCCTATGGACTGTAGCACTCCAGGCTCCTCTGTCCATAGGATTCTCCAGGCAAGAATACTGGAGTGGGTTGCCATGCCCTCCTCCAGGGGATCTTCCCAACCCAGGGATTGAACCCAGGTCACCTGCATTGTGGGCAGATTCTTTACTGTCTGAGTCACCAGGGAAGCCCTTACAAATCCCAACCCAGGGATCAAACCCAGGTGTCCCACATTGCAGGCAGATTCTTTACCAGCTGAGCCACAAGAGAAGACCATATAAGCCATAAAGAAATTGTAGGTTGATAAATATGAAGCTAAAAGTACAGTCCTAAGCCATTATACTAGAATTATTTCTCAAAATAAAATTTGAGAGATTATACCTTCAGGAAAAAGCCAACGGCTTCTTCTTCAATACAAGTTTAAGCATAAGTTTTTATACAATATGTTGTTGAATGTGATTAAAATTTTGTGTGCTCTTCATTGTATTAAAACCACAGGCAAAAGTTTTTCTAAGCCTCCAAATGCCACACTTTGAAGCCTGTAGAGTGAGGAGTGTTTCAAGAGATGGTGGGTAGAAAAACAGAAATCAACATCAGCAGAAAAACCTAGGCTAATATTGAATCAAGACAGCAAGCAACTAACTTAAGGAAAATGAAAAAGGAGGGATTTAAAAGAAACTGAACACAAACAAACAAAAAAAAATCACAATTTCATGACAAACAACAGCACTATCTTGTGTTCACCCAGCCCATTTGATATATACCAAAAATCTTGGTAGAAATTATTGCATTAATCCACACACCAATTGGTCTCTGATATGGATTAGACACTTATAGTATTACTCCTGCTTAACAGTTGTTAAAAGTTGTAATTTCAAAAGCAATTCAGCGACTTTCTGAGTAAAATCAAAATCTAAGCAACCACAAATTTTACTTTACAAATCTATTTCCTATTACCTGTATTAAGGATATGAAAGGTTTTAAATTTCTTCCCCTATTCAACTGACTTAACATTTTATTATTTGCTAGTGTCAAGTTTGTTATTTTCAAACAACAACAAAGCTCCCAGTGAAAACCATTATTTCTCTTTAACTTCTGAGGAGTTCAGAGTGAACATACAAAAGAGACATAAGCAAGGATGTATTCATCATAGGCTTGGAACATCCAGTAAACAAAATACATTACTTTTCAGCTCTTTTGAAAGGAAAATATGTATTATACATCTAAACATCAAACTGATGGAATAATATATACTGATTTGTGACGATGATTTTAAATATTCCGCTAACACCATTTTTCATATTAGACCTTCATTGAAAGAGAACACTAGCATAAACCACACTACTATAATAAAAGTCAGTGATTTCCTCTCGAGGCAGCAAGGCAGTGTTATTTTACTTCACTGTGGTCATCACAGGCATATCCAAGGTAGCCATTTCTTAAGAGTCATGCTGTAAAACTAAGTTAAAAAAATAAACAACCAACTTGTGTAATGACTGATGGCCTCAGGGTAGCTCCATGATAGATAGATACAAGACAGATGACAGAGATAGATTAAAAGATGAATGTCTTCTTTTGATTATGTTGAGTAATTGATGCTTATTAGATGAAAAACTATGATTTGTATTATTATTTTTTCAGCATCAGCAGAAGGGAAACAGAAAAATTTTAGCAGGGCAAGTTCAGCCTATATGTTAAGGATTCCCGAGTCTGCAAAGAACAATGCTCTCCAGTAATTATTAGCACAGAGAAGGTGCTTCTAGTTTTCCCAAACTTTATAACAACACAGTTATAATCATCATGCTTCAAATGAAAACATTCTGGAACCATCTTAAACTATTTGGCTTCTAAGCCATCCAGCCTGTTGACATCCAAAAATCAATGTTATCAGTGTCTCTTCTAGTGGGAGGATTACTTTAACAGGGGTATCTCCACAGTCATCCTTGGCAAACCTGGTCACGGGAATGCATGATTTACACAGCTGCACAGTTGGGGTTTGTGTTGAAAGAGATTTTAGCAGATGAGGCATAAAATTTGAAAATATGCAGCCAGGGAGATGGTAGGTATGAAACCCTCTGTTCTGCAAACATTAGTCTTTTTCAGATTTTGTTTGTCAGTCTTTCCAGCTAAATAGAGAAGTGACAACACTCTGAAAGAGTTTATGCAGATGCTGAAAAATAAATAGATTAGCTATTACTAGCTGGCATAAATGCTTAGCATTTAGATATTTCATTATATGTAACAGAATTGACTAAACACATTGGCCAGGATAATATTGGACAACAGATGATACAAATATGAATGCCGGCACATGAAAACATATTAGGGACAGATTTAGAAAAGATAAACAAAGGTACAAGAGCTTTATTTGAATTATTTTTTAAATGGCTTACATTTTAACAAGCAGTATTTTTAAATGGATGAATGATGCAGCAGTGATAAGGTATTAGGATATCTGTCAGGGCTACTATTCTCTTCTGGGGCACCATGCTAGCTTATGAGGTTGTGGACAAAATTCAGCTTCTTGTGGGGCACCATGCTAGCTTATGAGGTTGTGGACAAAATTCAGCTTCTTGTGGAGCACCATGCTAGCTTATGAGGTTGTGGACAAAATTCAGCTTCTTGTGGTTGTAGAACTGAAGTCCCTGTTTTCTTGACACATTACTGTCTTCAAATTCAAGCAAAGAATCATTGAATTCTTCTTGTGCTTTGGATTTCTCCAAATTCCCTTTCCGCCTTGCCTTGTGCTTTTAAGGGATCATGTGATTATATTGGGCCTCTGCTTCTGGTCAATCTTCTTCTTTTGAATTCAATTGATTAGGAAATTTAACTACATCTACAAAGTTCTTTTTGACATGTTAAATAATATATTCACTGCCTGATGATCAGAGTGTAGAATTCTATTGGGAGCTAAATTCATGTGCCTGAAATTTCATCGTCTATTACATATTTATTTGAAATGTAAGTAGACTTATATTAGATTATTATTCTTAAACATGACAATATAGTCATTATTCACATTATATTTTAGTGTGAGTTTAGTAAGAATCTTAACTTTTAAGAACTGAAATTTGCCTTAAGGAATAAGTGTAGCCATGAAAAGAAAAATACAGGACAAAAGTCTGATTTTATAGCATGGAGAAGTATTTCCCAGGGGAAAACTAAAGACCGGCCTGAGTGGAATACTGAAATGTGACATTCTTGAAAAGGATGCTAGAAGAAAGTAGAAAGAAGTAGAAGAATGAGTGGGACAGAGACAGTGAAGAACCAGAAAACAGTTTTCCCATGGGCTGTGAAAGATAGTAATGAGCTAAGTAAGTTAACCAGACCCTAGCCCTATATGTCCTTCCTCTTTCATCAGTAACTCAAACACCACACACACACACACATACACACGCACACACACGCCCCTAAATAGAAACAGAGGTACAAGAAAAGATTCCAATAAGTTTCTGCAGTTGAGAAACATATTTCTTTCCCTTGGAGCATCGTATAGAGTTTTCATAAGTTAACAGCAGATTTGGAATTGAGGAAAAGAGGCATTTAGAATAGAAGGAAGAAACAATATACAACTATTTCTATTGGTTTTAAAATGCCCCTTAACTTCCAGGAATAACTTTGTCTATCCAATTATTGTAATGTATATTTAAAGAAAGAAAGCATTTTGTCTTGGAACAAATACTAAGTTCACAATAATCCAATCATAACCTTAACAGGGTGAAAAACCAATCTCTGCTTCACTTCACTGCACTATAGTATTTAATCTTTTTCTATTGATAGTGCATGCAATTTTCATTAGAAGAGCTTTAAACATCAAAAGTAACATTTGGAGGCAGCAGCAGACTCACAGCAGCTTTTTAATATTTGGTCACTTTATAATTAGATTATAACTTTACAAGGAAGCATATACAGGACACTGGGTCACAGTTTTAAAGTCATAAAACCAATAAAATCTTCCAGGGTGTATTATTATTTTGAAATGACTTATAAGCAATTTCATTTTACTGCCAAAACATTTTTATCATTTCTTTCCCAAAGACAAATGTGTTCAGTTCGATTTGTGTCTGTCTCTGCATTTAATCATGTTTGCAGGTTTTTTTTTATTTTTTGAGTTTACAATTAATTCTCTCTACATTTATGTAACACTATTCAAAACTTTTCCTCCCTAAATTTGTCCTAGTGGATGATTGCTTATTATAATTTTGTAATGTTGTAATTATTATATATACATAGTACTCTGAGGATCCTGACAGAAGATATTATTTTATAATTTTATTTTTTTATTGCTCAAACAATTGCAAATAACGTATTCATAAAGTCTAAAACATGTAAACGTAACCCAGATTCAACTGCTGTTCAGAAAACCACTAGATCAGGAATATTTTAGGTAAATGTAAAATTAGTATTTTATATACTAGTGGTCAAACTGCATCTGATGTGCAGCTGAATTTAGTCACCTTCCTTTAAATGATTAATAGATCAGGCATTTGCACATCAACACAGAAAACAGCAATGGATAAGTGAGGTGAAAAAAGGTATGGTATTCTAAGGTAAGTAAAGAAAATAGTTTTAGGAAAACAATGGGTATGCGAATGAGGAACTTGGTAACAGTTCTTGTAATAATTGAATGGATCAACATATCATTTAAGCTCTAGGATTTTTGTTAGCATGTGTGAGAAAGTGAGGCTAAGCTATAGCATTGTGCTTTTCAGTTCTGAAAATATAGGAGTCTGTGGATTGAAGTGTGCTCTCCATGTCTTTAAACTATCATATGATTTTTTAAATTTAATTTTATTTAATTTTACAATATTCTATTGGTTTTGCCATACGGTAACTTGGCAGAAAAATTAACTCTTTTAAAACACTGGAGTGATTTAAAGGAAAACCATACACAATAATGGTTGATAATGCGAACTTCAACTTTATCTTTCTGCCATAAGTTAACTTTCTGCCCTGAGTAGTTTGATTAACATCACTGCTTCATTCTAGCAGTTCAGTCGCTCAGTTGTATCCAACTCTTTTCGACCCCAATGGACTGCAGCATGCCAGGCCTCCCTGTCCATCACCAGCTCCCGGAGTTTACTCAAACTCATGTCCATTGAGTAGGTGATGCTATCCAACCATCTCATCCTTTGTTGTCCCCTTCTCCTCCTGCCCTCAATCTTTCCCAACATCAGGGTCTTTTCAGATGAGTCAGTTCTTCCCATCAAGTGGCCAAAGTATTGGAGCTTCAGCATCAGCATCAGTCCTTCCAATGACTATTTAGGACTAATTTCCTTTACGATGGACAGGTTGGATCTCCTTGCAGTTCAAGGGACTCTCAACAGTCTTCTCCAACACCACAATTCAAAAGCATCAATTCTTAAGCACTCAGCTTTCTTTATAGTCCAACTCTCACATCCATACATGACTACTGGAAAAACCATAGCTTTGACTAGACAGAACTTTGTTGGCAAAGTAATGTCTCTGCTTTTCAATATGCTGTCTAGGCTGGTCATAACTTTTTTTCCAAGAAGCAAGCATCTTTTAATTTCAGGGCTGCAGTTACCATCTGCAGTGATTTTGGAGCCCAAGCTTCATTCTATACCAGTGGAAATATTTTGAGATAATTAACAAGCATATTTGTTATTTAAAATAAGAACATCAAGAAGTGATAACTGGAAAGAATATTAAACATTTATGCAATTAGTTACAGGAATCCTGATAGGAGGAATGAACATAATCAACAAACTAGTTCTGACATGCGAGAAACTTGAAAAATGAGAGACACAGAAAAAAAAAAAAAAAAGAAAGAGAAGTTTAGGAAAATTCACCCCCTCCTAGAGATAACTCATTTGCCAAACTTGGTCAGGGAGTGAGTATCAATAATTCCTTGTGGCGTACATGCGTGCTGAGTCACTTCAGTCATGTGCAATTCTGTGTGACCCTATGGACTGTAGCCTGTCAGGCTCCTCTGTCCATGGTGATTCTCCAGGCAAGAATACTGGAGTGGGTTGCTAAGTGCTCCTCCAGGGGATCTTCCTGACCCAGGGACTGAACTCATGTCTCTTATGTCTCCTACATTGCTGAGTTCTTTTCCACTAATGCCACCTGGGAAGCTCAATTCCTTATTATGAGTAGTTTTAAGTCCACAGTAGAACTCCTTTATGTGTTTCTGATTCAGACAGTGAACTCTGCATATATGTCTTTTCTTCCCCCTTAACAAAAGCCCACTGAAATGGCAGATATATTAAAAAACAAAACAAAACAAAACATTCATTGTGAACAGGAGAACCAGTAGATATAATCTTCATAACAGATGAAATAGAGTAAAGAAAGCTATAGCCCACAAAAAAAAGCAAATGAAAATAACAGACATGGGAGCAGTGATCTTTAGTGGGCCTGAAAAGATTCAGGGGTACAAGCCTTATGACAGTGGTTACATTGTGCAGAAGTCTGAATGGGACAGAAAAAAATTTAACTAATTTAAAGGCTTTGTAAGTAATTGCAGGACCAGGCTGCTTTATGCAAGCTGTCCACATGCAAGCCCTGCATTGGCAGAGACACTGGTTACTTTCAGACATAACTAAAGAACTCTCAAAAGAAAGTGAACAATGTCTCGGGGAGCGCTAGGGATTCTAGCACTGGTGTTAGTATGTCAGATATTTTCTACTTTTTATTTAATTCAATTTTATTTATTTTTGGAAATTATAATAAAAGCTAGCTTTTATATTTGCTACTTATTCACATGTCATTAATGGAAATGCTGAGAATCAGCCCTCCCATCCAAAGGAAAAACAATTTGGGAAACTAACTTACACAAAGGTAGAAGTCAGTGTCAGTCCTGTAAAATGAGAAACTGGTGAAGATGTGCCTCAGCCTATGCGATGGAATGTCAGTGAAAGAGGAAGCATAATCCACAAGTGTAAGAAAAGAATTCTAGGATGACAACAGTGCAGCTTACAAAGAAATTAATAACATTTAGTGTTAGCTTTGTCCAACATTTTTTCCCTTTTTCCAGCATGTAAAATGAAAGTCGCTCAGTCATGTCCAACTCGTTTTGACCCCATGGACTGTAGCCTGCCAGGCTCTTCTGTCCATGGAATTCTCCAGCCAAGAATACTGGAGTGGATAGCCCTTCCCTTCTCCAGGGGATCTTCCCAAACCTGGGATCAAACCTAGATCTCCTGAATTGCTGCTGCTGCTGCAGTGTGTGAAAGTGAAAAGTGAAAGTGAAATCGCTCAGTCGTGTCCGACTCTTAGCGACACCATGGACTGCAGCCTACCAGGCTCCTCCATCCATGGGATTTTCCAGGCAAGAGTACTGGAGTGGAGCACCATCGCTTTCTCTGAATTGCAGAGGGATTCTTTATGGTCTGAGTCACCAGGGATATGAACCTCCTATTTCATTTGGGAAATGTGTTAACATGTTACCCTTGGGGGAACATAGTAACAAATCAACAACTCTACAGGGCATTCCATTGGCAATGATATGGTATCCACTATCCAGAAGCAGTAATGTCATTGTTGCCATGTCTGATGGTATTTGAGTTAGCATCAATGCCCAGTTAATGCTACAGTATCTCTCCAACCATTGCACTGTAGTGACACTGGCTATAGTCCTGGCTTTTAGTGTGGGCTTATACTGTCCATACACGTTTCTCAGGAATTTTCTCCTGTCTCTGTAACAATATGATTATTGTAAATATTGACAAGATGACTCTATACTTTATATAGAAAGGAAAGAGATTAGAACAAAAAGTTGGTTTTTTTAAACAGCAAAGTTGGAAGACTCACACTATCTGATATAAAGCTGCAAAGATCACAACACCATGGTATCAATGAAAAGATGGACATGTCGATCAATGGGAGACAATATTCAGAAATAGAGAAACACAACTATGTTCAGTTGATTTTTGTCAAATATGCAAAGGCAAGCCAATGTCTAAAACAAATTTTTTAAACAAAATTTGGTGAATTATTTCATATCTGCATGCAAAAGAAGGAAAAAGAAGAAGAAGAAGAAGAAGAAGAAAAAAAAAACGCTTTGACCGGATCTCTCAGCTTATATATTGGGTTGGCCAAAAATTTCATTTGTTTTTAAAGTAAAAATAAAACACATATTTTTCATTTTCATCAAGAACTTTATTGAACAATGTATTCACCATTTTGTTCTACTACCTTCTGCCATTTGTCAGGCAAATTCACAATTTCGTCTTCCCCATACTTTTTTTTTTTTTTGAGCAAAGAACTGTTCCAGATGCTTTTTATAGTCTTCTAGAGAATTGACATGTTTTTCCATGAAGAGAGTTTTATAATCGAAGTGAATGGAAAACCCAAAGGTGCAGTGTCTGGTGCCTATGGTGGATGAACCCAAATTTCCCAGGCAAGCGGTAACCACTTTTGCCTGGTCATCAAAGAGACATGTGGTCTTGCATTATCCTGATAGCAATACTTGGAATTAATCATTTGGTTTTCCAGAATGGCTCATAATAGAGGACTCCCTTCCAATCCCACCATACACACACATCATCTTCTTTGGATGAAGATCGGTGTTTGGTGTGGCTGGTGTTGGTTCATTTCACTTGCTCCACAATCTCTTCCATCCATATTATTGTACAGTATCCACTTTCATTACTTGTCATGATTTGTTTTTTAATAGTGGAATGATTTCATTAAGTTTCAGTAGAAAATTACCTATGGAAATACAGTCAGGAAGATTTTTTTCGCTTAACTTATGTGGAACTCAAATATCAGAGTGATTAACCTAATCATGCTGATTTGAATGATTTTCAACAATTAATGTGTATATTTTGAGTATGTCAACTATCTCCTATGTGGTATAACAATGATTCTTCTCAACTTACTGTCTCAATTTGACCGCTATCAACTTCAACTGGTCTACCTGACCACAGACCACCATTCAGTGAGAAACCTCCAGTACCAAACTTCTCAAACCACTTTTGACACAACTGATCAGTTGCAGCACCTTCTCCATACACTGCACAAATCTTTTTGTGTGTGTGTTTCAGTTGCATTTTTACCCTTCTTCAAATCATAAAGTATAATATGCCAAAAATATTTGTTTTCTTTCATCTTCAATATTAAAATGGCCACACAAAATTTCACCAGTTTTGATAAGCGTTTTTAATTCATGCTGATATGACATCTGTCAAAATACAATCTAACAAAATTGTTTTTAATGAAACTAAACACAACTATGCACTACTAGAGTCATCTCATGGGAGAAAAAAAAATGAACATTATGGCCAACCCAATAATAGTTAACTCAAAACAGATCATAAACATATAAAATGTAAAACTTTCAAACTTACAAAGAAAAACATAGAAAATCATTTTCATGACCTTTGGAACAGACAAGGAATTCTTATATGGAATATCAAAAGCACGATCCCCCAAAGAAAATATTGATAGATTAGACTTCATCAAAATTAAAAACACTTTTTTTCTGTGAATGATACTGTTAAAAGAATTAAAAAACAAATTACAGATTGGGAAAAAATATTTGTAAATTATTCCTCACAAGGAACTTGGATCCATAGAATACAAAGAATTTCTAAAACTCAAAAACAAGAAAACAACCCAATAAAATAATAAAATATTTGAATAAAAAAAAAACCCACTTTACCATAGAAGATATACCAGTGACAAATGGGTATAGGTAAAAATGTTCACTATCATTAGTCATTACAGGTAATGTGAAGTAAAACCCAAAATAGACACCACTGCACATCTATTGGATCAGCAAACAACAGATATAAAAAGAACCTGATAAAGTCGCATGCCCTGGCAAGTTTGCAGAGCACTCAAATTTCATACATTGCTGCTAGCAATGCAAAAGTGATACAGTCAAGAGTTTAGCAAGTGTTTACTGATGTACAAAAATATAAAGGTTCGGTGATACATATAGTAGAACACTACTTAACCATCAAAAGATTGAAATCTTATTCAACAACATGGATGAATCTTGAGGGTATTATGCTAAGTGAAATAAGTCAGACTAAGAAAGACAAATACTGTTTATTTTCACTTATATGTGGAATTAAACAAAGCCAAGCGATAGAGAGAACAGATTGGTGGTTGACAGAGGTGGTAGCTGAGGGAGTGGATGAAGTAAATGAAGGGATCAAAATGCACAAACTTCCAGTTATAAAATAAATAAGTCATGGGGATAAAATATACACCATAGTGACTAGAGTTAATAATATTTTACTTAGAAAATAGAGAAAATGCATATTGTTATTAAGAGCCATACATAAAACCCCCTGTAAAATTTCACAAAGGTAAAAATCTTTGATGTATATAATACATATTTCTTTGTTGCTTTAGCAATACTAATAAAATTAATGACTCCTGAAGAAAAAGTAAACATACTTATCATATGACCCAACAATCTTCCTCTTAAGTATTTACCCAAGGAACTAATACTTATGTTCAAAAAAATCCTGTACATGAATGTTCACAGTAGTTTTAATCATGCGTTCTAAAAACTGGGAACAACCTAAACACCATTTGACTGATGAAAGGATAAATAAACTTTGGTAAATTAATACAGTACAATAATACATAGCAATGCGAAGGCATAAATTGTTGATACAAGCAACAATATACACACTGAAAAGTGAACGTGAAAATGCTAGTTGCTCAGTCATGTCCAAATCTTTGTGACCCATGGTTCTGGATTATAAGGGAAAGATGCTGGCTTAAATGGCCATGTGCTTCCTGATTTCATTTGTATGACATAATGGAAAAGGCAAAACTACAGAGAATGAAGTTAAGTGGTAGATGTCAGATTTTAGGGATGAGGAAAGGGGTTGGTTGCTAAGGGCACTGGGGAATATTCCAGATGATGGAATTGCCCTAGATCTTGCTCATTTTGGTAGTTACACAACTCTGTGTATTTGTCAAAACTCAAACAAATATATCAAAACTGAAACCAAGTAGAACCCTTCAGGACCCTCCCAAGTGTAAAGACTCCTCCATGTCCCCTGCTTCTGTTTATAGGAAAGCTAAAGTGTCTCAGACCTCCTCACAAAAGAGTATGCACAAACAGTTAATGATTTGCATGATAGAGTCATAGAATCTTCCTGTGTCTGATGCACAGTCCTGAGTTGTTTCATAAATACTATGACTATCACCAGAGGGAAAAAAGCTAATCTTAGGATGACCAGAATGTAGCCATGGCAAATATAAGCTGCTCCATCTTGAATAGTACTGAATCTATGGCTAGCACAATTCTAAAAACAGGCCTCAAGAGAACAGGAATAATAAACACTATTGCTCATAATAATGTGTATCTTTGTGGGCATCATCAAAATAATTACAGCTTGTTCTACAGGTATATATAAGTAGGTAACTAAAATTGTTAGCAAAGAGACACTACAGACCCATATAAACCCACTCTAAGAATGTGGTACCCTGTGTCAACATGAAGAAGTTACATAGGGAGACTTTTACTCATAATCCAATAGAAATGGGATAATGTCTGAGTATGGGGATTTGTAAGCAGCTCTTTGCAGGCAGCAGCTTTCTCCAGACAGCCCCTTTCATCTCATCACTTTAGCAAAACTATATATTTACCAACCTTTATACCAGATGCCCCATGCTTAACTAACCTTTCAAATCTTTCGATAACAACGTACCTTGCCTAACCTGTTGATTCCTTTTTTTTTTTTAATTAAAGAAGTAGAAATGAATAATAAATAATTAACAGACGACTAGATCTCTTTCCCTAGTTTCTTCCCTTGGCAATCTCATGAGCAGATGGTGAGAACAAGATAGCATCTAAAGATCACAAGGAATCAACAAGCTTGTACATAGTGGGAATTGGCAAAAATCCAACCCCCTAACTCAGGGATTAACTGAGATTACTCCCCTTTTTCCTTTACAAATTTCCATGGTAAAATCATTAGAGTTGGTTCTGGACAGGACACAATTCTGCCTTCTCCCTAGTCACCAGCCACCTAAATAAAGCAGTCTTTCTGTTCCTACCAGCACTTGTCTCTTGAGTGTTGACTTTTGAATAGTGAGCAGCCAAACCTGAGTTTGGTAACAGAATGAATGAATTTTACTTTACATAAACTTGAAATGAGTAGGTAAAAATTAACAGGAAAATTTTTTAAATATAGTACTTAAATTTTTAAACATTATCAGTGATAAAACTGGAAAGCAGCAAAACTGTTGAGGAAATACCATAATGTCAATAGATGTTTATGTTTCATTTATAAAGAGAAACAATAATGTACCCATATTATTTAGAGATAGTAAAGTAAACACAAAATTAAAAAGGGAAAATATTAATCCCTGGAAAGGTATTATGGAGATAGTTTTATATAATAAATATATACATATATAAACATATATGCACACACAGTATGTATTGTGTACATTGTATAGGTGTATTCATAAGAATTATATTGAGCTAAGACAACAAATGGATAATAGCAAACTGATCTTATTTAATGATGTGAGTTTAGTAATATTTACACAATCTTCATATTATTTGAGTAAAGAAACCACTTTTTGGGGTTTGTTTAAAGTTTATTTCTGGATCTGTTAGACCCCAAATCACAATTATTTGTGAATCTTATAAGTAAAAAGCAAACAGACAATTTTAGCAACATTCCTTACACAACCATACCTTAGTCTTCTTTCTCTCAGTTTGTGTTGTATGCTTCTTTGCAGTCTGTAAAGCAGTTCATGTGGGTACTTGGGGTGTTCTGAAAATTATAGCAAACAGTAATTATTCCACTAAAAGATGATTGTGTTACAGACTTTAAAATTCTCAGTACAGCAAAAACACTATGGCTCATGCCGCAAAGGACACAGATTGCAAGACCAGGCTGGAAAGACAAGCTGCTGTTTGGAAGTATAGCATGCATCTTTTACATCTTTATCCAACATTTTTTACACATTTTTTTCCTTTAAACTCTCAGGAACCCCTGCCAAATATTATTCGGGCCCTGATAAATATATTATTGTCCTTTCTAAATATATCATGTTTCTCATAGCAAAGATGGTTTCCATCATAAGGTATTATTACATAATATACCACTGTCATGAGAGATGCTTAGAAAGCTGTCCATATTTTATTGTTTTTTGTTTTGCATATTTCAATCCTATTGGAACCAATTTTCTGTCAACTTTCTTCTTGGAAATCAAAGAATACCTATTGAATCTGAAAAAGACTCTCTGACTGCTAAAACAAGCCAAAGTTACAAGAACCAGTAAGTTAAAATCACTGACCTCTTTATAAAACCTTCAGTTCTATTTTGGGGAACGCATTTTTTATTTAACGTGGATTTTCTACATTTAATACAGTTCTTTGCATGTATATACTGAATTCAATTAATTTCATGATAAAACCATAAAACCAGAAAGAAGATCCCAAGTGTGCCATTATGCAAACAAAACATTTGTTGAGAAATAATTCACAGTCCCTTTATCCTTTTCCTTATGATATAAGGCATGCTGATTAATATATCAGAATTCTGAACCTGTCTTTTTATTTGAACAACATTACAGCAATAAACCAGAGATGGAAAGCTTATTGAGGGAGGGGGAATAATTACATTCCAACAAAGAAATAGATTTCATTATAAGTACCCAGGGGGTTATTTTATAAGAAAGTAGAAAAATATGTTTTTAAAAAATATGGCTTGGCAATGGCCTTTATGTCTAGAATATTATTTTCTCAATATAACCCCCATTGAGGCAAAAGTAATATTAACAAATAATAAAGTTTTGCTGTAATTCTTAGTATTTTAATAAACATAGTTATAACATGCCAAGTAAATTAAACTCCTTAATCTTTTCCCTCTATTTTACTACACCATTGCATTGCTGTACTTGGAAAATGATCATTCCACAAGCAAAGTTACTAATCATCTTAGACTGATTAAAAAGAAAATGTCTTCTTGATTCCTCATGACCCCTAAGCTGAAGTCTTTGAATCAGAGATTAAAGCTTAATTATTTTGATGTACCAGTTCAGTGTTACCAACCTGGCCTCTTCACCACTTTGAAAGTATAAATTGCTTGAGTAAAATAGGTGAATGCTCTGTCCTTTGCTTTTATTTTTAAAGAACTCATATTTTCAATTTCTAGATGAAGAATAATACCTTCACTAAATTCTAATCATACTTTCTGCTGACAGAGATAGAATAAACCTGGAGATTATCTAGAATACTAAGGGAAGATACTGTGCATAAATCAATATCGCCTCTACCTGTATTACTAATCTTCTTTTAGACATAAAACACAATGTGTTTTTTTTTTTTTAATGTAGACCACTTTGAGATAAGGTTTAAAGTGCTCTCTTACTCTTAAAATACAGTTTTCTTTACTAAACTACTTTCAGTAGAACTGTTTTAAGTATAAAAAATAATCTGAGAACAGTCAGTGCCACCAACCCCATAACTATCGTCTACCCAGTACTTCTATACACAGGTAACCACGTCAGTTTCATGTGTGAACTTTCAGGAATATTCTGTGCTGCACAAATATTGCTTTACAGAAATTCCAACATGAAGCAACATGTTGAATTTTTTTCTTTAAAAATATAGCTTAAAAGAAGATCCATATCAATACATATAGATTTGGTATGCTATTCTGTTATATAAATATTCCATGATTTGTTTAAATCATCACTTAGGATGTGTACAGAAACAGGTAAGTCCTAATGTTGATTGCAGTCCACTTTTTAAAATTTAAGTATAGTTGATTTACCCTGGAGAAGGAAATGGCAACCCACTCCAGTATTCTTGCCTGGAGAATTTCATGGACAGAGGAGCCTGGCAGGCTATTGTCCGTGGGGTCACAAAGACTCAGGCACATAGTTGATTTATAATACTATATTAATTTCAGGTGAACAACATGATGGTTCAATATTTTATAGATTATACTTAAAATAATTATAAAAGATTGGCTGTACCTCCATGTAACTTATCTTTGTAGCTTATTTGTTTTATACATAGCCCATCTATTTTTGTTCTTCCTTATGGTGACTTATCTTCATGGCCTCTTGATTCTTTGTCTGCCAGCCATGCACAAGAAACATGAATCTCATGTAAGCTTGCTTGAGGTCAAATTTTGACACCACCAGTTTTTCACCATGCGAATGTGGGGTAAGTTATTGAGCTTATCTGAGCCTTAGTTTGTACTGGTATAATAATGCCTCCTGAGTTTTATAAATCATAAAAACCATGAAACACAGCCCTGGCACATTCCAAAGTGCCTTATAAATAGAGTGAATACTGATATGATCACTTCCAGAAGCCTTCTGGAACAGGAGGTAAAAGGCTCACTATATATTATAACAAGTTTCAAACATAGTATCCTCCAAAAGTAGCCATAGACCTGGCCCTGACCGACGCCAGTCTAAAGAATGGATTTCTTTTCACTGCTCTCCTCAGGATAGGCACGAGTATTCCTGACATCCAAAACCACAATGAGCAGGTGGGTCTTGTCACAATAGGATCCAGCTCTAAGAATGATTAGGCTCTTCCCATTCAGGGGGAGCAAGTTGCCAATATCTCTTAAATTGCAGATTCAAGCTCCAAGACCTCACTGCTGCTAAGTCACTTCAGTCGTGTCCGACTCTGTGCGACCCCATAGATGGCAGCCCACCAAGCTCCCCCGTCCCTGGGATTCTCCAGGAAAGAACACTGGAGTGGGTTGCCATTTCCTTCTCCAATGCATGAAAGTGAAAAGTGAAAGTGAAGTCGCTCAGTCGTATCTGACTCTTAGCGACCCCATGGACTGCAGCCTACCAGGCTCCTCCATCCATGGGATTTTCCGTGCAAGAGTACTAGAGTGGGGTGCCATTGCCTTCTCCTCAAGACCTCACAGGCCCAAGTAATCTCTATATGAAAATTAATTTACAGATCAAACAGTCCAACTGACCAGTTTACATTCAGATGACTTGTATGCATAACAGTTAATGTCTCTTTCCCCGCACTGTGGATTCAGCTGTGCCCTTCCTATAAAGTGGTATGTCATTCCCTTGTCCCCAGAACTAAACAGACAACCCTCATTGGGCTTGCATTTAATTGCTCTATAAGTAAAGGAGGGTGGCAATAAGGTGAGATTAGTCTCCAGTCCCTTTTGCATGCATATAACTTGGAGTGAGCATGAAGCAGAATCTAATCCTCACATTCTCGCGTAGTCTTGGTTCTTGTGTGGCACTAATGTTTGTGTTTTACATCATCAGCTTCTATGATATCCATGTGTAAAGTGGTTACTATTATTCCCATACTGTAGAAAAAGGATCAGAAGCTTAAAAAGCATGGATAATTTCCTCAAGATCAAAAGAGTATTACATGACAGAGCTAGCACACAAATCTGGGTTTCACTGACTTCCGGGTCTGTGTTTTTCCACCACATTCTTACATTGTCTCTAATGAATAAAGAAAGATATTCTGTGTGCAACTGACTGAATTCTGTAAAGGTCTAAACTAAACATTTTTTTTTTTCTCTTTCACCAGAGAAAAACGCTATGTCCAGGAAATCTAAATGTAATGCTACGTAGGACATTATGCTAAATGTAAGACACAGTAACTGTTGACACATTTCCAAAGGTGTCAGTCAGGAAGATGACCAAGTAGTGGTCACAGGCCAAAGGAAGACTGATAGACACTGGGAGTGAGTAAAGATGACAATACAGGGCAACTCACACAAAACAATGTAGGTGATCAAATTGGCACATTAAATCCACGGAAACTAAAGACTCTCAGACCTCTAATTAGAATACTGTATTCTTTCAAAATGTTTGTATATTTGGCTCCTACACACACGCTTTTAAATGATTACACTTGTTCTGTAATCTAGAGAAAACAGATGAACACTGGCTAGTCCCCAGGAGATAATACCCTGCTAGGCCATTGAACAAAACTTTTGCATAAAGGAGTTAAATGTATAAAGTTGTCTTCATTGCCTGGAAAATCCCATGGATGGAGGAGCCTGGTAGGCTGCAGTCCGTGGGGTCACTAAGAGTCAGACACGACTGAGTGACTTCACTTTCACTTTTCACTTTCATGCATTGGAGAAGGAAATGGCAACCCACTCCAGTGTTCTTGCCTGGAGAATCCCAGGGACGGGGGAGCCTGGTGGGCTACCATCTATGGGGTCGCACAGAGTCGGACACGACTGAAGCGACTTAGCAGCAGCAGCAGCAGCAGTCCTCATTAGAATTTTGCTCTAAATCAGTGTTTCCCAGTTATGGTCCAATCTTAACAATGATAACTTACAATGTTCAAATTGCCTTCACATCCATTCACTCATTTACATCACATTCATTTACTCACAAGAATCCTTTCCTGTTGACAAGGTGAATACCATATGCCATATTTTTGAGATCACAGCATTGAATTTGAAGTTAATGCATTTGCCCAGAGATTCTTTTTTCCATTATTGAAAAAGAATACAATTTCCTTACCCTTAGCCAAATGTTCTTCTAGTGATAATGGCAGTTATGATGACAAAATAAGAACATTACAAAAATACAATAGCCTTGAGTTTCCAAACACATGTGTGAAAATCACTACAGTGTGGGCTTAATGATGACATATTACTTCATCTAATCCTCATAACAAAGCTATGAAATGAATATTATCTTATACCAAGCAAGAAACTGAGGCTGGGAAAGGTTTAAACAACTATCCTAGATCACACAGTAAAAAAAGTACCAGAGTGAAAACACACTATAGATGCTTCTCAAGGTAAAATTTCTTATTAGAGACAAATGTCAAAAACAGTCAGTGTGCTGGTCCCTTCTTGTTTTAGTGTTCAAAATAAGATAATGACTGTGTTCCAGTTAGGACATGAATTATTATCTCATAACTTTCTAATATTAAAGTCCTATATCATTGTTCTTTAAATATCATAAAATATTAGTTTACCTCTATTAAGACAAGAATTTTTGGGGTGTTTGGATATAGCTGCTTTGGAGTATCTTCTTTTCTGACTGTAGTCAGAAGAGATAATACAAATGACAAATGACATAATCTTTTTTTAAGCAGAAGAACATGTCCTTTTCCACCTCTGTAAGCCCTGTTCTCCCTGTATTTCTCTCCATATTTCCCCAGATGTTGCCTTCTTTCTCTTGTCTCTTGTTCTGTCAGTGCAGATCACCGATATACTCAATTACAAATACTCTTTGACATCACAGGTCAATCAATAGTTAATAACCTAAAACACTAAAGTACTTTATTAAGTGCTATGAATACAGCAATGAATGAAATGAACATGGCATCTTACCTTATAAAGGTATTTACATAAAGACACTGACATTAAACAAATTCATTAATAACTGAATTATGGTCAAAAGACAAGAGGGGAAAAAATAGGATGTAGGATGATTTGTGATCTTTAGTAAGAGAGGTTCATCTAACTAATAAACTCAAGAAACATCTCCCTGATGAAGTAATTTTAGCTGAAATTTGAAATATGAATAGGAATATGCATACAAATATGGAAAGAAACTTGTCCAAAGGCCCTAAGTCATGGAAGTCCTAAATGAGGGTTGCTGGAACTAAAGATTAGCGAAGATGAGAGTCCACTACATCACTGAGGTAATCAAAGTCATGTACACTTTATTCATGATAGTCACTTTATTTATAATTGAAAAAACATTTGAAGGGCTGTAAGCAGGGGAAACAGTGGAAACAGTGGCTGACTTTATTTTTTTGGTGCTCCAAAATCACTGCAGATGGTGATTGCAGCCATGAAATTAAAATATGCTTACTCCTTGGAAGGAAAGTTATGACCAACCTAGACAGCATATTCAAAAGCAGAGACATTACTTTGTCAACAAAAGTCTGTCTAGTCAAGGCTACGGTTTTTCCAGTGGTCACGTATGGATGTGAGAGCTGGACTGTGAAGAAAGCTGAGTGCCGAAGAATTGATGCTTTTGAACTGTGGTGTTGGAGAAGACTTGAGAGTCCCTTGGACTACAAGGAGATCCAACCAGTCCATTCTAAAGGAGATCAGTCCTAGCTGTTCATTGGAGGGACTGATGTTGAAGCTGAAACTCCAATACTTTGGCCACCTGATGTGAAGAACTGACTCATTTGAAAAGACCCTGATGCTGGGAAAGATTGAGGGTGGGAGGAGAAGGGGACAACAGAGGATGAAATGGTTGGATGACATCACTGACTTGATGGACATGGGTTTGGGTAGACTCTGGCAGTTGACGGACAGGGAGGCCTGGCGTGCTGTGGTTCATGGGGTCACAAAGAGTCAGACACAACTGAGCGGCTCAACTGAACTGAACTGAAGCAGGAAAGGATTTTCTGTTTAAAAGCACACATGGGGGAAAATAGTTTAGGGACCCCCTAGACTATGTTTGGAGATTAATTATGCGAAAGTTACAAAATCTTAGGCAAGAAATACTGCTAGATAAATTAGAATGGCATCAGTGATTATGGAGAAATAGAGCACATGGTTAGGACAGAATTAAAGGGTTTAGACTACACACAGTAATAATCAGAAGAGGAAAAGAACAAGAAGAGCTGGGGCTTCCCTGGTGGTCCAATGGTTAAGAATCCACCTTGCAATGCAGGAGACACCAGTTTGATCCCTGCTCTGGCAAGATTCACAAGCCATAGGGGAACTAAACCCATGTACCCAACTAACAAGCACAAGACTTGCAACTCCTGAAGCCCATGCACCCTAGAGCCTGTGCTCTGCAACGAGAGAAGCCACTGCAATGAGAAGCCCATGCACCACATCCAGAGAAAAGCCCATGCAGCAGCGAAGACCCAGAACAACCAAAAATAAAGAAATAAAATTTTTTTTAAGTACAAGAAGAATCAAGAATAATCTCAAATATTTTAGTATAAGAAATTGGATACAGGGCTTTGAAATTTTTGAAAGATTAGAAATAAAGCTTAACACATGTTCACTCTAAAATACCAAAGAGAAATAAGGAAATTGAACTTAAAAACCTGTGAAACAAAAGAGAAGCATGTAAAACCAACTTGTGGTGTATTTATACAGCTCAGCAGTTAAAGCAAAAAACCTTTAGTACATGAAAAAACATGGATGAATCTTCAAAATGTTATGTTAAGCAAAAGTAGTGAGATGCAAATTACAATATTAACATTTAATTTATATAACTATCTAGAATAAATAAAGCTAATTTATAGTGTTAGAAATCAGATGAGTGGTTGTCTAGAGCAGAAAGAAGTGGGTAAAGGAGAACTTAGAGACAGTTCTCAGGGACAGTCTGAAGCCTTTGGGGATGGTGGCAATTATAAGCAACCTGATTAAAAAATGGTCAAAGAAGATACGAAGATGGTAAATAAGCACATGAAGAGATACCCGTCATGTGCCATCGGGAAAAATGCAAAAACAACGGCAAAGCATTATACACTCATTAGAATAGCCAAAATTCAAGACATTGACAGCACTAAATGCTGTTGAGGATGTGAAACAATGGAAACTCTCATTCATTCCTGGTGGGAATGTAAAATAGAACAGCTATTTTTGAAGATAGCCCAGCAACTGAATATTTTGGTGTTTATTTGCCCAAAGGAGTTGAAAATTCACACAAAAACCTACACAAAGATGTCTGTAGTAGTTTTATTAATAGCTGCCCAAAGTTGCACAAACCAATATGTCCTTCAGTAGCTGAACAAATAAGTAAATTGTGATACATTCAGAAAACAGATATTTAGTGTTGAAAAAATGAGATTTCAAGTCATGAAAAGACACAAAGGAATCTTAAATGTTAATTACTGAGTGAAAAAAGTCAACCTTAAAAGGCAATATTCTATATGATTCCATGTATGTGATATTCTGGAAAAGTTAAAACTATATAGATAGTAAAAATCATTGATTGCCAGGGTTTCAGAGGAAAGGAGAGATGAACAGGCAGAACACATAGGATTTTTAAGGCAGAGAAACTATTCTGTATGGCACTAAAATGGTCAATACCTATTATACATTTATCAAAACTCAGAGTGTGCAACATCAGTAGTGTAAAAAACTGAGATTGGTGATTATACTTTAGTTCATTTGGTATAATTGAAGAATCTTGCTTCTAAGACTGCTATAAATGATCTTCACGAAGTATTTTTAAAAGTTGCATGTTATATGTGATTTGTCACTCAAATAATCTGCTTCTATTCCTGGAAATGTTCCATATCTTCACAACTGTTTCAAATTCAGAGGAGATTATTAATCTCCCCTGTGTATCCAGTAGCATTCAGTATTTCATTCGCTACTGGAGCCTGAACTGATTTTCAAGTATAGATATTACAGCAGATTAATTTTATGATATTTCAACAAAATTTAAGTTTACATCATTGTGATTAGTAAACACAAAGAGTGAATGTAATAATATTCAAATGGTTTAGTATTTAAAGCACTTTGGTGAGCTCAAATGGGATAATATTGCTTTTGGAAGAGTTGTGAAGAGGTTTATATATGATCAAATGGCTTGACTTTATATAAACAGTTGCATTGTGTTTACACTTTAGGTAGAAGTCACCATGTGCCCCAATATCTGTCAGTTTTTGAGTGGCTCTTACAAAGAGGACATCACATGCTGAAAACATAACTACACAGTTTGGTTATCTGTCAAAACACAAAGCCATCAGAAAAGGGACAGAGCAAATATATCATACACCGGATATACAGCAGGCTGCTACTATGAGGAAGAAAATTGCTAGAGTTCTTTGCTTGATTAGAGCACAAGATGAATAGAATTTGCCTGATTTTAATCTTTAGACTCTAGGGATATTTTCCCATATTTACCACTAAGAATATTCACAAAATAAAACAATGGAATCATGCCCAGAAAAGAAAATTAAAAGTCCAACTTTAATTATTCATACAATTTAACATGGAAACTGGAAAACGAATGGCAGCTGGAAAACGAAATGAATGGAAAGGGAGAGCTAATAAAGATGTCTATTCTCATTAGAAATGTTTTATGAAAAATGAGAAAAATGAATATTGCTAATGTAAATATAAGTGTGCTTACCGCTTACCATGAAAACCAATTCAGAAGGATCAATAAGTGGAATGGCAACCACCTTAAAATTGACAATAAAGATATAAAGAACACCAGATAATTTTGTGATTGCAAAACTTTCAGACTTCAAGATAACTTTAAGAAAAATAAAGGTGTATTCTATCATTTTCTAAATAAAGGATGATTGGCCCATAATAAAATGATGAAAATTCACACCCACAGAAGAAAATGTTACAGCTAAGGACAAGATAATCAGTATAATCACAAATCTGACAAATCCCCAGAAAAAGAAATTATCCACACATCTTTTCTTCTTTAGTATAAGTAATATCTTCTACTCTATTCACCCCATAGTTATCTAGTATAATTCCATAAGAGAAAAGAGAATGATTTCACTCCTGTCTCAGTGGGTTAAAGTACTTCATCATGAATTGGTTTTACATCCATTAGACTGACCCTGTAAAAGCTGTGTGAATCTATATGTGATTCAGGCAAAAAGAAAGAAAATTTGCAACTTATCTTCAGGTAAAATTCATTTACTTTATTTTTTAGGGTTTATTCTTTCATTTAAAGTATCTAGAAATAATTTTTATGCTCTAATGCTTAACTACCTTAAATTTTATTCTAGACAATAGACATAAAATTTGTAACCCCCTAAGAACAGATGCAAGATCAGTTTTGTTTACATTTTCCACAGCTGTTTGTCTGGCAAAAAAACTCTCAATAATATATAGCTTTTTCCTTTCCTCAAGCTTTATTGAGGCCATCAGGGAAATGCAAATCAAAGCCACAATGAGATATCACTTCACATATGTTAGAATGGCTAGTATCAGAAGACGAGAGATAATAAGTGTTGGTGAGGATGTAGAGAAAAAGGAATCCTGGTACACTGTTGATGGAAAGGCACATTGGTATAGCCAGTATGGAGAACAGTATGGACATTTCTCAAAAAACTAAAAATAAAAATACTATATAGTCTAGCAATCCCACTTCAGGGATTCAAACAAAGAAAATAAAATCACCATTTCAAAGAGATATCTGAACCATCATATTCACTACAGTATTATTCACAATAGCAAAATATGTCCAAGCACAGCCAAGGAAAACACTAATTAAAAAAACACAAAAAAAGACCACCACCAACAACAAAAAACTAAATAATAGTCATTAGAAGATAATAACAGAACTAAGAATCCACAAAATGTAATATTCATAATGTCCAGGATACAGTCCAGAAGGTCATGACATACCAAGAATCAAGACAATGGAATACAGAATTAGAGAAAAAGAAATCACTTGAATGCAAAACCAAGAAAACCTAGATGTTAGTACTAACAGAAACAATATAGAAGTGGCCGCTGCTGCTGCTGCTGCTGCTGCTAAGTCGCTTCAGTCGTGTCCGACTCTGTGCGACCCCATAGACGGCAGCCCACCAGGCTCCCCCGTCCCTGGGATTCTCCAGGCAAGAACACTGGAGTGGGTTGCCATTTCCTTCTCCAATGCATGAAAGTGAAGAGTGAAAGGGAAGTCGCTCAGTCATGTCAGACTCTTAGCGACCCCATGGACCACAGCCTACCAGGCTCCTCCATCCATGGGATTTTCCAGGCAAGAGTACTGGAGTGGGGTGCCATTGCCTTCTCCAATAGAAGTGGCTACTACATTCTAAATGAAATAAAAGACAATTTATTTAATCAATAAAAATTTTACCCCCCAAAATGGAACATCTCAACAAATAAACAGAAATGATAACAAGTAAGGAATTCTAGGAGTGATAAAGTAAATATACAGTAGGAAACAGGAGGAATTCTTTTTGATACGTAGTAGGATAATATTTTTAAGAGTATACAAATCACAAGAAAATTTATAATTTGGAATTGACTAGAAATGTGCTTTAAAACACACTGAAATCAGGAAAATGCAATTCACAGACTGGGAGAAAATATTTATAATACAAATGCCTGATAAAGGGTGTGTAACCAGAACACATAAAGAATATTTCAATTAAATAATGAAAAACACTGCCCATTATGGCAAGTATGACATTTAAACAGATAATTCATAAAATAATATACCTATATATATATCCAATTGGTAGATATTAAAATCCTCAATATTGCTAGATATCAGAGAAATCAAAATTAAAATAATAAGATTCCTCTATATGCTCATTAGAATATTGAATAAAATTGACTTAAAATAATCAATGTGTATATGAAACAACTGAAACTTTCATACATTGTCAATGAAAATATTAAATATGACAATTTTTAACAGTGTGTTATATTTATCAATGTGTTAGATTATAGGGCTTCCCTGGTGGCTCAGAAGTTAAAGCGTCTGCCTGCAAGGCAGGAGACCCAGGTTCAATCCCTGGGTCGGGAAGACCCCCTGGAGAAGGAAATGGCAACCCACTCCAGTATTCTTGCCCGGAGAATCTCATGGATGGAGGAGCGTGGTAGGTTACACTCCACGGGGTCTCAAAGAGTTGGACATGACTGAGCAGCTTCACTAGATTATCACAATTTTTATATTATTATAAAGTTTAGCATCTACTTAATATTCAAATCACACACAACCTAGAAATTCTATTCCAAAGTATTTCCCCCCAAATAATGAAAATATCTAGCTAAAGACTTGTACATCATTGTACTTAACAATTTCAACAATTATCACCCCTAAATGCAAACAACACAAATATGTCCATCAGTAGGTAAATGATAAACAAACTGTGGTATAATCATATAGTAAAATTATGTTCAGCAACAAGAAATGGACAACAAATAACCAACACATCCCCAAAACGTTATGCAAAGTGGGAAGAAGAAGACACAAAAGAGCATAAATTGTATGGCTTCACTTACATGAATTTGTAGGTCAAGTACAATGAATATATACTAATAAGAATCAGACCAGAGTTTGCATTGCACTGGGCAAGGGTTAACTGTCAGTAGCTACAGAGTTGTGAAGAAAATTTTCAGATCAGATCAGTCGCTCAGTTGCGTCTGACTCTTTGCGACCCCATGAATTGCAGCACATCAGGCCTCCCTGTCCATCACTAACTCCCGGAGTTCACTGAGACTCACATCCATCAAGTCAGTGATGCCATCCAGCCATCTCATCCTCTGTCGTCCTCTTCTCCTCTTGCCCTCAATCCCTCCCAGCATCAGAGTCTTTTCCAAGGAGTCAACTCTTCGCATGAGGTGGCCAAAGTACTGGAGTTTCAGCTTCAGCATCTTTCCCTCCAAAGAAATCCCAGGGCTGATTTCCTTCAGAATGGACTGGTTGGATCTCCTTGCAGTCCAAGGGACTCTCAAGAGTCTTCTCCAACACCATAGTTCAAAAGCATCAATTCTTCGGCACTCAGCCTTCTTCACAGTCCAACTCTCACATTCATACATGACCACAGGAAGAAACCATAGCCTTGATTAGACGAACCTTTGTTGGCAAAGTAATGTCTCTACTTTTGAATATGCTATCTACGTTGGTCATAACTTTCCTTCCAAGGAGTAAGCATCTTTTAATTTCATGGCTGCAGTCACCATCTGCACTAATTTTGGAGCCCACAAAAATAAAGTCTGACACTGTTTCTACTGTTTACCCATCTATTTCCCATGAAGTGATGGGACCGGATGCCATAATCTTCGTTTTCTGAATGTTGAGCTTTTAAGCCAACTTTTTCACTCTCCACTTTCACTTTCATCAAGAGGCTTTTGAGTTCCTCTTCACTTTCTGCCATAAGGGTGGTGTCATCTGCATATCTGAGGTTATTGATATTTCTCCCGGCAATCTTGATTCCAGCTTGTGCTTCTTCCAGTCCAGCGTTTCTCATGATGTACTCTGCATAGAAGTTAAATAAACAGGGTGACAATATACAGCATTCACAAACTCCTTTTCCTATTTGGAACCAGTCTGTTGTTCCATGTCCAGTTCTAACTGTTGCATCCTGACCTGCATACAAATTTCTCAAGAGGCAAATCAAGTGGTCTGGTATTCCCATCTCTTTCAGAATTTTCCACAGTTTATTGTGAGTAATGTAAATAATTCTAACTTTTAATTGGGGTTGTAATTACAAGGAAGTAATACGTTTGCAAGGAGATCCAACCAGTCCATTCTGAAGGAGATCAGCCCTGGGATTTCTTTGGAGGGAATGATGCTGAAGCTGGAACTCCCGTACTTTGGCCACCTCATGCGAAGAGTTGATTCCTTGGAAAAGATTCTGATGCTGGGAGGGATTGGTGGCAGGAGGAGAAGGGGACGACAGAGGATGAGATGGCTGGATGGCATCACTGACTCAATGGATGTGAGTCTGAGTGAACTCCAGGAGTTGGTGATGGACAGGGAGGCCTGGCATGCTGCCATTCATGGGGTTGCAAGGAGTCGGACACGACTGAGTGACTGAACTGAACTGAATACATTTGAAAAGCACATTGAACTGTTTTAAAGTGCATGCATATTTACTGCATGTAACATATATCTCAATAAAGTCAATTAGAATGAAACTTTGATTTCATATACAAAACAATGCAATCCACTATATTAACAAAATAATAAAGGAAAATTCAATATCACAGTAATCCAAGTCTATGCCCCGACCAATAATGCTGAAGTTGAATGGTTCTATGAAGAACTACAAGATCTTCTAGAACTAACACCCAAAAAAGATGTCCTTTTTATTATAAGGGAATGGATGCAAAAGTAAGAAGTCAAGAGATACCTAGAGCAACAGGCAAATTTGGCCTTGGTTTACAAAATTAAGCAGGTCAAAACTAACACAGTTTTGCCAAGAGAACGCACTGGTCATAGCAAACATCCTTTTCCAACAACATAAGAGAAAACTCTACACAAGGACAACACCAGATGGTCAACACTGAAATTAGATTGATTATATTCTTTGCAACTAAGATGGAGAAGCTCTATGCAGTCAGCAAAAACAAGACTTCGAGCTGAGTGTGGCTCATCATGAACTCCTTAATACCAAATTCAGATTAAATTGAAGAAAGTAATGAAAACCACTAGACCATTCATTCATTCAGTCAGTCAGTTCAGTTGCTCAGTCATGTCCAACTCCTTGTGACCCCATGGACTGCAGCACACCAGGCCTCGTGTCCATCACTAACTCCCAGAGTTTAATGAAAAAGCATCATTATTTCAGTGCTCAGCTTTCTTTATAGTCCAAATCTCACATCCATACATAACTACTGGAAAAACCATAGCCTTGGCTAGATGGACTTTTGTTGGCAAAGTAATGTCTCTGCTTGTTAACGTGCTGTCTAGGTTGGTCATAGCTTTTCTTCCAAGAAGCAAGCATCTTTTAATTTCATGGCTGTAGTCACCATTTGCAGTGATTTTGGAGCCTCCCAAAATAAAGTCTGTCACTGTTTCCACTGTTCCCCATCTGTTAGCATGAATTGATGGGACCAGATTCCATGATCTTAGTTTTCTGAATGTTGAGTTTGAAGCCAACTTTTTCACTCTCCTCTTTCGCTTTCATCAAAAGGCTCTTTAGTTCTTCACTTTCTGTCATAAGGGTGGTGTCATCTGCATATCTGAGGTTATTGATATTTCTCCAGGCAATCTTGATTCCAGCTTGTGCTTCATTCAGCCCAACATTTCTCATGATGTACTCTGCATATAAGTTAAATAAGTAGGGTGACAATATACAGCCTTGCTGTACTCCTTTCCCAATTGGGAACCAGTCTGTTGTTCCATGTCCACTTCTTATTCTTTCTTCCTGACCTGCATACAGATTTCAAGAGTCAGGTCAGGTGGTCTGGTATTCCCATCTCTTTAAGAATTTTCCAGAGTTTGTTGTGATCCACACAGTCAAAGCTCTCGGCACAGTCAATAACGCAAAAGTAGATCTAATAGACAGTGCCTGAAGAACTATGGACAGAGGTTCGTGACATTGTACATGAGGCAGGGATCAAGATCATCCCCAAGAAAAAGAAATGCAAAATGGTTGTCTGAGGAGGCCTTACAAATAGCTGTGAAAAGAAGAGAAACAAAAGGCAAAGGAAAGATATGCCCATTTGAATGCAGATTTCCAAAGAATAGCAAGGAGAGATAAGAAAGGCTTCCTCAGTGGTCAGTACAAAGAAATAGAGGAAAACAATAGAATGGGAAAGACTAGAGATCTCTTCAAGAAAATTAGAGATACCAAGGGAACATTTCAATCAAAGATGGACACAACAAAGGACAGAAATGGAATAAACCTAACGGAAGGGACTATAAAAAACGCTGAGTGCCAAAGAACTGATGCTTTTGAACTGTGGTGTTGGAGAAGACTCTTGAGAGACCCTCAGATGGCAAGGAGATCCAACCAGTCAATCCTAAAGGAAATCAGTCCTGAATATTCATTGGAAGGACTGATGCTGATGCTGAAGCTCCAATACTTTGGCCACTTGATGCAAAGAATTGACTCACTGGAAAAGACCCTGATGCTGGGAAACATTGAAGGTGGGAGAAGGGGATGACAGAGGATGAGATGGTTGGATGGAATCACTGTCATGACGTACATGAGTTTGAGTAGGCTCAGGGAGTCGGTGATGGACAGGGAAGCCTGGGGTGCTGCAGTTCATGGGGTCTCAAGGAGTCGGACAAGACTGAACGACTGAACTGAAGTGAACTGAATAGAGGGAAAAACAGATAACCACCTCAATAGACAAAGAAAAACCATTTAACTATATCCAACACATTGTTTCCTGATAAAACATCTCAGTAAAATAAGGATAGAAGTGAATGTCTTCAACTTGATAAAGGCTGTTTCCAAAAAGTCTAGAGATAAAATTATCCTTAATGGTGAAATACCAAATACTTTTCCTGTAAGACCAGAAAGAGTAAAGCTGAGGAGCTACAAAGCAAAGAAAGGGGACGAAAAAAATACAAGATGTCAGAATAATTACCTCTTGGTACCCTTGGATATCAAAGATAATTATGATGCTTTTTTCCCTTAAATCAATGAGTACTTTTTGAATTATTATTCTTTATGTGTTACATGTATATAACATGTTCTTTTCTGTATGCCATAATATAATAAAAATTTTATTTGGAGTACATCTTAATTGCAAATACATCATATTTATCTTAATTCTAATAAGATAGTATATAATTAGATAAAAGATATCATAGAAGTTTGAGTAATATTAGCTCATTGTGGATTATTGTAGGGAATTGTTTATGAAATCATAAAATAACAATTTGAAATTTTGGATGGTAATTCAAATGCAACAGGAATAGCATCAGTTAGAATTATATACATGTATATATGTTGTGCATTGTTGGTGGCACTGTAAAGTGGTATACAGAAAGTATGGAAGACAGTACAGAATTTTCTCAAAAAGTGCAAACAGAATTACTATATGATTCAGCAAAGCAACTTCTGGGCGTATATATGTTTCCTTAGCTCTTAACTACATGAAGTGGTCCTGTCCTGCTAGAAAGGCTTTTACACAGTTCAAGGTGGAAATTATTCTTTGAATTGCCCAGATGCTTAGTAATAACATCCAGGTAAGTGGCTCCTAATACTACACTTTAAAATACAAAAATAATGACATTATATGGTGATTGGTTTATATAGCTCTTGTCATTTTCCCCTGAGTCTGTGTATGCATGTGTTAGGCATTCAGTCATGTCCCACTCTTTGCAACCTCATGAACTGTAACACACCAAGCTTCACGGTATTCTCCAAGCAAGCATACTAGAGTGCATTGCCATTCCCTTCTCCAGGGGATCTTCCCAACCCAGGGATTGAACCTGGTTCTCCTACATTGCAGCTGGATTCTGTACTTAAAACAGCAGAACTAAGATTACAGAGAATTTTTACTTTTATACACGTTAATCAAAATTTTTATTTCTCTTCTTCACTAAAATCTTACATATTGAATAACAAAACATCAAGATATTTTAAAAATAATCTTTATCATGTTATGGGTCATGGAAGTATATTTTTAGTAAAATTTGATTTACTACAAATCAGTGTTTTACTGACAGAAGAGTATCCTTGACTCCTACCTTCTACTTGTATAAACCTAGAGGATAGAGTTTTGATGGAGTCTTAAATTTGCAACATGATTGTCATGTTTTGGTATTAAGTTTTCACTAGCCTCATAAAATAAATTGGAAAATGTTCGCTTCTCTATTTTCTGAAAAAGTTTGTATAAAACTGCTATTACTTATTCATTAAATGTCCGGCATAATTCCTCAGTGAAAGCATCTAGGCCTGGAGTACTTTGAGAAAACTTTTTGATGATGAATTCAATTTTTATTATAGATATTGAACTCTTCTGATTTTCTATTTCATCTTGTGTCAGTTTTTGTGTTATGAATATAAGAAATATGTACATCGCATATATTTTTCAAAGTTACTGGTATTAAGGCTCCCTTATTATCATTGTAATAATGATATGATATGTAATGATATATCTTTGCAGTTTAAGAGTGAATTCAGATCAATATATGAGATGAAAAGATAAGAAATGATTATTTGATTACCACAATTAATTGATTGATGAATTCAATTTTTTTCAGTTCTAAGCATTTTCATTCCAAGTGAAAAATTAAGAAATAAAAGAAACAAATAAGACTAGTTGATATTACATATACACATAAATGTATGTGTATATATGTTAAACTTTTATATATTTATATTTTATATAGATTCATTTACTGAATGAGAAGTTTAGATATATATATATATAATATTCTTTAATTAGTATATTAATATAATACTTTCAAATGTAAATGGAAGTTCTCAACCTCTTGTTAGAACTTACAATTGGCAATGTGAATATAGAAATATATAGACATTGCCAGTTTGGTGAGTCAATTTCTATTTTTTTTTATATTGACTTAGCAATTAGGAATCATAGAAGGTCATACAAAGTGTTACAAATTCTTAAACAAAACAAAGCAAAATTAAAAAATTAAAAACCTCATACAATTTATCCTATGTGTTTTATAAGAATTCAGTTAATTTTTTGTTTATCATTTACTTTCTTAACTGGAGAAATAGAAAGATACAGGAGATTTTAGCAGGATGCCAGAGAAAAAAAATAAATTATTTAAAAACAAAATAAAAAGATACATAAGATACCGTCTCTCCCATTTTCAACACCAGATGGCCCACAGAGATGACTTCAAAAATAATTTTTTAAGAAAGTCCATTAATATCATGCATTGTTCAGATTAGACCACACCTTCTTAGAAGAGATGGCCATTTTGTTGTTGTTGTTGAAGTTCTTTCTTTCATAGACAATCCTCTAAGTTTTAAGAAGCATGAATTTAAAACTTTAGTTTTGCTTCACACTTTCTCCAAAAATAAAGTCCTCTGGAAAATCTGTGTCCTGATAGATACTTACATTTTCTCCTAATCATCATACAGATGACCTCTTTCCAAGTGCTTTGGGGAATATTAATATTATATCCAATACAAAGTACATGGAATGCACCTAGGAAATATTCTGCAAGAAATATCCATCCAGCGTAAGGGACAATGCCACACTTGACAGGGGGTTGGCACTGACACGTTATTAGTAATTATAGCATGAAAACATGCTTTTGTCTTTATTGCTTTAACACATCTGAATAAACACAGAACTGAATCATAAAACACAGAAAATATTTTCCTTATGCCAGGGCATCCTCTGTCATTAGACCCAGAATAGGCCCATTCTTCAAGCATTTTGTGTGAAGGGCTCCTTTGAGGGATATCTTGAGATCCTTTTTGAGGTTTTTCCTGCATTGCTTAGCATTTCATGTAGATGGTAGGCCCAATGATAATTTTCAATATTTAGAATAAATACTCATCTAATTACTTTGATAAAAACAATGATCATCCTCCTGTTATTGTTCAGTCGGTTGTGTCCGACTCTTTGTGACCCCATGAACTGCAGCACACCAGGCTTCCCTGTCCTTCACCATCCTCCAAAGCTTGCTCAAACTCATGCCAAATGAGTCAGTGTTGCCATCCAACCATCTCATCCTCTGTCTTCCCCTTCTCCTCCTGCTTTCAGTCTTTCCCAGCATCAGGGGCTTTTCTAATGAGTTGGCCCTTTACATCTGGTTTTGGAGTATTGGAAATGCTGCCTAAATATTGGAGCTTCAGCTTCAGCATCAGTCCTTCTAATGAGTATTCAGGGTTGATTTATTTTTGGATGGACTGGTTGGATCTCCTTGCAGTCCAAGCAACTCTCAAGAGTCTTCTCCAACACCACAGTTCAAAAGCATCAGTTCTTCAGTGCTCAGCCTTCTTGATGGTCCAACTCTCACATCCATACATGACTACTGGAAAAACCATCTTCCTGTAGGCAAGAGCAAAGACAGTTCCAAGTATAGTCTTATGAGGCCCTTATTCTTTTATTCCTTTTTTAAGGGGAAATTTTTTATAAAAAATTTTATTTTTGGCTGTGCTGCATCTTCATTACTTTGCATGAGCTTTCTCTAGTTGCACTGAGGGGGCTAGTCTCAAGTTGTGGTGTGCAGGCTTCTCATTGTCGCAGGCTTCTTTACAGAGCATGGGCTTCAGGTGCGAGGGCTTTAGTGGTTACAGCACACGGGCTTATTACCCTGAGGCATGTGGAATCTTCCCAGACCAGGGATCAAACCCATGTTCCCTGCATTGGCAGGTGGATTCTTAACCACCCACGGGACCACCAGGAAAATCCTCCTTTATTCTTTAAATCATGCTAAAATTTTTTTAGATTAACCCATCAATCAGAAAATTAATATAATGCCACCCAAGATAATTTTCAAAGTAACCCACTAAGATTTGTTTTTTAACCACACAATAAAATTCAGCTAGAAATATGGACTTTTATTATTTGAAGTTTTTTGTTTTGCTTTTTAAAGAAAACTTTTTGAAAATTTGGAAAATTAATCTTAACTATCATCAGGAATGTAATCTAATGTTATGCAAATCCCTAGATAAAATTCTAATGTGTCATTTTCATTACTAATACTCTTAAAATAGCATTATATATGCATTGTGAATAATGCAGAGATGATTTTTCAATCACCTTTATACTAGAAAAGTATTTAAACTTAGAGATATTAATAGAATAGCCACTCTTTCCTTTTCCCTATAGATTATTGAGTGCTTATGGGAACAAAGGAAATAAAAATGCCTTTTTCATATACTTATTAATAAAATAGGATGACTTCTTAGGTTCAGTAGTGAAAATATTTCATTTAATGATTAATTTAAATACATTTTGAGCACTTTTTGGTGTTAGAGTGTAGTTTAGACACTGAAAAGTATAATACTAAAATAACTCTTCAACACTTGCTACATCAGTTAGAACATCAGTTGCAAGATAAAGAAATTCAAATTAAAATGGTTTAAACAATAAGTGGATATATTATCTCAAGAAACCAGAAGTTCAGACATCAGGAATATTACACTGTTGGTGAATTTATACTCACTGTCAGGATCAAGAGTCCATGTTTTTTCCATGTTTTTGTTTTGACATGTTTTTCATGATTGCATGATGGCTACAATTTCGTATAGAGCCAACAACATCAATAAATGAAGAAAGGTTATTTCTCATTGACTACTTTCTACACCAGTGGAAACTCTTAGCTTGAGAAAATTTCAAATGCTTTAACATTGGCCAATAATGGTCACATTTCCTATCGTAATCTAATCCCTGGCAAGAATAATTTCATTATCACAAATGCTTTAAAGTAATAATTTAATAAGTTGCCATCTTGTTATAAAGAGAGAAGGTAAATGTTTCATATGGGGGTGGCTTATAAACATTTTCAAGAAATCAATAATTTATGTCATCCCATTTATATTCTCCACTTTAAAAGTAGCTTTGGAATCAGCATGTTTTAAAATAATTGAACATGCAGGTAATGTTTCTACCTAACCATGAACCAGTTGCTCTATACCCAGGTAACTCAGTAATGGCAGGACACTTCAACAAAGGCTCCTTGGACTGCAGATAGTATGATGTTTTATTAACATGTGGCCAAATAACAGAAATTTTTCCATCAAAAGAATCAGATTGGTAAAAACAGGCTTAAGTACATTGCCCTGAAAGAATTAGTTTCTCAGGTAAACTTGCTCTGACACCTGGTTTTCCTCCTTTCTTACACTTCTCCCAACTCGAATATTATCTATCATTTGAACTCCTTTCCAGCATTCACTATTCAACTGTAAGTTAAAAACTAGATAAAAAATCTAATTATATATTTTTTTTAAATCACAAAAACAAATCATGAGAAGCCTGTGCATCATTTTGTTCCGAATGTACCAAGAACTGTTTACTATTTTAGAAAATTTGTCTGCAATGGCAATTTTGCTCATAATTTTTGAGTCATCACCACAATTCAACTGTATTAGTTTAGATTTATAACAGAGTGTTTCTTCTTTTGTTATGTCTTCTAGTACAGTTGTGTCTGAGTATTTACATATTTAAATATCATGCTAGTAAAGTAATGCTCAAAATTCTCCAAGCCAGGCTTCAGCAATATGTGAACCGTGAACTTCCTGATGTTCAAGCTGGTTTTAGAAAAGGCAGAGGAACGAGAGATCAAATTGCCAACATCCGCTGGATCACAGAAAAAGCAAGAGAGTTCCAGAAGAGCATCTATTTCTGCTTTATTGACTATGCCAAAGCCTTTGACTATGTGGATCACAATAAACTGTGGAAAATTCTGAAAGAGATGGGAATACCAGACCACCTGATCTGCCTCTGGAGAAATTTGTATGCAGGTCAGGAAGCAACAGTTAGAACTGGACATGGAACAACAGACTGGTTCCAAATAGGAAAAGGAGTCCATCAAGGCTGTATATTGTCACCCTGTTTATTTAACTAATATGCAGAGTACATCATGAGAAACGCTGGACTGGAAGAAACACAAGTTGGAATCAAGATTGCCAGGAGAAATATCAATAACCTCAGATATGCAGATGACATCACCCTTATGGCAGAAAGTGAAGAGGAACTCAAAAGCCTCTTGATGAAAGTGAAAGAGGAGAGTGAAAAAGTTGGCTTAAAGCTCAACATTCAGAAAATGAAGATCATGGCATCTAGTCCCACCACTTCATGGGAAATAGATGGGGAAATAGTGGAAACAGTGTCAGACTTTATTTTTGTGGGGCTCCAAAATCACTGCAGATGGTGACTTCAGCCATGAAATTAAAAGACGCTTACTCCTTGGAAGGAAAGTTATGACCAACCTAGATAGCATATTCAAAAGCAGAGACATTACTTTGCCAACAAAGGTCCGTCTAGTCAAGGCTATGGTTTTTCCTGTGGTCATGTATGGATGTGAGAGTTGGACTGTGAAGAAGGCTGAGCACTGAAGAATTGATGCTTTTGAACCATGGTGTTGGAGAAGACTCTTGAGAGTCCCTTGGACTGCAAGGAGATCCAACCAGTCCATTCTGAAGGAGATCAGCCCTGGGATTTCTTTGGAAGGAATGATGCTAAAGCTGAAACTCCAGTACTTTGGCCACCTCATGCGAAGAGTTGACTCATTGGAAAAGACTCTGATGCTGGGAGGGATTGGGGGCAGGAGGAGAAGGGAACGACAGAGGATGAGATGGCTGGATGGCATCACTGACTTGATGGACGTGAGTCTGAGTGAACTCTGGGAGTTGGTGATGGACAGGGAGGCCTGGCGTGCTGCGATTCATGGGGTCACAAAGAGTCGGACATGACTGAGTGACTGACCTGATCTGATCTAATTTTATTATAAATTGATTTTTTTGTTTCTTATTTGAAAAATAAGTTATCATGAGCTGATAGCTTTCTGTTCTACCATGATATGAAACTAGGTGTGAATAGGAAGAATCCATTACTATGAGAATACAGTGAAAGTCAGGTCTGCAATGCGGGAGACCCGGGTTCAATCCCTGGGTTGGGAAGATCTCCTGGAGAAGGAAATGGCAACCCAATCCAGAATTCTTGCCTGGAGAATCCCACGGATGGAGGAGCCTGGTGGGCTACAGTCCATGGGGTGGCAAAGAGTCGGACACAACTGAGCAACTTCACTTTCACTTTCAGGATGGCTCTTGGAGGTTAGAGAAAGAGAAGGCTAAGAGTAAATAAATAGAAATGTCAGAATTTCTATAAAAGACAGTTGCAGAAGAGATTAGAATTCTCAGAGAAATGGATATGCTTAAGTAGACACTCTACCTAGGGTCAAAAAAATTCACCAACTAAGTTTTATACTGAGGGCTCAGTAAAAGACACTTGAAAAAAGAAAAAAGGAATGTCCTAGGGAAAGAGGCATTAACTATCACCAAGAAGCTCAATGTGATTTACTGGTATTGAACTTAATAGAAGATGATGTTTCAGAACAGTAAACCCTGATAGCAACGTGGATGATAGGAACCCTAAGTGACAGAGGCCAGATGGCAGTACTAAAATGACTTTGAGCGTCAAAGTGGCAGCCAAAGGGATATAACCCCTTGAGAATTAAGGAGATGGTTAATATATCACTATGTCCCAAGTCACAGCTAATGAGCTTCCAATAAATAAACTCTTCAACCTAAAAATTAAAAAAAAAAAAAATTAAGGAAAGGTAGCCAAGATGTTGAAGTTGGCTGTCCTTTTAAGAACCAGTCCCTTGCTCAGTTGTTTGACTTAAGCCAGTTTCAACCTTGAATTTCATGACCACAGGAAAGACTGAGTCTCCATGAAGAAGGGCTCTTCAAATCAATAGCAAATCAATAGAATAATGACTTCCCCACTCTTCTCCCCAGAGGGACCTACAATGAGTTTACAGACACAAACAGCCATGGAGAGAGCAATAAAGACTATGTATAAAATCCAACTGTAGGGACATCCAACCTCTGCTGCTGACAAAGTCAGCAATAGAGATTAATTCTGAGTTCCTGATATAATACCATCCTTTGGGCTTCCCTTGTGGCTCAGCTGGTAAAGAATCTGCCTGCGTTGTGGGAGACATATGTTTGATCCCTGAGTTGGGAATATCCCCTGGAGAAGGGAAAGGCTACTCACTCTAGTATTCTGGCCTGGGGAATTCCATGGACTGTATAGTCCATGGGGTCACAAAAAGTTGGACACAACTGAGTGACTTTCACTTCACTTTGAAGAGACAACCTGTTACTTGGCAAGTTAATTACATTAGATCCCTTCCATACTGGAAAGGGCAGAGATTCAGCTTGAGTAGAATTAATACACATTCAGTAGGGTATGCTTTACTCCTTGTGAGGCCTCAGATAGAATCATATCTGGTGTGATCCACTTATCCACTATCCCATATAACATGACTCCTCTTTGTAGAAAAGAAAGTATGAAACTTAACCCATATACAGAGGTTCAATTGGTTCTATTATCCATCTCACTGCCTAGAAATTGTTCACCTGATGGAGAGACAGAAATGCCTTTTAAGGGTATAACTGAGACAAGTAAGTTTGGATGTGATAGCTGATAAATATGGGGAGACCTTTGTCAATATTCACTTTTATGCTAAATCAATGATCATTTAATGTTTCTGTGTCTTAAATAGATAGGATAAGACATGGGTTTGGTTACCAAAGATAGAAGTCATTGTAGCCTTGCTTAGCATCAAACTCAATGTCTTTGTTGGAGAATTTAAGCTTCCTGTCCCCATGGTAATATGGGTTTAGATGTCTTGGTTCCCAGAGACAAATATTTCCCCACAGGGAATAGAAAGAGTACCACTAAACTTTAAGTTATGGTAATCACTCGGTCACTTAAGTTTCCTTACATCAAGAAACAAGCAGGCAAGGAAAGGGATTATCAGCTTGGAAAAGATAATTGACCATAATCATCATGAGGAGGTAGGGCTGTTCTTAGATTGAGGGATAGTAAGGATTATGTTTGATACTCAGGGCGTCCATGTGTATGTGCTTTGACATATGTTTGCCCACTTTTGAAAACAAATGGACAAATGCAATAGCTATGATTTGAGAAGATGTTAAGAATTCTAAAGGATAAGCGGCTTGGTAGGTACCCTATACTGGCAGAAGTGCTATCCAAAAGAGGGCATCTCAAATAGACAGAAGTGATGAAGACAAGGCATATCATTTTCACTCCTAAGACCAGCTACAGCAGGGGTTGTAATCTTATCCTACTCATCTTCTTATCTCTCAAGAAAAAAAGACCAAACAAAATCATAGCAGAGCTTCTCATTGAACTTTTGATATAAAATAAGAGGCTGAGAGCAGCATAAGAGTAGGACAGTAGTAGATGGGGGGTCCGGAACCCAGACTACTCCTTCTGGACTGAAGCACTCATGCCCTCACTTGTTGGGAGTGCTGGTGGCTAAAGGCTCCCAGCTGAGTCTCTTTCTATACTGAATGGAGAATACCAAGAGGAACTTGGGTTGCCACTACACCATATAGGAAGGGAGGAATGTGTTTGGAACACATTTTCTGAGGGGTCTTCTAGTACTTTGATGTCATGTGGTAAATTGAATGCAAAACCGCAACAACCAACACAAACAGGCCCCAAAAGAACTGTTAATAACTCAGATTCTATAAAAATGTAACTTTGGTTTGGGGTCACTTTACCAAAGAACGCTTACCAGCTATAGTACTATTGAGACCAAAACAAAATGTGGCAGAAACCATTATTTTTTGAAGACTGTCATACAAGCTTCACTATACCTTCATAGCAATATTCACAGACCTCCCTACTTGCTTCTCTAAATCAATAAGCCAAATGTGAAGACTTTTCTAAAACTTTCTTTAAGCTTCAGTTTCTCCAATACATCTAGATATTCCAATGGAAGCCATTTGGTTACTATTTCTTTTATACCCCAATTGGAGCCCCTCTGTGCTTTCATTACCCCATCTCTTCCCCATCCTTGTGACTTCTAAAACCTATATTAAATCCCTAATTACTATAATACTTAAATTGGAATAATATGACATGGAATGAATGATAATGGAAACTAAATTGTATCCAAAACTGTGAAAAGCTAGAGCAGGACTTAGATGTATATATTAGAAAAGAATAGTTTATTACAGAAGAAAATCTTTGACTTTGAAGTAGTCAAAGATTTCTTAAAAAGACAATGAGAGCAAAGGTAAAAGGAAAAAAGGTTAAAATGTTGTTTAATTGAACTTCAAATTAATCTAGATTAAAAATATCAAGAGATATAATTAAGAAAGTAAAAAAGGACTTTACAAACTGGAAAATACTTCCAATACCTGTACCCTACAATAGATCTATACACATATATATATTTAAAACTATATAAAGTTAATTGGAAAAATACAGACAACACATTTTAAAAAACAGGAAAAGGACTTAGACAATTCTCAAAAGAGGGTATCCGAACCACAGACAGACTTTAAATATATAAATTACAATCAAAATGCCAAATTACTGCAAACCAATTATAATAATCAATTATTTTAGTTGACAAAACCAAGTGTTGTTGAGAATGTAAGTAAGTGAAACTCATGGACTGTTAGTGAGAGTGTGAGATAATAAACCAGTTTTTGAAAATTGGCATGATCACTAAAGCTGAACATACCTAGAGCATGGTGTTTAAGTTATTTTTTTAAACTGAGATGATACATACAATCAGATCAGTTCAGTCGCTCAGTCGTGTCCGACTCTGGACCCCATGAATCGCAGCATGCCAGGCTTCCGGGTCCCTCACCAACTCCCGGAGTTCACCCAGACTCACGTCCATCGAGTCAGTGATGCCATCCAGCCATCTCATCCTCTGTCATCCCCTTCTCCTCCTGCCCCCAATCCCTCCCAGCATCAGAGTCTTTTCCAGTGAGTCAATTCTTTGCATGAGGTGGCCAGAGATATGACTCAGTATCAAAACATACCAATGATTCAAAGGTTAGAGGTAACTGCATAAGGCAACCAAAATGAACTCCCAAACATCTTAAACATAATGACTCACTTGTTGGTGCCTGATTCCAAAGGGCTGGGAATGTGCCTAGAAAAAGAGAGAACCAGACATAGATGATTTTTAGAATTAGTTATGGGGTCTGACAGAAAGCAACATATACAGTTCTTTGCAAAATCTGAGTAAACTGTTGAAAGGTTGTTGTTGAATCACGCAAAGACGCCGGGATTCTTGGCCCCCGGATGAGAAGAATTCAATCTGGGGCCAGAGACGAGGCTTGATCGCTCAGAGCTTTTGTGTAATAAAGTTTTATTAAAGTATAAAGGAGATAGAGAAAGCTTCTGACATAGGCATCAGAAGGGGGCAGAAAGAGTGCCCCCTTGCTAGTCTTCAGCTGGATGTTATATAGTCACTAGCAGTCAGGCTCCTCCGTCCATGGGATTTTTCAGGCAAGAGTACTGGAGTAGGGTGCCATTGCCTTCTCCGTAATGAAAGAAAGGAATGTCTTAAAACTCAGAATGGCACCAGGCCCCTCACCCATAAGATGCATTTTGGGATAATCTTGGCACCAAATGGTTCCTCTTGGGCCATAAAGTGATTAACTTGAATCTTGAAGAAGGGCAGATCACCATACAAATAGTTTTGTTTATATAGATTAGGGGAACAATATCTGAGTATAACATACTGGTTTCTCAAGTAGGTTCTGAGCCAAGAGGTGGAACCAACTTGAAGACAGAGTTTGGGGTAAATGAATAGTACATTAGTATAGCTTAAGCTAAACATTCCCATAAGAAAAATGCATTGGTTATCTCTAGGTTTGAGAATAGTTAACTTCGGGTGAAACCAGGTGTCATTATGGCAACACAGTATTTTTGAGAAACCTCCTTTTAAATTTGTATAGAGAAGGAAAAAATATCGCTAGCTTTTTCCTCCTGCCGCTTCAGTTCAGTTCAGTCACTCAGTCGTGTCCAACTCTTTGCGACCCCATGAATCACAGCACGCCAGGCCTCCCTGTCTGTCCATCACCAACTCCCGGAGTTCACTCAGACTCACATCCATCGAGTCAGTGATGCCATTCAGCCATCTCATCCTCTGTCGTCCCCTTCTCCTCCTGACCCCAATCCCTCCCAGCACCAGAGTCTTTTCCAATGAGTCAACTCTTCGCACGAGGTGGCCAAAGTACTGGAGTTTCAGTTTTAGCATCATTCCTTCCAAAGATATCCCAGGGCTGATCTCCTTCAGAATGGACTGGTTGGATCTCCTTGCAGTCCAAGGGATTCTCAAGAGTCTTCTCCAACACCACAGTTCAAAAGCATCAATTCTTTGGCGCTCAGCCTTCTTCACAGTCCAACTCTCACATCCATACATGACCACTGGAAAAACCGTAGCCTTGACTAGACAAACCTTTGTTGGCAAAGTAATGTCTCTGCTTTTGAATATGCTATCTAGGTTGGTCATAACTTTCCTTCCAAGGAGTAAGTGTCTTTTAATTTCATGGCTGCAGTCACCATCTGCAGTGATTTTGGAGCCCAGAAAAATAAAGTCTGACACTGTTTCCACTGTTTCCCCATCTATTTCCCATGAAGTGATGGGACCGGTTGCCATGATCTTCGTTTTCTGAATGTTGAGCTTTAAGCCAACTTTTTCACTCTCCACTTTCACTTTCATCAAGAGGCTTTTGAGTTCCTCTTCACTTTCTGCCATAAGGGTGGTGTCATCTGCATATCTGAGGTTATTGATATTTCTCTCGGCAATCTTGATTCCAGCTTGTGCTTTTTCCAGTCCAGCGTTTCTCATGATGTACTCTGCATATAAGTTAAATAAACAGGGTGACAATATACAGCCTTGACGGACTCCTTTTCCTATTTGGAACCAGTCTGTTGTTCCATGTCCAGTTCTAACTGTTGCTTCCTGACCTGCATACAATTTCTCAAGAGGCAGATCAAGGGTCTGGTATACCCATCTCTTTCAGAATTTTTCACAATTTATTGTGATCCACACAGTCAAAGGCTTTGGCATAGTCAATAAAGCAGAAATAGATGTTTTTCTGGAATTCTCTTGCTTTTTCCATGATCCAGCAGATGTTGGGAATTTGATCTCTGGTTCCTCTGCCTTTTCTAAAACCAGCTTGAACATCAGGAAGTTCATGGTTCACATATTGCTGAAGCCTGGCTTGGAGAATTTTGAGCATTACTTTACTAGCGTGTAAGATGACTGCAACTGTGTGGTAGTTTGAGCATTCTTTGGCATTGCCTTTCTTTGGGATTGGAATGAAAACTGACCTTTTCCAGTCCTGTGGCCACTGCTGAATTTTCCAAATTTGCTGGCATATTGAGTTCAGCACTTTCACAGCATCATCTTTCAGGATTTGAAATAGCTCAACTGGAATTCCATCACCTCCATTAGCTTTGTTCATAGTGATGCTTTCTAAGGCCCACTTGACTTCACATCCCAGGGTGTCTGGCTCTAGGTCAGTGATCACACCATCGTGATTATCTGGTGTCGTGAAGATCTTTTTTGTACAGTTCTTCTGTGTACTCTTGCCACCTCTTCTTAAAATCTTGTGCTTCTGTTAGGTCCATACCATTTCTGTCCTTTATCGAGCCCATCTTTGCATGAAATGTTCCCTTGGTGTCTCTAATTTTCTTGAAGAGATCTCTAGTCTTTCCCATTCTGTTGTTTTCCTCTATTTTTTTGCATTGATCACTGAAGAAGGCTTTCTTATCTCTTCTTGCTATTCTTTGGAACTCTGCCTTCAGATGCTTATATCTTTCCTTTTCTCCTTTGCTTTTCACTTTTCTTCTTTTCACAGCTATTTGTAAGGCCTCCCCAGACAGCCATTTTGCTTTTTTGCATTTCTTTTCCATGGGGATAGTCTTGATCCCTGTCTCCTGTACAATGTCACGAACCTCATTCCATAGTTCATCAGGCACTCTCTCTATCAGATCTAGGCCCTTAAATCTATTTCTCACTTCCACTGTATAATAATAAGGGATTTGATTTAGGTCATACCTGAATGATCTAGTGGTTTTCCCTACTTTCTTCAATTTCAGTCTGAATTTGGCAATAAGGAGTTCATGGTTTGAGCCACAGTCAGCTCCTGGTCTTGTTTTTGCTGACTGTATAGAGCTTCTCCATCTTTGGCTGCAAAGAATATAATCCCTCTGATTTCGGTGTTGACCATCTGGTGATATCTATGTATAGAGTCTTCTTTTGTATTGTTGGAAGTGGGTGTTTGTTATGACCAGTGCATTAAGAGAGACAAAAATGTCTGACACTTGCAGGCTATTTCCTCCATTTGGAGACCCCTGGCCTTCGTGCCTGTTACCCTCTCACTGTGTTGGATTAATTTATAGATTTTAAAGAGAAGAAATAATCATAGGGGAAGGGGGTCAATGTAACCTACTTAGACTTTTAAAATTATTTATAAAAATTATTTCAAAAGTCTTTTAAAGGACTACTGAATTATTGTGAAAAATCAAAATAAATTTGAGCATTGACAAAGCTGTTTAATATGTTTCTACTGCCTTTAAAAAATGCTATTGCTAACATAGACAGCATATTGAAAAGCAGAGACACTACTCTGGTGACAAAGGTCTATATGATTAAAGCCATGTTTTTTTCCAGTTGTCATGTATGGATGTGAGAGTTGGACCATAAATAAAGTTGAGCACCAAAGAACTGATGTTTTTGAACTGTGGTGTTGGAGAACACTCTTGAGAGTCCCTTGGACTGCAGGAGATCCAATCAGTCCATCGTAAAGGAAATCAATCCCAAGTCTTCATTGGAAGGACTGATGCTGAAGCTGAAACTACAATACTTTGGCCACCTGATGCAAAGAACTGACTCACTGGAAAAGACCCTGATGCTGGAAAAGATTGAAGGCAGGAGGAGAAGGGGATGACAGAGGATGAGATGTTTTGATGGCATCACCAACTCAATGGACATGAATTTGAGCATGCTCCAGGAGTTGGTGATGGACAGGGAAGCCTGGTGTGCTTCAGTCCATGGGGTTGCAAAGAGTTGGACATGAGTGAGTGACTGAACTGAACTGAACTGTTAGAGATTAAGGTGTATTATAATCTTTTCAACCCACAAAGTCTATAAGATTTGAAATCTTGAAGTTGCTGGATAAAGTCAAACTTCTTGGTTAAGTGAAGACAGTTGATGAAACAACTATAAGGTCTCACAGTTCGGTACAAATAAGCAGAAGAGTGGAAGATACAATCTAGAGTAAGGAAGTTCAAAGAAAGATTATACAAGCACAAAATTCAAATTATGTATAATGACCTATAACTCAGAATAAAGAGAGATAATAAAAGGAGTTTAAGTGTTATTGCTATTTGTTTTTGTTTGCTATCCTTCTCCTACCACTAGTATATTAACCCTGTGCTGGTAATCAAAACATTTAGGAAATTCTTATGCATTAAAAAATGACTGTGGTAGACATAAAGTCAAGTGTACTGAATCAATGTTAAACAACGTGCTTCTAGAATCTGATGTAGACTCATGTAATATATTCACATGATGGCAATCTTTTAATTCACAAAGATAAAATTATAGAATAAATAGGATCAGAATCGTGTAGACATGAACATAATAGATAAATTATCAATGGATTTTTTTTTTTGGCTAACTCTGATATGGTGGTGGTAAAACATTGAAATTGGGCAAAGTTTTCTTACAATAAGTATCAGGAAGCCCTTATTCAAAGTGGATAATAAACTTAAAGAACTATTTGTTCCAAGAAGTGGCAGTGGCAGGAAATTAAACTGGATTCAAAATGACTTTCATCAAATTGATGGATGATAGAACTATAAAAAGTTACTAAGAAAAAATGGTGCATGATTCAACTTTCAGGTTAAAGTAAGGAAGATTAATCCATACCACTAATAATAGGTAACTTGTGGTAATTATCCACAACAGAATTGCTTTGAACTGAGGTGTCTAATAAAAAGTCACCAGTTACATATGCCTATTTAAATTTAAATCAATTAAAATTGAATGAGAAAAAGTCAGTTCTTCAGTTGCAATGCACACACTTCAAGTTCTTAATAGCTGCATGATGCTAGCAGCATCAGTACTGGACAGAGCGAACAGTTTATAGATCATTTTCATTATCACAGAAAGATATACTGTGTAGTGCTAGGAAAATGACCAGGAATATTACCCAAACTTTTTTTGTTTGTATACTACTCATATACTATTGCATTTTATATCTAACTGAAAGATAAATTATGGGGTTAAATATAACTTTCCAAACTCAATCTTAATGATTGAGTCACAGAAAAATAATGTTCTGTTAAATGTGAAAAGAAGTTCCATGAAAAATGGTGGTGGTTTATTTGCTGAGTCGCATCCTACTTTTGAGACCTCATGGACAGTAGCCTGGCAGGCTTTACTGTCCATGGGATCCTCCAGGCAAGAATATTGGAGTGGGTTGACATTTCCTTCTTCACTGGACCTTCCCAACCCAGGAATCAAGCCTGTGTCTCCATTACAGGAAGATTCTTTACTGACTGAGCTATGAGGGAAGCCTGGAAAAAATTCTAAAGTAACATCTCTGGAAAAATACTTCATTATTACATTTTAACTGGTATTGAAAAAATATAGCAAGCATACTGTTCACATTTGCTTACCCAAATATTCAAAGAGAAAAATGTTTTTCTTAGACTTCTCCATTGAAAAAAATACTGGGAAACCCTATGGCATTATTCTTCATACCTATAAATGCAGATCTCTTATATGTAAATTTATTCATCCAACTTGTAATTTGGCTCTGTTTTGAAGTATCATTTAATACAAGAATGATTAAGCTATAAAACTATGAGTTTATGATAAAAATATTATCTTCATTTTACTTTTCACAACAATTATGCAGTACATAGATTGTAAGTCTTATTTTAAAGACTAAATATTCAGTAATTTGCCCAAGGATAAATAATTACTAGTCATGCTAGAGAGGACTTATACTAAAATTTGTTTCACTCCAAATTTTGTTCCTTTTGTACTATTTTAAAATTTTAAACACTTTTTTCTCCAAAATATTGTGCTATAGATCAATATGCAAAACAGATAAACAGACACTTTCTCAAGCTGAATCTGTATGGGTGAATCAGAGCCTACCACCAAAGTGAACATAACCAACTCCACTCTGGCCCCCAGAGAGACTGGTTATCATTGCATTAGGTTCTGTCACAGGCTAAGCACTATGCTAACTGGTGCATATATAACAAAATATGATCTTTTGCTTAAAGACAGCTTAAATCTAGAGAAAGAAAAACTGAGATATCGAACCTTAAGTTGGCCGTTGCTCTAGGGCAATTAATGGCACCCTTGGTGAGAGGAAAGGGGCATATGTCTACCATGAGTTGTCAGAGATGACTTCTCTAATGAGTTTCGACTGAGATGTAAAACGTATTTATTGAATTTCTTGTCAGAAAAGCATTAGAGAACTTTTCAGGCATGGATAAAGACATGTACAAAACCGAAGTGGAATGAGAAAACTGGCAAGTTTAGAACAGAACAACTATTTTGGTAAAGTGGGAGGACAGAATGCCAGTTGAGATAGTTCTCTATATAATATGTCATGAGTTTCTAATGTGTAAAATTGAGCTAAGGGGCCACTTAAGCAATTAAAGCACATAATGGCAAAGCACAAAATGGCACAGTTTTATTTGTGTGTTGGAAACATAACTAAGTATAGATATTAAACTGATCAAAGGGTAAGAAGTAGGGCAATCGGTAAAGAGACATTTGCAACAATCCCAGAGAGAGACTTTGGGTAATGGATAATGAGAAGTGTCCAGACTGTGGCAGAGACAATGACAGTAGAAAGCAATTTGAAGGAAATCAAAAAATAAAGATGCTGAGGTTTAGATGTACTATTATTGAAGATGCTTGTGGAATATTCTAGTGAAGACATGCAATAGAAAATTTGACTCAGAAGTCTGAAGTTCACAAGAAAGTTCAAGTCTGGAGATTAACTCTAAAATCAACAATATTTAGGTGGAGATAGTATATTTAGTAATGGATAAAGAGACCCCTGTAAAGCATGGATGATAAGAAAAAAATCTATGACTGAGTCCTGGAAAACACTAATACTGTAATGGTTGGTTAGGGGAAATAATCGACCAATTGCTTTTTTCACTGAAGATGCCCCTACTCTAGTACTATGAAGATCATCATGGTCACTGAGGTCACTTGCCAGTTTTTATATATTAGTATTAACATTTTTATTAGCATCAAGGTGGGTAAAATACAAATACAGCATTCTAAAAATGCATTTTCCCTATCATAATGTTATAGCTTTATCTTCTGGATGAGTGATCATTATGTAAGATTACCCAAGCTAAAAAGCAAGAAATTATTGATTTATGATAAATTTCCAATCTGTACCTTCCTAAGGTCACTTTTCATATCTTTAGTTCTATTTATATGTTTGAGCAGGTAATTAATTGGTAATTAACTTCATTACTTTAAAAATTAGTATCTTTTAGAGGTTGCTGTCAAATCACTAAATTACATAAGATAATTCTATATCCACAAGAAAAAGAATCACATTCTATTTTATTTCAGTTTTCAAACTGTGCTCAAGTATATTTTTAAATTAAATTTGGCATGAGAGGCAGACTGTAAACATGTAAAAGTGAATTTATTTGAATAAGAACAAAGTTTCTTCTAAGATTGCAGCATATGTTTTGAACACAAAGCAAAAACAAGGATCAAGATACGCTCAAAATGCAAATCAAAACTAAAATGAGACATCATGTTGCATCTGTAAGGATGACTTTTACTGGAAACCCAAAAAATAACAAGTTTTGGTGAGATGTGAAGAAAATGGAACCCTTGTACACTGTTGATAAGAACAGTGCAACTGCTATGAAAAACATTATGATGTTTCCCCCCAAAAGTGAAAAACTGAACTATAATATAATTCACCAATACTACTTCTGGGTATATTCAAAGAAATTGAAATCAGAATCTCAAAAAGATATTTGGCTCTTATGCTCAAAGCAGTATTATTCATGTAGCAAAACTATGGATGGATAAAGAAAATGTGATATATGTATGTGTGTGTGTGTGTGTGTGTGTGTTTATGTCTGTGTGTATGCATTAATGAAGAACTACTCAACCTTAAAAAAGAAGAAAACCCTTCCATTCCTGACAACATGAATAAACCCGAGGCACATTATGTTAAGTGAAATAAGCCAGACACAGAAAGACAAATACTGCATGATCTCACTTATATGTGGCGTCTAAAACAGTCAGAGTCATAAAAACAGAGAGTAGAATGGAGGGTGCCAGAGGCAGGGAATTGCAGAGAATAGGAAGATATTGGTCGAAGGGGTTCAAAGTTTCTGTTACACAAGAAAAATAAATTTCTGGATATTTAATTACAACATGGTGAACGTTAACAATACTACATTGTGTTCCTGAAATTTGCTAAGGGTATCTATATGAAGTGATGGATATACTAATTAGCTTGATTGTGGTGGTCTTTCACAAAACGTACAAATACCAAGTCATCAAGTTGCACACCTCAAAAATTTTAAATTCCGATTTTTCAATTATATCACCAAAAAAGCCGAAGAAAGGCTAGTCAATCAAGATATTTATGTTTAAATTTTGAGGAATCTGAAAGATTATATTTGATAGAAATTAACAAAGTGCATGTGAATGTCCAATGACAGAACTTTTCATCAAAAAACCGTTTGTTCATGTGGCATCTTTTTCACAATAGCATTTGACCAACATTCGTACAACGAAGCGCAACTACTTGGCTCCAACGTTCTGTGATGTACAAAATCAAAATATAACTGCAAATAACAAGTTATTCAAAAGAGTATTTTAGAGCAAGTAAAGATAGTTCCAAAGCAGACAATTTTTAAAGGTTTTAAATAGTGGTAGTATTATTACAGTCAGCATAGGAACTTTCAGAATTAAGCACTGAAGAAAATAACACTTACTTGGATGTGCTCCATCATATTTGCTGTTTTTTAAAAAAAGTATAATTGATTTAGAAATACAATCAATAACATACACCAAACCAGTGGCTAACAGTGTTGCTGAATAGGCTTCTTTTGTCAGACGTGCTTATGAAACAGACAAGAAATAGCTGAAGTTAGCATATAAAATATTTGCATGTAAATTGTGCTTCTAAAACTATTAAAAATAGTTTATTTTAGTAGATTAAGTATTACCCTCTTTAAAATTTACAAAATCAATTTGCATATCCAGACCTTTAAAACTGGTAATGAAATTTTAAATGGTACATCCTGTAGATGAGTAATTATCCACACTCTAGTTTATTAAGGTCTAACATCGATTATTTTTATTTTATTAAACCAGACATATTTTTAGTGAGGAAAACCATTTCTGATGGTACTTTCTTACACACCATTATATGTTACAGAAAAAGACAATTTTAATTTCTATATGTTATTATTTAAAAGTTTACTTTGAGACAATGAAATGGCAGAACAAAACAACTAAAAGAAAAATAGGTAACATAAGTAAGTTATTTCCCTTTTGCTCTTCAGTTAAAGGCTATGTTTAAGATCCTATGATTTTAGTCAATATCACAGTTCATACTTAAACAGAGCAGTTCCATAAAAAATTTAGAAACAAAAGGAAAAATGCCCAGTATAAATTCTATGTCTAGACATTATTCTAGTTTATACCATTAATGTAAAAATATGTTTTAAATCAGAAATACAAATGACAAACATCTAAGTATATATTGACTATAACCTATGAGTTAAATATTCAATTAAATAGCAATTAGGTACAGTTTGGCTGATGAAGTATCATACCTTTTAATAATGAGATTAATAATGTTGCCTAGAGTATAGTGAATATGTCCTCCTAGGTATTCATAGGTTGGAATTAAATTAGTACCTCTAGTTTGAAATCATCTTGGCAGTGTTTATCTCCCCTCTCTCAGCTTCCTCCACCATGCCTCCAAAGATCAGTACAGTTCCTAGTATACAGCAAGACTTTAAAAAGAGGTTGCTATTCTGTGATTAAAAAAATTTCATCTCTAAGAATCAATAATTATAAGGAGTAAAAACTGGGCCACACAGTTGTGAAAAAAGATATTTAAAGAAAAAATATTAGAAAAAGGCAAAACAGGAAACAGTAGATGTTTGACTACAGGTGAATACATGACTACACAGTATTTCTATGTAAAAAAATCTGATTCAAATGTATTCTTTTTAATGGCTGAGTAATACTCTATTGTGTATATGTACCACAGCTTTCTTATCCATTCATCTGCTGATGGACATCTAGGTTGCTTCCATGTCCTGGCTATTATAAACAGTGCTGTGATGAACATTGGGGTACACGTGTCTCTTTCCCTTCTGGTTTCCTCAGTGTGTATGCCCAGCAGTGGGACTGCTGGATCATAAGGCAGTTCTATTTCCAGTTTTGTAAGGAATCTCCACACTGTTCTCCATAGTGGCTGTACTAGTTTGCATTCCCACCAACAGTGTAAGAGGGTTCCCCTTTTTCCACACCGTCTCCAGCATTTATTGCTTGTAGACTTTTGGATCGCAGCCATTCTGACTGGTGTGAAATGGTACCTCATTGTGGTTTTGATTTGCATTTCTCTGATAATGAGTGATGTTGAGCATCTTTTCATGTGTGTGTTAGCCATCTGTATGTCTTCTTTGGAGAAATGTCTATTTAGTTCTTTGGCCCATTTTTTGATTGGGTCATTTATTTTTCTGGAGTTGAGCTGTAGGAGTTGCATTAAAAAGAATACATTTGAATCAGTTCTATTGAGGTGGATGAAACTGGAACCTGTTATACAGAGTGAAGTAAGCCAGAAAGAAAAACACCAATACAGTATACTAACGCATATATATGGAATTTAGAAAGATGCTAACAATAACCCTGTGTGTGAGACAGCAAAAGAGACACTGATGTATAGAACAGTCTTATGGACTCTGTTGCAGAGGGAGAGGGTGGGAAGATTTGGGAGAATGGCATTGAAACATGTATAATATCATGTATGAAACGAATTGCCAGTCCAGGTTCGATGCACGATACTGGATGCTTGGGGCTAGTGCACTGGGACGACCCAGAGGGATAGTATGGGAAGGGAGGAGGGAGGAGGGTTCAGGATGGGGAACACATGTATACCTGTGGCAGATTCATTTTGATATTTGGCAAAACTAATACAATTTGTAAAGTTTAAAAATAAAATAAAAGTTTAAAAAATTCTGTGAAGCTATCTAAAATTATATCTTATGAGAATATTTAATGATATGAAAAAATACAGTATATGTGAAGTGTGCAATAGAGAAAATAAAATTGTATAATCCAATTTGCTAAAAATTAAGAAGCATACACAAAGCTTAGAAAGTTTGAAAGCACACATGAGACAGAGGATATAGATAGATGATGATCGATGGCTAGATAGGTAGAAGTGAGCCAGACAGAAAATTGACTATTCCTTAGCAGAATTACAGGTAAATTTTATTTTCTTCTTTTTTGCTCTCCTAGGATGAATGTGTATCAGTTTTATTGTGTTTTTTTTTTAAGAACGTGCTGTAAACTCAAAGACATGCATTTTATTACATAATTTATCACATTTTAATTGTTTAGAATAGTAACAGCTGTAGTTGTGACATTTAATAAATATTTTATTTTGGTGAAATCTGGCCCCTTCTCCATTTGGCCCTTCTTTCAATCCTATATGTACCTTTAGATCATGATTTACACAGAAATTAGCAGAGTATAGTTTTTAAATAATGATACTGCTCTTGAATACAACAATTCAAAAGTAAAATGTAAGTTAATAAATTCTTCATAAAAATGACACTGTTTCACAGAAGGGCACTACCAGAGATTGCTGGTTGATTAAACTTTCAGTAAGATGCATTTGTTTTCTAGTTTCATACTTATTGATTCTGTAGTAATAACTGCAATGCAGAATTACTGCTTGTACTACCTCAGCACAACAAGCCTGTTGTTTTCTTATCAGAACATTATGTTTCCTGTTTTACTTCTTAATTTCCTAGATATATCAAGAAAAAGAAAATGAGGTTAAAAAAAAAAAAAGAAAACAAAAAACTGGCACCTGAGGCTCCAACTTATATCACCTAAAAATAAAATGGGAGATGTAAGAGTTTATATGAAAACAAAGAAAATTTTAACACATCAGAAATTGAAATTACAAAATTATATGATACTGAAATAAAAGTATTCACTTTAAGTATTTTTATTTCTGTATTAGAAAAATATCTAATATTTGGGTACAACTATCTCCTTTCCGTGTTACTGATTTTCTATAATGACTCTTGTAATGGAAAACCTGGAACAAATATGAATGCTAAACTGTGTATTGCTTTATTTTTTTCTTTGGTTTGCAAAATTTTCTGCTAATATGCATTCGGAATCATGGTAACGTATTCAGCTTCCAGGGATATGAAGATTCAATAGGAAAAAATAGTTTATTTTCAAATGACATCACAATAGACTTCTTTCTAACACTTCAGTATCTTAAAATACAACAGCAAAGGGAACAAGCAGTAATCGTGCTCTCTGTTCATTCTACATATAGTCATACATTAATTTGGGGGTTATTTCAGCTTTTCTTTTTTAAAATTAGGACATAGAAAACTCAAGATGACTGTTAAACATTATCAGTATAGTGTTAGGAAATATAGGCAACCTATAATTTTTAAGGTGTTTTAGCCTGTTTATCTCTCATTCACTATATACAATTTGAAACATTTTGCAGGTAAATAGAGAGTTTTAATTATCCCCTACATTAGTTTAAAGTAAGATTAATCCATTTCTTAGATCTGGACAGTCTCAATTAGATGTTATAGATTTTAACCTTTGTATTAATTAGCGTAGGATAGACTAAACAAAACAAAACAAAACAAAACTGAACCCAAATACGCAAGAGATCAGCATAAGAAAAGTTATTTCCCATAGTTTTTTTTTTTTTTTTTTTTGAAAGTTGCTCAGTCATGTACAGCTCTTTGCTACCCCATGGACTATATGGTCCATGGAATTCTCTAGGCATGAATACTGGAGTGGGTAGCCTTTCCCTTCTCTAGGGGATCTTCCCACTCAGGGATTGAACCCAGGTCTCCCTCATTGCAGGTGGATTCTTTACCAGCTGAGCCACAAGGGAAGCTCAAGAATACTGGAGTAGCCTGTTGCTTCTCCAGCAGATCTTCCCAACAGAGGAAACAAACCATGGTCTCCTGCCTTGCAAACACATTCTTTACCAACTGAGCTATTTCCCACAGTAGCCCATGGAATTTCCAAGTATACAGAGTATGGGAAGTGTCTCCACCCCAAAGTCTTTAGAATTAAAACCGAGGACAACTTCTCTAATATCAGTTTGCAGTTTCCAACACTGCTCTGGGGGTCATATTCCAAGTCAAGCAGCTCTCAGAACCCTGACCTTTTGGATTTTTATAGAGGCTTAATTACACAGGCATGGCCTGTGTTGGCCATTGGTGATTGAACTCAATCTCCAGCTCCTCATCCTTCCCTGGAAGTCAGAAGTTGTAGTGAAAGTTCGAATCCAATATCTTCTGCTTCTGTTCCAATCCTAACAGAAGCAGAAGATAAAAGAAGAAATGGCAAGGATACACAGAATAACTATACAAAAATAGATCTTCATGACCCAGATATCCATGATGGTGTGATCACTCACCTAGATCCAGACACCTGGAATATGAAGTCAAGTGGGCCTTAGGAAGCATCACTACAAACAAAGCTAGTGGAGGTGATGGAATTCCAGCTGAGCGATTTCATCATCCTAAAAGATGATGTTGTATAAGTGCTACACTCAATATGCCAGCAAATATGGAAAACTCAGTAGTGGAACAGAACTGGAAAAGGTCAGTTTTCATTCCAATCCCAAAGAAAGGCAATGCCAAAGAATGCTCAAACTACCACACAATTGCACTCATCTCACATGCTAGTAAAGTAATGCTCAAAATTCTCCAAGCCAGGCTTCAACAGGACATGAACCATGAACTTCCAGATGTTTAAGCTGGTTTTAGAAAAGGCAGAGGAATCAGAGATCAAATTGCCAACATCTGTTGGATCATTGAAAAAGCAAGATAATTCCAGAAAAATGTCTACTTCTGCTTTATTGATTACGCCAAAGCCTTTGAGTGTATAGATCACAACAAACTGGGGAGAATTCTTCAAGAGATAGGAATACCAGACCACCTTATCTGCCTCTTAAGAAATCTATATGCAGGTCAAGAAGCAATAGGAGAACTGGACACAGATCAACTGATTGGTTCCAAACTGGGAAAGGAGTACGTCAGGGCTGTATATAGTCACTCTGCTTATTTAACTTATATGCAGAATACCTCATGCAAAATGCCAGGCTGGATGAAGCACAAGCTGGAATCAAGATTGCCAGGAGAAGTATCAATAACTTCAGATATGTAGATGATATCACCCTTATGGCAGAAAGGGAGGAAGAACCTCAAGAGCCTCTTGATGAAAGTGAAAGAGGACAGGTAAAAAGCTGCTTTAAAACTCAACATTCAAAAAACAAAGATCATGGCATCCTGTCCTATCACTTCATGGCAAAAAGATGGGGAAACAATGGAAACAGTGACAAGCTTTATTTTCTTGGGCTCCAACATCACTGCAGATGGTGACTGCAGCCATGAAATTAAAAGATACTTGCTCCTTGGAAGAAAAGTTATGACCAACCTAGACAGCATATTAAGAAGCAGAGACATTACTTAGCCGAAAAAAGTCCATCTAGTCAAAGCTATGGTTTTCCAGTAGTCATACATGGGTGTGAGAGTTGGGCTATAAAGAAAACTGAGTGCCAAAAAAATTGATGCTTTTGAACTGTGGTGTTGAATACAAATGAGATACTTTACTACTTGCTTGTATGGAACACATTTTTATTCTGGTGTTCTGAGTTTTTCAATGAGAGGAAGGCATATAATAGAATTCATTTCTGAGTATATTGATGCCTAGTTAGCTCCATCAGCTAATACTAAAGTTTATTTCTCTTGTCAGAGAGTACTCCTTTCCTTTGCTTTCAGGAATAATGTCTGTAGTTCATTGGAACCCTATATGTGCTCTCGTTGGTTCACACCTTTAACTCTTTCTTTGAGCCCCAAACCTATTAGATCACTAAAGAAAGACTGATCCATAAATAAATCTAAGTATGCTGCTGCTGTTGTTCAGTTGCTCAGTTGTGTCTAATTCCTGGCAACCCCATGGACTGCCAGTCTTCCCTGTCCTTCAACATCTCCCAGAGCTTGCTCAAACTCATGTCCCTTCACATCAAGTGGCCAAAGTATTGAAGTTTCAGCTTCAGCACCAGTCCTTCTAATGAATATTCAGGATTGATTGCCTTTAGGATTGACTAGTTTGATCTCCTTGCAGCCCAAGGGACTCTCAAGAGTCTTCTCCAACACCACAACTCAAAAGCATCAAGTCTTCAGCATTCAGCCTCCTTAATCCATACATGACTACTGGAAAAACCATAGTTTTGACTAGACAGACCTTTGTTGGCAAAGTAATGTCTCTGTTTTTTAATACCCTTTCTAGGTTTGTCATAGCTTTCCTTCCAAGGAGCAACCATCTTTTAATTTCATGGCTACAGTCATCTGCAGTGATTTTGGAGCCCCCCAAAATAAAGTCTGTCACTGTTTCCTTTGTTTCCCCATCTATTTGCTATGAAGTGATGGGACCAGATGCCATGATCTTTGTTTTTTGAATGTTGAATTTTAAGCCAGCTTTTTCACTCTCCTCTTACACCTTCATCAGGAGGCTCTTTAGTTCCTCTTCACTTTCTTCCATAAGAGTGGTGTCATTTGCATATCTGAGGTTACTGATGTTTCTCCTCACAATCTTTATTTCAGCTTGTGCTTCATCCAGCACAGCATTTCACATGATGTACTCTGTATATAAGTTAAATAGGCAGGGTGACAGTACACAACCTTGAGGTGCTCCTTTCCCAAATTTGAACCAATCTGATGTTCTATGTCTGGTTCTAACTGTTGCTTCTTGACCCGCATATAGGTTTCTCAGGAGGTAGGTAAGGTAGTCTGGTATTCCTATCTCTTAAAGAATGTTCCAGTTTGTTATGATCTACACAGTCAACAGCTTTAGCTTAGTCAATGAAGCAGAAGTTGATGTTTCTGGAATTCTCTTGCTTTTTCAATGATCCAACAGATGTTGGCAATTTGATCTCTCCAGTCCTCTGCCTTCTCTAAATCCTGCTTGAACATATGGAGGTTCTCAGTTCATGTCCTGTTGAAGCCTGGCTTGGAGAATTTTGAGCATTTCTTTGCTAGCATGTGAGATGAGTGCACTCATATGGTAGTTTGAACATCCTTTAGCATTGCCCTTCTTTGGGACTGAAATGAAAACTGACCTTCTTCAGTCCTGTGGCCATTGCTGAGTTTTCCATATTTGCTGGCATATTGAGTGTAGCACTTTAACAGTATCATCTTTTAGGATGATGAAATAGCTCAGCTGAATTCCATCACCTCCACTAGCTGCCAAGCAGAGGCGGTACTGACTGCCTCAATATGGAATGTCTTATCTTCTCAGAAGGATCTTGGTGAGAAATGAATCTAAATCTAAGGATAAACTGGTTCAATGATGGGTAATCATCAGAATTCAGGCCTGAGATTGTAGTTCCTTTAGAGGATGTGCCCCAAGCCTCAGATTCTTGCAGGTGGCTGTGCAGAAAGGGCAATTTACTCAACCCTTAGAGCCAGTATTCCACTTGGTAGTCATACTTGAATTTGTTCCATGTGATGTAGAAAAATGGAAAATAACCTTCTGAAACAAACTAGTGGAAGATCAAGTTACCCAGGGAATGAAAAATTAGTTTAAGCCCTACCAACTGCAGTGTGTATATATTCATTGTCATCATTTTAATCTTCTATTTGGTTTATTTTTTATATTAAAGTCATGATAACTAGATAGGATGAACCGGGATAAAATATTTTTTAGAATCAAATTACTCTGTCAGTTTCTTCTTCTTAACAATAAAATTTCACTCTCATTGTGGAAAACAACTTATGTTCAATTTTTCACCAAAGTGTACATGTTCCTGCTGTCATTAAATTTGAAGTCATAAGACTGTTATATTTATAATACTGCAATGTTGGTTGAGTGAGAGAAATAGATGAGTACCATAGATCTGAGGATATGAGATATGATTCTGTCATTCATAACTAAAGTCATGCTGTGTGTATAACACAATCTTTGTGTCCTGCCTGTTTTGAAATACAGAATAAAATGTGTATAGAAAGGGATGCCATATTTATATAATTGATTAATTGTGATTATTTTTAGAGAAATAGATTTCAGGGCCTGAATATGTATATTGTATACCAGATTGACAGATTAAAAACAGTATGATAAACGATACCGTGTTTAGTCAGTAACCAACAGTTAACCAAAAGGAAATTGGATATAATCATTTTAACAGACATGTCAATACTTTGCCATGGTCGATGCCAAATGGTCACCTCCGCTAACAAACTTTCTTCCTGGTAGGAATTTAGTGTTTTGTGAAACAGAGCCATAAAGTAGTTAAACAGACAGATCCTGGAGTCAAACGGCCTGGGTGTGAATCCTAGCCCACCTCCCAACTAGCTGTGTGAACATGAGCTATCTTTAACATTTTCATGTTTCATTATTCTCTTCCTTAACTAAAGTAATGCCTGCCACATTTGGTTGTTATGAACATTAAATATATTAATAGATACAAAACTCCTATAAGCATGTTGTATATTGAGTTGCTCAGTCATGTCTGACTCTGTGATGCTATGGACTGGAGCCTACCTAGCTTCTCTTGTTCATGGGATTTCCCAAGCAAGAATACTGGAGTGGATTGCCATCTCCTTCTCCAGGGGATCTTCCCAACCCAGGGATCAAACCAGGGTCTCCTGCATTGCAGGCAGATTCTTAACTGTCTGAGCCACCAAGGAAACATGGAAAAACTCTTGCTTAACGAGAATGTGAAAATGACTGGAACATGGAACTTGTCAGAAGCGAATTCATTCTCAATGGAATTGCATTACCTCAGAAACAACAAGCCCATAAAATCATTAACAATTTAGAAATTTCAGTGATATGGATATGAACATTCAATTGGTATTCTCGAAATTTTTCTGTAAGTCTGATATATATTAAAATGAAAAGTGGAAACGAAGCACTCGTGTGCCAACAAGAGAAGAGTATGTGCTCATAAACCAATGAATGCCAGGAATTTCACCATCATGAAGATAGGTGAACTGTGAAACTTCCAAGTTGGTCATTCTCCAACCTAATCACTTCAGATGTGGCCACTGAAGATGCGATATGATGATTTATAATAAGAAATATATATATATATATATTCATTTATATTCAAAATCTCCAGAAAAACAGCCATGAATGAATACTGTCTCCTCATTCTGTAGTTAAGAAAACGAAGAAGCTGATGAATGAGTTAAACAGATGATACCACCAGTTGAAAAAGAATTTTTTCAAGACCAGAGATATACCACAAAATATAACTACTTTTTACTTTAGGTGAACTGATGAGAAAATTAAAATAATTAATTATTACTGCTCCTCCAAGATGTCAGTTACCAAAAGCAGATAAGATGGATGATTATGAGTGCCGTACTCAGGTCTTCTACTTAGAGCCTTTAGACATGGCTTAGCAGCCCCTCATTAATGGAGACTCAGATCAGATCAGATCAGTTGCTCAGTCATGTCCGACTCTTTGCGACCCCATGAATCGCAGCACGCCAGGCCTCCCTGTCCATCACCAACTCCTGGATTCACTCAGACTCACGTCCATCAAGTCAGTGATGCCATCCAGCCATCTCATCCTCTGTCGTCCCCTTCTCCTCTTGCCCCCAATCCCTCCCAGCATCAGAGTCTTTTCCATTGAGTCAACTCTTCGCATGAGGTGGCCAAAGTACTGGAGTTTCAGCTTTAGCATCATTCCTTCCAAAGAAATCCCAGGGCTGATCTCCTTCAGAATGGACTGGTTGGATCTCCTTGCAGTCCAAGGGACTCTCAAGAGTCTTCTCCAACACCACAGCTCAAAAGCATTCATTCTTAGGTGCTCAGCCTTCTTCACAGTCCAACTCTCACATCCATACATGACCACTGGAAAAACCATAGCCTTGACTAGACGGACCTTTGTTGGCAAAGTAACGTCTCTGCTTTTGAATATGCTATCTAGGTTGGTCATAACTTTCCTTCCAAGGAGTAAGCGTCTTTTTATTACATGGCTGAAGTCACCATCTGTAGTGATTTTGGAGCCCAGAAAAATAAAGTCTGACACTGTTTCCACTGTTTCCCCATCTATTTCCCATTAAGTGGTGGGACCAGATGCCATGATCTTCGTTTTCTGAATGTTGAGCTTTAAGCCAACTTTTTCACTCTCCACTTTCACTTTCATCAAGAGGCTTTTGAGTTCCTCTTCACTTTCTGCCATAAGGATGGTGTCATCTGCATATCTGAGGTTATTGGTATTTCCCCCGGCAATCTTGATTCCAGCTTGTGCTTCTTCCAGTCCAGCGTTTCTCATGATGTACTCTGCATATAAGTTAAATAAACAGGGTGACAATATACAGCCTTGATGAACTCCTTTTCCTATTTGGAACCAGTCTGTTGTTCCATGTCCAGTTCTAACTGTTGCTTCCTGACCTGCATACAAATTTCTCCAGAGGCAGATCAGGTGGTCTGGTATTCCCATCTCTTTCAGAATTTTCCACAGTTTATTGTGATCCACACAGTCAAAGGCTTTGGCATAGTCAATAAAGCAGAAATAGATGTTTTTCTGGAACTCTCTTGCTTTTTCCATGATCCAGTGGATGTTGGCAATTTGATCTCTGGTTCTTCTGCCTTTTCTAAAACCAGCTTGAACATCAGGAAGTTCACGGTTCACATATTGCTGAAGCCTGGCTTGGAGAATTTTGAGCATTACTTTACTAGTGTGTGAGATGAGTGCAATTGTGTGGTAGTTTGAGCATTCTTTGGCATTGCCTTTCTTTGGGATTGGAATGAAATCTGACCTTTTCCAGTCCTGTGGCCACTGCTGAATTTTCCAAATTTGCTGGCATATTGAGTGCAGCACTTTCACAGCATCATCTTTCAGGATTTGGAATAGCTCAACTGGAATTCCATCACCTCCACTAGCTTTGTTTGCAGTAATGCTTTCTAAGGCCTATTTGACTACCTAACCTTAAAGTAAGGTATACCTTAATCAGTGAATTAGATCACGGTACAAAACTGATCCATAGCAAAAGCCTCATCTTTAGTGCTGAGGAGCAAAACCATGAAGAAATATAAAAACGCTTGTTTTTTAAACCTACTCTAGAGGCTGTATTTGGTTATGCTTTATTCTTTTTACATTTTTGTCATCTTTAAGTGGATCCAAATCTAAGTAATATCTGCAAACAAATTAGTAATGAGTTTCCCCAGTGGCTCGGATGGTAAAGTATCTGTCTATAATACAGGAGATCTGGGTCTGATCCCTGAGTTGGGACAATCCCTTGGAGAAGGGAATGGCTACCCACTCCAGTATTCTTGCCTGGAGAATTCCATGGACAGAGAAACCTGATGGGCTACATACAGTCCATGGGGTCGAAAAGAATCGGACAGGACTGAGTGACTAACTATTTCACTTTCACTTTTTTCAAAGAGAATAAAGCATTTAAATCAGTACTCTTTTGGTCTCAGAATATTTCCAGTGTGTGGGGGTGGCGTGGGGGTGGGGCTTTCCTCTAAACACTTAATTTGAATAGTAGGGTGGAAATGGTTAATGATGTATTTCTGGAACTGCTTATCTAATCTAATGACAATGCCAAAGGCCTACTTTAGAAAGTTCAACATATTCTTTTGATTAATTTTTTACTATATCATTAATAATTACAAATGAATTCTGAATGAAAAATGGTGTGTATCTTTCTGTTAGCACATTTTCTTGACCTGTATTTCCAGAGATAACATTTTCCAGTTCATTCCAAGTTTTGATAGTCACCTCTCTTAAGGTCAAGATAAAGATACAATAATGAGAAAATAGAACAAACAGCAGCTAATGGAAGAAGCAGTCCATAAAAAGCTGTAATGGTAATTCCACCCAGACAGCAAAGGAATGCAGCATTTTCACTGAGCGCTACCTGACAGATTCAATAATCAAGGGAAAGCCTTAATTGATGACACTTCATTAGCATAATGAGTCGAGGCTGGGAAAAGAGAGTCCCTTATTAATTAATCAAGCAAAGCACGAACTGTTTCAGTCTCCTACACTCTGCCATTTTCCATTAATCAAGAAAATGTGTATTAAACTCATTTGAAATCCTGGCATGTGGAGTATCATTCCAAGGAAGAGCAATGGCAAAATGGTTTGCCCAGCTGCACACATCTGCTCTGGACTTATGTATGCCTCCATAAGCCTTCAGATCTGCAAGGCTGAAACCATGCACAGAGGGCCCAGAGTAAGTGGTTCTCTAAAACATGTAAATCACCATCTCATTAGGAAAATACACAAAACCCCATCATCTTCACTAGGAAAAAAAGAAAGAGAATTAACTTCATTTGCCGTTCCTTCACCTATTGTCCAAAACCTCTATTGCATGAAATATTATCAAATATGCATATAAATGAAATCTTTATAATAACCTGTTCAATGTCCATACAAGATTCTGGATTCAGTATTTCTGGCTGTTCATACTCTATTTGGTCATGGGAGAAATGATTATTGGTGGTGGGCTCTGGTACAAAGAAGTCATACGCACCCTAGCGTCCCAACTAACCATAGGCACAGGTGTTGAGAATCAATGCTAATGAGGTTAACAAGCCAAGATCAAAACTATGGAATCCCTATAGCAGAATGGACTTCAAGGGAGGTTAAAACCACAACTCTATTATTGTAAGGTCACTTCCCAGTGATGTCTCTTATAATCAGGGGAGAGGTGACTGTCAACATATTAATAAGATAATGAGAGTTAGCATAGAGTTTTGAAAACAGAGCACTGGAAAAGAAATCTATAGACTGGAATTTACTAGCTTTGACAGCTACTAGCTACCTACAGGACTTAGTTCAACCCTTTGGTGAGTAGGAACTTAAGTTTACCTAACTTATACTGTAATGAGTTTGAACTAGATGAACTCTTAAGTCAATTCTGACTTGTAGTCTCAGATCAGATGCTATTAAGTAGGTCATTCAAAGCAGGTAAGGCTCTGATTTACTCATTGACCTACCATGCAATTTCAGAATGATGATTTAATCAAACTCCTTACTTGCTTCATATCTATCTATGGTAGTGCTTCCATGTACTATTGTTCCAATTGTACACCATCCAGATACAGGGGACATTCTTTGCAAAGATTAAAAGTGACCAGTGCTCTGTCAAGTTATGCTATGCCTGAGCTTAATGGCCATATATGATGGCCATGAAAAGCCAGCCTTGTAATCAAGGTCAATTTCATATTTATTTATGTTTGTTCCAGTCCAAAAAGGACTTGAAGAATTATACAAATCTTAGTGGTCCCAGAATAAGTGGAAAAATAAAAAATCTGATCAAGCAGAACATAATTTTATCCATTGCCTATTTATCAGCATTATTTTTAAGTGCTTGATATTCAAAAGAGAAATTTGTTTGACAGAAGAGTGATTCATCTAAATATTCAAGTGGGTGCATTAAGCCCAGTAACAAAATAAATTCATATCTGAAGCACTCCTGGCATTCTAGAACTTAAGTGCAGTGATATACAGATCACCAGAAAAGAGCCATTACCACTCCAGGGGCTCTTTCATGTCAGCCAAATTGGTCCCAAGTGCTGAGCATTAACTGTTTGAGCTCTGAGTGGAGACGAGCACTACCTCCTTGCAGTGCAATAACCTGTATCAATTTGGAAAGAGCGTGGCTTTATGGTGAGAAAGATTTTATAGTAATAATTGCATTTTGCAATTCAAAAATGGCTGAAGCCATCACCTAATAACATAGAATGATCACCAGGATTGCATGCTCTTCCTTGCCATTTTTTTTCTTATAAATATTTTACTGATTTTTGTTTTTAGGCCCATGAAGATTCCCTGTTGTCATAAAGCTGATTTAATGTATACAATAGACTTTGCTTTATGCATATAAAATGAAACCTTCTCTCTGGTATAGTAGAAGTAGAAAAGAAAATGCTTGTTATGAGCAGGATCTATTTTTGAGTTCCAACTATTAACTTTTCAGAAAGACTTTCAGATCTTTTCACTATTGCCTGAATATGCTTGCAATGTGCTGTTTCTGTGTACAAGTATTATCAGTAAATAAACATCAAAACTAATTTTAAAATGAGAAAGCATTATACATCAACTGCAAAAGTTAGCATAATTAAACACAAAGGAAAGAGCCAAGACATAGAGTGATCACAACTCTTTTTCTTAGATACTGAGAAACAGTATCAGATATAGATGTTTATTTCAATAAATAGCAGATAGCTGCATTTTGGTAAAGAATGATTCTCCCCTACTGCTGTGAAAATAATAAATTCCTATCAAAAGGTAAGAATTGAGATAAATTAAAAAGATGGAACCCATTATCTTGAGAGTATAAACTAAGGCTGAAAGAATTGTTTCACATAAAATAGAGCAAAATACAGGGCTATTTAAAAAATTCTATAGACGATTAATTTAATAGAGATTTCAGTGTTTTCAAATTTTAAGTATGTTTATTTTAAAATAAGGGTTGAATTTCAGAGAGGTGCTAAGTTTAAGGGATTGCCCTGCAACCTATGAAATTATTTTACTTATTTTGAAAAAGCCAACCACATTCACCAAATATGAACTTAGTTCTTACTTTTGGAAGATGCATTATCCTTTTCAGGCCAATTAGAATATTAGAATATAAAATTCTAATAAAATTAGAATTTTATGTGCCATAAGAGCAATGCCAAAACAAGCAAAACCACTCATAAAATATGTGTAACATCTAAAGTACATCTGTAGAGGAATGAAATAAAAATTATATAAAAATCCAAAGAATATTATTACAGAGAAAGACAACTTTAGAATAACCTTACAGCATGGGAGCGGATTCCCTGGTGGCTCAGGTGGTAAGGAATCTGCCCATAGTGTGGGAGACCCAGGTTCGGTCCCTGAGTTGGGAAGATCCCCTGGAGAAGAAAATAGCTGCCTATTCCAGTATTCTTGCCTGGAAAATTCCATGGACAAAGGAGCCTGGCAGGCTACAGTCCACAGGTTCCCAGAGAGTCAGACACAACCTAGTGACTAGCACTACCACTACAGCATAGGAAAGGTAATAATATATTTAACTTTGTATTTGCTATTCTCCATAAACCTCTAGGAACAACAGGAAACACAGCAGAAGAAAACGAGAAAACGAACTATTTTAGATAGAAAGCACACTGAGAAAGATGTAGATATTTACTGTCTCTGTGAGTATTTTCCAACTCAAAATTAAACAGAAAATAACGCACTGAATACTGCTAGAAAAAGGAGGAAAAAAAAGGCCCCATCTATAATTTCAAAGTCTTTTGTTTATTTAATCACACAGCACATTCTGTAGTCAACAGGTAAGAGGTAAATTACCTTTGAAAAAGTGAATGTGTGAGTTGCTCAGTCGTGTCCCACTCTTTGTGACCCATGGACTGTAGCCCAGAAGGCTCCATTTACCATTTTTAATGTTTCCTGAGGAGCCCCTGGATGGGGCTTCGCAGGTGGTGCTAGTGATAAAGAACTTGCCTGCCAATGCAGGAGACATAAGAGACGTAAGGGTTTGATCCCTGGGTCTGGAAGACCCCCTGGTGGAGGGCATGGAAACCAACTTCAGTATTCTTACCTATGAACAGAGGAGCCTGGTGGGCTACAGGCCATTGGTTGGCAAAGAGTGGAATATAACACAAAGGGGTCCCCTGGATACATTGAACTAAACATGATACTTTGTGGACAGAAAGGCTCAAGCCCATAGAGAAGGAGTAATGCTGAAGTGACAAAATGAACAAGTGATGAAGGCAGAAACAAAATCCCCGTTTTCTAAATGTCAGATCACTTCATGCTAACTCCTTTTGTTGCTTTGCTGAGACCAACAAGTGTACCTGATAATGTGCTTGGAAAACTGTAAGGGCAATTCACATCATGTTAACGGGATGACTGAAAGAATGAAAATGGATAGATCTTTTCTTGACACGTTTTATATGTGGATTTGGGGGTGCAAGAAAGACTCTAATAACAGTTAATGCTAAGAACCACAGCTTCTTAGTGGTTATGAAAGAATACTGGAGTGGGTAGCCTTTCCTTTCTCCAGGGGATCTTCCCAACCCAGGGATTGAACCCAGGTCTCCCACATTGCAGGCAAATTCTTTACCAGTTGGACCTCAAGGGATGCCCAAGAATACTGGAGTGAGTAGCCTATCCCTTCTCCAGGGGATCGTCCCAACCCAGGAATCAAATTGAGGTCTCCTGCATTGCAGGCAGATTCTTTACCAACTGAGCTATGAGAGAAGCTATGAAAGAAATACAAAAATTATATTTTGATCCATCTTTACAAATAAATTTTTAAAGGATGTAATTATTCTACCATATTATTATATCAGAATCTTATGTGGTTATAACTACTATGTATATCTTATTCCTGGAAAAATGTGGGGTTGTGACATAATTAAAAATTATGGTTTCAACTGTATTTAAGGAAACTACCAAGAGATTAATGTTTTACAGAGCACTTATTTCAGAAAAGTTTTTGTGCCAAACCAAGAGCCAAAATTGAAGATAAAACATAGTTTTACAAAGATGCAGATAATTGCTTGGCTATTGTGACTCTTCAGGACTACATATATATATATATATATATATATATATATATATACACACACACACACACACACAAATATAAAATTTCCTGAGTATACAAGTGAGGGAGAAATGAAAATATTGGAGAAGAATTAAGCAGTTTAAGGCCTAAAAATCTTTGTGAGTTATGATGTGATCATCTTTACTCTAGACAAGTCTAAAGGGTAATTATATTCCTTTAATAATTTTGGTAATCTCAAGTCATCTCACTTTCTCTATAGTACTTACAAAGGAAATTATTCACATTTTTATATCCAGGTTTCATACTGAGAACAGTATATAGGGATGTTACAGTGTAAGAAAATTCACCACAACTTGGGGTCTTTATTAAAGTGTTTAATTACATGAATTGTTCTAGAATGTAAATTCAGAATATTTCTGATTATAGAAACTTTTAAAAGATAAGTTCATTTGATACAAAATAGCAATACATTCTAGATTCGGTCTTCAACCAATAAGTTGATCCAAGTGAGCTCATGGAGAAAACAGTACACAATTTGAAACCAATGTTATACCAAGAAATTCATATGCTCATTCAACCAGAGACTGGTCAAATAGGAATGGGTACTGATTTTTAATTGTTTTTTCCCTCCACTAACTTATTACTGTATTAATTATTGGCTTTCGTCCACTGGTACCTTTCATTGGTCTTTTTTCAGTGCCCTCTTCCAAACCCATGAAGTACAGCTGATATAAAAACAAGTGTGTAAACACAAGTCATTATATGTATGAAGATGTGATATCTTGGGATTAACCTTGTAAATCCTATCCGACCCAGGGATCGAACCCAGGTCTCCTGCATTGCAAGCAGACGCTTTAACCTCTGAGCCACCATGGAAGCCCTTTCATTTTGTGACAGTCGGTTTATAAAAATTTGAAATCAGTGTGTGTATGTGTGTGTTAGCATTTGTTTGTGTAGAAGCAATGCTGTATCTTCAAGCTTGTTAAGTCAATAGATATTGACAACTGGTAGAAATTAATAGATTTAAATTCTGTTTCAAATTGAAATTGAGATCATGGCCATCTATCAGTTTCATAGAACCTAGTAGATTAAATCAGTTATAGCACTTTAAATTTCTTGAATAAAATTACGTACTAGTAAGTGAATTCTGTACAAAATAAAAAAACTCTAGGAAAATGGAAAACAAGTCTAATATTTTGATATAATAACTCAATGGGGAGGGAATAAATATTATCAATTATACATTGAAAGAACTAATAATTCCTAGAATATGTGAAACAATCACAGCCATAATGTTTCATTTTATTTTTTTTATTTTTATTTTTATTGAAATGAATCCGCCACAGGTATACATGTGTTCCCCATCCTGACCCCTCCTCCCTCCTCCCTCCCCATACCATCCCTCTGGGTCGTCCCAGTGCACCAGCCCCAAGCATCCAGCATGGTGCATGGACCCTGGACTGGCGACTCATTTCATACATGATATTATATATGTTTCAATGTCATTCTCCCAAATCTTCCCACCCTCTCCCTCTCCCACAGAGTCCATAAGACTGTTCTATACCTTTTAGATTTTTAAAAAATATTTCTTCCCCCAAGGTCCTTACTATTAATATGATAACATAGTATAAGAAAATAGAACCACCATCATCATAAAGAGATTCTACTATCAAGGTGAATATATGAACCACTCTTAGGCACAGAGCACAATTTTAAATAAGATGAAAAAGGTTCTGCCTAAAGTATGAGTGGTAAAGGATTCTTTCAGAAACAACATTATTGGAGAATTCATGGACATATTAGGAAGCTTGTAAGTGCAGAAAAAGACACAAGGACTTTCTCCACCTGGGAAAGATAGAAAGTGATTTTCTGTGTGTGTGAATCAACCCTAAGCCATAAGATTAATGCTCTACCTCTTATTTGTTCAGTTCCCATCCATGGTATCTCTCTATTTATTTAGAAAATGTGCTGCAATCTTCACTGTTTTCTCCTTTATTTTTCAAGTCGGATTAACAATTCTTACTGATGTTGCCCTACCTCATCTCTCAACTATTTATTCTTTGTAATTCCACAGATAATCTTAGTTTAGGCTGTCTTTGCCTCCCTAGAGGAACAGGAGAGAAGTGGCTAATTACAGAGGTCACATTTTGAGAAGGTGGAATCCAGGCCATACCTGACAAGTTTAATTGGAAAAGAGACACTTCATCCAAAGTAACTGAGGGAAAATCAGACAGTGTAGGTGATTACAGATGCAGGTGAGTTGACAGTTTTGTAATGGGAAGGTGAAAAGAGTAGATGTTTGATTGGATCTTATTTATTGAGTACAAAGTTTGGTCACTGAAGAGTAGAGAAGGAGATAGGAACAGAACATACAGGGAAAATAAGATGATATCAATGGCTGTTTTGAAGCCTACTGGATGTTTTACACAAATCAAACAACTATCAACCCAATTAAAGATGTGAAACAAACCTCTTCATGCACCTATTCTCTTTCAAATTAAGTAAATATCCACTTATATCAGCAGGTATTCCAGAAGATGTAGATTCAGTGCACAAAAGAAATAATCGCAGATAATATTGTTAGGGTTTCCCTTGTGGCTCAGCTGGTAAAGAATCCACCTGCAATGCGGGAGACCTGAGTTCAATCCTTGGCTGGGAAGATCCCCTGGAGGAGGGAAAAGCTATCCACTCCAGTATTCTGGCCTGGAGAATTGGACTGTATAGTCCATGGGGTCTCAGAGAGTCAGACATGACTGAGCAACTTTCATTTCCCTTCAATCAATATTGTTAAGAGCTTATTGCAATAGCATATAAATTGTTCTCCACTAGTCTTTCTAACAAGACGCTCTAGAGTTACCACAAGAAATTTGTATGACAAATTACTTCCCATACATTATCTTAATAAATTTGCTCAATAATTTTATTTTAATTTCCAAAAGGGAGCATTTGCAACCTAAGGCTAAGTCTGCCGTTAGTGTATCATGACTTTGCCTTGGTCAGGGAAATGCAGGTGTTCTCTTGCTTCACTTGGTTCTTGACAATAACTCTCACTATTTTTCTCACTGAAAAAGCATGAAACTCTACTCAGTCATGCTGTGAAACATATGTCCTATTTTGGATTTTAGGTAAAGAAGATAGCAGCATCATTTAAATTCTATAAATGATTCAATAAATCTTGAATATCTAAATGACAACTATTAAACTGGAGTACAAAGGTGGGGGAAAGCTACTATATTCTTGGAAAGAAAGCAGAATAACACCTGATAAGAGTAAGGGAGTGGTTTCTTTACCAGAATGGTGGCATAGTTTTCAGATTAGCAGTGTAGAGACATAGGGAAAGAGAAGTCCATTAAGAAAAAAAAAAAAAAAACGAAGGATAGGCTGGAAGCTGATTTTCATGAAGTTGAACACAGGCTCAAGAGTAGCCTATGAGGAAGCAAGAATGATGCTAAAACCAATAATGATAATATACAGTCCCTCAAGCTTTTCTGTCTTAGGTATGGTTGTGTTTGAGGCAAAGTCAAACTGAAAGTCTTAGTTACTCAGTCATGTCGGACTCTTTGAGACCCCATGGACTGTAGCCATCCAGGCTCTTCTGGCAGGGTTCTCCAGCCAAGAATACTGGAGTGCATTGCCATGCAGTACTCTAGGGGATCTTCCTGACCCAGGGCCTAAACCTGTGTCTCCTTCACTGCAGGTGGATTCTTTACTCTCTAAGCCACCAGGGAAGCATGTTTGAGGCAGATAGAGACCAAATCTATAGTCATGTATGGATGTGAGAGCCTCAAAGAAGGCTGAGTGCCAAAGAATTGATGTTTTTGAGCTGTGGTGTTGGAGTAGACTCTTGAGAGTCCCTTGGACTGCAAGGAGATCAAACCATTCAATCCTAAAGGAAATCAGTCCTGAATATTCATTGGAAGGATTGATGCTGAAGCTGACACTCCAATACTTTAGCCACCTAATGTGAAGAACTGACTCATTGGAAGAGACCATGATGCTGGGAAAGATTGAAGGCAGAAGAAGGGGATGACAGAGGATAAGATGGTTAGATGGCATCACCAATTTACTGACCATGAGCAAACTCTGGGAGATAGAGGACAGAGAAGGCCAGTATGCTGCAGTCCATGGGGTCACAAAGAATTGGACATGACTGAGCAACTGAACAATAACAACAGGAATTACAACTGTCCTGCGAGGACAGTTAGCAATGTCTGCAGACATTTTTTGTTGTCATAACTAGAAAGTGTACTCCTGTCATGTAGGGAGTAGACATTATTGATGCTCCTAAACATCCAATAATGCACAAGACACCCCCGATGAGAAGGAATTATCTGACCCAAAATGTTAATACCACCAAGTATTCTTATCTGGGAAATCCCATGGACAGAGCAGCCTGGCAGGTTATATCCATGGGTGGCAAAAGAGTTGGATATGACTTAGCCACTAAACAACAACAGTTGGTCTCTCTCTGGAATTCAATCTGTTCTCTCTTTACAAAATTGTCCCTACTTTACAGCCTGCTTTCTACTTCTAACACAGTCCCACTTTCGTCTGTTTTTATCTAACTTCACACTTTGTCCCAACTGTTGCACTTTCAGACACAAGTAAACGATTGTGATCTGTACACACGCTTGTACTGTATTCTTGCCACGTCCTAAGATGTGATGTGACAGTCACAAACTTGTGCCTCATTGTACAGGTGCAGTATTTTACAACGTATTATTGAGATAACATATCAATATTTTACAAAGAACTAATCTGAAGTAATGCACATTGACCCGTATCTTCCCACCCCTCCCCTCACACTTCAGAGTGTGAGACCATTTGTCAAATGCAGTTTTCATTCATCAGAGAACAAAAATACCCTGCCACAGATGCCCACCAGCCCTGGAGGGCTGCCAAAGGGCTGCAACTCTACAGCCACTTTCCTGGAAACACAAAGGACAATGTGTTTATTTAATTATGTTGTGCTAGAAGCTCATAATGTTTAGCTGCTTCCAACTCATCTGCATAATAATGATTGCATGGAATCAGTTATAGTGATAAAAACACATCCACACAAGAGGTATTGTTCTTTCCTCTTGAATCATATATCTCTTTATCCATACACATGCTTTAAATTCAGCACATGTTTGGCTAATCCTCTTTGTGACAGCTCCTGCAGCATCTCTGAACAGAAATAAAAATAAGGAGAGAGCCTGAAACATTTTATTCCTTTTAGTATATAAAGAATTGAAAATGCAAAGCACTGAAAATTTAAGGATTTAGAACTCCTGATAAGTATAAAATCTTTTCCACCACACTATTTTGAAGTCTAGAGGGAAATAATAATGTAATAATAAATTAGCCTGTAGCCTGTGGAGTAGCTTTAAAAAACAAGTTTGTTTTTCTCTACAATATGCCACCTCTTCCTGATGAACTGTCCTCATTTTTTTTAATGCACGATGTTAGGTTATTTATCGCTCTATCAAAATGGACCAGCTCTCATCATATGTTTTCTGCATATTTTATTATGAATGATAAAATTTGTTTATGTGAGTAAAGTTAAAAAAAAAAAAACTAGTTCATTTTTCATGATGAACTAGTTTTAGGACAGAGGCATGATTCTCTTTGCCTTAAAAATATTAAGTTTGATTGCTGATTTAAATTATATCTCTGCTCAGCTCTAAATTTGTATTATCTTTTGACATAAGGTATTACATCACTTAGCACATGTACATGTGAGAAATACTACAGGAAATAACATTGTATCTATCTGTGGATAAGCTCCCCAAACATCAAAATAACTAGGGCAATCCTTCCAAAAAGCTGGAGATGGATGAGGGATGTCTCTAACTAGGAACATTTTTAAGCTATCAGTCAGTGTCTGCAAAGGAAAAAAAAAATATTCTCAAAAACCCTACTGCCATTTTTACGACTTTAAGACAACAATATTCTCTGGTTTGTTTTGACCTAAATCAATCTGCGGAGAAGGCAATGGCACCCCACTCCAGTACTCTTGCCTGGAAAATCCCATGGGCCTGGTAGGCTGCAGGTCATGGGGTCACTAAGAGTCAGACACAACTGAGCGACTTCACTTTCACTTTCATGCATTGGAGAAGGAAACGGCAACCCACTCCAGTGTTCTTGCCTGGAGAATCCCAGGGACAGGAGAGCCTGGTGGGCTGCCGTCTCTGGGGTCACACAGAGTTGGACACGACTGAAGTGACTTAGCAGCAGCAGCAGCAGCAAATCAATCTGACCTTTCTTCCCTTATTTTTGCTCATTTTTTAGGTTAAATAATGACAATAAAGTGGTAGTGTGATGGGAGTACTTGGATTCTTCTGGCTGGAATTAAAAATAAGGCAAAATATGCATATAAGAGTTATAAGATGGTATGAGATGTCCCAACACCAGTGCCAATAATTGTAAATAAACTACATTTCCATGAAAGAGTACCCAAAATGCTTGCACACATGGAAGTCAGTTTCACATGTGGAGACCAAAATACTTCCCGAAGCAAGAATGCAGATGTTTTGTACTCTGTGTCAGCCCTCTCTAGGCAAGAAGTTCTTGGAGAAGATTTTTGCAGCTGATTCAAAAGTTGTCCTTTTTAAAGAGGAGGTACAACCTCTTTTATTCCACAAAGTATAATCTCTTTTATTCCCAAGCATACCATTCTTCTGATTAAGAAAAGACAGTTTTCAAATTTAGTGACGATTTATCTCTTAACATCCAGAGAGCTATGAAAGCAAACCATCTGTTTACTTTAAGGGATTACCATCAGCAATTCTGGAAATGACTACCACCTTGTCCTTAAATTCCTTCTACAGACAGGCAAGCTGTGTTACTACTATTTTGAGTATCAAATCAGTATAGGAGAGCAACAAATACACTTAAGAACTGTAGATTAATACTTAAAATTATGTAGAGATTAGTGACAGCTAACTTCCCCGGAGGCTCAGATGGTAAAGAATCCCCTGGAGAAAAGAATGGCTACCCACTCCAGTATTCTTGCCTGGAGAATTCCATGGACAGAGAAGCCTGGTGGGCTATAGTCCATGAAGTTGCGAGGAGTTGAACATGACTGAACGACTTTCACTTTCACAGTGATAACTAAAGTTAAAGCAAGCAAACAAATGGCAACAAAGTCAATAGTGTAAAGGATTCAGTGTATATCTTAGGTTCGGTGTGGTTTAGCTGAATCTCTGAAATACAGACCATGAACTCTTCAGATAGGGAACAGACAAAGAAAGCTTCACTCCATAGTCATAGTGAAACGTTGCAAGACCCTGCAGTCCTTGTCTCCTGTGTCCCCTGCCTGCCTTTTGTCTCTGGAAAAACTTTAGCCAAAGAGTAAGTTTAATCAGAGAAGTGAGAACAGGCAGAAACAAAGGAAAACAGTCCAACAACACTAAATAATAACAATTTAGTCACTAGGCATAGTTAAAGACCTTCAATTCCTTCTCAAGGGCTATAGACATTATTCTGAGGCATATCCTGAGAGTTGTCATAGATACTGAAACTCCCACCAGGTGGAAGAAGTTAACTACATGATGACCAGACTGAAGCCATGAAATAAACTGCCATAATTCTAAGAACTGATTTCAAGGAAATGGAAACAAACTGACCCTGGACCTAAAGATAAACTGTACATGAAACAATCAAGATGATGTGGTCAGGGCACCAATGACCAATTTAAAGATGACTGTTAGAGCTGACCTGTGCTGGTTCTGCATTTAGCCCCCTCCCTCTGTCTATAAAAGCTCTTGCCTAATGGTTTTGTCAGTTGGGCGGCGGGGGGGGGGGGGGGGCCTGTGGGGCTGTCGGCCTTTGCACAGGTGTTTGACCCCCTCCCCCATTGCTGGCACCCCAAATAGCAAACTTTCCTTTCCACCAACCTGAATTCTTTATTGGCTTTTGAGCAGCAAGCAGCCAGACCCCACTTTCAGTTACAATAGCCTTCTTATCCTGTATAGATTGAACCAGAAGAACTGGTAGAAAAAAAGCAAATCATTTGTAATAAGCTTTTAAACAAAAATAGTGGATTTTGGTGGGGGAGGAATGTGGGTTATTTAGGGATGCAAGAAGAGCCAGGAATTCCAACAATTAAAATGATTTCCTTTAAATACTCTGGTTAACTGTGTTTTACTGCATGTGGCCTGTATCTTTCAAAGCATAAAATATTCCTTAAAATTACTGAAGTAGTAGTTAGAGGGAATGGCGTTTGAGTCTTTCATCGTGTTTTAGACATGGACAAGTTGTGATCTGTCTGGTACAGAACATGAGAAGGAGGAACATTGCTGGCAGTATTCTCATGCTCAGGCTATTCTTTCTTTCACAGTGAACAAACTTCTTAAAAAACTTATGGTTTAAAGAGGAAAGAGAAATATGTCTTATAAAAAGATGGGGATAAAGAAAATGGCATCTTGCTGTGTCCTAAAAAATAAGACAAAACTATTTGGAGTAATTAAGCACATAGGGAAAGAGGAGATGAAAACAAATGGGCCAGGCACAGTGGACACCTTAGGTCTTGAGAGGAAATGCAGACTTGTAAGGAATTCAATAGGCTGAGGTGAATTTACAGACTGTTTTTGTTTTGTTTTGTTTTGTGGAAGTTGTTTCTAGCTTCTAAACACTGTCTTCAAATATAATTTCTATTATTTGAGGTATCTATTGATGTTTCAGCAATTAACTCTACAAGGATCTTGGGATTTCCTAGGTGGCACATGTGATAAAGAACATGCCTACCAACGCAGGAGGCATAAGAGACACAAGTTCGATTCCTGGGTTGGGAAGATCCCCTGAAGGAGGGCATGGCAATCCACTTCAGTATTCTTGCCTGGAAAATCCCATTGACAGAGGAGCCTGGTGGGCTACAGTCCATAGGGTCACAAAGAGTTGGACACGACTGAAGTGACTTAGCATGCACAAAGATCTTGTCACAAATACAGTGATCAAAAATTTTTATTCAGAATACGAAAGCAATATTTGCAAAACCCTTGTCATTGTCGATCACTAACTCCAAGGATGCTCACCTAATAGGTAGAAGGAGTAGGTTTTATTTGTGCACCTAACAACATCCCCAGCTGAAAGGTTATCAATATTCTACATCTATCTCAGTAAACAAGTCGACCCTCAGATCTGAGATGTGTACTTACGACTACTAGCTAACCTAGTCATTGTCATGTTAACCTTACTGCTTTAGATGGATAAATTGCTTATGAATTCACAAAATTTTCATATGGAATTATAAGTTTTTCTGTCAGTGAGATGGCCTAGGAAAAAGGATTGATAATTTAAAGTATAACTTTTTCTATCACATTCCATCACTTTCTGTGGTCACAGTACCAATATATATGAAGACCTTGGTTTCCAACTTTATATTATATCTTCATTCATTCAGTTCAGTTCAGTTCAGTCACTCAGTCGTGTCTGACTCTTTGTGACCCCATGAATCGCAGCACGCCAGGCCTCCCTGTCCATCACCAACTCCCGGAGTTCACCCAGACTCACGTCCATCGAGTCAGTGATGCCATCCAGACATCTCATCCTCTGTTGTCTCCTTCTCCTCCTGCCCCCAATCCCTCCCAGCATCAGAGTCTTTTCCAATGAGTCAACTCTTCGCATGAGGTGGCCAAAGTACTGGAGTTTGAGCTTTAGCATCATTCCTTCCAAAGAAATCCCAGGGCTGATCTCCTTCAGAATGGACTGGTTGGATCTCCTTGCAGTCCAAGGGACCCTCAAGAGTCTTCTCCAACACCACAGGTCAAAAGCATCAATTCTTTGGTGCTCAGCTTTCTTCACCGTCCAACTCTCACATCCACACATGACCACTGGAAAAACCGTAGCCTTGACTAGACGGACCTTTGTTGGCAAAGTAATGTCTCTGCTTTTGAATATGCTATCTAGGTTGGTCATAACTTTTCTTCCAAGGAGTAAGCGTCTTTTAATTTCAAAGCATAGGTAGTACCAAAATACAGATTTCAACACCTCTATTTACTATTAGTCTTATTCTAAATAAGACACACATGCAACATTTGGCAAATCCTCATATCAATTATACCAAGGTTGTGACCAGTGCTGTATCTTAGACCCTTGAATGCCTTACTCTCCACCACCTGCACAGTCCCTAGAAAGGCACACTTCACGATCTATGGACACTTTCAGACTCATCTCTTGCTAGAGGTTCATCCTATGCTTTAGAAACTGAATTATATCAAATCTGCATTACAAGCGAGCCCAAGTTCTCACCTTCCCTCTGTGCGCTCATTTTTCTGCTTGGTGCTCATATCGCTTCATCTGACTAATGCATTCTTCGCTTTCACAGCTTGATACAGATGTCAACCTTTCCAACAATCTTTCTCCAGACCTCCCAATCTTGATCAGGTACCTCTTAAAATTGTTTTCTATACATCTTTCTCTTTAACAAAATCTTTATCACATTGTATTTGTGATAAATATACATCGTAAATATACTTCTAGTAAAACAGAGGCTGCGTTTTAGAGGCAGCTTTGAATTTCAAATGCCCAGTGCTATTTCTAGTCATTAGTAGTTGCTTAATGAATGTCAGTTGAATAGATAAGTAAAAACATGCAGATGAACACTGTTCTTCCCTTTTTATTGTCATTTTTAGGTTGGTTTAGAAATGCTGGGTTATTTTTCCTCTGTCTTCATATTGAATTTTTATTCATTAAATTCATGTATTAGAGAAAATTGATTTTCTTGCCTGACTTCTTAACTCAGCAGTACAATTTTGACAATGCTGGAGCCTGGTGTTTTGTTTATTAGTTTTTTTTTTTTTTTTTCTGTGCTCTGAATGTATTTCATTGGTTTATTCTGTACTGTTTACCATTTTAACTTGAATTTCAATGAGAGTTTTAAAGCGCCACAAGCTGTGTGTGTCTGGCATGTTGCATTTGAGGGGAGATAGCCCAAGGTTATCAGGTTTACTGTGTATTATTCCTTAGTTTATTTTACTGGACTAGTTTTTGTACATTATTAGAGTTATATTTTGTACAACAATATCTGAAATTATTATAGGATAATCCCATAACTATGGGGAGTTTTATTTATACATTTGGCCTCTTGAAATAAGAACACAAACCCACCAAATTTCTGTTAAGTTATTCTGAACAATCTAGAACTGTCTCTCTTCAATAATATATTATTACTTTTTATGTTATTAAAAATTCCATCATAAATGTTGGTTTTCTAAAATCCAAAAGATATTTTAGCAGTCATTATCTATACCTTACCATTATATCAGAGAAGGCAATGGCACCCCACTCCAGTACTTTGCCTGGAAAATCCCATGGATGGAGGAGCCTGGTAGGTTGCAGTCCATGGGGTTGCTAAGAGTCAGACACGACTGAGTGACTTCACTTTCACTTTTTACTTTCATGCATTGGAGAAGGAAATGGCAACCCACTCCAGTGTTCTTGCCTGGAGAATCCCAAGGATGGGGGAGCCTGGTGGGCTGCCGTCTATGGGGTCACACAGAGTTGGACACGACTGAGGTGACTTAGCAGCAGCAGCAGTACCATTATATAACTGCATCAAAAAGTGTTAAAATAAATTTTCAGAGGTCAAATTGATAGTGATATAACACATTCCTTCTGAATCTCTGCCATGATCTCTATTCAACTGAACAACAAGATAGAATGAATAACTGAAATTTAGTAAGTTAATGTTTCCAGTAATAGTTTCACAGACATTCATTTATCTTTTCACAGAAAGTCTTGCCTTTTAAAATGTTAGATTTTATCCTGAGTGATTTAGTTTATCCAAAGGGACAGTGATGTGATAGAACGACATCAAAAGACATAGTTAAGTAATATACATTCTTTTAATGAAAAGAATAAAGAATTTTAGTGAGATCCTAAAAATAACAAATACTGGATAGGATGTGAAGAAAAGGGAACCCTCATACACTGTTTGTAGGGATGTGAATTGGTGCAGCCACTAAAGAAAATAGTACAGTGAGTCCTAAAAAAATTAAAGATAGAATTGCCATATAATCCTACAATCCCACACCTGAGCATATATTCAGACAAAATATAATTCAAAAAGAAAAATGCATCCCAATGTTCAAAGCAACACTACTTACGATAGACAATGCATTGGAAGCAATTTAAACATCCATCAACAGATGACTAGATAAAGAAGATTTGGTATATATATGCAATGGAATATTACTCAGCCACAGAAAGAACAACATGATGACATTTGCAACAACATGGACAGACCAAGAGATTATCATACTAACTGAAAGAGGTCAGAAAGAGAAAGACAGATGCCATATGCTATCACTTATGTGTGAAATCTAAATTATGACACCAATGACCTTATCTAAAAAACAGAGACTCATGGACATAGAGACCAGACTGTGATTACCAAGGGGAAGGGGAAGTGTGGGACAGATAGACTAGGAGTTGGGGATTAGCAGATGCAAAATATTATATATAGAAGGGATAAACCACAACAACCTACTATACTGTACAGGGGCTATATTCAATATCCTGTGATAAATCATAATAGAAAAGCATATGAAAAAGACAGAATTGCCTTGCTGTACAGTAGAAACTAACACAATATTGTAAATCAATTATACTTCAATAAAATAAATTAGAAAAAAGAATTTTTGAGACGCCATTGAATGGAAAAGGAGTTGATGCAGCATATTACCTGTGGAAGTACACATTTCCAACTCCTCTCAAAGTTCCTCAAGGAAGCACAAAGCTACTGACAAAGCTATTCACCAGAAGGAAACTTACCACTGGATGTGAAGAAGCTCAAATTTGATATTGGCAAACGATATTTATATAGTTTTGCCCCTGAGTCTTCCCCACCCTCACCAAATCTGTCCTGGGAATGGGCTTGCTTGCTTATCAGTATGCATAACTGAAGCTAAAGTAGACAATATTACTGTTTCTAAATGGCTAAATGAATCAGAAGTCAGTTCCTGAGGTAGGATATCTTCTACAATGTTTCTTAATGAATTGAATGGCATTATTAGTATTTGGAGCAGGATATTTAGCACCGCTGACCCCTACCCAGCTGGGAAAGATTGAAGGCGGGAGGAGAAGGGGACAACAGAGGATGAGATGGTTGGATGGCATCACTGACTCAATGGACATGAGTTTGAGTAAACTCTGGGAGTTGGTGATGGACAGGGAGGCCTGGCATGCTGCAGTCCATGGGGTCACAAATAGTTGGAGACGACTGAGTGACTGAACTGAACTGAACTGACCCCTACCCTGCTGACTCAGATGGTAAAGAATCTGCCTGCAGTGCGGGAAACTTGGGTTTGATTTCTGGATTGGAAAGATCCCCTGGAGGAGGGCATGGCAACCTACTTCAGTATTCTTGCCTGGAGAACCCCCACAGACAGAGGAGAGCCTGGTGGGCTACAGTCCATGGGATAGCAAAGAGTCAGATGCGACTGTGTGAATAGGCACAGCACAGATATCTACCCAATACATTCTAGTGGTATTATTTGTTCATTGTGCCACCAAAAAAATTCTTCCTCATATTTACAAATGCCCTTGTTGAGACCTATGTAATGGGCTGCTTCAGAATTTTTCCCATATCAAACGGTTATGGGGGAAGAAAAAGAAAATTCTGCTTTCAGGTATTCAGATTTTGTTAGAAAAATGCTGCAGTATATTCTGTTATCTTTCTTGTCCATTATTCCCTTTCACAAAATTATCCAAAATACAATTATCTAGAGGGCTAATGTTCTACTATATGCTATATATGTATAAATAGCATTGTTTCATGATAACAGTGAACAATGATTGGTAACATAAAAATGGAATGAGATAAAAATACTTTGCACAATTTAAAGTTAAAAGGGCACATATCTACTACCATCCCCAACTCTCTGTAAATTTGGATACACTTTAGAGATGAATCTATTCTGTTTGAATTCTTTTCTTGACAAGAAGTAGGTAACACTACACTTTTGAACAACCATACTTGTTAAAGTTTTTAGAAGTGCTTTCCTTGCATGAGTCGTTATCTGCTTACCTATAAATCAATGGTTTTAATTTAGACATATGAATGACATAGTATACAAATAATATGCTCTATATTTCCCAGTACAATCCTTCAAAATTTTAAGATGGCAAACATTTAACATATTAAATATCCCCAGTCCTTACATATAGCACAATTTCTAAATATTTCTCCATTCTGATGTCTTTAGTTCAGACACCCTGCAGACAGTTAATGTCTCTCAATATGCAGACTCTCAGAATGAACACAATAGGCACGGACTACATGACTAACAGCATATTATGAAGATATTACCTCCTATGTGCCACACAGGATTAGAGTTTCTACTGATAAAAGCTGCAATAGCTTTTTGTTGGCAACAACTCACTGTTAACTGAATTATCAGCTGATTTTAAACTTTACACTCTTGTTTACACAATAAATATCTCAAAAACCTATTTGCAGTATTTTCTCACATAAGCATTTTTGCATAAATGTAGTATCTTATGATGACAAAGGTCGGTCTAGTCAAAGCTGTGGTTTTTCCAGTAGCTGTGTACCGATGTGAGAATTGGATTATAAAGAAAACTAGGTACCAAAGACTTGATTCTTTTGAACTGTGGCGCTGGAGAAGACTCTTGATAGTCACATGGACTGCAAGGAAATCAATCCAGTCAATCCTAAAGGAAATCAGTCCTGAATATTCATTGGAAGGACTGATGCTCAAGCTAAAGCTCCAATGTTCTGGCCACCCAATGGGAAGAACTGACTCATTGGAAAAGACCCTGATGCTGGGAAAGATTGAAGGCAGGAGAAGGGGACGACAGAGGATGAGATGGCTGGATGGCATCACTGACTCAATGGACATGAGTTTGAGCAAGTTCCAGGAGATAGTGATGAACAGGGAAGCCTGGTGTGCTACAGTCCACGGGGTCACAAAGAGTCAGACACAACTGAGTGAATGAACAACCATAATTGTTAAAGTTCTTAAAAGTGTTTTCCTTACGTGAGTCATTACCTGCTTACCTGTAAATCAACGGTTTTAATTTAGTAATTCTCTACCAATATATAATTCTTATGTAATTCTCTACCTATATTCATATGTTTCTTTCAGTTCATAATTCTGATTTTGCATGCAATATTCTATCTTTAACCTTTTCTTGCAAACATTCAATAAACATATTTAATGCCAGTGATATAATCACTTTTATCTGCAAATTGTGATAATAATGTCTATCTTTAATAAAGTCTAATAAATTAAATTATACATTTAAAGTTCAGCATTGCCTACACTGTGCTGTATCTTCAGGTGTGTTTGACTCTATGCAACCCTATGGACTATAGCCAGACAGACTTCTCTGTCCATGAGTTTCTCCAGGCAAGAATACTGGACTGTATTGCCATTCTCTTCTCCAGGGGATCTTCCCAGCCCAAGGATTGAACTGGCCTCTCTTAACACCTAAACTGGCAGGCCTTAGTAGCTACCAGTTCCCTTTCTTTTCCCCACCTCATGCAACATTTATTGCATAATTCAAGATGAAACTCTGTAAGATACTATCAATAATTTCCTTCTAGAATCACCATCTATTAACAATATACGTAGGAATGGTGATTGGGTTTCCGTGGTTGCTCAGATGGTAAAGAATCTACTTGCAATTGAGGAGACCCAGGTTCAATCCCTGGGTCAGGAAAATCCCCTGGAGAAGAGAATGGCAACCTACTCCAGTATTCTTGCTTGGAGAATTTCATGGACAGAGAAGAAATCCATTTCGGAGAATTGCAAGGACATATAGGCAGGCTACATTCCATGGAGTCACAAAGAGTCAGACATAACTGAATGACTAACACTTTCACTTTCAAGAATGGTGATTAATTCTTAATATGTCAACCAAGAATCCAATCAGTCTACAGACTCCTATATTTTAAAAAAATGTACTACAGTAGAATTTGTTTAATGTCTTACAGAAACTGAGACATATCAATGCTATGTCTGTATTGTTCACCCCTTCTATTACTTTATGTGCTTCCTGGGTAGCTCAGCTGGTAAAGAATCCACCTGCAATGTAGGAGACCCCGATTGGATTCCTAGGTCAGGAAGATCCGCTGGAGAAGGGAGAGGCTACACACACCAGTATTCTTGGGCTTCCCTGGTAGCTCAGATGGTAAAGAATCCACCTGCAATGTGGGAGACCTGGGTTTGATCCCTGGGTTCGAAAGGTTCCCTGGAGAAGGAAACAGCTACCCACTGTAGTATTCAGGCCTGGAGAATTCCATGGACAGAGGATCCTGGCAGGCTACAGTCCATGGGGTCACAAAGAGTTGGACGTGAGTGTTCACTTCACTTCTATTACTTAACTGATGAAAAAGAAACCACTACGAAGTATATTAGATGGCAAAATTTGTTCTTACTAAATTAATTAACTCCCTAAGTGTTTAACAAATTATTTTTCTTTTGAATTTCAAACATAGGGAAAATAGAGGGAAATGAATAACACATAATGTAAGGGACATGCATTTTGGCAGAAACTAATATCCCCTTAAATTTCATTCTGACCTTTTCCCATTTTGTAATAGAAATGAACGCCTGTTCTCAGAGCTTTAGCAGTGCACATAGCTACCCAGTTAAAGATCGTATTTCAGCATCTCCGTGCACTGCGTGTGGACAAGGACTTACACAAATGGAATGTGAGTAGAAGTGATGTGTGCAAGCTCCACATCATCTCCAGAAAAGAAACTTGCCTGCTTTCCACCGCCTCTGTGATTCCCTTCTCACAGGCTAGAGATGGAGGGATTGTGAGGTGCCAGCTCCAACTATGTGATGCAGGCAAACACCCAGCTGAATGGTAGAGCCTGAAATAGAAGGAAGGAAGATTCCTTTTGACCTTGTGAAACAGAACTGTCTACTTCCACACTATCATGTAGTGTAATGAATGTCACTTGCATCTTTATTTAACTTCTATATTTGCAATCCATTTGTCATATAATTAACATACCCTAATTTTTTACTTACATATGCCCCCAAATAAAATTTTTAAACATTAACTTTGTCCATATTTGTTTCAGATTTTTTAACCAATATAAATACTATGGGTACTATTAAATCATTCTTCTCCCAGCCATCGTATTTTCTTCTTTCCTTCTCCAGAGGTATCATCATTCTAAAGACTAGTATGCAAGACTTACTTCTTTTACTCTGAATTTTTTATTGAACCAGCAAACATTCAGTGGGAAAAAATACACTAGAAAAGGCTATAAATGAGTAAATAAATACAGCTTCTCAATGCCTGTCTAGTTTCTTATGGAGGTGTATTAATAGTTTCGTGAGGAACGCTCAATCTCGACAGAATGGGATATTTTTCATAGTGGACAATCCCGGAGTGTTTTATACCATCAAGCTTGAGAGTGGAAATACGTAGGTCCTTGAGGTCTACCTGACATATTAATTTTTTTCTGCACCCTAAGTGATATCCTCTTGTTATTATATTATTAGATTTTAAGAAAATTGGTCTTTGATCTGTTAGAGTTTTATGCTTTTCCTACATTCAGTGGCATGTTAAAAATCAGATGTTTGGACTTCACAAACTAGCTGAGTTTAGGGATAAAGAATTTTGAGGATTAAGCTTTCAGTTACACTGCACTCTCACTCTGTAAATATCTGCTAAATTACATTGAATGTAATCCAGTCAAATCTAGCAAAAATGAGGTATAAATTCTGAGAAAAGTAATTTTTATTATGGGATTTTTTTTCCTGTGATTTAGAGTGTTCTGCTTTTTAGTGTATATAAAAATTCGTACAGTAATGGAAAATGTTTGCCACATAATAAATGCAACCATATAAAACTGGTTTGATATAGCCATAAATTAGGTATTTCCAAATGAAACAGCCATATTCATATCAATAAAATTAAACATAACATCCAAGATGAAAGTATTCCACCACTTACTGTAGTTACCCACTGAGTTTTATATCTTTACTTCCTTTGCCTTTCGTATGAAGTCAATATCACTATATAGAGACTCACACAGTTTTTATTTTCTTCTGGTCCCAAAAGCTGGTGATAAATGTCTATAAAATTTTGGTGATAAAAGTTTAAGGAATAAGAAATGCTTTTCTGTAGAAGAGTTTAAAATATTAGAGTTAGCAATTCTCAGACATTTTATACTAGTGACTAGAACTTGATCTTTAACTTATAACCAAAAAAATGTTTTGACCACAATACCCCAAATTAATCCCAGCAGCTTTTTGTTAATTTAATATTTCTTTGTGAAAAGAATCTGAAATAAGGGTTCAGATATAAAGTGTTTGTGGAAGGGATCTAGTATAGAGTGGGAGGACAGAATAGAGAAACAGGCAAAAAGGAAAAGCCAATTTATAGGTCCTCTATTGAGCTGGTTTTCCTCATAAGCAACTGTGGCTCAGTTCTATTGGAAAAGCTCTGAGTATCTGTGAGGAAGGTATTATAAAATATTCTTCCTGTTGCATGGAAAAGGAGAATAGGTGTTGCCTTTCCTCTTCCTCTGACATGTCTTTAATTTCAAGTTTAAGGGTTCCAGTTTTATTTTATAAATAATAGCAAGTTATACATTAAGCATTATATATGCCACAATGACTTTTGTAGGCACGATTACTCTTCACAGTTCAGATGACCAAAATAAGACATGACAACTTTAAATAAATTTTTCAAATTTATCCAGTAGCAAGTTGCAAAGTCAGGACTTAAAGACAATTTTCAAGCCAGGAGAAAGATGGTACAATAAAATCAGTATAATGCAAGAGAGTTTAATAAAAAGATTATCTATAAAGATATCATGTAGGAAAACCAGTAAGGATAGTGTAATGCCCCAGTGATTGGATGAAGAAGAGGGCGTGCAAAATTCTATCCCTATATCTGAAGGAGTGCAGCAAAGAAACTTATCAGGAACTGGAAGGAGAACATTATATGGAGATCATGTTGATGGCAATTGTGGTTTTGGCAGTATAACATAATCAATCAGTCCAAGATTGTACAAGAACAAGGCAGGGGAAATTAAGAAATCTACAAGAAACTGAACAGCAAGAAGGATATAATGTAATTTGTGACTCTTCAGCCCCTTGCTGCAAGTTAATAAAAAGGTGGAAATGATATAAAGTGGATCTGGAGAGAATACAAAACAAAGAACATATGCAGTACAAGAAGTCCATCAAGTTCCAAAACCATATTTTTAATGTTTATGTTGTTAAACAGTTTTTAAAAGAGACATTATATATGAATATTTGTTCAGAAAGTTGCATCTGCAAGCTAATGTATGAAAAAGATGGTACTGAATTGATAACGGAATTGAGGCAATCAGGTTGATTTGCAATAATCAAACGGAGTATTGAGGACCTTCAACTGTTGCTGCAGTGTGTGGAGACTGATGATGATCAAACTGCAGAGGTAGACTCTATGGTACTTGATAACTAAATTGCATATTCAAATGTATGACAAGGGAGAGTGCAAAAGTCACTTTTAAGCATGATGTCTTATATGAAATGGCACTATAAAAGAAACAGACGAAAGAGAAGCATGTTTAAGAAAGACACGATTATGTAATTTGGGGGCTGTCTCTATTTGAAATTCTAATGGAGTGTACTGGTGAAAACATTGAGCAAGTTGTTGGAAATGTAGCAGTATATCCCTGGGGGCAGGGGGAGACGGTCAGAATTTAGAATACAGATGACAGAAAGTAAAAGTGAAGTAGCTCAGTCCTGTCCGACTCTTTGCCACCCCATGAACTGTAGCCTACCAGGCTCCTCCGTCCATGGGATTCTACAGGCAAGAATACTGGAGTGGGTTGCCATTTCCTTCTCCAGGAGATCTTCCCAACCCAGGGATTGAACCTGGATCATCCACATTGTAGGCAGACACTTTACCATCTAAGCCACCAGGGAGAGGTGATATTTATAGTCATGAATTAGGCTAAGGGGAAAAAAAAGATATTATCTATAGAAACAAATGCTTTCCATCAGATCAGATCAGATCAGATCAGATCAGTCGCTCAGTCGTGTCCGACTCTTTGCGACCCCATGAATTGCAGCATGCCAGGCCTCCCTGTCCATCACCAACTCCATAGCATGTACAATTTAAATGAAAGGTTAAAATTCATTTGAGAGGTATGACAAATTTATTTTGTATCTAAATAACCCAATTTGAAAACACATAAAGTAAAAAGTAACCAAACTAAAACCACAAAACGAGAAATTGATCTTTAGAGAGAGATATTATTTTTAATAAGGCAAGTAATCCATAAATTTATAGATGATTTTAATCATAAAAATTGACAAATGTAATCTAATGAATTTATAGAAAAATACTGTACTCAAAGCTGTTCTACAAATTCATTTGAGAAAACTGAATATGCTTTCTATATGAGTCAGGGTTCTTCTGAGAAACAAAACCAGTAGTGTATGTCAAGCTCACACAGAGATGAGGAGGGATTTATTACAGAAACTGTGTTATGAAGTTGCCCTCTGCAAGCTGGAAAACCAGGAAAGCTGGTGATATAATTCAATCCAAGTCCAAAGGCCTGAGAACCAGGGGGTTGCTGGTGTAAGTCTCAGAGTCCAAGGACCGTAGAACCAGTAGCACCAATGTCCAATGGCAGGGAAAGATGAATGTTCAAGCTCAAGAAGAGAGAGGAAATTTGCCCTTCATTCATTTTTTCTTTTTTTCCCAATCTGGGCCCTCAAAAGGTTGAATGATGCCCACTGGTGAGAGTCTATCTCTTTACATGGTCTACTGAATCAAATGCTAATATCTTCCAGAAACCCTCAAAGATACATTCAGAAATAATGTTTTACCAGCTATCCAGGCATATTTTAGCACAATCAAGTTGACACATAGAGCTAACTACCATATTTTCCTAACATAATCTTTTTTTTTTTTTTTTTTTATCAATCCCCATCAGAAAAGTTGGTAAATGTGAGAGCTTCACTGATAACTCATTTGGTAAAGAATCAGCATGCAATGCAGCAGACCCCAGTTCGATTCCTGTGTTGGGAAGATCCCCTGGAGAAGGGATAGGCTACCCACTCCAGTACTCTTGGGCTTCCTTTGTGGCTCAGCTAGTAAAGAATCTGCCTGCAATATGGGAGACCTGGGTTTGATCCCTAGGTTGGGAAGATCCCCTGGAGAAGGGAAAAGCCACCCATTCTAGTATTCTGGCCTGGAGAATTCCATGGACTGTATGGTCCATGGGACTGTATGGTCCATGGGGCCACAGAGAGTCAGACTCGACTGAGGGACTCTTTCAAGGAATAAGGGGCTTCCCAGGTGAGCTAGTGATAAAGAACCTGCTTGCCAATGTGGGAGATGTAAGAGATGCTGGTTCGGACATGACTGAAGCGACTTAGCATGTACACATGTGAGGAATATGATTTGAGTAGATCAGTCTTATGGACTCTATGGGAGAGGGAGAGGGTGGGGAGATTTGGGAGAATGGCATTGAAACATGTATAATATCATGTATGAAACGAGTCGCCAGTCCAGGTTCGATGCAGGATACTGGATGCTTGGGGCTGGTGCACTGGGACGACTCAGAGGGAGGGTATGGGGAGGGAGGAGGGAGGAGGGTTCAGGATGGGGAACACAGGCATACCTGTGGCGGATTCATTTCGATATTTGGCAAAACTAATACAATTATGTAAAGTTTAAAAATAAAATAAAATTAAAAAAATTAAATTAAATTAAATTAAATTAAAAAAAAAAAAGAAAACTTTGAGAAGCTACAACGTAATCAGTCATGTCTGATCTTTGCAACCCCATGGACTGTAGCCAGCCAGGCTCCTCTGTCCATGGAAATCTGCAGACAAGAACACTGGAGTGGGTAGCCTTTACCTTCTCCAGGGGGATAATATAATTAAGAAGTTGATACAGGGAATTCTTTTTAAACCAACACAAAAACAAATGATAAAAAAGTGATTAATTGTTAAATTGTAATCAGAATTATGTAATTCTATGTATCAAGAAATGAAATGAAAGTAAAGAAATGAAAAGATAGCTCACTAACTAGATGATATGTGTTACACTGACACTGACAAAATTAATATACAAAGTATATACTTAAAATCCTAGTCTATCAGCTACAAAAAAATAAACAATACATTAGAAACAAATGTAGGAGACAGGAATACACACACTATAAGAAAAAGTATGTAGAAAGATCTTCAAAATCATCATTACACAGAGAATACAACTCCTATACTTTGTGATACCTCTCACTTCTACCAGATAGGGAAGCATGGATCTAAAGGAAGACTCTTACACTATTGGTAGTTACATAAATTGATACTACCTCCAAGGAAAACAATTTGTGACCAGCTAATAAATTTGAGTATGTAAATACAACCCAAGTTCACTCATAAATATATACCCTAAAAAAATACTTGCGTGTGTACCTAGGAGATATGTAAAAGAATATGCATATGGGTATTATTCATAAAAGCAAAAATTCTAAATTACCTAAATGTTCATCAATAACACAATAGGTAAATTGTGTTACTGGCTTAAATAAACACCTTAGAGCTGTAAAAATAGAGAAATTACAGCTGCACCATCAACTTGGAATGTTCTCAAAATAAAAAATATTCAATTGCTAAAGTAAATGTCAGAATATATCAAGCATAATTTAACACATATAAAATTTAATACCTTGAACAAGTAACTAACATATATACAGGGAGAGTCCCTATATATGGCAAACTAACCAGAAAGAAACAAGAGTACAAAAATAAAAACCAAGAAAGTCACAGTGGTTACCATTTACAGAGAAGGGATGTGATAAGGAATGGGCACAATGAGAATACAGCAAATTGTATCTCCCTCAAATGACTACAGCAATATTTCCAAGCTCACATACTTTTCCAGAAATGTGCCATCTTTCTCATCAATAGATGGAGGTGATAACCCTTTCCTGAACTCTGTGACTAGAATAATCCTGAACATCGCTGGCTCATAGAGAAAGCTAGGGAATTCCAAAAAAAACATCTACCTCTGTGTCATCAACTATGCCAAAGCCTTTGACTGTGTGGATCATATAATTAGTGGGAATACCAAACCATCTTAAATGTCTCCTGAGAAACCTGTATGCAGGTCAAGAAGCAACAGTCAGAACCCTGTATGGAACAACTGATTGGTTCGAGATTGAGAAAGGAGTATGACAGGGTTGTCTGTTGTCACCCTGTTTCTTTATACACTGAGTTCAGTTCAGTTCAGTCGCTCAGTCATGTCAAACTCTTTGCGTCCCCATGGAATGCAGCACACCAGGCCTCCCTGTTCATCACCAACTCGTGGAGTTGACTCAAACTCATGTCCATTGAGTTGGTGATGCCATACAGCCATCTCAGCCTCTGTCATCCCCTTTTCCTTTCTCCTTCAATCTTTCCCAGCATCAGGATCTTTTCAAATGAGTCAGATCTTCACATCAGGTGGACAAAGTATTGGAGTTTCAGCCTCAGCATCAGTGCTTCCAGTGAATATTCAGGACCAATTTCCTTTAGGATTGACTGATTTGATCTCCTTGCAGTTCAAGGGACTCTCAAGAGTCTTCTCCAACACCATAGCATTAATTCTTCAGTGCTCAGCTTTCTTTATAGTCCAACTCTCACATCCTTACATGACTACTGGAAAAACCATAGCCTTGACTAGATGGACATTTGTCAGCAAAGTAATGTCTCTGCTTTTTAATATGCTGTCTAGGTTGGTCATAACTTTTCTTCCAAGGAGTAAGTGTCTTTAAATTTCATGGTCACTGAAATGATGCAGTCACTACCTGCAGCGATTTGGGAGTCCCCCAAAATAAAATCTGTCACTGTTTCCACTATTTTCCCTTCTATTTGCCATGATGTGATGGGACCAGATGCCATTATCTTAGTTTTCTGAATATTAAGCTTTAAGCCAACTTTTTCACTTTCCTCTTTCACTTTCATCAGGAGGCTCTTTAGTTCTTTGCTTTCTGCCATAATGGTGGTATCATCTGCATATCTGAGGTTATGATATTTCTCCTGGCAATCTTGATTCCAGCTTGTGCTTCATCCAGTCCAGTGTTTCTTATATGCTCTGCATATAAGTTAAATAAGCAGGGTGACGATATACAGCCTTGATGTACTCCTTCCCTGATTTGGAACCAGTCTGTTCCATGTCCAGTTCTAACTGTTGCTTCTTGACCTGCATATAGATTTCTCAAGAGGCAGATAAGGTGGTCTGGTATTTCCATCACTTTCAGAATTTTCCACAGTTTGCTATGAGCCACACAGTCAAAGGCTTTGGCATAGTCAATAAAGCAGAAATAGATGTTTTTCTGGAACTCTCTTGCTTTTTACATGATCCAGTTGATGTTGGCAATTTGATCTTTGGTTCCTCTGCCTTTTCTAAAACCAGCTTGAACATCTGGAAGTTCACGGTTCACGTATTGCTGAAGCCTGGCTTTGAGAATTTTGATCATTACTTTACTAGCGTGTGAGATGAGTGCAGTTGTGTGGTAGTTTGAGCATTCTTTGGCATTGCCTTTCTTTGGGACTGGAATGAAAACTGACCTTTTCCAGTCCTGTGGCCACTGCTGAATTTTCCAAATTTGCTGGCATATTGAATGCAGCACTTTCACAGCATCATTTTCCAGGATTTGAAATAGCTCAGTTGGAATTCCATCACTTCCATTAGCTTTGTTTGCAGTGATGCTTCCTAAGGCCCACTTGACTTTGCATTCCAGGAAGGATGTCTGGCTCTAGGTGAGTGATCATACCATCATGATTATCTGGGTCATGAAGATCTTTTTTGTATAGTTCTTCTGTGTATTCTTGCTATGTCATCTTAATATCTTCTGCTCCTGTTAGGTCCATACTGTTTCTGTCCACTGAGTACATCATGAGAAATGCTGGGCTGGATAAGTTACAAACTGGAATCAAGATAGGCAGGAGAAACATCTACAACCTCAAATATGTGGATGATACCACTCTAACAGCAGAGAGTGAAGAGGAACTAAAGAGTCTCTTGATGAGAGTGAAGTATAAGAGTGAAAGAACTGGCTTAAAACTAGATATTAAAAAAACTAATGTCATGGCATCCTGCCCCAATACTTCATGGCACATAGAAGGCAAAAAGGTGGAAGTAGTCACAGATTTCTTTTGGGCTCTAAAATCACTGTGGATGGTGACTGCAGCCATGAAATCCAAAGACATTTGCTTCTTGGCAGGAAAGCCATGACTAACCTATACAGTGTGCTGAAAAGCAGAGACATTACTCTGCTGACAAAAGTCCGTATGGTCAAGGCTATTGTCTTCCAAGTGGTCACGTATGGTTGTGAGAGCTGGACCATAAAGAAGCAGAATGCCAAAAAATTGATGCCTTCAAACTGTAGTGCTGGAGAAAACTGAGAGCCCCTTGGACAGCAAGGAGATCAAACCAGTCAATCTTAAGGGAAATCAACCCTGAATACTCAGTGGAAGGATTCATGCTGAAGTTGAAACTCCCGTATTTTGGCCATCTGATGTGAACAGCTTACTCTCTGAAAAAGTCCCTGATGCTGGGAAAGATTGAGGGCACAAGGAAAGGAGAGCATCAGAGGATGAGATGGCTGGATGGCATCACTAATGCAATGAACATGAACTTGGACAAACCAGGATATGATGAGGCACAGAGAGGCCTGGCCCACTTCAGTCCATGGGGTCGCAAAGAGCTGGACATGACTGGGTAACTGAACAACAGCGACAATATTTAGAATATGACAAAAACGATGATAAATGACTTGTAAGATCCATTTATAACTGGTAATAGGCGATGGCAACCCACTCCAGTACTCTTGCCTGGAAAATCCCATGGACGGAGGAGCCTGGTAGGTTGCAGTCCATGGGGTCGCAAAGAGTCGGACACGACTGAGCGACTTCACTTTCACTTTTCACTTTCATGCATTGGAGAAGGAAATGGCAACCCACTTCATTATTCTTGCCTGGAGAGTCCCAGGGACAGGGTCGCACAGAGTCGGACATGACTGAAGCGACTTAGCAGCAGTAGCAGCAGCAGCATCAATACAGCTTTTGCCTGATTCTTTCTCACCATTTTGAGATGTTTATCACTGAGACAAGTTCCTCATATACATGTAAAGATTTAGTCTTGCCTAAAGTCCAAGCCAGTAGCTATCACCAACCACCAGACATGCAAATGAATGCCATCCAGCTCTGTAGAATGAAACAGAGATATCCTGTCCCAAACTGGCCCTGCTGAACCCTGTTCAAATTGTAAAGTCATAGGTAAAATGAATGCTGTCATTACTTGGAGGCATTGAGTTTTGGGGTTGCTTCTTACACATAAATAGAGAACTAGAACAGATTCTGCTACTTAGAAATAGAATGCCACTAAAATAAAATCCAGAACATGTGGCTTCGGAAGTGGGTGGTGAGTTAAAATGACTGTGAAGAGTGTGCCAATAGAAACCCAGTGAAGGAGTTTGAGGACTGAAAGGAAAGTGAGGATTATCAGATACTGGAGGAAAGGCAGTCTTTCATTTGGTGGAACAGTTTGCCAAAACTCTTTCCTGAAGCAATGTGGATAATGAGGAACATACTTAATGAGCTGAACCATCTAGGGAAAGTAGAATGTTGGAGATACTGCTTCCAGCTAGCTGTGTAAGAAGCCTAGAGTAGAAGGTAAGAGGAAGAAGATAAGTTAAATTAATACAAAGGAGCCAATACTTATTGGGCTTGAAAACAAAACTGCTTAATATTTTTAGCCTTTCCAAGATTCTCAAATTTAGAAAGGACTTCCAAACAAAAATCTCTCTATAGAGAGAGATAAGATTTTGGTTATGATCGCAGAAATACAAAAGGCAGTGTCTTAGACAACTATTCAGTCAAACAGAAGTTCCTCTAAAGATTTTAAAGGCATTACCTCACAGACCTCCTTCTTTAAAGGAGGTGAGGGTGTCCTTGAACCTAGTCAGAAAATAATGAGTTTTCTTTTTCTCATATTTGTAATCCCTCACCCAAAGCATCTTTAGAATACAATCATTCCATAATACAGTTTTAGTCTTTTATTTTGCTATTTATGCATTTAATTTCCTTCTGTTTTAATTATAGAAACATGTAGAATTTGTAATAAGGATCTACCAAGGAAAATGTGAATTAGGATGATCTAAAATAGATGAATGCTAAAGGACTTTACTCTAAAAAGATCAGATTTTCTAAGTAACTGATATGTTAGAACAATTCCAGTTAGGATTTGACCAGAACTTACATCTATCATATGATATTTTTACTGTATGAATTAAATAGGATAAGTTCTTCAAATTTTTTCTTTTTCAAAATCATTTTGACCATGGTAAATTTGCTGTATTTGTAAATATATTTTAGAATATTGGGTTGTCAATATCTATCAAAAAGTCTGCTGGAATTTTGAGTGGGGTTGTATTGATTTCTAGATCAATTTGGGGAATACTGACATCTTAACATAAATTCTTTCAATTCATGAACATGATATATCACTTCATTTGTTTAGTTTTTAAAAAATATCTCTTAGCAGTGTTTTTAGTTTTCAGTGAACAGGTCTTGACATATATTCTAGATTTATCTCTATATATGTTATGCTTTTAGATGCTATTTTAAATGGTATTTTTTAAAGGTTTAATTCTCAACTGTTTGTTGCTAGGATATGGAAATACAATATACCTTTGTATGTTGACCATCTATCCAGCAACCTCATAAACTCAGTTATTAGTTCTGGTAGTTTTTTTTAAAGATTCTTTTTCCTATGTATGTGTGGGAGACCTGGGTTCGATCCCTGAATTGGGAAGATCCCCTGGAGGAGGGCATGGCAACCCACTCCAGTATTCTTGCCTGGAAAATCCCCAAGGACAGAGGAGCCTGGCGGGCTACAGTCCATGAGGGTCACAAAGAATCAGACACTACCGAGTGACTAAGCACACACACACATTCTGATGTACAAATTATTTCATTCTTAAATAAAAAAAGTTTTACTCTTTCCATTTCCAATATGTATTCCTGATAATTTATAAGGACAGTAAATTTACAATGATATAACAGAAAAAAATGACATACTTTGTATATTCCAATATTCAAGAAAACCTTCTGGCTTGACTAAACATGTGAATAAGATGTGGCAGGATCACTGGCTTTCAAATATTTCTATTTTACTGTAGCCCAAAGTAATATAAATTTGACATTGCCACATAGTATGCACATGTGCACACACACACACACTCACACTCACACATTTACCTTAAAAATGTGTGGCACATTGATGGTTCTGTTATGTTGAACTAATAGTATTTATTATATTGTATTTAAAAATACTGAGCAAAACTCATTGAAACATCTGCTAATGGCCCACAAGTCACTGCTTGCAAAGTACTGTATTATAAATTCCTTCTAGAACTATCCCCACCGAGAAGGTTAGTCTTTGAAGTGAACATAAAAACTTCAGAAATTATTCATTCATTTACAACCACTCAACAAAGATCTACTGAGCACTCACTGTATTACTTTTCTAGGGTTGCTGTAACAAAGCATCACCAACTAGACGACAACACAAGAGAAATGTATTCTCCCACACTTCTGAAGGCCAGATGTCTGAAAGCAGGAAGTGTCTAGGGCCATGCTCCTTCTGTAGACTCTGGGGAAGAATCATTCCTTACAGCTACTGGCTTCTGGTCCTGAAATTCCTTGGCTTGTAGACACATCACTTCAGTCTCCACTGCTGTCTTCATCTTACCTTCTCCTCCATGTGCATGTCCTTACCTCTTCTTAAAGGATATTTGTTGTCAAATGAGGGCCCACCCTAAATACAGGACGATTTCATCTTGAGTTCCTCTACTAATTATGTTTTCAAAGGCCCTATTTCCCAATTAGGTGACATTCTGAAGGCCCAAACACATAGAAACGTGTGTCCAAACACATACACTTCTACTTGTTTTAAATCCTAAACTGAATAATAGATGAAAAGCTTTGCCATTAATTTTTTTTTTTTTTTTTGCATCATGTAAAAGTATTTATTGAGTTAGAGGTTTCAACCAATTAATGGCCATGCCTCAAATATTTTTAATGAAATAGAAAAGTGTAACAAATAAGCTATGTCATACATAGTAGGGATAAAGATTTTCAGCAAACTTTCTTTTCTGGCTTCATATGTATGTGTGTGGTCTGGAAGTAAAATCCTTTTCTTATACTGGGTAGTTCTTTACACAGCTTGATGATGATTACTCTGGAACAGAACTTCATAATTATTTCAAAATTGGCCCAAGCTTTTTTTTCACAGTACATGTGTGAACCCCACTTAAGTTTATAGAAGGTTTTTATTTTTTATTTTGACCTCTTTTACCCATCCATGGAGTAGGAAATGACAACCCTCTCCAGTATTCTTGCCTAGAAAATTCCATACACAGAGGAGCCTGGCAGGCTAAAGGGCATGGGGTTACAAAGAGTTGTATACAACTGAGCATGCAAACACACACACACACACACAGACACACACACACTCACACCCAACACATCTTTTCCAAATCCATGTAACTTTGCCTCTGATAATCACCAATCTGTTCTTTGTCTCTGTGAGCTTGGGTTTTGTTACTGCTTCATTTGTCTGTTTGAAAGACTCCATAAAAAAAGAGATCATACAGTATTTGTCTTTCTTTGTGTGACTTATTTCACTTAGGATAATGCCCTCAAGATCTATAATATATATGTATGCATATATGTACACAAGCACGTATAACAGAATTTCTTTATCCATTCATTAATAGCTGGACACAGATTGTTTCCATATCTTGGCTATTATAAATAATGCTGCAGTGAACACGGTGGTGTGTATCTTTTTGATATATTAGTTAGTTTTTTGCTTACTTTGTATAAATATCCAGAAGTAAAATTATTGGATTATATGTTTGTTCTATTTTTGATCATTTGAGGGACTTCCATACTTTTCCCATAGTGGCTTCACTCATATACTTTCCCAACAAGAGTAATCAAAGGTTTCCTTTTCTCCACATCCATGTCATCACTTGTTACTTCTTGTCTTTTTGAGAATTGTCAGTCTGGACAGGAATCCATATATGTGTGGACTGAAAGTTAAGGGATGGAAAAAGATACTTCATAGAAATGAAGCCAAAAGAAAACTTGTATAGCTATACTCAGATAAGACAAGATAGACTTTAAAACAAAGATTGTAATAGGTGACAAAATGGAGTTATTATTCATAAAGATAAGTGGTCAATCCAAAAGAGGATATACCACTTGTAAACATTTTTGCACCCACCGTAGGAACACCTTATATATTTATATAAGGCAAATATTAACAGATCCAAAGAGAGAAATAAATGGCAACAGATTAATAGTAGGGGACTTTAATACTCTATTTACTTAAATGGATAGATCATCCACACACAAAGTCAATGAATAAACAGCGTTAAATGACACATTAGCCTAGATTAACTTAACAAATATATAAAAAGCACGCCATCATAAAACAAAATACATTCTTCTCAAATGCAAATATTATACTTTCCAGGATATGTCATATCTTAGGCCACAAAACAAGTCTTACTAAATTTAAGAGGAATGAAATCATATCAAGTATCTTTTCCAACCACAATGGTAGAAAAACTAGAAAGTTATTACCTGAAGAAAACTGGAAAATTCACAGATGTGTGGAGATTAAACAAAATGATACTGAACAACCAAAAAGTCAAAGAAGAAATCAGAAGAAAAATTGAAAAGTACCTTGAGACAAACAAAAGTGAAAATATAACATGCCAAAATCTGTGAGATGGAGCAAAAGCAAGCTTCCCTTGTAGCTCAGTCAGTAAAGAATCTGCCTGCAGTGCAGGAGACCCGGGTTCGATCCCTGGGTTGGGAAGATCCCCTGGAGAAGGGAATGACAACCCACTCCAGTTTCCTTGCCTGGAAAATCTCATGGACAGAGAAGCCTGGTGGGCTGCAGTCCATCAGGTCGCAAAGAGTCCGGCATGACTGAGCAACGAAAACTTACTTATTTACTTAAGAGGAAAGTTTGTAGCAATAAATGCCTACTTTAAGAAACAAGAAAAGTCTCAAATAAATAACCTAGTTTTACATATCAAGGAACTAGAAAAAGAAGAAGAAAGCCCAAAATTAGTAAAACAAATAACAAAGGTTATAGCAGAAATAAATAAAAGAGACCAAAAGGAAAAAAAAAAAAAAAACAAAGGAAATGATCAATGAAATTAAGAGGTGGTTCTTTGAAAAGATAATTAATATTGAAACGCCTTTCACTAGACTCATAAAAAGAGAGTGGGAAGAGAAAACACAAATAAAATCAGAAATTAGAGAGGAGATGTTACAACTGATATCACAGAAACATACAAAGAACCATAAGGGACTGCTATGAACAATTATACATTTGCCCTTAATTCTAATAAGCATCCAAGAAAACTAAGCAAAGGAGTATTTTATTAGATACTATTTCAAGGTTATCCAACCAGGAAAAATAAAATGTACTATAACCCATAAGAGGAAATTAGAGTAACCTGTGAGGATAGGCAAATTACTAGTAGCCGACCTGAGACTAAGGTCAACAAGTTGTCAGACGAACCAGACATAAATGCAATGGAACAGTGTTGTTTTGACTAAAGGTAAATGTGGGATAAAATGGATACAGGTTGTCTGCAGGTGTCATGGGTTCCAATATGCTCTTATACAGCATGCAAAACAAATTCTTTTGAGTTTTCAAAGGTGAATATGTTATCTTTGCAATTCAGGAATTATTAATATTTGGAGAAGGCAATGGCAACCCACTCCAGTACTCTTGCCTGGAAAATCCCATGGATGGAGGAGCCTGGTAGGCTGTAGTCCATGGGGTCGCTAAGAGTCGGACATGACTGAGTGACTTCACTTTCACTTTTCACTTTCATGCATTGGAGAAGGAAATAGCAACCCACTCCAGTGTTCTTGCCTGGAGAATCCCAGGGACGGGAGAGCCTGGTGGGCTGCCGTCTATGGGGTCACACAGAGTCGGACACGACTGAAGTGACTTAGCAGCAGCAGCAGTAGCAATGCTGCAGGAACCAGCGATCAAATTGCCAACATCCACTGGATCATCAAAAAAGCAAGAGAATTCCAGCAAAACATCTATTTCTGCTTTATTGACTATGCCAAAGCCTTTGACTGTGTGGATCACAATAAACTGTGGAAAATTCGAGATGGGAATACCAGACCACTGGACCTGCTTCCTGAGAAACCTATATGCAGGTCAGGAAGCAACAGTTAGAACTGGACATGGAACAGACTGGTTCCAAATAGGAAAAGGAGTACGTCAAGGCTATATATTGTCACCCTGCTTATTTAACTTCTATGCAGAGTACATCATGAGAAACGCTGGACTGGAAGAAGCACAAGCTGGAATCAAGATTGCCGGGAGAAATATCAATAACCTCAGATATGCAGATGACACCACCCTTATGGCAGAAAGTGAAGAGGAACTAAAAAGCCTCTTGATGAAAGTGAAGGAGAAGAGTGAAAAAGTTGGCTTAAAGCTCAGCATTCAGAAAATGAAGATCATGGCACCTGGTCCCATCACTTCATGGGAAATAGATGGGAAACAGTGGAAACGGTGTCAGACTTTATTTTTCTGGGCTCCAAAATCACTACAGATGGTGATTGCAGCAATGAAATCAAAAGACGCTTACTCCTTGGAAGAAGTTATGACCAACCTAGATAGCATATTGAAATGCAGAGACATTACTTTGCCAACAAATGTCCATCTAGTCAAGGCTATGGTTTTTCCTGTGGTCATGTATGGATGTGAGAGTTGCACTATGAAGAAAGCTGAGCGCTTAAGAATTAATGCGTTTGAACTGTGGTGTTGGAGAAGACTCTTGAGAGTCCCTTGGACTTCAAGGAGATCCAACCAGTCCATTCTAAAGGAGATCAGTCCTGGGTGTTTTTGGAAGGAATGATGCTAAAGCTGAAACTCCAGTACTTTGGCCACCTCATGCGAAGAGTTGACTCATTGGAAAAGACTCTGATGCTGGGAGGGATTGGGGGCAGGAGAAGAAGGGGACGACAGAGGATAGGATGGCTGGATGGCATCACTGACTGGATGGATGTGAGTCTGGGTGAACTCCGGGAGTTGGTGATGGACAGGGAGGCCTGGTGTGCTGCGATTCATGGGGTCGCAGAGTCAGACACGACTGAGTAACTAAACTGACCTGAACTAAATGCTACAGTTCTTAAAATTCTGTGAAACTTTTTAAAATAAAGAAAATCATCTTATTTCCAAATTTCTGATTCAGAATATTCAGAGGGTGAGAACCCACCATATATACTTTTGATAAGTTTCACAGATGGCCCAGAGAACTACAAGTTTAGAAGTATAAGTTTAACTTTAAAAATGTTGTTCATGTCAATTTTATCTTTACTAGAGTATTTGCCTTGGGATTCTGTGCCAATGTCACAAACTGAAAGTTAGGAGACAGATTATATATACTTAGGAATGCAATTCAAGTAACATTGGTTATTGTGACTAGGATACAACCCACTGCCCCTGCTTCAGGAGCTCTTATTGTAAACTTTGCCAGAAAAAGAGGTATAATGCTCATCTTTTATTTCTCTCCATTTTGAGGTTATATTCTTAGCTTTCATTAGTAGAGTTTTCTACAGGAAGAATATTTTCTCCATGCAAAATATCTCCCTTTTCCCCATTCTTAGAAATTTTCTGCAATTAATAACCAAAACTTTGCTTTGATTTTACTGTGATTTATTTTACGTTTCTGGAGTGTGATTGGTATGACCTCTGCATCTGATTAATATTTTAAGGAAGGTCATGAGTCTCTGTCTCAGAGATGAAGTATAACTTCACATAATCTCCAAATTTTCTGACCTGATGTTTATGTCTTCAATTGGTTTCCTAGTTTTTAAATTTGATTATATTAATATGCATAAAATATTTCAGGTACTAATGATATTATCTTTGAGAACTGCATTTAGATCACATAAATAAGTACTCTAAAAATGGTATTTTGTAAAGGCATTTTGTGAAAACACCACCCTCGTTTTCACTTATGGTGCTCTCTTGCTCATGACCATCTTAAATCCTTAAGGAAGCATTTACCAACACTTCTCATAGGAAAGACTTGCCATGGAGAAATAGTAACATAGACGCCAACTCCTCCAAAGCCAATGCTTGTTGATGCTTGCTCCCTGGCTGGCAAAAGAACCTTTTGCACAAATGCTAAGAGATTTCTTGGCTCCACTATGTACTATAATTCACCCTGTTATGGAGGAAAACAGCTGTTTTGTGATCATGGTCTGGACATTTTCCATATTGGCATACTGAGTTAAAATCCCAACTTGCCTCTCAGCACTGCAGTTCAGTCTCTAGGCTATTGGATAATGAATGAAGGAGAGAATCCTTGAACTTTCTCTTTCAATTCATTGCCTTTGATTGTCCTCTATAACTTATAGTATGTTTTGTTATTTATCAATAGCTAAACTTGTAGCAGTACATTAAAATATCCCTTGAAATTTTACATTTCAAAATCAAGATACTCAAAAGTATTAGTTGCTCAGTCATCGCTGACTCTTTGTGACCCCATGGGCTGTAGCCCACCATGCTTCACTATCCATGGAATTCTCCAGGCAAGAATACTGGAGTGAGTAGCCATTCCCTTTTCCAGGGGATCTTTCCAACCCAGGAATTGAACCCATGTCTCTTCATTGAAGGCAGAGTCTTTATTATCTGAGGCACCAGAGAAGCCCCACAAACATTTTAAGCAAATATCCTTGACTGCAGTTCATGGAAACATATAACTTCATTGGTACATGATGACACCTTAACCCCAAACCATGTATAAAGCTCAGACACTGGTGTCAGTACTTAGTTTGCATGCAATCTGAAGTCTACAAATGACTCTCGAGTTATCACATATTTGTAATGTACCCAAACACAGACTGCTTCAAAAGAAATATCACTGAGAATTCCCTTACCTCCACAAATGTAAAACCTCATAAAATAAAACTGCATTTTAAAGTTTTACCTTAAAGGGTTTTAACATCAAGAACACAAGACCCTTGAGAATCTTGTAAAATTATTCTCCAGAATAACACAATCACATATCCTGAAACAATTCACATGGAGTAATCCATTTGAAATTCAGATAATAACCTCATATTCTCTTAATAATGGTAGGTACATTAAAAAGGAAAAGAACATAATGAGACACACTGGGAAGAACAAAGAAATCACTTCCTACTGTAGAGATGCATCAATTTCCAGATGCCTTTGGATACTGTTGTGAGATTTCACTAATATAACCATTATACAATGGAACAATCCACTAATAACTCACTAAGGATCATTAAACTTCATTTAAGGCAGTTAGTGGTTTATCAAAGGGACAAAAATATTAATTCCATCTCCAAATGGACTCACAGGGCATGAAGATTCTCAAATCTGTCATCCTGGTTAGGAAGACATGTGCATGCATATGCATTTCCATCACTGGGCGTAAGTAACGGTCATTCCATTTAAAGGGCAAAATTTACATTCTGCCCTAGTTTCTCTAGTACTCAATGTCTAGGTTTGTTTATAGGAAGATAATGTTACCAAGCCATTATCAATAAACCATGATGTACTGAAGAATACCTACAAATTTTAAGAGTGTTAAATACTTCCCTGTACTTTCAGATATGGACAAAGAAACAGGACACATATTTCTTGCAAATTGTGAATCGTCATTTTTCCCCAGGATTCAAAATACAGGTCATAATATTGCATGTTAGTAAGAGAAAGGGGTAAAAGGATTTTTATCATCTGATGAAGTTTTCAGGGGAAGCAGTTACACAGAAAAGATTGGAGTAGACTACAATCAACCTCAGATAAGGCGATGGCACCCCACTCCAGTACTCTTGCCTGGCAAATCCCATGGACGGAGGAGCCTGGTGGGCTGCAGTCCATGGGGTTGCGAAGAGTCGAACACAACTGAGTGACTTCACTTTCACTTTTCACTTTCATGCATTGGAGAAGGAAATGGCAACCCACTCCAGTGTTCTTGCCTGGAGAATCCCAGGGACAGGGGAGCCTGGTGGGCTGCCGTCTATGGGGTCGCACAGAGTCAGACACGACTGAAGAGACTTAACAACAACAGCAACCTGGAACCAGAGAGGGGGTTCCATGGGAGCTACGCAGTTATAGAAACACAAACATTTCCTTGTCTATGTGCACAATAGCCAATTTCAGACACATATTCTAAATCCCATCTCCAATACCTGAAAAAGAATACGATCAATGAAGAAATGGGTATATATCTGGAATAAAAGTGCCACTGATTCTTGAAGAAGGCATAGAATGAGACACAGTTCACTAGTTATCAATGTTTAAATCATTTTTTAAAAATTTACTTTGCTGGCATTTATTTTGTGATGAAAGAATTTTCCTTAACAGTCTACTGCATGAAAATGAAATAGATATTAAAAGACAATTATTTCATGAAAATTATTTACAAAATACTTCACATTCATTAACAAAACACTTTACAACAGAATAAATATTTTATGTAATGGCTTTGTCAGTAGGAATGGTTCCATTAATTACATTATATAAAGTGAAAATTCTTTTTCGCTTTTGTTGGTTTAATATGCTTTGTTCTCTAAAATTCTTTGTCCTTCTTAGAAAGGTCTTTGTATCCTGTTCCTGAAAATATATCACTTTAAAAGAAGATCTGAAAATGCATGTATGCCTAACATAAAATATCTACTGCTAAGGTAAAACAAAAAAAATAATAATAGTAATAATGTACTTGTAGCTCTTCAGCTCCCAACATGAGCCAATGTTCGAGAAAAGAAATGTGTTTGCTTTATACAATACTATTCACAACCAAATTATCCCAAAGTGCTTTACAAAGTAATTAGTTGGAGGCTAGTATGAGAGTATGTAGGCAAACACAGGAGCCATTAAGACACTCAGCAATAGCTCACACACTGCTTTGGACATTAGAACCTGTTTTATTGAGAGTGGAGATGTTAGTTCAATTACAGAGTAATTTAATAGAATAATTGGAATTCCTCTGGGTCTGGTAAGTTTTACAGATCATCAAAAATGATACGCTAACTTCATACTTTTTCCATTTCTAAAAATATCCAAGTGTGAATTAAAAACATATATTTCCCCTCAGGTAATTTAGTTAAAAGAAATCATTGCTATGAGGATGAATTAGAAAAACACATGATTCTTTCCAGAAGATACTTTATAAATTTGGTAAAGAGGTATTATTTCACAAATTCTTTTCTTTATTTTCTCCAGTTGACAAACATTTTCCTTGCTTTTCCCCGAGCTTTGTTTATGCAAGTGTTCACCCAAAAATCCTTTTCTCTTTTCTCAATATTTATTCCCCACTTTTCAAGTCACTGTCTTTTCTTCTCCCATGAAAAATTCCCCAAATGAAACACCCACCTTTCTGATTTTACAGTATATATTTCCTGTATTTCACACTTGGCTTTGGTTCACGTTATTTTTTAATTTTTCTTTATATTTCAAGAATAAGACCCACAAGGACAGCAAAGATGTCTATAATTTCACTTATTTCCAGTACCGTGAGTAAGGTTTAGGTATGTGATGAGATATATGGCTTCCAAAGTTCATGTTGATAGCGGTCTGAAGGATATATTGGCAGGAGCTTTTCTAAGAAAGCCTTGCGCCATGATGGAGCCATTAACAATCAGTCAAGTTTCTGGCTTCTACTTTTTTTCTTTTTTACCACTCTTGGTTTCTTCCTCATTTATCCATGTTCCAAATTCCTTTGATCAAGGGGTCCCCTTTAGACACCATTTCACCCATAAACAACCACTTACAGGAGGATATGGTGACATAACGGCTGATCTTTTCAGCATTTCGAGCATCAAAGACAACTGAGCAGGCCTAGCTCAGCAACTGTCAGCGCATTCCTTACCTTCTGCTGGTCCTCATGTTACTACCCCAGCTGGCCCTTCTTTCTCAGCAGGAGGAAGGCAAAATAACAGAAAAAGTGAAAATGAAAGTCGCTCATTCATGTCAGACTCTTTGCAACCCCACGGACTATACAGTCCATGGAATTCTCCAGGCCAGAATACTGGAGTGGGTGGCCTTTCCCTTCTCCAGGTGATCTTCCCAACCCAGGGATCGAACTGGTCCTTCTTTCTCAGCAGGAGGAATGCAAAATAACAGAAGGTAGAATGAATTATAGAATAAAAGGGGGGATGGAATTTTTACCTAAAATACAAAACAATTCTAAGTCCTTCACTCTTCACTCTAAAACTAGTCTCTGTTCCTTGAAGTTGAATGTGCACAGAGTTGAATGTGCACAGAGGCCCTGGTTTGAGTTTTCACTCAATAAAAGTTGTAAAATCAACATTTTCTGTTAGGCAGAACTATGCTTTGTCAGTTTGGAATTTTTTTCACCATTTTTGTCTTGTGCAGGTGATCACTTTGGAAGTTTCTTTGGCCACCAGAAATTTCTTAGTAACAGATGCAACCTATTATCACCAAAACTAGATAAGTGCCACTGAACAATCTGTAAGGTAGAGGCTAGTTTCATTTCCGTGGTTACTGCCTATACCTCTGAAATCCATGTGACTCACTAAGAAACCCTGTCCCAGGCCAGAATACAACCTGTGCTATGCTGTGTTTAGTTGCTCAGTCATGTCTGACTCTTGGCAACCCCATGGACTGCAGCCTGCCAGGCTCCTCTGTCCATGGGGATTATCCAAGCAAGAGTACTAGAGTGGGTTGCCATGCCCTCCTCCAGGGTATCTTCCCCAAATAGGGATCAAACCCAGGTCTCCTGCATTGTAGGCAGATTCTTTACCACCTGAACCACTAGGGAAGCCCAAGAATACAACCTATCACATTTCAAAGAGGAAACCAGTTGCCTAGAATGAACAGGTACATCCCAGCCACCCAGGGAATATGGAAGCTACATGATACTATAAGTGTCTCTTCTTTACCAGGGGCAAAAACCCAACCCAAAAAAGTTAATTTAAAAATGACTTTACTAGTTCATGTACAGAATAAATCAGGTTCCAACTTGCCAACATCCAGGAGCTCACATACTGTTACCAGGACTTGATCTCTCTCACTTAGCTCTGCATTTTTTTATGTTGGATACATTCTTTGATAGGAATTCCCTTTGTGGTCCCAAAAGGGATGCAATGACTTCAGTTTTATATCCTCTAATTCAAACTCTATAGTCCCAGTGGGTATATAATTACAACTCACTAGTTCTGACTGAGTCAGTCACCTCTCCTTTAAACAATTACTCTGGCCAAGAGAAAGCAATGCCTAATTCCAGAAGTGGGAAAGGAGTCAACAACCATCAAATCAGCAAGAGTGAAAGTAGCAGAAGGGTTGTTCACTGAGGGAAATACGGGTGCTCCTTGGGAGGAAAAGGGGAAATATATAATAAATGGCCAAAAACTGTAAATGACTTCTACACTATAAACAGGAAAACTTCTTTCTTGTTTCACTAAGTGCTTATTACAATACCAATAACATTCTTTGTGACATAATTTCCACCCATTTCCCTTCAGGTGGATTTTGGATGAAAATGTGCATATATATTTAGATTTATTTACATATATGCAGGTTTATCTTTATATGCAGATATTTATAAAATAAGTATATATACTTAATAGAAGTTGCTCAGTTGTGTCCAACTCTTTGGGACCCCATGGACTTGTAGCCTACCAGGTTCCTCTGTCCATGAGATTTTCCAGGCAAGAGTATTGGAGTGGGTTGCTGTTTCCCACTCCAGGGGATCTTCCCAACCCAAGGGTTGAACCCGGGTCTCCCACATTGCAGGCAGACACTTTGTCATCTGAGCCACCAGGGATACTTAGGGCACATTATGAATCACTAATGGTACTTTGTCAGCTAATCTAAGTTCTTGAAGTTTTGTGTGACCAACCCCCTCTACAATAGGCAAAATAGTGTCTCTCATTTGGGTTAGTGTTTCATAATAGTTGAGAATTCATATCAAGATACTTCTCCCAACTTTACAATTCATTTATTTATTGAAATTATTTATTGAGCATTTATTTTGTGTCTGACAATATGTTAGTTGCTAAAGATATAATGAACTGCAGAGACAGAAACTACCTTCATGAAATTTAAGAAGGGTGGGATATGACCAGATTTGCATTTTGAAAAGATTACTCTCATTGAACATATGTAGGGAGACTAGTTAGGAGGCTGCTGCTGCTGCTGCTGCTAAGTCGCTTCAGTCGTGCCCGACTCTGTGCGACCCCATAGACGGCAGCCCACCAGGCTCCCCCGTCCCTGGGATTCTCCAGGCAAGAACACTGGAGTGGGCTACCATTTCCTTCTCCAATGCATGAAAGTGAAAAGTGAAAGTGAAGTCGCTCAGTCGTGTCGGACTCTTTGCGACCCCATGGGCTGCAGCCTACCAGGCTCCTCTGTCCATGGGATTTTCCAGGCAAGAGTACTGGAGTGGGGTGCCATTGCCTTCTCCAGTTAGGAGGCTACTTACTGTATTTATATTAGTGCAAGTGGGAGATAAACCTAAGTTTAACTTGAGCAGAAACACATGAAATGGAGTAAAGACATAAGAATAGATAAAAAATTGAATATGAATTACGGACAACTTGCCAAAGGCTAAGAATGGAAGCTGAGGTACCGTGGGATTTTAATGTTACTTCCTATGTATTTGACATACAAAACTGCATAGCTCCCATTCTCTCTAATAAGGAACACTGAAAGAGGACCAGGTTTGATAGATGCTGAATATTTTTACCTTTCCTATGACACTGTGTCTTGCATTTTACTTAGTTCTGGGCCTATATTATCCCAAACATAATATTATTGCTCTATCCAGTGAGAGATCAAATTTCATCTTTACCCTGGAGCAATCACAATATCTGGCCCAAGTAGTACTTATTTATTGTTTTCAATTCACTTTTATGGAGTGGCTGAATAAATGAATAAGCCAATATATAGCCATATATCACAGTGCCTATAAATAGAGTATCACATTATACTTCTTTTGATTCACCATTTTCTTCATTAGGAATTCTCTTGAACTCCTGTGGAACTTGAACAAAATCATAACTATCTTTAAAAATATAATCAGATTTACAATTGTTTGCAATAATTTATACCACTTTTAGAGAAAGTTTTTATTTATTTTTTTCTAACTTTATTGAGATATAATTGACATATATCACTGTACAAATTTAAGGTGGATAGCATAATGATGTGACTTATATATACTAATAAGTTTAGCTAGCATGCACTATCTCATATAGACAGGAAGTTTTGAATCAAACGAGAGGGCAAGGGAATTGTATTGGTAAATATGACATACAGATAAGCAACCATTTGTGTCTTTTCTCTTGTTTAAAGTTAGGGAAGGCTACGTCAGAAAGGCTAGTTTCAAAATTTAATATCTTTTCTCTCCTCCTCCCCTACCCTAGCATGAAGACCTACATTAAGTAGAAAATAATGAACAGTAAAACTAAAAAACAAACAAAAAACCCTCAAAACCCCAGGCAATGGAAAAATAAATAGGGATGTACATTCTCCAAGTTATAAGGCACTTAGATTTTATCTGAAAAATGGTCATTTGGGAACCTTTGTTCTCTTTGCCTCTGAACCCCCAAAAGTACTTATATTCTAAACATTCATCTGACTTCATAAGTGCCTTTTAAGTGATCATCTATTATAGCATTAAACTAAATTACCTCTTCTTTTGCTGTTTAGCTTTTCAAACAGCTGTCATGTTTGAGTCATATCTAAGCCTTCAAGTTCCAGGACTACCTTGATCATCTTTGTCTGATCCCATCCCTTAACTTGTGCTAAGCATAGTCAGTAGTAATATGATTTTGGTTAACTTACACATTAACTGTCATATTAATTTATTAAGTAGTTCCTATTTCTTCAGAGGTAAATAGTAGCCTTTAGAATGTGAATAAAGAACATATTCTCTCTGACAATGCTTTTCCCGCCATTTCTACTTTAATGTTCTTCCTGAGTTAGAATTATTTCCAATCAAAAGTGATTTCAACTCAATCATAAATCTCCCATATATCTTCAGAGGGAATGGTTCCTAAAGCACACCCGCAGGGTTATTTTTTAATCTTCTGATCTTGTAATCACTAGAGCTCAAATAGTTCCCAAGTTACTCTATAACCTTTAGACAAGCATTGATTTATTTTCTGAGTTTCATCTTGCCAGACCTCTCATTTTAAAGATTGCTTCAGAAATGAGATCTGTGTTACCTTAACACTGGTTCTTTTCTGGATGCACGTCCTGCTGTTAACTGAATACATGACAGAAACACTGGAGACATATACAGGGCAATTTCTATGCTAACCATTAAAAGGACCCTGATAAATTTTTCCTCTCAATATTACCTTGGATAAAATTGCACTCTGTGTGTGTGTGTGCTAAGTTGCTTCAGTCATGTCTGACTCTTGTGGCCTCATGGACTGTAGCCTGCCAGACTCTTCTGTTCATGGAATTCTCCGGGCAAGAATACTGGAGTGGGCTGCGATGCCCTCCTCCAGGAGATCTTCCTGACCCAGGGATCTAACTCACATCTCTTATGTCTCCTGCATTGGCAGGTGGGTTTTTTACCACTAGTGCCATCTGGGAAGCCCAAAATTGCACTCCAGTCCTGGGCTAAAAGAATTGCAACATTTCCTAATGGAAATCCAATGGTCCAGTGTCTCTCAGTCCTTTCTCTGCCTTACATTAAGAGAAGAATTATAAAAATTTGCATGGTGTACCTTTTTCCCAGAGATTCTGAATTTAATTGGCCTGGAGTAGTGCCTGAATTAGTGATAACAAAACCCAGCCAGGCTTGAGAAGCATGCTACATTAGTCAATAAAATAAATAAAATTATTTATTAGTCAATAAAATAAATAGAAATAAATCTAAAGACATATGTTCAAATCTTTTATAACTCTATCAATAATTATCTTGTGAATTGAGGTGAGTCATTTCATGTTTCCAAGTTTCATCTTGCCATGCCTCATATTTTTTCACCTATAAAATAAAAAGTTGGGCAAGATGATTAATCCTTTATTCGGTCAACAAATTAAATCATTTAAATTCCAGACCTACTAAGTTCCATGTTGGATATAACCAATATAAACCAGTCACTGATTCTGGTCCCTTGGTTTTTTAAAAAGTGGCTATCATAGCCAGCAATTTATTTTCACTTACAATTAAATTCTTACTAAAATAAAATTTTAAATCAACAAAAATGTTATGAACTGCTACTCAAAACATTCTACCTTTCACCTTTCTGCTTATAGGTAATTGCTTAAGTAAAATGTTATGTTGCTCTGAAGGACTTGTGCAAATTGAGGTCAGAGTTGATTTGTTATATTGTAATCACCCTATATAAGTTTAATTCAGTTCAGTTGCTCAGTCATGTCTGATTCTTTGCAACCCCATGAATCGCAGCATGCCAGGCCTTCCTGTCCATCACCATCTCCCAGAGTTTACTCAAACTCACATCCATCCAGTTGGTAATGCCATCCAGCCATCTCATCCTCTGTCATCCTGTCTTCCTCCTGCCCCCAATCCCTCCCAGCATCAGAGTCTTTTCCAATGAGTCAACTCTTCGCATGAAGTGGCCAAAGTACTGGAGTTTCAGCTTTAGCATCATTTCTGCCGAAGAACACCCAGGGCTGATCTCCTTTAGAATGGACTGGTTGCATCTCCTTGAAAACCAAGGGACTCTCAAGAGTCTTCTCCAACACCACAGTTCAAAAGCATCAATTCTTCAGCGCTCAGCTTTCTTCACAGTCCAATTCTCACATTCATACATGACCACTGGAAAAACCATAGCCTTTACTAGATGGACCTTTGTTGGCAAAGTAATGTCTCTACTTTTCAATATGCTATCTAGGTTGGTCATAACTTTTCTTCCAAGGAGTAAGCGTCTTTTAATTTCATGGCTGCATTCACCATCTGCAGTGATTTTGGAGCCCCAAAAAATAAAGTCTGACACTGTTTCCACTGTTTCCCCATCTATTTCCCATGAAGTGATGGGACCGGATGCCATGATCTTCATTTTCTGAATGTTAAGCTTTAAGCCAACTTTTTCACTCTCCACTTTCACCCTATATAGTCTCATCATATTTGGACAAAATGAAGTGAATCACAGCAAGCTTTACTTTAGTTGAAGAAATAAATAATAAGACAAAGCTACAGCCTGGGAGATTGGAGGTCAGGCATGTGGGTTGATGATATTTAGGGCAAAATGAGAAACTATACCATCTTGTCTAGTCCTAGTCTGGGAAAATCTGTAGGCATGATTACCCAAATATGTATACCTATGGCTGATTCAAGTTGAGGTTTGACAGAAAACAGCAAAATTCTATAAAGCAATTATCCTTCTATACAATTTTTTAAATTAATTAATTAAAAAAAAAGTCAAGCCATTGGTGTCTTAATGTTCCATCATATAAGATGATATCCTGCCCAAGACCTGATTACCCAGATCTGGTGGGTCTTCTGCATACACTTTACCCATCCTGCTTCTTATATGTATTCCAAAAAGGAGTAGAATCATTCATACTCCCATTACCCCACTTTTAAAGAACTTTTTTGTCACTTTATCATCTAGCTTTTAATTGTGATAATATTCCCAGCAACCACTCAACTTTCTTTTATGTTTTAACTACCACTGAAGCCAAGAAATGTTTTGCCTTTGTCTTTCATTTGCCTTTCTTTGCTTTCTCCCAAACAGAAATGTAGACCTCTGAGGTTTATTGCATAAAACATTCCAAATGTCCTACTTTATAAGTTATGAACTGTTTTGTGTATATATACACAGATATTTGAACACTACTGATTTTGATTGATTCCCTATTATGAGCCCCAGTGATTTTCCTCTACAGTGTCTTGCTCTATTATTTAACTCTTTGGATTCAGTTTGTGGCCTGACTATTATTTGGAGTAAAAGAAAATTAGCAATTTGGGGCAATTCTATATCGCATTCACTCTGCAGAGCAGACTGAATATATTTTTAGGCACTGCATGTTTATAACCTAATTTTCCCTCATTACTTTACAGAGGTGACCTTGTTCTAATACCTTCGGCACCTGATGTTATAAAAGTGAAATTCTTTTCAAACCTGCTCTGTTAATGTGTTCCTGCTCAGAAACAAATGCAAGATAACATTAACATTCCTGCCACAAAATACCTGCTAATTTGCTTGCAGTGAAGATAGAAAGCTTTTCATTACATATCACAAACTTCATTTATGTAGAATGAGTCACCAGGCTTGCTGAAAAGCCAATGAGCATCTAATCTCTAATGCTGCCTTCAGCTCTAACATCAATCCTCCTAGTTTAACTCATCTTTTATCAGCTATTCAGTCTTCCTTTCCTTTCTTTCCTTTTTTTTTCAGTTTCTATCCTGTTACAAAATTGTGTTGTTCATCTATCAAAACAACTTTGATTTATGCTTTTTTAATATTACAACTTCACAGGAAACACACACACACACAGAGGAATGTACTATTTTCTTATTAAGGTCAGAATGAAATCTATGCAACAGAAAATGAACAACTTGGTTTCAAACAAATGATGACATTATTAAGTTCATAAAAGTTGCATTCCTGATCTTAAATTCTGCTTGATATGTGTTCCTCCATGTTAAATTTCTCTTGAAAATGATCTGCACAGACATGTACAGATTAATATGTATCTCCAGGCACAAATGAAAAATAAAAAAAAGAGGCTTTCAATGCTTTGGTTATTCTAAATGTATTAAGCCAATGGCATTTCGACTGTGGTTATCCTATTAAAATCATACCCTTATGACATCCTAACACCGGCAGAGTCTTCTGTTAGTCTTTCAGAATTTTCCTGAAGATTAACCCTGGAGATCTACTTTGTGTCAATCTTGGATCATTTCCGTAGGAGGGGGAAAAAAATGTGCTTCATATATCATACTTAGCTGTCAACTTTCATTAAACATGTTTAATGGATATTCTTATTAGATATAAAATCCCCCAAGAGTTCTAGGGCTGACTAAGAATGAACTCTTTTGCAGAGGCAAAATTGGTAGCAAGTTAAATTGAGTTTAATGATCTTGAAGGCGAAAAGTCAATAAAAGTCAGGCAAAGAATGTTTAGGTAGAAGACTAGAGATACTCTATCACTTTGTCTTGGTAACATACAATGCAAAAGTAAGAGGAATTTCTTTTTTCTTTTCTCTTCTTTCTTTCCTTTTAAACACCAAAGACATTTTATCCTTCTCCACAGACTAACACAGAGGCATGTCCTTGCTGTAAGCGGCAAAGCCGGAGGTCATTATGCCTAATTTGTGGTACCCTAGGCCCCAATAGGTCTTCAGAGCATCCTGATGAAAAACACAATGTTAAATGGAGCTCCAGAGAGAATTCTTCCTAGGATGAAGACTAGTCTTATTTGTCTGCTGAAAAAGCACTCACCTCTCTGTAGTGTGACTACTCCATGTGATTAAAAATAAAGTGAAGATCAGGGTTCAGATTAAGCCAAAGGAATGAAAGAATGTGGAACTCATTTCCCACAATGAACACCTCAAAAACACACCTACCTGTGGAACAATTCTAACAGAAGTCTAAGTGGAAACTTGGCAAAGGATTCTTATACAACCAAGGCTGTAAGTAAGATGCATATGTCAATGGGTATGAAGGGAATAAAAGTGATTACATTAGGACCCATGTCCCTGGGAGGGGACTCTGAGGAAACGGAAGTTAACATGGAAGGACATCTACCCTGGGGAGCAAGCAATACAAGCCACAGGTAGGGCGCCCCAATCCTGGGGTTCTGTGCAGGGAAGACAAGCTCTCTCGTCTGGTTGGGGGACCACTGAGACACAACTATGGAAAAGACTCTATTGTGGGACACGGAGGTGACCTTGTCCCAGGGTGGAGCCTGGGGGGTGGGGGGGCAGCAGTGGCCATGCTTGGTGCTTACAGAAGCATCACATCAGAAACAGCCTAGGTCTCTGATGGCAGCCACTCCACCACAACTCACCCCAAATACATGGCAGGAGGCCATGCAGGCCCACTTGCCATCGAGTGATTCCACAATAGGGTACGGGTAGAGAAGACAGGGCCAGGGATTGGTTGTGAGAGGAAAAGGGAACTTGCCCCCCAAACTGACTCTGAGTAGAGCCACACATGTCTGGATAAATCTGCGGTGGCCTGCCAAGCTAACAGTCCATATAAGCTGTTTTCTCTGCAGAAGTTTGGCAGGCCAGGGAGTATCATGATGTATTCAAAGTGCTGAAAGGGGAAACTCTGCAACCTAGTATACTTTACTCAGAAAGATTATCAAGTAGAACAGAAGAGATAAAGAACTTCTCAGAGAAACAAAAACTAAGAACTCATCAACATTAAACCTACTCTGAAATGTTAAAGGGTCTTCTGTAAGTGGAAAAAAAGTAAGAATCTATAGAAAAGGCAAAATCCAACTAGTAGTATAAACTATAAAAACACTGAATCACTATGTTGTACACCTGAAACTAATATTGTAAATCAACTATATGTCTATAGTTGTCCACATATAACATAAAAATAAAAAAGTCCACAAATAACAAATGTTGGCATGATGTTAAAAAAGTGAACCCTTCCCCGGTAGCTCAGATGGTAAAGAATTTGCCTACAATTCAGGAAACCTGGGTTTGATTCCTGGATCGGGAAGATCCCCTGGAGAAGGGATTGGCAACCCACTCTAGTATTTTTGCCTGGAGAATCCCGTGGACAGAGGAGCCTGGCAAGCTACAGTCCATGGGGTCACAAAGAGTCAGACATGACTGAACAACTAACACTTCACTTCACTTCCTACACTGTTGCTGAGAATGTAAATTGTGCAGCCACTATGGAAAACAGTATTTAAATTTTTCAAAAAGCTAAAAATAGAAGCATTATTTGACCCAGTAATTCCACTCCTGGGTATATATCCAGAAAAAACAAAAATACCAATTTTAAAAAATACATACACCCAATGTTCATAGCAGCATCATTTACAATAGTCAAGATATGGAACCAACACATGTGTCCATCAGCAGAATAATGGATAAAGGAAATGTGGTGTGTGTGTGTGTGTGTGTGTAATGGCATATCATATATATAATGGAATATTGATCATAAAAGAATGAATTCTGCCTTTTGCAGTAACACGGATAGATCTAGAGAATATTACACTTAGTCAAAAAGATAGAGAAATATGATATTACTTAAATGTGGAATCTAAAAAATAATACAAATGATGATGTATAGCAAAACAGAAACAGACTCACAGATATAGAAAAAAACTAGTAAATACCAGTGGGGAAAGGAAATCTTGGAGGGCCACATTGTGGGCTATGGGTTTCAGATGCACAAACTGCTATGTGTAAGATAGGTAAGAGGCAAGGATGTATTATATAACATAAAAATTATAGCCATTATCTTGTAATAACTTTTAATGGGATATAAACTATAAAAATATTGAATCACTATGTGGTATACCTTAAAGTAATATTATAAATCAACTATGCTTCAATAAAATAAAATTTTTGTTTAAAAATTAAAAAGACATATCAGATAAAGAGTAAATAAAACCACTAGCTGGTACCACCAAGCTAGTGACACTTGCTATATTGGTGACATTCAAGTCACCAATACTAAAGGTTTTGGGATTCTAATCTAGATTTACCTTGGAATATTCACACCTCAAATTATGCTTCTTTTGCCTGGAATTCTTAAAGAGATAGCAATACCAGACCACCTTATCTGCCTCCTGAGAAATCTGTATGCCAGTCAAGAAGCAACAGTTAGAACTGGACATAAAACAACGGACTGGCTGCAAATTGGGAAACGAGTATGTCAAGGCTGTATATTGTCTCCCTGCTTATTTAACTTATATGCAGAGTACGTCATGTGAAATGCTGGGCTGAATGAAGCACAAATTGGAATCAAGATTTCCAGGAGAAATATCAAAAACTCAGATATGCAGATGACACCACCCTTATGGCAGAAAGTAAAGAAGAACTAAAGACCCTCTTGATGAAAGTGAAAGAGGAAAGTGAAAAAGCTGGCTTAAAACTCAACATTCAGAAAACTAAGATCATGGCATCCAGTCCCATCACTTCATGGCAAATAGATGGGGAAACAGTGGCAGACTTTACTTTTTTGGGCTCCAAAATCACTGTACATGGTGACTGCGGCCATGAAATTAAAAGACCCTTGCTCCTTGGAAGAAAAGTTATGACCAACCTAGACAGTATACTAAAAAGCAGAGACATTACTGTGCCAACAAAGGTCCCTCTAGTCAAAGCAATGGTTTTTCCAGTAGTCATGTATGGATGTGAGAGTTGGACTATAAAGAAGGCTGGGCACCAAAAAATTGATGCTTTTGAACTGTGGTGCTGGAGAAGACTATTGAGAGTCCATTGGACTGCAAGGAGATCCAACCAGTCCATCATAAAGGAAATCAGTCCTGAATACTCATTGGAAGGAATGATGCTAAAGCTGAAACTCCAATAATTTGGCTACCTGATGCAAAGAACTAATTCACTGGAAAACACTCTGATGCTGAGAAAGATTGAAGGCAGGAAGAGAAGGCAATGATGGAGGATGAGATGGTTGGATGGCCTCACCACCTCAATGGACATGAGTTTTTGTGTGTTCCGGGAGTTGGTGATGGACAGGGAAGCCTGGTGTGCTGCAGTCCTTGTGGTTGCAAAGAGTTGGACACAACTGAGTTACTGAACTGAACTGAACACACAAAGACTTTCTCAAAAATAATACCTTTAAAGCATTCCTGCTTCTTGTCAGCTCTAGTAAGTATACTGAAATAATCATATCCTTAGTTTTTCCAAATTTGCATTCTCCCCTAAGACTCCAAGTTTTCCCAACATTCAATTATTCATTTACTCCACATCAGCAAATTATTAGATAGGACAGAAAAACATTTCTGAACATTCAATTTTGTTCATTATTCATCTACTTACAGCGGATATTTTTATGCGTAAATGAAAACTACTTCAGTGCTTCTGATGCTGACAAAAATAGGGACTTACTCTGAAGTAATATATAAATGATTTTTGTGTTGAGAATTTTTCTATACCTTTTCTTGTTAAACACTTTCACTTATTTCTGGGCAGTTTTTCAACCCTGAGAAATTTGCATTAAAATTACCAAATAATAGTATGCAACTTATATTAGTACATATTTTCCTGTGTATTTATAAACTCTTATGATCACTATAACAACACTATGAAGAACATATGTGGTCAACTGGTCAGCACTGGGATAAATTGGAAAGAATTTTTATTAATATCTTAGAAGCTCTGAAAACTAGCTGTAGCTTCAATTAAATACTGGTTTGGATAAGTCATATAACCCCTTTGAACTTCAGTTTCTTCATTCAATCATTTGACTAATAAAAACAAACAATGGTTGTCTGTAAATGAACAAAATATAATTTATCCCTTCAAGTTATGATATAATAGATACTCAGATATATACCGAATATATAAAGTTTTTAAGACAGTAAAGAGAAAATTATGTGAGACATATCCTTGGCCAAATGTTGCTTAGATCAAATGAAATAAGAACAAAGAAATTTGAAAATGATACACAGGTTATGTAAGAGCAAAGTATTATCATCAGCATCATCAAAGTATTTGACAAGTATCCCAGGTGTTGTCAGCAGAATGATGTCCCTCAAAGAGTTCCATGTCCTAGTCTTTAAAAGATATCAGTATGTTACCTATTTTTCAAAGGGGGCTTTGAGTTTATGCCTAAAGTGTTTGGGTTGGGGAGAATATCCTGGATTACCTGGGTGGGCCCAATGTTATCATAAGAACCCGCCTGCCAAAGTAGGGGACATGAGGGATGTGGGTTTGATCCCTGGGTTGGGACAATTTCCTGGAGTAGGAAATGGCAACTCAATCCAATATTCTTGCCTGGAAAATCCCATGGACTGTAGGCTACACTCCATAGGGTCACAATGGGTCAGACATAACTGAAGTGATGTAGCATGCATTATAAAATATTAGAATTTTTAAAAATAAATAAATTAGTTATTAGTTTTATGAGCCCACAGATGAGAGTATTTGACAAAGGGAGAGTAGTGATGATGGGGATGTAAAGAGGTGCAAAGACTATAGAGGCTAAAGGCCAGTCTAAGACCAAGAGGAGGTAGGGGACCTCCCTCGTGGTCCAGTGGCTAATACTTTGCACTCCCAATGCAGGGGGTCCAGGTTTGATCCCTGGTCAAGGAAATAGATCCCACATGTAGCAACTAAGACCCAGTGCATAAAAAATGAAACAAAACAGAAGTTAAGAAAAATCCCATGGGGAGGTAATATGCATAGTGAATGGTAAGATTCTCACCCCCACTTCCCACTGCTACTAGAGAATTTCAGTTCTTAACATTTTGTACATATTGGACTCTTATGAAAACTACCCTATGAATAAAGATGTAAGCTTTTTCAAATGATCTGATGACCACTGCAGCAATCACTAGGAAACCAGTGAACAGATTTAAGCTTGGAAATTCCATGAATACTTTAATGGAATCCAAAAGAACAGAGACATCAATTGTAAGAGCTCCAGTTCAAAGACAATGGGGAAAAAAGTGAAAAAGACAATTTTGATAGATTAAAAAAGAAAAGAACTGTTACAATCTGATCATGGTTAGCTAAAGGAGGGAGACAGAATGACCCTAAGATTCCTACCTTGAAGGACAAGGTGGAGAGCCATCATTCACTGAGTAGCAGAAATGGTTTGAATATATCAACTGATTTAATCCTCATGACAATGCTATGAGGTGGTTTGTATCATTGTTCCAGGTTTACTGATGAGTAATCTGAATCTCAAGAGACTAAGTAATTTACCCAAGGTCACCAGTTTAGCTATTAACAGGGCAGATTCAAATTCAGGTGATGTGGCTCTAAAACCATGGTTGTGTTTCTGAGAATAGTGTTCTCAGCCACCGTGCAGTATTTATTTAGAGAATGAGAATAAATTTTATTTTGGACATGTGAGATTATAAGCAAATGAAATGGAATAACTCAATACATTTTCCTGTCATTACAGGAAGATCTCAGAACACTGCTGCCATGTGGAGCAAGGTTGACCCTGACAAACAGTAAATCTAGATACCACTACATTGTTCAGTCAATAGGACATCTTAAAGTTTGCTGAATGTGCTGAGAACTGTAATATTACTTCATTATCACTAAACTATAGCAATTTATAAAGGAATTGGAGATAGAGGTACTTCCCTAGGGACAGTCATGTCATATGGCTATTATAAAAATATAGTTTTAAACAACATCAAACCTAAGTTGCTGCTGCTGCTGCTAAGTCACTTCAGTTGTGTCCGACTCTGTGCGACCCCATAGATGGCAGCCCACCAGGCTCTGCCGTCCCTGGGATTCTCCAGGCAAGAACACTGGAGTGGGTTGCCATTTCCTTTTCCAATGCATGAAAGTGAAAAGTGACAGTGAAGTCGCTCAGTTGTGTCTGACTCTTCGCGACCCCATGGACTGCAGCCTACCAGACTCCTCAGTCCATGGGATTTTCCAGGCAAGAGTACTGGAGTGGGTTGCCATTGCCTTCTCCCAAACCTAAGCAGTATTGTTCAAGTATCTTCATATCACACTAAATATAAGTTCTAAGGGGTCAATAGAAAACTAAATAAATCTCAGTAACAAATTATCTGACTCTATGTGACCTGGATTTTATAAATTAAAAAAATATATATTTTAACAATTGTATTTTACTTCTTAGTGAAGCTGTTCAGTCGTGTCTGACTCTTTGCGACCCCATGGACTACAACCTACAGTCTCCTCCATCCATGGGATTTTCCAGGTAAGAGTACTGATGTGGGTTGCCATTTCCTTCTCCAGGGGATCTTCCCAACCTAGGGATTGAACCCAGGTCTCCTTGCATTGCAGGCAGCCGCGTTAGCATGTGAGCCACCAGGGAAGCAATGTAGGTAAATGCCTCCTTAAGGTTTAGTTACCGAACTATAACTGCTAACAAGTAAAATGACAGATATTAATTCCAATTTAGGTATGAAATTTCTGTCATATAATTAAAGATTTGAAAACTCACATGTAGTCAAGAGAAGCCTCATTACCCACAGGTAGTTGACAAAATGCTTCACCACCTGCATATTGCCTGTTAAATTTAGATCAAGATTGACAAAATAGTTTTTCCTGTGGTGCTCGTATCTCAAAAGCCAAAGCTTCTAAGACTCCCTTACCCTAGTGTGACTTTTTATTTTTATTTTGACAGAAATCTGTCTTCATAGAAGCCTTTAGAACTCTTTTGAAACTTTTTTCTCTATTCTTTTGCTGTTAGGAATTCCACTTCTCAGTTACAACTGCACGGAAACTTTAAGATAACCACAACAAAAACAAAAGCGTGGCAGCAAATTGAATCTGACTTTCTGGCAGCAGAAAGTAACAAAATCTCTCCTTTAAATCCCTCCAGTATTTGGTGAATCTTCTAATCCTAAAGAGTTCTTATTGATTCTTTTTTGTTATAAAATAAATATCATATCTGAAGGACCTTTTTTTTTTTATAAAAGTCTGGAGAGTTTCAGCTACCTTGTTGAGAAGAATTCTGATTCGGAACAAGGAGTCAATACATTAAAAAAAAAAGACTCTGGCCATTTGGAAAAAAACATGAAAATGAATCTTTCATTTCCTTTGAATTTCACATTCAATCAATGTATGGCTTTCTGACATGTGCTATATTTGGTAGAATCTGAGTATATGTCTTAAACAGATTGAGAGAATTCTTAAATATTGAGAACACACTGATTTTAACTCAAAGGTAAACATATATGAATGTAATATATATATATACATATCTATGCATACATACAAACATCTATGCATATATACATACATATATATATGCTTGCTTGCTTTTTACTGTAATTTGTTTTAAATTTAAAATATCAACCATATGTTTAAGTACATTCAGTGCATGTATATTCCTTATGATATGTGCCAATATTTCAGCATTTTCTGTACATGTTAACTATGATTTTCTGAGTTTGAAGTCCTACCTGCTGTTCATTCTGGAAGTTAGAGGATTGTTTTGGGAGCTCTTAGGTGACTCTGCTGCATCTGGGTCACTGAGCTCAGATCCTAGCAGAACAGAATTTTGTTGTTCTCCCAGTGGACTTCTTTTTTAGTGCATGCTGGTTTTAATATTCATTCTCTCCCCAGGGTATAACCGGGTTACACTCCAAGTCCAGCTTAGCACAGTGGCCAGATTTCTGACAGTTTTGAAGATACTGTGGGCTATATTAATGTTTAAAATATGGGTAAAGAGCCACATACAGATCAAGAGAATAAATCCTGGAACTTCATACACACATGAACACACACTCAAAGCCTTTCTGTAGATAAGTCCTCTAAGTAAACCATTAACAATCTGTGATAATTCAAGTGACTTAATTGTTAGAATGTAGTTACTGTTTTCCAGTTTTACCTTCAAGGTTGGCCCATGGCAAAGATCTCAAGGGCAGCACAATAAGGAATCTTGGAGGTATTCACTTCGTTTCTAGTGAAATACTGTTTAATAGAACAAAATTGGAATATATAATGCCTTTATAAATTTTCTCCTAAACAATGGCATTTACACAGCCTAGGGATATTTCTGAAGTAATTAGCTACACCAAAAACAAAATTATTTTTAAAATAGATAGATCCATAGCAAAAAAAGAAAGGCCATTGTTGTTAACAACTACGTAGTCAATTATACTTTGTCAACTATAATTTTTAAATCACCTATTAAAAAGTGAAATAAAATAAGTACTTGGGGGAGCAATGGTAAAGCATTTATTTTAGAAGCGATAGAATTAAAATGCCATGAACCATAAGATTATGACTTCTTTGGATTGCATTTGACAACGCAAAATTTAACAAGTTATGACAATTTTTGGAAAGATGTTGAGAGGTCAGAAAGTTCAATTTTCTGGCTTCGTATGAGACTATACCTAAACTGACTTAGGAGAAATTCTGTTCTCTTAGGAGAGAATTATGTGATCAATTGTAAGAACTGTATGAGGTAAGAAAAAGATATCTCTTTAGTTCTTTCATACTGAGGAAATTTAATATAGAGAATTGATTAAGCAAGTGATAAAAAAAATTTGAATGGCCAAACTGAGTACCATGAAGCAACAGCAGGAAGACATCAACTATTTTTAGGGCAACAGGGACAATCAGAGGAAGTGGTGTAACCAGAGCAAGAGGCTTGCCTAGTGTGCATTAGAATCCACTACTCTGCAGGCAGGAGCTGGAACCATGAAACAGTGGCTTTCTATCAGAACCTGGAACCAATGTGGACACATCATCACTGCTAGAAATGCTGAAGGCAGAACAAGAGAAGGAGAAATACCCACTCACCCCCTTCTTACACTCACCAGTGCCTACAACTTGCTGAATATAACCAGAAGTCTATAGACGTGATTATCTGTGATAGAGAACAAAGCAAGGTAGTTGGAAAAAGAGACTAGAGATCAGATAGCAAATGACCAGCACATGAATTATGAGAAATAAAAAGTTTAAGAATCCTTTGTCCATCCTCTTACCTTTTCCAAACCATTCATAGCCAGAAATGGTTTTGAAAAACGTCTGTGCTTCTGATGAAATAAACGCCTTTATTTATAGCCTGATCACATATTGCAGTGTTCACTGATCTGGTCACCATCCTTTTACAATACTGCTACAGTTGTAAAATTCTTTGGGTGACCTTAATTATTATTTTATTTGACTGGCTATAGAAGCAAAATATTCCTTGTTTTCATGCTTGAGTGGTTATATTCAAGAATGAACAGAAAGAATGATATTGAGATGCCAAGGCAGAAACTTAAAGCACTTGTCTCATCTTCCTTTAAGTATTTAAGTGCTCTGTCTATAGAGTTTTATATTTCTCCTTAGTGTGGAGGATTAACGAATATTTAGTTAATCAAAGCTATTCTCTTTCAATATCATCATCATAAAATCCAATCCACATCCATTCTGCTTAGAACACCATCTTCCATTTTGCATAAATATTTCCAGAATTCCAACTATCCATCTCTGAAATCATGTTGAAAAGATTTATCACCTTTCCAGGGAGGTAATATCAAATTTTACTCATAAAAGTATCACTGACTTTCAATCTCTTTTCTGGTCTATATGTTCTCCTAATTCTTTATGTCTAACTTATTAAGAGTCTATTTTGATAATTTTTTTCTGCTTTTGAAGAGGAAAAGTTAAAATTTTACATAACCTCCTGCTTGTTCTGTCTCTGTAACTCAGCTTGTTCCTTGCAAAATCTGGATCACTTCATAGCCTTGGGAAGTGGGGACTTACAACACTAGCTTATCTCATTCACCCCTGTCCTGCTCTTTACAATTGCCAAGCCTCTGTAATCCTGCTTAACCATGCTTGTCTGTATAAAGGTCAGGCATTCCACCACCTTGTCCTAACCGTTTGTTCCACACACGCCAAACCCCTTGGTTTAAACCAGGCTACTAGCAGCTGGTATTGCCCACTACAGTCTGTCTATAAGAACTCTGTAACCCCTTTGTTTGGGTCTCAGAGCTTGGAGTGTTAACTCCTCTGGGCACACTGGTGGAATAAACCCAAGTTCTCCAACTCTCCGAGTGTGGTGCTTGGTTTCTCAATTACTGGTTTCTGCAACACTTTACGTAATGGTCTTAAGACAATTTTTAGCACTGATAATGTGGTTATTTTCATCCCAGCCAAATCCAATTAATTTTTCAAATAAAACTTCAAGGGACATTATATCAAAGCTTTTACTCCAGTTAAAAACAAAATTCAGGAGGAATATGGCCATGTTCCTTTCCTCCACTATTTCTTTAATTCTGTCTAAAGTTCTGTTGTTTGTTCTCATACTAGGATAGTTTCTATAGAATGCAGTGTGTGTTATTTTGAGGGGGGGGCGGAGTATGGCTATAAACCCTGTATCAGTCAGGGTTCTCCAGACAGAACCAGTAGGATGGATGCATGTGTGTATACAAATGCGTGTGGGTGTCCACGTGATTAAAGAGTTGACCCATCAGTTGTGGATAGTGGCAAGTTTGCAATTTATAGGGCAGGCCTCTGGCCTAGAACTTAGGGTAAGAGTTGATGTTTCAGTCTCGAGTTTGAAGGCAGTTTGGAGACAGAATCCTTTCCTTTCTGTGGGACTTCATTCTTTTAAGTCCTTTGATTGGATAAGGCCTACTCATATTATGGAGGATAACCTGTTTTATTCAAAGTCTACTGATTTAAATATTCCAGTTCAGTTGCTCAGTCATGTCCAACTCTTTGTGACCCCATGAACTGCAGCACACCAGGCCTCCCTGCCCATAACCAACTCCCAAATTTACTCAAACTTATGTCCATCAAGTCACTGATGCCATCCAGCCATCTCATCCTCTGTCGTCCCCTTCTCCTCCTACTCCCAATCCCTCCCAGCATCAGGGTCTTTTCCAATGAGTCAACTCTTCGCATGAGGTGGCCAAAGTATTGGAGTTTCAGCTTCAACATCAATCCTTCCAATGAACATCTAGGACTGATTTCCTTTAGAATGGACTGGTTGGATCTCTTTGCAGGCCAAGGGACTCTCAAGAGTCTTCTCCAACACCACAATTCAAAAGCATCAATTCTTCGGCACTCAGCTTTCCTCACAGTCCAACTCTCGCATCCATACATGACCACTGGAAAAACCATAGCCTTGACTAGATGGACCATTGTTGGCAAAGTAATGTCTCTGATTTTCAATATGCTATCTAGGTTGGTCATAACTTTCCTTCCAAGGAGTAAGCGTCTTTTTAATCTCATGGCTGAAGTCACCATCTGCAGTAATTTTGGAGCCCCCAAAAATAAAGTCTGACACTGTTTCCCCATCTATTTCCCATGAAGTGATGGGACCGGATGCCATGATCTTCATTTTCTGAATGTTGAGCTTTAAGCCAACTTTTTCACTCTCCACTTTCACTTTCATCAAGAGGCTTTTGAGTTCCTCTTCACTTTCTGCCATAAGGGTGGTATCATCTGCATATCTGAGGTTACTGATATTTCTCCCAGCAATCTTGATTCCAGCTTGTGCTTCTTCCAGTCCAGCGTTTCTCATGATGTACTCTGCATATAAGTTAAATAAGCAGGGTGACAATATACAGCCTTGACATTCTCCTTTTCCTATTTGGAACCAGTCTGTTGTTCCGTGTCCAGTTCTAACTGTTGCTTCCTGACCTGCATACAGATTTCTCAAGAGGCAGATCAGGTGGTCTAGTATTCCCATCTCTTTCAGAATTTTCCACAGTTTCTTGTGATCCACACAGTCAAAGGCTTTGGCATAGTCAATAAAGCAGAAATAGATGTTTTTCTGGACTCTTTTGCTTTTTCCATGATCCAGCAGATGTTGGCAATTTGATCTCTGGTTCCTTTGCCTTTTCTAAAACCAGCTTGAACATCAGAAGTTCACGGTTCACATATTGCTGAAGCCTGGCTTGGAGAATTTTGAGCATTACTTTACTAGCGTGTGTGATGAGTGCAATTGTGCGGTAGTTTGAGCATTCTTTGGCATTGCCTTTCTTTGGGATTGGAATGAAAACTGACCTTTTCCAGTCCTGTGGCCACTGCTGAGTTTTCCAAATTTGCTGGCATATGGAGTGCAGCACTTTCACAGCATCATCTTTCAGGATTTGAAATAGCTCAACTGGAATTCCATCACCTCCACTAGCTTTGTTCGTAGTGATGCATGTCTAAATAATGTCTTCATGGCAACACCTAGACTGGTCTTTGACCAAACAACAGAGCATCATAGCCAAACCAAAGTTGACACATAAACTTAACAATTATTTTTGACTTTGTCACAAGTCCCTTCTTTGACATGTCAAATGACCAGAAATCTATTTAATCTGAATTGTATTGCATTTTAATTTATCATAAAAATATAGTAATATGAAATATTTGGGGAAATGTGCATTCTGAATATATGACTATAAAATCAACAATATTATTTTAGATATGTTCCTGGTGGTCCAGTGGTTAAGAATCTGCCTGCCAATGCCAGGGACATGAGTCCAGGGGGATTCCACATGTTGTGGAACAACTAAGCCAAGCCTGAGTTTCATAACAACTGACAATGTATGCCTAGAGCCAATACTCTGCAACAATAGAAGCCCTCACTTGCCATAACTAGAGAAAGCCCAAGCACATCAGTGAAGACCCAGCGCAGCCAAAAAATAATTAAAGCTTTAAAAACTTATTAAAATATTATTTTAGAATATTAAATATTATTTAAATTTATTTTAAGCAAATACATCAAAGTGAAAAATGACTTGCAATATTTCCCAAACAGAAAATCTGATAAAACTTCTGTAGGAGAGATAAATTAACTTTGATGTGCTATAAAATGCTCTCTAAAGCTAACTTAAATTTGTAAAATTGTTTTTTAACATTGAACATTTATTCTGTAATCTTCTTTGCATTATCTTAATTTTCCATACATTTTACAAAAATAAATTGTAGTGGCTATATACGGTGCATCAATTTTAGATATACACATAAACCAGTATTTTTATAAAGCAATATTTTATAAAACCAATGCTTGTCTAATTAGTAGTATTTTAAACCTTATTTTATGCAACTTTCTAACTTAGAAAATATTTGTATTTTTTATATAAATAGTTCTTTTATTACTTTCTTACAAATTTATTTATAAGAAGCATAGTCATAATGAAATTAATGTTCTTAAGGAGACTAATGCCTTAGTCACCCTGTAGTTTTCATTAACTAAATGCCATTTTCATATATTAGTAATATTTTTTTAACCTTACAATTTTTCCAGCTGAGATTAAATAGTTCTCTTTCAATTCTTTTTTCAATGTTGTTTTAATTTTTCTTCCTGATATTATTCTTGTTCTTTTCTCAATAGTTCAGTTGCCAGAGTTTAAAAATTTAGAAGTACTTAATTTTTTTTCAGTCTCCTAGTAGTAGGAGAGATGGTCTACAAATTTGAGCTCCACTGGAAAATATATCTGTCTTTCCTTTTTTATTAAAGAACTTAAGCAATATTTAGAAATCAAATCACACACAACATTATTTTTCAAATAATAATAAGTTTCAAAGTTAGAATTAAACAGGTATGGATTTCCTTTCACGAGATCATATGCTAAGCTTGTATATAAGAAAAATATGTATTATTAATAGTTCCTTTTCTGAAGATAATGCTTTTCCCTGTGTAATTTAAAGATTTTTAATAAACATGGCCTCATTAATTTTCTCAGTGTCCCCTAAGATAATTGTGTATGCATGACTTCCATTTTACAGATTATAAACTAACCTAAGGAAACTGAGTGTCATGGGATTCATTTTGTTTCTCATGCCACAGCTATGACCCACAAAGATTTCAAATTTATTATAGGAATAGACTTTATTTTACTCTTCTATTGTATTCCCCAAAGTGCAAAGAGAATGCAATCTTGTGTGACCAAAGGGGAAAAAAAAAAGTTTCAAAGTCAGAAAGCCAAGCTTTGAGACACAGATTTCTGGCTTAAGCAAATTATTTAACCTCTCCGAGTTTACATCTGTAAAACACCTGCTCTCTCTCAACATAGTGTTGTTTGGGAGGCTCAAATGTAAGCAGTATGTAAATTGTACATATTTTGTAAAATGCAGCTCCCATATAAATGTTAGTTATTAAGTTATGCTTATTTCCTCACTTGACACTTGCATTGACAAAGACTGAATCTTTTCAATGTTGGCATCCTTCAAGCCATAGTACGTGTATATCAGATATGTTCAACAATCATTTACTGAATACATTAATGCATGAATGCCAGGCCCTGGTGTAGATCCTGCTGTTGATAGTTCTGTTTTTAAATGTTATTATCAGGTGGAACTGAAGTCACTAAGTGCCTGAAGGAAGTATGGTGCAAGCTGTGGCTAATTAGGGAAAAAACCATCTACGCAAAGGATAGAGCACTTTGCAAGAGCAAAGACCTTGATATGGAGTGTGCCAAAAATGTTCAAGATACAAAAGAAGGACCATTTTGGCTGCTGCAGTAACATGAGATCTGAGTAGGATAGGGGTAGATCAAGAAAGGCCTTGAAGGTTCTTATAAGTATTGATGTTTACTCTGAACAATTTGGCAGTGCTTTGTACAAGGAAAGGCATGTCACTGTAGATCCTGGTGAGACTGTACTGTACAGGAACAAGAGCAGAGGCACAAGACCAGCTAAGGTGTCAGTACAACAGTCCAAGCAAAATATGATGGCAGAGTCAACTAAGATGTACTAGCAGAGTAGGCAGTGAGAAGAAGGCAAATTCTAGAAGCATTTAGAATTGTGGAGTTGATAAACGTATGTGATTGGAATTATAGTGAAACTATACACACATTTCAGAAAAATTAACATTTTTGTAAAATAGAGTTGTTCAATGTATGAACATGGAACGTTTCTTCAGTCATTTAAATCTTTAAAAATCTCCCTTAATTAGCTTTCAGGCTGCCAGTGTCAAGCTATGGAACTTAATTTCCTATATTTTATTATTCTTAATTTACCTTATATAATCTTTAGATATATAATCTTTACAGCAGGATGATATCTTTCTTCTGGCTGAATATTATTTCATTTTATATATATATATACATACATATATAAAAATATGTATACATATATATACATACATGTGTGTATAATATATGCTCTCTCTCTCTCTCTCTCTCTCTATATATATATATATATATATTACATCTTGCATTGGTGGACATTTAGGGTGTTTTCATATTTTGGCTACCGTGAATAATGCTGTAATGAACACGGGCCTGTAGATATCTCTTCAAGGTCCTGTCTTCATTTCCTTTGGATATAGACCAGAAGTGGGATTTCTTGATAATATAGTAACTGTATTTTATTTTTTGAGGAACTCCATGTTGTTTTCCATAGTATCTGAACCAATATACATTTCCACAAACAGTAAAAAAGGGCTCCCAATAATCCACATCTATGCTAGCACTTATCTCCTTTCTTTTTGATGAGAGCCGTTCTAAAAAGTATGAGATGATATCTCATTTTGGTTTTCATTTGAATTTTCCTGATGATTAGTGATGCTGAACATCTTTTCATGTACCTGTTGGCCCTTTGTAGGTCTTTGGAAAAATATCTATTCAGTTATTCTGCCATTTTAATTTTTATTTTTTTGCTATTGAGTTGTATGAGTTTTTCATATATTTTGGGTATTGATCCCTTGCCAGGTATATGGCTTGCAAATATTTACTTCCACTCTGTAGGAGGAATTTTCCTTTTGCTGATGGCTTCCTTTGTATAGGTTTTTTATTTGTAGTGCCACTTGCTTATTTTTGCTTTGGTTACCATTGCTTTTGGTTTCAAATCCAAAGATTTATCGCCAGGACTGATGCCAAGAAGCATATCCCCTATTTTTCTTCTAGAGTTTAAGTTATATGTTCAAGGTTTTAATCCATGTGGAGTTGATCTCTGTGCCTGGTAGATGAGGATCCTGTTTCATTATTTTGCATGTGACTGTCCAGTTTTCCCAACACCATTTATTGAGAAGACGGTTGTTTCCTTTCCTCATCGTTTCCTTTCTTTTAAGTTAATTCACTATGTATGTATGGTTTTATTTCCTCTCTCTCTGTTATTCTGTTTCACTGATCCATGTGTCTGTCTCTACTCCAATACTGTACTCTTTTGATTACTATAGCTTTGTAATATCAATTGAATTCAGGAAGTGTGATGCCTCCAACTTTGCTCTTCTTTCTCAAGATGGCTTTAATTATTCAAGGTCTTTTGTGGCTCCACATGTTTTAGCATTTTTTTTTCTATTTTTGTGGGAAAATGCCATAGAAATTTTGATAGAGGTAACACTGAATCTGTAGATCATTTGGGTAGTATGGGAATTTTTTTTTAATTAATTTTTTTTTTTTGGCTGTGCTGTATCTTCATTGCTGTGTGTGGGCTTTCTCCAGTTATGGCAAGTAGAGCTACTTTTCATTATGGTACACTGGTTTCTCATTGTGGTGTCTTCTCTTGTCACAGAGCCCTGGCTCTAGGTGCAAAGGCTTTGGAAGTTGTGGCACACGGGCTTATTTGCACTGTGGCATGTAGCATCTTCCTAGACCAAGGATTGAATCTGTGTCCTCTGCATTGGCAGGTGATTCTTAATCACTGTACCACTAGGGAAGTATGACATGAGGATTTTAATATTACTAATTCATTCAATCCATGAACATAAGATACCTTTTCATTTATTTGCCCCTTCTTTAATTTATTTCATTGATTACAGTCTTCAATGAACAGATCTTAACCTTCTCAGTTAGATTTATTCCTGGTATTTTATTGTTTTTGATGTAATGTAAATGGATCTATTTCCTTAATTTATCTTTCTGATAGATTATTGTTGGTGTATTGAAAGAGGACTTACTTTGTCTTTGATGAAATTTGTATCTGGTAATTTTTTGAATTTGTTTATCAATTCTTACAGGCTTTCCCCTGTCCCCTCAGGATTCTTGAAGATTTTCTACACATAATATCATGTCAGATGCAAACAGAGAGAATCATATTTCTCATCTGATTTTGGATGTCTTTTATTTATTATTTTTGCCTAATTTTTCTGGCTAGTTCTTCCAATAATATGTTGAATAAAAATGGTAACAGTCAGGATTCTCTTTTTGCTCCAGATTTTAGAGAAAAAGCTTTAATCTTTTTACATTTGAGTATGACAGTAGCTATGGGCTTATTACACGTGGGCTTTATTAAGTTGAGGTTTACATTGCTTGATTTGCAGATATAGAACCATTCTTGCATCCTTGGAATAAATTCCTCTATATCATGGTATATAATCCTTTTAAAGTATTGTTGAATTTGATTTCCTAATATTTTGTTGAGGATATGGATATTTGCTTCTCCCTTTATCAGCAATACTGGTCTATAATATTTTTTTCTTAGTATCCTTGTCTGGTTTTGATATCAGGGTAATGCTGGCCTCATAAAGTGAGTTTAACAATCTTTCTTCCTCTTCACTGGAAGTCTAAGGAAAATCTGTAGTAGTGCTTTAAAAGTTTGGTAGAATTTACCTGCAAAGTCATCTGATCCTAAGTTTACTATGTTGAAACATTTTTGATTACTGATTCAATCTCCATACTAGTAACTGGTCTGTTCAGATTTTTGGTTTCCTCATGATTCAGTCTTATTAGGTTGTATCTTTCTAGGAATTTTCCTATTTTTTCTAGGTTGTCCACCTTGTTGGCCTATAAGTGATCACAGTTGTATTTTACAATCCTTTGTATATCTGTGGTATCAGCTGTAATATCTCCCCTATATTTCTAATTTTATTTGGGTCTTTTTTTCCCCCTTAGTAAGTCTAAATAAGTGTTTGTCTATTTTTTTTTCATTTTTCAAAAAACTCATTTAGTTTAATCAATTATCTTTTGTTGTTGCTTAGTTGTTAAGTAGTGTCTGACTCTTTGTGACACCATGGACTGCAGCACGCCAGGCTTCCCTGTCCTTCACCATCTCCGAGAGCTTGCTCAAACTCATGTCCATTGAGTTGGTGATGCCATCCAGCCATCTCATCCTCTGTTGTCCCCTTCTCCTCCTGCCCTCAATCTTTCCCAGCATCAGGGTCTTTTCCAGTGAGTTGGCTCTTCACATAAGATGGCCAAAGTATTGGAGTTTCAGCTTCAGCATCAGTCCTTCCAGAGAATGTTCAGGGTTAATTTCCTTTAGGATTGACTGGCTTGATCTCCTTGCAGTCCAAGGGACTCTCAGGAGCCTTCACCAACACCACAGTTCTAAAGCATCAATTCTTTGGCATTTAACCTTTTTTATTGTCCAGCTCTCCCATTCACACATTCATACATGACTACTGGAAAAACCATAGCTTTGACTATATTGACCTTTGTCGGCAAAATAATGTCTCTACTTTTGAATACACTGTTTATGTTTGTCATAGCTTTTCTTCCAAGGAACAAGCATCTTTTAATTTCATGGCTAGAGTGGACCATCTGCAGCGATTTCGGAGCCCAAGAAAATAAAGTCTGTCACTACATCCATTCTTTCTCCATCTATTTACCATGAAGTGATGGGACCGGATGCCATGATCTTCGTTTTTTGAATGGCAAAGGAGAAGCCACAATAAGATAGTAGGAGGGGCTCAATCATGTTTAAAATCAAACCTCAAACTCACCAGAGACACTTGGAGGGTGCAAACAAAGCCTTGTGCACACCAGGACTGAGAGAAAGGAGCAGTGACCCCATCAGAGACTAAGCCAGACTAGCCTTTGAGTGTTTGAGGGTCTCCTGTGGAGGAATAGGTCAGCAGTGGCCTGCCATGGGGACAGAGGCTCTGGTAGCAGCAGGTCTGGGAGGTACATGTGGCCTAAGTCCTCTTGAAGGAGGTCATCGTTAGCTCCACTGCAGAGCCACTGGGTGGGTGACTCACAAACTGGAGAACAATCATACCAAGGGAGTTCTCACACTGCTGTGAAAGTCCTAGGCCCCACAACAGACCTCCCAACCTGGGGATCCAGCAAAGGGACTGAGTATCCCCAGGGCATCTGACTCAAGGTCAGTGGGATTTGATTACAGAACTTTAAAGGACTGGGGAAATAGAGACTCTTGGAGGGCACAGACAAAAGCTTGTGTGCCTCAGGATGCAGGAGAAAGGAGCAGGGACCTCACAAGAGATAGCCGGGCTTACCTGTGTGTCAGGAATTTCCATGGTGGTATGGGTTGACAGTGGCTGCCGCGGAGTCTGGGGCACTGATTACAACAGTCCTGGGAGCTGCGGCCTGTGGGCATAAGTCCATTTGAAGGAGGTCACCATTACTGCCATTACCCCTACCATAGTTTGGCCTTAGGCCAAACTACAGGGAGGGAACACAGCCCCACCCATCAGCAGAATTATCTTTTAGTCTATTATTATTTTCTATTGTCTTTTAGTTTCTATTTCATTTTTTTTCACTCTAATCATCATGGGTGAATTTCCACAACTGGCCCACAGGTTCATGAAAAGATGCTAAATATCAGAAGCCCCATTAACCACAGGAAATGCAAATCCAAACCACAATGAAATGCTACCGCACACCTGTTAGAATGGCTATTATAAAAAATACAAGGAACACATATACATGGGATCTAGAAAAATGGTATAGATGAACTTACTTGCAAAACAGAAATAAAGACACATGTAGAGAACAAATGTATGGATACCAAGGCTAGAGGAGGGAATAGGTTGGGAGATTGGGATTGGCATATATACACTACTATTGAAACAGAGCAGGACCCTATGATCTTTCCCTTTTCCCCTCCCCTCTATGTCCTCTGTCTTCCTTTTGTCTGTGGAAAACTTTAGTCAAAGAATAAGTTTAATCAGAGAAGTGAGAAATGCAAAAACAAAGGAAAGCAATCAGAGGAGAACAAATAATAATATAGTCATTAAGCATGGTCAAGAATCTTTAGTTCTTTCTCAAAGGCGATACATAACATTCTGAGCCACACCCTGTGAACTGTCTTATAGATACTAAACCCCAGGTGGAAAAGTTAACTATACAATGATTAGACTGTACCCACAACATGAGCTGCCACAATTCTGAGAACCAGCCTCAAAGAAATGGCCTCAAAACAACTCTGGAACTGAAAATTAACTGTACCTAAAATATTCAAAACGATGATGGTCAGACCACTGATGACCAATTTGAAAATGAAATTGGAAAATCCTATGGACAGAGGAGCCTGGCAGGCTATAGTCCATGGGGTGGCAAAGAGTCGGACACAACTGAAGCGACTAACACAACACAAGGACATGACGACAGTAGAGCTGACCGCACTGCTTCTGCATTTAGCTGTCACCCCACCCCCACATCTGTCTATGAAAGCTCTTGCCCCACTGATTGCCAGTGGGGGCAGTCGGCCTTTGGACAGATGTCTGCCCTCACCCCCCGTCCCCAGTTGCTGGCACCTAAAATAAAGCTAACTTTCCTTTCCGTCTGCCTGGCATGTTTTTTGGCTTTGGGGCAGCAAGCAGCTGTACCCCACACACACCTTTAGGCAAAACTATATATAAAATAGATAACTGATGGGAACAGACTGCACAGCACAGGGAACTCTACTCAGTTATCTGCGGTGGATAGGAATGGGAAGGAAATCCAAGAAAGAGGGGATACACGTATACATGTGGCTGACTCACTTTGCAGAAATTAACACAACATTGTAAAGCAACTATATAGCAATTAAAAAATAGACAAGAGATAATAAGTGTTGGTAAGCATTTGAAGGAAAGGTAATCTTGTATACCGTTGTTGGTAAACTTGGAGCTTCCTCAAAAAATTGAAAATAGAAACATTATATGATCTAGCAATTCCACTTCTGAGTGTAAACCCAAAGGAAATGAAAAAATAATATTGAAGAGATATATGCACTCTCAAGCTTATGACAGCATTATTTAAAATAGTCAAGACATGGAAAACAACCTATCTGCTAGAGTGAAATATTATTCAGCCATGATAAAGATGGACAACCTGCCATTTGCAACATGGACTGATCTTGAAGATATTATGCTAAGTGCGATAAGTCAGAGAAAGACAAATACTGTATGACAGCACTGATATATGGATGCTAAAAGAAGCCAGACTTGTAAAAACAGAGTAAAATGGTGGTTGCCAGGGTTTGAGGGGTGGGGAAATAAAAGAGATGTTGAAGGTACGGGCTTGCAAAGAGTAATAAGTAAGTCCTACATATCTAATGCACAGTATAGTGAATATAGGTAACAATATCATATTATAATCATTAAACTTGCTGAGAGAGTAGATATTAATTATCCTAACCACGAAAAAGAAATGATAATTATGTGCTGTGATAGAAGTGCTGATTATCACTACAATAGCAATCATATTATAAATATACAAATGTATTAAATCAATGTTTTACACTTTAATTTTACACATTATGTTAAATATATTTCAGTTATTTTTTTAAATAAATTAAGTATTAGCAAACTGAATCCCAGAAAATTAACAAGAATATAAACCACAAAAAAGTCCAGCTTGTTTCAAATATGTAAAACTGATTGCTGGTCATTTGCATTAATAAAATAGAGAAGAGAAATACAATCAAAGTAATAGAAAATGATAAAATTAAAAATGGCCCAAATTAGGAATAGATAAGAACTTTTTTCTTGCAAGTGATATCTACAAATATCCCACAGCAAACATTTTAGTTAATAGTGGAATGTTGAAAGTTCTACTTAATGAGATCAAGGACAAGACAATGTCTGCTCTTATTGCTTTCATTGAACACTGTACTGACTATCCTAGTCACTGCAGAAGTACAAGAATAAAAGATATAAGATCTCTACTGTAAGACTTAAAACTGTCACTAAATCAGAAAACATCATGTATACTTTACAAATCAAAAGAATCTATAGTCAAATTATTAGAATTAATAAGCAGATTTAGCAAAATTTTTGAATATGGAGATGGGCCATAAAATATGAAAACACACATAAATAGGTGTAACAAATTATATTATATATTGATATTGTTATACATTACGATACAAGTTCAGTGATATTATATGAGACATTCAATGTGTTGTCCCTCATTAGTAACACATAATTCCATAATGTGTAAAGTTGAAATGAAAGCTTTAATGCAGCATTTCCATCTGTCCCTACACTTAAATCCGCGATATGCTGATTTATATGTAAATGTAAGTAAGTGAAAGTCACTCAGTCATGTCCAACTCTTTGCGACCCCATGGACTATACAGTCCGTGGAATTCTCTAGGCCAGAATGCTGCAGTCGGTAGCCTTTCGCTTCTCCAGGAGATCTTCCCAACCCAGGGATTGAACTGGGGTCTCTCGCATTGCAGGTGGATTCTTTACCAGCTGAGACACAAGGGAAGCCCTATTTGTATGACTTCTTTATAATTTTTACTAAGGAAATCTCTGCTTTAAGCATATCCTACTGGCTTCTCAGGTGGTGCTAGTGGTAAAGAACGTTCCTGCCAATGCAGGAGATGCAAGAGACATGGGTTCAATCCCTGGGTCAGGAAGATCCCCTGGAGAAGGAATGGCAACTCACTCCAGTATTCTGGCCTAGAGAATCCCAACAGCAGAGGAGCCTGGTGGGCTACAGTCCATGGGGTCGCAGAGTCAGACGTGCCTGAAGCGACTTCTCACACACACACACAATATGTCCAGCGCCTGGTTTCAGTGGTTGCACCTAAGAGGCATTCAAACTATCTACTGATTGAATGAATGAAAAAATAACTATAATCATTTTCTAATCGCTAAAGTCTCTTAAATCTATTCTACTATTCAAATCACCTTTAATTTTATGTTGGATGATGCCTCTTTTTTGAGAGATTAAAACTATTAAATATCCCTTCTCTTTTAACAATGTTTGTCCATTCAATTTTGTTCTCCAGTCGAGTAATCGAGCGACATGTAGTTTTTGTATCCTCTTGTTGGAGATGGGTAAAGTAACCGCCCAGAACAGAGACGGGCACTATGGCATTGCTGAACAAGATGCACAGATTTACTGTAAGACAGCCTGGCTTCCAGTTCCAGACACTAGCTATGACACAATAATTCTATGACCTAAGGCAAGTTATAGTTTATCTTTCTAAGTCTCAGTTTACACTGTTAAAAATGAGAAAATAATACCTATCTGTAAAGATCACATTTTAATGTGATTTTTTATATGCTACTGCTTTGCACTGTTTAGCACTAGGTAAGTATTTATTATTACTGTTATTACAAACCAATGACTGTATAATCCTTGTACATACTTCCTACTGGAAATTGCAGAATTTCTAAATAAGAACTTAGGCAGAGAAATCTAGTTGTGAGAGAAGTTTTTTAAAAGTTTTTGAAACTATAGTTGCATGGCAAATGTGCTTTTTTTATTTAGAGTACTTTTTTTCTTTTTTATCTGACATGTCTCAGGCATAGTAGGTAATGGAGAATGTGGGGAGTGTTGCTACTCCTCCATTGACACTGCTCAATTATCCTCCTGGGTGTGATAAATTTCCTACTCAAATAAGAAGTTAAAACAGAGGAAAAATATATATTGCTTTTAAAAATCAAAGCCATTAATTCTGAAGAGGAACAAGTTAAAAGGCAGCTGCTAAGTTCTATGCAGTTCTAAAAACAATATTGAAAGTATTTGTTAATTGCTGTGGTTTCATTACTGAATAATACTTGGAATATGTTGGCCTTCACTAGGCAATATGTTGGCCTTTACTGACATTAGTTTATAGCACAGGTGGAGAAAGAAAGTAAAACTTGTGAAAGATTACACACTGTAATGTAGGTAATTTAAAAAATTTTTTCATTAAATTTTAATATAAAATGTAAAAGATTTGCATAAGATTTAAAATAATATCAAAATTACATTATTTTAAAAACTATTAGTTGTTCAAAGGCAATATCCAAGATTGGCAGAGAACTAAAGTAACAGATACAGTTGAAATCATTTTATAGTAGGAGAGAAAAGGCAATCATTGTCTCCCAAGATTTCTTGACTCTGTTTTTGCCTAACAAAATCATAAAGTGGAAATATAACTCGAATTTCAAAGAAATATAAGTAAGAATTTATGAAACAAATGTTTGTATTGTTTTGGGGACTGATTAAACTGCCCTTATAAAGTTTATATTCAGTTATTGAAACATGAAGTATCAAAAGTTTCTAATCTAATGTTTATAAAATTGGATGGGCCAGCATTTATTGAATACCTTAGCTTTTATCAGAGACAAATTAATTGCCATAAAAAAAGAATGAAAGAAATTATTTTACATGAACTTTCCTGGCATCAGGATTTTTAACTAGTAATGCGGTTCTCCAGAATCTTTCAATTATAAGGTGCAACAGAATAATTTGAAGCTTAAAAGTGCATCATATGGAAGACATTATAATTTTAAAAGACTACCAATGTTAATATAATGATGGGAATTTTAAGATCATTCTATCAAATTATTTAGAAATTTTGGGCAGGTAAGATTGGCAGTGAAAATTTGGGTATGAAGGTCTGAAAAGATAGAGGTACTTTTTCTTTGTTTTTCTTGTTTTTTTGTTGAAGACAGCTATAAGTTGAGGTTAATAGTATCTAGCCTTCAAATCCTCACTGCAACTTGGTCTTAAGGAGACAGAGAATCTGAATTATACCTTGCAGTTTCTGAAATGCCAAGTGACGGCAGCGTTCCCTGTCTCACAATCTTTACCTGCAAAAATCAGCTGTGGGTCTCAGGAAAGCAGTTGATTGTGTGACTTGATCAACAAAGGGACCATAAGTCAATTCAGTCACTCAGTCATGTCTGACACTTTAGACCTATTGGACTGTAGTATACCAGGCCTCCCTGTCCATCACCAAATCCTGGAACTTGATCAAACTCATGTCCATCGAGTCGGTGATGCCATCCAACCATCTCATCCTCTGTCATCCCCTTCTCCTCCTGCCTTCGATCTTTCCCAGCATCAAGGTCTTTTAAATTAGTCAGTTCTTACCATCAGGTGGCCAAAATATTGGAGTTTCAGCTTCAACATCAGTCCTTCCAATGAATATTTAAGACCGATTTCTTTTAGGACGGACTGGTTGGATCTCCTTGCAGTCCAAGGGACTCTTAAGAGACTTCTCCAACACCAGAGTTCAAAGGCATCAATTCTTCAGCGCTCAGCTTTCTTTATAGTCCAACTCTCACATCCATACATGACCACTGGAAAAACCATAGCCTTGACTAGATGGACCATTGTTGGCAAAGTAATGTCTGCTTTTTAATATGCTATCTAGATTGGTCATAACATTTCTTCCAAGGAGCAAGGGCCTTTTAATTTCATGGCTGCAGTCATCATCTGCAGTGATATTGGAGCCAAAAAAAATAAAGTCTGTCACTGTTTGCATTGTGTCCCCCATCTATTTTCCATGAAGTGATGGGACCCGATGCCATGATCTTAGTTTTCTGAATGTTGAGCTTTAAGCCAACTTTTTCACTTTCCTCTTTCACTTTCATCAAGAGGTATTTTAGTTCTTCTTTGTTTTCTGCCATAAGGGTGGTGTCATCTGCATATCTGAGGTTATTGATATTTTTCATGGCAATCTTGATTCCAGCTTGTGCTTCATCCAGTCCAGTGTTTCTCATGATGTACTCTGCATATAAGTTAAATAAGCTGGGTGACAATATACAGCCTTGACGTTATCCTTTCCCGATTTGGAACCAGTCTGTTGTTCCAAGTCCAGTTCTAACTGTTACTTCCTGACCTGCATACAGATTTCTCAAGAGGCAGGTCAGGTGGTCTGGTATTCCCATATCTTTCAGAATTTTCCACAGTTTGTGGTGATCCACACAGTCAAAGGCTTTGGCATAGTCAATAAAGCAGAAATAAATGTATTTCTGGAACTCTCTTGCATTTTTGATGATCCAGCAGAAGTTGCCAATTTGATCTCTGGTTCCTCTGCCTTATCTAAAACCAGTTTGAACATCTGGAAGCTCACAATTCACATATTGTTGAAGCCTGTCTTGGAGAATTTTGAGCATTACTTTGTGTGTGAGATGAGAGCAATTGTGCAGTAGTTTGAACACTATTTGGCATTGCCTTTTTTGGGGATTGGAATGAAAACTCATCTTTTCCAGTCCTGTGCACACTGCTGAGTTTCTAAACTCGCTAGCATACTGGTGCAGCACTTTCACAATATCATCTCTTAGAATTTGAAATAGGTCAGTTGAAATCCCATCACCTCCACTAGCTTTGTTTGTAGTGATGCTTTCTAAGGCACTTGACTTCACATTCCTGGATGTCTGGCTCTAGATGAGTGATCACACCATCGTGATTATCTGGGTTGTGAAGATCTTTTTTGTATAGTTCTTCTGTGTATTCTTTCACCTCTTCTTAATATCTTCTGCTTCTGTTAAGTCCATACCATTTAAGTCCTTGATTGTGCCCATCTTTGCATGAAATATTCCCTTGGTATCTCTAATTTTCTTGAAGAGATATCTAGTCTTTCCCATTCTATTGTTTTCCTCTATTTCTTTGCATTGATCACTGAGGAAGGCTTTCTTGTCTCTTCTTGCTATTCTTTGGAATGCTACATTCGAATGGGTATATTTTTCCTTTTCTCCTTTGCCTTTCACTTCTCTTCTTTTCATAGCTATTTGTAAGGCCCACTGAGATAGTCATTTTGCCTTTTTGCCATTCTTTTTCTTTGGGATAGTCTTGATCACTGCCTCCTGTACCAAGTCACAAACCTCCATCCATAGTTCTTTGGGCACTCTGTCTATCAGATCTAATCCCTTGTATATATTTCTCACTTCCACTGTATAGTCATAAGGGGTTTGATTTAGGTCATACCTGAATGGTCTAGTGGTTTTCCCTACTTTCTTCAATTTCAGTCTGAATTTGGTAATAAGGAGTTCATGATCTGAGCCACAGTCAGCTCCCAGTCTTATTTTTGCTGACTGTATAGAGCTTCGCCATCTTTGGCTGCAAAGAATATAATCATTCTGATTTCAGTATTGACCATCTGGTGATTTCCATGTGTAGAGTCTTCTCTTGTGTTGTTGGAAGTGAGTGTTTGCTATGACCAGTGCATTTTCTTGGCAAAACTCTATTAGCCTTTGCCCTGCCTCATTCTGTACTTCAAGGCCAAATTTTCCCATTACTCAAGGTATTTCTTGACTTCCCTCTTTTGCATTCCAGTCCCCTATAATGAAAAGGACATCTTTTTTGCATGTTAATTCTAGAAGGTCCTATAGGTCTTCATAGAACCATTCAACTTCAGCTTCTTCAGCATTATTGGTTGGGGCATAGACTTGGATTACTGTGATATTGAATGGTTTGCCTTGGAAATGAACAGAGATTATTCTGTCGTTTTTGAAATTGCATCCAAGTACTGCATTTTGAACTCTTTTGCTGACTATGATGACTACTCCATTTCTTCTAAGGAATTCTTGACCACAGTACTAGATATAATGGTCATTTGAGTTAAATTCACCCATTCCAGTCCATTTTAGTTCACTGATTCTTAAAATGTTGATGTTCACTCTTACCATCTCCTGTTTGACCATTTCCAATTTGCCTTGATTCATGGACCTAATATTCCAGGTTTCTATGCAATATAGCACTTCACAGCATCGAACTTTACTTCCATCAACAGTCACACACACAACTGAGTGTTGTTTTTGCTTTGGCTCCATCTCTTCCTTTTTTCTGGAATTATTTCTCCACTGATCTCCAGTAGCATATTGGGCACCAACGACCTGGGGAGTTCATCTTTCAGTGTCCTATCTTTTTGCCTTTCCATAGTGTCCATGGAGTTCTCTAGGCAAGAATACTGAAATGGTTTGCCATTCCCTTCTCCGGTGGACCACATTTTTTCAGAACTCCCCACCATGACCTGTCTGTCTTGGGTGGCCCTACAAGGCATGATTTAGGTCATACCTGAATGGTCTAGTGGTTTTCCCTACTTTCTTCAATTTCAGTCTGAATTTGGTAATAAGGAGTTCATGATCTGAGCCACAGTCAACTCCCAGTCTTGTTTTTGTTGACTGTATAGAGCTACTCCATCTTTGGCTGCAAAGAACATAATCAATCTGATTTCGGTGTTGACCATCTGGTGATGTCCATGCAGAGAGTCTTTTCTTGTGTTGTTGGAAGAGGATTTTTGCTATGACCAGTGCATTTTCTTGGCAAAACTTTATTAGTCTTTGGCCTGCTTCATTCTGTATTCCAAGGCCAAATTTGCCTGTTACTCCAGGTGTTTCTTGACTTCCTACTTTTGCATTCCAGTCCCCTGTAATGAAAAGGACATCTTTTTTGGGTGTTAGTTCTAAAAGGTCTTGTAGGTCTTCATAGAACCATTCAACTTCAGCTTCTCCAGCATTACTGGTTGGGGCGTAGACTTGGATTACTCTGATATTGAATGGTTTGCCTTGGAAACGAACAGAGATCATTCTGTCGTTTTTGAGATTGCATCCAAGTACTGCATTACGGACTCTTTTGTTGACCATGATGGCTACTCCATTTCTTCTGAGGGATTCCTGCCCGCAGTAGTTGATATAATGGTCATCTGAGTTAAATTCACCCATTCCAGTACATTTGAATTCGCTGATTCCTAGAATGTCGACATTCACTCTTGCCATCTCTTGTTTGACCACTTCCAATTTGCCTTGATTCATGGACCTGACATTCCAAGTTCCTATGCAATATTGCTCTGACAGCATTGGACCTTGCTTCTATTACCAGTCACATCCACAGCTGGGTATTGTTTTTGCTTTGGTTCCATCCCTTCATTCTTTCTGGAGTTATTTCTCCACTGATTTCCAGTAGCATATTGGGCACCTACTGACATGGGGAGTTCCACTTTCAGTATCCTATCATTTTGCCTTTTTGTACTGTTCATGGGCTCTCAAAGAAAGAATACTGAAGTGGTTTGCCATTCCCTTCTCCAGTGGACCACATTCTGTCAGATTCTTATGATTATACAGTGGGAGTGAGTAATAGATTTAAGGGCCTAGATCTGATAGAGAGAGTGCCTGATGAACTATGGAATGAGGTCTGTGACATTGTACAGAAGACAGAGATCAAGACCATCCCCATGGAAAAGAAATGCAAAAAAGCAAAATGGCTGTCTGGGGAGAGCCCACAAATAGCTGTGAAAAGAAGAAAAGTGAAAAGCAAAGGAGAAAAGGAAAGATATAAGCATCTGAATGCAGAGTTCCAAAGAATACCAAGGAGAGATAAGAAAGCCTTCCTCAGCGATCAATGCAAAGAAATAGAGGAAAACAACAGAATTGGAAAGACTAGAGATCTCTTCAAGAAAATGAGAGATACCAAGGGAACATTTCATGCAAAGATGAGCTCGATAAAGGACAGAAATAGTATGGACCTAACAGAAGCAGAAGATATTAAGAAGAGGTGACAAGAATACACAGAAGAACTGTACAAAAAAGATCTTCACAACCCAGATAATCACGAAGATGTGATCACTGACCTAGAGCCAGACATCCTGGAATGTGAAGTCAAGTGGGCCTTAGAAAGCATCACTATGAACAAAGCTAGTGGAGGTGATGGAATTCCAGTTGACCTATTCCAATCCTAAAAGATGATGCTGTGAAAGTGCTGCACTCAATATGCCAGCAAATTTGGAAAACTCAGCAGTGGCCACAGGACTGGAAAAGGTCCGTTTTCATTCTAATCCCAAAGAAAGGCAATGCCAAAGAATGCTCAAACTACCACACAATTGCACTTATCTCACATGCTAGTAAAGTAATGCTCAAAATTCTCCAAGCCAGGCTTTAGCAATACGTGAACTGTGAACTTCCAGATGTTCAAGCTGGTTTTAGAAAAGGCAGAGGAACCAGAGCTCAAATTCCCAACATCCACTGGATCATGGAAAAAGCAAGAGAGTTCCAGAAAAACATCTATTTCTGCTTTATTGACTATGCCAAAGCCTTTGACTGTGTGGATCACAATAAACTGTGGAAAATTCTGAAAGAGATGGGAATACCAGACGACCTGATCTGCCTCTTGAGAAATCTGTATGCAGGTCAGGAAGCAACAGTTAGAACTGGACATGGAACAACAGACTGGTTCCAAATAGTAAAAGGAGTTCGTCAAGGCTGTATATTGTCACCCAGTTTATTTAACTTATATGCAGAGTACATCATGAGAAACGCTGGACTGGAAGAAGCACAAGCTGGAATCAAGATTGCCGGGAGAAATATCAATAACCTCAGATATGCAGATGACACCACCCTTATGGCAGAAAGTGAAGAGGAACTCAAGCCTCTTGATGAAAGTGAAAGTGGAGAGTGAAAAAGTTGGCTTAAAGCTCAACATTCAGAAAATGAAGATCATGGCATATGGTCCCATCAGTTCATGGGAAATAGAAGGGGAAAGAGTGGAAACAGTGTCAGACTTTATTTTTGGGGGCTCCAAATTCACTGCAGATGGTCACTGCAGCCATGAAATTAAAAGACGCTTACTCCTTGTTAGGAAAGTTATGACCAACCTAGACAGCATATTCACAAGCAGAGACATTACTTTGCCAACAAGGGTCCATCTAGTCAAGGCTATGGTTTTTCCAGTGGTCATGTATGGATGTGAGAGGCGGAGAATTGATGCTTTTGAACTGTGGTGTTGGAGAAGACTCTTGAGAGTCCCTTGGACTGCAAGGACATCCAACCAGTCCATTCTGAAGGAGATCAGCCCTGGGATTTCTTTGGAAGTAATGATGCTAAAGCTGAAACTCCAGTACTTTGGCCACCTCATGTGAAGTGCTGACTCCTTGGAAAAGATTCTGATGCTGGGAGGAATTGGGGGCAGGAGGAGAAGGGGATGACAGGATGAGATGGCTGGATGGCATCACTGACTCGATGGAAGTGAGTCTGAATTAAATCTGGGAGTTGGTGATGGACAGGGAGGCCTGGCGGGCTGTGATTCATGGGGTCACAAAGAGTCAGATAGTACTGAGTGACTGAACTGAACAAGGTATGACTCATAGTTTCAGTGAGTTAGACAAGGCTGTGGTCCATGTGATCAGATTGGTTAATTTTCTGTGATTGTGGTTTTCAGTCTGTCTGTCCTCTGATAGAGAAGGATAAGAGATTTGAGGAAGCTTCCTGATGGTAGAGACTGACTCAGGGTCAAACTGGGCTTGTTATGATGGGCAGGGCCATGCTTAGTAAATGTTTAATCCAATTTTCTGTTGATGGGTGGGGCTGTGTTCCCTCCCTGTTGTTTACCTGGGGCCATACTATGGTGGAGGCAATGAAGATAATGGAGACCTCCTTCAAAAGGTCCCAGGCATGCACTGCTACACTCAGTGCCCCAACCCTGCAGCAGGCCACCACTGACCCATGCCTCTACCGGAGACTCCTGGACACTCATGGCAAGTCTGGGTCAGTCTCTTGTGGGGTCACTGCTCCTGTCTCCTGGGTCCTGGTGCACACAAGTTCTGTTTGTGCCCTCCAAGCGTCTGTTTCCCAGTCCTGTATAAGTTCTGGTGGCTCTATGGTCGGGTTAATGACGATCTCCTCCAAGAGAGGTCCTACTTTACTGCATAAAACCTACTATAATGCATTTAACATTATGCTGCTGCTGCTGCTGCTAAGTCACCTCAGTCGTGTCTGATTCTGTGCGACCCCATTGACGGCAGCCCACCAGGCTTTGCTGTCCCTGGGATTCTCCAGGCACGAACACTGGAGTGAGTTGCCATTTCCTTCTCCAATGCATGAAAGTGAAAAGTGAAAGTGACTTCACTCAGTCATGCCTGACCCTTAGCGACTCCAAGGACTGCAGCCTACCAGGCTCCTCCGTCCATGGGATTTTCCAGGCAAGAGTACTGGAGTGGGGCTAGGTGCTGTGAATTTTTCCGAGAAATTTAAGACACAGTCTTAAAAGTTTAAGAGTTTATTTTGAAATTCATGTGAAATAAACACATTAAGATAACAATGTAACACCTTGTATAATTAAGGTCTTCCTGGCAAAATTTCAGGGCAGGAGGAATTTAAAAGATATTCTGCAAATTAGAAAAGAACTCTAGGAGGAGATGAACTAGAGATAGGCCCTTTGCCCTGGGTAGGATTTGTGTAGGCAAAAGAAAGAAAATAAGACAGTGGGAAAATTATAGACAAGAATTACATGCATAAAGACACATGGTAAGTAAGAACATAAGCGTGCAGTTCCTGAATGTACAGATATTTCTGAAATCTGAGCTGAGAATCCTCACTCCATATCATCTCAGAATTTCTGTAACATAATCCTAGTCAGCATACAGTTGTCTTCAAAATTGAGTCTTTTGTAGTATTTTCCATTTAAGTATACAAATGTGAATAAATAAAATGTATTGTCTAAACACATTCTTCAGTGTTGACTGATCCTTTAAGTGGGCTCCATTTTGTCAAGAGTCTTCTAATACAAGCATGAAAATAAATATGTGGAAAGCAAGAGTGGACATAGAGTGAGAAATTGTTTGTAGGACAGAGGTCAAACTCAGCTTTCATAGCCTCCAAAGTATATTATCTTTTCTAGTAGAGTATGAGCTTTTATATAATGGTGGTGGACAATTTTTTTCTCTAAGAACAGAAAGAAAAGACAAAAGGACTGAAACTGAAAGCAAAGGATTTTAGAGAAAGTATATTACCTATCAGAATTTTAATACAGAAGGAAAGATTACTAAAATAAATCATGCACTCTTAAATGTTTAAGGAAATATTATTAACCCCGGTTGCCAAAGCACTGACTACAAACAAGGGGTAACAGAAGTGGCTACTTGAAGTGAATTCCCTATGAACTCAAACCTTTCCAAATGAAATTTATGAGGGTGTTAAAAATGGTTCCTCTGTCTAGTTTGTACAACACAGCTTTCTTGAATGCTAAAATCAGCTGAAATACTGTGAATAATAAGTTATAATAAATTGAACCAGATTAAATTCAGTAGAATAGGGATCAATATCCCAATTATTTGTAGTATTAATAAAGACAAGAACAAAATGCCACTCAAGGACCATGAAAGTTCTCTGAGTCATTCAGCTTATCACTTCACAGAGTTGCCACACACTGGACAAGAATATTTTGCTTTGCTTATTGCTAACTAAAATTAAGAAAGCTTTGGGGGAAGGGTTAGGGAATCCACCTGGAAATCTCCCCCGTGGTCAAACATTTCAAAAGGCCATTACTACTAGCCAGATAGGCACACATTTAATAAACTCAGTCTTAGAATGTATTGCTCTGCTATCAGAGTTTTCTCTTGCCTTGATCTAGAATTACAGTAAAAAGGAAAAAAAAATGTGTTGAGCTCAATATTTCTGCTGGAGGCTTCCCCTACTACCACCCTGAAAGTATAGTCTAATGCTTAAAGATAGCATCATTTGTCATTTATTATCCAAAATCCATGTTGTTCATCTTCTTTAATATTCTTCATTAATATTCTGTATTGATTCAAATATTAAGACACCTTATTGGCCTTCTAAGGTAATTTTGAACTGATTGGCAACAAGCATATAGATATTATTTGCAAGATTCTAAAATAAGAAATCACTAAAAGGAAATTTGTAATTCCCACTCCACCTTGCTAGAGTCACTGAAGAGCTCACAGTACTTAGATCTGGAAGAACATCTGAACCTGCATGCAGACAGCATGTTTTGTCAAGCTTTACTGAAACCTACAGAGCACGGTGGGATCCAAGCTATATCAGAGGCTCCACAGTCCCTTTTCTAATGCCACTTTAGTATACCACCAGGATACCATATTGTGAACAGCAGATCTATCACAGAAAGTGGTCCCTGCTCCAGCATCACATAGCTCCCCTGGTCAGTGCACTGACATGCTGCTCAGTTACACACTAAGCTCTCGCATATCTTGAGCTTCAGGTGCTTGGAATTCTTTCTTCTTAAACCTACTGCTGGCATCTTGTTAAATAAAATTAACAATATTGAGGGATATCCCTTTGAATTATAGAAAAAAAAATGTGAATAATGATGTATTCAATTCTCCAGTACTTCCAAAATCTTGAACCTAAATCTATTTTATCTCAAGGAAAATAACATTTTTTAAAAAAAGTTCTTTCCTGGAGCTATATAATTTTATATATATATATATATATAATTTCTCAAAGTCAGGAGATACACACTCATACGTTAATGCTGAATTTCATCATTTACATGGTGAAAGCTCCATTAGATTCCAAGTTAAGATCACTGTATCCTCTCAATACCAGTACTTCATAATTCTTGAACACCTAAACACCATAACTTTATAGCATCTTAACACAAGACAAAGGCATTAAAATTATCCAGAGTGATTATCTTAATCATTTGCTGCTTCCCTCCTACAGACCCAAGCCACCTCTAAAAGGTTTGAAGGTTTTTTCAAATCTTTGTAGGATCTCATCACTTCTCATATGTATTTAGTTCCTGGAATCTCATCATCTGCACCAGTGGGATTTCTTACTTTGAATGATATAATTTCAGCTAGTTATCTTCAGCTCCTGTTCTCACAGAAATGCATGATTTAATGAGCTGCTGCTGCTAAGTCACTTCAGTCATGTCCAACTCTGTGTGACCCCATAGACAGCAGCCCACCAGGCTCCCCCGTCCCTGGGATTCTCTAGGCAAGAACACTGGAGTGGGTTGCCATTTCCTTCTCCAATGCATGAAAGTGAAAAGTGAAAGTGAAGTCAGTCAGTCGTGTCCGACCCTCAGCGATCCCATGGACTGCAGCCTACCAGGCTCCTCCGTCCATGGGATTTTCCAGGCAGAAGTACCAGAGTGGGGTGCCATTGCCTTCTCCGATTTAATGAGCAGCTGATCTTTATATCATGTTTAAATTTAACATTAGCCTTTCCTCTGTCTTCTCTTCTCTTCTTAGATATTGTAAATGCCCAGATTGAGAGCCTGGGCCAGGAGATCTTTTTCATATCTGTCTTTTGCCTTTTACAGCATGTCCTTGCTGGCTGTCCTCTTTTCAAATTTTGTTTTCCCCTGAATGGGCTATTGCACTGATGCCTTTTGGCAGCTGCTGAGTGCTAAACCTGCATATAAAATCAATCTGTGGGGCCAGAGCCACAAAACAGGGCCTACTTGAAATGATTTCTTTTTTTCAGCTTCCTGGTTACTGTCATATTAGAGTTTTAGTGCAATGGGCAAGGACAATAATTCATTTTACTTTATGAGAAATCTTTATTTTCAAGGGCCACTGCTTGGTTGAATTCTTTTTAGATCATCTTCTTGAATTTATGCAGCACACATAGTAATTCAAGATCCTTCTCTTACTCTAAATATTGCGGAGAAATCAAGCCAGAGTTTTCTGCACCATATTTCACATTAGTGTATAAAAAGTTACTAAGATATTATGACACACTCATTATTTTCCCATACAGGGGTAGTACTACCAAAAGCCATTTCACACTATCTTCCTCTTATATATTTTTCAACTTTATCTCAAGAATAAAAGCCCTAGTTCATTGCAGTTAAGACTTTGGATTTTGCTGTCAACCCAACCTAGATTCACTTCCCAGCTCTCTCTCAATGGGAAGAATGAGCATCCTCAGGATAATCATTTATGTGCTATATAAACCTCATTATATTTATGTGTAAAATATAATGATTGTTCCTAACTTAGAGGAATAGAATAGGGATAAAAAATACATTAATAATTTACTTACTGTACCTACATAATATTTGACACAAAGGAGACTCTCAAAATATGTCATTATATTTATGATAAATTGTAATAATTGTCACTTTTATTATTTACTGATATGAGGAAGTCTTGTAATCACCTACAGCTCTGAACAGTAGAAATTTTAAAATGTGTAGAATTTCCAAAAGTAGTAAGGCAACTTAAATAGTGTTTGAGAACAGACGACTTTTAAGAAAAAAATGTTGTTGTTCAGTTGCCAAGTCGTGTCCACCTCTTCGTAACCCCAGTACTGCAGCACACCTGGCTTCCCTGTCCCTTACCACCTCCTGGAGTTTACCCAAGTGCTTGTCCAGTGAACTGGAGATGTCATACAGCCATCTCATCCTCTATTGCCCTCTTCTTCTTTAGAAAATTCAGTTCTTCAAAATAGCCTTTTGTTACCTTTATCTTCACTGTTTACCACGTGTGAGTCATCTCAAAGTTAATGGCATAAAACAATGACCATTTAATTAACCCTAGAAATCTGGAAATGTACACAAGAATTGACTCTTATTGTTTTATGATGTCTGAGGACTTAGCTGGAGAGAGTCAAATGATGGGAGGATGTAACAGCTGTCTGGAGGTACTACCTCCAAGACGTCTCATTCATCCGTAAGGGTGCCTCAGCTGAGGCTGTTGACTTGAGCACTGAAACATGGCCTCTCCATGTGGCTTGGATTTTTGACAGCATGAGAGCTGAATTAGTTTCCTGAAACAGAACCTCTGTAGAGCTAGTGTTTCAAAAGAACCAGGTAGAAGTCGTATCAACTTTTCTGACCTAGCCTCAGAAGTCACACAATGGTTGCTTTAGGTATACTTTCTTGGGTCAAAGTAGTCACAGACCTGTCCAGGTTCAAGGGAAGGAGACACAGACTCCATCTTTCTTTACAAGAAAAGTTGAAGAATTTTGAGGCGCTATTTTCAAATGCCATATCTTTTCTCTGTAAACTATCTTCATTTTGATTATTCCTTCTTTCTATGCTTCCTTTTCCCTTAATTATTCAGCTTCCTCCTACCTTAATTATTGTGGTTATTCCTGAGTTGATTAAGCTTTATGAGAGTTATCAAGATTATTATAAATTCTAGAGTACAAGAATCATATCTTGCCTCATTTGTGTCTTCAAATAATTTCTATCATGGGATCCTCCTTTTCACTCTGTCCATCCATTTGATAAGCTTAAATATTTAGCAATATCTTAGAACAAAAGAGCATACACATTGGTAACAGTGGTTAACAACTTTGATAATGCATACCAGTTTCAGAGATTAGGAAGCACATGATAGATACCAGTGTAGGTTTCAAGATGGCCTGACTAAACCAAGACCTCCTAAAAAGATTACAAATGGTGAAAGAATTATCTTTTTTCATTTAAAAGGTTAGGAATCCCTAAAGAATTAAAGTAGTTAATTCTTTTATTCAGAAATTATCTCTAGAACAACTATTTCCTATAACCCCAGATGCTGTGAATACAAAGATATAAAGAACACAATTCTTGTCCACACACAGATTATCTTCTAGTTGCAAAGATAAATAAGTAGGCCTATAATAAACATTGAATGTGATAAGTGTGCTGAAGAAGGAATATTCAAAATTCTATTGGGACAAACCTTAGACATTAAGAGAGAAAGGAGTCAATTGCAGTAAATTCTGTGATGTGCTGCCAGGGTTTCCCACCAGGCCTGAAGAAATCATTCCATCAGCTATGGGAACTACTGTGTAGACAGCACTCAGTGGTCAAGCTTTTTAAGGAATTACCTACACTGTCTGGTCACCTTGCCTGAGGCCATGGCTCCTTCCTAAGACAGCCCATCTTCAATGCCTGGCCTAATTCTAAGGGGCCCTGCCAGCTCTAGAGCTCCCATTCATGTCAGCTGAGATCTTTCTTTGTTAAATTCTCTCTTTGTTCAGATGTACTGTTGTCCCTTCCTTTCCACAGGTGTTGAACCCAAGAGCATCCCTAATAAACCTCTGTTGTGTTTCCAGGAGACCCAACATGCAACAACCACTAAACAAAAAGAACACCTGTTAATCTAACAGGGGCTATTACAACAGTCACTTTCAAACCTTCCTATATGTCACTACCATATTAATCTTCATGTGCCACAGAACTGATCTCAAAAAGAAAAAAAAAAAAAAATTGGTTTCCTTACTTAATGAATACCTTTTGAATTACTCAGTGTAGCATTTAAAATTACTCTTTATCAGATTCTGACTTAAATCCTCATTTTCCATTCTCTCCCTTTATTTCAGTTCAGTTCCATTCCTTCAGTCGCTCAGTCGTGTCCAACTCCCTGTGACTCCATGAATTGCAGCACACCAGGCCTCCCTGTCCATCACCATCTCCCAGAGTTCACTCAAACTCACATCCATCGAGTCGGTGATGCCATCCAGCCATCTCATTCCTCCTGCCCCCAATCCCTCCCAGCATCAGAGTCTTTTCCAATGAGTCAACTCTTCGCATGAGGTGGCCAAAGTACTGGAGTTTCAGCTTTAGCATCAGTCCTTCCAAAGAACACTCAGGACTGATCTCCTTTAGGATGGACTGGTTGGATCTCCTTGCAGTCCAAGGGACTCTCAAGAGTCTTCTCCAACACCACAGTTCAAAAGCATCAATTCTTCGGTGCTCAGCTTTCTTCACAGTCCAACTCTCGCATCCATACTTGACCACTGGAAAAACCATAGCCTTGACTAGATGGACCTTTGTTGTCAAAGTAATGTCTCTGCTTGTGAATATGCTATCTAGGTTGGTCATAAATTTTCTTCCAAGGAGTAAGCGTCTTTTAATTTCATGGCTGCAGTCACCATCTGCAGTGATTTTGGAGCCCAGAAAAATAAAGTCTGACACTGTTTCCACAAACTGAATGACTGCAAATATTGAATCTTTTTCCACCTCTGTGCCTTTATTCATATAGTTCCTTTGCCTTGACATGGCTGCATGGCCAAATTCTACCCATATTTTTAAGACTCAACTGTGAGAGCCTCTATCCATCAAATTTTACTGATCTTTCCTTTCTCCATCACTAAGCTAATGGGAATTGCTCTCTTCTCAGAACATGTATTGCGGTCTTTGTGCTTTTCTGTTGTGACTTTCTATTTTCCAATTCATACTGAATTATTAAAAAAAAAATCACATTTCCTTTTCTAGATCCTAAATGATGCATAGTGGATATCAGAAAGATATAAAGAATAAAACAAAGCTCCAAGAGAGAAAAACTGGAGTGGAGGAGGGTGAGGATACAGAAGGGAAACATAAGGAGGGAGAATGGGAAAGAGAAAAGGACCAGAGAATGAACAGCAGAAAAGAAGAGAAGCACTTTGTCTTTGAAAGGAGTGGAGTGAAAAAAAAAAAAACAAAACTGCAGGATAATCTACTTCTTTTCTTAATAAGAAAATCAGAAACACTTGATGGCAGCTCCATTGGAGTTAAATAATGAAGACCATCATCACTTTGCACTTTGGCCAAAGCAGTAATGAAACGGCAGACTTTGGAAGTGAACTTTGAAATATGTTCCTATTAATTAATATACTTTTGTCCTTGAAGCTGAGGTTGTACTCATATAAACCATTTTACTTCCTCTGGAGCTATTTCAAGCACTATTACAGTGTTCTCTGCTGCTCATTAAAGATTTTAGAAAGAGAAGCAAAGGACTTAAAGAAAGATTACTTTATGGACTCTCTAGAGAATTAGAAACATAGCCAGCTGAGGATGTTCAGCAGACCCAGACAAAATGCATCTTCCTTATGAAGGCTCATACTCTGGTCACTCAGCTCTTCAATCTTTGTCATGTTTGAGTATTTCCAGGAGCAGCATTCAGAAAGGCAAAGGAGAATTTAATTTAAATATTGCCATGTTTTTAATTTAGAGAGATTAGGAATCAGCAGAATATCACTTTGGGTGCCAGTGTATCTTGGAGTTCTCTAGTCCTATCTCAAGACAAAGCAGAGCTCTAATAGTCCCACACAGGTAAAGGATGCCTGGGGTAAGGCTGCCTTCACTGTGCCTCCATCAGGTTTTTCAAATCCAGAGATAGAAACTTTCCATGTCACTGATTTTGAACTCTGACCACTGGTAACACTGTTGTTATAAGCACCATAGTCAAAGCCATTGACAACTACTTAATACTGCTTACGAAGTTAAAGAAAAACAATAATACATTCAGCAAGCAATCACCAAGATCATGATAGCACTGTGGATTGGTTTTTTTCATCTGAACTGTTCTTTTGCCTGCTCTTACTTTCATTTGGTTTCAGCCTCATTTCCCCCAGAATTGAAGTCTGATCATCCCCAATAATTGATGATGCTGAAAGAAGTCATCTCATCAAATCCTGAGCAGCTGTGGCTTTTATATTTGCTGACTCTCTCGTGTCTGCCATTATCCAGGCTACTGGTCAAACATTCCAAAATGGTTGGGCTGTTTCCATCAAGTAGCCTCAGCGAATTTCTCTTTAGAGGCAGCCTGTTTAGCCATTATTCTTTCATTTTTTCTATCTTTCCCTGCATGCATGCTCAGTCATATCTGACTGTGACTCTATGGACTGTAGCCCAACAGGCACCTCTGTCCATGGAATTTTCCAGGCAAGAATACTAGAATGGGTTGCCATTTCCTCCTCCAGGGCATCTTCCCAACCCAGGGATCTAGCCCAAGTTTCTTTTGCCTTTTGCATTGGCAGGTAGATTCTTTACCATTGCACCAGTGAAGTGCAAAAAGTACTACAAGGCCCACACATGTGGAGCAGTCAATTCTTCTTACTCCAACTCTGCATTCTGATTATCTAAGGTCTCATCTTTATGATGTCCAAGGAATCTCATGTCATTTTTGCTTGCCTAGAGAGTAGGGTAGAGTGGACATAATATGAGATTGGTAGCATGGTAATTTTAATTTCAGACTTAGCTCTATCATTTCACACCATTGCTGTTGGTCAGCCACTAAGTCATGTCTGACTCTTTGTGACCCCATGAACTGCAGCACACCAGGTTTCTCTGTGCTTCACGATCTCCCGGAGTTTGCTCAAACTCATCCATTGAGTTAGTGACATTATCCAAATACCTCATTCTCTGTCACCCTCTTCTTTTGCCTTCAATCTTTCCTAGCATCAGGACTATTTTCCAATGAGTTGGCTCTTTGAATCAGGTGATCAAATTATTGGAGCTTCAGTTTCATATCAGTACTTCCAATGAATATTCAGGGTTGACTTCCTTTAGGATTGACTGGTATGATTTCCTTGAAGCCCAAGGACTCTCAAGGGTCTTCTCCAGCACCACAATTTGAAAGCATCAATTCTTCAGTGCTCACCCTTCTTTATGTCCAGCTCTCACATCAGTACATGACTACTGGAATAACCATAGATTTAACTATACGGACCTTTGTCAGCAAAGTGACGTCTCTGCTTTTTAATATGCTGTCCAGGTTTGTCATAGCCTTTCTTCCAAGGAGCAAGTGTCTTTTAATTTTGTGGCTGCAGTCACCGTCTGCAGTGATTTTGAAGCCCAAGAAAATAAAAACTACTACTGCTTCCACTTTTTCCTCATCTATTTACCATAAAGTGATGGGACCAGATGTCATGATTTTGTTTATTTGGATGTTGCATTTTAAACCAGCTTTTTCACTCTCTTTCACCCTCATCAAGAGTCTCTTTAGTTCCTTTGTCATTAGAGTGGTATCATCTGCATATCTGAGGTTGTTATTTCTCCTGGCAATCTTGATTCCAGCTTGTGCTTCATCCAGCCTGGCATTTCACATAACGTACTCTGCATAGAAGTTAAATAAGCAGGGTGACAATATGCAGCCTTACTGTACTCCTTTCCCAACTTTGAACCTGTCGATTGTTCTATGTCCAGTTCTAACTGTTGCTTCTTGACCTGCATACAGGTTTCTCGGGAAACAGGTAAGGTGGTCTGATATCCCCATCTCTTAAGAATTTTCCAGTTTGTTGTGGTCCACATAGTCAAAGGCTTTATTGTAGTCAATGAAGCATCGTTCACCATATCATGTTTTAAAAACCTGAAACATTTCTGCCCTTATTTCCTCATCTATAAAATGGGAGGCAAAATATTACAGTCATTATTCTTCATCTCTGTTGGGAAAATTAAATGAGTATAGATATACAATGGTTTTTCAAATAACTTTTTAAAATCTGTGCAAATATTTGCACTAATAATTAAATTAGCACTGTGAATTTGCAAGCTGTGTTTCTGAACCAGCATAACCTAATCTCAGTAAATTACCAGGGTCAATTATGAAGGAAAAAGTTATACTCTACTTTCTATTTGAGGATATCATTAGTTTTTTTTTTTTTTTTCTTTTTCCTGTGGGAGACTTGCCAAACCCAAACAGATGGTGTTTGTTAAAAAAGAAAAGGTAATTTAATAAAACCAACCTCATGTAGCTTATAAGCCATTTTAAAAGCACAAAGCATAAACCGTTTTACTCTCAACCAGGGGCATCAGATCACTGCTTCACCAAAAAGGTCAACTTGGAAGGACTTGTAGTTTCACAGCCTCTTCTCAAAAATGTTCTCTGATTGTTAATAGTCGATAAGGCTCTTTTGAAGACTGACAGTGTTAAGCAAGGAAAGATTTCCAACTGTATTCTAATGCTTAAAATGAAGTGGTTGACTTGATATCAAGGATTAAATATACTTCATGTTGAAAGCCAAAACTTTGAAGAAATTCTTTGTTATTAACCTTCCTACATCTCATGTCCTCTCAATACTTTCTAATGAAGCAACATTGTTTCTTTCACTTCTCTTTGGTATATTCTGCATAATCTAGTGAGAACAGGAGCACTCTGCTTGTTGAAGTCTGTGATTCTCAGTTAGTGGTCGCATTGCCCATCTGCCTAATATTGTGTTCCCAATGTAAATATTGACTTACAGAATCTATCCATGAAAATAATGCCCTGAGGTCGCAGTGAGAGCTGGAGAAGCTGTGTAGACGAGCATGTAAGGAGGAAATCACTGAAGCCAGGTGACTTAACAGGCACCAGAGTATCTGCAAACAAATCTTAACTTTTCTTCCACAAAGCAGTATAACAAACAAAAGGCAAGATCCCCTTGATAGAGTCAACCACAACAGAGCAAAACACTGAGGATACAGCTTTTTTCATTGTTGCTGGTGTTGGTTTTAATACAAAGGGTATTTCTTCTTCAGATTTTTAGAAAATGGTACATTTTAGAGATGATCTTATTGGTTTCAACATACAGAAATTATAATTGCTACTTTTCCGAAGACTTGCTTCTCAGGAAAAAAGTGATCAAAATGGGTTTATTCAAAAACATTTGACTTGTGGCAGGCATGAGATTAGGCGCTGAAATATGATGTGCCTGTATGTGTAATACATGCTTGTTTATGTGTATGCGTGTGTGTGTGTCAATCTGTATGTGTATATATGTGTGCATATCGCATATATGAGTTATAAGCATAATCCACATAAATTATACATGTATGTATATATGCACACAAATATCACATACATATGGGTTTATATATGCAAGTTACATATGTTACACATGTGTGCATATTAATACTGAATATACATATTAATGTATGTAATTTAAATCACAGAAAGTCTTTTGTAAAGCATTACAAAGACTCAGTGCTGTCAATGCATAACTAGGATATGTAATAGCCTTAGCCAGTGTTCCCATGAACAGAGATAGATTTCAGGTAGAGGAGAAAAATAAAAGAAAAGCTATAACCAAATATATATATTAATCCCAGAACCTCACTTAATGATTTCTAATTTGTATGCTGCTTTGATGTCCTAGGGCCTCAATCTTTGTAGAAAAGAAAAGTAAATTTGAATAAACCTTTTATAATTTGTTAAAGTGCAAGATGAGTAATGTTAGCAAGAGTTGAGGAAAACAAAACACTAGAAAGATATGTGAAGCTGTCAGTAATTCATCAGGGCCAGCCTATTTTAGCACCTAATAATTTTTTCTGTGCTCCTTCTTTAGAAGAGAACAAATCAGAACACTGATGCAGTAAATTCTCACAGGGGAAACCATAATTCTATTGATGTGCTTCAAGATGGCTTTTTGTTTTCAATTCTGCAAAAGCAGATCGATAAAACTAATGCAGGTTCTCTCCTAAGATTTTTCTTCTACATTCATAGTTAGGAGACTTGGTAACACTAGTTTAACTGATTCAGCACTGGCAGGCATAATAGAGTAGGCTTTTGCAGACGAATGCAATATAAGAGGTAAAAAAAAAGAAAAACGAAAAACAAAATACAGTGCTAGCATGGGGCAGTTTCATTTACCTGTTAAGTATGTGAATTATTGAGTTAAGCTACTTAGGTTTGAATCCTTGTTTTACTTACTAGCTATACAATACCAGCCAGGGAATAAACCATTCTGTACCTTATTCACTTCAACTGTTAAATGAAATCTAATGAGAGGTAAGAGAATTAAATAAAATTATTCATGCCAAAGCCTCAGAAGTTCTAGCAAATTCAATAAATTTTAACTTATTATTCTCCTACGGTGTGACTCTAACACTCTCACTCTCTGAGCATGAATTCAGTTCCTAGATCATTCAAAAAAGATAAGAAGAAATGATGTCATCCAAGAAGAGTCAATGCATTTGAATGTAGATCTGAGACCTGTTCAGGACAGAAGTAAAGAAGGATCTATGAGAGAAGAGGAGTTTTAGAAAGGCATCCTGTCTATCTCTGTTTTCCCTGGCTACACTCCTAAGAGCTGGAAGAAGAAAAATACAACACACATGCTAACCAAGTTTCTTGTTGTGTAATCGCTGTTGTGTCTGATTCTTTTGAGACCCCATAGACTATAGCCCACCAGGCTCCTCTGTCTATAGGATTTCCCAGACAAGAATATTGGAGTGGGTTACCATTTCTTGCTCCAGGCGACCTTCACAATCCAGGGGCTGAACCTGCATCTCCTGCATTGCAGGCAGATTCTTTAACACTGAGCCACCTGGGAAACGCCCCTAAAATGAGTGGTAACTAGCAATTTTGTTTTTAGCTTTATTGTTCATTAATGTTCATATGTCAGGATATTGCTGGACAGCGGCTTTTCTATGAAGTCTATACTGAAAAATCTTAAGCTTCAACAAATATTTGTTATTCTAAATTTTAATTACCTCATGTTTTATACTATACTTTCAAGCTCTTGAAAATTTCAAAGAGAGTAAATTGCCATTTCATAGATATATCTCTGAATACTGTATTTGTTAGCTGGGTGTTTTAATTCTTCTTATGTATTCTTGTAAATATAAAGTCTGCTCATATTGAAATAATCTCTTTATAACATAAAACAGTTCATACTGATGTATGAAATTTCTAATTAGGTACAGAGGGAATCTGGAGAAGGAAATGGCAGCTCACTCCAGTTTCTTGCCTGAGAAATCCCATGAACAGAGGAGCCTGGCAGGCTACACTCCATGGGGTCACAAAGAGTTGGACACAACTTAATGACCAAACAACACACATAGAGGGAATTAGGCTCATTTGTAGACTCAATATTATAATTAGATAGAAGTGCAAATGGTTTAATCAACATGGTTACACATAAAAATAACAATAGTGCATACTGTATGATTTCTAGATAGATAACGAAGATCTCTTCACCTTCACATAAGATAAGCATGATTCAAAAAACAGTATACTAAAAAAACCCTACTTTTACATTGTTATATTTTTTCCTGAAATTGATAATTTTGAGAGATGTGTAAAAGGTAGAAATAGAATTCCTTTAACTTTTGTTAACCTAAAAAATATTTCTCCGTAATTTAGAATATTTTTCACAGCAATTCATATCCTAAGGTTATATTTAATACATTCAGACACAGGTTCCACTTAAGACTTGATAATAGCTCTCAGATGAATGGTTCAGTGTGCAATTGTGAATTCAATGATATTTGAAGAGGAAATTGATAGTGGAAAAATTATTAATAACAAACATCACATTTAAAAGTTAATAGACTGATTTTTAGAGAAATCTTAGGGTTATATAAAAACTGGACAGTAAGTTCAAAATTCCCCAATACCCCCTTGCTGACAGCTTGCATTAGAGAGGTACATTTGTACATTTGATGAGATGCTACTGATACATTATTACTAAATAAGTCCATAGTTTACATTGGGACTAACTATTTATGTATATTCTATGGGTTTTGACACACATATAATGACATGTATCTGCCATTATGGGCTTCCCTAGTGGCTCAGTGGTAAAGAATCCACCTGCCAATGAAGGAGACACATATCAGGAAGATCCCTGGAGTCAGGAAGTTCCCTTGAAGAAGGAAATGGCAACCTACTCCATTATTCTTGCCTGGGAAATCCCATAGACAGGGAAACCTGGCATGCTATATAGTCCATGAGGTTTCAAAGGAGTCAGGCACAACTTAGCAACTAAATAACAACAATCCTCCATTGTAGTACCATACAGAGTAACATTCCTGTCTTAAAAATCCCCTGTGCTTTTCATTTCTCCTCTCCCTTCCCATAAACTCCTGGCAACTACTGATCTTTCTATTGTCTCCATAGTTTTGCTTTTTCCAGAATATTACATAGTTAAAATCATACAGTATGTAGCCTTAAAAAAACTCATTTAACAGTTTGCATTTAAGGTTCCTTCATATCTTTTTGTACCTTGATAGTTCATTATTGCTGAAGAATATTTCATTGGATGAATGCATTACAGTTCATCCATTCACCTACTGAATCTTCCCAAATGTTGTTTTATTTATAACTAACATTTGTGTGCAGATGATTGTGTAGACCTAATTTGATAACTCCTTTGGGTAAATACCACAAAGCTGTACTATCTTGAATTTCACTAGTAAAAAATAGAAAGTTCCTATTGTACTACATCTTGTCAGCATTTGTATTGTCCATGTTCTGGATTTTAGTCATATTATTAATAAGTGTGTAGTGGCATCTCATTGCTGTTTTAATTTCCTGATGTAAAATTATGATGAGCAACTTTTCATATTCTTGTCAGCTGTGTATCTTTGATGAAGTATCTATTCAGATATTTTGCTATTAAAAATATATTTTATCATCACTTTTTTATAAGAGACTTTATTTTATAGAAAAGTTTTAGATTCACACACAAAAAATTGGAAAGATAGTATAGAAAGTTCCTATATACCCTAAAACACAGTTTTTCTATTTTTGACATCTTACATTAATTAACAAATATATCTTTTGGAGAAGGTCATGACAACCCATGTCAGTATTCTTGTCTGGAGAATCCCATGGACAGAGGAGCCTGGAGGGCTGCAGTCCATGGCATCACAAAGAGTCAGACATGACTGAAGTGATTTAGCACACACAGCACACACCTTTTAATTGTTAATCATCAGAAACTATGAGCTGAAGCAAGATTCAAACACTGTTAGTTTCCTGGTTCCTGAAGACAATAAAAAACCCAAGTATCTGCCATTTAGTGATCCTAAATGCTGTTGTTTGAAGACACTCAGATATTTTGCATCCATTACCCATCTAACTAATGTCAATAGCAATAATCACATCTTAGTTTTAGCTCTTAACAATTTTCAAAGCATTTTTAATATGTATTTTTTAGCAGGAAATTATGATTGAGTAAGACAGTCAACAAAAGAAGTTGATCAAGCCCTGTCAATTCTTATCTTCCTTTCTTGGCAGCTTCTGTGTTTTAGATAGGGCAATTTTATGATGTGTTACCTTTATTTACCAAATGAACAAAGAAAGGTCCAAAGAACTATAATCAAGTCATCGCAGTTCCTTTCTAACACTCTTCATCTAAACAGTTCATAAGAAGATTCACACTCCATAATGTGATCAAGAAAATTGAATAAGAACATAAGGTCTATCTCTACACAGTGTTTATAATCTTTCTTTGTTAATTGCTTGTTTTCAGCCCACAAAGCTCTGATAGTTCTAAACAAGATCAGATTAGCCACAGGACCATCACCTTTATTGTAAATGCGCAAAATTTTGCTTTATGTTTACAATTACTTTTTCTATGAAATAAAAAATCTATGTTTTATCACATGTTAAAATTTCAACCTGGGTACCACATCTATGTCAAAACCAATATACAATCATGGTAATTCTTGTTGTCAATAATATTAAAATTATAATGTCCACTCTCAGCTCAGTACTACAATTAACAAAAGCTTTGCCTATCTTATATATACTTTTTCTGAATAATATCAGACTTCAGACCTTGAAGCAGTTTCTTTTGCTATCTATTTTATTTTTTCCAATAGGTGGTATCAAACTATCTCATTACTGAGCAAAATCTTCTTGAGACCTTGAATTTTCACATTGGTTTCACATTTGTCACAAACAGCGTTTTTTGGTAAGAAAGGTATTTTGATTTAAATTTCTTATATATTATAGATAATATCTCAGCAAGATGTGAATGCATTTTAAATCATCCCTGGAGGTGTAGAACCAGTGTGTCCATTACAACATTAAAGGCATTTATTTGGAATGTTTTATCTCATGTCTCAGGTTAGGAGTTTAAAATTGCCTCTTGATTTTGTATTTGTAGCTCAACTTGGAAACTTTCTCTCTAACATTAATTTCTTTGGCATTTAGTTCTTGATTTGTCCATGATGTATAGGTATGTGCTCTCCCAAGAACAATTCTCAATCTTTTTGATATAGTATATAATAATTTCATTATTTTTATATCTGTGAGTGATTTGTAAAGGATGTAGACATTTTAAATATATTCAAGCATTAAATAACCAAGCAACCAAGTTCTGCTGCTTTAAAAAAAGTAACTTATTTATTTTCTACATAACATATGTTTTCAGTAATAAATAATACATTTTTCAAAATCAATAAGACACTGTGAGATTAAAATATTATTACTTAAATTTGCTGCAGAGTCATTGTCTGCTCACTACCTAAAGATTTCTTTCTTAATAAATTTAAATGTGACACATCTATTGCTGAAGGTTTTATTCTAGACTTATTTTAGCATCAGTGATTCTTGCATGTAAAAATTAAATTCATGTCAGTGCCTGTTGTATTTTATTCTATTGCCTTCAGAACATAGGCTTTCATGGATGAAAAATGTGTTGAAATTATTATCCATATAATTTGCTAAACACAGAGAATGAAAAAAAGCTGTGCTTTATGGGAGAATAAATAAAATAATGATGCTATTTTCTAAGTTTAAGATGAAACTACAAACATCCTATTAAAAGATAAACATAATAGAAATGATAAAAATTAAAAATAATATTGATTGGTTTAATTTAAGTTTCTAAAAATGCAAACACATGTCATCAGTCATCAAGAGCTTACTACATGCTCAGAGAAGCTCTGATTATTATGCAGAAACTGTATAAAGAAGACTCTGTTCCTGGTGATTTATATTAGTCACTCTACTATAAACTCAGCCTTGAAGGTCCTGGGTCCAAGTCCTGGGTTTCTTTTTTTCTGTAGGTCCACAGCCCCTTTTACATCTCTGCTTCCCTTTCCTAGCCCAAATATATAAATCCTGCCCTCATTACTGGTTTTCATTCAAGCTCTTCTTCTGGAGTTAAAAATCTTGCTAGTGTTTAGAGACATAGATATTTGCCTGCCCCTTGTTATTTTCCACTTCTTAAGTCTCAACCAACTTCTCCAAACTTTTTAGGTATGTTGGTCCCTATCTGCTCTCTTTCTGGTTTCAGATTAAGGAGAAATTTCCATCCTTAAGACTCCTACATCAAATCTGATTCTCTTGGATGATAATACTACGTTCAATCCACCATGATTTGGAGATCCAGATTTTCTCTAAAATTTGGTATAATGTGTGCAGAATGTGAAGGAAACTACAATATTTCCACAGATGTACAGATTCCATAGCTTAGTCTATATTCCAGAAAGAGGTAAGAACATAGAATTGAAGGCAAAAGATAATGTAAACAGTGCTACAGTGCTAAAGCAGACACTTGTAAGTCACCTCATGATCTTCACAATTTGAAGTCAGTAGGAAAACCTTTGAAAGGCAACATTATTCAAAAATAGAGGCATCACCAAACCTTTAGCACTATGTAAACTCTGGCAGTTCTAAAGGGGTTTGATTATATAGTAAAATTTGTTTTAAAAGGATGGAAAAAATTAAGAGTTTTTCTCAGTTGATTATACATGCCCATTAAGAGACCAGTCCAGTGGTCAAAAGAGTTATACATAAAATAATAGCAAATAAGACAAAGCAGTGTACAAATTATACCTAATTCACTGAAACTTTAAATACATCAGAGTTGGAAGAAATCAAGAAAGGACTGACACTTGATCCTGAAAAAGAATTAAGAGGAGAGTGGAGATGACATTCATAAAACAATAGAATCGTCTGATCAGATATAACAGGAATCAGTGCTGACTTTTTAAGGCAGAGAAAATCAATCTAAATATTTCAGCTTAGGGTTTAGGATTAGTAGGAAATTCGATTAAACCAGGGAAGGCAAGGCCAAATTCAAGACTACGTTGAAGGTCAGAAAAAGAAGAGGAGAATCGATGTGGCTAAAATAAAAACATTGATAGATCTGGAGTAAAGGAAAGATGTGTGTCTCCACATACTACATCTACTTTATTTACTATTTTCTTCTCTGTTAAACTAATATTGATGAGTGCAGTCTAGGTCAAACAAATTCATATTAAATTGTAGTTGATTACACCATAGAATTCTTTGAGACTAGTATAGGTGGAGGTTTGGAATGGATTATCAAACAGAGGGTGTTTGTTATGACCAGTGCATTTTCTTGGCAAAACTCTATTAGTCTTTGGCCTGCTTCATTCCGTATTCCAAGGCCAAATTTGCCTGTTACTCCAGGTGTTTCTTGACTTCCTACATTTGCATTCCAGTCCCCCATAATGAAAAGGACATCTTTTTTGGGTGTTAGTTCTAAAAGGTCTTGTAGGTCTTCATAGAACCGTTCAGCTTCTTCAGCGTTACTGGTTGGGGCATAGACTTGGATTACTGTGATATTGAATGGTTTGCATTGGAAATGAACAGAGATCATTCTGTCATTTTTGAGATTGCATCCAAGTACTGCATTTCGGACTCTTTTGTTGACCATGATGGCTATTCCATTTCTTCTGAGGGATTCCTGCCCACAGTAGTAGATATAATGGTCATCTGAGTTAAATTCACCCATTCCAGTCCATTTCAGTTCGCTGATTCCTAGAATGTCGACATTCACTCTTGCCATCTCTTATTTGACCACTTCCAATTTGCCTTGATTCATGGACCTGACATTCCAGGTTCCTATGCAATACTGCTCTTTACAGCATCGGACCTTTCTTCTATCACCAGTCACATCCTCAGCTGGGTATTGTTTTTGCTTTTGCTCCATCCCTTCATTCTTTCTGGAGTTATTTCTACACTGATCACCGGTAGCATATTGGGTACCTACTGACCTGGGGAGTTTCTCTTTCAGTATCCTATCATTTTGCCTTTTCATACTGTTCATGGGGTTCTCAAGGCAAGAATACTGAAGTGGTTTGCCATTCCCTTCTCCAGTGGACCACATTCTGTCAGCTCTCTCCACCATGATCCTCCCATCTTGGGTTTCCCCACGGGCATGGCTTAGTTTCATTGAGTTAGAGAAGGCTGTGGTCCTAGTGTGATTAGATTGACTAGTTTTCTGTGAGTATGGTTTCAGTGTGTCTGCCCTCTGATGCCCTCTTGCAACACCTACCATCTTACTTGTGTTTCTCTTATCTTGGGCATGGGGTATCTCTTCACGGCTGCTCCAGCAAAGTGCAGCCATTGCTTCTTACCTTGGATGAGGGGTATCTCCTCACCACCGCCCTTCCTGACCTTCAATGTGGGATAGCTCCTCTAGGCCCTCCTGCGCTTGTGCAGCCATGGCTCCTTGGACACCCTCTCCCAAAAACACAAGAGAAGACTATATACATGAACATCACCAGATGGTCAACACCGAAATCAGATTGATTATATTCTTTGCAGCCAAAGATGGAGAAGCTCTATACAGTCAGCAAAAACAAGACCAGGAGCTGACTGTGGCTCAGACCATGAACTCCTTATTGCCAAATTCAGACTTAAACTGAAGAAAGTAGGGAAAACCACTAGACCATTCAGGTATGACCTAAATCAAATCCCTTATGATTATACAGTGGAAGTGAGAAATAGATTTAAGGGCCTAGATCTGATAGATAGAGTGCCTGATGAACTATGGAATGAGGTTCGTGACATTGTACAGGAGACAGGGATCAAGATCATCCCCATGGAAAAGAAATGCAAAAAAGCAAAATGGCTGTCTGGGGAGGCTTTACAAATAGCTGTGAAAAGAAGAGAAGCAAAAAGCAAAGGACAAAAGGAAAGATATAAACATCTGAATGCAGAGTTCCAAAGTATAGCAAGAAGAGATAAGAAAGCCTTCTTTAGTGATCAATGCAAAGAAAAATAGAGGAAAACAACAGAATGGGAAAGACTAGAGATTTGTTCAAGAAAATCAGAGATACCAAAGGAACATTTCATGCAAAGATGAGCTCGATAAAGGACAGAAATGGTATGGACATAACAGAAGCAGAAGATATTAAGAAGAGGTGGCAAGAATACACAGAAGAACTGTACAAAAAAATCTTCACAATCCAGATAATCATGATGGTGTGATCACTGACCTAGAGCCAGACATCCTGGAATGTGAAGTCAAGTGGGCCTTAGAAAGCATCACTACGAACAAAGCTAGTGGAGGTGATGGAATTCCAGTTGAGCTTTTCCAAATCCTGAAAGATGATGCTGTGAAAGTGTTGCACTCAATATGCCAGCAAATTTGGAAAACTCAGCAGTGGCCACAGGACTGGAAAAGGTCAGTTTTCATTCTAATCCCAAAGAAAGGCAATGCCAAAGAATGGTCAAACTACCACACAACAGCACTCATCTCACATGCTAGTAAAGTAATGCTCAAAATTCTCCAAGCCAGGCTTCAGGAGTACATGAACCATGAACTTCCTGATGTTCAAGCTGGTTTTAGAAAAGGAAGAGGAACTAAAGGTCAAATTGCCAACATCCGCTGGATCATCGAAAAACCAAGAGAGTTCCAGAAAAACATCTATTTCTGCTTTATTGACTATGCCAAAGCCTTTGACTGTGTGGATCACAAGAAACTGTGGAAATTTCTGAAAGAGATGGGACTACCAGACCACCTGACCTGCCTCTTGAGAAATTTGTATGCAGGTCAGGAAGCAACAGTTAGAACTGGACATGGAAAAACAGACTGGTTCCAAATAGGAAATGGAGTATGTCAAGGCTGTATATTGTCACCCTGGTTATTTAACTTATACGCAGAGTACATCATAAGAAACGCTGGACTGAAAGAAACACAATCTAGAATCAAGATTGCTGGCAGAAATACCAATAACCTCAGATATGCAGATGACACCACCCTTATGGCAGAAAGTGAAGAGGAACTCAAAAGCCTCTTGATGAAAGTAAAAGTGAAGAGTGAAAAAATTGGCTTAAAGCTCAACATTCAGAAAATGAAGATCCTGGCATCTGGTCCCACCACGTCATGGGAAATAGATGGGGAAACAGTGGAAACAGTGTCAGACTTTATTTTTGTGGGGCTCCAAAATCAGTGCAGATGGTGACTGCAGCCATGAAATTAAAAGACGCTTACTCCTTGGAAGGAAAGTTATGACCAACCTAGATAGCATATTCACCAGCAGAGATATTACTTTGCGAACAAAGGTTCGTCTAGTCAAGGCTATGGTTTTTCCTGTGGTCATGTATGGATGTGAGAGGTGGACTGTGAAGAAGGCTGAGCGCCAAAGAATTGATGCTTTTGAACTGTGGTGTTGGAGGAGACTCTTGAGAGTCCCTCAGACTGCAAGGAGATCCAATCAGTCCATTCTGAAGGAGATCAGCCCTGGGATTTCTTTGGATGGAATGATGCTAAAGCTGAAACTCCAGTACTTTGGCCACCTCATGTGAAGAGTTGACTCATTGGAAAAGACTCTGATGCTGGGAGGGATTGGGGGCAAGAAGAGAAGGGGACGACAGAGGATGAGATGGCTGGATGGCATCACTGACTCGATGGACGTTAGTTTGAGTGAACTCCTGGTTTGGTGATGGACAGGGAGGGCTGGTGTGCTGTGATTCATGGAGTCGCAAAGAGTCGGATAGTACTGAGCGACTGATCTGATCTGATATGATCTGATCAAACAGACTAAGTCCTCCACTCCTGACTCACTGCTCTGATCTAGTTTATATATTTTCCTTCTGTGTCACATTTTTTTGAAACACATCTTTAGCCAGTTAGAATATTACATTCCACAGTTGTATGTAATAAAATAATAAAATCTGGGTACAGAAAGGAACTTTTAAATGATTACTGAAGACATATCCCAAATCCCCCAGTCCAAAGACAGTTTGCCTCAGAGCTCACAGTATTTGGTAATATATGGGAGACTAGCCTCCTGGCGTCTTGTCTTGGAGATTATCATTATTTTTCTTAAGTATGAGCCTGCATTTTTACCCTTGATATCATGTTGCAGTTTCATTGCTGGGGATAAAAAAATATATATATATATATTCAATTCATCGGCTATTCTCAGAACAATAGAGATTAAAAAAACAAACCTGGAATCAAATAATTAACTCTATTAATCATATTCTCAGAACTAATTTCTTTAAATAACATATATTTAATTTATGTTGTACTAAATTTTATGGTTATTTTTCCTTGTTCAAAACTGATTTATTGACCAACTCTATTACTTTTATCCAATCACACTTTAGAAGAACATCATCAACATTTGCATGTCTCATTAGTAGAAATGTCTTAATCCACCATAAAGGTGAATTATTTCTCTCAATTTATTTTAAATTAAATAGCATTACGTTTTTTAAAGTCCATTGTCTATTATACACTTTGGCTATTGTCAAACTAATTCCCTCACATCTATATTTCTACTTAATATGTTGGGTAAGACTTTTTACCACTTTACAAAGAATATTACTTAAATCATCCAAGTACCATAATTTATTGGGTTTAGTCTATGTGCAAGATCAAGTGCTGCAGGGGAAATATCAAAAAAGGTACCTTTGCTCTGCCTTTGTTTAGAGTATCTTAGAATGTGAGGTAAAGATATTCCAAAGAGGAAAACTTTTGGAACACTCACAATGCAACTTATAAATGAGAGCAAACCAAATTAAAAATTAAAATAGTACAGGATATAGAAAGGACACAGTATATAGTAGAGTTCATATGCTACTGCACTCTTTTATGGCTTCATTACCTACTAGCATCCAGCTCTTCTATTACCATGAGAGCTGTTTATTTTATTAGATACTGTTACCTATTGCATGGGTACCCTGCCACAAGCCTTCTGGACAGCTTGAGGATACTGCTTCTACATTCCCTGGTAATTGAAAATCATGACTTTAGCCTGGAAAATTCAACTCCACCCCCCCACCAAAGTATCCTGCTCAATCTAGTAAGTGTTCTTTCCAATGTCATTGTTTTGTTGCAAGTCCCAAGTTGATGAAGGGTATCAAAAGCAGATCAAGCACACCACTAACCACCGTCTTCATCAAAGAGAAAATGGCTATCAAATTGGGCTGTAATTCTCTGTCATCATAGACTGAAAGAACAAAACATGACCTCTCAAGTTTTTGTTTCGAAATTCACTGGCATTTAATGTCAATGACAGGTTGGATCAGAAGAGTAAAAACACTGCTTCTAGAAAGTCATCATTAAAATATTCTTGCTTTTGCTTATGTAAGATATACTTTTTACACTAATATATGATCATATTACCATGACTCTTAAATATTTATTCCATCTAGCATCAAATTATTATTAGAGGGAGTGAAGTCCTAAAGATATATAATACAGGCAAAGGCCATTTCAAATGTGATACAACGCCATTCCTGCAGGAATCTGTGGAGTATGACTTGCATGTGTAGGGAAGCTTCACCATGTAGGTAAGGCACATAGAAGTCCCAACTCAGACAGACTCCAGCCATGGAAATTGGGACATCAAGGAAGAAAGGGAGCAAAGAAAATTATCACCATGAAGCACAAGATATTAAAAGGGCATGCCCCAAAGAAAAATTTATCTTTCTTGTCTGTTATGTCCTTGGGTGATAGAAGATAATTTTGGTTAATATTGAATTGGAACATAGGGGGAAAAAATGAAGGAAAGCAAAAAAGAAGAACCAATATCTTTAGTCTTCGCTAGCCTAGGTAACGCTGATTATTTAGATGAATCTGCCCACTGACTATTTATAACTTCATGAACATTTATAATCCTTCACTCTTGGAACGTCAACTTACTCTTATAATTTGTAGTGATACTGAGCTAATTTCTAAGCCAGTCTTTGATGCTGAACTTTTTTTTTAATGCCCAAACACTGGCCTTTCAAAGACATCATACGAAAAGCTGAATTCATTATCTTTTTCACAATATTTACTTCTCTTACCATTGCATGCTAATTTCATGAATGATACCTATGATCAATGTTAAGACTCTAACTGGCAGATAATTGTATCTGGGCTATGGTTTTTCCAGTGGTCATGTATGAATGTGAGAGTTGGACTGTTGAAGAAAGCTGAGCACCAAAGAATTGATGTTTTTGAACTGTGGTGTTGGAGAAGACTCTTGAGAGTCCCTTGGACTGCAAGGAGATCCAACTAGTCCATTCTGAAGGAGATCAGCCCTGGGATTTCTTTGGATGGAATGATGTTAAAGCTGAAACTCCAGTACTTTGGCCACCTCATGGGAAGAGTTGACTCATTGGAAAAGACTCTGATGCTGGGAGGGATTGGGGGCAAGAGGAGAAGGGGACCACAGAGGATGAGATGGCTGGATGGCATCACTGACTCAATGGACGTGAGTCTGAGTGAACTCTGGGGGTTGGTGGACAGGGAGGCCTGGTGTGCTGTGATTCATGGGGTCGCAAAGAGTTGGACATGACTGAGCGGCTGAACTGAACTGAACTGAGAACTTAATGATGATTTTTAAAGATGTTTTGAGACCTTACCTTCCAATTTTAATTTATAGCAAAAGGTACTAATTTTAAATTTATGGGACTAATATAAGATTTTTTAAAATAAGTTCATTTAATTAAGAAGCTGGGTTTCCTTAAAGAAAGTATCAAAGTGAACAGTCCATGCACTGTGTATGTCAGTTAAATTGTAAAATTGATACACAAGTGGTTAACTTTAAAACTGTTACAAGTCTTAGAATACCTTCTGCCTGATGGTAGTTGCTATCTTTTCATTTTCAATACTTACAGTCCCTACTTCTGCTTGAATCTTATGTAACAACCACTGTTATAATTCCTTGCACACAGGTATATATTGCATCACCTCCCTTTTGCCTTTCCCAAAGTCAGTTACTCAGTTTGGAATTAACCCCTCCAATCATGGGTGCATGGATCATCTCCATCCCCATTTATCTGTCTGATAGATGTCTCCTGATGTTTTAAAATTCATCAAAATACTTCTCACTGTATTTATCCTTCAAAATTCCTAACTTTCAAGCATATTTCAGTCTTTTTTGTATTTCTAGGGCACTTGCCACAGAGCCTGAATCAAAATAGGGACCTTAAAAAATGTTTTGAATGAATGATTATTTCTTTGATCCTGTAAGTCAATGTATAATACACCAGAACTATAAATAAACCTTGTCTTTTGGCACTGGATAGCAATCCCATTGAAGGCTTCTGTTGACTGTGTGTGCTTCTCAAATTCTAAACAGAAGCATGTATAAATCCTCAGTACTGACAGTCTCCAGAAGTTGCTTCCAGAAGCCAACAGTTCATCTCTATGGCCTATTCTCAACTCTAACTGCCTCCCATTCCATATTCTCTCCTTTTAAAGAATCTCTTTAATTTAAAAGTCAAGCATATCAAGCCTTCTGTCCTGCTTCACAGGATGTAGGGTTCATTATTCCAAGGCCTGTGGCTTAATAGGTAGATGAGCAAATGTCCCTTCTGCCTCATTGTACTGTATCAATGATTTCTATGGATAATTTAATCTAACACTCCACGAGAGTTTGGAGTATTTGCCAATGGTTCTCTTTCCTAGAAGAGAATTGTAAGGTTAGAGCACAGCATCGCATCAATTACTGTAATGAGTCTTTGGCATTAAAAAGTGGCCTGACTGGTGTGACTTTGAGTAGCCTCTTGGTATCCATAATCTTTCCTCAAAAATACTCTATGTTATATAGACAAAAAGAGAAGCAAGACTCTTAACAAAAGATAGCTTAGCTTACATTTGGGTTTTTTTTCTTTGTTTGTTTCTGCTTTTTCAGAGGAAGTCATTCAGCCCATTCTATGCAACCCATTCTGGATATGGGTTTTAGGGATGATGACTTCCCCAGGGCAAAATCAGAATGCCAGTGTCCTACCACTATTTATTCCTTTATAAATTGTGGACACCCAAATCATTGGTTTACAAAAGACAGAGCTCTTGTGTGTTTCAAGAGAAGAGAAAGACAGCTTTTCTAATCACTTAAGTATCATTAGTATCATTTGTATAGTTTACAATGGTGACTGTCAGATGAGGCAAGGAGTTCTTGTGGAGGCATTTAGAGGTGCTAGGAGTTCTGAAAATAGTGGAGAAGAAGGTTAGAATCTCAAATCAGGAGAGCAGATTGAGACGGGATTTGCTACTCAAAAGTGCTAGATGAGTGATCCTAAAGAACCTACAAAAATTGCCATTTAAATGGCTAGAAATATTGGATCTGAATTTGTGCTAGTTGACTGGCCTGTCTTCACAGCACTGGTATCAAGAGACTTCATGAAAGAAACATTCATAGTTTGAACCCAAAGTCTCAGGCAATCTACCATTACTTTACTGTGGTAAGTAGAATAACCATCCCCTCAAAAAAAAAAAAAAAAAAAAAAAAAAGGATGTTCACATATTAATCCTTAGAACCTGTGCATAAGTTATGTCACATGAGAGAAGGGGAATTAAGATTCAGAAAAAGAGTTACTCATCAACTGACTTTAAAATAGGCAGATTGTCCTGAGCTAGTTGGATGGGCCCAAAGCCATCAAAAAAATCCTTAAAGGTAGATGAAACAATGGAAAGAGAGAGCCAGAGAGATGGCAGTGTTAAAGGACCCTGGCCAATGTTGCTGGGTATTGAAGATAAAAAAAGGGAATCATAGACAAGGAAAACAGATAGCCTCCAGAAGCTGAAAAAAGCAACAAAATTAATTCTTTTCTCGAGTGTCCAGAAAGAAATGCAGTCCACCAACATCTTGATCTTAGCCTAGTGAGATCTGCCAGTCTTCTAACTTACAGAACAGTGAAAAGATATATTTGTCTTATTTAAGTCACTAAATTTGTAGTAACTTATTACAGTAGTCATAGAAAATGAATACAATTACAAATGTTGGTATTTTTCTTTTGCCACCATGCTTATTTAAGAGGGAGTCTTTTTCCCAGCTCCTCACTGGATGACTCGAAGACCAAAGAAAGCTCCTGGTCACTTGGCAGGATGGTATACAGAAAATCTCATTCTTTTAGTTGGGGTTGAAACTTAACTCACTCACAACATGATCACAGGACAGTGATAATGAGAAAAGGACACCTCTGATTTTATGATGGAAATGTGTTCTCTGTCTCTGCACTACTCAACACAAATCACCTATGTTTGCAATCATCCTACCCTTCTCTGCATCATATCTAGGGATTTATTACCTCTCCAACTATCTTCAGATGGTGATTTGAAAATTACTCCCTTTTTCCTCATAAACATTTGATTGAATTGATTACTTTTCCCCTCTATTGTGTATTTAAACTCTCGCACTAATATGAAAACTTCCTATTATGGATTTTAAACATTATCAAGTCTCTTTTATCAGCAAGCAATCAACAAAAGAAAAACTTTCCTTCTGCTCTTTATCCTATCCCTATCTGTCTACAAGCTTCGGGAAAAAATTGTACTCTCTATAACAGAATTACTGCTATTTCATAGGTTCATTAGTCAGCTGCCTTTCTTTCTTAAGCTTTCCTCGTGGTTCAGAGGGTAAAGTGTCTGCCTGCAATGTGTGAAACCCTGGTTTGATCCCTGGATCGGGAAGATCTCCTGGAGAAGGAAATGGCAACCCACTCCAGTACTCTTGCCTGGAAAATCCCATGGACGGAGAAGCCTGATAGGCTACAGTCAGTGGGGTTGCAGAGAGTCAGACACCACCGTGCAACTTCACTTTCACTTTTTCTTTCTTAAGTCAAACACAGAGTCATAGCTCTCCCTAAGGTGACCAATGACATCTATGCCACTAAATCCAATTGACATTCTTAGAGCAACTAACATTGTTGACCTCTTCCAATGTCTTCAAGCTCTCTTTTATTCAGTCATTTGCAAAAACCACTCTCCATTTAGGAAGGATACTTCTCTCTCCATTTCATCTGATTATTAGTATACATGTGTCAGACTGGCACTTAAACAGAAAGTATTGCCTAATTCTGTATAACCCCTCAATTACATGCTTATTAACACTGTGTTTTTAAATATGAGTTTGTGATTATTTGATTAGCGTCAACCTTTCCCATAGGAATATAAGCTCCTTGATCCCAAAACGCAGGCCTGATTTTGCTTACCATCATAATCATATCTTAAAGACACTGCTAAAAGCAATCCCAAGAATATTCAGTTCAGTTCAGTTCAGTCGCTCACTTGTGTCTGACGCTTTGCGACCCCATGAATTGCAGCACGCCAGGCCTCCCTGTCCATCACCAACTCCCAGAGTTCACTCAGACTCACGTCCATTGAGTCAGTGATGCCATCCAGCCATCTCATCCTCTGTGGTCCCCTTCTCCTCCTGCCCCCAATCCCTCCCAGCATCAGAGTCTTTTCCAAGGAGTCAACTCTTCGCATGAGGTGGCCAAAGATCTAGAGCTTCAACTTTAGCATCAGTCCTTCCAAACAACACCCAGGGCTGATCTCCTTCAGAATGGACTGGTTGGATCTCCTTGCAGTCCAAGGAACTCTCAAGAGTCTTCTCCAACACCACAGTTCAAAAGCATCAATTCTTTGGTGCTCAGCTTTCTTCACAGTCCAACTCTGACATCCATACGTGACCACAGGAAAAACCATTAGCCTTGACTAGATGGACCTTTGTTGTCAAAGTAATGTCTCTGCTTTTCAATATGTTATCTAGGTTGCTCATAACTTTTCTCCCAAGGGGTAAGCGTCTTTTAATTTCATGGCTGCAGTCACCATCTGCACTGATTTTGGAGCCCAGAAAAATAAAGTCTGACACTGTTTCCCCATTTATTTCCATGAAGTGATGGGATCAGATGCCATGATCTTCGTTTTCTGAATGATGAGCTTTAAGCCAACTTTTTCACTCTCCTCTTTCACTTTCATCAAGAGGCTTTTGAGTACCTCTTCACTTTCTGCCATAAGGGTGGTGTCATCTGCATATCTGAGGTTATTGATATTTCTCCCAGCAATCTTGATTCCAGCTTGTGCTTCTTCCAGCCCAGCATTTCTCATGATGTACTCTGCATATAAGTTACATAAGCAGGATGACAATACACAGCCTTGACGTACTCCTTTTCCTATTTGGAACCAGTCTGTTGTTCCATGTCCAGTTCTAACTATTGCTTCATGACCTGCATATAGGTTTCTCAAGAGGCAGGTCAGGTGGTCTGGTAGTCCCATCTCTTTCAGAATTTTCCACAGTTTACTGTGATCCACACAGTCAAAGGCTTTGGCATAGTCAATAAAGCAGAAATAGATGTTTTTCTGGAACTCTCTTGCCTTTTCCATGATCCAGCAGATGTTGGCAATTTGATCTCTGGTTCCTCTGCCTTTTCTAAAACCAGCTTGAACACCTGGAAGTTCATGGTTCATGTGTTGCTGAAGCCTGGCTTGGAGAATTTTGAGCATTACTTTACTAGCGTGTGAGATGAGTACAACTGTGTGGTAGTTTAAGCATTCTATGGCATTGCCTTTCATTGGTATTGGAATGAAAACTGACCTTTTGCAGTCCTGTGGCCACTGCTGAGTTTTCCAAATTTGCTGGCATAATGAGTGTAGCACTTTCACGGCATCATCTTTCAGGATTTGGAATAGCTCAACTGGAATTCCATCACCTCCACTAGCTTTGGTTGTAGTGATGCTTCCTAAGGTCCACTTGACTTCACATTCCAGGATGTCTGGCTTTAGGTGAGTTATCATACCGTTGTGATTATCTTGGTCATGAAGATCTTTTTTGTATAGTTCTTCTGTGTATTCTTGCCACCTCTTCTTAATATATTCTGCTTCTATTAGGTCCATCCCAAGAACGTTGATAGGTACTAAACAAGACTTGTGCAGTGAATAAGCTTTAAAGGAAAAAATACATGAATGAGAAATCAGTAACATGTATTGAGTAGTAATATGTCATAGGGCAATGCAAAAAAGCAAAATGGCTGTCTGGGGAGGCTTTACAAATAGCTGTGAAAAGAAGAGAAGCAAAAAGCAAAGGACAAAAGGAAAGATATAAACATCTGAATGCAGAGTTCCAAAGAATAGCAAGAAGAGATAAGAAAGCCTTCTTCAGCAATCAAAGCAAAGAAAGAGAGGAAAACAACAGAATGGGAAAGACTAGGGATCTCTTCAAGAAAATCAGAGATACCAAAGGAACATTTCATGCAAAGATGAGCTCGATAAAGGACAGAAATGGTATGGACCTAACAGAAGCAGAAGATATTAAGAAGAGATGGCAAGAACACACAGAAGAACTGTACAAAAAAGATCTTCACAACCCAGATAATCACGATGGTGTGATCACTGACCTAGAGCCAGACATCCTGGAATGTGAAGTCAAGTGGGCCTTAGAAAGCATCACTACGAACAAAGCTAGTGGAGGTGATGGAATTCTAGTTGAGCTATTCCAAATCCTGAAAGATGATGCTGTGAAAGTGCTGCACTCAATATGCCAGCAAATTTGGAAAACTCAGCAGTGGCCACAGGACTGCAAAAGGTCAGTTTTCATTCCAATCCCAAAGAAAGGCAATGCCAAAGAATGCTCAAACTACCGCACAATTGCACTCATCTCACATGCTAGTAAAGTAATGCTCAAAATTCTCCAAGCCAGGCTTCAGCAATACATGAACCGTGAACTTCCAGATGTTCAAGCTGGCTTTAGAAAAGGCAGAAGAACCAGAGATCAAGTTGCCAACATCCGCTGGATCATGGAAAAAGCAAGAGAGTTCCAAAAATGCATCTATTTCTGCTTTATTGACTATGCCAAAGCCTTTGACTGTGTGGATCACAGTAAACTGTGGAAAATTCTGAAAGAGATGGGAATACCAGACCACCTGACCTGCTTCTTGAGAAATCTGTATGCAGGTCAGGAAGCAATAGTTAGAACTGGACATGGAACAACAGACTGGTTCTAAATAGGAAAAGGAGTACGTCAAGGCTGTATATTGTCACCCTGTTTATTTAACTTATATGCAGAGTACATCATGAGAAATGCTGGACTGGAAGAAACACTAGCTGGAATCCAGATTGCCGGGAGAAATATCAATAACCTCAGATATGAAGATGACACCACCCTTATGGTAGAAAGTGAAGAGGAACTAAAAGGCCTCTTGATGAAAGTGAAAGAGGAGAGTGAAAAAGTTGGCTTAAAGCTCATCATTCAGAAAATGAAGATCCTGGCATCCGGTCCCATCACTTCATGGGAAATAGATGGGGAAACAGTGGAAACAGTGTCAGACTATTTTTCTAGGCTCCAAAATCACTGCAGATGGTGACTGCAGCCATGAAATTAAAAGACGCTTACTCCTTGGAAGGAAAGTTATGACCAACCTAGATAGCATATCCAAAAGCAGAGACATTACTTTGCCAACAAAGGTCCATCTAGTCAAGGCTATGGTTTTTCCAGTGGTCATGTATGGATGTGAGAGGTGGACTGTGAAGAAAGCTGAGCGCTGAAGAATTGATGCTTTTGAACTGTGGTGTTGGAGAAGACTCTTGAGAGTCCCTTGGACTGCAAGGAGATCCAACCAGTCCATTCTGAAGGAGATCAGCCCTGGGATTTCTTTGGAAGAAATGATGCTAAAGCTGAAACTCCAGTACTTTGGCCACCTCATGCAAAGAGTTGACTCATTGGAAAAGACTCTGATGCTGGGAGGGATTGGGGGCAAGAGGAGAAGGGGACGACAGAGGATGAGATGGCTGGATGGCATCACTGACTCAATGGACGTGAGTCTGAGTGAACTCTGGGAGTTGGTGATGGACAGGGAGGCCTGGCGTGCTGTGATTCATGGGGTCACAAAGAGTTGGACATGACTGAGCGACTGAATTGATCTGATTTGATGTGATGTCATAGGGCTTCCCAGGTGGTACTAGAACCTGGTACCAATAATGGTAAAGAACCTGCCTGCCAATGCAGCAGACATAAGAGAGGCGGGTTTGATCTCTGGGTTGGGAAGAATTCCTGGAGAAGAGCACATCGACCCACTCCAGTATTCTTGCCTGGAGAATTCCATGCACAGAGGAACCCAGCAGGCTACAATTTATAGGCTCGAAATTCATAGGTACAAATCTGTAGAACTGACAGATTCAAGGGATTATTAGATCTGGCCGATAGACTACTTTAGGAACTACTGAGGGAGGATGATAATATTGTACAGGAGGCTGTGACCAAAACCATCTGAAAGAAAAAGAAATGCAAGAAGGCAAAATGATTATCTGAGGAGGCCTTACAAAGAACTGAGAAAAAAAAGAAAAGTGGAAGGCAAAGGAGAAAGGGAAAGATATATCCAACTGAATGCAGAGTTCCAAGGAGTAGCAAGGAGAGATAAGAAAGCCTTCTTAAGTGAACAATGCAAAGAAATGGAAGAAAACATCGTAATGGGAAAGACTAGAAATCTCTTCAAGAAAATTGGAGATACCTTGGAAATATTTCATGCAAAGATAGGCACAATAAGACAGAAATGGCAAGGACCTAACAGAAGCAGAAGAGATTTAGAAAAGGTGGCAAGAATACACAGAACTGTACAAAAAAAGTCTTAATGATCCCAATAACCATGACGATGTGGTCACTCACCTAGACATCCTGGAGTGTGAAGTCAAGTGGGCCTAAGGAGCATTACTAGGAACAATGCTACTGGAAGTGATGGAAATCCAGATGAGTTATTAAAGTCTAAAAGATGATGTTAAAGTGCTGCACTTAATATGCCAGCAAATTTGGAAAACTGAGCAGTAGGCACAAGACTGGAAAGGGTCGGTTTCCATTCCAATCCCAAAAAAGGCAATGCCAAAGAATTTCCAAACTACCACATTTTACATGCTAACAAGATTATGCTCAAAATCCTTCAAGCTAGGCTTCAATAATACATGAACTGAGAATCTCCAGATATACAAGATAGATTTACAAAAGTCAGAGGAACTGGAGAGTGAATGGCCAACATCTGTTGGATCATAGAGAAAGCAAGGGAATTCCAGAAAAACATCTAATTTATTGACAATGCGATTGACTAAATTGACTACACATTGACTAAAGGCAAAAGCCTTTGACTGTCTGGATGACAACAAACCATCGAAAATTCTTAAAAAGATGGGAATATGATTCTACCTAACGTGCCTCCTGAGAAACCTGCATGAGGACAAGAAGCAACGGTTAAAACTGGACATTGAACAACAGACTTATTCAAAATTGGGAATGGAGTATGATGAGGCTGTATATTGTCACCCTGCTTATTTAACTTATATGCAAAGTACATCATGTGAAATGCTGGGCTGGATGAAACACAAGGTGGAATCAAGATTTCTGGGAGAAATATCAATAACTTCAGATTTGCAGATGATACCACCTTAATGGCAGAAAGGGAAGAGGAACTAAAGATTCTCTTGATGAGGGTGAAAGAGGGGAGCCAAAAAGCTGGCTTGAAACTCAACATTTAAAACACTAAGATCATGACATCATGGCAAACAGATGGGGAAAAAGTAGAAATAGTGCAGATTTTATCTTCTTAGTTTCCAAAATTACTTAAGACTGCAGCTGTGAAATTAAAAGATTCTTGCTTCTTGGAAGAAAAGCTATGACAAACCTGAACAGCATATTAAAAAGGAAAGACATCTCTTTGCCAACAAAGATATGTATAGTCAAAGCTATGGTTTTTCCAGTAGTCATGTACAGATGTGAGAGATGGACAATAAAAAAGGCTGAGCACCAAAGAATTGATGCTTTTGAATTTTGGTTCTAGAGAAGACTCTCCGAGTACCTTGGAATGAATGGAGATCAAACCAATCAATCTTAAAGGAAATTAACCACGGATATTCATTGAAAAAACTGATGCTGAACTTGAAGCTTCAATACTTTGGCCACTTGGTAAAAGAGCCAACTCACTGGAAAAGACCCTGAGGCTGGAAAAGACTGAGGGCAGGAGCAGACAGAGGTGACAGAGGAGATGGTTGGATGGCATCACTGATTCAATGGAGTGTGAGCAAGTTGTGAGGGATGGTAAAGGACAGGACGCCTGGCATGCTGCAATCCATGGGATCAGAGAACTCTGACATGACTCAGTGACTGAATAACAAAAACACAAGTAAATCCTCTAGGGCCTTACAGTAAAAGTTGGAAAATTAAGATGTGGGATTTAGACATACTGAGTCCAATGATTATGCCATGTGGTCTCACACTCATCCTATCTTTGCCTAAAATTTTGATGTTTTGTTAATCAGGAATTTTGGCATAAATTTCAATTTTTAAATGCATTGCATTAAGCTATATTTTTCTTGGTAAATGTGTTTATGATGACTCACTACAGTTTGTACCTGAGATAAGGTCCTCACCTGCCTTAGTTACCCCATTCGACTTTGGCCCTGTACAACTTATAGGGTTTGGTCAAAATATTTATTCAAAAAGTAAGGTATACCTAGAATTAAGCAGTAGATATCGGTCTCTTGGAGAGAAGATAGGAGAAACCAAATTCTAAACCTGGATCAGAAGGATGAGAACGAGTTTTATATTAGACTCTTACTTAATAAGGTAGTGATGAATGATCTGAAGGACCAGTGACAGGCAGTTCTCTACCATGTCAAGGACAAAAAAAGAAAGGAAGCCTTCCAGAATTTTCTATGCAGACAAAAAGAAAAATAGCTTATGTTTGACACAAACATCACTTCCACCACATTCTGTTGGTCAAACAAGTCACAAAGCCAGCCTAGACTGAAAACAAAGGCAAATACACTCCATCTCTTGATGAGAGGAGCTGTGGTCACATTGCTAGGGGTGTATATTCAGAGAGGAGAATGGTTCCTACTAGTTTTTGCCAATATTCTACTATAAGTAGTGATGTTAATACCATCATGGCATGACTAGCATTGAGTAAATTTGTTATTCATTTGTAAATCTTTGACAATTTAATTGGTAAATAACAGTACGTTGCTGTTTTATTTTCCTTGTTGATACTTAATGGTGAACCTCACTTTGATAACTGTGGAAACCATATTCCACAACATTCTGATTGACTTCAAGGGAGAAGAAGTGATTCTCAAATAAGCAACACTCTGTTCATTTGCTTTTGCTTTTCTTGATAAAAGAAAGATTTGCAACCACCTCTGTGCTCTATCTGTTCACTTAACAGATTTAAGTAAATTTATTCTTGGAGTCATTGTGTTAGGAAATGCCATGGATAGGGCAGAAATGATGAGATACCAAGTAGAGAGAATCTGCTGAAACCCTCTCCACTAAAAATGCATTCTCTGAGCAACACTTAATATCTCCAAGAGGAAGTACAAACATTTTAGAACCACCTGGGAATGGACAAAATGAATGATCTTTGGTTTGGGCCTCCTAGACACAGTTCTGTCCACATCCAAAGTAAAGGAATGAATCAGGGAAACAACTCCTCTAGTTTACTGCCTCAAACAAGGTTTCAGTATTAATGGAAACTGTTGCAGAAAAACTTGTGTTTTCCCCCTCCCCCCCCCCCCCCGTGTATTGTTTATATGCCTGTTTAAATTCAAATTTGAGCCAGCAGTGAGGGAAATAAGAATATTTGAAGTATATGGCAAAAATCTCATATGCTGAAACCCGATTTATCCAGAAGCGTAAATGCTGAATTATACACTTCCCACTTTCTCTAAATTGAACTGCCCACATCTTTGTGGGGCTGCCCACAAGGTGTCTAATGAGTTATATGCCAGCGCTTATTTAACAAGAAAAGAAACCAAATAGAGCGTAACTGAAACCTGGGTACATTTTGTTTTTGTTTTGTTTCAGAGAGCTGTCAGATATTTCAGTCCAATCTTAAAGTTGTTGCTTCCCTTTATTGCAAGTCGACTTCAGAATTTTAGTTACCTCTTGCTACAAAAGGTTTCAGTTTACAGGGTGGCAGAAAGAATGAAGATCGATGGTTGCTGGGTCTGGTTGGTCATACCAATTTGTACTGCAATCTAGGTGTTGCAATCTCTGAGATTTGAGTTTAAATGTGTGCCTTGCAGCTTTAGAAGAAAGATGTGTTCTGCATAGAGCTGTAGATCAACACTGCCAGTTTATTCACCAGACGAGGCATCCATCATGCCTGTGCACATGGGCATTTCATGGGACAGAGAAAGGAAAGGAAAGAGACAGAGATGAGAGGAGAGGAGGAAAGAAGACAAGATGGAAACAGAGGGAAGGAGTAAGAAAGAAACGGAAGGAGAGCGGAAAGGAGCAGGAGAGGGCACAGGGAGGTGATTTTATTTTTATTTTCCTAGATATCCTTCAGATAACAAAGCACTGTTTGTTCATAGGAAATAGCATCAGCTGAAGATAAAAAATATCACTACTGCTCAATGAATACATGCTTAATAAAAATCTAATAATAACTAATCTCCAGTGAACACTGAATAACAAATGAGATTTTTACTGGTATGTATTTCTAATTCATCCAACTTAATTGCTGTTTTAAAATCTTGACTTCAATACATTGTCTTTCTAATTTACCCAATAAAGTGCTCAACAATACGGCAATTTTGAAATATTTGCATTTGAAGGACTTCATGTGATTTAGAATTTAAATTTTTATTTCCAAATAATCACATTATATTTGCAATGAAAGCCAAATGCCCTGCTTACTTTCTGGATTTGAAAACTGAGCAACACAATGTGTTCGGAAGTTCTAATTTTATAATGCAAGCACATTCCAACTTTCAATGATTTAGTTTCTTGCTTAACCTTTGAGACAAGTCATGTAACATGCTGCTTTACACATGTGGTTGTTTTTAATTGCTTATTTTCTTGTCCCATGAAACCCTGAGGAAAGGCAATGAGAAATAACATCTTTTCTTTGTAGTGGAGGAAAAACAGTTACAGCTCATTTTATAAACACAAATCCTTGGGAAGTCACATAAGAAGCATCAGTGTGGAGTGTGGATTGTGAATTACAGAATAGGTCTAGCTTGACTCTGGTATCAATTGCACATTTGAACCAGGGGTGCCTACTGAGGGGAGAATGGAGTTTGCAGGCCAGAGTTTTTCCTGTTTAGTATCTTTTTGTTTGTTTGCTTGTTTCTTCAAGACAATACTTGGCAAAGAAAATATTTTCTTTTAGGTTAGGGATGGATTTAGTTTCTGTTAGAGAAACTGAATGCTAAAATCATAAGCTAGTATGATTTTTCAGAAAGAAATAGCTATCTCATGCTTATTTTGTTAAACAATTGGAGCAGATTTTATGTGCTGTGCACAAATTAACCGTCTTTCAGATGGGGAAAATGTATTTTTTGCATACATAAGGTTAGACTTAACACATTAATAAAGAGGAATGCTCTGTGTTTACTTGTGTAATTAGGAAAGTTACTCATTCCTCTAAAACAACCTAAGACAATTTCCTTTGGCTCTATTCTCTGGTTTAAATTATGCTCTGATGGTAAACAGAAGTCATAGGAGAGTTTAAAATATTAAGTGAATAGTCAAATACAATCCAGATGAAAAATGTCTTCCCTTTTCACTCAGTTCTGAAGGAGAGAAACCTTTACATTTACACACACACACACACACACACACATTATCACAGTTATCTTTTCCATTTCAGAGACAATGATAGGTTTATAGAAAATGGAGCATGTATTTTTGGTAAAGAATTCTACGCAGTGATTAATAACTGGTAATCCATGCTTAAGTAAGCATCAAAGCCATTATCTTAGAAATATTTGCAATAGCCCATATTTTGCTCATTTCGTTATTATACTTCTCTTTCTCCAAAGAATCAGTTTAGTCATATAGCATGATAATGCTAAGAGCTAGTTTAAGATCTTCAGAGACCCTAAATTTTGTAGAGAGAATGCACCCAACACATGGTCAAACTATGACCATTACTAAACCATATAATGAATATTTGGAATTGCAATGCTTCTGATTTTTCCCACAAAGACACACTGATTTTTTAAAAATCATATATAACATTATTATCAAAAAAGATTTTTTGTTCTTTGTTTGCTGGTCTTTAAACACAACATTGGGCTTGCAGGCAGCTCAATGGGTAAAGAATCTGCCTGCAATGCAGGAGACACAGGAGACGTGGGTTCAATCCCTGGGTTGGGAAGATCCCCTGGAGAAGGGCATGGCAATCCATTCCAGTATTCTTGCCTAGAGAATCCCATGGACAGAGGAGCCTGGTGGGCTACAGTCTATAGGGTCGCAAAGAGTCAGACAGGACTAAAGTGACGGCACGCACACACGTAAATACAACATTGCTCTGACCCTCAGGTGTTTCAGAGAGACAGTGTCTCACACAGCATCACTGCAGTAGCTCCAGATTTTTAACATTCAATCTGTTTCCCTTACCCATCTTCTTGAATATTTTAACTAGGAATCATTTTAATAGTAACATTTGAATTACCTAATACAGTCTTTAAACAACAGTCCAAATAAAGGAAAAAAATGTTCTCCTTAAGTGGAGTTGTCAGTTTTGCTGAGCATTCAGAGTAGCTGAGTATATGGTGCTACTCTGAATTAGCTCTTTAGTTTTCATTAAATCGTTATATTGAATAAGTTAAATATCTCTGCTCCTAATTTAAAATGGTAATGAGAAGTTGAAAATAAAAGACAGTGCAATGAGGAATATCAGGGACATGCACGTCAAATTTAATAAAAGAATTCTTTATCCATGCTTTGGCTTTGGCTTTATTCTTTTGACCCAAAAGAACACTGGAATCTTGATATAAAAGAGAAGGATATAAAATGAAGTGTAATGACTTCAGAGATGAATGTATTGGTTCATGTATTACTTGATACTGAAATTAAGAATCTCTTAGAAAACCAAATTTCAAAAACCTATTAAAAAGACATAATTAATAATTCTCTCTGAAATGATTTCTTCTTGCTATAATTGTTATAAGTACTATATAAAGATATGATTTAGCCAAATCACTTTGATCAGGAATTTACCTGTAGGTCTTCTTGAAATATTTTTACAACTTCATATATTTTACTATACAGTAAGTGATTTTTATTTCTATATTTGGATATTATCTGCTAATATAAAATGACTTATCCAAGACAGGGCATGAGAAGGTGAAAGGCATTAAGTGCAAACTTCCTCAGAAGACAAATCACTTCATGAAGTATTTACAGTATGTTGTCTTTAAAATGATCACTGACGTACAATTTTTACATGTTTCAGAGCCAAATTGCATTAAAAGGCAATCCATTGTGTAAAACAGGGCAGAAAAATAAGGAGTTAGTTATAGTTTGAGATGTCAGTTTCTTCTGACTGACAAAATCCTTTCCTTCTATGGGCAAAACCTATTTTGTGCTCAGAGCAGGGGCCTAGGTAGGTGGATTGCATGGCCACACGAGGGCAGCAGATGGTCTGAAACTAATGAATCGAGGTGATGAACGTGGAATGATTACAGTAGTGAAGGTTTTTCCGTCTAGAAAGATAGTTTCTAACCTGAAAATGAAAACGCAAGGAAGGAAAGGAAGGGAAGGGAGGGATGGATGGAAAAAGAAAGGAAGGAATGAAGGAAGGAAGGGAAGGAGAGACGAAGGGATTGTGGGAGGGAGAAAGGAAAGACAGGAGGGAGGAAGAGGTGCCAAGAAAGACAACAGATAGAGAAATACAGATTCTTTTTAACAGGTTTGTTTTTTGTTCATCTGTTTGTTTTTGAGATAGGTATACTGTGTGTGTGTTGTATGTTGTGTGTGTGTTACCAACAGCTAAACTGCTGCTCAGCTGCCCAAAGCTAAAATACAGAAAAACTCCCAGTTGTGCCCAAATCTACCTCCAATGGAAAGTAAAACTTCCCTCTACAAAAAGTAGCTATTATCAATATAGTTTGCTTTTCTCATAAACCATTATTTTTTTCCCCGTTCTGAATAATTAAACCGATAAAAACATGGGCTTTTGAAAATCAAAGAGCATAGTCTTTCTGGTTCTGCCACTGTGCCTCCCTAGACCTAATCCAGGAGACAGGAATTTCATTTTCCTAAATTTTATATTTGCTTTTCTTTTTTCATCATTTTCAATTATTTCTCGCCATAGATTATGTTTTTTTGGCAATGGTTAAGATACCACTAGAGATTTCAAATCTTCATGTGCATTAATCTCTCACAGTTCTTCTCAAAGATCACACAAACACAAAAAAAGACATAACTTACTAGTTTGCTTCCCCTATACAATTAATCTATCATTAAGCCTCCTTATCTGGTTTATCTGGTTTTGTCTCAGTAGATGTAAATCCAATATAGGTTTGGAGGGATATACAACGTACCAGTGCCTATGGTACTATTGCAGCTTTCCTCAATGGATGTACCATTCATTAATCATTACACTTGGCGCATCCTCATTAAGTAGCTATTATATAAGTAAATCCTTGGGAAGTCACACAAGAAGCATCAGTCCTGATTCAGTACATAGTTTGGATTATGAATCACAGAACAGGTCTAGCTGATCTCTTTTACAATTACATCAACTTTTATTATAAAAAAGACATCCAACTTTTATTATAATTTGGAATAGTGAATATTTGCTCAGGTCTAAATTATCTGGGCTCAAAAGTCCGGGGAAAAAGAAGAAAACAGTGAGAAGATATGTCTTAATTATATTAACTGATATATACCGATATGCAATAACATGACTGGAATATTTCCAATTTTCCTGCTTCTTCACTCAGTCATTTATAAAACCTTGCAAATGGACATAAATTATTAGGGCAAATATGATTTCACTCCCTCTTTTTTTACCTGATTTCTATCAGATAGTCTTGGCTATGAGCAGAAAAATGATGAAAGAATATGCATAAAAGTGGTAAAAGTGTTTCATAAAGAAACTACATAAACGCATAAAGCTATAATTAAGTAGCCTATGGTTCACTATGAGGAAAGAACTATGCTTTGTTCTGGTCAGAACATTTGCTAATTTTGAAGAGAAAAATGAACACATTATATGCCAGGTATTCCTCTAAGTAGCTTCCCAGGTGACTCAGTGGTAAAGAATCTGCCTGCCAATGCAGGAGACTTGGGTTCGTTCCATAGGTCAGGAAGATTCCTTGGAGAAGGAAACAGCAACTCATTTCAGTTATTCTTGCCTGGGAAATCCCATGCATGGAGGAGGCTAGAGAGCTATAGTCCATGGGGTTGCAAAAGAGTTGGACACAACTTTCATTGTTTAATAACTTTCATTGTTTAATAACAATCCCTCTAGGTACATTACATGTATTGCTCATTTTAGTCTTAAAGCAACCCCATAATTTGGTCTTATTACCACCCTATCAGTTTTGTAATTGAAGAAAATAGGGCAGGGAGTGTCAAGTAACTTGCCTAAAGTTATACAACTAGGAAATGAAAAGCTTTCTGGAAAACCAGCCTTTGTAAGGTTGGGCCTCGCAGGTAGGAAGAATGAAGAGGACTCATGGCTCTTTTGACTATGTGTGCATCCCAGTTGCTAAGTTGTGTCCGACTCTGTGATCCCATGAACTATAGCCCGACAGGCTCCTCTGTCCATGGGATTTCCCAGGCAGCAAGAATACTGGAGCAGTTGCCATTTCCTTCTTGAGGGAATTTTCCTGACCCAGGGATCAAACCTGCGTCTTCTGCATTGCAGGTGGAATTTTTACCACTAAGCCATTTGGAAAGCCCAGCTTTGACTACATTGATGCCTTGTTTTCTCCCTTTAAAACAGGAGAATAGGAAGTTTAGCAAAAATAACTAAAGGTTACTATTTAATAGAATGTGTAAATAAGAAGAGTCCTTTGACCCTTAGAAACTGGTAGTACATGTCTCACAATGTACCTTGCAAAATTAGTACACAAGTAGCTAACATAACTTAATTCTATCCCAGACCTTTCATGTGTTTTTAACTTTTCATATAATTTTTCTTGACAGTTTTGCCTTTGGTGTGTTTCTAACCCAAATCCTTAAAACAATAGAAAGATAATTAGACAGAGAACCAGGATACACAGGTTCTAGAACAAGTTTTTTTTTTTTTTCCCACTCTATAGACAGCTTGTCAAATTCAGTCATTTTACATAAAATACATATGCTTATTTATTTAGCTTTCCATGATATAAATTATGAGATTGGGCTATGGGTATTTTAATTTTTTTAAGATAATTATAATCCAGCACATTTGAATACATCCTGGATTCTTTTTCACTCATTCTTTTGCTATGTGCTACATTCTGGAAGAGAGAGACAGGCTTCCATGCTCTGAGTGCCTGGCCTATTGTCTGATATATCTCCACTACATAGCTAGTCCTCATGGGTAATGGCTCCAGAGGAATTGTTTCTATGTCACAACTTTTGGCTTGTCTACCTGATACAGCTTTTTGAGAGATGCTTTCTCCATAACAGAAATAAAGCTTTTCAGAGTGATTTCATCTGCCTATGTGCATGCATGTGTGTGTGTGTGCATGTGTTTGTGAGCATGATTCTTATTAGGTCAGTGGGTTGGCCTTTTTTCTGTTAATAATACTGCCTTAGTCAAAATCAAAATGACTCCAAATTTCTGATTCACTGTTCACTGGCCCTTCACTCTGGTATCTCATATTCTGTGAGACAATAAATTCAGCAACTTCTACCCTAAGTGTCTCAGGCAGCTCAGGCTGCTACAATAAATTACCATAGACAGGGCAGCTCAAACCACCAACATTTATTTCTAACAGTTCTGGGGAGTGGGAAGTCCAAGATCAAGGTTCCTGCAAATTTGATGTCTAGTGAGGGTCCTCTTCTTGACTTGCATAGAGCAGGCTTCTAGCTATATACTAACATAGTAAAGAGAGAAAAAGAAAATCTCTCCCATGTCTGTTCATACAATGAGGTCACTAACCTCATTCATGAGGGCTCCACCTCCGTGACTTAATTATCTTCCAAAGGCCCCACCTCCAAATACCATCACATTAGAGATTCAGGTTCCAGTACATTAAATTTAGTGGGATACAAACATTTAATCAGTAACACTAAGCAAAGAACTTATCTATATAAACATATATTTTTATCTTCTCTTTCTTATTACTGCTATTATTATAGTGTAGACTATTTTTTACTCTTTTCTGTGTGTGTGTGCACACGTATGTGTGTGCTAGTGACTAAGTCATGTCCAACTCTTTGCGACCCCATGGACTGTAGCCCACCAGGCCCCTCTGTCTATGGAATTCTCCAGGCAAGAATACTGGAGTGGGCGGCCATTCCCTTCTCCAGGGAATCGTCCCAACCTAGGGATCAAACCCAGGTCTCCCTCATTGCAGTCAGATTCCTTACTATCTGAGCAAGCAGGGAAACCTTACTCTTCTAGCTTGGTAAATCAACTCATAACTTATTTCTATCCTCAGGCTCTCTCCACTCTAATCAGTCTTCCAGAGAGCTGTCAGAGACATTTTCCTCAGCATGACTCTGGACATGCTACTTCCCTCCTCAAAAAACTTCAGTGATTACCATTTTTTTTTTTTACCAAATCAAATGTGAGCACATGGCAAGGTGATTAGGGCTCTCAGGAGTATGTCCCCTAGAAAAGACTCTCTGAAGAGGCAAAATGGAATTCAAGAAAATCTGAACTACGTATTGGACACCAAACAATTGTGTCCCTCATTTTCCTCATTTATAAAATTAGGTTAGACTATATAATCTTGGAATTGCCTTCTGAAAACAATATTTTAAAAGTACAGCTTTCAGCTTTAACTTCTACTTCTCTACTTCAGATACCTAACACCATCAGCATGAACAAAACTGGAGCCATTGCTAGAATATGAGCCGCATTTCTACCAGCATGCTTGTATTCATAAATGCCATAATTCATGACGTGTTCTTCCAGCCAGTGTCAATAAAAACCTTGCTGTCATTAGGTTTCTGCTCAGTTTACCATTGAAAGTTTCTTTCTCCTGCTTCCACATTTTCACAAACAACATTGCATTCTTCATGTTTATGTCCTAGCTCTGTCTTGGTCATCTGGGGCTACTATAATAGATACCATATTTCTCATAGTTCTGGAGTCTGGGAAGTCTAAGGTCAAGGCACTAGCAGATTTGATATCTGGTGAAAGCCTACTTCCTGGCTTGTAGATGGCCACTTTTTCATTGCATCCTCACATGGTCAAAAGAGAATACAGAAAGAGCTCTCATGTGTCTCTTCTTAGAAGGGCACTAATCCCATTATGAAGAATTTACCTTCATAACCTAATTGGATCCCAGAGGCCCCATCTCCAAATATCATCGCAATGGGGACTAAGATTTCAATGTATGAATTTAGGGGGCATGCATTCAGTCTATATCAGCTCCCTTATTCAAATTAAGCCTTAAGAGGGCAGAAACCATGCTTCTTTCATCCTTTTATCACAATAGATTCATTACAGATTTTCAATAAATTGAATGATTTGCCAAATTATAAGATGAAAATCAGAGAATATAGTGGATTTCAATTTCTGATAAACACTTCAAATGAAATTAATATGCCTTAATGAAGTTCCAAAAGAAAGCCTGTCTAATTCTCAGGGGCTGATTCACTGAAACCCAAAGTTCTAAAGGGTCACTGGCAGCCTACAATCAGAGAGGGAAAAATGTTTCTATGTGACTTTTCTATTTCCACAAAAGAACTCCTCTAAAATGAATAAATACTCTGAAAAAATGGTATTGAATACAGCTATAAATGAGACCGTGAAAAGAAATACTTCTGAGTTAAATTCATCTCTTAAAAGATTAAAAAGAACTTCTTTGTAATAATTCCATTTTAAAACAAAAACAGTAACATTTATTAAAGTACATATATGAATTAAAAATAAATTGATAAGGAAATATCATCTTTAAATAATTTAGGAAGAAAATTATTTATGTAATAAATATATGTCACCTTTCTTCTAACAGTAGAAATAACTGATGATCACTAATCTTGGAAATAAAACCTTAATTCATAATTTGTTTATGTTAATAAAAACAGGTTTCAAAAATGCACTTTTTTCTCATCATCTCAAAAAAGTAAAATGTTTAACGTTAAGTTTCATAACAACCAATCATAATAGAACAAGGCAGATTTCATAAAACTTTTTCAAATATAGCACTTAGGAAAAAGTAACATCTTGGATAAGAAAATGCATAGACATATAGTACAAGGCAGTTTTCTTCACAATATTCCAATTCATCTTCTTGCCCTTAAGATTTCTCCTACTGCCAAAATTTTTCCTAATATTCCATCCCTCCTCATTAGTCTTGGCTTTACCTGGGCCTCAGAATAAAGCAAAAAAAGAGATAGAGACCACTCTGCCTTATTATATCTTCTAAAAATCACTCAGGCTCTTGATGCCTTCTAGCATTATAGACGGAGAAGGCAATGGCAACCCACTCCAGTACTCTTGTCTGGCAAATCCCATGGACGGAGGAGCCTGGTAGGCTGCAGTCCATACGGTCGCTAGGAGTTGGACACAACTGAGTGACTTCACTTTCACTTTTCACTTTCATGCATTGGAGAAGGAAATGGCAACCCACTCCAGTGTTCTTGCCTGGAGAATCCCAGGAATGGCGGAGCCTGGTGGGCTGCCATCTATGGGGTCGCACATCTATGCGGACACGACTGAAGTGACTTAGCAGCAGCAGCATTATAGAAGAATAAACAATTTAAATTCAAAAGATTATATTTATAGCTTTATATGAAAAGATTTTAAAGCCCTTTACCCAACAAGTTTACCCTCCCTCCTCATAAAAATATTTTCAAATACATGAAATTATAATAAGTCTGATGACTCTGCCCCAAAAGATGTATCAAAAGACACTCTGGACAATGTAATGGTGTTATGCTAACCATTCTTCAAGTCACATATTTATCTTTCAACCAAATATATTTTTAGAACTCTAGGTGAACCTGATCTGACCCTGCGCTGTGCTCTGTAGAAACATGGATATAAAAAAATAATCCCTATGTTCCTAACCTTATTGTCTAATTGTCTTATGTTCTTTAAAAAGTCTATGTCAATACAGCCTTGATTTTTTATACCTGTATTTTAAAGATCAAAAGTGTATATCTTCAGGACAGCAATAATGTGCTTTCTATGAAAAATAGGCAAGCAGAAATAGGCTGAGATATGCATTTCAATCCAATAATCTGGACCTGTCACACAAAAACTGAATGTCACCTTACATTAAACTTTTATGTGAGTATCAACTCACTTGCTTAAACTATGAAACAAAACTGTTCTTATATGTAAAGCAGTATAATATCACTTGGAAATAGATTTTTATAAGTTAAAATACACATATTGTAAAATGTAGAGCAACTCCTTTAAAAACTTTAAAAAGAGAAATAGTAAATAAATCAATAAATTCAATGGAAAATCAAAAATTACTCAATTAATACAAAATAAGAATTCCTCCATTAATGCAAAATAAGACAGGAAAAAGGTAAAAGAAAAGAAGGGAAAAAATTTTTAACATAACAGTACAGATGTGAGTCCAATATATTTGATGTATTAAATGGAAATGATATGATTCCCTAATTAAAGGGAGAAATGGACACACAATAAAAAAGCAAGACCTATTTGTTCTCTATGAGAAAGTAATTTTTAATACAAAGAAATAGTTTAAAAGTAAAATCTGGAAAAGAGACAGATCTGGAACCATATAGAAGGCCTGAATGGTTTTGTCAGAAACATGATCTAATTGACATTATAGAATATCCTACCTTACATCATTAGGATACGTATTAGTTCTAAGAACACATAAATATTCACATTTATACCATAAACAATAAATAAAGTTAGATCATAACAATAAAGTCTCAATAGTTTAAACAGAATGAAATCATAAGAGCATATTTTTTACTAAAGTGAAATTAAAATAAAATGCAATAACAGAAATATATAAAATCCCTAATATCTCAGTATTTTTAAACACAAATAACTCATAGTTCAAAGCAGAAATTACAAAAAATTAGAAAATATTTTGTACTGAATGAAGATGAAAACAAAAAACCTTCACGAAATGTAAACAAACAAAAATCAGCAATGTGTTAAAAGAATATTATTACAACATGAGGTTTATTTCAAGAATGTAAGTTTGATTTAAGAGTTAAAACAGTATTTAAGAATGACTAAATGACATTACAAATGGACAAACTTTCCTCTTTTTTTTTTAACAGTGATTAATATTCCATTTTATATGTATACTACATTTTCTTTATCCAGTTACCTGTTGGCAGACATTGGGGTTATTTCTGTGTCTTGGTTATTGTAAGTAGTATGACAGTGAACTTGGGAACACAGATATCTCTTCAGGATACTAATTTCAATTGTTCTGGATATATATCCAGAGTGGGATTGCTGGAACATATGGTAGTTCTAATTTTAACTTTTTAAAGAAACTTCATACTGTTTCTATAGTTGCTGCACCATTTCACACTCCCACCAAAAGTGTACAAAGGTTCCAATTTCTATACAAACCTCACTAACAGTTCTTAAACTAAGGGAAATAAACCAGTCACAGAAGATAAGTATTGCATGATTCTATCTATATGAGGTATCTAAAACAGTTAAAGTCACAGAAGCAGAGAAAATAACAGTGGTGCCAGGGGCTGGGGGATGAGAGAAATGGGAAGTGTTATTCAATGAAGTTTCAACTGTGCCAGAGAAATCATTTCTAGACACCTGCGGTACCACCTAGTTTTGTCTAGGGTTAACAATGTCTTCCCAGGTGGCCCTAGTGGTAAAGAGCCTGCCTGCCAATGCAGGTGACATTAGAGACACAGGTTTGATCCCTGTGTTGGGAAGATCCCCTGGAGGAGGAAATGGCAACCCACTCCAGTATTCTTGCCTGGAGAATCTCATGAACAGAGGAGCCTGGTGGGCTACAGTCCATGGGATCGCAAAGAGTCAGACACGACTGAAGCAACTTAATAATAATAAATAGGGTTAACAATACAGTATTGTACATTTCAAAATTTGTTTAAAAAATGAGATAAAAGGAAATGTTGAGAAGTATTAGGTATGTTTATTACCTTGATTTTTCAGATGGTATCACAAGTACTTGCATATGTCCAAACTCATCAAATTATACACATTAAATATATATAGTCATTTGTACACCAATTATACCTCAATAAAACTGTTAAAAAATAATAGAACGTATCTCAAGAATTATTCTAAATATTGAATGAAGCAATGTTTGTTCCTTGCTTAGCACAGCATCTGGCTTAGGATAACCTTTCAAAAATCATACAATAGAATAAAATACATAGACCACTTTAAATAAAAGAACTAATAAATGAGTTTAGTTAGTTTTCAGAATGGTAGACTAGTATACAAAAAATGGTTGCCTTTCTATATCCTAGAGAAAGAAATCAAAATTTTTAAAATAACACAACAGCATCCTAAACGAAAAAATATTAATGGTAAATGAGCAAAGTTTTTGTAGGAACTGCACACTGAAAACTATAAAAGACTGTGAGAAAAATTTAAGATCTAAACAAGATATACACCATGTTGCTAAATCAGAATATTCAATATAGTCAAATATTAATTATGCTAAAAGTGAACTCTAGATTCTACACCATTATAGTCAAAATTTGAGCAGGTTTTTTTTGGGTAAAAATTAATAAGGTGACTCTAAAATTATCAAGAAAATTTAAAGAATCTAGAGTAGTTTAAAATTTTTATAAAGAACAAAAGTAAAAGAAGTACAGTCCTTGATTTCAAGATTTACTCTAAATCTTCAATAATCAAGACAGAATGATACTGATTTAAAGACAGTGATATAGATCAATGGAACAGAAAAAGGAGAAAAGAAATAAATCAACAAATATGTATTTACTTGAGTTTTTGAGGCTGCTAAATCAACTCAATAGTGAAAATATAGCATTTTTTAAAAAATAGTGATAGAATAACTAAATATCACTCTAGGAAAAATACACTTAAATCTTACCTTGCACACAAAAATGAATGGATCTAGAACTAAACATAAAAGTTAAAACTTTAAAATTTCTGGAAGAAAATTGTTGTAATCTTGGGAAAAACAAACACTTATTAAAGAGTTCACTAAAAGCAATGACATAAAAGAAACAGTTAATAACTTGAGCTCTGTGAAATTTTTAAAAATTCTCTTTGAAACATGATTAGGAAAATTAAAAGGCATAAAAGTAACTAGGAAAAATATTTATTTATTTATTTAAAAACTAGCTTGTATCCAGAATATTTAAAGAACTCCCATGTGTCAATAAGAGAAATACAAAATATTTAAAGTGGGAAAAATAGTAAAAATAGAAACAAACTTCACAAAAGAAGCTACGTGTTCTTAGTCGCTCCATCATGTCCAACTCTTCACAACCCCATGGACTGTAGCCGCCCCCCAGGCTCCTCTGTCCATGGGGATTCTCCAGGCTTGAACACTGGAGTGGGTTGCCATGCCCTCCAGAGAATCTTTCCAACCAGGGACCAAACCCTGGTCTTCTGGATTGCAGCCAGATTCTTTACCATCTGAGTCACCAGAGAAGCCCAAAAGAAGATATACTAATGGATAATGTAGACAGGATAAGATGCCCAACATCATTAATCAGGGAAATGCAAATTTAAATTTCTTTGAAATACCACTTCACAACCATTAGAAGAGCTAAAATTAAAAAGATTGTTAATATTATATATTGGCTAGGATACAGAACAATGGAACTCTTAAACATTGTTGATGAGAATGTAAAATGGTACATCTACATTAACAAACAGATTGGAAGTTTCTAATAAGTTTAGCATTACCTTACCATATGAACCAGCAGTTACACTTTCAAAAGAAGTGAAAGTCCAAACAAAGCTTTGTAGACAAATGTTTATTGCAACTGTATTTATTACAGCCAGAAACTAAAAGCAGCTCAAAAGAAAATCAACAGGTAAATGAATTTAAAAAAAAATGTGGTTTCTCCATATGAATATTACTCAGCAATAAAAATCAAGAAGTGATGTGGATGAATATTTAAAACATTATGCTGAGAAAAAAATTCAAATTTTTCATCTGAATTCACACATCTGAATTCATCACATCATATATGTGATGCCATTCATTCATTTAAAGCTGCAAGAAAGACAAACCTAATATATTGATCAAAAGCAGATCAATGGTCATGAAAGGCTGGAGGAGGAGGGAAGGTTGAGTAGGAAAGGGCACAAGGAAATCTGCTGGGGTTATAGGAAGTTCTGTATCGTATTTATTGTGTACAGATTTGGTAAAATTCTTCACTGCACTTAAAATACATTTACTTTATTGTTTGTAAATTAAACCACAATAAAGTTATTAAAATTGGTACCCTAAAATTCTTTGAATAGAAAAACATGGCAACTATTTCAGTCATTTCCATCTCTTTGCGACCCCTTGGACTGTAGACTGCCAGGCTCCTTTATTCATATAATTCCTCCAGGCAAGAATAATACTGGAATAGATGGCTATTCCCTTCTCCAGGGGATCCTCCCAAAATGAAAGTCACTCAGTCTTTTCCGACTCTTTGTGACCCCATGGACTATATAGTCCATTGAATTCTCTAGGCCAGAATACTGGAGTGGGTAGCCTTTCCTTTCTCCAGGAGATCTTCCCAACCCAGGATCGAACCCAAATCTCCCACGTTGCAGGTGAATTCTTTACTAGCTGAGCCACAGAGAAGCCTAAGAATACTAGAGTGGGTAGCCTATCCCTTCTCCAGTGGATCTTCCCAACCCAGGAATTGAACTGGGGTCTCCTGCATTTCAGGCAGATTCTTTATCAATGAGCTATCAGGGAAGCACTATTACATAACATCAATCCTTATAAATTCAGAGTTCACAAAGTTAGCTTAAAAACCAGATACCTATGACCTCCATCTAAAATAAATGGATTATAGCTGAGAGCAAATTGGTTCAACTAATAACTGACTATTGATGAAAATTCCCTAGAAATATTCCAAATGAATGATGCTTCAGGATTTCATTAATCAAATATTAAGAACATCTTGCGTCCTTTTCTCTCACAAAGGAGACTTCTTAGCAGTAAGTCCTGAATAATAAGGTGAAAACACGGGGGATTTTAGCAGTCTGGCTCAACCTATGTAGGATGAGCAGACAGGCAAGCTCTTTGTCTATATTCAGTAATATCCTTGTCTGACACGAGAGCCATTCTCCTGTCAGCACTGAATAAATGGCAAACTACAAAAATATTAACCTTGATAATTGCCAGGTAAATTTGAGGAAGTTTAATTTACTTAGAAATATGAAAGGATATGTTTCCAGTCCACAGTCTGTAAGAATAAGAAAAAGAGTACAAATATGTTAATGGTCAGCTGCCCTCACTCCTTTGTGTTCTCAAACTATTTTTTTTTTTGACAGCTTGAAAGAAAGGAGAAATATACCACTTATTTTCTGAACAGGAAACAGACACAGCAAGAAAGCAGCCCATGAAGCGGAGACTCTTTTGAGCGCCTTGTACAGTTCATCAGTGCGCACAGATCTGGCCTCTAATGAAGCCATTTACATGCAGATGCAGGCCTGGGTGTGTGGACACCAGTCCCAACTCTGGGAATTGTTGTTTCATTTAATCAAAAGAAATTTGCACATGAAAGCCACATCCGTGTTCATTAACCCCACAGCTCTCTCAATATTGCTTCTCTATTATTCCTAACAAAATTGCAAACCTTCGTGTGATTAGGTACCCCACTTCAGGGCTTTCTTTTCCTCCTATCCTCAACCCAGGCCTGCATCTGAATGCAAAACCAAATGTGGGTTTGTAAGACTGAATAATTTGTAACTACACTTACTGAAAACCAACCCCAATCACCTTTTTCACACTGATTGACCTACATAGACACACTCTTTACTCTCTTCCCTCCAAGAGGAGACTCTTTCTTGCTTACAATTTTATCATCATGGAAAATATAAAAACACTTTTCGGGATGGGAATTCCAAGATAATAAATTTAATTGCCAACTTCATTTGCATGAGCAAACAAGATAAAAATCACATTTGGATCTGGTGGGGAATATTACTCACACATTACACTGAAATACAAAGACCATGTGAAAGGTATTTGCATCAAGTCCTAAAAGAAAGGCTCATGGTTATCAGTTGATACTGGTCCATCACACACTTGATACGAATTACCTCTCCTGTCTGTTGTGTGGACAATATCTGCAGACCTTGTGCCAGTGATCAGCTACACTGCCTTCTCATATGGGACAAATAGGAAGCATAATATTTGCACCCATTTTTATTCCTAACAATAATCCTTAGCCTGAAACTTTCAATATATGTAATAAATGTATAGTAATAAATGTACTGGAATTGCTTATTTTGTTAGTAATAGCAAATTGAGTTTCTCTTTCTAGAGAATTAGAAGGGCAAGAATAACTTAGCTTTTTAATGCAATTCAGCAGTGACCTGCTGGGAAGTCTGGGACTGAGAGGCAAGGCAGATCTTCCTACCCACTCAGTGTCTGGCCTTTTTCCTGAAACTGCCAACAGTGGTCTTAATTAGTGCCAATTATGATTTCTTTTTAATGTGGACACCTGCATATGTGAACTAGATGGAGTCCTACCACGTTTTTAAATCAACTATTAAACAGCTCTCAGAAGTTGGCAATTTGTAGTTATTGTTCTGGGAAAGTTTCAGATTACTAGAGTAGAGGTTTATTTATGTCTTATTTGTATTAATGATCTAAATCATCTAGACCTTTATTACTTCCTCTTCTAAAAAAATATGTATTTATTTTCATAAAAAAAACACACCTTATGTGGTTATTCTGTTTTTATTGAATGACTTTAAAAGTTGTATCACCTGATTATTACTATTGAAGAATTAGCCATAATCATGTGCCTGGAGAAATATCAATAACCTCAGATATGCAGATGACACCGTCCTTATGGTAGAAAGTGAAGAGGAACTAAAAAGCCTCTTGATGAAAGTGAAAGAGGAGAGTGAAAAAGTTGGGTTAAAGCTCAACATTCAGAAAATGAAGATCATGGCATCTGGTCCCATCACTTCATGAGAAATACATGGGGAAACAGTGTTAGACTTTATTTTTGGGGGCTCCAAAATCACAGCAGATGGTGACTGCAGCCATGAAATTAAAAGATGCTTACTCCTTGGAAGGAAAGTTATGACCAACCTAGATAGCATATTCAAAAGCAGAGACATTACTTTGCCAACAAAAGTCCATCTAGTCAAGGCTATGGTTTCTCCAGTGGTCATGTATGGATGCGAGAGTTGGACTGTGAAGAAAGCTGAGTGCCGAAGAATTGATGGTTTTGAACTGTGGTGTTGGAGAAGACTCTTGAGAGTCCCTTGGACTGCAGGGAGATCCAACCAGTCCATTCTGAAGGAGATCAGTCCTGGGATTTCTTTGTAAGGAATGATGTTAAAGCTGAAACTCCAGTACTTTGGCCACCTCGTGCCAAGAGTTGACTCACTGGAAAAGACTCCGATGCTGGGAGGGATTGGGGGCAAGAGGAGAAGGGGACGACAGAGGATGAGATGGCTGGATGGCATCACTGACTCGATGGACGTGAGTTTGAGTGAACTCCGGGAGTTGGTGATGGACAGGGAGGCCTGGCGTGCTTCAATTCATGGGGTCGCAGAGTCGGACACGACTGAGCGACTGAACTGAACTGAACTGAATGGGGTCCCGCAAGTCCTGTTATACAAGAGGAGCCTTTAAAATGTCAACTACAGTGTCCTCCATTCTTTCAGTCCTGCAGCCTTTGAGCCCAGTAGTTTGCAATGTTGTTCCATAAATACATCACAGAGGCCACTGAAGAGGCATAAAACAAAAAAGTGGGAGAGTTCACCTTCGAGTATTTACATTTCCCCAGGTGCCACCCAGCAGAGTTCCACCTTTTTGTCAGAGAAATGTACAAAAGATATTTTTAAGGAAAGTTTCTGAAGGTAAAAGAGCTTGAAATCATCGGCATATGTAGAAGACAAGAAAGAGGAGAGAAACACAAGAAGAAATCATCCATTATCATTTATGAAAGTAAAAGAAAATAGAAAACGATACTAACACAATTTCTAGTGGCAGAAATGGTCCTGTGGAATCATTTTATTGCTCCGGTTGATGAGAGAGCAGTAAAACAACTGTTGGATTTCATTTTCAGTTGTTGCTTAGTCTGTAAGAATGTTCAGCAAGTAGATTTGCAAAAACTTTGGAACAGCCCATCTGTTCATTTTAAGGGATGAAGGAAAAGAAAACAGGAAAAAGAAGGATGAAGGGAGATGAAGTATTGGGAGAAACCTCTTGATTCATATTGTAAATTAAACCTTAACACTTACCAAAGAAAATTCCAGAGATGGTTCAGGAATTACAGTATTCTGAATTATTTCATCTTTCTATAACATTTTTAGCCACTTCACATGAAACTTTAAAATTCAAAGTGCATAAAAGATCCAGTCACTAATTCACTCATTTATTCAACAATTATTCAGCAGTGACTAGATCCCAGACACTATGTATTTAGTGGTTCAAAGCACATTCAGTTAAAGACTAGAGAGCAGACAACTGTAATGCAGAGTAGTAAATGGTTTGATAGCAGTAGGCATAGGGCACTATGAGAGTTTTCATTCTACAAATTCTAGAGGTATTTTTGATGAAGTCAGGCTTAGGAAACAAAAGTCAGTAAGTGGACAGAGAGGAGAAAGTTCACCCAATTCAGGTATATTATTGAGAAATAGTCCGTATTTGTGGGATAACTAGAAAGAGAATATTGAGTATGAGGTTAATAATTTAGTCTTGAAATTAATTTTCCTCAAGTTATTGCAAAAATATTTACTATAGCCAAATGATAGCTCTTTTTAAAGGAAAATATTGAGATGCTAAATATAGTCAAACAGTGAAAGTTGCATGGTCTTTCTTTAAAGAAACCGCCCTAACTTTGCCTATCTCAGTATTTCCCCAAATAGTTTACTTTGTGAAACTCTGGATTATATCTGAGTTATTTGCTTGAAATAAAACTTAATAGAGAAAGCATTATGCAGTTCGTCCATGGAAGCCTTTGTGCACATGGACTATAGGTATGTAGCAAAAGACAATTTTCAAATATTCATAGCTTCTCCACGCTGTATCAAATTTCTAAATACCAATTTCTAATCCAACTTTAAGTCTAAGGATGCACATGTATCAATGTGATGCTTATCCCTTTATTAGTATTATATTTTCACATGTATTTTTTTGAACATTACACTATTTGACAACACTAACAACTGTCACACTGAAACATTCTCTTATTTTTTGTAGTTCAATGACATAGTGGATTGCTTCTTTCTCTAACCTCCCATCCATTGACTATTTTTCTCTAGGTTATTTGCTAGCTTATCCTCCTCCATTTTTGGATTTTAATCATTTTCCAAAGCTCAGGTTTGGGCCTCTGTTCTTTCTGCTTTCTTTTCATTTTCTAATTAATGATCTCTAACAGCTTAAAATATTACTTGATCCTTAAACATGTATTTTTAGCTGTTTCCTTTTTGCATCTTCATATTTTGGGTACTTATCATAGTTGTAAAATCTAATAATTCAATATCAAAATCATCATTGATTGCATCATTGAAAGTACAGATTTTCTTTTATTATTATTATTTTTTTTACTTTACAATATTGTATTGGTTTTGCCATACATCAACATGCATCCACCATGGGTGTACACGTGTTCCCCATCCTGAACCCCCCTCCCACCTCCCTCCCCATACCATCCCTCTGGGTCATCCCAATGCACCAGCCTCAAGCTTCCTGTATCCTGCATTGAACCTGGACTGGCGATTCATTTCTTATAAGATATTATACATGTTTTAATGCCATTCTCCCAAATCATCCCCCCTCCCTCTCCTAAAGAGTCCAAAAGATTGTTCTATACATCTGTGTCTCTTTTGCTATCTCACATACAGGGTTGTTGTTACCATCTTTCTAAATTTCATATATATGCGGTAGTATACTGTATTGGTGTTTTTCTTTCTGGCTTACTTCACTCTGTATAATAGGCTCCAGTTTCATCCACCTCATTAGAACTGATTCAAATGTATTCTTTTAATGGCTGAGTAATACTCCATTGTGTATATGTACCACAGCTTTCTTATCCATTCACCTGCTGATGGACATCTAGGTTGCTTCCATGTCCTGGCTATTATAAACAGTGCTGCGATGAACATTGGGGTACACGTGTCTCTTTCAATTCTGGTTTCCTCGGTGTGTATGCCCAGCAGTGGGATTGCTGGGTCATATGGCAGTTCTATTTCCAGTTTTTTAAGGAATCTCCACACTGTTCTCCATAGTGGCTATACTAGTTTGCATTTCCACTAGCAGTGTAAGAGAGTTCCCTTTTCTCCACACCCTCTCCAGCATTTATTGCTTGTAGAGTTTTGAATCGCAGCCATTCTGACTGGCTTGAAATGGTACCTCATTGTGGTTTTGATTTGCATTTCTCTGATAATGGGTGATGTTGAGCATCTTTTCATGTGTTTGTTAGCCATCTGTATGTCTTCTTTGGAGAAATGTCTATTTAGTTCTTTGGCCCATTTTTTGATTGGGTCGTTTATTTTTCTGGAATTGAGCTGTAGGAGTTGCTTGTATATTTTTGAGATTAGTTGTTTGTCAGTTGCTTCATTTGCTATTATTTTTCTCCCATTCTGAAGGCTGTCTTTTCACCTTGCTTATAGTTTCTTTTGTTGTGCAGAAGCTTTTAATTTTAATTAGGTCCCATTTGTTTATTTTTGCTTTTATTTCCAGTATTCTGGGAGGTGGGTCCTAGAGGATCCTGCTGTGATGTATGTTGGAGAGTGTTTTGCCTATGTTCTCCTCTAAGAGTTTTATAGTTTGTGGTCTTATGTTTAGATCTTTAATCCATTTTGAGTTTATTTTTGTGTATGGTGTTAGAAAGTGTTCTAGTTTCATTCTTTTACAAGTGGTTGACCAGTTTCCCCAGCACCACTTGTTAAAGAGATTGTCTTTAATCCATTGTATATTCTTGCCTCCTTTGTCAAAGATGAGGTGTCCATAGGTGCATGGGTTTATCTCTGGGCTTTCTATTTTGTTCCATTGATCTATATTTCTGTCTTTGTGCCAGTACCATACCGTCTTGATGACTGTGGCTTTGTAGTAGAGCCTGAAGTCAGGCAGGTTGATTCCTCCAGTTTCATTCTTCTATTGAAAGTACAGATTTTCATTCCAATTTTTAGGCTTGTAACTTCGACAATAGTTCTCCTTTATACTTTATTTCCAACCAAATATAAAATCCTGATCATGTTTCTTTCACCTGTCTGTCCTTTGGATTCTAATCCTCACCTCAGGTATATAGCTGCATATGCCACCTCCCTCCCTGTATCTCATCTCCACATTCTCATACCTTGGTCTTCCTAAATATGTGTATGTGTGTGCTCAGTTGCTCGTTCATGTCTGACTCTTTAAGACCATATGGATTGTCACCTGTCAGGCTCCTCAGTCCATGGAATTTTCCAGGCAAGGATACTGCAGTGGGTTACAATTTCCTGTTCCAGGGGATCTTCCCAACCCAGAGATTGAACCATGTCTCTTGCATCTCCTGCATTGGCAGGCAGATTCTTTACCATATAGAAATCTTTATATCAACATCTTGCCACAGATTATTTTATGATTATTTATTTTTTGAAAAGTATTATGTGCTACAGGATGATGATATTCCATGTAAAAAGGCTGTCCTGAAAAGGACAAAAGAAAATAATCACCCAGAATATTACTCATGCACTGATAAGCAGCATTAATATTTTAGTGTATTTTTCTATACTACCAGTATGTTTTTAACCTGTCTAATTTATTAAATAGCATTACATTTTTGTGTCATAGATATTCTTTCAATACCTCGGGTTTAATGAGAATTTCATGTTCCCAAGAGACATCCTAATTTATTTAACTGTATCCCTATATTTGAACATTTTTAGGCAAAATTCAGTTTCTAAATATAATTAATAGTATTGTAGAATAATCATTTTAAAATCACCTCTAATTTTTGCCCCTCAGGATAAATTCCTGGAAGTAGTAATTTTGGGTCAAAGGATATGAAAATTTTCAGAAATACTGAAGCAATTTTCAGTAGTATCAGCAGGATAGAACTTCCTTTAAACTTCTCATAACTTCTTAGTTTTCATTGTATAAATTCTAAAACCTCAGCTTGGCTTTCAAAACTCTAACCTCACTTTACACTACTATAAATAATCCATTGAGACCATTATAGTTTCCTGACTCTCTAATAAATACAACACACTCTTTCTATCTCAGACTACTATTTATGTTACCTTTTATTTCAGAATGCTATCTATCTTCTTCCTCTGTCTATCCATACAAATCATGCCCATCCAGCTCAACTCTCCCTCATACGGCATATCTTTAATTGGCTTTCTTTCATAAATTACATTCCCCTTTCTCTGAACTTCTATGTCATTATCAAATATTTTTATTTTGAATTGAAAGTTTGTATATATTTCTGCCTAAATTTTGAGGTTATCCCTGCTCTGTAAAACTATATTACTTCAAATGGCTCAATATTTAACAAAGATACTGTGCACCTCATAATGCTCAGTGAATGTCTGTTGAATTAATAATAAATAACTTACTAAGATAGTAACCTACACATTAATGAAACGTAGCTAATGTCACATTCATTTCATTGACTAGTTACTCCTTGACAGTTAAAATTCTAGGAAGATATTATAAGAGGTCAGTAAGTAAGACTATTTTCAGGATGTATTTTTTTCTCAAGTATTACTTTCTTTCCCTTTGTTTGTTATCAGATTAACAATTAAATTGCAATCAGCTTCCACCCTAAACCAACCTCAAAGTAGGTCTTAGAGTGTGCACTCTAACATTATCCATCCAAAATATGTACTTAGGAATTGAGAATATTATTAAAAAAGAAATAAAAATAATGATGTATTCTTGGAAATTATTAAAAATGATTTGTCCCATTGCAATGTTTTGGAAAGTACCAGAATATTTTCTCCAAGATTTATAGTTTTATGAACATAGTCAACTTTGGCAGTAACTTTAAAACTAATTATAACAAAGCTTTAAGACTTACTATGAAATTAGAATTCAACTCAAAAGTACTTTTGGGTAACCTTTAGGATTTGAATGCAAGATTTGTTTCTACAAGCTCTTACCACATAAGTTTGTGATCCTTTGACTAACGTACATTATTAGCTCCTTCAATTTGGATATGTTAAACCAGATCCTGAAATGATGACGACCAAAATTATATTGTTATAGTCTTTACCACAATAAAATATTCACAAATGAAATTTCATTTAGTGATACAATATCCCTAGCAATCATTAATAGAAAATAAAATTATTCTGGATTTTCTGATATTGTCAAATTTTAGCAAGTATTAAGCTTATACAATAACAGCAGTCTCGGCATTATCCTTCCCTTAATATCACATTTCTGGCTATAAATCTTCAACATAATTTTTAAGACAGAGACTTTTGACTACACTCTGCCTCATGTTACAGAGATTTGATGGTCTTAAAAATGTCTAATTATGCAAAATACCTTTAAGATAGCAAATATACTTTTATCTAATTAAAGTTATATTCTATTTTTCCTTCTGATTTCTAAATCAAGCTGAGTTTACACATGGAAAAGCACTTTAAATGATTACCCATCACCTTGAAGATATTTGGAAGTCTTACTTCAACTTACAATTATTGTTTCTCTCTAATAACTCTAGTCTAACCCCACAGTGATAGCAAGAGACTCCAAAAGGTAAGCTACCTAATGATAAAGAATTGGGAGATTTCACTTTATCTCCAACTTCTCCAATTTCTTTTGTATTATTGAGAAGATATACATCCCTCACCAATCTAGGGCAGGCCCGTAAATACAGAACTAGGAAACTACCAATGCAGACCATAAAGTCCTCAACCTCAAATTTCATTATCGAATTCTGGTTTTTCATAGAGACCTATTAGTTAAGTTAAGGTTTTACATTTTTATCTTTAATAGTTCATCTACCAGAAACAGTTGAAGAATGGGAACAAAATACTCAAGAGAGCTAAATCTCTGATTTATGTGTTTGGAAGACTACCGACTTCTTATGTCCCAAAGATTTTGCAATAGTCTTCCATGTGTCATGTCTTTAATCCTGGAAATATCCATTGTGAATTGGATGATCTTATCCCCATTTTTGTAGATGAAGTGAAAAAGCTGAAAAAAAGATAGCTTAGTGATATCACAAAGAGAAACAAAAAGTAAGTCAGGATCTAAGGCAGTGATTTGACGATAAATGTTAGGAAAATAAATAGAGAATTCATATTTGAAACGGATCATGGAAAACCAACTGAAAAAGAAAAGGAGAATGCTTGCCTTGTTTCTGATCCTGGACTGGAATTCTTTAACATCTCACTGCTGATCTGAATAGGCTATAATCCCAGGTCTGAGGACTGAATCCAAGCAGCACCTGTGCATGACGCTGAGTCATCTGTGTGATACTTCTTGCTGCCTTGAAAAGACCCTATGCCTAGAACAGAAAGTACTTTCAGGGACAGAAGGACATTGAACTGACCTATTCCCCAGCTGCCTGGAGAGTATTTCAGTCACAGGTCTAAGACTGTTTGCCTATCCAAAGGAACCTTTGGATGAATTGCTCATTCATCATCCCCATGTCTATAATCAGGGTTGCTCTCTGTAAGGGTGCTCTATTACTCCCCAGTAATATCAAAAAGGCCAAAGTTATACAAACAAGACAACTTTGTCCTCCACCCTATTGTGCAAGAAAGCTTACAATGCTGGTCTGTCTCTTTCTAGGTTGCTTGAATCCCTGCTAATGAAAAGACGAATAAGGATATATGTTAATGAGGAGTCAAGTGTAAATTGAATATAAACAAAAGGCGGGCCTTCTAGTCATGAAAAATATTTGAAAGTGATTTTTTCTTTCCTCAACTTTCACTCAGAATTCACTTGCTCATGTCAATCTTCCTCCCCTCAAAAGATTTGTTGAGAGATTAAATCATTGCTATCGAAGATGTGTCTATGTATATATAAAAAGAAACAGGAACAAAACTATGCATGCTTAAATTGTTGTGAATATAAAAGATGCTCATATTCTCACTTACTATTTCATATGCTTGAGTAGAATTTCCAGATTTTAAACAATGAGTTACTAGTTTTCATGAATATATAAAAAGTGTCATATTTTTAACTTGAAGCTCTCCTATAAAAAAAGATTTTATATTCTCTATTAATGTAAGAAAAATTTAAAATAATATTGTTTTCCTAGCTGTGAACCTCATAACACATGAAATTCACTTTGAATAAAGTGAAAATTTCCTTTTATCAAAACTTTTTTGTTTGAAGTTTACAGAAGATATGGAAAAAATCTAGAAGCCTATGTAATTAGCAGTGTAGCTTCTAATTCTCTCATTCTTTTCCATAACATTCCTAGTGACTTATCACTTACAAATATTAATCCTATACTGATCATCTCCATATTAATCCATCAAACAGAACAAATGCATTAATAGGGCATGTGGATATGCCACAAGAAGAGCCTAGGTATTTTAAATCTCCTATAGTGTATAAATTAACATATACATGAACATTAACAGATGGATATTTGGTATTTATTTCTAACCTAACGTGTTCCAAGAATAACACTGAAAAGAAAATACCAGATAATGCCTAGCAATTTAAAAAGCTACCTAAAATCAATTTAAGATAATAGTCAAAATCATGAGGAAACATTTGTCAGTAGCCAACCTCCTCCCCATAATGCCAAAGCCATACTTATCAGATGGATAACCATCTCTGAATAATGGTAGGATATGGTAGAGGAAATGAGCTGTGCAGAGATGCTGCTTACTAACCTACATGATCAACAGTATATAATAACTTCTTGCTCATGCCCTGTCTCTGCTACCAGATTCCTGGGAATTGAACAAAACTACCACCTCGATAAAATTCTGTACATCATAGGATATCTATTTTCTGGCCCCAGACTGGCGTTATGGTTGTCATGGTGATGTATCTTGCTTTAGACTCTGTTGATGCACATAGGCTGTGTATTTCTCTAAAGCAGAAGACAGCAGCTCTTTACCTATGGGATCTGGATAGAGAGGCAAGGCACCAAAGTTTTTTAGTAAAGCTCCTATTTTGTGAGCCCTTTTATTCAGTCCTTCTAGTAGGGTCAGTTCCTCATCATTACTTGCTAGAGCTGGCTGAGCCATTATTATTATTATTATTGTAACAGCAAATCTAAAACATATTTGTTTGTTCAGTCTGGAAAACTGAGTTCACTGGGGCTAACTACAATTTAGGCATGGTTCTGCATCCTTAAATTTTCATCACACCCCATCTCCTCTTTCCATTCATGAGAATTGGGCCTATTCTAATGTCACAAATTTCTGTATTGGGATCCCAGATTTCCCAATTCCTTAAAAATAATTACCAAAAATTTAAAGATTTTTTATGGGCTGGAATTTAGAAATTTCTTGATAATTGCTTAAATATTTTCAGCATACTAAAAACATAAATGGTGATCTCAGCAACTTGATGAAGGTTATTTATTTTCCTTTGATTCCTATATAATTCTCAATTTATATCCTGAGTCCTGCTTTGTGACTGACTTTATTTAGGGGGGCTCCAAAATCACTGCAGATGGTGACTGCAGCCATGATATTAAACGAAGCATATTCCTTGGAAGGAAAGTTATGACCAACCTAGACAGCATATTAAAAAGCAGAGATATTACTTTGCCAACAAAGGTCCATCTAGTCAAGGCTATGGTTTTTCCAGTAGTCATGTATGGATGTGAGAGTTGAACTATAAAGAAAGCTGCATGCCAAATAATTGATGCTTTTGAACTGTGGTGTTGAAGAAGACTCTTGAGAGTCCCTTGGACTGCAAGGAAGTCCAACCAGTCCATCCTAAAGGAGATTAGTCCTGGGTGTTCATTGGAAGGACTGATGTTGAAGCTGAAACTCCAATATTTTGGCCACCTAGTACGAAGAGCTGACTCATTTGAAAAGACCCTGATGCTGGGAAAGATTGAGAGTGGGAGGAGAAGGGGACGACAGAGGATGAGAAGGCTGGATGGCATCACCGACTCGATGCACATGAGTTTGGGTAAACTCCAGGAGTTGGTGATGGACAGGGAGGCCTGGCGTGCTGTGGTCCATGGGGTCGCAAAGAGTGAGACACAACTGAATGACTGAACTGAACTGATATCCCAAGTCCTGCTTTGTCACATCCCACTCACCTTGTTCTTACCTCATGTAAAATGTACTTTTTTTAAAATGTACCTTAAGGCATTAGAACATTACCTTATCATTCTCTCTACCTCAAAGGCTCACTAATTTCTTTTCCTTTCCTTTCCTTCAGTCCTTTGACTGCCAGCTTTCCCTTCTGATCCTGGACTCTGCTTAATTGGTATTTCCTCAATGATTTTTTCCCTTGATCCATCCCAACCTCCCACCTCCACCCAGTACTTGACAAGATTAAGGTTCCCATACACTTTCCCTATTAGCAACCAGCACTTTTTCCAGCTGTATTTTTATCATTATTTCTATTATCTCTTAAACATTTGTCTTCATCACTACACTGCAAATCACATGAAAACTAGCACTGTGTACACACAATAGGCAACTGGTAAATAATAAATAATTATTGAATGAATAAGAGAATAAATTAATGAACATATGAATGAATAAGTGAATGTTCTGAAGACAATAAAGAGACAATGCTTTTGTTAGCATGTGTATCTGCTTTGCATTAATTGTGGATTATCTACAGTCAAGACACTTTTAATAATGTTTAATGTTTTCTAATATCAGACAGTGAATTTACTTATAAAGAGTATCTTTATTATAACATGTATAAATGACAAGCCTGAGTTATTTTCAGTTGAGACTATGACCTGCTTTAAAGATGAATGACTCATTACAATACTGTCTGCTCTCTACAGAGAATGCATGTATTGGGGGCTCTGAGACAAATAAGGCAAAGTCCCTATCGTGCAGAAGCTTGCAATTTATTCCAATCCCTCCCTCTCTTCCCCAACCCTGGAAAACACCATCACCTTCCAAACAAAACAAAACAAGAGCTTCGAAGCAATGAGAACAAAGTATAGTAATAAATTCTTTGTGCCGTGTATTTTTATATAAAAACTTCCCTAGCACTTTGTCTTGGAGAAGGCAATGGCACCCCACTCCAGTACTCTTGCCTGGAAAATCCCATGGACAGAGAAGCCTGGTTGGCTGCAGTCCATGGGGTCTCTGGGAGTCGGGCACGACAGAGCGACTTCACTTTTGCTTTTCACTTTCATGCATTGGAGAAGGAAATGGCAACCTGCTCCAGTGTTCTTGCCTGGAGAATCCCGGGGACAGAGAAGCCTGCTGGGCTGCCGTCTATGGGGTCGTACAGAGTCGTACACGACTGAAGCGACTTAGCAGCAGCAGCAGCAGCAGCACTTTGTCTATATATCTCTGCAGTATTTTATCATAAATCGGATATGGTTTGAAGCTCTGTGGCAAGGAAGACATAATCCCTGCCCTCACAAAATACGTATTCCAGTCAGGATACAGAATAAGACAAAGATATCCTTACATAGCAGAGTCAGGGCTCTACAGGAACTTGGGCCAAAGGTCAGTCTATGAGAGCACTTGAAAGGAAGAAAGCAAATTTGCCTAGAGAGAAAATTGTTGTATGCAATGGACCACTAAGACCTGGGTCTTCTTGAAGAATGGAGTAGGTTTGGTCAAATACATCAACAAGGGAAGAGCACTCTTGGAAAAAGAAAGTGAAAGTGAAGTTGCTCAGTCGTGTCCGACTCTGCGACCCCATGGACTCCTCTCTACCAGGCTCCTCTGTCCATGGGATTTTCCAGGCAATAGTACTGGAGTGGATTGCCATTTCCTTCTCCAGAGGATCTTCCCAAACCAGGGATTGAACCCGCGTCTCCCGCATTGTAGACAGACACTTTACCGTCTGAGCCACCAGGGAAGTCCTCCTGGAAAAAGAAACCATATAGCAAAATGCGGGTTCTCTTTACCAGATAAATTTAAAAATAAATGTGGCATTCATGATTAAATCTTATTTTAATGAACAAAAATTGGCTCCTCTGTCCATCAGATTTTCCAGGCATGAATACTGAAGTGGGTTGCCATGCCCCTTCTCCAGATCTTTCCAACCCAGGGATCGAACCCAGGTCTCTTGCATTGCTGGCAGATTCTCTACTGCCTGAGGGAAGTCCATAACAGAAAACACCAAAGGATAGTTTGGAGGGAACCATTTCCAAATTTTCTTCTGCATTTTTTGTAAATGATAATTATCCTATTCACAGTACTAAATGGGTCCACTATAGAAGAATATTAATAGAGTGGTCATTGTAATAAAGAGGCTAATACCAATGGTAATGCCAATGGCTTTTTGACATCGTAGAAATTACTGTCTTCCTCCAGTTTTAGCTGCTTTGCAGCAGCACTGTTGGAGTGATCTATACACAAAATCATAAGAGAATATTCCCTCTGATTACGTATCTTGAAAAACTATAATAGCCTCAAAAGTTAAACAACTTGATATCCGGTATATTATGAACTCCTTGGAATTTGGAAAGATTGTTCTAGGACTCAGAAACTATGAGTCAATGTCTTATTAAACTGACAGATGATAGTTGGTTTTTATCAAATGCCACCATCAAAGGAAATTTCTGTTTCAAATAAAACTTAGAAGAATATTTTCTGGTTCAGAAACTGAATAAATTGGAATTCTCATAAGAAACTCAGTGAAAAAGTACTGTTATATGTTTATAAATGTAGATTTATATCTCTGAATATTGACATTTTAAAAAAAAATATCTGGAGAGGGTTTTGATTGACTTGTTTCTGTGATTTTTATTTAATATAAGACTTGTGAACTTACAATTTTTTTATTATAGTTTTTAAACAAAGTTGTCAATTTCATTTTAAAGAATTTTAAAGAATTTCATTCTATATTTATTCTGAGTCATTTTAAAAGCATTTTAAAATAAATTTAGGGTCATTTTTGATGAAAAATAAAACATTTACAGATCAGAAATTCCAGCCTCTGTGAATAATACTTATGAACATGTGACAGTACAACCAGATTGGGAAAGTGGAGAATCTGGACAATAGAATATTTTTTTTATCTTGGTTTAGCATCAGAAAATAAGTGGCAACAATTTTATCATCATAGAAATTGGAAACATAAGAATAACTTTTTGGTATTTCTTAAATTTCGAAAAAGATTTCCAAATATTAGGTTTTGCAATACCCATATTTTAATGTTTTATAGGTTTCCAGAAATGATTTTCTAAGCTCATAATGTCTGCATTGCCAAAAAAATGCCAATTTAACTATAATTCTCTGAAAAAATATTTAGATATTTTGGATACTATTTGTAGAGGTAGATAATTCAGTATAAAAACATCATAAAGGCACATTAGACATTCTGTACGTACTAACAAGATTTCTTATCTTTCTGTAGCCATTCATAAACAGTTGTGATTTGATGGTCTGAAGGAAGACAGTGTGTTTAGAAAAATTTTCCAGAGTTCTAACTGGGCTTCTAGGTGTTAGTTGTATTTATATCTAAAACATTTATCTCACTTGCTGACTTTCAGAGATGAATCACTGGAAAACATATGCCTAAAAGAAAATAGACATGTCAGCTTAGTACCTATGTGCAAACGTGGGTGTGTATGAAAATATATTAGTAATGTCATCCCTACAATTATCATTACATATAATGCATGGAGTGTGCATACTATTGAAGCGACCACCCATGTGGACATAAGAGAATAATCTTTAAATACAAAAACAGGTGTAGTATATTCACAAGGGCACAGTCCATTCTCATTGCTGTGAACTCGACAGGGAATTGCATTTTTCATCTTCTTCCCCTGCAAAAGCAAGATTTCGTTGTATACTGCTAGAAATCATATTCCCAGCTGTGGCTGAGTGTAAACAAACTCAAAACAGGATATTGGGGTCTCTTTATTGATGCTGCCCTGGGAGGAGGCGGTGCATTAACAAGTGGGGATAAAAGTAGAAAAGGATGGGCTCTGAATTCAATGCAGTGAAAAGAAGGAAGGAAACCCTCAAAGGAAAGCCATTTACTTTCCAACACTATCTGATAAACAAATTTCCTCTTTCTTCCTCTAGACTCCAAAATGCCTGTGTTGGGCGTAGGGTCAATGGGATTGTGGAAAGGAGATAAAAGGACATCAGAGGCAAGATGGAGTTTCTCCAGACTGGAGGCATGTGATTATTTAAGGTGATTTTGAGGGAATTAAAAATGTCTTATTACAGATATTTTCCAGAATGAAAGACTCTATTCTGTTTACAACTTTTTGTTTAGATCTAACAGTCTAAAAAGATTCACAAACAACTGGTACTTATATGCACTCAACACACGTCTTCTATTATGCACTTTTTTAAGAGAGAATGTTGACATAAGAATTTCTATGCAAGGCTATTTGCTGTGAATAATTATACAGAAAATACACTTGTAACCTAATTAATAAAGCAACAATCTACAAATTATAAGTGGAATCATAAAATTTTGGATAGCTGTTATTATATAGTTGTTATAAAGAACTTCCTTTGTCTAGGCTTTCTTTGAAACCGTAATTTGCATTTTGTTGATGGCCTAAGAGAACTTATATATAAATGATTAAAAACAGAAACAGGAGTTGTAAAAGCTAGATTGTGTGGTCATGATCACTAGATATCTTTCTTTGCCAGGTGCTCTACTTACAGGTGTTAGTTTGGGAAATGGATCCAACAGGTCTGTTGACATCATTTCTCTTTGGGAGACTTAAATGCACCACCTTGCAGCACTGTCCCACCACAGGTGACTGCCCTTCCCTTTTGTTTACTTCACAATTAGTTTCCTACACAGTGGAAGCAAACGGGGAGATTTCAACTGTTGGTAAATAAAGGGCTGTGCATGAGTGCCTCTTAATAGCTTATCATCGTGTGTAATCAAACTGAATAATTGCTGGAGAGGAGAGTTCCTACACATTGGCAGATGCCCGTGGGCTGAGCTCTGCTCTGGAATGTCACCACACAACAAAGCCCTGGATGGATAATGCATCAGCAGTACTGGGGCTCTAGGCATGTCACGCAGGTGGGGAGAAATCAGCGTGAGGCAAATATAAGTGTGCCAATGACACGGGAATGGTATTAGATGGATAGGGGGCAAGTAAAAAGACAAAGAAGCCAAGAAATTGAACAAAACAGCTTTCACCACTAAATGGAAATTACCTTGAATGCTGCATTGCACCAGTGACTTTGACAGCTGAAGCAGCGGCAAAGAGAACTTGACTAAGATATTGGCCTTAGCTGTTGGCTTTGCAAGGGGCTAAGTGTGGTTGGCTTTCTCCTGACAAGATCAATCACTATTCATACAACACAATGAGCTAAATTCAAGAATACTTTCTTGGGGGCATTCACAAAAAGATTGAAAAGCAGCAGGCTTTCCTATGCCCTGAATCCAGAGGGACACAGAAACACATTTTCCGGATGGCCATTTAACCTAAGAATGTTCCTATATATTACATAAAATCATGAACGTTTACTATTTTATGTCATGTAATTAAGGTTTGATGTCATTTATAAATCAAAAAATAGATTTACAGATTCTGGGTAATCTTAAATGCACATTTGTTCTGTTCCATTTTAAACTGGATTTCAGCCTTATTTTCTTGTTCTCCCTGCCCCCATTATTCTCCTACAGAACATGGTATGTATATGGCAGATTGCAGGTACTTACTATTTGGGTTTTGCAGTGAGTTAGCTTTGTCATGTTCATGCATACAAACACACTCACACACACACAGGCACACCAAGTCAAGTGAGCCTCATTACAGGCTGGCATCCCCTGTGACAGACAGGTAACATCTGTGCTGCTTTGTCTGCAGTGCGTCTGCTGGGGAATCTTATTCACAAATCCTTTAGAACATACAAGCTCCCCCTTTCTTCTCGCTCCTTTTTTTTTTTTTTTCCATGAGGATGGTGAATAAGAATTGAAATTCCAAATTAACTATTCCAGATAAAGCTTAAGGTTTTCATTAATATTTAAATTGAACTATCAGACGTGATGTTGCGATATTTCATACCAATAGCTTGCACAGAAAGGCTTTTAAATATTAAGGTTTCATCATTTTCAAAGGAAAGAAGGAATTGTTCTTTTCTCTTAAACGGTGATACTATGGAAACTAATGTGAGCCGTGTAAGAAACAAACAAACAAAAAAGCATGAAATTAGCCATAGATGCTTAGGTACTATCTCTTTCTTTGCACTCCACCCTGAATAGGCTCTGTCAAATAGCTTCATTCCAGCACCTAAAAGGAAAGCAACTATAGCTGTTCAACCAGCAGTTTGGCTCTTTCCAGTGCTTGACTCATAATAGCCATTCAATAATCATTTAATATTTAACAAATAGAGACGTGAGCTAGATGTTGTAGAGAATACAAAGACATAATATACTTGCTCCATCCTTGATCATGGTAGAGTATTGATAAATTATTCTCATGAATCACTGAGGAAAAATAGGAAGACTTTCTAGAAGAGAAATGACAAGAACTGGTCTATCATTGATTGGATGAGGAAGGCATTCCAGAAAAATCTAAGGCTATAAGCAAATTTAAAAAATATGAATTTTTCAGACGTTTGAAGGAACACTTAAATGGTGAGATGGCTGGGAGCAGAAGGTTCAGGTAGGGGGAAGAAGGTTCATCTAAGTTCACCACCTAAATGAGGTTACAGTTGAAAAGTTGAGACTATATCAGGAAGCACAGGCCTTTGAAACTTCTTCTCTCTTTCATAAGAAAAAAATCACTTAAGTGATGTTTTAGCAAGACAGTGACACAAAAATTACTGTATTGGGAACATTACCATAGCTATCCCAGAGTCCTGTCCATCTTTTTAATGGGAAAATATAAATATTCAATAAAGGCTATTTCAAATTTTTCTAATAAGCAGCACATCCTTGTAGCACCAGTGTTATGACCAATTTTCTTTGAGCTATTGATCCTTTGATCTTATAATATCTATATCAATCCTTGGTATGCTCTTATGTCTAATTAACTGCTTCTTCTATCTCCTTTAAAGGATCATCTTTCTCTACCTGGTTATTAAAGACAGGGGCATCTCAGTGCTAAGATTTAGACTGGTTCTTTTCTTGCTTCATATTCCCTTTCTAAGCTCTTTCTTTGTGTACTCATGATTAGAGAGCTATCTACCAATAGATGACTTTCAAAACACCTTGTATTTTATATTTTATATGTCCTATGCACAGCTATTTTTTCTGAGCTCCTGGCCCTTCAGATCAGATCAGTCGCTCAGTCGTGTCCGACTCTGCGACCCCATGAATCACAGCACGCCAGGCCTCCCTGTCCATCACCAACTCCCGGAGTTCACTCAGACTCACGTCCATCGAGTCAGTGATGCCATCCAGACATCTTATCCTCTGTCGTCCCCTTCTCCTCCTGCCCCCAATCCCTCCCAGCATCAGAGTCTTTTCCAATGAGTCAACTCTTCGCATGAGGTGGCCAAAGTACTGGAGTTTCAGCTTCAGCATCATTCCTTCCAAAGAAATCCCAGGGCTGATCTCCTTCAGAATGGACTGGTTGGATCTCCTTGCAGTCCAAGGGACTCTCAAGAGTCTTCTCCAACACCACAGTTCAAAAGCATCAATTCTTCGGCACTCAGCCTTCTTCACAATCCAACTCTCACATCCATACATGACCACAGGAAAAACCATAGCCTTGACTAGATGAACCTTTGTTGGCAAAGTAATGTCTCTGCTTTTGAATGTACTTTCTAGGTTGGTCATAACTTTCCTTCCAAGGAGTAAGCGTCTTTTAATTTCATGGCTGCAGTCACCATCTGCACTGATTTTGGAGCCCAGAAAATTAAAGTCTGACACTGTTTCCACTGTTTTCCCATCTATTTCCCATGAAGTGGTGGGACCGGATGCCATGATCTTCATTTTCTGAATGTTGAGCTTTAAGCCAACTTTTTCACTCTCCACTTTCACTTTCATCAAGAGGCTTTTGAGTTCCTCTTCACTTTCTGCTGTAGGGTAGTGTCATCTGCATATCTGAGGTTGTTGATATTTCTCCTGGCAATCTTGATTCCAGCTTGTGTTTCTTCCAGTCCAGCGTTTCTCATGATGTACTCTGCATATAAGTTAAATAAACAGGGTGACAATATACAGCCTTGATGAACTCCTTTTCCTATTTGGAACCAGTCTGTTGTTCCATGTCCAGTTCTAACTGTTGCTTCCTGACCTGCATACAGATTTCTCAAGAGGCAGATCAGGTGGTCTGGTATTCCCATCTCTTTCAGAATTTTCCACAGTTAATTGTGATCCACACAGTCGAAAGCTTTGGCATAATCAATAAAGCAGAAATAGATGTTTTTCTGGAACTCTCTTGCTTTTTCCATGATCCAGCGGATGTTGGCAACTTGATCTCTGGTTCCTCTGCCTTTTCTAAAACCAGCTTGAACATCTGGAAGTTCACGGTTCACGTATTGCTGAAGCCTGGCTTGGAGAATTTTGAGCATTACTTTACTAGCATGTGAGATGAGTACAATTGTGCGGTAGTTTGAGCATTCTTTGGCATTGCCTTTCTTTGGGATTGGAATGAAAACTGACCTTTTCCAGTCCTGTGGCCACTGCTGAGTTTTCCAAATGTGCTGGTATATTGACTGCAGCACTTTCACAGCATCATCTTTCAGGATTTGAAATAGCTCAACTGGAATTCCACTACCTCCACTAGCTTTGTTTGTAGTGATGATTTCTAAGGCCCACTTGACTTCACATTCCAGGATGTCTGGCTCTAGGTCAGTGATCACACCATCATGATTATCTGGGTCGTGAAGATCTTTTTTGTACAGTTCTTCTCTGTATTCTTGCCACCTCTTCTTAATATCTTCTGCTTCTCTTAGGTCCATACCATTTCTGTCCTTTATCGAGCTCATCTTTGCATGAAATGTTCCCTTGGTATCTCTAATTTTCTTAAAGAGATCTCTAGTCTTTCCCATTCTGTTCTTTTCCTCTATTTCTTTGCATTGATCACTGAAGAAGGCTTTCTTATCTCTTCTTGCTATTCTTTGAAACTCTGTATTCAGATGTTTATATCTTTCCTTTTCTCTTTTGCTTTTCACTTGTCTTCTTTTCACAGCTATTTGTAAGGCCTCCCCAGACAACCATTTTGCTTTTTTGCATTTCTTTTCTATGGGAACGGTCTTGATCCCTGTCTCCTGTACAATGTCATGAACCTCATTCCATAGTTCATCAGGCACTCTATCTATCAGATCTAGTCCCTTAAACCTATTTCTCACTTCCACTGTATAATCATAAGGGGTTTGATTTAGGTCATACCTGAATGGTCTAGTGGATTCCCCTACTTTCTTCAATTTCAGTCTGAATTTGGCAATAAGGAGTTCATGGTCTGAGCCACAGTCAGCTCCTGGTCTTGTTTTTGCTGACTGTATAGAGCTTCTCCATCTTTGGCTGCAAAGAATATAATCAATCTGATTTCGGTGTTATGTCCATGTATAGAGTCTTTTCTTGTGTTTTGGAAGAGGGTGTTTGCTATGACCAGTGCATTTTCTTGGCAAAACTCTATCAGTCTTTGCCCTGCTTCATTCCATATTCCAAGGCCAAATTTGCCTATTACTCCAGGTGTTTCTTGACTTCCTACTTTTGCATTCCAGTCCCTTATAATGAAAAGGACGTCTTTTTTTCAGTGTTAGTTCTAAAAGGTCTTGTAGGTCTTCATAGAACTGTTCAACCTCAGCTTTTTCAGTGTTACTGGTTGGGGCATAGACTTGGATTACTGTGATATTGAATGGTTTGCCTTGGAAACAAACAGAGATCATTCTGTCATTTTTGAGATTGCATCCAACTACTGCATTTCGGACTCTTTTGTTGACCATGATGTCTACTCCATTTCTTCTGAGGGATTCCTGCCCGCAGTAGTAGATATAATGGTCATCTGAGTTAAATTCACCCATTCCAGTCCATTTCAGTTCGCTGATTCCTAGAATGTCGACATTCACTCTTGCCATCTCTTGTTTGACCACTTCCAATTTGCCTTGATTCATGGACCTGACATTCCAGGTTCCTATGCAATATTGCTCTTACAGCATCGGACCTTGCTTCTATCACCAGTCACATCCACAGCTGGGTATTGTTTTTGCTTTGGCTCCATCCCTTCATTCTTTCTGGAGTTATTTCTCCACTGATCTCCAGTAGCATACTGGGCACCTATTGACCTGGGGAGTTTCTCTTTCAGTATCCTATCATTTTGCCTTTTCATACTGTTCATGGGGTTCTCAAGGCAAGAATTAGAATTTCCTCTTTGGCATATCAAGAAAACTTACCACTACCTGAGATACTAAATATGTATTCAATATTAATAGTGTCAATCTCTTCCTTGTAAAAATATAGGCTCTTTGTGGGCAGAAAGTTTTACCATTTTGTTCACAAATGCATTCCCATGTTTATCACAGCACCTGACACATAAATGGTACTCGATAATATTTTTAAATGAATAAATGGCTGAATCTCTAGTTCAAGCTATTGTTTATCACCTTCAATGATATATCAAGTGAACAGACTATTTTAATCACCAATATTCTTTAGAATTACTGGCACATAAGGGGCTTTACTCATGGCTCAAATGGTAAAGAATCTGCCTGCAAATCAGGAGACCCAGTTTCAATCCTTGGGTCAGGAAAATTCCCTGGAGAAGGAAATGGCAACCCACTCCACTATTCTTGCCTGGAGAACCCCACGGATAGAGGAGCCTGGTGGGCAACTGTCCATAGGGTCATCAAGAGGCAGACAGGACTGAGTGACTAAGCACAGCACAATACGGGCACATAAGGGGTTTATGGTTACATTTTTGTAACCATATTTTTGTTACAGATTTTGTAACCAATTTTTCAAGTGTCCAAGAAAATTGGTTACATTTTATTTTATACTTCTCTAAAGATAGTGTACCCCTTTATTATTCAAACCTAAGGAAAACAACTATGAATTTATTCCATAAATTCCACCAACTACCCCATGGTAAATTATTGATAATCTCTCTCCTGGACTATTTTAATCACCACTTTCCCCTGTTTTCAACTTCACACTATAATTATGCTACTGTTCAGTTGCTCAGTTGTGTCCGACTCTTTGTGACTCTATGGACTACAACATGCCAGGTTTTCATGTCTTATAATTATATAGACATTTAAAAAATATGTATTTGGCATTACACAACCCTGCGTAAAACACCAAAAAGGCTTTCTATTGTTGTTAAGATTAAAAAAAAAAAAAAAACCCACATGATCAACATAAAGAACAAAGCCTTGCATGATCAAGCTCCTACTTACCTCTCCATCTCTGCATGTTTTAACATTCCTTTGCCCATGCCCACATCTGCTTTCTCTGCACCAGCAACAAAGCCTTCTTGCTTCAGATTCTCACACTTTGCAAGCCCTCACACTGCTCAGAAGACTTCCACTTTTCTCTTAACCTAGTTAATTTTCTTTGCTCCCTTTAGATCTAGGCTCAGAGATACTCTCCTCAGAGAACACTTCCACATCTCCTTGACTCAGTCAACAGTCCTTTAAAGAACTTAAAACTACAATTTGATATTTGTGTGTATCTAGTTTTGTTTATATTGCAAAATATCATCTATGAGCCATGCCCTGTATTGGACACTTTAAATACAGCAGTAAACAATGGCATTTATGCAGCTAACATTCAACTGAAGGAGGCAGGCAATAACCATTATAGTGCATATTATAATGTTAAGCTGTAATAAGAGACAAAAAAAAAAAAACACCAAAATAAAGCAGGTAATTGGTTATGGAATATAAAAGGTATTACAATAGGTAAGGTGGTCAGGAAAATTATTTCAAAAGAGTCAATATTTAAACAAATAAGAGGATAAAGTAAAGGAGAGAATACTACAAATATCTGAGCAAAGATCACCCCAAGCAGAGAGGCTAAGGGCAAAGGCCTTGAGGTATTAGTATGCTGGGCAGGTTCAAATTCCAGCCAAAGCAACGGTGTGGGTAGAACTAAGCGAGCAAGTAGGAAATGAGAATAAACAAAAGGTTTAAGATCATATGAGTTATTATAGGCCAATAAAAATTGCTTCAAATTTGCATTTTGTTCTGAGTGTGCTGGGAAAGTGTTTGAGAACAGAAATGTAAGAATCCAATTTTAGTTTTAATGCAGCCGACATGTGGAGACTAGGTTATGGTAGCAAAAGAGTAGAAGCAGAGACTAATTAGGATGCTATGCAATAGTATGAACAATTAACTAGGAGGATAATAAAAATGATGGTAAGATGTTAAATTCATAATAAATTATGAAAGTAAAGCCAGTAGAGATGACTTGGATGTAAGACATGAGGAAAAGAGAAAAATTGAGAATGAGTTCAAGATTTTTGGCCCAAGCAACTGAATGAATGTAGGCAAAATTTGCAGAAAAAAGAGCCATTGGAAAATAGATGAAGTTTTGAGCTTTGAACATGTTAACTTTGTGTTGCCTATTAAGAATCCAAGCAATGATGTCAAGCATACCGTTGGATATACAAGGAAAAGTTCAAGCTTTAGAACAGTATTGGTGTTGACTTTATTTAGATATTATTGACACATATCACTGTATTAGTTTTAGGTTCATAATGTAATACTTTATTATTTATATATATTGCAAAATGATCACCATAATACATCTATCTAGTTAACATCCATCACCATGTGTGCTTACAGCATTTGTCTCATGTCATGAAAACTTTCAAGATTTACTCTTAGCAACTTTCAAATATGCAATATAGTATTATTAACTATAGTCACATGCTATATATTATATCCCTATGATTCATTTCATAACTGGAACTTTGTACTTTTTAACCCTTTCACTCATTTAGCCCACTAATGTTGCTGATTTCAACCAAAATGAATGAAACTGAAAGTCAGACTGGAATTCCTTCTTAATAACTTAAAAATAATTATTTGTTTTCCAATATGCAGATGAAACCAAAGTATTTGACCAGTAATTGTGCTACCATTGGAGAAACCTATGGGCATGAATAGGACCTACATCTATTCTTGTCTCAAATACTGGTGGGTCAAAAATAGGTGCTAAATAAACCCTGGATGTTTTGTTTTCATTTTCTTTGGAAACCAAGACAAGCAGACGAAGAAAATGACAGCAACTCAGCCTTTGGCATAATGAAGCCCTAAGAGAATTTACAGAACAAAAATCTATAAACTGTCTAAAGGCAAGTATTAGGAATGATGACAGAAGACATGTAATAGAAAGAGCCGTGGAGAGGGAATTAGCCTTTGCATTCTGGCTCTCTCAACAACATATTTGTTAACCTTGAGCTAGTATCTTCAGCTCTCTGGTCTGCAATAAAATCTGCTCACAAAGTATACACAATCTCTGTATTCTTCCAAATTTGAAGGAAATTAGCCTTTTTGTTAATCACTTACATTTCAAAATGACATGTTTTTTTTTTCCCCACAATATTTATATGGACTGCAACATTAATATCTATTTCAGAAACTTGAATCTGGGCCATATGCCATTAGTTAATATTTTTCTACTAACTGAAATTACCAAATCCTTTTTAGCCATGTACTTAAAAGGAAACTGTCAGCTTATATAAGTTTTTACACTTTGAGTAGTCATTTTGGGAGGACATAAATTAACTACAATCACGAAGAAATGTGTAAACAATTGAGAATTCCAGGAGGAAGGAAGAACTGTCAGTGTTTAAAAAAACAATTTTATAATTACTCTCACCTACATGGACTTAAAAAAACAATAACAACACAAACCTTTGAAAATATAGTATGTGCATCACTATAATTAATAATGAAAAGATAATACAATTAAAAAATTTTAAATATATCTAGTATAATCTACTTTTGACTTGGTAGTCCAGAAATACTTGAGGGCACTCATCCAAAAAAAGAGACTCAAAATAAACATGAAGACTGCTGTACTTCCTGAATATTGTTTTTAGGTGAAATGAATGCTCATATTTGATTTCAAAATTAGATATAGTACCACAGTCAAGAGAACTTTTTTCTCATTCTGAAAACTGCTGCTGCTGCTAAGTCTCTTCAGTCCTGTCCAACTCTGTGCGACCCCATAGACGGAAGCCCACCAGGCTCTGCCGTCCCTGGGATTCTCCAGGCAAGAACACTGGAGTGGGTTGCCATTTCCTTCTCCAATACATGAAACTGAAAAGTGAAAGTGAAGTCGCTCAGTCATGTCCGACTCTTAGTGACCCCATGGACTGCAGCCTACCAGGCTCCTCCATCCATGGGATTTTCCAGGCAAGGGTACTGGAGTGGGATTCTGAAAACTAGCCCCAATATAAAGTAAGGATATTCTACAGGGACAAGACTAATTTATATTTAATATAACACATGACAGTATTAAATATGGGGTTCTCAAGGCAAGAATACTGAAATGGCTTGCCATTCCCTTCTCCAGTGGATAGGACACTGAAAGATGAACTCCCCAGGTTGGTAGGTGCCCAAAATGCTACTGGTGATCAGTGGAGGAATAACTCCAGAAAGAATGAAGGGATGCAGCCAAAGCAAAAACAATACCCAGTTGTGGATGGGACTAGTGATAGAAGCAAGGTTTAATGCTGTAAAGAGCAATATTGCATAGGAGCCTGGAATGTTAGGTCCATGAATCAAGGCAAATTGGAAGTGGTCAAAAGGAGATGGCAAGAGTGAACATTAACGTTATAGGAATTAGTGAACTAAGATGGACTGGAATGGGTAAATTTAACTCAGATGACCATGATATCTACTACTTTGGGCAGGAATCCCTCATAAGAAATGGAGAGTAGCCATCATGGTCAACAAGAGTCCGAAATGCAGTACTTGGATGCAATCTCAAAAACGACAGAATGATCTCTGTTCATTTCCAAGACAAATCATTCAATATCACGGTGATCCAAGCCTATGCCCCAACCAGTAATGCTGAAAAAGCTGAAAATGAATGGTTCTATGAAGACCGACAAGACCTTTTAGAACTAATACCCAAAAAAGATGTCCCTTTCATTATAGGGGACTGGAGTGCAAGAGTAGGAAGTTAAGAAACACCTGGAGTAACAGGCAAATTTGGCCTTGGAGTACAGAATGAAGCAGGGCAAAGGCTAATGGAGTTTTGCCAAGAGAACGCACTGGTCATAGCAAACATCCTCTTCTAACAACACAAGAGAAGACTCTATACATGGACATCACCAGATGGCCCATCACCCAGTGACGGTCCCATCACTTCATGGCAAATAGATAGGAATACAGTGGAAACAGTGGCTGGCTTTATTTTTCTGGACTCCAAAATCACTGCAGATGGTGACTGCAGCCATGAAATTAAAAGATGCTTGCTCTTGGAAGGAAAGTTATGACCAACCTAGACAGCATATTAAAAAGCAGAGACATTACTTTGTCAACAAATGTCCATCTAGTCAAGGCTATGGCTTTTCCAGTAGTCATGTATGGATGTGAGATTTGGACTATAAAGAAAGCTGAGTGCAGAAGAATTGATGCTTTTGAACTGTGGTGTTGAAGAAGACTCTTGAGAGTCCCTTGGACTGCAAGGAAGTTCAACCAGTCCATCCTAAAGGAGATCAGTCCTGGCTGTTCATTGGAAGGACTGATGTTGAAGCTGAAACTCCAATACTTTGGCCACCTGATGTGAAGAGCTGACTCATTTGAAAAGACCCTGATGCTGGGAAAGATTGAGGGCAGGAAGAAAAGGGGACGACAGAGGATGATATGGTTGGATGGCATCACCAACTCAATGGACATGGGTTTGGGTGGACTCTGGGAGTTGGTGATGGACAGGGAGGCCTGGTGTGCTGCGGTTCATGGGGTCACAAAGAGTCAGACATGACTGAGCAACTGAACTTAACTGAGTATTAAATAATTCTATGATGGTGGCTCAGATGTTAAAGAATCTGTTTGCAATGCAGGAGACTGGGGTTCAAACCCTGGGTCAGGAAGATGCCCTGGAGAAGGAAATGGCAACCCAACCAACTCCAGTATTCTTGCCTGGAGAAGTCCATGGACAGAGGAGCCTGATGGACTACAGTCTATGGAGTTCGAAAGAGTCAGACACAACTGGATGGCTAACACTTTCACTTTCAAATAATATATAATTTGTCAATATATTAAATTGTATACTACCATTAACAAAATACTACCACTAAATATTGGGCTTCCCTTGTGGCTCAGCTGATAAAGAATCCACCTGCAATGTGGGAGACCTGGATTTGATCCCTGGGTTGGGAAGATCCCCTGGAGAAGGGAAAGGCTATCCACTCCAGTATTCTGGCCTGGAGAGTTCAATGGACTACACAGTCCATGGGGTCGCAAAGAGTCAGACACGACTGAGCAACTTTCACTCACTCACACCACTAAAATGGATATATATAATTTATTGTACCTATTTTTAACTTTCCATGAAATAGCTCTTTCCTTACTCCAGGAAAAGATGACTGACTACTGTGTTCTCTAGCACACAGTTTGCTAAACTGTCTTCAGCAGAACATTAGTACTCAAGAAACTATTAAATAGGTACTCTAAAATATTAATAAATAATAACAGTTATGTAATATATAAACAGGAGATCATGGTCAAAGAAATGTTGTTGTTCAGTCGCCCAGTCGTGTCCAACTTTTTGTGGCCCCACTGACTGCAGTAGGCCAGGCCTCCCTGTCCCTCACCATCTCCTAAAGTTTGTCCAAGTTCATGTCCATTGCATTGGTGATACCATCCAGCCAACTCATCCTCTGATGTTCTCTTCTCCTTCTGCCCTCAATCTTTCCCAATATCAGGGACTTTTCCAATGAGTCAGCTGTTCACATCAGATGACCAAGTTATTGGAGCTTAAGCTTCAGTTTCAGTCCTTCCAATGAATATACAGGACTGATTTCCTTTAGGATTGACTGATTTGATCTCCTTGCAGTCCAAAGGACTCTCACAAGTCATCTCCAGCACTGCAATTCAAAAGCATCAGTTTTTAGACACTCAGCTTTCTTCTTGGTCCAACTCTCACATCTGTACATGACTAATGGAAACACCAGAGCCTTGACTATACGGACCTTTGCTGGTAAAGTGATGTCTCCACTTTTTAATACACTGTCTAGGTTTGTCATAGCTTTCCTTCCAAGGAACAAGTGTCTTTTAATTGCATGGCTGTAGTCACCATCTGCAGTGATTTTGGAGCCTGGGAAAATAAAATATGTCACTGCTTCCACTTTTTCCCCATATATTTTCCATGATATGATGGGACTGGATGTCATGATCTTAGTTTTTTGAATGTTGAGTTTTAAGCCAGCTTTTTAACTTTCCCCTTTCACTGTCATCAAGAGGCTCCTTAGTTCCTTTTCATTTTCTGTCATTAGAGTGGTATCATCTGCATATCTGAGGTTGTTGATATTTCTTCCAGAAATCTTGATTCCAGCTTGTGGTTCAACCAGCCTGGCATTTCACATGATGTACTCTGCATATAAGTTAAATAAACTGAGTGACGATATACAGCCTTGACGTACTTCTTTTCCAGTATTGAGCCTGTCCTTGTTCCATGTAAAATCTAACTGTTACTCCTTGACCTTTATACAGGTTTCTCAAGAGGCAGGTAAGATGGTCTGGTATTTCCATCTTTTTAAGAATTTTCCACAGGTCGTTTTGATCCACATTTCAAAGGCTTTCACATAGGCAATGAAGCAGATGTTTTTCTGGAATGACGTGGTTTTCTCTATGATTCAACAATGTTGGCAATTTGATCTCTTGTTCCTCTGCTTTTTCTAAACTCATCTTGTACATCTGGAAGTTCTTGGTTCATGTACTGTGGATTCTTTACCAGCTGAGCCAGTAGGGAAGCCCTGGTAGCATGGGAAATGAACACAGTTGTCTAGTAGTTTGTACATTCTTTGGCATTGCCTTTCTTTGGGATTGGAATGAAAACTGATCTTTTCCAGTCCTGTGACCACTGCTGAGTTTTCCAAATTTGCTGGTATATTGAGTGCAGCACTTTCACAGCACCATCTTTTAGAATTTTAAATAGCTCATCTGGAATTCCATCACCTCCACTACCCCTGTTTGTAGTAATGCTTCGTAAGGCCACTTGACTTCACAGTCCAGGATGTCAGGCTCTTGGTGTGTGACTATACCATGGTGGTTATTTGAGTCATTAGGATCTTTTTTTGTCTAGTTCTGTTTATTCTTGCTACCCCTTTTTAATCTCCCTGCTTATGTTAAAAGAGATTAAAATGATCTCTTACCATTCCTGTCTGTTGTGCCTATCCTTACATGAAATGTTTCCTTGATATTTTCAATTTTCTTGAAGTGATCTCGTCTTTCCCAGTCTATTGTTTTCCTCTACTTCTTTGCACTTTTAATTGAAGAAGGCCTTATCTCTCCTTGCTATTCTCTGGAACTCTACATTCAGTTGACTATATCTTTCCTTTTTCCCTTGTTCTTTGCTGTCTTCTTACCTCAGTTATGTGTAAAGCCTCCTCAGACAACCACTTGGTCTTCTTGCATTTCTTTTTCTTAGGGAATGTTTTGGTCACTGACTCTTATACAATGTAATGAATCTCTGTCCACAGTTCTTCAGGCACTCTGTCTATCAGATCTAGTCCCTTAAATCTATTTTTCACCCCCACTGTATAATCATAAGGGATTTGATTTAGGCCACACCTGAATGGCCTAGTGGTGCTCCCTATTTTCTTCAATTTAAGCCTGAATTTTGCAATAAGGAGATGATGATCTGAGCCACATTCAGCTCCAAGCTTTTTTTTGTTGTTGATTGTATAGAGCGTCTCCATCTTCAATTTATCTTGAGCCATGGGCCTAACATTCCAGGTTCCTACACAATATTGTTCTTTACAGCATCAGACTTTACTTTCACCACGAGATACATCCACAGCTGAACACTGTTTCTGCTTTGGTCCAGCCATTTCATTCATTCTGGAGCTATTTGTAATTGCCCTCTGCTCTTCCCAAGTAGCATATTGAACACATCCTGACCTTGGGAGCTCATTTTCTGGTGTCATATCATTTTGCCTTATTATACTTTATGGATTTCTCATGGACAAGAATACTAGAGTGGTTTGCCATTCCCTCCTCCAGTAGACCATGTTTTGTCAGAACTCTCCACTATGACCCATCTGTCTAAGGTGGCCCTGCATGGCATGGATCATACCTTCATTAAATCACACAAGCCCTTCACCACAAGAAGTCAGTGATCCCTGGGAACTTTGAAACAATTAAATGCGGTGCACCACACCAAATCTAGCAAATGGTCTGCTGCTGCTGCTGCTGCGTCACTTTAGTCGTGTCCGACTCTGTGTGACCCCATAGATGGCAGCCCAGCAGGCTCCCCCATCCCTGGGATTCTCCAGGCAAGAACACTGGAGTGGGTTGCCATTTCCTTCTCCAATGCATGAAAGTGAAAAGTGAAAGTGAAGTCGCTCAGTCGTGTCCAACTCTAGCAACCCCATGGACTGCAGCCTACCAGGCTCCTCCGTCCATGGGATTTTCCAGGCAAAAGTACTAGAGTGGGCTGCCATTGCCTTCTCCGAACAAATGGTCAGGACTTAGTAAATAAAAACTAACAGTCAATCCCAAAGGAAATCAATCCTGAATATTCATTGGAAGGACTGATGCTGAAGCTGAAGTTCCAATACATTGGCCACCTGATGCAAAGAGCCAAATCATTGGAAGAGACCCTGATGCTGGGAAAGATTGAAGGCAGGAGGAGAAGGGGATGACAGAGGATGAGATGGTAGGATGGCATCACTGACTCAGTGTCCATAAGTTTGAGCAAACTCTGGGAGATGGTAAAGGACAGGAAAGCCTGGTGTGCTGCAGTTCATGGAGTTGCAGAGTCAGACACAACTGAATGACTGAACAATGCAACTTGTGCTGCTGTTGGGCATGGTGGGGAGGTGGTGAATACACAAGCGCGGCATCTGTCTGAGCCCTGATTGTACTATGGCACGTTGTGCATGCATGCTAAGTCGGGTCAGTCATGTCTGAACCCATGTAACACTCTAGCCTGCCAGGCTCCTCTGTCCATTGGATTCTCCAGGCAAGAATACTGGGGTGGGTTGCCATATCCTTCTTCAGGAGATCTTGCCAACCCAGGGATCAAATCCATGTCTCATTTTGTCTCCTGAATTGAAAGGCGGGTTCGTTTCCACTAGCACCACCTGAAGCCCATTATATACTCACATTAACTCTACTTCTGACTCAGTGACCCATTCCCTGTGAGTCTGTAATAATAAAATCTGTGTATGTATATAGGACTATATACATAGAGTCCAGAACTCTTTTGGACTTCTTATCTACAGAACCAAACTTAGTAATTTCTGTTACTATAAATATTTATTCTTTAAAACAACTTTGCTTTTAATTTACAACACTTTTGATATGTCAAAATTTCAAATACTTTTGACTTATAAAAAGTGTTTTAAACTATTATTCCAGTTTTGCAGGTGAGAAAATATAGGTTTAGAGATGTTAAGTAACTTTCTGAAGACCACACAGGAGGCACCAATATAGCAGAGCTGAGACTTCAAATCCTCATTTCTGCCACTGTACCAAAGCAGGCTGCTTGAAACATTTTCTGAAAAGTTTATGAAATTCTTACTAAACTTATTTTATTTTAACCCATTAAATATTGGTAAACATTTGATAATATTTGATATTGGCAAATATAAGATAATTCTGTACATCAGAATATTTTATTAACAAGCCTGGCATCCTGTAGTCCATGGGGTGGCAAAGAGTCAGACACAACTTAGTGAGTGAACAACAATGAGAAATACATGAATAAAAAAATCTCCTGTCTCACAGGAACAATAAAACAATAAATCTCCTTGTTTTATATAGAAAATACTGGATATATTTAATTTGTACATAGGTAAAACATCCATGGAGTTCAAATGTTAAGACACAGTAAAACATATTCAGTGCAAATTCCCTCACATACACACCTCTAGGCATGATACACAAAGTCACCCAGCACCAAGAGGACCATACATTTCCCAACTGCACACACATCTCTCACTTCCAAATAGTAATGAGGTCCATATGCAGAAGCTGTGGCCCATCTCCTCACGAAAGCTAACCATTATAAATGTTAAGGTTTTGTATTTTTATGCACTTAAATATATTCACCCACTTTTCCTCACTTTTACACAAAATACAATATAAGGTACATATTGTTAAAATATCTTTTTTCTTCCCGTATAAAACATATATTGGCAATCTTTCCCTAGTTGAAAGAACAGATTAACTTAATTATTTTCTCACTATTACTTTAACTTCATGCAGTATAATGTATTGAACCACATCCTATTAACAAATACTTTTTTCAATCATTTGCTATTACAGGCTGAACCATATTAAACTGCCAGCATTCAAATGCTTTTGAACCACATAAAATACCAATTTCATATAGTTCAAACTAATATTAACAATCCTTGAATAAATTCCTTTGTATATTTGTGATTTTGTACTGAGGCAAGTAGACTCTAGATTCCCAGAAGTACTCAGTCAAAGAATATGCAATTTTAAAGTATTTTCTATAATTTTAATATACTTTGCCAATTTACTCACCATTAAAATTATACAAATTATACCTCCTACAATCAGAGTACTGTCAGACTTTGGGAAATCTGTCAGTGTTAAGATTTTAATTTTCTTTTCTCTTATTCTATCTTCCTCTCTGTCCCTGTCTCTCTGCCTCTGTTTACCTATCTCTCTGTCTCTTCTGTTTAACAATCATTTCCTTTATGCTCTTCAGATTTTTAATCAAGTCAAAAAGTTCTTTCCACCCTCAATTTATAAGTGAATCACCTCATGTTTAGAGAAGGAAATGGCGACCCACTCCACTGTTCTTGCCTGGAAAATTCCACGGACAGAGGAGCCTGGTGGGCTACAGTCCGGGGGGGTCACAAAGTCAGACAGGGTTGAGAATAGACGCGTACACCTCATGTTTTCTTCTAGCACTTTTATAGTTAATTTCTTATATTTAAATATTTTACCTATTTGAAATATATCCCTAATAAACATTGTATATTGGTCCAAATTTATTGCTTTCAGATGTTTTCCTAGTTGTTCTAATGCCACTTCCTAGGTAGTCTATCTCTTCCCCAGTTGATTTTAGATACTAACTTTAACATATACATAATTCTCATTATGTGTTTGTGTCTATCCTAGAATATCTAATCTTTTTCTTTGATATGTCTCTCTGTTGTTATATAATTATCACACCATTTAATGTTCAATACTTTGTATTTTAGTATGTTAGACTAATTCTTTCTCATATTCCTACTTCTCAGAATTTTCCTCACCATTTTTAAAAATTTCTACATATGTTTTGTTTCCCACATATTTTTAATTTTCTTTTTAAAATTTAATATACAATTTAAGACTAGGTAATATCTGCTTCAAATATAAAACTCAAGCAAAATACATTCATTGCTGTCTCCTGTCTGCCAAGTTACTCCCCCTACCTTTACAGGAATTACTGCTGACAGAGTTTTTTGTAACATTTAAGAATTTATTTATGCAAATTCAGTAAAATAAATATAATTTATTCCCTCCATTTTATATATAGTGGTATGCTATACACCCTGCTCTACATCTTTTGTAAACAATCTTTATCCAAAGAGAATATCAAAGAAATCAAAAATATATATTATTTTAATCCTCATAACAATTATTACATAATTCTCTGAATTATGTAATAAGGAAAAAACTGTGGTAAGAAAGGTTAAGTAAATAAGTCAAAGTCACATAATTTTACATGTCGGAACTGGAAATTGATTCAAGTCAGTTGGATAGTGTTCATCACTGAATCATCTTAAATGTTTCTGATTATTATTGTTTCTTTTGCATCTTCCCCATTTCCTTATGGAATTTTTTCCCCATGAAGATCTTATATTTAAAATGGTATAAATCTCTTTTGGACTGAAATTCTAGTCAACAACCTCATGGTTCTGAGCACTGATTTCACTCTTTAAAGAAAACAAGTACTACATGTATCTGCCAAGTGTTTGCAACCTGAAAACTGTTTGAGTCATGGTGGTGGTGGTGGTGGTTGGAAAGTGGAGTGAAGAAGGAAAGTAGGAATTGATGAGTAGCTGAATAATCACTGTGAAATGCAAGAAGTGCAAATGAGCTGGTAAAGAAAGACAATTTATTCAGTGCTAGCTACAGAAACAGGGACTGGGGCTGATGCATGACAACATCTTGTACATGTAAGCCTTCCAAATCCATCTCAAGGGGATACTTGAAGTAGACTTTTTCTTTTTGGCTGCTCTTATTCTAAATCTTCTTTCTATGTTTGGGTAATCTCCCATTTTAGGATTCTGGGTGGGAGGCATAGCCTACCTCACCCAAAAATCTGAAAGTGGTAGATTTTTATGTCCACAGCCTCTCTTTTCCCTAGGCAATGTGTCTTTGGCTCCTCCAGTCACACAAACCTGCTCTAAACTTTAGATGTGAGGTAAGGAATCTGCTCTGCTCCCTGCTCTCTATACATATCTCTGGGCAACAGGAGGAGATGGTCGTAAAGTGGCACCCAGTTTCTTTTATCAAATGTGTGGAAGGATAAGCAGCAATGAATTATGGTCAACTCTGGGGGCATATTCTTCTCATGGGGCCAACACTCCCTTATTTTTCTTTTTGTTCCTGATTCTGCCATCTCAAAACCATAATCACTGTTCTATGCTCAAGAAACTCACATCTCATCTGGCATAATGTATAAGATCTCACCAACCCCACTCATCAGTTTTCCCTGATATCTGAAATTTTCACCAGTCTAACAAATGATTTTGGGTTAAAATGCTATATATCTAAGTGACTATAGTCACTAGAATTTCTATGGAAATTATCACAGTTATTCATTACATTTAATCTCCATTGGTAGCAATTAGATTGGTGGATCATTCATTGTTACCTTGGAAACTAACATTGAGGACAATTGAGTATATTTCAATTGGAGAGAGACTACCCAGAACATATACACTCTAAAAGAGCTCAGATTTCTTCCTTGTGTTTGTCTTATCTACATCCACCCCAGGCAGAGGGTCTTGTTGCAATATTTCCATAAAATCCATGCAATGGCCTGTTTACCAGTCCATTTTTGACCCACTGTTCCTTCCCTCACTCTTGTAAATTTATCTCTCATTTTTGTAAATTTATCTCTCATTCTTGTAAATTGTACATTAGTTGAGTAGTTACACCTTTATTGAACAAGTTGGATTCATACTGATTTTATTGAGATCCTATTCCTAACTCTACCAAAATCACTGATCTGCATTCTTTCACAAAACTAGTTTGCCCCTTGTTCTTTCTGAAAAATGTTGTAGCTTGGAAGTTATAGTATATTGGTGAAAGTATTTTCAAATGACAAAAATGTAGGAAAGAGTTTTAGAGAAGAGACATCATATTATCATAAAACATGTTTTGGTTTGTGTTGTTTGTTTTTATCCTTTCAGGCAGCCCCAAAAACAACCACTAAAGAAATCCTTCTGTATTATATCTGTGTTATGTAGAACTCTTTCACTTGGGAGTAATAGAAAACATATTGAGCTATAGTGTGTGTATTCTAAGAATATTTAGTGTCTTATAAAACTCAAGGGCATGTATGCAGCTGAACCATAAAAATGGACTGAGAACTGGTATGGGAGTGCTCCAGAGAACACAGAAAGGACCTTCTCTCCACTGCTAATCTCAGATTCTGTCTACAGTGGTGCTGTCTTTGTCTACTGACTTTTGAGCAGATTTTCTTTCTATCCCCGAGCTACATGGAATATATTATTCTGTATTATGCCTTCTCAAGGAAGAAGTCTACTTAACTCAATATGGGCGTTCAGATTTTACTATTGCAAAATTTTATTTAACTGTCTCAGTGGAGGGTCATGCTGGCCACTGTCACCTCCATGACTATTTATCATATGATATTCTCCTACACTGATCATCTCTTCTGAGAAATTTTCCCTAGCCTACCTCCTTGTGGGCTGAATGAAGTGCCCCTCCAACTGCTTCCCTTAGTTCCATGTGTGTCTTTGTTTTATTGGATCATAATGATGAAGAAGGGCAGAAGAAGTTCCCAGAGCAAGGATGCAGAAGGAACTGAGAAAAAGTGGCCAGACAGGCAAATAAATCTGGTGAGCACTATATTTGAACAATGACGTATTTGGATAATGCTTTTTGCTTGTGTTTGTTTTGTCTTATTTTTTCTCTTCAAAGGGAATTAAGCTCAAGAATGTTGATGAATCAGAACTCTCCCATTTCTTGAAGACGAAAAATACTTTTTAATATATTTTTATTAAGATATATGCTGAAGGAGTATATATATGTTGGGAAAGGAGTACATCAAGGCTGTATATTGTCACCCTGCTTATTTAACTTCTATGCAGAGTACATCATGAGAAATGCCAGGCTGGGTGAGGCACAAGCTAGGATCAAGATTGCTGGGAGAAATATCAATAACCTCAGATACGCAGATGAGACCACCCTTTTGGCAGAGAGTGAAGAGGAACTAACGAGCCTCTTGATGAAAGTGAAAGAGAAGAGTGGAAAAAGCTGGTTTAAAACTCAGCATTCAATAAATGAAGATCATGGCATCCAGTCCCATCATTTCATGGCAAATAGATGGGGAAACAATGGCAACAGTGACCGACTATTTTCTTGGGCTCCAAAATCACTGCAGATGATGACTGCAATCATGAAATTAAAAGACACTTGTTCCTTGGAAGAAAAGCTATGACCAACCTAGAAAGCATATTAAAAAGCAGAGACATTACTTTGCCGACAGAGGTCCATCTAGTCAAAGCTATGTCTTTTCCAGTGGTCATGTATGGATGTGAGAGTTGGACCATGAAGAAAGCTGAGCTCTGAAGAATTAATGCTTTTGAACTGTGGTGTTGGAGAAGACTCTTGAGAGACCCTTGGACTCCAAGGAGATCAAACCCAGTCCATCCTAAAGGAGATCAGTCCCGGGTGTTCTTTGGAAGGACTGATGTTGAAGCGGAAACTCCAATACTTTGGCCACCTGATGCGAAGAACTGACTCATTGTTTCCAATGACTCTGATGCTGGGAAAGATTGAAGGCAGGAGGAGAAGGGGACAACAGAGGATGAGATGGTTTGATGGCATCACCAACTCAGTGGACATGAGTTTGAGCAAGCTCTAGGAGTTGGTGATGGACAGGGAAGCCTAGCATGCTGCAGTCCATGGGGTCACAAAGAGTTGAACATGACTGAGCAACTGAACTGAACTGATGCTGAAGGTAAATTTTATATATGTACACACATACACATATATAACCATAAAGCTTCTCAAGGCAAAACTTCAGCAGCTGTCTTTCAAATCTAACCTTAGAAAAAATAGGGATTTCATTAGGTTGTATATAATGTAAATGCTGTAAATATAAATTCTATTTTTGAAACAAAAATACGTCTCTTAATGTCACTAGACTTTTAATGGGCTGCTAAAATATTCTCATCTTTTACAACACTTAGGATTTTGAGACTAAAACAAAATTATATATTTTGTTATATTCTTGTGTACTCTCCTAGTCATCTACATTCACATTTGCAAATACAGATGTAGAAAGACTGTTCAATTAGCAAATTTCATGATGCACATGAGTGCATGCTCAGTTGCCACAGTTGAGGCAACTTTTTGAGTTGAGTCTGACTTTTTGTAACCCCATTGACCATAGCCCACCAAGCTCCTCTCTCCATGAGACTTTCCCAGTAAGTATACTGGAGTGGGTTTCCAGGTACTCTTCTAGGGGATCTTCCTGATCCAGGGATCTAACCCACATCTCATGCATCTCCTGCATTGCAGGCGGATATTCTTGTTCACTGCTGAGCCACTTGGGAAGCCCTGGCAAATTTCATTGTGTTTGACCATTATAATATCTAAGTTCTCTGTATTCCAGAAAAAAAATGTTAATAATATTATTCTTATGGGATAAAGATTAAATATATAAGAAATGGGGGTGTCCCAGGTGGTGCAGTGTTAAAGAATCCACCTGCCAATTAGGAGACCCAGGATATGTGGGTTCAACCCCTAGGTCAGAAAGATCCCGTGGAGGTGGAAATGGCAACCCACTCCAGTATTCTTGCCTGGAAAAGTCCATGGATAGAGGAGCCTGGTAGGCTACAGTCCATGAGGTTGCAAAGAGTTGGACATGTCTGAGCACACACACACATAGAATTATGTTAGAGCGAATTAGAAAGTGTCACATGTCTTGGTGATTAATGTTCTCTTCCTTCCCTTAGCCCATACTCAATAGTTGACTGTATCTACCTAAATCCCTTTCTACTTAACTCATGAACTGTACCATCTTAATATTCCTACAAAATGGTCCTTCCTTACCTTTATTTGTTCTCATCTAGATTTCTATAACTTTTAAATCTTCTCTGGCTTCCTGACCATGGTCTAACAATCTGTTCTCCACACAAATACCAAGAGCTCTCTAGTATGACTGTACCATTTTCCTCAGTAAATATAGAGATGACTCCTTACTGCATTTTCAATAAAATATGAATTTCTCAACACAATGTATAGCTCCTACAATATTGGCCTCCTACCTGCCTCTCTAATTTCATTATTATCATGTTCCAACACTGAACTGTATGTTGAACTGTGTTTTTGTTTTGTTTTTTCCTGAACAGTCTCTGCTCCTAGATACCTTTGAATATCATATCTTCTCTGTGTCAAAAACATAAACATCCTTCTCCCATAGACCATCATGATAACCGCAACTCTTCAATACCTGGTGATCTACTCTGACAATTCAGTCACTACAGTTTTTCTTCTGGAAACCCTTTCCAAAGTTTCGATGCCCCTAAGCTGAGTGAGGACTTTTCCACAATTTCTCATAGTATCCTGTGCTTCCTTTTTTCATTACATTTATTGTATTTAATATGCTCCACTGTCACAGGTTTTTAAAAAGCCTGTTTTTCTCAGTAGGTTATTATTATCACATGACATAATGCTTTGCTTGATCATTTTTAGGTCCTTTCAGAATTAACAAATACATAAATATATAAAAGGAACTGTTCTATTATTTGCCCATTTCTTACCTCAGACTGTAAAATAGGAATTTCTAAGAAATACTGGGAGACAGCTGCTGTTTTCTCTCCAACACTCTTCAGTCTCCCAAACCTATCACTTATTCAGTCTTCCTGTACCACCTCTAACAGAAGAGCAAGGAGATGATGTAAAGTGAGGCTACAGGAAGAAGGTCTCTGAGCATGTATAGCTCATTCTCTCTAGGAATTTGCCATCTTCTCTTTCCCCAGTTTATGCCCATCTGGACAGACCTTATCCTTTCAAGAGACGGTATCGAGTTGCTGGGTCCTATGCAATGACTAGGTGAGTAAAATAAATTCAGAGATAAACCAGATTTAGCTTTAAATCTAAGCCATATGTCACAGTCTGATTTTACTGTTAATAGTGATAGTAGCTTCATCTCCATTTGACTCTTATGTCCATTTCTCAATTGGTTTATAATTTGGGGGAACAGAAATGTAAATAATTAGTCCCTTCAGAGATCTTCAAAGTGATGTGAAGGTAATACAAAGTAACATGAGGGGGTCAAAAGTACAAGTTTCAAGTTATAAGGTAAGTAAATCATGGGAATGTGATGTACAGCATGGTGACCGTATTTTTCTATAAAGCAATACAGAATTTAACACTTAAAACTTCATTTAAACTAACGTAAAGGGAACCTTTTCAGTAGGAAAATGTGCCTAGAAAAACACAATAATAAAGTTGTTTTAAAATTTGTCCTCAATAGCTAGTTATGGATTTGTAATTTATGTTTAAACATAACTGAACTCCCCATCATCAGAAGCATGGATTTGAAAATTTACAGCCCTTTAGATGTTGCTGGGAGAAATTAAAGAGGCCTTATTATTCACTGCAGTCAATACTCAACTTCTATAGCTTTGATTTAAAGAGTTAATTTATCTTTACTGAGGAAAATTATCAATACAAAATCTAAAATTAATTGTATGTTGAGTTAGAGGAGACTTGAGTAAAGTACTTTAAAATAACCATTACCTTGAACGGTGAACTCTGTGTGACCTTTACTAGAGCCATATGATGTTAAAAAATTAAGTGAGTAGAAAATTAAAAGGAAAATGTTCTATCATTTTTCTTTGGTCTCACTGACACCATTGCCCTCTATTTATCTACAACCAAGAGGCACTTAGTACTTCCAATAAATATAAAGTAAAATCATTTTAGGGTTAACTTTAGAGTAGCAGAATCAAAGGGAAGCTAACTGCTAGAGAAATGTGAGGCAGCTCTCTGTGGTGAAAGCAGATTAAATTGAGAGAGAAAGGACCTGAATTCTAGATAACTTTACTATGTTAAGTTACTCATGTCTCTAAGTCTCAACTTCTTCCTTTATATAATAAGGATGATGATGCCAATAATACAATAATTTTATATGGTAATGTAAGAAAGTGAATAAGAATTATAAAAGGTTCATATATACATACATATGCATAAAATTCTTAAAACATTGAGCATATAATTAGTAAATAGTAATAACAGCAAACACAAAATACTTGATACATCCAGGTACTATCCAAATGTTCTACATGCATTAGGTCATTTAATTCTTACAACTCTATGTAATAGATATTATAGGTAAAATACTAGTTAATATTATTGCTTACATTACTAGAATCTCTAAAACATTTATACATCTCTTGTGCCCTCTATATACATTATCCTTTTGCATTCCCACACCTATTTATTTTGAAGGCTGCTCAATGGCAGGAATCATGGTAATATATTCCATAGCTCCTAGGATCTCACAGTTTAATAACACATCAGTAAAAACAGCCAACAAAGGAAAGAATGTGGTAGGCCAAAGGCTTACCTCAGAGATTTAAAGACAAACTATGGGCAAATTGTCAGTTCTGCCTAAGCAATGGCAGTTCTTTGTGGCCCCAAAGCTTATCACTGCACCTGGCACCTGGTAGCTAAGACATAGATGAGGACATGAGTGGATCAGGGACACAATTAAGTGTCACATATGGATTATTTTACTCAAAGATTTGAGGCATAAACAAAACAAACAAACAAAAAACAACTGAAGACCCCTTCTATAACACAGAGCGTGCTTATTACCCAAGGCTAGATTATAGTCAACAGCAGGAAAATCATTGGGTTCTGGCATACATATGCTCTCCAATATGTAGAGAGAGAATATACTTGCATATGTCCAATTTATTCTTGGAAAGAATCAAAGACAACCCAAAAAAGGCCATATGTAGGGCTACATATATAACAACAGATCTGAACATATGGTTTTTAAAGCATAAGCAGACTAACTCCCTTCCTTCGTTTCTATCCTCAAGGAGTTCATAGCTGAAGGAACGACTGGAACATTAAAACAGCAGTTCAGCTCAGAGAGAAAGGGAACCTCATGCAGAATATGGTGGAGGTCAAGGATGGCTTCCTAAGGAGAATAAGCATGAGCTAAGTCCTGACAGTAGAGAAGACAACCAGCCAAGTAAAAACAGAAGAAATGACATTCCAAGCAGAAAGAAGAACCTGTTTACTTCAGCTGGCTCAACACGAATGGAAAAGCTGTGGGTTAGAGAATGCTGGAATAAGAAGCTGGAAGGCAAGGCAGGGGCAGGTAATGGGAGAACAGTTGTGCCGCACTTAAAACTCTAGTTTTCGTTCCAGAAGTAACAGAGCTAGTTCTAGAAGCAACAGGCCTTAACCTAACAATATGTTCTAGGCATAAAACAAGTCTGTGTTAACTATTTGAGAGTTAGGAATATGATATATAAAATAAGATGATAGGAGCTTTTACATTTTTATCTTTACCATGTGTGAATGAGTCTCATAATACACCTAAAAATTGCAACTTTATGCTTGTGAACGTGGAAAAAAATGCTCCAGCAGTGGTCATTCCATTCTTAGAGCAGTGTGTTAGTCACTCAGTTGTGTCTGACTCTTTGCAACCCTGTAGACTATAGCCCACCGGGCTCCTCTGCCCATGGAATCCAGGCAAGAATAGTGGAGTGGGCAGCCATTCTCTTCTCCAGGGGATCTTGCCAACCCAAGGATTGAACCCAGGTCTGAATTGCAGGCAGATTCTTTACTGCCTGAGCCACCAGGGAAGTCCCTCTCACCATAGGTGCTATGCCAAAAATCACAGTATAAATGGACACTAATTATACAAAAGAATGAGGGACACATCATAGTAGCCTCCAATCATGTAGGAGGAGAGGATGACTGGAAAGAAGCAGTTGGTGAACAGATGAGTCATTTTCAATTCTTTTCTGGAAAATGATATGAATTTGTTTAAATGATTTGTTCAAAGAGATATATGTTCATTTGGAGATCATCTCTAAAGGTATACATAAAAGAAAGAATTTAAGAGAGCTGTTTTCAAAAAGGTGATAATAATATAAATGTATAGAATATTTAGAATACATTAAAAATGTTAATATATATTCTATAGTGGAAAAAGATTGACACAATATTTTAAACAATGAAGTACAGTAATGAAAGAAAAAATCTAAATGGACTGTTAACAGTGCTGTCAATGATAGGATTATAGGTGGTTTTTGGTTTTTTTTGCCTACTTATGTTTTTACATTCTATAGTAGACATACATTTCCTGGATAAATAAAACATTAAACATTTATTCAAATTAAGGAATTTGCAACAAAGAGCTAACCAATGAAATAAAGAGTTATAAAAAGAGAAGATATGTTTCTATCAACACAAAAGCAAAAACAGACTGTATATGATTCAATAAATTTTGTAAATTTTAAAATATTTCTTTGCTTAAAAATTTCAGTGTTGTAGATTCACAGATAATTTATATTTAGGTCAACATTGTTTCATTATTATTTTTACTGTTTGCTCTTTTACTGTTTTAGAGTAAGTGTTTTCATAAACCCTATTTAAGAAACTTTCAGTGATCTCCAACTCACAATGTTGAACAACTTTAAAAACAAATGTAATAAGTGCAATGAAAAACCAAGAAGATAGCTAAAGAAATATGAATCAGTTTAAAGACTGTACAATAAGTAAATCTAGAAGTATTTTTAATTTAAATTTTAAAAAGCTCAGTGTAAGAATATTATGCTTTAAATTCCATACATGTATAGAAGTTACACCTTAAAATGGTTATCTCATTCTAAACTACATCTTTTGATATAAGAACTATGTAAGCATAAGCTAAGTGTACTTTGCATATATTCAGGTAATGTTTCTGAGCATATTACACCTACATATGCTATGCAAAATGTTTCAGAAGATTAAATTATCCTAGCCACATTTGGGAAGCAGCAGTATGTCTGTCATTGCATGTAAACATATGCAGATTTATGCAAAAGATTCTTAAATATGTGTACCTAAAGTCCCAAACTCCCCACAGACATGCAAAGCCAGAAGGTTTTGTTTATTTTCAATTTATTGGAAAGCCTATAAATGGGACTAAAGAAATAGATATGCTTATGTTGTATGTTAAATTTGGGGCATCTGTTTGTGTGCTTTTCCTTTATTTCTTTGTTATTTGGCCAAGATTTTAAATTCATCTGCAGTAATCTGTATAGTAGACCTAACGCAGGTAAAATTTTCATTTGCTTCAAAAAGTCCTCCCAGAGTTAAGAAGAGAGAGTTCATGTACCATTTTACATAATGAATTTGATTCTTTCAGCACCTAAGTCCCTTCTGATGACTTGTTTGATAGCCTCTGGGCAGGGGGTGGGGGAGTTA